>NC_089251.1:114046142-115371142 GCF_963930625.1 Muntiacus reevesi
AGGTCAGTCCTGAATGTTCATTGGAAGGACTGATGTTGAAGCTGAAAGTCCAGTACTTTGGCCACCTGATGCGAAGAGCTGACTCATTTGAAAAGACCCTGATGCTGGGAAAGATTGAGGGCGGGAGGAGAAGAGGATGACAGAGGATGAGATGGTTTGATGGCATCACCAACTCGGTGGACATGAATTTGAGTAAGCTCTGGGAGTTGGTGATGGACAGGGAGGCCTGGCGTGCTGTGGTCCATGGGGTCCAAAGTCAGACACGACTGAGCGACTGAACTGAACTGAACTGGGCTTTGGAGAGCACTGTCCTGCTGCCACCAGCCCATAGGAACTGCATGGTTGCCCCACCTGTGCCTGGCCGCCCAAGGGGAGAGAGCTCATCTGGGGCATCTGTGCTGTGGGTCACTGGACTCCTGCCCTCTGTTCAGCATGGGCTTAGGCTCCAGACAGCTGTCACATTGATGGAGTCCAGCATTATGTATTCCTTGATGGAGGCAGCGGTGCTGAGAGGCTTGGCCTGGCTGTTCCTGCTCTCCTGGGCATCCTGGGGGAGCTGAGGGCTTTGAAGCAGCAGAAGAGATCTGCCGATGAGATGGACGAGTGCAGCCAGCATCCCAGGGCCAGGTGGCTGAGCCACTGCACACAGCACACAGGCTCGTCCCAGGCCCAGGTCGGCTGCGATCTCGGAGGCTGTCCAGGGGCTTAAAGGGACAGGCGTGCTCAGATAGGGAGGCCTGGGGTTTGGGAAACACAGAGCTGCTCTCACAGTCTGCAGGGGCTTCCCAGATCCAGGAGAGTGGGCCACACCCAGCGGGGTCCAGGCTCTGTCACCAAAGCTTCAGCCTCTGCAGCTCCCAAGACCTGGGTGTGAATCCCAGCTCTTCCAGTGCCCACATGTAGAATCCTGGAAAAGGATCTCTTGACCTCCCCTAGACCTGGCTTCCTCATCTGCACAGTGGATTCTGGGCGCCTTCCATTCCAAGTTCATTTTCTTTGAGTGGGGACAGATGGTGAGCCACAGGCTCAACCCCCTTCCCCTTCTGAGGGAGCTGGCAGGTGGGAACCCTCACCTCTGACTCCCCAGGGGCCACGGAGGACCATCGGCCCTGAACTGGGAGTCAGGAGACCTTGGTTTGGCCACCACATTTGGTCGCAGAATCTCAGGCCAACGCGCCCCCTCCCCTGCTGGCCCAAGGGCTCTTTGAGAGGAAAGTGTCAGGGGAGGAGGAGAGAATTAGAGCATCTTGGGGGAGGGAGAGACTTGGAAGTGGCCCAGGATCCCCTGATCTCACAGGAGAGGAAACTCAAAGGTTCTCCCTATCCTCCAATTGTCCCCAGTCCCGGGGTGACCAAGGTGCTGAATCCTGCTTCATTCTCACTGGCCCTTCAGATCCTTCACTCCTCCCTGTAACCCCCCTAGGCTCAGCCCTTTGCCTGTGGAGGCATCCGGTGATGAGGGAGGACCTTCTCGAGCTCCAGAAAAGTGAGGAAAAAGGGCGGGTCCCCCAGGGACGTGCCCCATGTCCAGGTGCACACGAACTAGTTCCCCTTGAGGTTTGCCAAGCCCCCCGCTTCTTCCCCTGGCTCTCACCAGCCTCTGCCCCAGTTAGGCAACTTTCTCCGGTGACTTTAGGCCCTCCTCGAGTTGCTGGAATCAGGCTGGCCATGAGGACACAGAAGGGGTTTCCAGGCTGTTCTGGATGAACCCCACATCTCCGCTCCTGGGGCTCAGAGACTGACGGGCCCTGTCACACTGCTCAGCCAGCCCTGTTTGCCGCCTCACCCCAGTGAGGGAGGCCCGGGAGCAGGACGGCAGGTGGACGGCTTCACAGAAACATTTGGTCCTCCTGCCACTTGTGTTGGAGGAGGAAATGGCAACCCACTCCATTGTTCTTGCCTGGAGAACCCCAGGGACAGAGGAGCCTGGTGGGCTGCCGTCTACGGGGTCGCACAGAGTCGGACACGACTGAAGCGACTTAGCAGCAGCAGCAGCAGCCACTTGTGAAGGGCCGGGGATGCAGCCGCAGGTCTGCATCCTTGCTGAGCTTACAAGTATTTGAACTCTTGTCTCTCTCTCTCTCTTTTTTCCCCTTAGGGGAAGACTGAGTTCTGAAGAAGGTAAGTAGCATTCCCACTTTATAGGTGAGGAGAGTGGATTCAGAGAGCTCAGGTGACTGGATTTAAGTCTTACATCTGGATGAAAACCATCGTGGTACCTCCCGATCCAGTGCATCTCTGTAGGGGACTGCCTGAGCCCCAGTGCCCCTGGGGACCCAGATGCACAGAGTCAGGAGTGGCTCAGCCCTGGCAGAGCTTAGCGGTATGTAAATACAGGGGCCCCTTTTGCATTTGAGGGAGGCAGGATGCCTTCGGTTATCAGAAGGTCTTTTAGGTTTGCCTCCTGGATTGAGTCTTCCTTGAAGGTAATAATTAAAGTGGGTACATTAAGGAAGCGACAGCCCAGGGCTCAGGGGAGGAGGAGAAGGGAGGATGTGGTACAGACCTAGAAAGAGGGATCTGGGTACCAGGACATGAGATACTCAGATGGAGGCTTCTCTGTGAGCCCAAGACTCCCCCGCAAACCCAGGGTGGAGGGGGGTCTCAGTCTTTGCTTTCCTCTGAGGACGATTGTGGGGAGGGTGGTGAGGGGGAGGAGAGGGAACCCTTGCGGAGGAGTCAGGCGTGCAGGAATCCCCCACTTTCCTGCTGTGTGACTTCAGGCCAGCTGTCTGCCCTCTCTGGGCATCAGCTTCCTCATCTGTAGGTGGAGGACAGTGATTTGACCAGCTCCTCCCTCACAAGGTGATGGAGGGGGTGAGCCCCAAAAGCTGCACAAATGGACTCCCAGGAGCAGAGGGGTAGTGAGGATGGGGGCCAGGGATCAGAGTAGAGCTGGTCACAGGTCTTGGTTCACATCCAGAAAGTTCTTTCGTGTAGGCCCAACAGCCTTGCCACTGAGTTCTTTGTCCAAGGCTTTTAGATTCCATAAACCATTTTCATAACACACCAACTCGTAATTACTACAAAGCCTCCAGAGGAATCAGACACACTCTAGACATAATGAACTAATTACTGTTGGGTAAATCAGTCACGATCAGGGAGCAGGGCTGGATTTCACACAGGGCCTCTGTCTGCTGCTGGGCACCAGCCTGGGAATCATCTCTGACACTGACTTGGTGGGAGCTCCAGGCTTATTCCAGGTAAGCAATGGCCAGGATTTAGGAAGGGGACTGCAGTGCAGGTTATACCCGGAGGTTACTGAAAACCACATCGCTGAAGACAAGGGCAGTGGAAGGGTGGGATGTATGTGGGTCCCCTTCAAGGCTCCTTAGTGACAGGTGGGTGACCTTGGGGCTGAGACTTAAGCTCTCAGATCCTGAGTTTCCCTACCCAGAAGATGCAGCTATTGAACCCTCCTTCACAGGAAGGATGTAAGGATCACAGGAAGCTCCCAGCATGGTGTCTGACACACAGTAGCAGCTCAGAGAAATAAGTGACTATTGACTTGAGATGGTGCCCAGACAACTTGCTGAGCTGGGATAGGGATCCCTAACTTCCAGCCCCTCATGTGTCTCATGACTGATCTTCTGAGGGTGCTCTGGGTACTACTCAACAGTAGGAGTGTGGGTCGACGTTGAGATGGATCACACGTAAAACAGTGAGGATCTGGACCACGTGTTTCCTCACTAAGGTAGACAGGAAGGTGACAGGTGATGGGAGACAAAACCTGACATTCTGGTGACAAGTGAGAGATGGCTGGCTGGGCCGGGCCAAGTGTCCAGCAGCGAGTGGTACGCAGACAGGAGCAGCTCCATTCATCAGGGGGGCCTGCTCTCTGGTTCAGAATGAGGCTCCAGGCTGTGGGAATCTGGGTTGCTTCTGGTGCCTTTGCATCCCTATCCAAGACTTGCTGCATCTTCTACATCAAGAACCCTCAGTGAGGGCTTCCTCTTGGCCAACACACAAGGCGGGCTGGGGCCCAGGAGTGCTGATGCCCAGGACCAGCCCTCAGCCAGAGAAGGCTGGGGCTGGAGGTAAGCCCTCCCACTTCCTCCCCACAGGTGGGACAGCCCCTAGGCTGTTCTACTTCACCTCCCAGATTGCTCCGCCCCCTGGACTGAGGTCCTGTCATTGGCAGCAGTCACCTGCTCAATATGCACTTCTTATTGGCTTCCTTCCCTTCCCTGTCTCACTTTCCCAGTCCTCCTGTTGCTTACCTAGACCACCTCTGCACTCAACCATTCACCCCTCAAATCCTTGTCGCAGGGACTGCTTCTGGGGAAGCTGAAACAGGGCGTGAGAGGGGAGGAGTGGGCCTTCAAGGAGCAAGGCTGTGTCCCAAGTCGTGGGGACCTCGGTAAGAGGCAAAGATCCAAGGTGGGGATTGGTGATGATGGAGATAAACGTGCGAACAGTGGAATGTGTTACAGGTGCCCCCTCCGTCAGGCACTGCTCACACAAATATTTATGGAACATGGCAGATCTCATTTCATCCTCCCTATAATCAATTGACTTTAGAGCCACTGTTATCCTAAGTCTAGAATCCTATAGCTTTAGAACTGGAAGTCCCTTCACAATTCCCTGGCCTAGTGCCCAGATCTTGGTTTCTAATATGATTCTAAAATGAAAGGAACAACAGATCCTTAGAGGAATGGCTGATTTAGTGACCGAGGAAGGAAATATACAAATATTTACAAACATGTAAGAAAGAAATTTAGGAAGTGCTCAAAAGCAGAATGATGGGCTCATGGCAAAGGGACACAGGAATCTGAAAAAGAACCACTCCCACCCCCCAAGATGGTACAATTTGAAAAACAAAATAAGTAATAAAATACTGGACTATAACACAAAATATAAAATAACCATCCCTGAATCCATACTGATATAAATAGGAGTGATGAATCTTCCTTATAGCCGTCCAAATAATTTATACTCCCCTCTATAAGAAATCGAGTTTAACTCCCTAAACCTTGAATATGGGCCATGATCAATGATTTACCTGCAGAAACACTGAGTGTGGGAAGGTCAGAGGTGGGTGCATGAGGAGTAACTTGGCCAAAATCACCTTAACCATGCAGTGGACACTAACATCACAGTGATAAGTCACACAGGTGGCATGTACCACCAGAGATGTGATGAGGAGGGCACTTCACCTCTGTGCTATTCTTCCCCAGTCTAGTCATGAAGAAAGCATCAGGCCAACTCAGATTGAGGATCGTTACGCAAAATGCCTACCAGTCTTCCTCAAGACAGTCAAGGTCATATGGAACAGGAGAGGCTAAGAAACTGTCCCAAACAAGAGGGGGGAATGCGGAGATACAGGGAGTAAATGTAATGTATTATTCTGGATAGGATTATGCAACAGAAGAAAGATATGAGAGGAGAAAACTAGTGGAAATAGAATAAAGTTGACTTTTAATAGTGACTTGTTAATGTTCATTTCCCGACTTTAACAAATGAACCCTAGTTACTAAGACATTAATATCCGGGGAATTGAGTGAGAGGGCTACAAAGGCATTCCTTATACTCTTTTTGAAACTTTTCTGAGAATACATATTCTTCTAAAAATGTATCAAATAATAGTTAAAACAACAACAACAACAACTCCTGGTTCAATTCCCTCACTTTAATAAATAAACAAAGGGAGACCAGAGAAGTTACCAGACTGCAGAAAGTTCTCATGGGGCATTAGTGGAAATCCAGGAATGGCCTTTCTGGGAGTAAAGGGAACCTGACCAACGGAAGTGTAGACAAACCTTAGGTTTATTTTTCTCACCTGATGAGGCACCTGGAAAGGGCTGGTGAAGGCCCAAGGGCTCCAAGACAGTCTTGGCCCAGCCTCCTCATTTCCTCCCCTTGGTGTCGTCCATGCATCCGGAGGCCCCTGCGCTCACAGCACAGCTGCTCACCCTGGGACTTTGGGATGCCTCTCAGGATCACTGATAAGTGGTCCACAGAATTTCCCAGAATGCCCCAGCAACTCTGCTCCCATCTCATTGGCTGGAGCTGTGTCACACGACCACCTGCAGAAGGGGAGAAATGCTATTATTAAGTAGGGGAAATTGTCCCAGACAAAATAGAGGCTGTGTTAGGAAAGAAGAGAAAGGTAACTACCAGTAGGCAGTCTGCAGTCTCTGACCCAACATTTACAATCTCATTTATGTTTGCTGCCTCCCTGGATCATGTTTGTTGTGATCAGACAATGAGAGGTTGACCACCTGCCCAGGACCTCACAGGAGTGGTTTGAAGAACCAGGCTAGAGCACGGCTCCCTGCCTTGGACACCCAACAGCTCCTCAGACCTGTGCTGTCTGCTCTCTCCTCTCACTGTTCCAATTCTCTGCTTCTCCAGCTCCCCAGATCAGCTGGAGTTGTCACATCCCCACAGCCTGGAGAGGAGGGGTCAGTGATTTATCTCTTATGGTTCTGGCAACACTTTAAAGTTGAGCCCCACTTTAAAACAAACATGTCACATTCCTACACCACTGGAATATTCTCGGCAGTAGTCTTTGTGGAGGACACTTTAGCAGCCTCTATCACAATTCAAGATGCACTTAGCTTTGGTCTAATAATTTTACTTCTGGAAGTTTGTGATTGTGAAATGCTCAAGGATATGTATTTATGCAAGAAGGTTATCTACAGTATTATTTCCAGTAGCAAATAAAACATTGAAGACAACATAAATGTCCATCAACAGGAGACTGGTTAAATAAATAATGATGTCTCTATGCTACTGAATACTAAACAGTCATTAAAAAGATTGAGTTTGGTCTCTATGTACTAACATAGGAGAATCTCTACAACATAGTTTTGAATAAAGAAAAATATGAGCAGCATGATGCAAAAATATTCTATCCATCTTAGTTTGGCACAGAAAAATATATGGAAGTATATGTACCTTTGTTGGAAAGCCCTTGGGAAAATTCATCATGGGTCTGAGATACACATGTCCCTTTGCAAAGTCATTTGTACATTAGAGCTCATCTTTTCTTGTCTGCTCAAGAACATTCTCCCAGCAACTCTCTTTTTCCTTCTGCATTATCAATGTTCCCCTCTCCACTGGATCACTCCCATACTGTGTAAACATGCCAGTATTTATTTCTACAGCCACAAAGAATAAAACATACAGTAAAATTAAAAAGAAAAACCACCTCTCCTGCTACAAACACATTTCTTTGCTTTATCTTTACAGTCAAACTCACTGAAAGCATTATCTCTACTCATATCCCTTGTTTCTCTCTTCCAGTTTTCTCTTCACACACTCATATTAGGATTTCACTCCCACTCCTCTATCCAAAAGTGCTCTTGTCAAAGTGACCAATGACCTCTATGCTGTCACATCCAATGATCAGTTTTCATTTGTCATCTTACTCAGTCCATCACTCTGAGAGAGTCAATTCCTCAGTCAGTTCAGCCGCTCAGTCGTGTCCGACTCTTTGCGACCCCATGAATCGCAGCACGCCAGGCCTCCCTGTCCATCACCAACTCCTGGAGTTTACTCAGACTCATGTCCATCGAGTCGGTGATGCCATCCAGCCATCTCATCCTCTGTCGTCCCCTTCTCCTTCTGCCCCCAGTCCCTCCCAGCATCAGGGTCTTTTCCAATGAGTCAACTCTTCGCTTGAGGTGGCCAAAGTAGTGGAGTTTCAGCTTCAGCATCAGTCCTTCCAATGAACACCCAGGACTGATCTCCTTTAGGATGGACTGGTTGGATCTCCTTGCAGTCCAAGGGACTCTCAAGAGTCTTCTCCAACACCACAGTTCAAAAGCATCAATTTTTCGGCACTCAGCTTTCTTCACAGTCCAACTCTCACATCCATACATGACCACTGGAAAAACCATAGCCTTGACCAGATGGACTTTGGTTGGCAAAGTAATGTCTCTGTCTTTAGTCAATTCCTAGGCAGGTTGATAAGAAGTCTGAAGTCCTGGAGGAGGAGGAGGAGGAGGAGGAGTAGGAGGAGGAGGAGGAGGAGGAGGAGGAGGGGGAGGAGAAGAAAGGGGTCTGGGGCTCTAGAAGCAGAGATAGGGGGTCTAGAATTCTCAAGGAGGAGGAAAGGACAAACATCTATTTTTTTCTCTACATTCCTTAGTCTTAGTCACATAAAAGGTTTCTTTCTTTAAACCAGGAACTGACATTACACAACAAACAACTCAGTTTAAACTTCCTACTAAGGAGATTATATAACAACAATGTATCCGGCTTGAGGACAGTTTCTCCTTCCTAAAAACCTTGGGGCTAACCCTGTTATATTAAGATGTAAATTATGGGAGAGGGTCTAGTAAGATCTTTACAAATATGAGACATTCTTTCGATTTATTGTAATAACTAATTAAAAAAGTGTATAACTCCCTTACTAAACACTAGCAAGGGGGAGGGGGCATTCTCCATCCTCATTCTGATGTCTATGTCAGAAGCTTTCTTTGTCCCTTTTCTTACTTTAATAAAACTCTGCTACACAAAAGCTCTTGAGTAGTCAAGACTGGTCCCTGGTCCCGAAGCTGAATCTTCTTCTTCGGAGATCATGAATCCGACATTGTTCACTGTCTTCCTCCTCCTTGAAACCTTCTCTCCCCTCGCTCTCACCCTCTCCTGGTTTTCCTTCTGCCTCCCTGGTTGCCCTTCTCCATCTCCTTTGCTGGCTTCTTCTTGGCTCTTTGACCTGTAAACTTGTGCTGTCTCTGGGCTTCATCCTTATCCTCTCTCACACTCTTTAGGACCTCACCAGACACATATGCACTACAAGCTGCTCATAAGCTAATGGATCCCAAATTTACATCTTAGCCTAGACAGACCCTTTCCTGCGCACCAGGCTTATACATCCAACTGCCTACTCAACACCTCCACTTGGGAGTCCAACAGTTATCCAGTGTCCTTCCCACATCCCAGCTGAAGTCTTGTTCTCCACCTGCCTTACTTCTCAATGTGCTGCTCTCATTATCTCCCTCATCTTAGTTAAAGCAGCTCCATTGTCCCAGTTGCTCAGACCATAAACCTGGAGTCAAGCTTGACCTCTCACATCCCATGCCATATCCATTAGCAAACCTGCTTACTCCTTTTCCAAACATTTGCAGAACTTGACCACGTCTCATCTCCATAGCTACTTTCCTGGTCCCCCATCCCAGTCACATCATCTCTGTCTTGAATTACTGCAGTCACTTCCTAACTGCTCTCCCTGCTTCCTTTTTCTTCTAAGAGTCAGCTCTTTATAAAAGACCTTGTATGATCCTAATTAACTTGCCATGTAATGTCCATCATCTACTCAAAACATTCCAGTGACCCCATCTCACGCAAGGGTCCTTGCGATGGCTCACCCAGCCCTGCATGGACTGAGCCCCCACACCACCCACCTTGCTAACCTTATTCTTACCTACTGTCTCCCTGCTCCTTCATGCAGATGCAGTTAGATTGTGGGTAGAGCTGGAGTGGTAACATCTGGAGACTAGCCAGGCATCTTTTTTCTCCCTCTCTTGTCTCAAAACTTCTCCATGTGGTCTCTGTGGGTGAATGGATTTGAATTTCTTCGTGATAAAGGCTTCAAGGCAGTCAGAGTATTTACATGGCAGCTTAAGGCTCTAGCATGAGTGTTCCTAATAACCAAGTGGAAGCTTTATTATCTTCTATGTCTTTGTCTGGAAGTCACATCGTGCCGCTTTTGTGTTCTATTGATTGACCAGACACTAAGCTTATTCCATCCAAGTTTGAGATGAAGTGGCATAGACCTTATTCTTCTGTTGGAGGAGTATTAAAGAATTTGCAGACAGGTTTTGAAACTGACACAGATAATGTATAACATTCTTAAAGAAAGTTTTGCAAGATTCTGAGTGGCCTTCTGGTAGAAAGAGTACATGTCAGCATAGAGAGACGAGGACATGAAACCATCACAAATGCCTGTCTAAAATTCACTCTGTTTAAAGATTATGTCAAGACTTTTGGTTCTGGTCAAGTTGGAATAGCCTCATTTCACCCAGGTCCTTCCTCTGACAACTCAAATCTCTGGACATAACACAACAGAAAGTCAAAGGAACACCCTAGAAGGTGTAAAGATGAAGGCAAGTTTAGGACCTCAGGAATCTGGGAATAACATGATAGTGAGTTATTTGAGTTCTCTTATTGTGTTGCAGACACTCTAGCCAGAGTTCTATAGAGGTCTCCACTGGAACAACCAAAAGGCACAGACAAAAAATAAATTACAAGAAAATCTTATTTTTCCCTAGTCAGATAACAGGGATAAGGGTTGTCTAGCATGCAAGAAAGTTTTTGGGTCATACCACCTGACCTAGGCAAACATCAGTGGGAAAACCACCCACATTCTTATGATATTAACAGGGCAAACATGGAGATGAGCTTCCATTTTCCTCACACAACTGAAAAGAAGGTGGCAGTGCTCTGATTCCCCCTCTGGTGGTGTCTGCAGGGCCCAGTGGTGAGCAGAACTTTCACTCTGTCCTGCATTAATATTACTGAATGAAGTAATGTGAAGCAGGGTTAGACAGCGCTCCACTCACCAGCCACCTCTCTCTGCCTCAGCAAGGAGCAGTCGAGAGTTGAACCCATATTGGGCATCAACAAGGTTAAATGAAGGTGTGTGAGGCAGGGTTAGCCAGTTCCCTGAACCCCCCTAACCATCCTGGTTTTCATGGGGCTCAGTGCAGCGCTTCCAATCTCAACTGGCAGAATGAGGTAATGGTGCTGGGAGGCAGGGCTATTTGCCACTCCACTCTCCTTGCCCTGTGTCCATGAGGACGGAGTGGTGAATTCCAGCTTTTTACATGTTGAATTGAAAATTGAAATTCTCTACAAGTTTTTGTTACTGTTTTGCTTTGTCTTGATTGATTTAGATTTCCTGGGATTTTCTACATTTTTCTATGTAGACCAATGTTTCATTCACAAGTAGAGACAGTCTTATTCCTTTCTTACCTATTTGTATGCCTTTCTTTATGTTTCTTGCCTTATTGCACTGGCTAGAACTTTCAATACTATATTGAATAAGCTGAGAATACATATCCTTGCCTGTTTCCAGTCTTAAGGTGAAAGTAGTCATTCACCATCAGATACAATGTTAGCTATAGGGCTTGTCATTTTTGTTGTATTTGGTGGATGCTTTTATTACATTAAAGAAATTTCCCCATATTCCTTCCTTGTGTGCTGAGTGTTTCCAACATAAATACACATTCAAATTTTCCAAATCTTTACTCCATCAATTTATGCAATTGTATAGTTTTTCTTTAGCTTGATGATATGGTGGATTACATTTTTGAATATTGAACTAGACTTTCACACTTAGGATGTATCTTACATGGTCAAAGTTTATAATTGTTTTCATAAATAACTTTATTCAATGCTGACATTTTGTTGAGAGGTTTTGTATCTAAGCTCATGAATGAAATTGGTCTATAATTTTCATTTTTTGTACTGTCTTTATGTGGTTTTGGTATCAGGGTAACACTGGCCTCATAAAATGAATACGGAAGCGCCCTATCCTATTATATTTTCTCAAAATATTTGTGCAAAATTGGTGTTAATTCTTTTAATATTTGATAGAATTCTAAGTGAAACTATCTACTCCTGGGGATTATGCCCTGGGGGAGCTTTTAAATTATGAATTCAATTTCTTTAATTGCTATAAGACTATTCAGATTGTCTATTTCATCTTGATTGAGTTTTGATGGTTTGTGTGTTTCACAAAATTGGTTAATTTCTTCTAATTGCAAATTTATGTGCATTAAGTTGTTCATATTATTAACTTACTATGATTTTAGTGGCAGTCAGATACATAATAACATCCTCCATTTCATTCCTGAGGTTGATTATTTGTATCCTCTTTCTGCTTATGTTTGTCAGTCTTTCTAGATGTCTATCAACTTGGTTAATTCTTTTTTGAGGTACCAGCTTTTTATTTCATTGGCTTCCTGTGTTCTCACCCAATTTTAAAATTAATTGGTGCCTATTATCTACAAGAAATTCATTTTAAATATAAAGAAACAGATTAAAAGGATGAAGAAGGATATACTTTGCTGGCATTAATCAAAAGAAAGCAGAGGTAGCTGTATTAATTTCAGGTAGACCAGACTTCAGTTCAAGGAGAGGTATCAAGGATAAAGGGAGACATTGCATAACATAAAGGGTCCAGTTCTCCAAGAACACATAGTAGTCTTTAATGGATATGCACTTACAACAGAGGACCAAATTATGTGAAACAAAAAATGATAGAACAGCAAGAAGTAGATGAATCCACAGTTATAGTTGGAAAGTTCACCACTCCCTATCACAATGGACATGTGCAACAGGCATAAAATCAGTAAGAACATAATTTAATTCACCATCAATGAGCTGGATATAATGCATATATATAGACTACTTCATCCAGCAACGCAGAACACACATTTTTCTCAAACTCACATGGAACCAAAATAGACAATATTCTGGGCCATAAAACATACCTTAATGAATTTAAAAGAAGAGAAATCATAAATGTCTGCTCTCAGACCAGAGTAGAATTAGATTAGAAACCAATAGCAGAAAGGTATCTGGAAAAATCTGAAAATACTTGAAGATTAAGGAAATCACTTCTAAGTAACACACGAGTCAAAGAAGAAATCTCCAGGCATTAAACAGTATTTTGAACTAAACAAAAATGAAAATAGAGCTTATCAAAATTTGTTGGCTACAGTGAAAGTGCTGCTTAGAGAGAAATTTATAGCAATTAATGCACATATTAGAAAGGAAGACAGATCTAAACTAAATCATTGAAGTCTCCACCTTAGGAAACTAGAAAAAGAAGAGGGAATTTAACTCAAAGGAGACAGAAGAAAGAAATAGTTTGAATTAGAACAGAAATAAATGAAATTAAAAATACAAATCGATAGAGAAATCAATAAAACCAAAAGATGGTTCTTTGAAAAGATCACTAACTTTAATAAGTCTCTAGCCAGGCTAACAAAGAAAAAAAGAAAAGAAAGCAAACACAAATTATTCAAATTTTTAATGCTGGAAATGAAAGAGGGTCATAATTACAGATCCCGTGGAAATTTAAAAAGATAATAAAGAAACACTAAGAAAAACTCAATGCTCACCAATTTGATAACCTAGAAGAAGTAGACCAGTTCCTTGAACCATACGATCTGACAAGACTCACACAAGAAGAAACAGATGATCTGAATAGGCCTATATCTATTAAATCAATAATTAATAACAGAAAGCACCAGGCCCAGGTGGTTTCACTTGTGAAGTATAACAAACATTTAAAGAAGAAATTATACCAATTCTTTGCAATCTCATTCAAAAAATAGAAGCATACAAATTCATTCTATGAGGACAGCAACACCCTGATACTCACAGTAGACAAAGTCATTTTAAGAAAACAACAGACCAATATCTCTCATGAGCACAGATGCAAAAATCCTCAACCAAATATAAGGAAATAGAATCCAAAAATATATTAAAAGAATTATACATCACAACCAAGTGGGATTTATTCCAGGCTTACAAAATTTCACCACTCAAAAATCAACTAATGTATTCCATTACATCAACAGACTAAAGAAGGAAAATCACAAGATCATATAAGTAGAAGTAGAGACAACATTTGATAAAACATGACTCCTATTCATGATTTTTTAAAAAAAACTCTCAGTTAATTAAGCCAATTAAAAATGGATAAAAGACACTGAGAGACTGAATATACAAATGAACTATGAGCTGGCCATAGAGAAAAACAGAACTTTGAGCCCCAGCTGGCAGCAAACTGCCCAGGAAGCCAATCTCTTACCCAGAATAAACAGTCCAGGATGCCAGCCTGCTATCAGTCAGACTTGCAGGAAGCTGGATTGCTATTTCTAGTGATGTTCCAGGAGGTTCAACAATAGCTTCTGTAATATGTGACCCCAAAGGGCCAGGACTTTATTAGTAACTGACAGCTTCCTCAATTTTTGTTTCTGCTTCCAACTTAGGACCAACCAGAGAAAAACAAAGATGCCCCCTACTTAATCACATAGATGCCCTGCTTCAAGTCAGCCTGCCTACAGTTTCTCCAGGCCCACAGACTCCAACAGGTATCTGAAGCCTTCCCTTTTATCCAATATAAAGCTCCCCCACTCCTCTGCCTGCCTTTGAGTCTCTGCCAAAATGCAAGTGATGATGGCCTGACTCTCCTGCTATGATGAGCTCAGAATAAATAACCTTTGCTTTTATCATGTGGTTGATCTTTGTTTATTTCCATAATGTGAAGAGACATTTCACTGAAGAGGACATGCAGATGGAAAATAAACACATGAAAAGATGTTCTATATTGTCAGCCATTAGGGAAATGTGAATTAAAACCACAATGAACTATGAGTACAAGCCTATCAGAATGGCTAAAATGAAAGTTGGTCATAACAGCAAATGCTTGTGAGGATGTAGAGAAACTGATTACCTCATATATTGATGATGGAAATGGAAAGTGATACAGCCTCTCTGGAAAAGAGTATGACTGTTTCTACAAAAAGTAAATGGTCAATATAAAACCTTGATTTATGGGTGTTTCTGTTAATTACAACTTATTTAATATATGTAGTTGATTCATTAACGTTGATTTCACCAGCCAGCAGCACCATAACCCCTGTCTCAGTTAAACTCATCTAACACACATATTTTCGCCCTAAAGCACATCACAGCCTTCTTGAACTTCAGCACTGGGCTTGGAGACCATTTTAAATAGCAAAGTCACTGACAAAAAGCACAAAAATGCAAAAAAAAAAAAAAAATGGCACTAAATAGGGAAAAAGATACTAGTTTACAGAATGTGAGTCAAAATAAGATGACAGAGCATCCCCTTGTTTAACTTAGCTGGTATTGGGTAACTCCAATTTTTCCCTGCTTTGTGTGTGTCCATGAATGACAGCAAAAGTACCTTAAGTATTGATTCCAGGTCACAAAAATTTTAGCAAGCACGTAAAATTTCAAATATGGAATCCATGAATAATGATTGACTTATTATTCAATCATTATATGTACATAGTGAGAGGTGTGTGTATATAGTGTGTGTTTGTATATATGTATATTGTGAGAGGTGTGTGTGTGTGTGTTGGGGGGATACAGTTTCCTGAGTCAGGACTATTTATAGTTGAAAGAAATTCTGTACTTTTCCCAAGGATTTGTCAAAGGCCTGCTTGAAACCTCTGTGTTCTCCAGGAGCCAAGGAAAGGATTTTGACTTACAGTTTCCTTCCATGCTCTGAGGCACCTTTTGAAAGCTTGTTCACTTCCTGTTTCAAGTCCTGTCCAATTGAACCAGAGATTTTCTAAGTTTGCACTAAGCGCTGGCCTTGGGCTTGGCCCTGAGGGGGACACACCTGAGTGAGAGAAGGTCTGTGCTCCGAGGGAAACTGGCACCGTCCAAGCTCCCAGAGAAGAGGCTTCGAAAGAAGAACTTCTCAGAAGCTGAGTCCGGGGGCACTTTGCAAGATCCCGCTCCCTGTTCAATCCACCCAGAACATGATGGCAGAGGCCTGATGGGTCTCAAAGATTCACGGGGTGTCCAGCGGGGTTCGAGCAGCTGGAGGGGGAGTGGAGGGAGGAGGGGAAGGAACAGCTTGCCTCTTTCACCATAAGTTGCATATTACAGAAAAGGGACATGTTATGAACAAACCTTTTAGTTTATACTTTAACAATATCATCTCTAAAACCCTGATAAATAAGTATTTCCAGAAGCTTATGAAAACAAGCCCTAGTTAAACCAAGGGAAGTCTGACCAGGAGTTACCTCCACCCTTTGAGAGCCTTGGCTCCCCACTGACCACTCAGGGACCCTGTAGTTCACCCCACTTTCAGGATCAGCCCCTACTTTGGAACCTAACTAAGGTGTCTTAAGCGGGCAGGAAGAGGAGTGTGTACCTGGTGATGGGAACTTCATGCCCAAAGGCCCTGAGGTAGGAGGGAGCACAGGCAATTTGAGGTTCTCCAAGAAGGCTTGTGTGACTGGGGTGGGGCTATGTGGAGGCAGGGATGGTGAGGCAGGTGAGGCTGGAGAGAGGAGGGGCCTTGTGGGGTTGGAGTTGCCTCCCATCCTCCAAGTCATGGGCTATCATTTAAGATGCTCTGTGTGAGCTGGGGGAGCCAAGAGCTGGGGGAGGTACAGAACTTTCCCATCGGCTCTTGTCTTCTCATTCAGCCATCTGCGTGAAGCACACCCATATGGTGATGTTTTATTCCAACTTTCTGGAATCTGGAGCCAACACAGAGGCCTGTCGACTTACTTTTTTCAGTGTTTTCTTCCTGAAAACTTCTTTGTTCTGAGATAGTACAGAACCATCAGAGGATCAGTACAAGGACCAGAAAGGCCCTGAGGCTGGCACATCTTACCCTAGGTACCTGTCCCTCTTCTCCATGTCATTCTCCCTTCTCTGCTAGCAGAGGGTGTGGGGGGCAGGCCTGGACTCAGACCAGCAGGGGCATGGACTAAGGTGGGGATGGACTAGGAGGAGAAGCTCCGGGCAGGGCCAAGGCCCAGACACCAGCCCATGGCAGCTCAGTAGTTAGTTAGGAGGCTCCAGGGAGGTGAGATTCAGGAGGGATGTGAGTGTGCCAATGAAGAATCTGCTTTTCACAAGGAGCTTCATGGGACCCAGCAGTACCCAAACGTGAGGCTGGAGCTCAGCGGTGGAACCATGAGCAGGACCCTGGGAGCCCCAGCAGGGAGGGATGAGCACAGAAGAGGACAGAAGCTGAGGCCCAAGTTGGCGCTGGCTGGCAGGAGAGAGGGTGTGCTTTAGCTGATGTCAGCCACCCCCATGCATCAAACGTTCACCAGGCTCCAGGGACTGGCCCTGCACTGAATCCTGGTCACCAACAATAGTGCACAAGTACCGAGTGATTTTTGCATACCTGGCATGGTACTGGGCGCTCACCCATTTCATCCCATTTAACCTCATGAAGTGGTAACTATCATTATATTTATTCAACAGAGAAGGTAATGAGACTCAGAGAGGTGAAGTGTGACTTGCCCGAGTCACACAGTACATAGCAGTGAGAGCTGGGATTTGAACGCTGGTATGTTTGGCCCCGCAGTTCAAAGTCTGAACTGATATCCTGTGCCTCTTTGGTGATGGGGAGTAAGAGTGGCCCCAAGAGGCAGAGAGGGGGAGGGACAGGGTGGAGGCTGGGTTGTGTGCATCTTCCTAGAGCAGACATCTGGGCACCTTCCTGAGCAGCTGTCTCCTTGTCCTGCAGCCAGGCCAGCACGGCCATCCAGGGGGTCACGTTACAGTCACCACGGCAGCCCCGCTGCAACAGCGAGGCCACATCGGCCATGGATAATCGAAGGCTCAGTGTAAATGCACCAGTGACTGGCTCAGGTCACAGACGGTCTCCTTACCTTGAGGACACGTCTCTCCCTGCTCTATCCACACCCCATCATCTGCCCCCAGCTCCCTCCCTGAGTTCACTTCTTATCTTGTCTCTCGCTGACCCTCTCTGGCCCTGCTAGCCTTGGCTAGTCCATGAATGCATCTTGCTTTACGAGCACCCAAACCCCCAAAAGTGTACTCGTCCCTTGGCTTAGCACCCCTGTCCCCCCACCAAGACCCTCTGCCTGGCTTGGCCCCAGCATCTTGCCACTTCCTCAGACCAGCCTCCCCGCCACCCGTCCTGAATGAGGTCCCTGACTCCCACTAATCACTGTATCATTAATTATTTTACATAGTTCATCAAACCCCATAGTCACATATTAATTAGAAGCTCTTTAACATCTGTGAGTCACGACACAGCTGGACTGTTGGTTACCTGAGGAGAGGGCTGGGCTCTGCTCTTCTTTGCTGGGGCCCATGTCTAGCACAGAGCTTGGAGCGTAGTAGTTATTCAATGAACAGCTGCTTAATGAATAAATGGGTCACTCAGTTCAGTTCAGTTCAGTTCAGTCACTCAGTCGTGTCTGACTCTTTGCAACCACATGGACTGCAGCATGCCAGGCCTCCCTGTCCATCACCAACTCCCGGAGTTTACTCAAACTCATGTCCACTGAGTCGGTGATACCATCCAACCATCTCATCCTCTGTTGTCTCCTTCTCCTCCTGCCCTCAATCTTTTCCAGCATCAGGGTCTTTTCAAATGAGTCAGCTCTTCTCATCAGGTGGCCAAAGTATTGGAGCTTCAGCTTCAACTTTGTGCTTCCAATGAATATTCAGGGCTGATTTCTTTTAGGATGGACTGGTTGGATCTCCTTTCAGTCCAAGGGACTCTCAAGAGTCTTCTCCAACATCACAGTTCAAAAGCATCAGTTCTTCGGTGCTCAGCTTTCCTTACAGTCCAACTCTCACATCCATACATGACCACTGGAAAAACCATAGCCTTGACTAGACAGACCTTTGTTGGCACAGTAATGTCTCTGCTTTTGAATATGCTGTCTAGGTTGGTCATAACTTTCCTTCCAAGGTCGTTATCCCCATTTTAACACAGAAACTTGGGTGCAGAGAGGTTATGCCAGGAACTGACCTTGGGTCTGTCGGACTCTCTAACCAGTGCTCATGACTTTGAGCTGTATTCAACTCATCGCTCCACATATTTCAGGTAGAAATGACAAATTTGAAAAAGAAAAAATAAGACACAAATGTATGAATGTCAGTGATATGCTAAGCACTGTAGTAGATTGTGGAAATAAATTTAAAAAAGGATAAGACACAGTGCTTTCCTTTGGGGAATGAATCAGAGATGTGTATCTGGGTTATGGGAACCCTGAGGAGTGTAGGATCACCTTACCTGGTGGTGGGTAGGAGAAGGGGGTCAGGGGGCCTGTAAGGGCAGGGCCTTGGAAGGTCAGTAGAGTTTCCCGTACAGAGCAGGGAACTGGGCTCCTGGCAGAGGGAAGAGCAAGCACGCTATTTAAGCCCACATTGTAATCCACACATGAAAAGAAGTCCCATAGACAATACTGATGGGATAACAGGGAGAAGGGACTCCAGGCACCAGCCTCTCCACCTTCATCTCACACTCCCCACTCTCCAGTCGTTACAGACCATGTGCTCTTCCTTGAACAGGTCAAATGCGTCCAAGTCTCTGAGCCTCTGCAGGTGCTGTTCCCCCTGCCTGGCATGCCCTTCCACCATGTCCACCTGATAAACTCCCCCTCCTCCTTCAGCGTCGCCTGTTTTGTGATGCCTTCCCGACCTCCCCAGGCAGATTCACACAAGCCCTGCCTGGAGCTCCCCAGTTCCCACATGTCCCTGCAGCCAGCACCACCCACTGCACCAGACTCACCTGTTCCTGGGTGCTCCTCACTCACCAGGCTTAGTACTGTTGGGTGCCTGAATGAATGAATGAGTGGGCAGGTGAGTGAGTGAGTGAAGACATCAGGCCTTGGAGAGGTGGAGGGACCTCTGAAGTTATCCCTGTCCTCCTGAAGGGTTTACATCAAAGGTCATAAACCCTGCTGTGACTCACAGACAGGGATTTTGAGGACTGGAAATGTCATGTAAAGGTCTGCAGTCTGTCTCCTGCATCTAGATAAAAAGGCAGTGTTATTCTGATCCTTTACAAAATAGCTTTATTGAGGTGTAAGTTAGTTACATACCATAAAATTCACTTTTCTGATGGATATACATCAGTGGGCTTTAGTATATTCATAGAGCTGTACAACCACCATTACTATTTAATTATAGAATATTTCCATTACCTCTAAAGAAACTGTGTACCCCTTAGCAGTCACTCTCCATACCCTGCCTCATCCCCTGAAACCATTGATCTCCTTTGAGTATTTCTGGACTTCCCTATTCTACACATTTTATGTAAGTGGAACTGTCTTAGCTCAGGCTGATATAACAAATACCATAGTCCAAGTATTGGCTTGAACAATAAAAATTATTTCTCATAGTCCTGGAGGCTGGGAAGTCCATGATCAGAGTGCTAATATGATTGTGTCCTGGTTTTCCAGACAGTCAACTTCTTGCTTTGTTTTCACACAGCAGAGAGAAAAGAAAAACCATTTCCCTCATGTCTCTTCTTATAAGGGCACTAATCTCATTCATGAGGGCTCCACCTTCATGACCTAACTACCACCCAGAGTCTTCACCTCCAAATACAACCATATTAGGGATTAAGCTTAAACATATGAATCTGAGGGGGGAAACATTCAGTCTCTAGGAGGAACCATACAATATGTGGTCTTTTGTGACTGACATTTTACATAATTTTCAGTGTTAATTTTTATTGTGGCATGTGTGGGTACTTTGTTTCTTTTTACTGTAGAATACTATTCCATTGTTCACACACATGGTATTTTCTTTATCCACTCATCAGCTGATGGATACTCAGGTTGTTTCCAGACTTTTGCTATTTTAAATAATGCTTCTGTGAACACTTCATATTTTCATGTGGACATATGTTTCCATTTCTCTTGGGCATACCCTGAGGTGTAGAATTGCTGGGTCATATATTACTCTGTGTTTAACTCTTCAAGGAACTGGCAAACTATGTTTCAAAACAACTGCAGCCTTTTACATTCCCACTAGCAATGTGTGAAGATTCCAGTTTATCTACATCCTTGCCAACACTCATTATTATTCATCTTTTTTTTTATTATATTCATCCTATTGGCTGTGAAGAGGTATGACATTGTAGCTTTGATTTTCATTTCTTAAATGATTGATGATGCTGAGCATATTATTAGCAACTTATAGATCTTTGGAGAAACGTCTATTCAGTCCTCTGCCTTAAAAAAAAATCAGCTTGTTTGTCTTTTTACTGTTGAGTCATAAGTGTTACTTGTATATTCTGAAGCCAGTTTCTTATCGGGTATATGACGTGCAGATATTTCCCCCCATTGTGTAGGTTATCTTTCTACTTTCTAGGTGGTACCCTTTGAAACACAAAATTTTAAAATTTTGATCAAGTCAACTTATTTATTTTTTTCTATTCTTATTTGTGCTTTTGGTGTTATAATTAAGAACTAATTCACTAACCCAAGGTCACAGAGATTTACCTCTAGTTTTCTTCTCACAGGTTTACAATTTTGACTCTTACATTTGGTCTAAGGTCTATTTTGAGATAAATTTTGTGAACTGGTTCATTTTGATGCATGATGAAGTGATGTCCAACTTCATACATGTGTTTATCCAGTTGTATTGGTATCATTTGTTGAAATGATTATTCTTTCTCCATTGAATTCTCTTGGCATCCTTCACCCTTGTTGAAACCAATTGACCACACACACCTTACTCTGTTTGTAGATATTTTATTGTATTAGGTGTTGTTATAAATGGAGTTGCTTACTTAATTTTATTTTCAACTGTTTACTTAATTTTATTGTTCATTGCTAGTGCATAGAAATATTGGGTTGGCCAAAAAGTTTGTTTGGGTTTTTCTTTAGTTACTTGTGGAAAACCTAGAATGAATTTTTTGACAGCCAAATATAATTGATTTTTGTTTATTTATTCATATTTTGCATTCTTGCTGAATTCATCTGTGAGTTTTAATAGTCTTTTCTGGGACTTCTTTAGGATCTTCTGTGTTCAAGATCATGCTATCTGTGAAAGGAAAAAAAATTTCTTTTCAACATAGACGTCTTTATTTATTTATTTTTCTCTTGCTTAGCTGCCCTGGCTAAAACCCCCAGGACAATGCTAAATAGAAGTGGTCAGTGTGGATGTCCTTGTCTTATTCTTGACATTAAGGAAAGACGCATTCAATGTTTATCATTAATTAGGATATTAGTAGGTATTCCCATTGTTGTTCCCTTTATTAGGCTTAGGAAGCTTCCTCCATTCTAATTTTGGAGATGAATTCACCAAGGACAGAGAGGCTGACGCACCTGCATGAAGGTGGTGGTTTCATCGCTGAGTTGTGTCTGACTCTTGAGACCCCATGGACTGTAGCTTGCTAGGCTCCTCAGTCATGGGATTCTCCAGGCAAGAATACTGGAGTGGGTTGCCATTTCATTTAGGAAGTAGTCTGACATTTTAATTTTAGAGGTGAATTCACCAAGGCCAGAGAGGTTGATACACTTGCTGATACTCATGACAAAAAACCTGGATTTCCAGGGGTCACGGCTATCATCAGCCATAATACCTGGAGGAACTCGGCAGCTGCAGGTATTACTCACCCAGCACGTGCCTGAACCTATGCTGCGGGCATTGAACCATCTCCTTTAACCCTCACTGCAACCCAATGAAGTGCCTAATTTTAATTATTCATATTTCTTACTTTTATTTACTTATAATTCCATTGCATTTGATTTTCTCATCATAAAGGGAAACATATGCTTGTTCTAAAGAATTCAAGTACTAGAAAAATGCAAATGCCAGAAAGTGACAGTTCCATCATCCTACTCCACTTATTCCCACTTTACAGATGAGGCAACCAAGGTTTACAGTGTTTTCTAGATGGCCAAGCCTTAGTCTCAGTGGACACACAGCTAGGTTCTCTGCTCACTTGAGGTGATACCAGTAACTCAGTGAGTTGCAAAGGCCCTGGGGAGGTCTCAAGCAAGTGGAAACAACTGGCTCACTTGAATGGACTGTTTTTCTGCTGGGTAAGTGCCAGCAAATCAATATTCAATTGTGCCACCTAGTACGGTAGCCCACTCCCGACTAAGGGATGACAGAGAAAAACACTCCTGATGAAATCTAAATAAAGGTGTCCTGAGAAACTGGATGGAGACATGTGCAGACGCTCTCGAGGGGTCCGTTAATCTGAGGCTGATGAATTACCTGGGCAGGTGCCACTGGCATCCATGCTCAGGACAAGAGCTGCGTAATTACTTCTCTCGAGATGGTTATCTGGAGGGAGCCAGTCCATTTTTCTCCTTTATTACCACTGAATTTCAGGAAAGTGTCTGCTGAATCTCTCACTCCTACCTCCCCCCACCCTTTTCTAAATGTTGGATTTATTTGATGACTTTACTAAGTCTGCGGTCAGAGTATGCCTTGAAGTAAGGAAAATTTGGCCCCTCAGCCCATTTGCAAGGATTCCTTCTTTTCCTTTCTCTTTCTTTCTCACCCCTCCCCCATCCTCTCCATCCCTTCCTTCCTTCCATTCACGAGTTTATACTGAGTGCCTCTTAGAAATTCAGCTCTGGGCAAGTCCCTGGGGAAGACCAGGGATTCTATGCTCATGGGGGCAGTGAGGAAGACCACACTGAAGAAGCAATAGTGTCAAAATGTAAGGGTGTCATGAGAAGAAGTGTCTGTGGAGCTCTGAGATTATATGACAGGGGATTAGATTAGATCATGGAAGGTCTGTCAAAGGAGGCGATGTCTTGGTTGAGATCTGAAGAGTGAGTCATAATTAACCAGGCTAAGAGGTCCCGTGTGTATGTGCTAAGTTGCTTCAGTAGTGTCCGACTCTGCAACACTATGGTCTGTAGCCTGCCAGGCTCCTCTGTCCATGGGATTCTCCAGACAAGAATACTGGAGTGGGTAGCCACGCTCTTCTCCAGGGGATCTTCCTGACCGGGACTGAACCCCTGTCTCCTGAATTGGCAGGCAGCCTCTTTACCACTAATGTCACCTGGTCCTGGTTGATGCAATTTGATCACAAGCCAATAGTATGATGCACCCCCAACAAGCTCTCAACCGACAGAAATAATAAAGGTCTGATGGCCTTCCCTCATAGCTCAGTTGGTAAATCATCTGTCTGCAGTGCAGGAGACCTGGGTTTGATTCCTGGGTTGGGAAGATCCCCTGGAGAAGGAAATGGCAACCCACTCCAGTATTCTTGCCTGGAGAATCCCATGGACAGAGGAGCCTGACAGGCTACAGTGTATGGGACACGACTTAGAGGCTAAACCACCACCACCTTGAATGTGGGAGATGAGAACCTGTCTGTATTTTCTGGGCTGCTCAGAGGTTCCCTGAAATGTGGAGTTCATGTGAGAGATGCTAGTATTAACCTCCTCATTTTACAAAAGAAGAGATCTGAGACTCTGAGAGGTGAAGTAACTGACAGAGGGTCACTCAGCCAGTGAGTGGCAGAGCTGGTACCACCAAAACCTGCCTCTGGGAGGTAGGCTCAGGGCTACCAAGGATGATGCCCTGTGGGCAGAGCTGCCTCAGAGGAAAGAGTTTCCCATAAAGGGAAGAGCCAAGCAGAGGGAAGGCCATGTGCTGGCAGGAATTGTGTGGGTATCTCAAGATCTTGGTGGAGTCTGGGGAGGGGATGGACAACCTCTGATGTTCTTTCCAAGCCTGGGGTTCTGGAATTCTGTGCTCAGAGAAAGGGGAAGTAGGCCAGTGGCTGGAAAAGCCTTCCTACCACAACTGAATATATCTTCCTCTTCACAGTCTTTGACATTTTCTGCTGCAGTCCAGGGTGCCAATAGGAATGAGCCATGAAACAATTTCCTAAGCAAACATTTCTGAGCCCTTAGGCTTTCAGGGCCCTAAATGCTGGACTTAGGCATTGATCTCCTCCAGACTGATTGCAAAAAATGGCCCCAACTTCTCCCTCTTCCTTGTGTCTGTATTCTTTACAGCTCCTGCCATCAAGAGATAGGAGCCTGTTCTTTACAGGGTGTCAAGAGTGGGATACAGACCTTACCAGAGAGGGAAGACAAGCATGGAAGGCAGCCATCTCTTCCTGCTTGTTGGGGAGGAGCAAGGCCTGGCTCCAGGGAGGACACCTCCACCCAGAATGGCCAGGGACCAGCTGGCCTCTGAGCCCAGAGGAGGTAGGTTTTGTCTCTGACACCAATCAGAAACCAAAGGATCCCAAGCCTCATCTACACCCTCCCTTATTCCTCTTTGGAGGAAGGACACAGACCAGCTGGGCCTCTAGGGCTAGGTTGCTGGCCTAAGCTGCTCTGAACCCATGGATGTGAGCTCCCCTGGGATGCCCTCCCCACATCTGGGCTGAGACCCAGAAGCCGATGGTGAGCAGAGTGTGCAGGGCCAGACCCTGGCTGTCTCCTGCTGCCAGAAGTGAGAAGGACAGACAGGAAAAATGATGCAAACCTGGGGGCGTGTTCAGAGCTGGGTTGTCAGTCATCCGCAAACCTGACGCATGTTCCATCAGCTCAGGTCAAGTGGCCGAGGGAATTTAAGTGAGCATCTCATTTGATCCGCCTCCTCTTTCTCCACCACTTGACAGGTCAAGCCCACCCTGGCCTCTGCTGGGTACTGTGCCTATCCCCCAGACCTGGTCCCACACTACCTCTGAGTGGGTTTCTAAAGCACAATTTTGACCGCATCGCTCTCTGCTGTATTCCACGGTTCCTCATTTCCTGCTAGAGGAAGTAGCTTAGCTTCCCAATCCAGGCTGCCAGGATTAGACCTGTAATAGCCACACAGGAAGGTGATTAAGGAAGGGCAGTGATTAAGACCTAAACTCTAGAGTCGAGATCCAAATGAAGTGTCTGCCACCTACCATCAGCTGTGTGACCCTGGGCATGCTACTTAACCTCTCTGAGCCTTAGTTTCCTCATCTATAACCTGGACATCATATCCACACAGAGTGTTATTAAGAAGATAAATGAGATGGTTCTTGTAGATGGCTTACAACAGTGTCAGATGCATGACAGTTCTCCGTCTATGCTGACTCTTGTGAATTTTTTTTTTTTTCTTTTGGTCTGTTGAGCATTTTTCCTTCGAGATCAGGCCCTCTTCCCACTCTAGTTCACAAAGGTGACCCTTGGGCTGACCACTCAGACAAGATAAGGCATTTCCTTCTAAGTTCAGCCAGTTGAATGTTCTGTCACTTGTAACCATACAGGCCAGGTCTGCCTCTGCAACTCTCCTTGTACCCCCAACTCCTGGACCTGAATCTCCAACCCTAGCCTCATCAACTGGCCCCTAATACATGCCCAGCACATTCTTGTCTCTGTGCTTTTATTCTTGTTGTTTCCACCCTCTGCCTGGGTGCTATATCCCCTATAGACTCTTGGTTCACCCAAATGTTTCCCATGCTTCAATGTACCAGCACCCCTGGGCCTTGCTGGCAGAGCACAGAGGACAGAATGGACTCTGGGGCCAGAGACGTGTGGTTTCATCACCACTCCACTCCTCACTTGCTGTGTTACCTTAGACTTGTTATTTAACTCCTCTAAGCTTTGGTTCATTTGTCTTGCATATGCAAAGGGTAACCCCAATCCCACAGGCTTCTTAAATGGATTGAATGTGATAGTTCATGAAAAGGACTTGGTGCACATGGGCGCCTAATAATTGCTGGTTGGCACAATGGGTGCTGAACTGACACAAGCTAGTTCTACCCTGGCACTTCACCTCCAGAAGGGCAGGCATGATCCCTGGGAAATCTCAGCCAACAGACTCGCTTTGAGAAGGAGAAATAGAAAATATTCTAATTCCAAAGAGTAAATGTCAGAGGCTCGGGAAGGATTCTGTTTCTGAAAATAAACCCCCGGCACAGAAGGGAAGGAGGGGAGAAGGGAGGGAGAGGAGGGGAAGGAGGTGGAGGACCAGGGTGAGAGACAGAGATGAGATACCCAGCCTGGGAGAGGCAGAGTGTGAGATGGGGGTGGGACTGTGACTCAAGGTGCCTCCTCAAGACCCTGGGGAGGGAGTTCAGGCAATCAGAAACCTCTGGGCATTCTGGGGGTACTGGGGGGCAGAGGACCTGATCCTGATCAGGGGACTGTAGTGTCACTGGGACCAATGCAGGGATGACCAGTCATCTTCGTCAAATCTCTCATCAAACATTGATGCCATGAACCCAGCGAAGCCATCTGGAGTGGGAGTGGGTAGGTGGTCAGAAACCCTGAAAAACCATAGGTTTCCAATCAGAGTCCTCCTTGTGGTTCTGTCCCAGCCCCTGGGCCCAAGGGTGGCAGGTCTGTGAAGTTCCTTCTTGGCTTCTGCTCCCATCTTCAGTCTTCTCTGCTCTGAGTTCATTCATCCTAAGTCACTAGGCTAGCCGCAGACTTAATCTGGATTTCTGCTCAGATGCGACCTTACGGGGGGCCTTTCCTGACTCCCACATCTAGCATAGCAGCCCAGGACCCTCTTTTCCTTGACAGAGCTCATATCTGTTTATTGGCACACAGTAACTTCCACGAACACTCCAGAATGTCCACACCCTGGCAGGCACCAGGATGAGGGGAGCACCCAGCCTGGAAGCAGGAGACAGACTTGGGAAGATTTAGTTTCCACATAGTGCACTTGAAGGGCAGTGCTGACCATACCGTGCCCTACCTGAAGCCCTCCCATGGCTCCGGATCACTCCTGTGATAAACGCAGCCAGCCTGAGCTGTGGTCACAAACCCTGTCCCTCCCCAGCCCTCGAGCTTCCCCGAGCACTCTGGGCTCCAGCCCCTGGATGTGTTCCTGCTCTCTTCCTTGCCCTGTTTCTGCTTCCCCAGGACTTTGCCCATGCTCCCTCTCTTCCCCCAGTGCTCCCGTCACCTAGCTGCTGCCTGCTTATCCTTCTCTCCATCACCTTATCCTTAAGGATGCACCCTGTGGCTTCTCCTCTGGCTCAGCTCCCAGCTGTGGAGAGGGCGTCTCACGGCTCCACAGAGCATCCTTAGCTTTCCGGGCCACAGCCACAATTGCACGCATGTTAGGGCAGCTCTGCGGGACTCCCTCAGCCAATTGTAAGCAAAGCTGGGTCTTTTCTTCCTGCCCTGAGCTGTCTCCATCACGGCTCCTGACTCAGTACATACACGTGGAGTGAGTGAATGAATGAAAGGACATGGGCAGGTCAGGGGGGATGACTATACGCCCGACAGAGGATGAGGACAGGGACAGGTTGTTTCTCTGTGCCTTCAGCCCAGCCAGGCCCACCCAACACCTTCATTCAGGAAAACGCGCCATGAGTTGACCAACACCACCACCTGCCAACTGAGAGGGGGTTTGTCCTGACACGATCACCTCTTCTTAGAAGCCTCCCCTGAGCACCTGAATCTCCATGGAGCTCACTCCTTCGTCTTCTGCACTGTGTCTGCACCTTCCACAGGCTTCCCTTCTTTCTCACTTCATGTAAGTATCAAAATATCATTTATATGAGAGCCCCTCCCCACTACCAGCCACTTCCTCAGGGCAGGGGGCATGTCTGATTCATTTCTGCATCTGTAGCCCTCGTTAACATTCACAATGGTTTGTCCCTCACTTTGCTTTTAAGTGGAACCAACTGGACAATTCCCTGTGAGTCAGCCTCTGCCCTTGTCTGGCTTCAGTTTCTCCTTCTGTGATGGGGTGGTAACACTCCCACCTCTCTGGGGCTGTGAGGATGCGGTGAGGAGATGTGGGTGAGGTGCCCGTGCAGCCTCTGTGCCCAAGAGGGGCTGCTGCCCTGATAGGTGGGGAGGCCAGGGTGTTCACTCACCTGCCTCCACCCCAGGACATTTGCTGCCATTTCCTGGGATGCTGCTGAGCCATCACTAAGCTCTTCAGTGGCATTTTACCATTTTGTCCTCACAACTCGCAGCGGGGTTGAGATAAAGATTTGAAATGTAAACCCTCGGCCACCCAGCTGGTTAAAAGCACCACAGAAGCCACGCTGCTCCTAAAGCAAAGACCCACCTTTGAGCTTGGCTTTTAAGACCCCATGAGACCAGTTCCTGTCCAGCCCCCTCCAGTCCCACCCACACAAACCTGGATGTGGAAATTGAGACTCAGAGAGATAATGAGACTCCCCAAGGCCATCCCACCTGGAGATAGCAGAGCCAGATTCAAATGCAGGCCTCTTGGGATCAGTCTCTGGGCTCCACTGGCCCTGCCGACCTCCCAGAAACTCTGCCTCCAGAAAGTTTGTCCCCCCTGCTCCCCAAGCGTTTTCACAGCTGGTAAAGATACTTCCTCCTGGAGTCTGTATTTCATAGTCACGCACTTCCTGTCCCGGGGCGCTCAGTGACTCGAGCTCCACCTGCCTCCTGCCCTGGACCCTCCTCGCACTCAGACTCACACTGATTTCCTTCCCCCAACTTCCCACATCTGTCCATGTAGACCAGAGCCCATAGGAGGAGTTGGAGGCTCTGATCTGTGTGGGCCGTATTTGCCGAGGACGCAGGAGCCTTTGAAGGGAATGAGTGACTCATAATCACATGGTTTGAGTCCAGCCTGAGGCCCATGAGGATGCTCCCTGGGCACCTCATTAAAGAGCTAAAGTGGCTGGTTTCAGGGCGTCCGAGGACAGTGCAGCTAGTCTGTCTGCTCTGGTCTAAGCAAGGAGAAGCATCTAGATACAGGCACACAGGTAGGGCTGAGCATCAGCATCTGAGCAGTCTCGCTGGCATCACCTGTAGAGAGTCACCAGTCATGGCCTGGGTTGGTCACAGGGCCTGCGGGCACATGGGGGCTCCCTGGTTTCCCTGGTTCCCCCTTCAGCCCATCATGTAGCAACATCTCTGGGTGCTGCCAGGATCCTGCATTTGGCAAGTATCGTTGAAGCAGGACTCTGGACCGAAGCCCTCTTCTTGTCTCCTTTATTCAGTTACTCAGGCTGTTAGGCCATGGACTGGGAGGGAACAGGAATAGAAATAGGGTGTCTACTCTCAG
Organism: Muntiacus reevesi; assembly: GCF_963930625.1. NCBI lineage: Eukaryota > Metazoa > Chordata > Mammalia > Artiodactyla > Cervidae > Muntiacus > Muntiacus reevesi. The sequence continues at coordinate 114,075,561 of NC_089251.1, forward strand.
AGGCTCATAGTCTGATGGGGGAGGCAGGTGCCAAAGAGGACAAGCACAGAGCAGATTGGTTCAGGTCACGATGGGGGTGAACAAGCAGGTCTGTATTTTAGGGACACTGAAGCCAGGTCAGAGGCATGTGTGCTTGAGTTCTGGCCCTGCCACTGACTGGCTATGGGACTCTGGGCCTGTTACTTACCTCCCTGAATCTCGGTTTTGTCGTCTCTACAATGGGATCATGTTGGGATTTTGGGAGGACCGAATTAAGTGCTTGGCACAGTGCCCGACACCCAGTAGGTGCTTATTAGACAGTAGCTCTTATTTATGCATCCAGCGAGCAGGTGTTAGTTGAGTACCTGCTATGTGCCTGGTCCTGGCCTGAGAATTCAGAGGTGAAGAAAAGCCAGATGCAGTCCCTATTCACAGGGATCTTAGGGTCTTAATCACAGCTGAATTCAAATCATACACAGATCAGCACTGAAGGGGAGAGTGAAGTCCTAGGGGGCCTGTAAAGAGGGTCCTTCCCAGGAGATGGAGAGGCGAGCATAGATGCTGAGTCTTTAGGGGTAAATGACAGGGCTGGATGTCAAGTTGGGTGCTGGAGGAAAAGCAGTGTCAAAGATAGGCTCCTGGCTGGGTAACTGGATGGATGCATGAAGCCACTCATGGAGAGTGAGGACTGGGGAGGAGTCAGGTTTTTGGGGCAGGGAGTTCATGAGCTTGGACTTGGACATGCTGAGTTGTGATGACACTGATGCTCCTTACTTGATGCAGAGTTGAGGGCCTTGGGGGTCTTGTTCTGCCAACGCTGGGCTGGGAAGTCCTGAGGGATCCAGAGGAGAAAGACCAGTCCTGCTATCAAGGGGCTCACACTGGGGGTCCACAGACTTTCATGGGTGGAGGTCTTTGTGGGCACAGAAATTGATGGGGGTGCAGGAAGGAGGTTGGGGTTGACTCTGCAGGGGTCACCTATGGGCTGAGTCCAACAGGATGTGTAGATTCACTGACAGAGGCAGGTAGGGCCAGGAGGTGGCCTGAAGGGGTCCAGGGGTCCATGGAGGGAGTGCCATGAGGTCAGGGAATTGGAAGCCCTTGGAATGCTCAGCCTTGGCAGCACGGGAAGCCAGGAGTGGGCAGGATTCAGAGTAGGAGGGGCCTGGAATGCTGGGCACAGAGTTTTCATTTGAACATGTGGACCACAGGATCTCAGCGTTTTTTCTTGTTTCAACAGGGCCATGCATTTGGGGAAGGTACTGGGTGCAGATGAAACAGGGAGAGGGACTCTGGCAGCGAAGACATCATTTTGGAGGCCTCCGCGAGAGTTCAGGTGCAGATGAGAGCAAGGTGGCCACAGCAGGATGGCAGGAAGTGGGTGGGCACCAGTGGCCTAAGGGAGCAGAGAGGACTTGGGGCCCATGAAGGGCATGGCGCTGATTGCAGTCAGAGGGCTCAGGAGCTGCAGAAAATCTGGCAATGCTGGCTGAATGCTCAGAGAACCACCAGCAGGGATGACAGGCAGGTCCCTGAAGGGCTACTCTGCAGGGGATGTGTCACATGATGTAAGGAGCATCTTGCCCACCTGGGGACCGCAGGTGATGGTGGTGGGGAGGTGATTGGAAGTGATAGGAACGAACGTGCGGTGTTTATGACAGGCCAGGATTTGTCCTCAGGGCTTTACCTGGACATGTGTGATAACCATCACAACAGTTTTGTGAGCTGTGTGCTGTTATCACCCCATTTTACAGACGAGACACAGAGAGACTTGGTAACTGGCCCAAGGCCACACAGCTAGTTAGTGGCAAAGCAGGGACTTGAACCCAGACTCTAATTAATTCCTGAGTCTGTGCTCTTAGCCACCATTCTCTGTGGGCTGGAGAAGATAACCACGCTGGGTTGCTACCTGGAAGCAGTTATCATGACACAGGATAAGACCGCCAGCAAATCAGGTAGTGGGCAATCACTTCCAGCTGTAGGGATCAGAGAAGGCTTCCAGGAGGAGGCAGCATTTTACCTTGGTGCTAAGGAGTAGGGAGTATTTGAACAGGAGAGTGGTAATATATCAGTCAGGGTGGTTATTACAAGCAACAGAATGAGTGGCTGATGAATTAAGCTGAAAAGGAATTTATTACATAGATGGGGGTGATTTGCAGAATCACTGAGAGAGTTGGAAAGTCAGGCTTAGGGGTTGTGACCCTAGGAGCAATGCCCCAAACAAATCCACTGGCAATAGCATTTCAGCCTCCTCCAGGGAGCCCGGGACCCACTGCTTGCCCCACCCTCACCACCCCCACCTTCAGGCTATGGCTGGATCACTGCTGTCTTGTTTCCAACGGACGAGAGGGGGCATATGCCAACCTCTGTCCCCACTGTCACCGGAACAGACAGAGCAAGGAGAACCACTTCCTATTGGGCTTTTTGCCCAAACTGTAGCCTGTGAGGTGGGGGGATCTGATTGGAGGAGCCTCATCACATGACCTGAGCCAAGCTGCAAAGGAGGTTGGGGAAAAAACACGTCTGGCATTTTTGGCTTTATGTCCCATGATGGGGAATTCTCCAATCATAGGAAAGAATTTCACCAATAATGGGAAAAGCACTCCAGACGGGGCAATGACCATAATTGTGTGTGACAAGGTTGATGAGTGGGAAGGTAAGGAGGGAGGAATGATAGAGGACATTTGGAGAACTGTTTGTTGGAGCAGAAAGAGGAGACTATGAGTTTCTGTCCACATGTGCATCTCAGCTCCTACCCATCAAGTCCATTGAAACCTGGAGGAGGTTGGGACAAAGCAGTGCGTGTATATGTGTGTGTCTGTCTGTGTGTTGGTGGATGCAGCATGTATACCTAAGAATGACTGATATTGCTTGCCCTGTGCTGTTTCCTCCATCAATTCTGATGCCCAAGGATGAGGGATAGATGCTGAGATACTGTCCATCATGTTGCAGGCTTACCATTCCTCCTTGCTTTGACTTTGGTCAAGCCACTTAACCTCTCAATTTCCTCCTCAGTTAAGAAAAAGGTTGGCTTTATGTTCCCTTTCACTCTAGGGTTCTATGGATTCTTAAAAATAAGAAAAAATCAAAATGATATTGATTACTATGTGCCAGGCCTCCCATAAGCACTTAGAAGCTTTATGTTTGTTATTTATACACACACACACACAGACACACATAAAACAGAAATAATCTTACTCCTGTTATTGCTCCCAGATGAGAAAACTGAGGTTCCCAGAGGTGAAATAACATGCCCAAGGTCACACAGCTTATTAATTGTAAAGCAGGCTCTCCCTGCTCTGTAAGACCACCCATTCCCACCCTGTACTTGAGCAAATTCTGAGCCTGCCTTCAAATACTAACTCCGTTTCCCCAGAGAGGGAACCACTTTATTACAAAAGAAGAACCACTTCATTACAAAAGGCCCATCTTCAAAAAGACAAAACAAGGAGACCAATTAAAGTCACTTGGATTCAGCATCATTTTGGAAATCGATGCACTATGATTGTGAATCCAGCTTCTGTCTGCAGCTGCCTAATTTTAGCAGGATCTTTGCAGGCTGCTCACCAGGCTCCTCCACCCCCGTGGACTGGCAGAGCAATTCCCAGAGCACCATTGATTTTTTTGACTAAAGTGTCCTAATGAAATACAAATCTGCGGTTACCCAGGGAGCCTTCTGTCATGGCAGCACGAAGAAACACCACCAGGATAACGATAACCATAATTTCATTGTAGAGCCCCCCTCTAACACGGGGGCCCCCACCCTTTTCCCTGCATTGATCCTGGCCTCACAGCTCAGGCCCAGAAAACTGAAGCCTTTTCCTGCCTCCACTTTGTCACAGAGCAATGAGGGGAAGAGCCATTCACAGCGTGTGAAAAATATTTCCAGTTAGGTGCAAGCTCCCTGTGATGAGGACTCTTGGCCTTTATTTATTTGCGGGAGGGGGAGTTCGTGGAGGGGTGATTCAGTGCTCCTGTCCCAGGGTGCTCAGCCCAGTGCCAGTGCAAGTGGCTGAGGAGGCGACAGGGGAGAAGCAGGGGCCCCAGAGAATGCCAGCACTGTCCTTGGATCGCAACAGCCTCTGTGCTTCAACCCAGCGGGCTGAAAGAACAAAGTGTGTGGTCATAGCCTCTCCCCCAGCAAGGGGGCGTTCCAGGAAACCAGGATCGGGGGAGTACCAGGTACCCCTCCAGCTAACTGGACATCATCTCTGAGTGGGGAAGCCCCTGAGGGTCCAGCCCCTCATTCTACAGATAAGCCTTGACCCCCAAAGGGGAAAGGTGACTTGTTCTAAGGTCACACAGCAAATTGATGACAGAAAGTGGACCCCGATGTCCCTCACTAGATAATCAGCTTGGTGACACCAGTGTCCAGCAAGGATTAGTGAATAATGTGTGCTCAGCCACTCAGCCGTGTCTAACTCTTTGTGACCCCAAGGACCATGGCCCACCAGGCTCCTCTGTCCATGGGATTTTTCAGCCAAGAATACTGGAATGTGTTGCCATTTCCTCCTCCAGGGGATCTTCCTGACCCTGGGACCAAACCTGCATCTCCTGTGTCTCCTGCACTGGCAGGTGGATTTTTTACCATTGAGCCACCTTGGTGATAAACGTGATGTAAACATACACATTGATGTAATGTGTCCACTATGAGCTCTGTAACCACATGGCCTGGGTTTAACTACAATGGCAGCGCCACTGCCTACTGTGTGACCCTGGGCGAGTAACTGGACCTCTCTGAGGTTCAATTTCCTCAGCTGTGAGATGGAGCGATGTGTACCCACCTCCTAGGGAAGTTGGTAGGATCATCTGAGAAAAGAAGCAAGTCCAACATTTAACACAGTACTGGAAACACAGAAACCAACTAAACTGAGAGTTTTAAACACTAGAACAATTTTTCACCATTAACCTATTTGCTTTATTCTACGATGCCATCTATCAGAACACCACTGATTTAATAACAGCTTTTGAAGGGGAGAGAAAACAAGAGGAAAGATGAAATTAAACGTCTGGATCAATGGAAAGAAGCATCTTGTTCTGGACAGTTTAAAATAGATGCCCCAGAACTGAAGACATGCAAAATGAATATCAAAAGGCGATTTCTAGATTTCAGATTCCTGGAAATGCTCCCAGGAACTGCGGAAGGATGGGGGAGGAAGCACAGCATGCTGTCTGGATGAACAGACCGGAGCTTTACTCCACCTGCCAACTGGCGAGAGACCTCAGCAAGTCCCTCTCTGGCCTCGGGTTCTTGCCTGGACAACAATCAGGTGGCATTAGATGGTCTCCCCAGGTCTACCTCTAGGTCTGCTGGCAGAGGAGGGATTCCTCTGCCCGCCTCCGCTGCAAAGGTGAAGGCTCATGGAGGTGGGGCTTCTTGCCACATGTGGGGAAGAGACCACTGCAGCCTAGCCTCTCCAGGGGACCTGCACCTTCCCTCAGGACCCTGAGCAAACAGCTTGGAAGCAGAGACTCCATCCTGCTGAGATGAGGGGAGAGGCAGGCTTCATGTTCCCAGCCCCCGACACTTCCTGGGTGCTGGAGGACCCTATCCCCCCACAGTGCAAGCCTTCCAGGCCACACCCACCTCCCCTGCCATCCTAGACCTGCTCACAGGGTTTCTGGGAGGCAGATCCTGCCCACTGAGTCCCTCCACCCCAAGAACTCAAAGGGCCGCCTTTGACGGGATGGGAATGGAGAAGGGAGGTGAGTTGATGAGCTCCAATCCAGTCGGTTTACTCCCATTTGCTCCAAGTTACCTTTAAGGAGGATAAAATTACACGCTAATCCCTTTTATCTCCATGCAGTGCTTCTAAAAACAGAGCACCTTGACATTTTAGGAGGAAAGAAATCTGGAAAAGATGAGCTATGCAATATCCAGTATGACCTGAGGATGGAGAAACTTCAATGAACTCAGAGTTAAACCTCTTTCATGCTTGAAAAATAAAACCATGACAGGGTAGTCCAAGAGGAAAGTCCAGCCTTGAGGTAGAAATAAGGCTGGTAAGGAAGCAGCTTGGGGTAGGGTGTCCTGCCGGAGTGGGGGTCTGAGACATGTAGCAGAGGGCAGGTTTGTGGGGCTGATGCAAGAACTCTGGGGTCTGGGATCCCCAGGAATTTGCACTGTTAATACAACATATTAAAAAGCAGAGACATCACTCTTGTCAACAAAGGTCTGTATAGTCAAAGCTGTGTTTTTTCCAGCTGTCATGTGTGGATGTAAGAGTTGGACCATAAAGAAGGCTGAGTTCTGAAGAACTGATGCTTTCGAACTGTGGTGTTGGAGAAGACTCTTGAAAGTCCAAGAACAGCAAGCAGATCAAATCACTCAGTCCTAAAGGAAACCAGCCCTGAATATTCCTCAGAAAGAACTGATGTTAAAGTTGAAACTCTAATACTTTGGCTACTTGATGCATAGAACTGACTCATTGGAAAAGACCCTGATGCTGGGAAAGATTGAAGGCAGGAGAAGGGGATGACAGAGGATGAGATGGTTGTATGGCATCACTGACTCAATGGACATGAGTTTGAGCAAACTCAGGGAGATAGTGAAGGACAGGGAAACCTGGCATGCTGCAGTCAATGGGGTCACAAAGGGTCTGACATGAATTAGCAACTGAGCAATCCCTCCTAACTAACTTTTTAACTTTCTAACTCTTTGCAAACTGGGTCTAGGGCCACCTTGCTGTTGAAACTCTCCGTCACAAGACCTCGTCAACAAGCGCTTTCCTGGGCCCTCAGCTCCTGACCTCACCCTACTCCCAGCCTCTTCCTGGTTGCCCATGACCCTGTGTTCCCCATCCCCCTCCTCCCTTCCCCTTGCTTTTGTCCTATTTCTGCTCCTTCACTGCTCCTTCACATGCCATTCACTGCTTCTTCTCTGAAGATGCTCCCAAGCTGTGTTCCATGGTCCCTTCTCCCTGACCTGCTAACATATCTAGAGTCAGGGACTTTGACAAGGAGACTTAGGAACCTGTAGGTCAGGATTATGGGCAGTGGGCCCACTAAGGAAGCCAGGCCATGATAATGGCAGTAGATGATGCTCTCTCTCTCTCTTTTTGGCCTTTTTGAAATCCAGAGCCTTAGGGATCTTAGGCAAGCTCTGAGGGATCCAGTGCTGGACTCAAAGAACTATTATGTGTTACAGTTCCATATCCACTCACAGTTCTAATGCCATCATTTCTGTGCAGTATATTCTTTGCTTGTGGCAATAATAGATGGTTTGAGTAGGGTAGCCAAACCCCTCAGACCACCTTAAAGCAGAGGCAGGCAGCCTGCCTCTCTCCTCTGCTCAGCCAGGGTGGTCTTCAAATGCTCTTTCGTCAGTAGACCCGCGCCCCCTTTTCCTCTGGCACGTGTCCCCTCTCACGACTGGCCTCTCCCACTGTCCTGTGCTCCTGAATTCTTAGCTCGTCCTGGACCCCCAGCTGCGGTTTGATGGATGCTCCACTGTGTATCTTGCAAAGGGTCATTGCCTTTGTGGATTGTGAGCTTGCTTGATGAGTGTGCTTGCTGTTCTCCCAAGCCCCTCCTGCCCGGGTATGGAAACCAACCCTAGACAAAGTCACCACACACCTGTGCTCTTCCCACGGGTAGCGGTCATGTCTTCCTCCCCAGGAAGACCAGAGCCCTCGTAATAAACCCTGACAAGGATTTATCATTGTTGGTGATTTCCTTACAGACATTATGGAAGGCTTCCTGCTGACACAAGACCGGAGGCAGCCCATTCAAGGAGGAGGATGAATTGGGAAGCAGACACACCTGGTTTCAGAGCCCAGTTTTACCATTTGCAGGTTACGTGACCTTTAGCAAGTCACTCCCCACCCTCCGATCCCAGGTTTCTCCATAGCAGCGACCTGACAAGGTGACTTCATGGCCAAGCTCAGGGCCTGACCCATGCCATATACCATGGTCCATCCTGGCCCCTAGTAGTACCCAGAGCAAACCTCTTTTCTAGAATTTCTCCCATTATATTAAAAAATTTTTTTAATAGTTTTATTATTTATTCATTTATCTATGGCTATGTTGAGTCTTCACTGCTGTGCAGGCCTCTCTCTAGTTGCATCTAGCGAGGGTTACTCTTTGTTATGGTGTGTGGGCTTCTTAGTGTGGTGGCCTCTCCCACTGCAAAGCACAGGCTCTAGGGCACGCAGGCTTCAGTAGCTGTGGCTCCCAGGCTCCAGAGCACAGGCTTAATAGTTGTGGTGCACGAGCTTAGTTACTCTGTGGCACGTAAAGCCTTCCCAGACCGGGGATGGGTCCTGTGTCTCCTGCATTAGCAGGTAGATTCTTTACCACTGAGCCACCAGGGAAGCCCTCTCATTGTTTTTTAATCACTTGTTATTTGCCTATAGTCCTCACATCCTGGAGGACTCTTTGAGGGCAGGAATCAGGTCTGACGGGTACTCCTAGCACCCACAGCACGTGCCTGTACACACAGCAGATTTAGTGGATGCGGTGGGGGGTCTCTGAATGCTGCTTTGCCCCAACTGTTGTGTTCTCATCCCCATCACGACTGTGTAGTATCCAACTTCTCCCTCTGTCCTCCATGTCTATATTCAGCTCAGTTCAGTTCAGTCACTCAGTCATGTCTGGCTCTTTGTGACCCCATGGACCACAGCATGCCGGTCCTCCTTGTCTGTCACCAACTCCCGGAGTTTACCCAAACTCATGTCCATTGAATTGGTGTTGCCATCCAACCATCTCATCCTCTGCCGTCCCCTTCTCCTCCCTCCTTCAATCTTTCCCAGCATCAGGGTTTTTTCAAATGAGTCAGCTCTTCACATCAGGTGGCCAAAGTATTGGAGTTTCAGCTTCAACATCAGTCCTTCCAATGAACACCCAGGACTGATCTCCTTTAGGATGGACTGGTTGGATCTCCTTTCAGTCCAAGGAACTCTCAAGAGTCTTCTCCAACACCACAGTTCAAAAGCATCAGTTCTTCAGCACTCAGCTTTCTTTATAGGCCAACTCCCACATCCATACATAACTACTGGAAAAGCCATACATAGCCTTGACTAGACGGACCTTTGTTGGCAAGTAATGTCTCTGCTTTTTAATATGCATGTCTACATACTGTCTCTATATTCATTTTTTCCTTTAGAGTCAATGATGTGTTTTATTAAACATCTAAGATTGATATGTTTCATATATGACTTTAAAGCTTCAATTAACAATTCAATGAAAAACTTGTGTGTATACATTGTGTGTACATAGAATATACATAGTATACAGTATAAATGACTTATAGTATTCATATGGACTTCCCAGGTGGTATAGTGGTAAAGAGTCTGCCTGTCAAGGCAGGAGACACAAGACAGGTGAGTTCGATCCTTGGGTCTGATAGATCCCCTGCAGAAGGAAATGGCTACCCACTCCAGTATTCTTGCTTAGAAAATTCCATGGACAGAAGAACCTGGCGGGCTACAGTCCATGGGGTTGCAAAGAGTCAGACACGACTGAGCACATAATCAGCAAGATAGTGTATACATATATATATATGTATATATACACATATATATCATAGTATATGTAGTAATATAGTATATATAGAGAACATGTGAATATGTGTGATACACACACCTTTTCTTGTGTAATACTATGAATTACATGAGCTTCTCTGGTGGATCAGATGGTAAAGAATCCATCTGCATTGCAAGAGACCCAGGTTCAATCCTGGGGTGGGGAAGATTCCCTGGAGAAGGAAATGGCAGTCTACTCTAGTATTCTTGCCTGAAGAATTCCATGGACAGGGGAACCTGGTGGGCCACAGTCCACGGGGTTGCAAAGAGTCAGACATGACTGGGCATCTAACACACACAGGAATTCCATGGACAGAGGAACCTGGTGGGCTACAGTTCATGGATTCACAGAGTTGAACACAGCTGAGCTACTAACGCTTAGACTTTCACCTTCATGAACCATGATAGTGTAATGTCTTTTGATCTTGCAGCCTTTCCAATTGCATTTTATGGCAGCAAACAGCTTGAGTAAATACCCTAGTCAATTTATATGGTCAGTTGGAAACAGTGAGAATGACTTTATAACCTGTATTTTCTTGAAATCTTTAAGACCTAAGGATTACTTTTATCCTAATGAAACTCCAAGGATTGTCTAAAGAAAATAATATTGTCCGTGAACTATCTCAAACATCTGCCTGAGAGCCCCTGTGCTGTAACTCAGTAGCTTCAGGCCTCCTGGGATGAGGCAGTGGTGTGACGGGTTTCTTCTCTGTGTCCCTGGAAACTGCTTTCCTCACAAGGCGATGTCCTCACTGCAGGCTGAACAGGACTTTGTGATGATCTTAATCATCCTGTTACCTGCTGACCGCAGCTTCACAGGATGCTCTTACAAAGAGATCAATAAAAAAAATCGTTCATTCCTTTTGAAACGTCCTCACATAACCCCATTCTTTTAGCAGCCAAACCAAGGCATCGAAATTCCAGAACAACAGAAAAAGGCTGTGAAGGGCTTGTGCTTCCTGGCTGCTGAGACAGTTTAAAAGACAGTTTAACTTACCCTGTGACCTGTAAACCCTCCACCCAGGGCCTTTGTAGAGACGCAATACTCCAGCCAGTGGGCAAGGGGCTAAGTAGAAAGTGTTTGGAAGTGGAAAGGCTAATGAGGTTGAGGTCAGAGTCCCAAGCATGGTCCACAGGCCACCGCAGCCTGTCTTGACCAGCTGTGCAGACACGTTGGAAGTCACACCAGGCCCAGACACCACATGGCGGGGTGAGAAATGCCTATGATCACTTCTCCAGCTTTGTTCTTTTCCATCTTGATTTGAATAATTTCCTGAAATTGATTTTCTGCCTTCCTCCTGGATTCTCCATTCATGCTTACTCATTTTTATTGATTTTCATGGCATTCATCTCTGGAACATTTTCATTCATTTCTTCATTTTCTCTCTTAAGATACACCAACTCATATTCAGCTCTCTTTATAATTCTCATCAATAGCTTTTCTTTGAGCCCTTGGCTTTTTGAGGTTCTTGCTTTGTGATTGGTCATCCTGTTAGGTTACCTGAATTTTCCTCTGGATTTAGGGCAATTCTTTTTATGAAGTAAATTCTTCATTTGCCTTTTCTTTGTATTCCTTTATTCTCATTTCTTTTTCTTTTATGAGGAGCTGCTTCTGTGTGGTTATTGTTACCAATCTTGCTGGTTATTATCTGCTTCTGAATAGAGCTGGTCAATCGTACTGGGGGCAGAATGATCCTTAGGTTCAGTTTGGGTTTGTTATCTCAAACATCCTCACCCCGAATGGGTTATTTCCTTTGTCAAAGGCAGGGGGTCAGTTTTCAGGGGTCAGGAATTTAGCATGGCTCCTGGAAAACCAGTCAGTCATAAGCTTTCTGTGTGTTGTGACCTGAGACTACCTTGCTCTCTTCATCTTGGCTGTGTCTGGAGACCAGTGAGGACCCTGGCGATGACTTGTTGGTCTGAATTCCCCTCGGCCCCATCAGCCCATCACCCCTGCCATGATGAATCTGGGCACTGGTGAGACTGTCTACACCTTCACCCCAACTCACCTGATCTAAAGGTCACTGTCCTACCTTTCAAGAAAGACACATACATGCAGAATTTAGCCATCACATCTCTTTGAACAATGATTTCGTCCTTCTAGTTCTTGGAAGCCATCCCTGACTCCTGTTTTCTCTCATATTCCACCACGAATCTGTTAACATATCTTGTTGGCTCCCTTTCAACACGTGTCCAGAATTCTTTCCCTTCTTATCTTTAGACCACCTTGGTCCATGCCACCACCATCTTGTGCCTAGATAAGTTTCAGAGCCTTCAAACCGGCCTCCATCCTTCCTACATTACCCCCTCACTCAACGCAGTGGGCAGCGTAGTCCTTCTAACTGTGACATCTTATGTCATCCTCTGCACCAAGCCCTGTAACCTCACATCATTCCTCTGCTTCATGGTCCTATGAGGGCTCCCACCTCTCTCAGACCCACAATGCTCCATCCACTCTGGCCACCAGTGCATCTCTGCCCTCCTCTTCTGCTCCCCCAACCCGTGGCTCCCGATCCACTCCATTCATGTGGCCTCCTTACTCTTCCCTGATGCTCCAGGAGCACCCCTGCCATGGCCTCAGCACTAGCTATCCCCTCTGCCCAGAAGGCATGGCCCCATCTGCATGGCTAACTTCCTTACCTTTAAAAATCTTTCCTTAATACACCATCTTAATACACCCTTGGCTGCCTTATTTCACACTTCATTTGTCCTCACTCTGTGTATTCTCAACCCTTTGACTTGGCTTTCCTTTTTGTTCCTCCCTGGTGCCTACATACAGTTTATTTCTTTGTTCTGTTGGTTGGCTATCTGTCCCTTTCTCTTAGAACATAAACTCCATAAAGATGGGAAAATGTTTTGCCTACTGCAGGACCGGTAAGGTCTAGAACCAGGCCCAGTGCTCAGTAGGTCCTTGGAAAATATTTGTGGGATAAATGAGGGAATAAATGAATGCACGAAACCAGGTTCTGATCAAGGTTGGAGCGCATCCTCAGAGTCTGCTCTCCTGGCTGGTTCACAGTATTTCAGACTCTCTGCAGAGTGAAGATGTTGGTACTGTAGCCTTTCCCTGCCTAATGGAAGAGGGGGACCATCTTCTCCACTTTTCTCATCCTTTATTGTTTTGCAGTGAGTTTCCACCCTCCATCATTAACCACACTGAAGTTCATTGTCCTGATAGCTCTGAAAAATTGCCCCCAGCCCAGAGCCCCTGTTGTCCAGGGCCTGGGCCTGCTAGCGAGGACCCTGAAACTGAGCAGTGGTCCCACGTGCTCCTGACTGAGGGCCCCAGGGAGGCAGGACAGCACAGAAAATCTGGCAGAGGCCCCACTCAATAGATGCCTCCTCTGACTTTAGTCCCACCTCTGAGATGTCAGCATATCCACTGGTCACCTTTGCCAACTTCTGGTTCCTCCTGCAAATGATGGGACCAGTCAGCTGAAGATATGAAAGTCACTTAGTAGTGTCCAGCTCTTTGTGACCCCATGGACCATAGCCTGTCAGGCTCCTCTGTCCAAGGAATTCTCCAGGCAAGAATACTAGATTGGGTAGCTGTTCCCTCCTCCAAGAGATCTTCACGACAATGCAGGGGAATTCTTTACCATCTGAGTCACTGGGGAAGCCCAATCAGTTGAATGAACCTGCCTTATTCATTGGTCCAGCAGGGGATGGAGTCAGTCTGCCACCAACAGATCCATTTCCAAGAGAGTTAGGTGTCCAGCTGCCAGTCTGTGGCTAGTGATGGGCTCCCATAGAAAAGGGAAGATGGGGAGGGAACAGGCAAGGTCCTGGAGCCCAAAATACAAGGAAGAAAGACAAGCAATCGGTTTAGTGTGTGGCAGACACTTTGATATACTTAGATTATTCCCGAAGCCTCTTCCCTAGGTCAGCACATACAAGGCATTCCTGGAATCTATTTCTTCTATCTGCATGGCCATCAACCTGGTCCATGCATCACCGTCTCTCTCTTGGACAAGCCAGCTGTGGTCCAGCTGCCTCCTCTGTTCCCTGGAGCCCGTTCGCTGTTCAGCATCTGGGTGATTAGACCCTTCTCTTCCCTCCCCTGCTCAACCCCATCCAGTCGGAGGTGGGTTTACCTGTGGATTTAGCTTCACAGTCTTCTATGCTCTGGGCTCCATCCTAGGTCCTGGGGTGGGGGCAGCAGTGAGGTTAAGGAACATCCTAACTTGAGGGTTAACTGGGGTTCGTGGCTGCTCAAGATGTTTTAAAAGGCCCTGAAATCTCACAGCTTCTGTGTGAAATAACTTGATAGAGGTTTCCCCTAGTTTGACAAAAATCCTAAAAATTTACAGGACGACTCATCCATAATGAATTGTGATGATGAAAATAAAGCATTCAGAAGTCATCAATAATAATAATAATAATAATAACCATCTCCATCAAACTCTGCTAGAGGAAAGGCTAAATTATCCTTCTATCTGCCCTCCAGAAAATATCATAAATAATTACTGTAAAAGATGTACTCTGAGGAGATGAAGGGCAAAAATGTAAGGGGAAGGAAGTACTTTGAGGGGTGTGTCAAGATGCTAATTCAAAATATCCTGTTATTTTTCTTGATTCTGCCATTTTGGGGGTAATTTTCAGTTTTTACAAAAAATCTGTGATTTCTTATAATCTATTTTTACCTTCAAAATAAATGTTAAATTATGTAGCTAAGTCTGATTTCTAATTCTGGGCTCCCTTAACAAGAAAGCCCCAAATTGTATGCTTCAGGTGCCACAAACTGTGGATCAGCTGCCCTCCAGGCCTTCCAACTGCACTAGGAAGAAATCTGAGTCTCCTCTGCCAGGTCTGCAATGCACCCTGATCAGGTCCACTCTGTCCCTCTCACAGCTCCTCCCCTGTACTCACCAGACTGCAGGCTCCCCTGCTTTCTTCCTGTTCCTCTCACTGCCTAGCTTGGGTTTCACCGGTCGTGACTTTTGCATTTGCTGGATCTCCTGCCTGGAACCTCATCTCCCAAGTTTTCCCCTTCTGGTTATTCAGGGATCAGCTCGAGGCCACCTCCTCTGAGAAGCCCTTGGGGATAATCCTTTTTTAAGTGGAGACCCCGGCCTGTCTTTTCTGGCCTCAGTCACTGCTCTATCCTCCTTTGTTTTCCTCACAATGCACATTGGTACCATCTCAAAGATAATGTCCCTTTTCAGTACCTAACCCCTTCCTCCACCCTAGGAGCAGGGCCATGTGACCCCCAGGAGGGTGAGGACATGTCTGCCCTGGCAATTGTGGCCTCAGGCACACGGAGCAGTGTCCAGCTCACAGCAAACATTCCATGGCTATTTGCAGAATTCACAGACTGCCGTTGGAAGTTTGAATTGACAACTTCACTCAGGAAGGTACTATGCCTCAGGGGTCTTAATGTGTAAGTCGGTGATTCACATTCCTAGAAATAAATCTCAAGGCAATTATCAGGTAGACACACAAAGACAGAAGTGGAGTACCAGTGGAAAAAAAAAAAAACATGAAAATCAATCAAACCTGGGTTTTTGTCCTTGTTACACCAATTAATTAGCTTCTGTATGACCTTGGGCTTCCCCTGGTGGTGGCTCAGATGGTAAAGAATCTGCCTGTGATGTGGGAGACCCATGTTCGATCCCTGGGTTGGGAAGATTCCCTGGAGAAGGGAATGGCAACCAACTAAACTCCAGTATTCTTGCCTGGAGAATTCCGTGGGCAGAGGAGCCTGGTGGCTACAGTCCATGAGATCACAAAGAGTCAGACACAATTGATCAATTAATACTTACTTACTTAGATTTCTATGACTTTGAGCAAATTCTTATCTTCTCTGAACCTTGGTTTCCTCATCTGTGGATGGGTCAGTCATAGTACCTCCTGGAGAGGGAGCAGGAGATTCATATGTCGCTGTGTGTGGAAGATGCTTAGTGCAAAGCCAAGCATGCAGAGAAACACTCCACACATGTTGGCTCTGACTGTTGGCCATGATACTCATTACACTGTTGTTTGGAATGTTATAAAATTTGAAAGTGATCAGCTATCTTAAGTGTGGGGGACTGCCCAGATCAGTACCATCCAACCGAAGTGTGATGCAATGCAAACCACACATGTAAGCACACATTTAATTTTAAATTTTCTAGTAGGCATGCTAAAAAAAGGTAAGAAGAAACTGGTGAAATTCATTTCAATAACATATTTTGTTTGACCCAATCTATCCAATGTATTATTTCAATATGGAACCAGTATAAAAATGATTAGTGAACTGTTTTACATTCTTTATTTGGTACCAACTATTCATAATCTGGTGTTTTCCACTTACACCTATTTTAGCTTAGACCAGCCATGTTTGAAATATTCAGTAGCCACCTGTGGCTGGGGCTGCCACATTGGAGAATGTGTGTCTGGATAATTTGCCATCCAAATTTAAAGTATGGTATAGCCGTGGAAAGACTGGTTTTAAAAATAATATTTAATCATGCAGGAAAAAGCTCATAAAATGAGATTAAGTGAAAAAGATAGTGCAAACCAAATAAAGTATGCTCCTACTTTTGTTATACATAAAAATATGCTTGCTTTTATTTGAGTATGTATTTTGATGGGTATAGTATGAGGGAAGGCAGCAAAATCCTACCTTGGGAACATTCGAGGAAACGGAGTTATAGTGATCTTAATTTTCCCTTGCTTGTTTTTCACTATAAGTACACGTTACTTTTAGAGTCAGTGGAATAATACTGTTATTTTTAAAGTTCAGCAAAGCACGCCGTGACCTGACCTCAGCAAACATTTGTGGGTACGCAGTGCTGGATGAAAGATCTGGCCGCCCAAATCTTCCCCTTTCCTGTCCCTGTGCCCTTGGCCCAAGACTCTGGCTCCTTCCTCTGAAGGCAGAATGACCCTTGACCTCAGTCTGTGCTTGGGCTCAGTCTGTGCCTTTTTTGGGTCAGTGGAGTGTGGAGGGAATTGTCAGTTCTGAGTCTAAGCCTTAAGGGGCATCGCATGTTTCGTGTGCCCTCTTGCGCCTCTGCATTTCCATGGAAAGAAGATGTCCCGTGTATCCGTAACTCATTTGGTAAAGGATCTGCCTGCAATGCAGGAGGCCTGTGTTCGATTCCTGGGTTGGGAAGATGCCCTGGAGAAGGAAACAGCAACCTACTCCAGTATTCTTGCCAGGAGAATCCCATGGACAGAGGAGTCTGGCAGGCTACAGTCCATGGGGTCTGAAGAGTTGGACATGACTTAGCAACTAAACCACCACTACCATCTCACTGATTTCCAACAGGGTGAGAAACACATAAAGCGGACCTGCATTCAACCTTCAGGTTAGGACTGTCAGCCTGCAGACTTGTTAGGAAGACATATTTGTTGTAGGATGTCACACAGATTGTGTGATTGTTTGTTGCAAGGCTCTAGCTGACTAATACAGGGCTACTGAACTCTTTTACATGTACTCAAAACTAATCAGGAAGGCAAAGCTTGACCAGAATTTCAACTTAGAAAGCTAAAATCAAGAACACTTTAAAAAATTCAAATACAGTTTCCAATTTTCTTCAAGGCAAAAGATCCCTGACCATATCCTCAGTGACCCTGGCTCCTTTTCAGACGCTCTTTGTTATTAAGACTTCGGTCACAGAAGGACAGAGTTTCCCTATTCTTTTGCTGTTGTCCAATTCCCATGAGCTCCTCCTTTCTGCCAGCCTGGCGTGGATGAGTAGGAAGATCACCCTCAGCAGCCAGATGTGGCAGATACAGAGTCACAGGATGGAAGGGACCTGGGCCCAGGATTGTCCCCTGAGGGGGTCCTCCACCTGTTAGTGAGACCTATTCTCAACTTTCAGTTCAGTTCAGTTCAGTCGCTCAGCCGTGTTCGACTCTTTGCGACCCCATGAATCGCAGCACTCCAGGCCTCCCTGTCCATCACAAACTCCCAGAGTTTACTCAAATCCATGTCCATCGAATTGGTGATGCCATCCACCCATCTCATCCTCTGTCGCCCCCTTCTCCTCCTGCCCCCAATCCCTCCCAGCATCAGGGTCTTTTCCAATGAGTCAACTCTTCACATGATGTGGCCAAAGTATTGGAGTTTCAGCTCCAGCTTCAGTCCTTCCAATGAACACCCAGGACTTATCTCCTTCAGGATGGACTGGTTGGATCGCCTTGCTGTCCAAGTGACTCTCAAGAGTCTTCTCCAACACCATAGTTCAAAAGCATCAACTTCTCGGCGCTCAGCTTTCTTCACAGTTCAACTCTCACATCCATACATGACTACTGGAAAAACCATAGCCTTGATTAGACAGACCTTTGTTGGCAAAGTAATGTCTCTGTTTTTTAATATGCTGTCTAGGTTGGTCATAACTTTCCTTCCAAAGAGTAAGCATCTTTTAATTTCATGGCTGCAGTCACCATCTGCAGTGATTTTGGAACCCAAAAAAATGGGGAAATAGACTTTTATCATGTTGGACCATTTTACATTAGAGCTTTACATTAGGTTTTTAGGGCCACTGATGCTGTCTTCAGTAATACTCAGGGCTCTCTTTCTTCATCTAAATAGGAGAAGGGAAGAGGGGAATTGACTTACTGGCACCTCAGTTTCCTTGACTGGCCAACGGGGCTGTAGTGAGAATCTACCACAAGGGGTTGTTTGAAGATGCTTTTCTAATCATACTCAAGAAAAGCATTTTCTTCTTTATTTCTTCACTGGAGGCCTTCAGAGCTGTGCTTTGCTGGGGGAATCGGGGCACCGTCGCCATGGTTCGCTGTTACCTAGGAAGCCAAGATGCCTTCGCTGTTTCACTGGCCTGATTTTTTTCTTCAAAGGGCCCCTTATAACTACCGTGTTGGTTTCTACCCATTTGATGAGATGAGCATCCGTTACCTTCCAAACGGAAAGTTGGCTTAAATCATCCTGAAGAGAGGGAAGAAGGTTTGATTGCATTTGGGGCTAGTTTTGGGGAGCTGGTCTTGGGGGCTGCCCCTGGTGGTTCTATGTGGGAACTCCCAGAAAAAGCGGTGGGAGGTCTGGGCCCTGCTCGTGAGGAGAGCTGAGAAGGAAATGTCCCCAGGAGGATAATCCCATGTCTTCTGCATGGGGCCCCTTGTGAGAGAGGCTTGGTGATGAAGGCTTAAGTCTTCACCAGCTCTGTTCTCTGCGACCTGCCCCCTGGTCCCCACACCTTACCGCAGGACTTTGTGAACCTATTTGTGGAACTTCAATTCAAACAGTCTGTTAACTTTCCCCAGTTAAATTCAATAGTCATTGCTGGCTTTGCTGGCTCAGAACATTTTAGAGCCAGGACGGATTTTTTACTTTATGAGGTCTAAACTTTCATAGGGGTTTCCCTGGTGGCTCAGTGGTAAAGAATCTGCCTGCAATGCAGGAGACCCGAGTTCCATCCCTGGATCAGGAAGATCTCCTGGAGAAGGGAATGGCAATCTATTCTAGTATTCTTGCCTGGAGAATTCCGTGGACAGAGGGGCCTGGTGAGCTACAGTCCATGGGGATGCAAAGAGTCGGACACGACTTAGTGACCGAACAATCACAGCAACAGCAGTTTCCAAAGACCATGAGTAGCCAATTGCTCAGACACTTCTGATGGGCGTCTCTTCTGTTTTGATAGATCCTGATACCCTTAACACACATTTGAGGTAACATACTGACCCCCTGACCCTCAGGGCACTTCCAGTCTTGCCTCTGGCTTCCATCCTGCATGGACCCTCAGTGCTAACCACCTATAAATTGTCCCAGTGCCTGAAGCACCTTTCCAGTGCCAGGCCTTTGCACCTATGTCTCCCATGTCTGTCATCCCCATCTTCCCTCCCACCTGGTGAAATTCTCAGCCTTTATCAAAGTCTAAGTGAAGTGTCACCTCCTCCTGGAAGCCTTTCCTGATCTCACCAGGAAGAACTAACTGCTTTTTCATACTCCAAATACTTCTATCAGAAAATATGAAGGCTTAACGTCTGTCAATGGTTTGCCACTCCTCATAGAGGGGTCTCATAGACCTCTTTTAAGCTGAGGTCTCTCTGTTTTTTATTTTCTTGTGTCTGCTAGAGGACACGTATAGAAAGGCCTGGCACATAGAAGCTTTGAGTAAACCGATTCACTGGGCGGCTGAGCTGAATAAGGAATGAGAGGAGGATGATGGGAAAGTAGGAACTTGTATCAGATGGGATCCTTTCATTTTATAGTAATAGAAAACATAACACAGACTTCCTAAAACATAGCGCAGACTTCCTAAAATAGGGGGAATTTAACTGGCTCACAGAACTGAAAAGTACCAGATATGGGCTACAGGAAGGGTTTGATCATAGTGACAGTTTATTTATTTTTGCAGAGTTCTCTACGGTGACTGTCTTCATATGTTAACTTTGCTCTCAGACTGGCTTCATTCATGGTGACAATGTGGCTACATCAGATTTCACTTTCATATCTTGAAATCAACCATTCGAAAAGACAGAGAATAACCGTATCCCTTAATTCTCAGCAAAATTTTTAAAATTTGCGCTGATTTGAATACAGTTGTGGTGGCAAATGAATGTAAATGTGATTCTTGTGTGACTTCGACCAATCATGCCCCTCCACAGTTTCCCAGGAATGTTAGCCCTATCCAGACCACAAGGCTGTACTTAATGGGATTTCTTAAAGTGTAAATTTTAGTTTTCCTTCTATCCTCTACCTTCAACCCACACACACAAAAAATAATAGACAGCTATTATAATATAGATTCTGTGCCATGTGTTGGAGAGACCTATACGACTAGGACAAGATTATGACCTCAACCTGCTGACAATCCTATGTAAAGAGATTTTGAAAACCATCTTAAAGGCAATGAGGGGCCAGAAGGGAATTTTAAATGGGTGAATAACTATATTAACTAGCTATTTCTGTGTAGTTGCAGCCATGAAATTAAAAGACACTTACTCCTTGGAAGGAAAGTTATGACCAACCTAGACAGCATATTATAAAGCAGAGATGTTACTTTGTCAACAAAGGGCCGTCTAGTCAAAGCTATGGTTTTTCCAGCAGTCATGTATGGATGTGAGAGTTGGACTATAAAGAAACCTGAGTGCTGAAGAATTTATGCTTTTGAACTGTGGTGTTGGAGAAGACTCTTGAGAGTCCCTTGGACTGCAAGGAGATCCAACCAGTCCATCCTAAAGGAAGTCAGTCCTGGGTGTTCATTGGAAGGACTGATGCTGAAGCTGAAACCCCAATACTTTGGCCACCTGATGCGAAGAGCTGACTCATTTGAAAATACCCTGATGCAGGGAAAGATTGAGGGCAGGAGGAGAAGGGGACGCAGAGGGTGAGATGGCTGGATGGCATCACCGACTCAATGGAAATGGGTTTGGGTAGATTCCAGCAGTTGGTGATGGACAGGGAGGCCTGGCATGCTGTGGTTCATGGGGTTGCAAAGAGTCGGACGCAACTGAGCGACTGAACTGAACTGATTGCTGTGCGGTGAGGGACCTCAAAACTTAGTGGCTCTTTACTATCTTTTAGCTTTTTTGGGCAGGGGTCTGGGCCCAGCCAAGCTGGAGGCCTCTAGCTCAAGATCTCTCACATGGCTGCTATCATGGCATCCGCCAGGACTGCAGGCATCTCACAGCTGAGGCGAGCAGGATCTGCTTGCAGCTGCGCCCTGTGGCTTTTGGCAGGCCTTGGTAGATTTGCATCAAGGCTCACGTACGTGCATCCCTCTGCTCAGCGGCCTTACAACATGGAGGCTGGCTACCCCTGGGTCTAGTGACCCAAGAGACAGTGAGAAAGAGCCCTCCAAATAGAAAATTAGAAACATCTTTTCTGGCATGTTCTATCTGACAGCAGTGAAGCAATGAGTCCAGTTCACATTCAAGGGAATGAATTATTCAAAAGCATGACCATAAAGAGGAGGGGATCACCAGGACCCTCTAAATATCTGCCTATCGTGAGGACTTCCCAACAGTACAACACCTCAGAGTGGTGGCCTTACATCAGCCTGTGACCTCAAAAGGGCAATAACTAATAAAAGAGTTAATTTAAGAGGGGTCAGGAGAAAATTGTTTTGGATTGTATGGATTCATGTATTAATTCAACAAACTTTTACCAAGAGTTCATGAGAACCATGGTAACTCAATTGGTAAAGAATCTGCCTGCAGTACAGGAGACCCAGCTTTGATCCCTGGGTCGGAAAGATCCCCTGGAGAAGGAGATGGCAACCCACTCCAGTAATCTTGCCTGGAAAATCCTAAAGACAGAGGAGCCTGGTGGGCTGCAGTCCTTGGGGTCGCAAAAGTTGGACCCCACTTAGTGACTAAACCACCATCTGCCACCACGTGGACCAGGACTGCGCTGGGTGCTGGGCGGCTGCGGTGACAGAGATAGACTCAGTCTCCGCTCCTGACTATTAGTGTCCAGTAGGAAGCAAAGTTGAACTGGACACTGACCTTGAATGTCACATAAAAGGGTGAGTCAAGATGGTGAATGACATCCCCCACCACTCAGCTCAGCCAAACCAGTCAAGGTTTGTCCCCTTCCTGGGGAAGGGGACATTTCAGCTGAGCCCTGAGGAATGAGGAGGGAAGTCAGGGGAAGGGGAGGGCAGAAAAGCATTACAGAGAAGGCCTTGGGGGTGGGTCCCTCCCCACCCCTTCCTGCCCTGTTCCCCATATCTGTCTCAGCTCAAAGGTCCCCATCTCACAAAGGCCTTCCTTGTCGCTACAGCCCAAGGTTGTCACTCTCCATCCCCTGGCCCAGAGCCAGACTCTCAGA
The DNA here is from genome assembly GCF_963930625.1 of Muntiacus reevesi. Classification (NCBI taxonomy): domain Eukaryota; kingdom Metazoa; phylum Chordata; class Mammalia; order Artiodactyla; family Cervidae; genus Muntiacus; species Muntiacus reevesi. Next base: position 114,097,782 of record NC_089251.1, read on the forward strand.
CTCTCTAATATCACCCTGTTTACTTTCTTCCAGCACCTCTCCCACCTGGGATGCTCTTGTGGATGGTGGTTTTCCTGCTCCTTGCTGCCTCCCCCACTCCAGACATCGGCTCCTGGGGGCAGGGACCTCGCCCGTTTGCTGCTGCACCTCCACCCCTGTGCGGGCAGGCGCATAGTAGGGCCTCAACAGGCCGATTGGCAGGAGTGGGCCTGACATTGGGCCTTTATCCACATCCCAGGTTCTCTCCTGCAGGACTGACCGTGTCCTGAAGTGTCCTCAGCTCCTCCCCTCTGGTTCTCCTGGGCCGAACGAAGGGCTCAGGCCCCAGGGACTGACTTCACCAACCTCGTCCGTCATGTTTCATGGCTTCTCTCTGGGCTGCTAATTATGGCCACACGTTGAGGGTTTGGAATTAAGGTCAGTCAAGTGGATAAGTCACATCTTTTCTAATGGGCCAAACGTGGGTTTACACAATAGCCTGTAGCAAACGCACATTCAGGAGACGATCTGGCAGGAAGCATCCCTTTTTCCAAAGAGCACCTAGACCCTGGGAGAAATAATGAGGCTTTTTAGGATTTTAATTATTCCCGGTGCTAACAACTGCAGAGCTGGAGCTGCCGTCTACCCAGCGCTCACCCGGGAATCTAGCGTGTCTCTTCCTGGGTCTCCAGGTGAGCGCCCAGCTCCCAAGGGCATCTGGGTGTCCAGGGTTCATTCCTGTGGCCCCTGCTCCCTTCTGCGGACATGCGCCTTCCCAAGTACCAAGGTCCCTGAGCCAGCTGCAGGTCTTCACCTTTCAGCCACCCCAGGTCGCCCAGCACAGGCCTGGTGCAGTTGGTAGGAGAGAGCAGGAGCTGAGAGAGACAGGCCCGGATGCCCTGGGCCTGCCCGCACACCAGTGGGGGCAACAACACTCTCGGAAGGGCGGAAAGGGGGACGATCGTGGGTTCCTTTACTGCTGCAGGGGTCCTCATAGAGCTGCATGCTGGGGGGAGACATAAGACTGTGACTTCCTGGTGGCCCCGCTACAGGCAACTGTGAGTGGCTCCTGTCTCCCACATGCGTCCCCACCCCTCTCCTTCCTTCCTGAACCTGGGGTGACAGCCAGGTGCAGCCTCCCTCCACAGCTGGTCTCTTGTAATCCCGTCCTTGCCTCAGCCTCTACTTGCCCTTTTCTGGGGCTTTAGGACCTGGCACTGTTGTCCTGCCTGACTTGGGTCCTGTGTCTACTACCTCCACCTTGGACCAGACTCTCCTGGACCCTTTAGTCACCCCCAGAGAGTCCCCCATTCATTCCAGCCCCACTTTCCGTCCTGCCCCACTGCAGGTGGGGAGATTATAGCAAAATGCTGACTCAAAAATTAAATCCTGCCCGTGTTTAAAACTTGGTGGAGAGAACCAGTAAACACTGGCTTCTTATCATGAAGCTCGTCCTCTGATTTTCCATCCTAGAGCTCAAGCCACATCAGCCCACTCAGCCTCCCAGTCTTGACCGGGGTGACCCTGATGTGAGCTTTTGTCTCTGCCTTTAGGATGGCCAGCCATCCCATGTGCCCAGATGGTTTTGATTTTAGCAGAGCCCCACATCCCAGGAAACCCTCCTAGCTTTGTTATTCAGTCGCTAAGTTGGTGTGACTATTTGAGACCCCATGACCTACAACACACCAGACTTCCCTGTTCTTTACTATCTCCCAGAGTTTGCTCAAACTCATGTCCACTGAGTTGATGATGCCATCCAATCATCTCATCCTCTGCTGCCCTCTTCTCCTATCGCCTTCAGTCTTTCCCAGGGTCTTTTCCAATAATTCAGCTCTTTGCATCAGGTAGCCAAAGTATTGGAGCTTCAGCTTCAGCATCAGTTCATCCACTGAATATTCAGGACTGATTTCCTTTAGGATTGACTGGTTTGATCTCCTTGCTGTCCACAGGATTCTCAAGAGTCTTCTCCAGCACCACAACTTGAAAGCATCAATTCTTCGTCACTCAGCCTTCTTTATGGTCCAACTCTCATATCTATACATAACTACTGGAAAAACTGTAGCTTTGACTATATAGTCAAAGTGATGTCGCTGCTTTTTAATATGCTGTCTAGGTTTGTCATAGTTTCTCTTTCAAGGAGCAAGTATCTTTTAATTCATGGCTGCAGTCACCATCTGCAGTGATTTTAGAGCCCAAGAAAATAAAATCTGTCATTATTTCCACTCTTTCCTCTTCTATTTGCCATGAAGTGATGAGATCGGATGCCATGATCTTAGTTTTTTGAGTGCTGAGTTTTAAGCCAGCTTTTTCACTCTCCTTTTTCATCCTTACCGAGAGGCTCTTCAGTTCCTCTTTGTTTTCTGCCATTAGAATGGTGTCATCTGCATATCTGAGGTTGTTGATATTTCTCCCCACAATCTTGATTCCAGTCTGTGAGTCATCCAGCTGGGCATTTCGCATGATGTTCTCTGCATACACATTAAATAAGCAAGTGACAACATGCAGCCTTGACATTAGTCTTTTCCCAATTTGGAGTCAGTCCGTTGTTCCATGTTCGGTTCTAACTATTGCTTCTTGAACTGCATATAGGTTTCTCTGGAGGCAGGTAAGGTGGTCTGGTATTCCCATCTCTTTAAGAATTTTCCACAGTTTGTTGTGATCCAAACAGTCAAAGACTTTAGAGCAGTCAGTGAAGCAGAAGTAGATTTTTTTGAAATTCCCTTGCTTTTTCTATGATCCAATGGATGTTGGCAATTTGATTTCTGGTTCCTTTGCCTTTTCTAAACCCAGCTTGTACATCCCTTGCTTTTTCTATGATCCAATGGATGTTGGCAATTTGATTTCTGGTTCCTTTGCCTTTTCTAAACCCAGCTTGTACATCTGGAAGTTCTTAGTTCATATAGTGTTGAAGTTTATCTTGAAGGATTTTGAGCATTACTTTGCTAGCATGTGAAATGAGTGCAATTATACAGTAGTTTGAACATTCTTTGGCATTGCCATTTTGGGGGATTGGAAAGAAAACTGACCATTTTCTGTCCTGTGGCCACTGCTGAGTTTTCCAAATTTGCTGGCATGTTGAGTGCAACACTTTCACAGCATCATCATTTAGGATTTGAAGTAGCTCAACTGGAATTCCATCAACTCCACCAGCTTTGTTCATAGTAATGCTTCCTAAGGCCCACTTGGCCTCACACTACAGGATGTTTGGCTCTAGGTGAGTGTCCCCTCTATAGTACCAGGTAAACTGGGACGGTTGGTCTTCTTACCTGCTAGGCAATCCCATGGTCTAAAAACCTTCCTGGTTCTGACCCCTCAGCAGCCCAGGCCCATCCAGCTGTCCTCTGATGGCAGCCTCTTCCCTCTCATAACAGCTGAGACTCCTCTGGTTTGCAAATAAACATGGACAACACTCCCAGGGTACCAGGGGGAGCATAATTCCATGTGTGTACAAGGCAGAAGCCACACTGTTTCATTGTTTCTTTGAACACTGGAGGCTTTGGACAATGGCTGTATTTAAATCCAGTGTCAGAGAAATTTGAAACTAAGACTTTGTTTCTATGATAGGCTGTTTAGCTTTACAGGAAGTTCTGAAAGCATAGAGTCCACTCCACTGCAGGGGTCTCCTGCTCTGCTCTGAGTCAGGGGCATGGAGACCCTTCCTCTTTGCCCCTTTCCACTCCCAACTCAGAGCACAGGCTCTCAGGGATGTGGGCTTGAGGTTGGCCTCCCCTAGAGGATGTGGAGGGAGTCAGTGTTCCTAGGAGCCCAGGAGAGGGATGCAGGAATCAGGAGGTGTGATAACCTCTTTTTATCAAGTCTTGGTAACTGATACCCCATTCTCTTGTATATTTGTACCTAACAGGGTCAGAGCTAGATCTGTTGTGATAATGAGAAGGATGTCAGCCCTTGAAGGTTCAGGGGAGCCTTGAGCACAAAGTAGGCTGCAAGGCCTGCCTCTGGACTGGACTGAAAGGCTCAGACAGGGCCCAGGCCACTTCTCTAGACGAGAGGTCCAGCAGGGGCGCGTGACTGAGTCCTGAGCCCAGAAGACGAGTGTTTCCCTGGAATTGTGTTGATGTCCTAGAGGCTCACAGCCTATGGCAGTGATCACAACAGCAACTCCACTCACACTAACAGCGATGACCAATGACTGCCTTCTTTAAATGCCAGAAAGGAGACACAGCACAGAGCAGAGCCACACCCAACAGTCTTACAATCCACCCCCACGGCCAGCCTGGATAATGGCAGCCTTGACCCGGCACCCTAGGGGAGGGGACAACACCCCTTTGTGCAGAATTGTGAGCTCAGATGTCTGGCTGCCCCGAGCCCCAGGGCCAGAGGAGCTACATATCTGCTGGCATGGGAACCATTCAGGGCAGCAGGGTTAGGAAGTTCTGGGTGGGGTGGGAGGTGTGCAGGCTGAGCGGCAGCCTGGCTGGATGTGGGTCTTGGCCTGACAATTATTTGCCAAGTGTGTGATCTGGGGGAACACTCCGTCTCTTGTCCTTCAGCTTCCTCATCTGTGAAATGGGACCAAAGATGATCCCCACTGTCAGCAGTGCCAGTGATAAAGAACCCACTTACCAATGCAAGAGACTTAAGAGGTGCGGGTTCGATCCCTGGGTCTAGAAGATCCTCTGGAGGAGAGCATGCCAACCCAGTCCAGTATTCTTGCCTGGAGAGTCCCATGGACAGAGGAGCTGGTGGGCTACAGTCCACAGGGTCGCAAAGGGTCGGACACGACTGAAGCGACGGAGCGTGCACACACTCACACCGTCATGGGATGCTATGAGGATAAAGTGAGTTGACACAATCATACCTTCAGAGGCTGGGAAGGAAAGTGATGTGACAAACTCATTCATGCTGGGAGAGGGTGTGTGAAGAGCCTCAGAGTACTGTGGCTTTTCTTTTTTTTTTTTTTTTCGCTATTTGGCACCGTCATCCCTCTGGCCATAATTAATTGCATAACTCCCACATGTGAAATATTCTCCCCCCAGGCACCTCCAAATCTCATCTAATTATAGCATAAGTCAGGGTGCCCTGGATCTCATGATAAAATCAGGCTGTATGTGGCTGAGGCTCTCTGAGGATGGCTCTCTTGATCAAAAGACCCAGAAGCTAAAATGCCAGTTTATTTCACCTTCTCCCCTCACCACGCACTGATGAGATTAGTAGAACTGTGAGGCAGAGATGGGGTGAATGTAATGAACTCTCCCATCAAAACAGAGGAAGAACAGAGTGGCAGGCACTGGTCCATGCAACCCTAACATCCTGGCGAGTAAATACTGTCCCACCAGGGAAATTCTTTTTCAGGAAATTTTCAGGAGAATTCTTAAAGAGATGAGAATACCAGATCACCTCACCAGTCTCCTGAGAAATCTGTATGAAGGTCAAGAAACCACAGTTAGAATCGGACATGGAACAACAGACTGGTTCCCAATCAGGAAAGGAGTACATCAAGGCTGTATACTGTCACTCTGCTTATTTAACTGATATGCAGAATACATCATGCAAAATGCTGGGCTGGATGAAGCACAAGCTGGCATCAAGATTGCCGGGAGAAATATCAATAACCTCAGATACACAGATGACACCACCCTTATGGCAGAAAGTGAAGAGGAACTAAAGAACCTCTTAGTGAAATTGAAAGAAGAGAGTGAAACAGTTGGCTTAAAAACTCAACATTCAAAAAACTAAGGTCAAGGCATCCAGACCCCTCACTTCATGGCAAATAGTTGGGGAAATAATGGAAACAGTGAGAGATTTTATCTTCTTGGGCTCCAAAATCACTGCAGACGGTGACTGCACCCATGAAATTAAAAGATGCTTGCTTCTTCAAAGAAAAACTATGACAAACCTAGACAGCATAGTAAAAAAGCAGAGGCATTACTTTGCCGACAAAGGTCCATCTAGTCAAGGCTATGGTTTTTCCAATAGTCATGTATGGATGTGAGAATTGGACTATAAAGAAGGCTAAACACTGAAGAATTGATGCTTTTGAACTGTGGTGTTGGAGAAGCCTCTTGAGAGTCCCTTGGACTGCAAGAATATCCAACCATTCCATCCTAAAGGAAATCAGTCCTGAATATTCATTGGAAGGACTGATGCTGAAGCTGAAGCTCCAATACTTTGGCTACCTGATGAGAGGAGCTGATTCATTTGAAAAGACTCTGATGCTCAGAAAGGTTGAAAGTAGGAGGAGAATGGGATGACAGAGGATGAGATGGTTGGATGGCATCACCGACTTGATGGACCTGAGTTTGAGTAAACTCCGGTAGTTGGTGATGAACAGGGAAGACTGGTGTGCTGCAGTCCATGGGGTTGCAAAGAGTCAGACATGAATGAGTGACTGAACTGAACTGAACTGAAATACTGTCCAGTTCTACAGAATCAAGGATGGTCCTTGACTGGTCCCTGTCTGCCCTGGGGAGTGGTTTCCTAGGATGTTGTTATCCAGGGTCTTGACTTGCCATCATGTTCCTGCCTCCAGCCTCTGGATCCTCCTTTTCAGTAAGAAGCAAACTGTTTGCAACCAAGTGTATTTCTCAGCTCACTTCCCGCCTGGAGTATCAGAGGCCCAGCCCCTTTGGTCAAAACTGAAATCTCTTTTGCAGGTACAACATGTTCTGTAACTTTTGAGGTTTTCCAGGCATTTGAGTGCCCTCGCAATTGAACATTGTGACGTCCAACAAGAGGCCCATGCAAGAACTGTTCTCAGGACATGCCTTTCTGTACAAAGGCTGCTCCTGCTTTGAGATTGTATCCTTGAGCTTCTTAGAAAATCTCTTCTATAGCTGAGAGTGTTTCTGAATTGTTGCCTACAATCTTTGATCTTAAAAGACCTTACATCCTCAGCCTATATTCAGTCTTTGGCAATAAGACTTGTTTCACTGGAAATCATTTACAGGTTGGGGAGACGGGAGATAAGAAACTGTATTATTTTCCAATCCAGTGAGGCCTGGCAGCTCTGTATTTTCTCAAACTTTAGCCTGAAAATGAACAGTCTCACTTCAGCCCATCTCTGCCTCCTTGAGTTTGTCACAGATGAGACACCAATGGATGCTTTCATCCTTCAGCCTGGAAATCATTTTGCTGAGGTCTGAGGGTTCGTTAGGAACACCTGCCATCTCCTAAGTGACTGATCGTCGTTCCATGACTACAGACCAAGGGTGGTCGTGGTTCAAACCCACTGCAGCCGTTTCCTCTCTATCTTTTCCACCTCCCCTAAGAACTTGCTGCATTCTGTGGGTCAAAGCAAACACCTGGGCCAGGTTCTGGGGTATAGACTCCAGTTGCTGATGGAAGGAGTTGCTAACTATTGTGGCCAGCTTTACCCTTTTTACATCCAAGGAGTCCTTAAGCAACAATGTTTAGTTTACTTTTCTAAAATTTACTTTTTTTCCCCTTGCCACACCATGCTGCTAGAGGGATCTCAGTTCTCTGAACCAGGCAGTGAAGGCCTGGAATCCTTATCACTAGGCCACCAGGGAACTCCTTAGTGTATTTTTTTAAAAAGCATCAAATGTCAATTCTCATCAGTGTCACTTGCAACTCCTGAAGCCACAGGGTTCTTTGATGGTGGAGCCACCTCTGGCTGGAGGGCACTGACCTGGCAGAGTCCTGTTCACCAATCCCAGACCCCAACCTCCCATCGTGTGGTGTGTCCCCTGGTGGAGTGTCCCCTGAAGGAGTCACTGGTCCTCAATAAGTCACCACTGAGCAAACACTCATTGAGTTCTTACTCAGAGCCAGGCAGCTGGTTTGTCACAGACAGAAAGAGAAACAAAATCGTGTTCCCTACCAGCTGAAGACTGACACACAATTTGGTAGATTCAGTTCATTTGTAGTCTTCGGGGCACAAAGCTATTTTGCCATCCTAGCGCTTATTCAATTCCTGGATTGGGAAGATCTGCTGGAGAAGGGATAGGCTACCCACTCCAGTATTCCTGAGCTTCCCTTGAGGCTCAGTTGGTAAAGAATCCACCTGCAGTGCAGGACACCTGGGTTCAATCCCTGGGTTGGGAAGATCCCCCGGAGAAGGGAAAAGTTACCCACTCCAGTATTCTGGCCTAGAGAATTGCATGGACTGTATAGTCCATGGGGTCGCAAAGAGTTGGACACGACTGAGCAACTTTCACTTCAGTTTCACTTTCAGTGCTTATTTTAATTTTTTAACATAACCAATATGCTATTATTATATGCATCCAAATGAACTATAAATCCTTAATTCTGTCAAGTGTCCAGACAATATTCAATTTTTCCAAATCTTTCACTCTTTTCCTTTTTGTCTTTGTTTCCACAGTTTGTTTGTTGACTCTGGATTCAAATCAAGTTGACCCAGCATGATTGGTTGATAAGCACTTTATGAGTCTTTTAATCAATAGTGTCTTCTTCATATGCTCTTCATTTTTTTCTCCCAATTCATTTGTTACAGAAACTGCATCATTTATCTTGTAAGCCTCAAAGCAACCTCTGAGGCAGCAACTGTGGGGCTTGTGATCTCTACCTGACCCAGGGTAGACCACAGTGATCAAACCTGCAGATTTTTCCTCAGTGTCTGGTGGCTTAAAGTGAAAAGTGAATGCGAAAGTTATTATGTTGAGTCTGATTCTTTGAGACCCCATGGACTGTATAGTCCATGGAATTCTCCAGGCCAGAATACTGGAGTGGGTAGTCTTTCCCTTCTCCAGGGGATCTCCCCAACCCAGGGATCGAACCCAAGTCTCCTGCATTGCAGGCAGATTCTGGATTCTGTACCAGCTGAGCCACAAGGGAAGCCCAGTGGCTTAAATGTGGATTGTAAATACCCTCATGATAGTTTCAGTCAAGTTTTGCCATCAGATTAGTTTTGACACCTAGTCTGACGCTCCACACAATGGGAAACTGGAGTTTGGGATCTGGTGATGAGGACTCTGCCAGCTCAATGCCCGCTGGCCAGAGGGGCTTAATCATCAAAAAACCTAGCGGCTTTAGGAGTTATGAGAGACCCACTGATGACAATCAACGTTTGAAGCTTTAAAAAATAAGTACTCTAGGGAGTTCCCTGGTGGCCTAGTTAAGGGAAAAATCCTCTTTTGGGAACATTGGGGATTTGGGAATTTGGGGTAAGGCATTATGTTATGACCTGAATGTTTGTGTCTCCCCCAGATTCATATGTTGAGGATCTAACCCCAGATGGGATGGTATTAGGAGGTGGGGACCTTTGGGAGGGAATTACATTCAGGTGAGGTCATGAGGCTGGAGTCCCCAGAATGGGATCACTAAGCTTATAAGAAAAGGAAGAGTGACCAGAGCTCTCTTACCTTATTCACACAAAGAAGAGATCATGTGCAGGCAGAGCCAGACGGTGGCCGTCTGCAAGCCACCAAGAACCGAGCCTGCTGGCACCTTGACCTTGGACTTTCCAACATCCAGAACTGCGAGAAATAAATGTCTGGGATCTAAGCCATGCAGCCTATGGCATTTTGTTATAACTGCTGAGTTGACTGAGGCGGACTGTGAATGTGAACCTGAATCATTGTGCAAGGTGCAGGGGAGGAGACCGAGGCACCAAGAGGATGAGTAATGGTGTGAGGTCACCCTCAACCAGGGGAAGAGATGGGATGCACTCAAGCAGTCCTGTTCCAAACCCTTGTGTCAAACTGCCCCCTGCCACCCGCTAGGTCCAGGTATAGACAGAGGCGTTGCTGATCCTGACTCTGTCCTGTCGCCAGCTGAGTGTGAGTTCAATCTGATACTTTGCCTATGGAGCCCCATGATCTCAATCTACAGCGCAGGCGTCATGCTGCCCACCCGGAGTGCAGAAGGATACTGTCAGGGAGGGAGGGCGGGAAAGGACTCCACCCTCTCACGGTGAGAGTAGGTATGGAGAGGGCATCCCTGCCCCCCTGCTCTGCCCTCAGGAGGGCCTGACTTGCGTGGGATGCCGTGGCCTGCAAGTCCAAGGATCATCCATCCCTCCTACCCTCTCCCAGCAGCTGCCCCTCGGCCCCTCATGGACCAGGGCTGCTCACAGAGGCATCGTGGGCTGGGGAGGGGTCGGGGGAGAGGCCTGCACAGGATGAAAGGTGGCCGGGGGCATGTGGGATGCAAACTCCAGGAGTGTGGGCAGACAGCAGGCACAGGAGGGGAGGTGCATGCTCTGTGTGGGCACCTCTCTGAGCCCTGCCAAATCCCTGTGTGGTTGTCGACCTGTGGGGTGGTCCTCAGCCAGGGCACGGCTGGAGCAGGCCTCTCCAGTATAGGACCCGGGGCAGGGGCCCCTTGCACCAGGGCCAAGGGTGGGGGGCCTTAAATGTTGGTCCCTTCCCCTCCCCCATCTTCCGCACCCCCAGGGCTTTGCAAGCCACCACCCCCACCCACCTCAGCCTCTCTCAGCTCACCCTGGCCCGTCTCAGCCCCATCAGTCTGCTCAGCTCAGCATGAAGCACGGCTGATGTCACTTTATCAAAACATCTAAATATGAGTTTTCCCTGCCAGTCGACCCTTCATCTTCTCACTGCACCACTCCCGGAACATTTTGTAGTCAGAGAACAGGGCGAGAAAAAGAGCCACACTGGCGTTTATTGAGATAAATCGTGAGAGTCTGCAAGCCTGAATTGTTAAAAATGCATCTTCGCCTGCTGCCAACGTTGCAAATACGACTGATAAGTCAGGTTTCCTTTATCTTCTCCAAGTGTCTCTGCACAGAGAAGGGGCTTCAGCCCCACCTCCTCTGACTCCCTGGTACTTGGAGTACAGGGCACTCTCCCACCCCTCATCCATCCTGAGATGACAGCAATTCCACCCAGATCAAGCTCACAACTCCATTCCCATTCTGTTACAGGCAAGGCACTGGAACATTTGTGACTGATTTTTTTTTGTTTTTTTCTTGTTGCCTCTTGTGGGGAAAAGTGAAGGGAGTGACACTCACTGAAAGGCAACCACGTTGAGGCATTGTGCCCGGTCAATCACTGAGCTGTTATGAGAAACACCTCTCCAATGTGTTGAGGCTTCAAACAAGGAGCAGTGGTTTTGCCCATGAGTCTGGGGATCAGCTGAGCCTGGCTGGTCCATGACCACCTAGCTTGCTCATGTGTGCGCCATCAGGGGGTGATCAGTATGGGAATGGGTTGCTACTTTTGTTGGGGGGCTGTCTCCTGAGGCTGGAGCCCATCAACTGTTGCTCATGGACTGATGTGGCTCTATTCCATATGGCCAGGCCTGGCCTTCCTCTCATGAAGGTCACAGGGTCCAGAGGGAGAAGTACACTGTATCTTGAGGTCTATGTGCTGAAGTGGCACAAAGCTGTTTTTGTACATTCTCTTGGCCAAAATGAGTCATCAGATCATACTGGATTTAAGGGATTGGGAAGAAAGAACTCAACATCTCAGTGGGAGGAGATGTCAACTCACGTGGAATGTCACATTGCAGGGGACCAGGATACAGAGGCAGCATGGGGAATGATACAGGCGTCTTTGCAAACAACCTATCATGTTCCCCTGAGAGCATCAGAACCTTGATGAGATCTGATCACCCTGTGGGAGGGTGATGAGATCTCCCCCACCCTGTGAGGGAGGAGTTATTAAGCCCATTTTTCAAATGAGGACACGGAGACTGGGGGAATTTCCTTGCTTCATTCTTCTGTTCCTTCTCTCTTGATGGGGCATCTGAGTGGCACTGGGGATGTGATTGGGACTCAGATAGGGTCAGCCCTAAGGAAGCCAAGAGCAGGGGGCAGACATGGCCATGAATGAGAGCAATATGGGACAATTCCTGTTAGTGGGGCTCAGGGACCAGGGGAAACTAACATCAACTGGGGTTGGGGGAGAGTCTGAGAAGTTTTCCCAGAAGAAGTTCTATGCTGAGAAGGTAGGAGGGGGATTGAGGCTGCACAAAGAGAGAAGAAAAGAGTGCTCCAGACAGAGGGAACAAGAAGAGGAATCATGCTGGTTCAGTGGACAGAAGCCAGATTACATGGACTTTCTAAGGCCACAGAAGGGCAAAGTTGAGGTCCTAACACAGGTAGAGATGCTTTAAGTGTAGAACCCTCGGCAGAGCCAGCTGTGGACAGGTCAGCCTTTGTGCAAAGTGAGGAGACGGGAACACAAGCCCAGAGAGACAGTGGGTGGTCAGGTGGCAGCCTCCAGGATGGGAGGAGCCTGAATCCCTCACCTTTGCTGGGAGATGCGTCTACCCAGAGAGGTCCCCAACTTGGACTTCGGACTTTGTACAGAAGAGAAACCTTCCTTGGACTTTGTACAGAAGAGAAACCAACTCTTATTGAGTGAAAGCACCACCTGATGTGAAGAGCCAGCTCGTTGGAAAAGGCCCTGACGCTGGGAAAGGTTGAAGGCGAGAGGAGAAGAGGGAGGCAGAGGAAGAGATGGTTAGAGAGCATCACCGACCCAATAGACATGAATCTGAGCAAACTCCAGGAGACAGTGAAAGACAGGGGAGCCTGCCATGCTGTAGTCCAAAGGGTCGCAAAGGGCCTGACAAGACTTAGCAAATAAACAGCAAGGGCCAGGAGTTGCGGTTATGTGTTACTTCATCCGTTCTGAATATCTGTTCTGATACAATCAGTCCCACTCCTCACCCAGCCCTCCATCCAGCTGGACTTCGCAGGCTCCTCTGGGTACCAGGGTCTGTGCTGAGCACTGGGACATTGCTGTGAATGAGATTGGCAGGAGGTGCCAGAAGCAGTCGGGAAAGCAGCCAAAATAAAAAAGATTAAATAAATAAAATTGTCACCTTGCCTGAAAATTGTTGTGAAGGAAATCAATAAGGTGATAAGATATCAAAAGCCAGATTTGGAGAGGCCATGGGGGGAGGAGTCTGGAAAGTGCCTGAGTGGGAGGAGTTTCCTGGGAGAGAACAGCTTGCTGGCAATTGTCCCCAGTTTTATGCCAATTACTTCACTCTATCCTCATAACAACCTCAGGGGCTGGGGACTTTCATTGCCCATTTTATAGGAAAGGGACTGTGGCCCTGGGGAGGTAGATGGAAAGGGCCAAGTCACACAGCCAGGAGGGTCCCATCCAGGATCAACCCGCCCTCACGGAGCTGGGAGGGGTCAGGACCGGGGAGGAGAAGGAGCTTGGATGAGTCCCAAGATCCTGTGGAATGAGGCTCCTCTGACCCCCAGGGATATGACCCCAAGGGCTGTAGACGGCTCACAAATATAACCTAGGGTCATGGAAAGAGCATGGGGCCAGGAGACCTGGATCCTCCCAAGAAAGCTGTGTGTCATTGGACAATGCACGTGACCTCTCTGAGCCTCCGTTTCCTATGTCTATGGAGGAGCAACAGGGCTGGGGTGAGGAGTGAGGGAGAGGAGGTAAGTCAGAGCCCCGGCCTATCTCTCTGCTGTTGATCTTCACCCCACAGACAGTTCCGAGCTGTGACAGTGCACAGACCCTGTGTTCTGGGCCACATGGCCCATCACCCTGATGCTCCCAAGTCCAGGACACAGAAGGATTACCCACTAGATGAAGGCCATGGAAGCAGGGACCCTATCTTGTCCCCAGCACTCTGTCTCCAGGCCTAGGACACTGCCTGACACACTCCAGTCACCCAAATAATCTTTGGTGAATGAATGAATCATTCCTGCTTTATCGACAAGGAAGCCGTCAGCTGGCAGTCAGGGCAGCCAAGAGTGATGCAACTGTGGAGGGCTCCAAGTCCCCCAAGAACCTCGGCAAAGGGACCCTCAGGTTGGCCTTGGATGTGACATGCTGGGGAGCCAGCCAGGAGGAGACCCTGGGACTTTCTGACCAGCCCTCACCCTTGGATGGGAGGGAGGGGGGTCCCAGGGATCAGGGCGCTGGGCACCCAGCTGTGAGGAGGGCGTGGCAGGGTCCCTCTGCTTCCCCGAGCCTTAGCCCAAACCCACCGTCTCGGAGGGGTGGGACCGGACACCCCAGCCCGGCCTCGTGTCGGGGCGTCTGCTCTCTTCCAGGCCGAGCGACTGGGATTTCTTCTGCCCCTGACAGCAGTTTATACCCAGCTTAGTGTGAAACGACCCTCGTAAAAAAATGTTTCACTGCAGAAAGCTCTTCTGAGACGCCAACTCGGACCGGTTCTCACATCCACCCGAGACACAGAGCAATTTGTACTTGATTAAGCAAAATGTTACAGGTCACAGCGTGACCATTTTAAATATTTCATCTTTTCTGCTTTCCTCACTTCTCACAACCTATTAATTTCCAATTTTCTCCTCTGCCTCCCGTCCTCACTCTGTGCTTATGAAGTAAAACCCTTGGCGTTTTCCCCCTCCCCTCCCCCTCCCCCCTCCCCCACCCCTCCCCACCCCTCTTCCTCTCCCTCACCCCTCTCCCTCCCCTCCCTCCCTTCCCTGCTCCCCTCCCCTCCCCATCTCCCCCTCTCCCCCTCTCCCCCACCCCTCCACCTCCCCTCTCCCCCTCTCCCCCACCCCTCCACCTCCCCTCTCCCTCCCTCTCCCCCTCCCCCTCTCTCCCCTCTCTCCCCTTCCCCTCCCCTCCCCCACCCCTCCCCTCCCCCCTCCTTGCAGTACTGCCATCCCGCTGCATGTCCTGCAGTGTCCAGTCTTCACAGCATGTTAGAAGGTGGACAGAAGGATGCCCTGCCCTCCTGGAACTGCCAGTCGGAAAGGAGAAAGGCTGCTGGGAGGAGATTAAGATTTGACATCCCTCCCCCGTGCCCCTGCTGATTCTCTCTTCCTCAGAGAGGGTGCTGAGGGCCTGGTCCATAAATCAGCAGTGACAGACCAGGGATCCTCCCAGGTGCTGTGGAAGGACAAAGGAGGGGTGACTCATCTGGGGGACCAGGAGGGGCCTTCCTGGAGGAAAACACACCTGAGCTGAGTGTTTGTAAGGACTGGACCAGATCAGTATAACCACGGGAAGAAAATGGACAAATACCCAGGTAGAGAGTGTCCAGGGACTCAATTCAAGACTGTATTTGTAAAATGGATGAAACTCCCTTGGGTTTCTCAGGTGGTTCAGTGGTAAAGAGCGGGTTTGATCCCTGAGTTAGGAAGATCCCCTGGAGAAGGAAAATGGCAATCCACTCCAGTATTTTTGCCTGGGAAACCCCATGGACAGAGGAGCCTGGCAGGCTACAGTCCATGGGGTTTCAAAGAGTCAGACACGACTTAGCAACTAAACAACCACAAACTCTCCTTTATAGCACTACCACTTAAAGCACTGCAATATTCTCTACTGCTGTTAAGATGAAGACTCAGATCCTTGATGTGGAATTTGATGTCTCACACAGTCTTGTCTGTGCCCCTCGCCAGGCTCCCCGCCTCCCCCACCAACCCCTGCCACACACACACACTCTGTCTTCAACCATGTAGGTCTTAGAAACTTTTTCTGGTCACAAGAGCCCTCTAGTCACAGTACCTTTGCAAGAGCCCTTCCTGTGACAGACAATTCCTGCTGATTGCTCAGATCCCAGCTCAAGCATCTCATCCTCAGGAAAACCTTCTCCAGTCTCTCCCCTGACCCTCCAGCATAGCTGCATGCTCTGAAAGTCCCCCAAGAGCCTCCTCTTTGCATCTCATATCCTTACACATTTAACTGTGTGATTCTAGATTAATGTCTGTCTCCCCCTCTAGACTGTGAGTTCCAGGGGGCAGGGACCAGGCGGTTTTGCTTATTTGTCAGTTCTTCTAATACATTGGCTGTTACCAAGCGGGTGCTCAACAAACGTGCTGCATAAGTAACAAACCATTGTCACTACCCGATATTCTTCTGTTGGTGCTGGTACCAAGACAAGCCATCCACCAAGGGCTGGAATCTCTCACTCGTCCCCAGAGCCTGGCGTCTACTTCAGAATCTGCACATTAATTGGTATCAGTAAACATCTGTCAGAGAAGGGAGGGAGGGTGGGCAGGAGGGAGGGGGACCTGAGATTTAAAAGAATTGCTGACTCAGCATCCGGGGGCTGGTCTGGAAAGCTGGCCCCTGCAGAGAACCGAAGCGCCTCCCCGCAGCACACAGACGTGTAGCTTCTCCACTCGCACATGCAGAATAGCCTGCAGAGCCACTGAGCTAACGTGTGTTTTCATGCCCCATATACGGTGTTTTGCTTCTGCAGCATTATTATGGGGAGCTGGGCTAACAACACGGGCTCAGGAGGCAGCAACAGGGAGGGAAGTGACTGTGGTCATAACGGGGAGACTCTTACCTTCACAAAGTCTGCAGGCAGTGAAGCTCTCAGGCTTACAGGACACTTTTGGGGGATTTGGGTCTGGTGGACCTGCTTGGCGGAGAAGGCAATGGCACCCCACTCCAGTACTCTTGCCTGGAAAATCCCATGGATGGAAGAGCCTGGTAGGCTGCAGTCCATGGGGTCGCGAAGAGTCAGACATGACTGAGCGACTTCACTTTCACTTTTCACTTTTATGCATTGGAGAAGGAAATGGCAACCCACTCCAGTGTTCTTGTCAGGAGAATCCCAGGGATGGGGTCACACAGAGTCGGACACGACTGAAGTGACTTAGCAGCAGCAGCAGGACCTGCTTGGCTGATGGAATGTGGTCTAACGGCCTCATCAGACACTAGTGAGACCACTGTCCTCTCAGAGTAGATGGGCAAGGTCACGGCCATCCTCACTACCATTCAGAATCACCTGGATATTCTCAGGAGTTCCTGCTCAGCCCTGCCCACCACTCCTTACCTGGGGGTGGCGTCCAACACAGCCCAGGAGGCAGCACCACCTGCTCTGGGAAGAGGTTCTGGGGCATCTGCTCGAGGAAGACCTCAAATTTTCTCATGGAGAATCCCAGGCCCAGAGGCCTAGAGAGCTGGGAGCAGCAAATTACAGGCTGCTCCTCTCTCCCTGTGTGCTCTTCTCCAGTTTGTCCCTCAGGGCTCAGTTTGGGCTCCCCCTCCTCCAGGAAGCCCTCTGGAAGGTCTCCAGTCCACTCTGGCCTCATTTCCTAACTTCTCTCCCATGCTCTGAGGGGCAGAGTGGGGTGGAAGAAGGACCTTAGTGGCAGAAGTCTGGGGTTTAGACTTGCTCTGTGATCTTGGGCCAATTACTTAACTTCTCTGGGACTCCATCTCCTCCATAAAGAACCGGAGCAGTAAGAACAGGGATGGTTGTGTGCTGTTCCTTATTTCTTGGGCAGCCTCCTTCAAGGGGTGATGAGGTTTTCAAGGATGGCAACTGCACTTCCTGAATCAAACTAATGCTTTCTAATTCCAGGGAGCTGTCCACTTCTTCTTCTTTTTTTTAAAAAAACTTTTTTATTTTATAACGGAGTATAGTTGATTAACAAGGTTATATTAGTTTCAGGTGAATAACAAAGTGATCCAGTCATACATATACATGTATCTATTCTTTTTCAAATTATTTCCCCATTTCAGTTCAGTTCAGTTCAGTCGCTCAGTTGTGTCCGACTCTTTGGGACCCCATGGACTGCAGCACGCCAGGCTTCCCTGGCCATCACCAACTCCCGGAGCTTACTCAAACTCATGTCCATCGAGTCAGTGATGCCATCCAACCATCTTATCCTCTGTCATCCTCCTCTCCTCCTGCCTTTAATCTTTCCCAGCCTCAGGGTCTTTTCAAATGAATCAGTGTTTTGCATCAGGTGGCCAAAGTATTGGAGTTTCAGCATCAGTCCTTCCAATGAATATCCCATTTAGGCTGTACATAATACTGAGCAGACTTCCTTGTGCTATATAGTAGGTCCCTGTGGGTTATTCATTTTCATTATAACAATGTGTACATGCTGATCCCAAACTCCCAAGCTATCCCTGATCCCCATTCTTCTGCCCTGGTAAGCCACTTTCTCTTCCAATCTCACTCTTAGTAGTATCCCATCGATTGGTCTCAGATACCAGAAACATGACATATGGTTTCAAACAGACCAAAAATCGATCACACTGGTGGCTACTGGATTAACCAGCCCAGCCGCGTGGACACTCACTGAGTGCTGGGCCCTGGGCTTGCTGCTTACAGAGCTCTGAGAAGCGGGTGGGCACACAGCAGGCTCATGACAATTCTCAGCCATTATTCTGATGATGGTGGTGATGACACCCTGCTCATTCGCACGTCCTCTCTCTTGTCTTCAGATGTCAGTCCTCTTCTGGGTGGCCCATCTCCCCCAGGGCTCTGTCTTCCAGGAGGGACTTCTCTCCTTCTCGCTGGCTTAGTTAATCCTAAAACCCGCATCTCTGAGGAGGACTTCTGCATTTGGCTTGGGGCTTCAGCCTGCTCCACTCACACTGGGAACCAGCAGTCTCTGTACCAGGCCAGCACTAACTGGCATGAAGCTGTGTCTTTCGGATTCTGGTCCTGAGGTTCACAGTTCATGATCAGGCCAGAGTCTGTTCTTTCTTATCTTCCAAGAAGAGACCACTATGTTAGGATGCATGTTGTTTTCCTATGCAGATCTAAGCAAGGCCTCACTGCCCAGAACCACTGACTTTTGAGTCAGCAGAGGAGACAGGAACCAGGAGATCATTCAGTCCAACCCTTCCTGGGACAGTTGGGGAAACTGAGGCCCAGGGTGGGGATGTGACCTGCCCAGGGTCACTGATTAAACAGAGACCAGGACTTGCTTTCTTGACCCACAGTCGATGCTCTTTGCCACATGGTTCCAAGGCTTGGGCCTGATGGGGCCAGAGCTCCAAGCCCAGCACATGTGGTGGAGGGGCAGGTCTGGGCAGGTCTGGGTGGACCTGTGTGGAGGGGGTGACAATAAACCCATGAAGCAAATGCCTCACACTGGGTCCCCTCGGACTCTAGAGGGAACAATGGCAGAGGGTCCCCCAGTTCTGAATGAGCCAGCGCACAGACTTGAACCTGGTGTCAGGGCAGCCTGGGCTGAAATTCTCACAGTCTCTCAGCGAAATGAGAAAAATCAGGTCAAGGCAGTCTGTCGGTATAAGGCTGCCAATCATTCCTTTTGAAAAGGCCTGTCTTTTACCATGAAATTGTGTCATTCTTACTTTTTTGAGAGAGGGAGCAGACTTCTTTTACAAAAGGATTGGGAGCACATCTTGGTTGCTTCTTTTGAAGCGTCTTCACTGTCTGCAGGATATCTAGACTTCAGCCCACAAATGTGTGTGATCATAATGTTCTTCCAACTTCTTTGACCATGTAATAAACCTTTGTTCTTGGAGCATCCAATATCACTAGCCAAAACTAGCATTCCCCCGAACTCTGTTTGGGAACTGTTTAAACATTAAGGCATCTACATGGCACCGTGACTGGTTGCCCACACATTGCCTGGGCTTCGTGTTGGGAGGTGTGAGCTTGTTTGTTCCATTCCCCTACCCTCTGGATAACAGATCATGCTGCAGGTGCCCATGCTATTGGGGTCCTGCTTTCCTCATCTCTCCACAGCTGAGTAGTCATGACAGAGAACCCCCGAGGTGCTTACCAATACCAGCAGCAAAGCCCCACCCCAGGATATCAGAGTTTGTGGACTTGCCTCACCTAATTCGAACTGTCTATTTCTTGAAGACTGCTTCTCATGGATATATGGCTAGGCAGGTCCTGAGAGCAGAGGCTCGTTCCCAAAACTTCTGAAACATGTGAGTCTGGTGTGTCTGGAGCCCTTACCTGTGAGGGGACTTCTGAGGCCTGGGCCTTGTGACAGGTTTACTGACCACTTCCTTGCTAGGACGGCTGGGCCCATCCCCATTGTTTCCAACAAGAATTGTCCGAAACTCCTCCTAAGAATTTGTTTTTTGTCAACTCCGCTCGGTGACCATCTCCATCCCTGAGATGCAGAGCAGGCATATGATGGGGGCCTTCAAGGCCCTGTGTGGCTGGAGCCTGTCTCTCTGGCTTCATCCAGGACTCGTCCCCCCATCACCTCCCTGTAGCCACTCTGGTCCATGTGCTGTTTCCTGTTCCCATCACGTTGCATCTCGCCTCCAGGCCTCTGAACACACAGAGGAGCGCACAGTCCCAAGGTGGGAGGACGAGGCCCACCGTCTCTGGGGCCCAGTTCCTCCCTGCCGGCCCGCCACCCCCCGGCACCTTGCTCATTTCCATCTCTTTCTCCTCAACCCTGCCTGGCTCTCCCGTCTGACTGTCTCCCAGGTCAGGCCAAGCCTCTCCTGATCTCTGCGTCTCCGTGAGTAAAGACAGGGGACCCTCTGCCCCTGGGGCAGGAGGGAGGGTCAGAGCCTGCGAGAGCAGAAGCTGGGGCCAGGGTGCGGGTGAGTGAGGCCGGCAGCCTGAGCCCGGCCGGGACAGACCCCGGGGGAGACCGGAGGGACGGCGGCTCCAGCGTCCGAGTGGCTGGGCTTCCTTTACAGTTTCCCCCCTTCCAGGCTCGCCTCGTCGGGGCCACGGAACCTCAGACCGAGTCAAACGCACCCCTCACTGCGGCCAATTAATTCCAACTTGTCATAAATGTTTAACAGCGTGCTAATCGATAGGAGCTGGGCCGCCGGCCACCGCTGAGTCTCCGAAGGGACATACAGGGATTGAAAGGCCGCCGGCCAGGCTCGTGGGTTAACACGTTCCACGTGCATCACCTGTTGTTTTGAGTTAATCACCTGGTGCCTAAGCGTGTCCTCGTAAATCTCAGGTGAGGCTCCTGTGATCCGTTCAGAGTTAACTGACACGACTAAGCGGCCGCGCTGGGGTCTGTGACAGAGGGGGCCTCTCGGGGCCGCAGGAAGGAAGGAGGGGCTGATGTGGGTGAGGGGAGGGGCACCTCACAGCCCCCAGAGGGAACCGCTCCTCCATTCACCCCACGGGGGGTCCTGGCAGCCTGGAGTGGGCTCAGAGCCTCCAGCCTGCTTCCTGCTGCTGGGCCTGTGACCTCAGGGAATGACAGAACCTTGTGGGTGGGAGCGTCCCAGATAAACGGGGGCAGGGTGTTCCAGGGAGAGGGCGCAGCAGGAGCAAAGGCCTGGGGGTGTCACCTGCATCTCAGTATCTTCTGGCTACAACCCGAGCGTCCTCACAGCAGGACAAGGGACAGGCCCTCAGGACAGGCTGAAGGGCAGCCGGTCCCAGGGCACCCGGCCAGGAGGGCTGCTAGAAGAACTCAAATGTTTCTGCATCTGCTCACAGGTTCTTAGAGCAGCAGTCTGATGTGGCCAAGTCACTTACCTCCCTGCGCCTCGCTTTCCTCATCTGTGAAGTGGGGTGATGATGGCACCCCCCTCCCCAACCTCAGGTTGGGGGAGCAGGGAGCCTGTGTGAAGCGCTGGAGCAGCGTCCGCCCCCACCGATGTGATGAGAGCAGGACTGTGGGATTGATGCTCATTACCTGCCTCACTCCTGGGGTCTTCCTCTGACCCTTTGAAACACCGGGCAGACTGGGAGGGTCAGACCCTCGGTCCCCGAAGAAACTGAATCCAAGAGGATTGGGAAGAGGTCACAGGACTGAGCTGGTGAGCTCTGCCCTGTCTCAGTTCGGAGCCCACCGGGGGTCAATGCAGTGTCTGAGCTGTGGTGGGTGCTTCCCCCTCCCTCGCACCCCACTGGGGAGTGCCCTCTGATACCAGCCCTAGGTGATCCCAGACCCAGGGGTTCATGTGGAGACCCCCTGATGCTCGTGGAGAATGGCCCCATCCAAGCACACGGCCCAGATCCTCTGGGGCTGCCCTCCCACCTGCCTCGTCCCCCCTGGGCCTGAAGCTTCAGCATACAGAGGCCTCATCCCCCTGGCTGGGCTCACTGCAGCCCTGTCACCAGCAGTGAGTATGAGAACAGTGCCCTGTGTTAAAATCCATGTCTGGATGAGCCCCTGGCTGGAGGAATTAATTCGTGTACACACAGAAAATCTCCACAGACTTGTCTTCTAATATTTATTCTGGAAACTGGAACGTGCAGATAAAGCAACCAGCTGATGCCAGGACGGCAAAATAAATTTGCATTTTCCATGCCACAAAGAGCTGCATAGGCATCCACTCTGTGAGCCAGAGAAAGCTCATGTCTGGTCGATAAAAGATCTTGGCAGGTGCTTCTCCAGCAGCAAAGGCTTCCACGCAGGAATCTCAGCCTCCAAGGACCTGGCTGACAGTCTCTCAGGCCCCAGAGTCTTCAATTCCTGGGACTCTACTCAATAGACTCCAAATGTCAAAACCTGGGTCAGAATCCCGGGACCTTAGAGTCTCAAGTCTTAAACTTTTTTCTTTAATAGACTTTGAAAATACTGGGTCAGAATCACAGAATTTGGACCTCATGTTAGATTACAGAATCAGGATTTCCAGGATTGTGATCATCAGCTTGCCCAGATACCCAGCGCACAGGCAAGCTCACTCCACGAGGTTCCAAGTGGCTTCCAAGCCTCTGATCTCACTCCAGTGTACAGCCTCCAGGAAGCCCTCCGTGACCAGATCAGAGCTCTTATCACAGGCTCTCATGGCTCCATCGGTGTCGTCTTGTTAGTCCTGCCACATTTTACATTTACTTTCATGATTGTTCATTGAGTTTGCCTCTCCCCATTTCCCAGCCTGTGAGCCCCATGGGGGTGGGTCTCATCTACTTTGCTCATCGCTGAATCCTAGCACAGATCTTCTTACATCACACACACACGTGTGTGTGTGTGTGTGTGTGTACTCAGTCATGTCCGATTCTTTGCAACCCCATGTCGGATTCTTTACAACCCCTGGTGGACTGTAGCCCACCAGGCTCCTCTGTCTAGGAGATTGTCCTGGCAAGAATGGGCTGCCATTTCCTCCTCCAGGGGACTCTTCCCAACCCAGGGATCAAACCCATGTCTCTTGCATCTCCTGCATTAGCAGGCAGATTCTTTACCACTGTGCCACCTGGGAATGCACCTTGTCACATAGACGCACAATCAATACCTGTCTACTGAATGACCGAATTAATGAATGGTTTTAATGGATGGTTGAATGGATGGATGCCTGCCAAAGCCTGTTCTCTTCCCATAGGTACACATAGAACTGACCTCCCACCTCCACTTGCAACATACCTGCCCCAAAGGTTGGCCAGGAGGTATGTGCTGTGCAAGCTTGGACAGGCGACTGAACTTCTCTGATGCTCAGTTTCCTCATCTGTAAAACTGGAACATGTCCCCCCTTGGAAGGCTGTCGTGAGGGATGGATGCGGTGATGTAAATTGAGGACCCAGTGCGGAAATGGCATAGGTGGGCACTAAATATGTCAGGCTCCTTTGTCTGGAGAAAGGATTCCTGCTCTCTTTGAGCTCAGACTTTTCTGGTTTCTACCATGCAGTGGGACAGGCAAAGGAGTGAAGCCGGAAGCTGGAGAAGCCTGTGATTGGATTCTCTCCTCTGCCCCGCCTCACCGTGCACCTTGACCTCCCTGACCCTCAGTCTCTTCTTCTATCAGACAGAGAAAATTATATTTGCCCTTAATAGATAGCCAGGGAGCCAGAATTAAATGATACCTCAAAGTTCTTCCAGGACCCAGTGTGGGAAATGCATGAGAGCCTGAGAAGTAAGGCAGGAGAGTTTTGTGTTCACGCCGCATGAGAGGCCCAGATTGATATGCGGAGAAAGTGCACCATTTGGAAGTAAACACTTCATTACTGAGCAAGTTTTCGTAAAATTGATTGCACCGCCCGTTCTCTGCATTTTTTAATTGCAAAATCAATTAACTTTTTGGCCAAGGGGAGGGAAGGCAGAGATCAGATTGGCTTTGCAGACTCTGCCTTTTATGGTGGCCACAGCAGGAAGCCAAACATGTGCCCATGGAGGGAGCTGGGAGACTTCGCCATCGGAAGGCTGAGATGCTCTGACCCTCAGGGAGCAGGAGGTTGAGCAGACACCTCAGAGCAGCCCAGGTCAGCTAGGGGGTGCCTCCTCCTGAATAGCCGTGGATCAGCCAGAGGGGCGGACGGTCCCCAGTGGTGGCAAGAAGTGGCCCAATATCAACGCCTTCTCCCCCAGGACCGCTGGTTCTTTCCTCATCTGTGCATAATTCTTGGAGCAAATTCAGGTCCATGGAGGCATGTCCGTCTGCTCGCTGCAGTTTCCCTGGGCCTGGACCCTGGCAGATAGTCTGCATTAGTATGCATGACCAGTGAACGAAGGGGTGAGTTTTAGCTCGTCGGAAAAAAGAACTTCAGCAGAAAAGCTGCTCTTGGTTGGCAGCCTTGGGAGGAGGGGCCCTTTGTTCTGTGACTGGGGGTGTTTGGAAGGAAGCTGGGAGGCCCTCTGAAGGGGACTGGGATCACCAAGCATTGATCTGGGGTGATCATGATTGTACTGGGGACTCTGGCATCCCCATCTGTGACTTCACTCCTCCAGCTCCCAAGATTTGGGACTCCACTCTGAGGAGACAGTGATTTCCTATCAGTCGATCCTGAGTTCAGGTCTACCTGCCAGTACCAACTAGTTGGAAATTCTGCGAGCAAACAGCTTGCCTCTCTGTCCCAGCTCTGTCATCTGTAAAGCAGGAGTGATAACCCCTTCAGCTTCTGTGGGCAGAGAAGGGATAGGGGAAAAAGTGCTTTGTAAAAAAGTTCCCCAACCTTTTTTTGGCACCAGGAACTGATTTTATGGAAGACGATTTTCCCCACAGACCAGGGAGGGGGTTGGTTTCAGGATGATTCAAGGGCATTACATTTATCATGCACTTTATTTCTATGATTATTACATCAGCTCCACCTCAGATCATTAGGCATTAAATCCAGGAGGTTGGGGACCCCTGTTGCAAAGGATTACACACAATACATGCACAGAGTTAGCTAAATTTTCCCCGCATCCTCGACATCCCCCCATGAATGCACATAGTATGGACTGCATCAGAATTGGCTGGGAGTCCAATGGCCAGAGTGCATCATGGCCCCCTCATCAAAGCCTCCTGCCTGAGTCACTCAGGAGCAGAGAGAAGGAGAGCTCAGGGATGGGGCAAGTGTTCATTACTTCCCTGCTTCCCAGGAGCCTCACTCACCTGCTCAAACTGCTGCAACAGATTTCAAATCAAAACACGCTGATCCATCAGCACAAGCAGTGGATGAGAGGAGGCAGAGAGGACAGAGCCCAGGGAGCACTTGGGGACATGGGGGACTCATCACGGGTCCTCACTTGTGAGCCAGTGGGCAGACAGAGGGGTCGTTTCCCCAGAAGCCTCTGGCTGGCGGGGAGAGGGGAGGTGGAGTGAACTGGGGAAGACCCTGCATTTGAGGAGTCCTTGAATAAAGGTGCCTTCTGTTTGACATTCTTGCATATTGGATACTGGGTGAGATGTCCAGTGCAGAAGCACTCTGTTGAGCTACAGGCTGGGTTTCCAGGCAGTCTCTCAGTCATCTGTCCCTGACAAAGCATCTCCACTTTAGGCAGACACATGAATGAACGCTAAGGACTCTTAATGGGGCAGATCCAGGCAAGTGGAGTCATCGGGGCTTCCTGTGGGAGGGGAGCAATTCATGAAGCCACCAGGTGGGGCGAGGAGTCCTCTCCCCTCCCCAGAAGGAGATGCGTGGAATCCTGGCAGCTTGAACTAGAGACAGGAGCACAGGTTACAGAGGTTACAAACCTGGCTCCAAACGCCACCTTCACAATTTGCCTCGAACAATGAGACACTGCCTCAACCTTCTCATCTGTAAAATAGAGTTGATAATGGTACCAACCTCAGAGAGGAGACAGGGTCTGCAACCACCACACCCCCTATAAAGCTTGGTTCTCCTTTCACAACCATCAAGTAACCCTGAACCCTGAGACTAAATACCCCAGCCTCAGCCCTGCCTCAGCTCCCTCAGCTTAGCAAATATGCAGGGCTTGAGTCAGCCAGTGCAGGCGTGCTCATTCAGTCCTGCCTTGCCTATTTGCCAGCCCCTGGATAGGAGCCCACCAGGCTTCTCTGCCCATGGGATTCTCCAGGCAAGAATACTGCAGTGGGTTGCCATTTCCTCCTCCAGGGGATCTTCCTGACTCAGGGCTCGAACCCTCGTCTTCTGTGTTTCCTGTGTTGCAGACAGATTCTTTACCATTGAGTCACTGGGGAAGGCCAGGTCAGCCAGAAGTGACTTCAAATCCAGGCTCTGTGTCTTAGGTTCATGACATTGGCTTCATGACTTAGCCTCTCTGTCCTCACTCTCCTCTCTGCAAAATGAAATAGATAGCACCACCCATCAGGGTTGCTGGGAACCAAAGTGTACACGTGGTACACAGCCGATGCTGGACCACAGGAGGCAGCTCCCCCCCACCTTCTCCATCATCTTCTCCTTCCTCTCCCCCTTTGCTCGTCTTCCTCCCCCTCCTCCTCTTCTCTCTGCTCCCCCTTCCCACCCTCCTCCTCCCCATCCTTCCTATCTTTCATTCTGCACATATTGAGTTTTATGTAATTGGGATCATACAATTTATTCAGCTATTCAGGTTTTTTTTTTTTTTTATAAACTCACCATACATCATCAGCATTTTCTCACATCACTGAAAATTCCTCAAAAGCATGATGTTAATAGCTTCGCAATTGTACCTCATTTAGATGCACCGTAATTTATCCCGCCATCCTCGCTTGCCAGGCACTTGGAGGATTTCAAGCTTTTCTCTTAGGCACGTCAGGCTATGATGAACATTCCGGTCCCCGTGTGCTGAGTCCCTGACCGCATCCTCAGGACAGATTCCTGCTGCGGAATCCAGAGCAGTCATACTTCCCAGGCTCAGGGTCTTGATCACCCAATCACCTTCCTGAAAGTTGTCTTGATGGATGCCCCTGGGCAGCCAATGAGGGTGTCCATCCCAGCGCCCAGAGTCCTGGCCTGTGCCACCTGCTTCCCAGCTACCTGATCATCGCATCACATTCCCAGGTGTCCCTGAAGCCTCACAGCAAGGACAGAAGCAGCCTGGAAGGGCAGCTTGGGCAGGAAGTGAGCCGGTCCTCCTGCTTCACTGGCTGGGTACATGGCCCAGCCCTCTCCTCTTCTAGGTCTTCACTTACCCCCCTATGGCAATAGCCCCATAGCTGTATCCCTCCCTCCAGCCCACCCAGTGCCTGAATAGGACCTGATGCCAGGTAGATGTCTAGCAAATGTGTGTTGAATCCTAGACTACCAGAATATTGTTTAAAAGCACACACACTCACACAAACACACTTCCCCTTTCTCCTTTACTCCAGGCTCCCCATGGTTTACATTTCTTTCTCCTCACTGCTTTTATCACCGAGAAACTGCCTCAACCTTCTCTCCTGTAATGGGGTTGCTGGTGATATGCCAGCATTCCAGCAAGGATAATACAGAAAAGTGATGACGAGTACAGACTCTGGCGCCAGATCACTGAGTTTCAAAGTTACTGAATCTCACAGTGCCTCAGTTTCCCATCTGTGAAGCTGGAATAGCCACGCCCAGCTGATGGGTTACTGCAAGGATGACCTGAAGTGCCACAGCTCAGTGTTAGAACGGCACCTGCAGATAGAAGCACCAGGAGTGAGAGATGCTGCCTCCCATCTCCTGGTAACAGCCCTGAAGTCTACAGGCAGGGGGAAGGGACCTCACTCACCCATTCATGATTTTCTCTCCTCCTGGGAAGAAAGGGTCCACCCCTCTGTCCCTTGAAGTTATTCAGGCTTGTGTGAACAGATATCTTGAGTGGGTTGGAAGTAGGTGACGTGTGGCACCCTTGGGCCGGAGCACTTCATTTCCAGTGGAGATGCTCTAGGACTGTCCCTCCTTGCCCCAGACATCACAGACCAAGTCTGTGTTTTAACCAAGGAGCCATGGTAGCAGCCTGCATCACCAGATCTCTGTGTGGAAGCCTATGAGAGCCAGCTGGACCTACCGTGGGTTAGTGGCTCAGTTGTGTCTGGCTCTCTGCGACCCCATGGACTGTAGCCCGCCAGGCTCCTCTGTGCATGGAGTTTTCCAGGCAAGAATACTGGAGTGGGCTGCCATACCCTTCTCCAGGGGATCTTCCTGACCCAGAGATCGAACCCAGGTCTCCTGCATCGCAGGCAGATTCTTTACCATCTAAGCCTGCAGGGAAGGGGCCTATGGTGCCCTTGTGTGAAGCCAGTGAGATCTGGAGTAGTGACCTGGGTTTAGGGGATGTGTTGCTTTCCATTTCTGATAAAAAAGAGGATAGCAAATAGCTTACATCCATAGGACAGACACCCATATTTGCTTATAGAACTGCTACTCTAGACTCTGCAACTTTCAGGCCCTGTTCCCCAAAGAGGAGACACAGCAAGGGTTCCACTGAACTGCAGGTTACAGCTGCTTCCAGAGCAATTTGGAGCCTGCAGACAGAAAGAGGGGTCACCATAGGAGCAGGGGAGGTGGGGCAGGGAGGGCCACGTGGAGCCCAGCTGAGCCCTGGTAACCCCACTGTCACTGTGAACGGACACGCCTTGTCCTCTCAGCTCGAGAAGAACTAGCAAGGGTTCAGTGATCCTCCTGCTCCGGCTCAGGAGTAACATTTGCTATCATACTAGACACAAGGTGATAGCTGAGAGTGAAAGGACTTAAGAAAGTTTAGCGGAGGAGGGCAGTGAGCATCGGTTACACCCCGAGATCGAATAAAGCAACTGGAGCTACGCTTTGCATTGTAAACCTGAGTCTCCCTGCAGGAAGGAAGGCCCCAGGGGACCACAGAGGTGCCGTTTTCCAGACCTCCGTGGAAGGCAGTAGAAGTGCAAAGCCGACTGGGTGGACTGCTGTGACCAGGAAGAGGGGCCTCTCATATCTCCAGCTGCAGGAGCATCAGTGACCAAGGGCCCATCTACTGCCGTCTAATGTCCCACTTTGGGGAGAAAATGACTCCTGAGTCATTGAAGGCCCAGCTGGACAGGAGAGGCTGGGCAGTCTCTGTGAAGGAGAAAGAGAGGGGGAGGGGAAACAAAGTGGCCACACAGTGCAGAGATGGAAATGGAATCCATCTCAGACTCGCTGATAGCAAGGGCTGTTTTTCAACCCAGGGGCTTGTTCTATGACCTTGTCCAAATTCCAGCCCCTTCAGGGCCTCTGTTTCTCTATCAAAAAGACTGATCGGCCTTAAATTTGTTGCAAGGATTTATTGGGGAAATGTAGCTTCCCAGGTGGCGCTAGTGATAAAGAACCTGCCTGCCAAGAGAGAAAATATAAGAGAGGTGGGTTCGATCCCTAGGCTGGGAAGATCCCCTGGAAGAGGAAATGGCAACCCAATCAGATATTCTTGCCTGGAGAATCCCATGGACAGAGGAACCTGGAGGGCTAAGTCCAGGCCAGAGGGGTGGGGCCGGGGGGTGCGGGGATTGCAAAGAGTCAGACACGATGACTTAGCATGTACATCTAAAGTACCCAGATCAGGACAATGAGACTCAAGAAGCCTCAGCAGTTATAATTGGGACTCTGGCCCATTGTGGGCCTGGCTGAACCTGGGGGCGGGGGTCTCTATCTGGAAAAGCCCACTCACCAGCTGAGTGTTCTGTTCCCATTGCATCTCCTCCCCCGAGACTTGGGGGCTACAATGGCTCCACCCACTCCCCCATCGCTCCTTCTTCTTCTCCCAGTTAGCAAACAACTCTAGTTAAAAAGCCATCTGGGAGGATGGATGGCTCAAAGGCACATTTTGTGGACTAGGTTTACAGGGAGAAGAGGCAAGAAATTAAAGGCGCTTAGGATTCCAGTCTTATTAGGCCCCGTGCTCTGACTGCTGGGGAGCTGTGTTCTGTATCACAGTCCATCCCCCACCGCAGCGCCCAGTGCTCTGGGCTCGTCTTCACTTCTCTTTGAGAGCTCCTGCTGCCAACGTCTAGGCTGATTCCCTCCCTCAGGATGAACCCCCCTCCTCTCTATCACAGGGAGGGGCTGCAGCTGGGGGTGCCCTAACCCGAGACGCCCCACTCCTGTGTGAGCGCCGTCCCACCTCAGACAGCTGCTACCCCTCCCTACAGGAGTCCCAGGAGTCTTCTCCTGTGGGGTCTCCCAGGGCAGATTTAGGAACAACAGGAGAGATGCGTCCACCATCAGGATGAATGGCGGCCCTGGGGACGGGTAATGAGCTCCCCATCACTAGAGGTGTGCACAGAGGAAGGGTGGGCACTTAGCAGAGAGGCCTCGAGGGAGGCAAACCAGTAGAGAGTCTGGGGGCATGGGCTTTGAGTCAAGAGATCTGGCCGGAGTCTTGATCATGTTAATTACAAGGTGTCCAACCCTCAGCAGTGAGTTATGCTCATGGAGCCTTGGTTTCTTCATCTGAAAGTTTAGGCAAATAGATTTCCACTTCCCAGAGTTGTTGTGGAGGCTAAATGACAATGCAGGCAAAGCACCGAGCAGAGAATGTGTATTATCATTCCCGGCAGTGGGGCAGGGTGGGGAGAGGCTGGGTTATGACACCCTGGGAGAGCTAAGACTCACAGTTGCTATAATTATAAAAACCCAAGATTGTAAGATCCAATAATTCAATTATCCTAAGATGATAAGATTCCTTAAGACTCTCTGGCTTTGAGAATTATGATTGCGTTATTCTACTCATCGAAGCCTATTAGTAATCTGAGGCTGTGCACTTCAAAGAATCATGCTCTGAACCCACGTACCATCAGTGGTGCGGGTCCCAGCCCCACACTGTGTGATGCGTGAGGGATGTTTTCTCTGTTCCTCACTTAGGTTTAAATCGTCCTTTCTATCCTGGGGTCCACTTTGGTTAAATCCAGCCTTCCGCACTGGATCTTTGGTTACAGACCTACCTGACCCAGCCAAGCTCCTGAACCCTCTGCACCTCTGCCCCTCCTCTCACCCCACACTGAACCCCTCGTCTTCCCATCGAAGTCTCATCTTTTAGGTTGCAAGCAGAACTTGCCTAAGGCTTAGTTCACCTTACAATTGGAATCAATAATCAATGACCTGCTTGGGGCTAACTGTGCACTTTGTTTAAATTACTAATATAGCAATTATCACCGTCTGACTCATGATCATTGTTGGGAGAAAACTTCTGACCTTTGTCCTCTGGCAGACTCACCTCTGGTGTCCTTCTGATGCCCCTTGGTGCTCCCCTAGGAAGAAAGTGTGAATCTGATTGGTCAGAGGCAGGATGCTGATTGGGTCACGCTCACTAGTGAGCAGGGTCAGTGCATGGAATCTCTCTCCTTCCACCCCTTGTCTGCCCCTGCCTGCAGCCAGGAGAGAGTCAGCTCTGCAAAACCAGCCACAGTGAGGCCAGGGCAGGAGAAGGCAGGTCTCATGTAAACTTTCCTTTGCTCTCCAGGCCTGGATGGCAGAAAGTGAAGAGGAACTAAAGAGCCTCTTGATGAACGTGAAAGAGGAGAGTGAAAAAACTGGCTTAAAACTAAACATTCAAAAAATGAAGATCACGGCATCCAGTCCTATCACTTCATGCCAAATAGATAGGGAAAATGTGGAAACAGTGTCAGATTTAATTTTCTTGGGTTCCAAAATCAATGCAGATGGTGACTGCAGCCATAAAATTAAAAGCCACTAGCTCCTTGGCAGAAAAACTATGACGAACCTAGACAGCATATTAAAAAGCAGAGACATCACTTTGTCAACAAAAGTCTGTATAGTCAAATCTACGGTTTTTCCAGTAGTCATGAATGGATGTGAGAGTTGGACCATAAAGAAAGTTGAGCGCCAAAGAATTGATGCTTTCAAATCGTGGTGCTGGAGGAGACTCTTAGGAGTCCCTTGGACAGCAAGGAGTTCAAATCAGTCAATCCTAAAGAAAATCAACCCTCAATATACATTGGAATGTCTGATGCTGAAGCTGAAGCTCCACTACTTCAGCCACCTGATGTGAAGAGCCAACTCATTGGAAAAGACCCTGATACTGGGAAAGATTGAAGGCAATAGGAGAAGCAGACAACAGAAGATGAGATGGCCAGATGGCATCATCGTCTCGATGAACATGAGCAAACTCTGGGACATAGAGAAGGACAGGGAATCATAGCATGCTGCAGTCCACGGGGTCACAGAATCAGACACGACTTAGCAACTGAACAACAAACACAACCTCTGCCTATCATGGTGCATTCAGCAAAAGAGGGTCCAGATAGGGATGCAGATAAAGAATTCAAAGCTGGGAATTGGTGGCACAGGTTCTGGAAGAACCAAGGTACTGGGCAGGAGACGATGAAGCTGAACTGATGTGCAGTGAATGCCTGGGAGCAGTCGGCACCCCAGGACTGAGAGGTGCCAGAGCCCAGACTCTGAGGTTACCAGGTGGGAGCCAGCGCCGTGGTGGGGTTGTTCAGGGAACTCTGGAACCACAGGGGGAGGGGCTGTCCAGTGGGAGCTGGGTCCCAGGGGAAAGGCAGGGGCTGCTGAGAATGGCTCCTGAAGCAGAGACAGAGGGAATGCCCTGACCTCCCCACCTCCACTATCGCACTCATATCTCCTTCAGCTTCATCCATCAGGAGGCCAGAGGGCCACGGCACCTGGGAAGGGTCGCTCCCTGCGATGCAGAGCGGGGAAAGGGAGAAGAGCTGAATTTGAGATCAAGGAGGCCACGGTGGCTTCCCTGGTGGCTTAGATGGGAAACCATCTGCCTACAGTGTGGGAGACCCGGGTTCCATCCCTGGGTTGGGAAGATCCCCTGGAGAAGGAAATGGCAACCCACTCCAGTGTTCTTGCCTGGAGAATCCCATGGATGGAGGAACCTGGTAGGCTACAGTCCATGGGGCCGCAAAGGGTCAGGCACAAATATGCTGACATCCTTAGCCTTTCTGTGGTGTTGGAGAAGACTCTTGAGAGTCCCTTGGACTGCAAGGAGATCCAACCAGTCCATCCTAAAGGAAATCAGTCCTGAACATTCATTGGAAGGACTGATGTTGAAGCTGAAACTCCAATACTTTGGCCACCTGATGCGAAGAACTGACTCATTTGAAAAGACCCTGATGCTGGCAAAGACTGAAGGCAGGAGGAGAAGGGGATGACAGAGGATGAGATAGTTGGCTGGCGTCACTGACTCAATGGACATGAATTTGAGTAACCTCTGGGAGTTGGCGATGGATAGGGAGGCCTTGTGTGCTACAGTCCATGGGATCACAAAGAATCAGACATGACTGAGCAACTGAACTGAATTGAGGCCATAGATGGGCCTCCAATTCCCCCTCTCCCCCAGGGGCTCTCAAAGTGGAGGCAGGCACATCAAGTATTTATGCAGTTATGAATAAAATGTTTATCCATCAAGGTTCAAGCAGAAGCAGAAATGCTCTGTTAGGGGAAAAGATGTGTTTTATTTAATTGGGGTTCATTTTTGTCCTAAGAGGGCTAGACCTCATGCAATCACCTTTGAAGGCTGTTTGCTGCCTCTCCACCTCGTGCCAAGCCTGAAGCTGCTGTAGGTCAGTTGGACGGGAAGTCAGGGAGGGAAGCCGACCATGGATGGGAGTGAGGGCAAACAGACACTCCAAGGGTGGGATAGAACCCGCACACCGGATGCCTTGGAGGTTCCTCTGCTCCAACTTCACTGCTGTTGTGAAACATGCAGAGAAGCTGGCATCTCCCACCTCAAGGCTATGGGAGCACTTGGTCCAGAACTCAGGAAGATGCAGGAGGGGATGCGGAGTTCGGGGGGCAGAGGGGAGCTGGCAAAATTGCAAATGCAGGTGGTGCCCACATCCACGCAGTGAGCCAACAAATGGTAAAATATGACTGCTGCCTCTCTCTTGCCTCCGAACCACAGATAGAGTCTCCTGTGGCCAGGGCTAACCTGAAATTATGTGGGGAAGAGAACTGGGGAAGCCTGATCCCTAATTAATCAGTTGACACAGCATAAAGTCACTGCAGGGTTGCTCTTTGATTTTCATCTGTAGCTGCTCCTTTGGGTTCAGCTGCTCCCCTGAGGACCCTAGAGAGAAGAAGGATGGAGCTTGAGTTATGAAGTCTGATCCAGGCTTTCCAGGGATGGGCTATGGTACCATGGAAACTAATAGCTATTAGTTGTGGCTCAGCATTTGAGTCATCTGAAGAAGAACCTGGAGTCACTCAAGACTAATCACAGCCTGGTGGGGGCAGGGCAGACATCAGTCAGTTTTAGGATCCCCTCGTGTGACTTAAGAGGGCATCCATGGTGGCAATACGTGTTCTAAGGGCACCCAAATCTCATCCAGACTCCCTGATGGTTTCTAGTTTATGGGGGAGTCTGTGATTCGCTCATGCTGGGACATGAGAAAAGGTCAGGCGTGGTGTGTTTATAGATTGCAAAGGTGTTTTAAGAAGGCAGCAGTAAACACACGTCTCCGAAGCTCTTACTTGTGTTTTGCTGTAATGGGAGATGCACCAGTGAGAAGTTAGATCTGCCTGCGCTGTGACAGACTTGGAGGCTCTGGGGTGCAGCTCTGGGGACGGGAGCAGGAGGAGAGTGTCTTGAGAAGTCTGTGGGTGCTGAGTGAGATGGTGGGATGCAGCAGGAGGCCGTCTATGGGGTCGTGGGAGGTTTAGAGATTCTAGGTGGCCCTCAGTGTCCCATAAACAGACCTCCAAGGTGGTACGCAGGGCAGACACATGCCCATGACCCCACAGCTGGCCCCATTGGAGGGCTCCAGGTCTGTTCTATCTGGGGGCCAAGGCAGTAGAGTTGAAGGGGAGACACTGGGTCATAGACTCTGCTACCCTGCGTGCCCACTGCACCCCACAAATGGGCCCTGCCTCCTGGTCAGGAGCGTGAGCTGGGTCCCCATTGGTGCCTTCTAAAATTTCCCGTGTGATCCAAATGTGCAGCCTGTTGGGTCTCTCCTCTAGAGCCATGGTTTGTGCTGCATAATGTGTGAGACACGTGTGAGGGGTCTCCCCCGCACAGTGACTCAGCAGATGCTGCTAGGAACTCACTTAAATGCCCTTATGCTCCCCGTGGGATGTGCCACTCATGTTCTTAGGAAGTGTTTGCTGAGCACCCTATTAAGTGCCAAGTGCCTCTTTAAAGGGTGTGTGTATGTGTCCGTGTGTGTGTGTGTGTGTGTATCAAAGAGGGAGAGAGAGAGAGAGAGCCATTCTTGTCTTACTGACTTATAATGGAAGATTCTACAAGCTGCAGCTGGATCCAGTGCTCACCTGATGCCACAGGGACTCAGATGCCCAGCATCTCTTCATTGTGATCCTCTAGGCTCCGTCCCTAGCTGATCTATCTCCCTGCAAAAACCTAGAGGGCCGCTCTCCTCACCATTGTAGCAATAATCTCAGAAATAAGTGACTGAGCCAGCTGGGGTCACGTGTGGCCTCGCTGATCCAGTTACTGGCATCTGGAAAATGAGAGGCCCTGCTTGGCTGTGCCTAGAACACCCCACAAAAATCATGTGAACTGATGAACTAAATAGGTTTGAGAGAGACAGCCCCAAGGGAAAAAGGGGTTCTAACACCATAATGGAGTGCATGTTGTGGGCAGAAGGACATTCAAGGTGACTAAGGTAGTCAGTGATTGCAGACCCCAGCCAGGGCCCAGGAAGGTGGCTGGGAGCCGTGGTTCTGGACGATCAACTTGGACAGAGCAGACCAGCAGCCAGAGGATCAAGACCAGCCTCAGTCATCGGGGGAGGTTTCAGACTGGAGCTCTGTGCCCTGTGGGCCTGCAGGACAGTTGGGTCTCTGCTCAGCTGCTACTCAATGCCCACACGACATGTCCAATCCAGAGTCCGCCTGCTGGGGGAGGCAGAGGATGGCAGAGGCACCAGAGGCGTGGCCAGTGTCGGGGCTGTGCCTGTCGGGAAGAAGTATCCTCAGGGAGCTGGTGCTGATGCTGGGGGACTCTGTGTGTCCTGCGCTCTCAAGACCTCAGCTTGCCCATCCAGAAAAGGAGCAGGCTGAGCCCAAGGCCTCTGGGAACCTTTGCAAGTCCAGAGTCCTGGGTGTCCCCTCCTCCCATGCCCCCCGGCAGCCTGTGTCCAGTCCTGGCAGCCACGGTCTCTGACCCCAAAGGCTCACTCTCAGCCTTTGCTCCTCTCACCTCTGCTGGCAGGACCTGGGGGCAGATGCAGCTGTCCCAGGGGCCTGGGTGACCTGCACCAGAGTCCCGAAATGGGGAGGGAGCACCCCCACCTCTGCAGTGTGGATGGTGATGGAACCCCACTGGGCTCAGTGGACCCGATTCTAGAGGCTGAAGCCTGGCTGAGGGCCTCTGCATCAGGGCCTATCTTCTCCAGCCACCTGTTTCCATGGCAACCAGAGTCCTTTGGATGAGCTGGGTCCCATCGTCACTCACCCCACCCCTGGGAAGAGAAGGTGCCTTTATCCTAGGTGAACATCTGGGAGGCCATCACAGCTAGGCCCCGTGGGAGTCATGGGCTGTGATATCCATGACCAGGTGATGGGTGACTAGCATCCAGGCGACCTTCACCCCCACTTGTTTTTGAAACAAATCAGGAGGCTGCTGCTTCTGCTTTTTCTCAGCCTGTGAAGCTGAATGCACTGTCCTCTGCTGAGATGTCAGAGCAGGACTCCCAGGCAGGGCCCAGGTTTAAGCCTGTGCACCAGGGTCCCAGGAGGCTGGAGAGGTGGATGGGGCCTAGAAAGAAACCTTCCGGCAGGAGTTCTGATACCTGAGATGGCAGCTGGCAGAGGCCTGGTCCTTGCTGGGCTCAGCCCACTTCCATTTTGGGCTGTCTCTGCCCTGCTTCCTGCCCACTGGTTCCTACTAATCCCTCCAAGGTGGGTAGTGGATCCCGACACAGTCCTGGTGAGGCTCCAGGTTTGAGGGCAGCAGACAGGAGTTCGAATCCAGTTTCCAGCTCCAGGTCTTGCAGAAGTCTCTTCCCTTCCTTCCAGCCTCAGTTTTGTCATCTGTAAAGTGGGGATGATGAAACCAGCTAGCAACGTGGTCATGGTATCAACAGGATACACATGGACCCTGACCTGAAATCAGTTCGTTTGCAGAAAGAAACTCCACCCTTGGGCACCAGACCTGGGAGACGAGGTGCTTCAGTGACTCAGAAGGAGAGTCAGTGCATCTCAGGAGCGGCTGCCACGGACAGGGCTCCCACAGTGCACCAGGCCCTGCGCTAAGAGCTGCCCAGCCTCACCCTCAGCACTCCCAGCATCCTTGTGTGCATGTGAGGATCCAGTGCTCAGAGAGGGCCAGCGCTTCTCTCCAAGATGCACAGGATGGGCAGAGGCAGGAACCGGCTCACACCTACCCCTGAAGTCAGCCCCTCCACAAGTTCCTGTGTGCACTGCTCCAGCGCTGCCCTGGGCTCAGCCCTTATTTCTCTTAGGGAAGCCCAGCAGCTGCTCCTTCACTCTCTTCTGGGTCACAGTCAAGGCTGTGGGGATCAGCTCTTGCAGACAGCCCTGCCCTCAAGGCAACAAGGGCAGAAGGTTTACCTGTGATACCTTTTACCATCAGAGCAGGGTCTCTCTGCAAGCTGACGAGGAGCACTATACACAGTAAAACATGCTGCAACTCTTGGAGACTGAAAAGGTACCAGAAAGGAAGGCAAGGAGCTGGATTTGGCCCATTCCCTCCTCAGGCGCTGGGGGGTAGGGAGAGCAGGGTCATCCCGCTGAGGACAGTGGGGCCCCAGCCTGGGATTTGGGGGCCATCTGAGAAGCCCTCCTTGCCCCCCAGGTCTCTCATGTGTGACAGTGGGCACAGTGCCCACTGTGGGAAGGGAAGGGAAGTGGTCTGCCCTGGTCTAGCCACAGCCTTTGGGCTCAGTTATGGACCCCCGCGTGTGAAGCCAGTGTCATGCTCCCCCATATGCGGGGCTTCCCTCTCTTATTTGGTGCCTCTGCCGGGTCCACCCTACCTTGCTCCAGTGTGACCTGACTGCAGGGTTCACCCCTCAGCACAACAGGAATCACACCTCTTGCCCTGGCTTGTGTTCCTGGACCAGCGCCACTTCTACATCTAACATTCCTCTGCAGAAAAGCCCATAGTACCACCACCCACCGTGCATCCCCAGCTCCCTTTTCTAGCTCACTCTCATCCTGTTAGTCATTGCTGTGTGACTGTTACATTGTGTGAACCTGGATAACTGCAGGTCCCTTCAGCCTGCTCTGTCTTCTCAATCAGCCCCCCACATCAGCAACTGGGTATCTGCCCTCAGTGTCTACAGCTCCATACTCCCCACAGCTAAGTAAGCACAGAAACCTCCTGGGGTCTCCATGTCTCAGCCCATCTGGCCTCCCCAATGCTCTGCTCTGGTCCAGACCCATCAGCTCACACTCCAGGGTCAGCTCAACCTCCTCTGCCTCTCAGCCTCTAGGCTCCTTCAACGTGGACAGAAGATCTTTTTAAATCAAACCCCTTGAAGTCACTCCCCCCTCAAAAGCTTTTCCCTGAGGATAAAGTCTGCCTCATGGCATACTTTTAAAGCTGTTCATTCATTCATTCATTTATTCAACAAATGTTTGAGTCACTACTATGTCCAGGACTTCACTCTAGGTGTTGTTGATAAAGCAGTGAACACAACAGACAGAAATCTCTGCCCTCATGGAACTTAATCTCTAACTGGGGCTTCAAACAGCAAAGAGGTGGAATGTGCCAGAAGGCCACCTCTGCTCATTCTTCAAGTCTCAGGGCAAGAGTGGCTCCTCCAGGGAGCCCTCCCTGAACGCTCCAGCACCCTCTCCCACACAGGGATGGGGTTTTCTCTGTCCTGCCAAGTCTCCCTGCGTCTCCTCTGTCAGGCAGAGCCTGCTGTTACTCAGATGATCCCAAGTGTGTTTCCACCCCAGGGCCTTTGCATTTGCTGCTCCCTCTGCTCCTGAGTCTCAGACAGTCACACAAGGCACACTCTCACTTCCTTCATGCCTCTGCTCAAATGTCACCTCCTCAGGGAGGTTCCCTAGGCTTCCTATCCCTCCCCGCCCCTTTTGCTGTTTTCCTTCCCTTCATAGCACAAGCCAGAACCTGAGAGGCTCCATATTGGTTTAGCATCTGTCTCTCCAGCAGACCAGGGATCCCATGGGGGCAGCAATGCTTTTAATATTTTTGTTTACAGTTGTATCCCCAGTGCCTAAAACAGTGCCTGCGCCTCATAGGTGATCAAAATGTCTGCTGCATCTGGAATGAGTGGTAATTAAACTGTGCTGATCACACTGAGCTGTAATTATCGCTTTCCATGCCTGCCACCATCCAGCCCCCACGCTCAGACACACAGACTCAGGAACGCACGCGCGGCTGAGCACTGATGGGAGCAGGCCCAGGCCAGGCTGCGGGTCAGCCCGTCTCCCTGTGCAGGTCTCAGCACAGGACACGCATGGCCAAGAACTTGCTGCCTGAGTGAGGGGGCCGATAGACAGATGGAAAATGGGACTCTGACGGGACAACAGTAAAAACAAGCCTTTCTGTTATGTCTTTTTTTTTTTTTCTTTCCCTTTGAAAAGCTCTAGGAAGAGCAGAGTCCAGTGATTTGATGGGGATGTTCAGGTTCAAAAACTAGAAAGCTTATAAACAAGTGTAACGGGTCATATTGAGCCAGTAGACAGGGCCATTCCTGCCCAGGGAGGAGAAGAACACGATACCCAAGGAGCATCTTGGGGAGTGGGCAGGAGGAAGATGTGGGGGTGGCTTAGCTCCTGGGGGAAGGCAGTGATGACTGCAGAGAACTGCAGCCTGCAGTGGCCGGGAGCTGGCGGCCTCTCCACCTTAGCTCTGGGCCTCCCCGCCCTTGCCTGGGAGGGTGTAATAAGCTGGGAGCAAGAACCGGCGGTGGGTAAGGGGGGTGGTGGTGAGGGGGGAGGTCAGAGTCACAAAGTGGGAGGGGTCCTCAAAGTGGGAGGACGGGGAGGTCCTGAAACACAAACCCCAGCCTCACCAGGTCCTCCCTGCAGCCAGACCCCCACCGCAGCCTCCCCCGGGGGCCCTGGGGGCAGCCAGGGGCCCTTCCTGCCCACCCTGAGGCCTCGACCTGGACCTGGGAAAGAGGGAGGGATGAGGATGGACTCTCAGTCCTGGTCCCTTCTCCCCACCCACCTTTTATCTGTCCTCTCTCCCCAGGAGGCACACGCTGCGATCCCTTGATGGAGGGGTGTCTCTGGCGGGGCTCTCCAGACACTCAGCTGCCGCCTCTCACCTCTTTCTCTGCAATGCGCTTGGGAGCCACACACACCACTTACCACGCTGGCCTCACCTCCTCCCCCCAGACTGCTCCTTGTCCACCTTCTCACTCAGCCAATGGCAGCTCCATCCCCTGGCCTCCCACACAGGTCAGAAACCCATGTGCCCTAAAGACAGCTCTCTCACCTCCACACCCATCACCCCCAAGGTGGAGTGATTCACCCTCCAAAACTCTCTCTGGACCCGCTGCCCCTCGCTTTGCATCCCCTCCTCACTACTCTGATCCAAACCACCACTGACTCCTGCCTGGATGACTCCCATCACCTGCTCACTGAGCCCCTGCTCCCCCTCCAGCCTCCAAGGAGGAACTGGAAGAGCAGCTTCTTAAATCCTCAAACTGATCAGGCCTCTCCCTTACTACAAATCCTTCGGTGCTGCTTAGAGAAGCTTGAGTTATCCCTACCTTGCCAGCTAAGGCAGTGAGCCCCGCGGGGCCTGGCTGCTCCCTCCTCCCCTCCTCAGGCTTCCTCCTCATCATACTCTGCCCCAGTGCCCTGCCTTCTTCCCTCTGACACCCTCCTTCCAGCCCCAGGGCCTTTGCACATGCTGCTCCCTCTCTGTAGATTACTCCCCCCACCCCCCACTCTTCAAGTAACCAGCTCCTTCAAGCCTCAACTCAACTGTCAGCTCCTAAACCCCCAGCCCCATCTGAGTTAGTCCCCTACATGATCCTCCCACATTGCCTCATGTACATGGCATGCTTTGCTGCATTTCTAGGTATCGCCACATATCAGTTAGGACTTTTCCTTGCAAACTGATGCCCCTCTATGGACTGTGATCCCCAAGAGGCCAGCACCTTGCCTGACTCGTTTATTTCTCACCCACCCCCAGTATCCATGGCATATAGTAGATGTTTAGGAAATAACCTGGGTGAATACTGGATCTATAAAAAACAGGAAGGCAATGAGGAATAACAAGTCCACGTCCCTTTAAATAGGGCAGAAATAACTGTGGGCGTTGTTAATTGTTTTTATTTGAAGGATGTTGGTTTTCATTTTATTTTATCTTTTAATAACTCACACAGCATAATCAGCTGCTAATTACAGCTTCCATCTCTGGCTTGTGCTTCCCTGACTTCTGCTCAGAAGATGGAACCGTTTCATATTTAATCAGTATTTGAGCCAGAACACTCTCAGGGGAGTGAGCTCATGTTGGGGGATAGAGTTTAATTCTCAGTGCTGTTAATTAGAACATCTAACAACCTGGACCCCACAGCGATGAGAAGGAGGGGCCGCACCCGGCTGGCCACATCCCGGCGCAGTGTCACTGAACCTTCACCCTGCGCAACTCCCATCCCTGCTGGCATAAACCTCAGCTGTCCTTCCCTGGTCTTCAGGCCTTTGCCAAACTGGCCCCAGGAGGCAAGAAGCTACAGATGCCCTGGGGAGGAATCGGCCACTCTCCAGTGCAGGTCTTTCCAGAAGAATCCAGGTGGAGAGAGGAGATGGAGGGACTGTAGTGACAGATTCGGGGCATTTCTAGACAGTCAGCGGGGACAGGATCTTTCCTTAATCAACCAGCTTCTCGCTCTGTCTGTCCTCACCTGTCTAGTGTTTGGCTCCTCTTGCAGGGGGAGAGCAGGGGCGGGAAAGGACCCGACCTGCTGGCCTGATTCAGTCACGCACATTTCCCCCTTTGGAATACATGGTCCATCCTTTGTGGAATGCCATGTTCTCAATGCACGTTTGTTTGCAAGACTAGAGGCTGAGCTCAGAATTCAGGCTCTGCTTCGTCCTTCCCTGCCTTCCACAGTGCCCAGTGCAGCGGAGGTGTGTGTCAGTGAATAATCAGAGAGCAGAGCAAATGCCAGGTAATGGGGAGGACTTCCTTGGATCAGATCAATACCATTGCCCACGGTAAGTTAAGGGGTTGTTGTGATTCTGTTGCTAAGTCGTGTCCGATTCTTCGCAACCCCATGGACTGTAGCATTGAGCACTTGCTGTGTGCCCAGTGCTGGGCTCTGGAGCTCACACTTAACCCATTTTAAGATTCACATCAGCCCTTCGAGGAAAGAATGTGGCTACTGTAGCATTCCCATTTTACAGATGGGGAAGCTGAGGCCCGAAGGTGTGGCCCCTTGCCCAAAGTCTCACAGTTGGTAAATGTGGGAGAAGCTTGGGCTTCAGAATTTAAATATCCTGGTTTAAACATCCAGCTGGTGACTCTGGGTCTCTGTCTCAGCCTCACATCCCTCATCTGGAAATGGGATATGTATGGGCAGGACTCTCCTGGAAGCTGATGGGGACAGTGATTGGTAAGAATTTAGCTCTGGTCCTGGCAAACAGCAGATGCTCAACAGCTAGTGGGGGCTACCATCTTTCAATAACAGGCTTTGTGGTGGTCTAGAGATGACGAGGTCTCCCTGGACCACGTGGGAGACTTAGAGTTAGGTGGATCCCTACAGTGCCGAGCTCAAAGTCCCCATTTCAAAAGAGAAAACAGAAGCCCCAAATGGGGAGCACAAGAGCTGCTGTGGAATGGAGACTGAAACCACATCTCATTTGTGGACCAAGGATTTTTTTCTATCCCATGGCTGAGGGTTCAAATGCTTCCTTTTAGTAATAATTTTTAAGCTACTCAAAAAAAGAGCAGAAACCAGGGCTCCAAATGACTCCTGGGGATTTGGGTCATGGAGCTAGCCTGCTTGTTCTTCCAGGGAGGAGAGGAGCAGGGATCCTCTCTCTGAAGGGTAGGTCTGGAGGCTGAGCCAGATCAGATGAAAGGCAGGGCTGGGGGGAAGGCAGGCGTGTCCGTGTGGCCCAGGGAGGTAGTGGGAGTTGGGAGTGACCGTGGAAAGAGAAGATGGGAGAGGCAGCAGGGGCTGGACCCCAAGAGACCTCAGGAGTTACATGGAGGAGTTTGGCCTTGACCTTGAATGCAGTGAGGAACTCTAGGGGGCAGGAAGCCATGGAAAGACTTGGTGGGATGTGCATTTAGAAAGATCCCAGTGCTGCTGCATGGAGTGTGGGTGCAGCTGGGAGGATGGAGCCAGGACCAGAGAAAGGCTGTTGCACTAATTCAGACTAGACAAACGGTACCCTGGACTGTGATGGGAAGAGCTGGGATGAAGGGAGGGGCTGTCCTCGGAGGGAAAGCTGGGGGCAGCTGAAGAGGGAAGATTTGGTTATCATTAAATGTGGGGGTAAGGATGCGATGACCAATCACCAGTCTGATGGGGGAGACAGTGAGGCCACCCGGGCGCCCCTTACCTAGAGCACCATTCATCTCTTAAAGTGGTCCAGTCTGGGGACCGGGAGCCAGAGTACAATCCAAGTGATTCTCATCCCAAGATGGCCCCGGCAGGCCATCCTAACAAATAAGGCAAACCATGGCCACCACAGAAACCCGGAAACTGCCCAGGGCCCCTGTGCTCCCTTCTTCCTTCTACCCCCACAGAGCAAAGAAAAATTCCTTTGAAAATGAAAGTTTGGCTTGAAGTAAACAGATTAGTAATGGTGATAATGCTAACACTTTATTAATTACATGTCCTCAATTCATTTAAACCTAGGCCTTTAATTTAGATTTATAGGGATAATTTAGATTTATAAGACTAGT
Organism: Muntiacus reevesi; assembly: GCF_963930625.1. NCBI lineage: Eukaryota > Metazoa > Chordata > Mammalia > Artiodactyla > Cervidae > Muntiacus > Muntiacus reevesi. Next base: position 114,141,172 of record NC_089251.1, read on the forward strand.
TATTATGCATTAAGTAGAGAAAATGCCAATTGGTTTTCACAGGCAATATTTATTGAAGTAGAAAAGGGAAAATATGTAAAATCTAATTGCCCTTGAGTTTGGCTTCAGAACTGACAGGGGAGTCTAGGGGTGGGGCGGATACACCTCAGCTCACAAGGCATTCTCATCTCTCCTGGATCATAATTCTGTCCTCCCCACGCTGTTCATTTAAATAAGAACCAGACATCACACCATGACTGAGACACATACCTGCCCAAGATGGAAGATGCCATCTGGGGCTGTGCCTACACCTGCCTGAGAGTAGTGACAGATGGGGGAAAGAGAGGCATGGCGGGGGGGGGGCCCAGATGGGGAGTCCAGGGGAGGAGCCCCAGATGGATGCAGAGTCCAGGGCAGGAGGCTGGATGGGGAATCCAGGGGAGGAGCCCCAGATGGATGCAGAGTCTGGGGCAGGAGGCTGGATGGGGAGTCCAGGGGAGGAGCCCCAGATGGATGGGGAGTCAGGGAAGGAGTCCCGGATGGATGCAGAGTCCGGGGGAGGAGCCCTGAATGGGGAGTCCAGGGGAAGGAGCCTCGGATGGGGAGCCCTGAGCCCTGGGCTCTAGTCCTGGCTCCGACAGCGACTTCTTTGGGTTCATGCGTGAAGTGGTTGCCTGGGGCTGGGGCCCTGCTATCCTTTCCAGCTCTGAAGTTTGAAAATGCGGTCTCACCTCCAGAAGGGGGATGGTCACTCATTCCTGCCAGCTGTTGGCTGCCATGGCTCTGGCTTCCCCAATGTCTCTCCCCCACACTCCAGTCCTGGAACCACGGCTTTTATAAACCTGCAGGCTCACACTACATGGCCAGGTGGCCCAGCGGGCACTGCCTGGCAGGCTTCCCTCCACGTGGGGTCAGGCTCGGGCCACTGGACAGTGTGGAGGGAGAGGAATGAGAGCTGTGAAGGCCAGGACAGGGGTGTTCATGGTCCCGTTGGTGAGACAGGACTCCTGGCTCCTAGGAGCTGGATCGGTGACCTATGAAGGATGCCTAGAAGCTTCTAGTAAAAGAGTAGTCCTCCGCTCCAACCCCTTGATGTTCCAGAGGACATCCTCACAAGGTCCCAAGGCCAGCAGTGACAGGTGGAGAAAACTGGAGTCCCTTGTCAGCTCTGCTGCCTGAAGGCAATATGACAAGTCCCCTGAGGGTGCAAGTTTCCTTCTCTCAGCAACTTCCATCCCTGGGATCTCTCCTGGGGTCCAGGACAGTCACGCAAATCAGCCTTTGATCCTTCCTTCTTTGGTCTCCAAGAACCAGCTCTCCTGCTCTGTCCATTTTTCGGGATTCATGGATTGATCAATCCAGCATGTGGCCCCGCGAGGAGCACACAGCTGGGGTGGGAGGTCTGCCCCTGCAGGACTGTTTTCATTACTGTAATAGTAAGAGCCTCATTCTCTACACCCACGGAGAACCAAACTCCTTAATACATGATGTAGATCAGCTCTTCTAATCCTCCCAACAGCTCTCAGAGGAGGGTATTGTGATCCCCACCAGACCGATGAGGACGGCTCAGAGAGGTTAAGTGCCTGTCCAAGGTCACACAGCTGTAAAGAAGCAGACCAGGAATGGACAAGTGAAGCTCTTCCTCCTGCCCCTGACTGCCTTTCTAACTGCTCTCCTGCTGTTTGTCACATCCCCTGCAATTCCTTCATTCTGCAGCCAAAGTCCCCGTCCCTAAACATCCCCTGTTCCATAGAGTGGTGTCTCTCTGCTCCCCCCGGCATGAGGTTCACCCCTGCCTTTGGGTACTGAAGTCCCTTTCCAGTCTGGTTCTGATCCTTTCAGCCTTTCCTCGCCTCTCACCCTACACTAAACAACAAACCATCTCAGACTAGCCGTGGGGGTGCATGGCTCTAGGCCTTTGTGGGGCTGTTTCCTCTGCCTGGAAGCTGCTCCTTCCCACCAGAAGTGGTCTCCCCCTCCTCCACCCTTCAGCAGGGCTCAGTACATGCTCCAGGGGCTCTCACCTCACTCCCTGCCTCACTCTGCCTTACCCTCTGCATCAGGGATAGGCAAATTTTTTGATAGCGAACCAGACAGCAAATAACTTAGGCTTTAAATAGTCTTATCTTTCTTGCAATTTCTCAACTCTGCTAGCCTAGCTGTGCTCCAAAAAAAAAAAAAAACATACTTTATTTATAGACACTAAAATATAAACTTCATGTAGTTCTCATGTAGTTCTCAAGTGTTACAAAATATTCTTCTGTTGATTTTTTTGGGGGGAGTCAATAATTTACAAAGTTAAAAATGACTCTCAGCTTGTAGCCCATGCGTAACGTGGGCAGGCCTGACTTGGCTGGTGGACTATAGTTTTCTAATCTTTCTTTAAACTGCGAGCTCCTTACAGGCGGAAATCGTGTTCTATTCAGTGCTGTATCTCAGTGAGTACGTGTTGAGTGAATGAATTCATTTACCGTGAGTCTGCTGGAACACATCTGTGGAGTCAACAGTCACCCCCCACTGCAGAGAAACCTCCAGAAAGAGAGTGGAAGAGCAATGGCCTCCCTCCTCCTTCCACCTGCCCCTCTCCATTGACACCTCCCACTGAATGACATAGGAAGGCTGCTAGCAAAGGATGGTGGGCAATGTAGTTTCCAAAGTCCATCCCTCCAGTCTGGAGAGAGGAAAGAATGGGAATAGAGTTGATGGTAAACAGGAAGATATTCTGTTTGCCATTCCTTGACCACTCAGCATGCATGCTCACGCTTTCACCCACATCCATGAATAACTACTACAACTTCATGCTTCCACCCAGCATGGTTAACTCTCCTGTAAGGGAACATATCCTCTGTTCTTTCCTGGAGGAGGAAGACACCAAGCTCCATCAGCAGCTTTCTTCAACTCTGGGTAATGAGAATTCTTCCAACTTTATCACAGTCTCACCTGGATATCCAATTTACGGAAAAACTACAATTATCTAAATCATTGTTGTTGCTGTTCAATTGCTTAGTCATGTCACACCATCCAGATCTTTGTGACCCCATGAACTGCACCACTCCAGGCTTCCCTGTCCTTCACAATCTCCAGGACTTTGCTCAAACTCATGTCCATCAAGTCGGTGATGCCATCCAATCATCTCATCCTCTGTTGTCTCCTTTTCCTCCTGCCTTCAATATTTTCCAGCATCGGGGCCTTTTCCAGTGAGTCAACTCTTTGCATCAGGTGGCCAAAGGACTGGAGCTTCAGCTTCAGCATCAGTCCTTCCAATGAATATTCAGGGTTGATTTCCTTTAGGATTGACTGGTTTGATCTCCTTGCAGACCAAGGGACTCTCTAATATAAAACAGCAGAAAAAAAGAATGGCAAAAGACAAATGGTATCTTAATCCTTTTGATCTTTTGTAACAAAATTACCCTAGATGGGGTAACTTAAAAACAAAAGTCTATTCATCACAATTCTAGAAGCAGAGAATTCCACGAATCAAGTCACCAGCAGATTCCATGTCTAGTGAAGACGACTTCCTAATTCATACATGATTGTCTTCTCTGTGTCCTCACATGGTATAAGGGGCATGGGAGCTCTTGCAGGTCCCTTTTATAAGGGCACTAATCTCATTTACGAGGGTTCCATCCTCATGACCTAAATCACCTACTAGAGGTCAGTCTCCTAATATCATCACACTGGGGATCAGGCTTCAACATATGAATTTTGAGGAAACACAAGCATTCCATCTATAGCAAATTGCTAATATACATAAATATCAATAAACAAAATAAAATATTCATAACTGATCAACAGGCTGTAGTTAGTATTAACAACTCTTCCCTCCTACCACCCTTTTCCTGATCCTTTGGCTCTCAAATGGCACCCTGCTTATTCAGTTCTATTTAACTCATGGGAAATTTAAACCTTTTTTCCTAAAAGGTTTAAGTCTCCGGTGGGTCTGCCTTTATAGGGTTGATATGTAGTCTTCTACTACATTCACTATTAGAGACATCCAGAGAAACCCCTGGGTTTCTGCCCCCTTTTGTTACCTGCAACCAGTTTAATCTTGATAATTAGGACCAATCCCCCAACCAATTCAGAACCCTTTTCTTTACCTGGTGTTTCAGGAAAATGAAGAGCCCAGGTTGACCGAATGGCCTTTTCAGCTCCTGGTTCAAAGGAACCATTGAGGTATTCCCTGGTGAAACCATCTCTCCTTGGGAACTACTATATTTTAATCATCAGAGCACAGAAATCAAAATTTTTTTGAGCTGTTAGGTATAATAGTGGGAACAAACAAACATTCCTGCTTCTACTCCTTGATTCTTGGACCCACGAGTCCTGGCTAAGAGAAGGACAGGCCGCGTATGGGTACCCCATCCTGCAGGACCCCACACAGATTGTGCAGGGTGCTCTTTCCTGGGTGGCCCTATATTGAGTCATCAGTGGGCCATTCTATTCAGTCGCTGTAGCTCCTTCACAGAGATGAGGCATACTGTGAATTTCACAGGCACGAGCCCCTTGCCCATATCTCGTTCTAGAAAATCTGTTCTTTACACAGAAGCAATGTTACATGAGACATCATGATACTAGTGAGATATTCTGTAGATCCATAGTTAGAGGAACTAAAATATTAGGGTGTATTCCTCAAAGATGATGCCTACCCCCTCCAGATGGAAGGGATATAAAGTAACCAACCTGTCATCAAGTGGCTAGCTGGTCATCCCAGGAAATGTTGCCATATTAAGGGCTCAGTGTTAGACTCTGATATTGAAACATTGGGCACTCATCAGTGGCTATGTCTAGATTAGGCTTGGGTAAGAGAAAGCTCCTGTTGTTAAGACCATGCATAGTATCCATTCTTGTCACCATGGCAATAATGCCCAGGAGCATCACAAGCACTTGAGAGTCCAGGGACACAGGCCAACTCACATGCATAGGATGGATCTCTCTTCAACTGATTATTGATGGTGTCTTCTGCGGTGGTCCTCTTTGTACACTCTTCCATCCCAAGAGACCTCAAAGCCTACATTTTCCCCAAATCCCCTTGTCACCAGCACTCCCGTCTTGTGATTTTCCTAATCACCATGTCATGTTTTGGACCCAGCCCATGAACTAAGGGAAATATTTGCCTCTGGCCGTCTCTCCCCTCAAGCCAAGTGAGCAGACAGAGGTGTTACTTGACTTTCTGCTCCCTGAAAGACTGTCCCTTCATCTCTGCCCTTCAGGGATGCCCTCTCCTGCAGAGTGTCCCCTACTACTCCCAAGAAGGACTAGTGCTACTGCATTTCATTTCCATTTTCACTGGTGCCAGCTAGCATGAAGAACCATGTGTAAGCCAAGCTCATGTGTTTTCTGCTATTTCCACCCTGTCTTGGGGAACCTCCCCTGAGACCACACATGTGAGCTGAGGGAAAACTAAGAAATCACTAGGAGTACATGCAGTGGGATGAATCCCTTGCTTGCATAACTTATTTGTGTCTTTGAAACTCTCTTGAACTTAAACTTGCACAGACTCCTTACATTTGAAGATGGATCTCTTTTTATATGGAGAAGGAAATAGGAACCCACTCCAGTATTCATGCCTGGAAAATCCCATGAACCAAGGAGCCTGGTGGGCTACAGCCCATGGAGTCGCAAAGAGTCAGACATGACTGGGCCACTTCCCTTCACTTCACTCTTTTGTATAAGGCCATCCTTCTGACCTGTTTGTCATGGGCAATCAGATGCAATCACTTTTTCCACGGTTAGGTGTTCAGTCTCCACTGGGGCCCCAAAGCAACCAGAGACAGACTACTTGTCAAATAGGGGACACTCTGCAGAAGAGGGAATGTTTATACTTCAGATAAGCAAGGCTCTTCACTCTGAATCCCTACTAGCACTAGCCAGAGACTTGCTGCAGCATCCATGTTTGTCACATAAACTCTGGTGACCATCACATCCCCTGGGTCAAATGGTCTGGTGGCAAAGCATCTCCTACTGAAGCCTGGACCTGCTGTGGATCCTTTTCTTGCTCTGGGCTCTATTAAAAACTGGCAGCTTTACATGATATCTGGTAATTTTGATTGGAGGTAGGTGGTGCAAGGCACAGAGACTTTTTTCATTACGGATGATATATCCCCCAGTTGTCTATACTACTGGACTCATTGACCAAAGTAACAAGTCATCGATTACTCATGGGGTTTATTTCCATTTCCCACCCATCTGACATGCACGCACCGTAGGAAGGCACTTATCATACTTCTACTCCTGATTAACACTTCCAGTCAGAATGCTGTCATCAAACTGATGAATCAGAACGATGCTTCATGAGATAGTAGAATGACCAAGGTGCCTTAGACTAGATTATGGCAAATCAGGAGAGCCAAGAAAGCCCTACTTCAAGCTAAGGTGTATTGACATACCTTCCAGGATAAAGTTAACTGCTTCTGGTGGTCATTGCAAATTACTGTAGAGAAGAAAATCTTTTGCCAGCTCAATAACTGTGAACAGTGCCTGAGATGATGTTTATTTTCCACAGTGCCGGGGTAGTGTTGATCTCAACAGCAGCTGCAATTGGCTTCACTCCTTGATTCATTTTATGATAATCCACAGTCATTTTCTAAGATATGACTGCTTTCTACACAGGCCAATAAGGCAAGTCAAATAGGGCTGTAATTGGAATTACCACCCCGAGTTTTTATTATTACAAGATCTTCAAGAAATGAATGTTAGTTTCCTTAGACCAGGGAAAGACAACTGTTTCTGATGACAAAGGGAGTCTCAGATAGATGCAGAAGAAAAAGACATTTCGATTCATCTGAGTTCTCTTGCCCATTCTCAGGGTCCCTCTGCTAACCAGCAAATGCCTTAAGTTTCACATACTAGAATTGACATAAAGCCTTCACATAAAGCCCTGAGTTGAGCTTAGATGGTAATTCTGGAACTCATGTGAGTGAGGGTGGCATCAGATTTTCAGCCATATCTGTCCCGTGGCTACCAAAGATAAGGGATCCTTAGAGTCATGACACAGTTCTGTAATCATGCATTGGGCTGATAGCTTAAAGCTCTGAGCTCCTGAATTTCTTTCTGTAAACTATCTGAAACAGGCATCAGTCGTAAGTAATCATCACATCCCATGACCCTTGTAAATGGTCATCGATAGTACCATGATGGTCAAATTAGCAGCCATGGGGTTGACAAAGTTTTGCCTTCAGTTGGCGCTGTATTGCACACAACCACATTATTTAAACAGTTTTGATCATTTTTGATTAATTTAGGCAATTTTGATGTCATTGTATCTAGGGAGTCCCAGGACTCCATTGTTCACTGAAAATGAGGTCATCTCCACTTACCAGACAGCCAAAACCCAAGTCCCATTCTTTTTTTGAAGTGTAGAACAGTGATTATATATATATATATATATAATTTATTATTTTTTTTTTTTCAGATTCTTTTCCCTTGGTGACTTCCATGGTGGCTCTGACAACATAGATTCTGCCTGCAATTCTGGAGACCCGAGTTCGATCCCTGGGTCAGGAAGTTCCCCTGGAGAAGGGAATGGCTACCCACTCCGGTATTCTTGCCTGATATAAGTTATTTAAAATACTGAGTATAATTTCCTGTGCCAACAGTAGGTCCTTGTTGGTTATCTATTTCACACACAGTAGTGTGTATATGTTAAGCCCAACCTTCTAGTTTATCCCCAAGTTCCATTCTTGATGACTTGTTTCCTGCAGTCACTCCTGGGGACAAGTGCTGTCACCTTCAGGATTCACTTAGGGAAGCCACAGAAAATTTTCAGATTTAGAGGTTTGCTTTGGGGAACTGCCTATCACTGTATTAAGAGAGCTGTATGAATAAACACTGAAGGTGAGATCATCAAGAAGTCAGTAATTTCAGGAAGTTGCTACCCCCCCGCCAAGGACCAAGGCACTGTTAGCAGAACTGGGGGTCACACTTCCTGCTGGCTCTGGAGGTGCCAGTGATGCTGCTGCTACTGCTGTAATCACTGACCCCCCAGCTGCCAGAGCCACTTAACGTGGAGAGAAGCCAGTGCACACGGAGAGAAACACCAAAGGAGCAGGGAAGTCTTCCTTTTGGATATGCCAGGGAAAAAGAAAGAAAGAACACCCAATGGCACCCCTCTTTGCACCCACCAACTTTCCTCTGGAGCCTCCCTTTGATGACGACAGGTAGTGCAACCCATGTGACAAGGGATCCATAGAGGTCAAAAATGGACACAGAAGAACGGGGCTGGAGAGAAGAGAAAATTCAAATAGACACATGATGCGCACAGTGGTTCGTGGCTTGAACTCTTATGTGTTTTATGTGTTTGTGTTTTAGTCGCTAAGTCCTGTCCGACTCCTGCAATCCCAGAGACTGTGCCTGCCAGGCTCCTCTGTCCATGGGATTCTCCAGGCAAGAATACTGGAGTGGGTTGCCATTTCCTTCTCCAGGGGATCTTCCCAACCCAGGAATCGAACCCGGGTCTCCTGCATTGCAGGCAGAAGATTTACCAACTGAGCTATGTAACAACAACAAATAAGTTTAAAAAATCAACTCGGTTACTTTACAAGTTATGCGAGCTTGAGCAGGTACTTAACCTCTCTGAGAATCAGTTTCCCCAGAAGTAAGCTGGGAGACAGTAACCCTTCACAGGTTATTACAGAAGGATTAAATGTGATAAGCTCCATGGACGTGCTTACCATAGAGCCTGGCATATAATATACCCCATTGTTTACTTATTGACTTGAACCAGCGCCCAGCCTCTCCAAGGCTCTGTTTTCTCATCTGTTAAACGAGCAAGGTTGGACTGGAGGCTCCCTAAGGTCCTTCCAGATTTGATGAGCTGTATGGCTATGAATCACCCCTTAAATGAAATTTACCAGATTGAGCCTGGCAGGAGAGGTAAAAAGAGGATGTCGCTGCTGGGAAGGAACCCAGGGGACCACCGAGGGGCAGGAAGAGAGACTACAGTTGTGTCTGACTGTTTGGGGCTGTGTACTTTGCTGTTTCGGAAGCATGTTCAAACGACAAACAGATCACGCTCTAGTGCCCTTCATGTATTTTCTAACTCTTGGCTAATGTTGCCTCTGGCAATAACAACCGTGGTCTCTATTCCCTTTGATACACTCACTCTCAGCACTGCTTAGACAACAAGAGACAGTCTGTTGTCGCCGTGTGTTCACACCCCGTGAAAAGAGAAGCAAAGCAGCTTTACATTAAAGCCATCGTGAAGACTAGGTTTGCAAACTCTGGAGACTTCCGGGCGCCTGTGCAGCTGAGCTTTGACAGTCTTCCTGTTTGGGTTGGAATCATGAGTTGAGGTCTGTTGGGACTCAGGGTTAGGGGCTGGTTGAATGGTTTAGCGCCTGATGTTTAGGAGTTTGGAGCTTTTGAGTCAGGCGGTGATGGATTTGACATTTTGTTTTGCCACTGGCTCAGACCGTAAAGAGTCTGCCTGTGATGTGGGAGACCCGAGTTCGATCCCTGGGTTTGGAAGATCCCCTAGAGAAGAAAATGGCAGCCCACTCCATTATTCTTGTCTGGAAAATCCCATGGACAGAGGAGCCTGGAGGGCTACAGTCCACAATGTTGTAAAGAGTAGGACATGACTGAGCGACTTCACTTCCACTTTTCACTTTTGCCACTTGCTAACTGATATCACTTATTCTCTGAGACTCATCTTTCTTACTTGTTAAGCTGGAGTAATAATAAAAACAAATATATATGTATATATGATAAAAATAATTTAAAAGCTACTGTTTGTGTCTACTCAGTATCTCCTCCTATTTTTCTGGTAACTGAACCCCCCCCAACTCTGTCTTTAAGGATGTTTTCATCACTGCTACCTACATTCTAGATCCTAGAGCACACAATTCTGATAGGATTATCAGTCACAGCCCTCAACTTATGTATGCAGGTGAAGTGAAAGGCCCAGCCTGGACCAATCCATGGTAGGGTCAGAGAATGAGCAGGTGACTGATCTGGGATGTGTGTGGATGCTGAAAGAGAGCTCTCTCTTCCCTCCAGAGTCCCCACCTGGGATGACAGGAGCTTGGACCTGCTGACAGCTGTGATTCTCACATCACTTTCCTCTGCTCCCTCTTGAGAAAGTTCAGCCACAAAGTGAGAGAGGGCCCCACAGAAAAAGAAGTCAAATGAACAGTGGCAGAGAAAGAGAGAGAGGGACTCTACTGACCTGAGTATGGTTCCTGAATACCGCCCTGCCTAAAGCTATTTGTTCTCATTTTCCACCTCTATGAGTCACTCCATTTCCCCTTTTGTGAAGCCAGTTTGAGTTGGGTCTCTGTAATTTTCAACCAAAAGAATTCCAACTAACACATCTAATTCTTGTTTGGTATGTCATCAAGATAAAATGAGATCATTTCAGTAAAAGGTTTAAGACAGCTCCTAGCACATGCTTGGTAAACACTGGCTTTCATTATTGTTGCTCCTGCAGTCATCTGGCTGTCTCTTCCGTCTCTGATCGGTGAGTCCCTGTGATACATGGCCTTTTCACCTGCTGTTGCTTCTACCACAGGCACTCTTCGCAGCTCTTCACCTCAGTTTCTTCTCATCATGCAGGTCTCAACATACAGCTCCTCTCCTCCAGCAACTCTCCCTGACCACCAAAGTTGGCCTCCTCATCCCTCTCTGGGGCATTTCCCAGGATATTTCCCTCATTTTAGGTTTTACAGCTAATCCACTGGAGGTTTGTTCTTTGCCTGTGTCCCAACCAGACTATGAGCTCCAAAAGGGCAGGAAACTTGTGAATCCTGTCACCTCCAGGATACCCGTGCTAAACCCAGAGACTAACATATGGTAGGCACTTGTATCAGTCAGCCATTGCTGTGTAACAAGTTATCCCCATAAGTGTTTAAACAACAATGAACTCTCATTCATTCCTTACAATCTGGCTAGAGGTCAGCTTGCCTGGGTGGATATGCTTTAGGATGCAGGTCTGACTGTGTTTACCTCCTTGCCATATACTGGGCATAGGGCTGCTACAGTGTCGCTAAGGCAGGGCTCATAGAAATTCCACCGTAGTACCCGTCAATCTGGAGCTTCTCCGGTGGCTCAGTAGTAAAGAATCTGCCTATAATGTAGGAGGCTTAGGGGATGTGGGTTCAATTCCTGGGTTAGGAAGATCCCCTGGAGAAGGGCATGTCAACCCACTCCAGTATTCTTGCCTGGAGAATCTCTTGGACAGAGGAGCCTGGCAGGCTACTGCCCATAGGGTTGCAAAAAATTGGACATGACTGAAATGACTTGGCATGCATGCATGCACTGGCGTGCTGGTAGACCACATCAGTTGCTTGAATGCTCCCTGGACCTAAACCAGGTTGCCATCTGCACACCCACACCAGCCCAGGCTGTTTCCTCACCATCAGTTACTTCCCCAGGCACAGGACCAGCACACACAGTAGGCCTGCAGAAGGCATTGTTGGGTGCTCCCTTGTCTGTTGAGTTCTCATGTGGTGTTGGGTGGGTGGGGGGTGGGGGGGAGCTGAGTCAGCAGGAGTCCAGAGGCCCTTTTAAGGACTGGGAAGCACACCTAAGCTCCAAGCAGCTGTCTCCTGGGGTGAAAAGAAGGAGGCTGCTGGGGAATGGCACTTTCTACTCTTTTCAAAGTGATCCCTGCACTTGCTGGGGCTGTGATTATGTGTTCTCTGAATGCGTTTGCTTTTGAAGAGATCTGGGGGCAGGGTTCCGTGCCTGATTCCCATAGCTCAGAGACCCCCCACCACTCCAGCCTCTTTCCCGAAGGGTCTGTGTGCCCCACAGTCTCCTCTGAAGCTCTCCCTCCCCATCCCCAGCCTCTGAGCTTCCTCTGGCTCCTCTCATCCTGGCCTCTCTCCTCACCTCCTCCTCTTTCAGATCTATGTTGAGAACCATCTGGTTGCTGGGCAAAGATAAAGATTTTTCTGAGTACTTGCCAAAAAAGGCACTGAAACCCCGGCCGTTGATTCAATTCACTCCTCTCAGGGTGATTTGCAGATGGCTTGGCAGGAGCCCAGATGAGTCTGGGTTCTAGGCCTCCTTATTTGAAGATGAAGAGATTGAGGAGAAGAAATCATAATAAACAGTTTCTAACATCTGAAGTTCTCTATTCACCTGCCAAAGATTCCTCCGTCTGTCAGTATCCAACACTTCCTAGGACCTATGAGAACCCCGTAAGACTGGGTGGGTCACCTCTTCTAAAACGTTGCAGCAGATGCTGTTGTCCCCTCACTTCACGTCCCCTGGCCCATCCCAAGTCATCCTGCAGCCATGGGCGGCCTCCAGAACACTAAGAGCTTCCTGCCTCAAATGACTGCTCCTCTCCACTTCCTCTCTGCCTGTGGGCTTTCTCCAACATCACAACGTCTAAGTGAAGGGGATTTAACACGTCCTGGGAGCACCCCTCACACTGTGAGGATGAGGGTCAGTGGGTCATGACCCCAGAGCCGCCAGCCACCATGAGGATGGTTCTGAGGTGTCTCTATGTGGCTCCTCAGAGGGCCCCAGACGGACAGGGCCCTGGTGGCTCACAGAGGTGCCCACCCAGTGATGTGCTGGTTTCACTCTCTTCGCTGCTTCATTCTTTACACTCTCACTTGTGTGCCTTGAAATCACCTCCCGAATCAACCACCAGAACCCAAATGCCTGTCCTAGGTCTGGATCGGGGCACCCACTCTAAGGCACGTGTCCTCCTTCCCTCCCCTCTCCAAGGGCGTTAAGTGCCCTGACATCTAAAAGAAAAGATATGTTGCAAGACACAGCCTGTCTCCTGTACAAGACTGAGGGCGTGCCCCTGCCATCTGACTAAGAGATGGTCAACATACGTTTCTTGAGTGAGTGAGAGCAGAAATAAATAAATGAGTGAATGAACATATAATATATCTAGGCATCTAAGCTGGGTATCTCCCTCAGCGATCTATGCCAATGTGCGTGGCCATGCCAAAGTCAGCCTTCTCCCAAAACAGCCAAAGGTCTGTCCACTGCATGGCCCACCACCCCAAGACCTTCACTGTGCGGTCCCATTCCATCCCACTCCACCCTCTGTAACAGTCAGGTCCAGGTAACCCAGACATCCTCCTGCTGGGGGAAGTCCTCAAACTCAGCCGAAAGTTCCAACCCCAATTAAATCAAGGTTAAAGAACAGAGTGAGATGCTCTTATAATACAATGCCATGGTAGACATGTCCCAACTGGACTCCAGAGCTCATTCAAAAGCACCCAGACAGCTGCCCATTCATAGCTGCCAAGAACAGCCCTAAGGAAGGGTAATTCTGGCACATCAATTTATTGAGACCGCACATGTGGGTCAGGGTTTCCAGCAGGAGGAATTAAATCATTGTTGGGGAACTAAAATGGCAGTGGCCAAGCTGAGATCAGCTAAGTTGCAAAGGCCACATCTGGCTCTGATGTCCTTTGACGGGGGGATGGGATGAGATACCGTAAGCACATTCAGAATACCCTGGGGACTCAAACTCAGCACCCTGGTCCAGGGAAGAACATTCTCCAGATGAGAAAACTGAGGCCACGTGCAGTGAATTGATGACAGATCCGGGGCTCTGAGCCTGAATTCACACAACTCCTGCCCCACTCATGGTTTCTCTGAAGAGCAGACTAAGTGAGAATTATGCTGAAAAGACAAACAAATGGACAGACAAAACCCTGGACCTGTTCACAGGCTGCTTTCCTGATGGAGACTGACCATCCAGGGCCCTAAGACCTGGTGCTGGCCACCTTGCCAAGTCACTTTCCTTCTTGATCTATTTCCTCGCCTGCACAAGGAGGTTGATGATTTCTAAGGTTTCCTTTACTTTCAAAAATATGTAACTCTGACCTCAGTTTTCTGTCTTTCAACTGGGCATAATATTCTCCTTCCCCAAATGCTTGAGGATCGTCTGAAATCCAGAAACTCACAGTTGGGTGAAGTAAATCCTGCCAGAATGCCATACCTCACACATCTGCGGCAAAGTGATGCATCCGAGCTGTTGGCAGGAGCAAAGGGGAAAGGAATATGTTAGTTCCCAGATTAAGAAGGTCTAGAGCCAGAGGAGGGGTCTCAGGCTGGGCTATAGGGTTTATAGTCCCTGGAACGCTCCTTATGAAAAGGGATATTATCTCTGTCACAAAAGGTTAGAAGGAATTACAGATTTCAGGCTCTCTATCCAAGTTCCTGAGCAAAGAGCATAGTGGGAAAGGAATCCAGAGGAAGTAGGATAGGACAGGTTCCCTTTGTAGCACGTGCATGCTAAGTCACTTCAGTCACATCCGACTCCTGGTGACCCTAAGACTGTATCCCACCAGGCTCCTCCATCCATGGGATTCTCCAGGCAAGAATACTGGAGTGAGTTGCCATGCCCTCCTCCAGGGGATCTTCCCAGCCCAGGGATAGAACCCATGTGTCTTGCATCTCCTGCATTGGCGGGCGAGTTCTTTACCACTAGCACCACCTCAGAAGCCCCATTTCTGTAGTGAAAGATTCCAAAAGTTTGGGCTCAAGGAACAGAAACTCCTGAAGTCAAATGCTAGATCCATCATTCATTAGTCAAATGTTTGAGGGAAACTGGCTCAAGCTTTCTAAACCTCAGTTTCCACATCCACAAAATGGACAGTGGGAATGGTAACTCTCTCGTAGGGGTGATGCTGGCAAATTTCTTAGCACACCTAGCCTAGGTCATTTCTAGCAGGAGCATCAATAGCAGCAGCAGTAGTTGCTGCGAATCTACAAAGAGACGGGTCCTCTAAAAAATGGGTGCAGAACCGACTGTGACAACTGGAAGAGATAAGGCTGTGCTTTTTGGAGAGGAGCAGATGGACTGGCCTAAGCTGAGTGAAAACTGGTCAAGTGCAGAGATCCAGACCATGCCAGTGAAGGAATTCAGTGAACAACTTCTGATTATGGTAATGATAGGAGAAATTATTCATATCAGTCTAACAGCAATTATATTAGTTGGAAGAACAGTTATGAATCCATGTTCTAATGGTGGCTGTAATGAGTATTGTAATAAGAAGCTGAAGGCAAATTTCATCTAGTAGATCAATCAAGAAGAGACTTAAATGGAGAATTACAAGTGAATCATTATCCCATGAACAATTGCAAAACAATGGGTACAAATGTTAGAGCAATGGGAAAGATGAATTTACTGGCTCAGCCTGACTGTGAATGACTACTCAGTCAGACAAATATCCTATCATGTGAGGCTCAGAAAATGAAATGATGCTTCTAAAATTCCACAGAGGGTGAGTAGTGCAGTCCAGACCCAAATTCAGTTTGGTCTGACGTCAAAATTTCAACCATCAGTCAAAGTTGACCATATTTGAGTCTTTATCTGTGATTGTTCCTGACTTGCCTTGACCAGTGGGACTGGGTGCCAGAATGGTCAGGACAGAGGGATGTGGACATCAAGGATGAGAGGGGAGGTTCCCTGTACTGCTGATGGGCTGTATATGCTATATAAGCAGGAACTAGGACTTGCAAGGGCTTCCCTGGTGCTCAGTGGTAAAGAATACACCTGCCAATGCAGGGGATGTAGGTTCTATCTCTGTGTTTGGAAGATCCCCTGGAGTTGAAACTGGCAACCTACTACAATATTCTTGCCTGGGAAATCCCATGGACAGAGATGCCTAGTGGGCTACAGTCTGTGGGGTTGCAAGAAGTGTCAGACACGACTTAGTGACTAAACAACAACAACAACAACAAGTGGCTTACAAAGCTAGAAGGCAGGATTATCTGTCAAATGGTGGGGGAAATGCACATATGTTGTCACAATGAAGTTGTAAAGTCCTTATTATGGGAGTGGTTACTAGAAGGGCCCTCAGAAATAGTAAAGTGCAGCCCCTCACTTTAAAGATTAAAAACTGAGGATGCCCAGATGGGGAAAATGATTTGCCCAAGGTCATGGTATGAGCAAGCAGCATGGCATGGTAAGGAATCAGAGACTAGCCTCAGGTTTTTCCAAACTTCCCCCATAGCCTTCCCCATCATGGGTTGATGACATTCTCTGGAAGTTTGTTAATGTGCGTGTGGTTCAGATCACATGCTGAGTAGATGCAATGAGTTGGACCAGATGACCTGCCATGACCTGGGCTTCCCATTTCCCACATGTCTTCACACCATTAGCCAGAAGATATCAGGCTACCCTTCCTGGTCCTGTACAATGCAGACACACCTCAGCCCTTCACTGGGGTGGCCTCTGTCCATGGTACTGTAGCAGGATTGACATTTCAATAGATGAAAGTGAGTGAAAAGTGTGAACGTGTTAGTTGTTCAGTCGTGTCCAACTCTATGACCCCATGGACTTTAGCCTGCCAAACTCCTCTATCCATGGAATTCTCCAGGCAAAATACTGGAGTGTGTAGTCGTTCCCTTCTCTGAGGGGTCACCCTGACCCAGGGATAGATCTCCGGTCTCCCACATTGCAGGCAGATTCTTTACCATCTAAATCACCAGGGAAGCCTGATCAATTCTCACCAAAAACTTTTGAAACTGGGAAGGGAATATGAGGATCAGAGAAGTCTTCTTAGAGAGAATAAGCTTTAACCCAATGTGACTAGGTGTTAGCCAAGTAAAAAAAGTGGTGGAGAAGAGAACTTCAGGTCTGTATGTTGAGTTGACATCACTTGTGTGTCTATTTTTTAGCTTTGTGGCTTTGGAGGAGAATATTGCTCTAGAATTATATCTCATGGAGATGATATTATCTTCAAGCCATCCAAGCCCACAGCTTTGTCCATGAGAATAACAGTGATCTCTTCTTTCCAAGAGCCATGATTTTCTTCTTGAGTGGCCATATCAGTGAGAAAAAGAACAAAAGCAACTTCATCTACCCTCCACCTGGGGAAACAGGATTTACTTGGTCTGCTGAAAAGTTGAATAATTAACATTTGCCACTATAGATCCTAAAAAGTCTTTTGGAAAAAGACTCAGAGTGGCTTCTGAGAAATTTAGAAGGGTGGTAGATACATAAGTACAAATATGCATACACCAGAACATACATAAAGGAAGACATTGACATGACTACCCATACAAAACAACGTATTCCAACATTCATACACGGCCACACACAGATGTACACATGTATGTACAATTTTCATTTCACACCAAGTGGATAAACAGGTGGAGCATTTCATAATGAGATCCAGCTTTTTCACATCTATAAACTTCCAGGTAGGAATAAACCATAAGAACTCAATAAAGTCATCAATTTTGAGTTTGGGTAGCCACTATTGGGATTCCCTGATGGTTCGGTGGTGAAGAATCTGCCTGTAATGTAGGAGACACAGAAGATGCAGGCTTGATCCCTGGGTCAGGAAGATCCCCTGGAGAAGGAAATGGCAACTCACTCCAGCATTTTCACCTGAAAAATCCCATGGACAGAGGAGCCTGGTAGGCTACAGTCCAAAGGGTCCAAAAAGTCGGACATGACTCAGCACAGCACAGTCACTGTTATCGAGGGTCCCTTACCTCATCTATAAAATAGAAGTGCTAGTGGAAGTGGGTCAGGGTAGGCATCAGATTGGTTGATTCCCTAAGACTTTTCCAGGTCTCAAAATGTAAGGATTAGGACTTTCTCACTTGCCAAAAAGAAAATAATAATAGAATCTTCCTTGGTAAGTTGCTAGAGGATATTACGTAAAATTCTTAGGGCAAGATATGATCAGCCTTTCTCATCTTAACCACTCTAACAGGTGAATTTTAATATCTCACTGTGGTTTTAATATACATTTTATTTTCCTAGTGACTACTGTTGTTGAACCTACTTTCATGTGCATATTTGCCATCTGCTTGGATGAGGTATTTAAAAAAAAAAATTGACCTTCTTAAAATTGTTTGTTTTCTTACCTTGAGGTTTGAGCATCTTTATATATTATGGATATATATCTTTTAGCATACATATGAATTGCAAATATTTTGTTTCAATCTGTGGCTTATCTTTTCATTCTCTTTAAAGGTGTCTTTCAAAGAGGAGGATGTTTTGTTTGTTTTGATGAAGTCTGATTTATCAGTTTGTTCCTTTTAAAGTTGTGTTTTTGATGTTATATCTAAGAAATCTTTGCCTAAGCAACATGATATTTTTTTCTGTGCTTTCTTCTGAAACCTTATAGTTTTAGATTTTACATTTAATAAGGATCAACTTTTTTTTGCATATGGATATCCATTGTCCTAAAATCATTTGTTGAAATACCTACTGTTTTTCAATGAAGTTGTCAAAAATCAATGTCTATGTACATATGGGTCTACTCCTGGACTTTTTTCTGTTCCATTGTTCTGTATGTCATTCTTGATGTCAGTATCACAGTGTCTTAATTATTATAGCTTTATAATAGGCCATGACATCAGGCACTGTTAGTTCTCCAACTTTGCTTTTAAGAATTGTTTTCAGTATTCTAGGTTATTTACATAGATATTAGAATAAGATTGTCAGTATTTGGACAGAAAGGGTACTTGGTTTCTGATTGGAATTGCATTGAATCTATAGAACAATTTGAGGAAAAGTGTTGGTGTTTTGCAGTTTTCCATGTATAGGACTTGCAAATATTTTATCAGATCCATTCCTAAGTATCTCATATTTTCATGCTATTGTAAATAGTATTGTTTTTCTAATTTTTATTTCTGATTATTTGTTGCTAGTATATGGAAATATACTTGGTAGTTTCATATTGATCTTATACTTTATAACCATCCTGAGCTCACTTATTCACTCTAATATCCTTTTTGTATTATAAATTCTATCAGGTTTTCTACATAAATGATCACATTACATGTGAATAAACACGTTTGTTTCTCTCCATACTGAGTGACTTAACTTGTGTGTGTGTGAGTCTACTGAGCAGAACTTCTAGTTCAGTTTGAATAGAAGTGGTAAGAGCAGACATCTGCCTTCTTCCTGATTTTAGGAGTAGAGTGGTATCTTTCTCTCAAAAGACAGTTCTATAGGGTTTTGGTAGATACTCATTATTAGGTTGAGGAAGTTCACTCCTATTCCTAGCTTACAGAGAATCTTTATCAGGAATTAATGTTGGACTTTGTCAAATGCTTTCTCTGTGTCATTTAAGATAATAGTATAATTTTTCTTTTTTTGAATTTTCATTATAAGTCTTCATCTTAATATGATGAATTACATTGACTTTCAAATGTTAAACCAACTATTCACTGCTGGCATAAGTTCCATTTAGCCATAATATATTATCTTCTTCAGATGTTGCTGGATTTTATTTATTAAAATTTTGCTTAGAAACTTTACATTTAATTTAATAATAAATATAGGTTGTAGGTTTTTTGTTATGTCTTTATCATGTTTTGGTGCAAAAGAATTGTTGACCAGAAGGAATGAATTGAGAAATTATCACTTACCTTCATTTTGGGGGAAAACTTTGCATAGAATTTGTATCATTCTTCCTTAAATGATCAATAGAATTAACCAGTGAAGTCATCTGAAACTGGATGTATCTTTTGGGAAATATTTTTAAGGACCAAATGTATTTAATAGATGTACAGCTAGTCATGTTACACATTTCTTCTTGAGTGAGCTTTGGTGTTTTACATCTTTTAAGCAACTCATCCATTTCTTCTGAGCTGTGAAATTATTGTCATAAAGTTGCTCATAATATTCTTTTATTATCCTTTCAATATCTGTAGAATCTGCACTGTTGTCACCTCTCTCGTTTCTGATCTTTGTACTTTGTGTCTTTTTAATTCCCTATACAGTCTGGCTAGAGGTTTACCAGCTTTTCTGATCACCCCAAAGAACTAGTTCTTGTTTTATTGGTTTTTGCTTTTATTTTTCAGTTATTTATTTCATTGACTTCCACTCTGATCTTAATCATTTTCTTTCTTTTGTTTACTCTGGATTTCATTTGATCTTTTTTTCCTAATTCATAAGATTGAATCCGAGATCATGGATTTGAGACCTTTCCTCTTTTCTATCATTAGTGTTATGATAAAGATCCTAATTGGGGCTTCCCTAGCAGTTCAGATGGTAAAGAATCTGCCTGCAATGTGGGATACTCGTGTTCGATCCCTGGGTCAGGAAGACCCCCTGGAGGAGGGAATGGCTACCCACTCCAGTATTCTTGCCTGGAGAATTCTGTGGACAAAGGAGCCTGGCAGACTATATATAGTTCATAAGGTTGCAAAGAGTTAAACAGGGCTATAGTCCATAAGGCTTCAAAGAGTTGGACATAGCTGAAGCGACTGAGCGCACACACACAACTTTCACTGTGCTGTGTTTAATTTCCTTTCAGCTCAGAATACTTTCTAATTCCTCTTTTGATTTCTTATTTGACCTATGAGCTATTTAGAAATGTTTTATTTCATTTCCAAATAGCGATTTTCTAGAGATTTTTCACAGTTATTAATTTCTAATTCAATTCTATATTGTAGTTAGAGAGCATACTTACATTGCTTGAATCCTTTTAAACTCATTGAGACATTTTTATGGTCTTGATCATGATCTACATGAATGATCCACACGCATTTGAAAGGGTATGAATTCTGCTGTTAGGTCAAGTTGATTGACTGTTTCGTTCAAACCTAAATTCTTACTGGTTTTTTGTGTATTTTTCTATTAATTTTGAAAGAGGAATACTGAAATCTTTTACTATAATTTTGAATTTATGTATCTCCCTTGTAGTTCCATTAGTTTTTGTTTCATGTATTTTGAAGTTCTGTTAGTCTCATAAACATTTAGGATTGGATGTCTTCCTAATGAATTGGCTTATTTGTCATCACAGAATTATCTTCTCTACCCACAGTCATGGCATTTTCTCTGAAATATTCTTTGATACTAATATATAGTCACTTTAGCTTTCTTTTGATTGATGCTTACATGGTACATCTTTTTCCAACCTTTTACTTTTAACCTATATGTCTTTATATTTAAAGTGTTTTTCTTGTGTAGATGGCATGCAGTTGAGTCCATTTTAATCCAACCTGACAATCTCTGCCTCTTAATTGACATGTTTAGATTGTTGACCTGCTGGGTTATTGTGACAATTAGGATACAGGCAAGGATGAGTGTCAGTTAACTCTTCCTCCAACCCCACCTCTTCAGCCACCTCTGTTGCACTTCTTTTAATCATTTATAACTGACTCCTCATCACGCCCCTCTAAGTAACCCTTATTATAATTTATAATATAATATAAAAAATGTAATTCTATGTAATCTATTACATTTGTGTAATTCCATGTTATCCACTTTCCTAACTAGTAACTACAAATCCCAGGACTAAAAACATGAATGAATGAATTAACGAGTGAATGAGTGATGTCTTGTGATGACTCTTCTTTAACCTTATAACTCTCTCAAGGTCAATGCACCCCATCCCAGGCTCTCACTCTCTGTACTCCTCTTCTTCCTATCTGCCCTCAAGAGAGGAGCCCCAGTCCTAGAAAGGCTGGAGACAGGCATGAGATTGCAAGTCCAGTCCTTGGGCACCTGACCCACCTCCAGGGGGTCTCCCCCAACCTGCCTTCTCTGCTTTTGCCATGAATATAGACATGGGTCCTCTCCCTCCAAGGACTCTAAGGTGCGGTCCACACCACCAAAGCTTAGCAGCTCTGGGGTAGTCCCCATTGGTTCACTCCATCCTTTGAGTCTGTCCTCTGGCAGGGGCCCATTTGACCATTGTCTTCTCTCCTGGCCCTAACACACACACACACACACACACACACACACCCAGTTGAGGTTGAGGAGAAAGGCCCAGAGCTTAACTACCCATGTCAACTGCAGCTGGAAAGTAAATGGCTGAGCTTTGGAGTGATTTTGTTAGCTCAGTTGGTAAAGAATCCACCTGCAATGCAAGAGACCCCAGTTAGACACATGTCTAACTGTGGATGTACTAGAAGTTTTGCATAAACTGGCACCTCCAACATAGTGTCTGGATGCTCAGTCCCTTTCTCCTGCCCTAGCATGGGGCTAAGGTCTCCACTAGGGTTTTGGAACTGACATAAGAAGTGTTCGCATCAGCCTCACACATGGCCCTGACCTGGGGAGGTTAGAACAGGAAGGTGCATCTCCCACACTGCTTGGTCAATAGCCCCATAGACATCTGTTCTAGGCTATGTTTGTCCTGGGCTCTGGGACTACAGGGCTGGCTTAACCACCACATCTACCCTTGGGGAGCTCAGTGTGGGAGCTGGTAGATGAGTCAAACAGAAGCCCAGAAAGGGGATGCGACTGCCCTGGGATCCACAGTCAGGTAGTGGGCTAGGTTGAAATAGAACCCAGTCATCTGGTCAGGACTTACCACACAGGAGCCAGGACAAGTGTAAGGGTCAGGGGGTGTTTTCTGAAGAAAGATCTCAACTCATAAGAACTTTGCATGGAGATGAAACCAAAAGGAGAGGGACTTGACCACTCCATCCCACCCCAGGTCAGAGCACCCCTGGCTGCTCCTGCTCAATTCTGTCCTCCAGAAATGCCCTGCCTGCCCCAGTTAGGAAATTTTCATTTGAGAGTAACAATAAAAAGTGAAAGTGTTAGTCGCTCATCCAGCTCTTTGTGATCCCATGGACTGTAACCCGCCAGGCTCCTCTGTCCATGGGTTTCTGCAGGCAAGAATACTGGAATGGGTTGTCCTTTCCTTCTCCAGAAAGGCAAAGGTGATATGCATATGTATCTATATGTGAATCATTTGTTGTTTACAACAGCATACATCTGGAAAGATTTGATTTGATTTGATTTGATTTGATTTGATTTAAAAGTTGCTCAGTCCGACTTTCAACGAGTGTCCGACTCTTTGCGACCCCATGGACTGTATAGTCCATGGAATTCTCCAGGCCAGAATACTGGAGTGGGTAGCCTTTCCCTTCTCCGGGGGACCTTCCCAACCCAGGGATCGAACCCAGTTCTCTGGCATTGCAGGTGGATTCTTTACCAACTGAGCTATGAGGGAGAACCCAAAAAGCCAGTTACACAACTGTGGAAATTTGCTGAGTCAGGAAACTGAGACCCTCAAATGTTCCTCTGGCCAAGTTCCATTTCTCTGACATTTTCTCCTTTACTGTTGCCTTCACCCCTGGTCCCTCACACCGTCACTCCCTGGAGCCAAAAGAAAAGTATGAGAGCCTTACGGGAGTCCCCTCAGGGGAGACCGGAACATCCTTCCCCCAGACCCACCCCCTCAACCCCTTGGCAAACACTTTACATCTCATTGGCTGGCGCTGGGTCTTGTGACCCGCCCTGAGCCAATCACGTACCAGCAGGCTAGAGGGCTGATGGCTTAAGCCAATCTTAAGCAGTTCCCACCTCTGGAGCTGCGTGTGGCAGTTTCCCGGAGGACAAGGTGGTGGACTTGGCGGGAGGAGGTGAGGTAGAAGCTGGGGCAGCAGCAAAGAACTGTGACAGACGCCCTGCCACCCGAGATGAGTAATCTCACCCAGTCAGTGAGGAGCCCGCCCTGCTGTGCCAGTCCATTCTTCCATGTCCTATCTTGTGTCCCAGGCTGCTGAGAAGCTTGGAATCCCCCGTATCCCACCGCCCTGGTTCATGACTCCATCCATTTGCCTTGGCTGTGCCCCACCCCACCCCACCCCCAGCCGGAATCCTCTTCTTCCATGACATGTTAGATTCCTGGTATAACCTTGAGCGGGCTTCCCAGGTGGCACTGGTGGTGAAGAACCCACCTGCCAATGCAGGAGACTTAAGAGATGCGGGTTTCACCCCTGAGTCAGAATGATCCTCTGGAGGAGGGCACCGTAACCCGCTCCAGTATATTATTGCCTGGAGAATCCCATGCACAGAGGAGCCTGGTGGGCTACAGTTCATAGGGTCACAGAGTCGGACACGAATGAAGCCACTTAGCATACAGCACATAACCTTGAGCAGCACATAATTAGGTCATGCATATTGTGGCTTCCCCTGGCATCGTTTACCCACCACCATCATATCACTTGCAAGACTTTTATAGTTAGGTTGCCATGTCTGCCCTGCCCAAATATAGATACACACACACACAGCTTGTGAGTTCCTTGAAAGTATGGGCTGAGTCTTAATTAATTTCTCTATTTGCAGCCTCTAGCCCCTGCCTGGTTTAGAGAAGGGACTTGGTAAATATTTGTGGAGTGAATGAACAGAAGTTATTTATGTTGTATACCTCTTGCTGTGCAGGCATTTGCATTTTTACAAAGGACAAAACTGCAAGCCAAAGAAATGACGCTCCAGTGATGGAATTTCAGGCACCAGTGAGCTGGGCCTGGAAGCTTCTTCTATTGTTTAGTGCCTAAGGGAGGGAGAGGCTGTCACAGCAGGTGAAATCTTCCATTCATTGCTTTCCAGAGAAAAATTAGGAAAACAATCACATTGTCTCTTGAAAAGTATGAATGTGTCATGGAAACAAATGTGTCTCCCTTTGGCTTTCTGGAAGAAGAAACTTCTCTAGTCCTGTCAGGTTTCTCTGCAGTGGTTCCACTCAATAGAACACTGCTTCCTGACATCCCTGTGGCCTATGAGGGGCGATATTCAGGCTGACTGTAAGGTCATCTTGGCTCTTGACCTCACAGTCACTATCATTCCATCTCTGGCCACATGGGAGGATCTGATGTTATCCAGGAGTTGAAGGAGCTGAATTCTGCAGCTCAGACACTTCCACGTGAAGCTCACGGGCCTGGCTGCTTCTCCTGAGCTGACGTGGGCCTCATCCTCACCACTGGGCTCCTCCCTGGTCCTCTGGCTGACTGTCACCCCTTCATGCCCCAGCTCTGTGCACTGACAGTCTCTCTGCCCTCAAGCACCTCCTCTCCAGCCTGCCCTCCACCCTGCCCTGGAGTGATCCTCCACAGCATAAAATTGACCAGGGCCCTCCTGCTGGAAATCCTTCCCAGGCTCCATGCCGTCCCTGAATCATAATCCAAACCCCTTGGCCCTTCACCAGCCATGCAGAGTAGTGGACATTAGCCAAGAACACACCGTGCAAGGAAAACCCTCCTCCCCATTTTTGCAGTGCCTTTCCCTCTGCCTGGATGCCCTTCCCTCCCTGTCAGCCTGGCAAACTCTTACTCAGTCTTCAAGACCCAGCCATCAATACACCCTTCTCTGTGAAATTGATCCTCTGTAACCCCAATGAGCCTATCTCTGTCTCCACACATGGCCCCTTATTCTCTATCCCCCAGTCTTCCCTCTACTGTACTGTGATCCTCTCCAGGGTCTGACTGTGTTCTCAGCATCTGAAAGCAGATGTGTCAGTATGGGTTTATGGAGGGCACGGACGAATGAATGAATAGACACCATCACTGCATGCAGACCCCTTCGTTGCTACTGTTATAACAACAGCAGTAGCAGTAACTCTCTCTCTCATCTCTGGAGTGTATCCTACGTGCCAGGCCCCATAGTTGGCCCCTTGCTGCATCCACTCTGGTAACTTCACCACCCCCATGTGAGCTGGCATGATTATTAGGTCAATTTTACACATGGGGCACAGTGGGCTTACAGAGGACGAGGATCCAGTCACACTGCAAGAGAGTGAAGAGGCCAGGATTTGAACTTGGGGATGTCTGGTTCCAACTTCTTCATTTACTGAAGAAGTTACTTGCTTACTACATGCCAGGTGCGGTCCTGTCTGAGGACACAGCAGGGAACAGAACAGTCTGCGTCCCTCCCCTCATGGAGCTCCTGCTCTAGTTTGTAAGGTGGGGAGGGGACAAATGGTAAACAAATACATTTCTAAATAATGTCAGGGCTGATGAGTGGTCTGCAGAAAAATAAAGCAGAGTGCAGAGAGGGATAGGCTGGGGAGGGTGACACTTTAGGGGACATCTGAGCAGAGACCTGAGTGACATGGAGGGACAAGCCCTTCCCTCACAGCAGAGGGAAGCAGGTTCCTGGCAGTGCATGCAGGTTCAGTTGCTTCAGTCATCCTGGCAAGAATACTGGAGTGGGTTGCCATGCCCTCCTCCAGGGGGTCTTCCCGACCCAGGGACTGAACCAGCATCTCCTGCATCTCCTGCACTGCAGGTGGATTCTTTACCCACTAAGCCACTTGGGAAACCCTGTTCCTGGCAGAGGGGACAGCCAAGGGCACAGGCCCTGAAGCCAGAGTGGGTTTAGCTTGTATGAGCAACAGCAGGGGCTCAGTGTCTGGAGCTTGGTGAGCGAGGGAGGAAGCAGGGGGACCAGGTTGCAGGGTGGTCTAGGCGGGTTGTTGGGCACATGATGAGTGGCATGTGGACTATGCCTGAAGCTCCGGCTTTTCCTCTGAGTGTAAAGGGGGGCCCTGGAGGGCTGGGAGCTGAGGGAGTTTAAAGGTCATCTCTAGCCTCTGGGGAGTAACATTGTCAAAGTGGGCAAGGCCAAGGGGAACCTGGAGACTGCTTGGGAGGGCCTAGAAACCCCAGTTTCGAGGACTGTTCGCCTGCCAACTCCACCAACATTCTCCCTGGTCCTGCTGCTCACCTCCCAGCCTGCCCCACATCCCTGAGCTGATCCTGCAGGCAAACTCTGTTCACCCTTTCCCTGAGTTGCTCAGCCCCCTGAGTCTCCGAGCCTCCCCTGCCCTCTCACTACATTTTTTCTTTCTTTATGTGGAGGATAATTGCTTTACAATATTGTGATGGTTTTTCCATACATCAACATGAACTGGCCATAGGTATACATGTGCCCCCTCCCTCTTTATTCCCCCTCCCACATCCCTCTCCACTCCACCCCTCTAGGTTGTCACAGAGCACCAACTTTGGGTTTCCTAAATCATATGTCAAACTCCCACTGTCACTGACCAATCTTGAGCTGAACCCCCTGGCCACAGGTCACAGGGGGCCTAAGGTTGCCCTCTCCCCTCTTCCCGGGTATCCTTCTCTGGCTGTTGGCCTAAGAGCACTTTGTGGCTGGCCACTAGATGTACCCCACCATCAGCTCAGCCTTCCTCCAGCAGGTGGGAATGAACTAACCCCCAAAGCAGCCTATGAGGGGTGAAAAAAATCAGAAGGACCTGGGCTTGAATCCTGTCTTTGTCACAAACTTGCTGTGTGACATTAAGCAAGTGTCTAAACCTCTCTGGGCAGCAGTCTCCTTGACTGTAACAAGGTGATAACAAGCTCCAGGGGAATATCCTGAGGATGCAAGACCACGTGTTAGGGCACCAGCAGCTCCTGGCCACAGCAAGCCTCAATCATTTCTGTTTCCATTTTCCCCACTTCCTTCCTTGACCACCCCTAAGGTTATCCAGGCTTCTCTGGTGGCTCAGATGGTAAAGAAGCTGCCTGCATTGCCAGAGACCTGGGTTTGATCCTTGAGTCAGGAAGATCCCCTAGAGAAGAGAGTGACAACTCACTCCAGTAATCTTAACTAGAAAATTTCATGGACAGAAGAGCCTGGTGAGCTACAGTCCATGGGGTCGCAAAGAGTCGGACATGACTGAACCACTAACACAGGGTCATCCAAGAAATCAAGGGTCCAGATCTGTCATGACCTCCGAGGACAGTGTTCTGGCTACAACATACCTCCCTGTGCCTCAGTTTCCATCTCAGGAACTGGGGATAGTGTCCATCTCAGGTTGCTGGTGTGGGGACTGACTGAGTGGATCTGCGTGGACCACTTAGGATGATGCCTGTCTCCCCGTGACCATCTGTGAGCTGTGGTTCTCCTGTGGCCCCACTCCCCTTGTCCTCCCCTCCCCATCTTTCCTCAGTCCCTGAACATTCCAGAGAGGTTAAGGGCTCAAAGTGACTGACACTTTCCATCCCTCTAAGCTTCAGGTTCAACACTCACATTTTGCCAGTGGGGAAGCTGAAGCCCAGAACAGGGAAGACCATGCCAAGGTCACAAAGAGAAACAGGAGGCACTGCTTGCAGATTCCTCCTTTGGGATCCTCCCCTCTTGGTGGAGGACCAGAGGCCTCACAGGCAGTTGGTGGTGATTTAGAGTTATCAGAAAGAATGAAGGGATGGAGCCAAAGCAAATACAACACCCAACTGTGGATGTGACTGGTGATGGAAGCAATGTCCAATGCTGTAAATAGCATTATTGCATAGGAACCTGGAATGTTAGGTCCATGAATCATGGAAAATTGAACACAGTCAAACAGGAGATGCAAGAGTGAACATCAACATTTTAGGAATCAGTGAACTAAAATGGACTGCACTGGGTGAATTTAACTCAGGTGACCATTATATCTATTACTGTGGGCAGGAATCCCTTAGGAAAAATGGAGTAGCACTCATAGTCAACAAGAGAGTCCAAAATGCAGTACTTGGATGCAATCTCAAAAATGACAGAATGGTCTCTGTTCATTTCCAAGGCAAAACATTCAATATCACAGTAATCCAAGTCTATGCCCCGACCAGTAACACTGAAGAAGCTGAAGCTGAACGGTACTATGAATGCCTACAAGACCTTTTAGAACTAACACCCCAAAAAGATGTCCTTTCCATTATAGGGGACATGAATGCAAAAGTAAGAAGTCAAGAAACACCTGGAGTAACAGGCAAATTTGGCCTTGGAGTGCAGAATGAAACAGGGCAAAGGCTAACAGAGTTTTGCCAAGAGAACACACTGGTCATAGCAAACACCCTCTTCCAACAACACAAGAGACAACTCTACACATGGACATCACCAGATGGCCAACACCAAAATCAGATTGATTATATTCTTTGCAGCCAAAGATGGAGAAGTTCTGTGCAGTCAGCAAAAACAAGACCGGGAGCGGACTGTGGTTCAGATCATGAATTCCTTATTGCCAAATTCAGACTTAAACTGAAGAAAGTGGGGGAAACCACTAGACCATTCAGGTATGACCTAAATCAAATCCCTTATGATTATACAGTGAAAGTGACACATAGATTTAAGGGATTAGATTTGATAGACATAGTACCTAATGAACTATGGATGGCGGTTCCTGACATTGTAAAGGAGATAGGGATCAAGACCATCCCCAAGAAAAAGAAATGCAAGAAAGCAGAATGGTTGTCTGAGGAGGTCTTACAAATAGTTGTGAAAAGAAGAAACATGAAAGTCAAAGGAGAAGAGGAAAGATATACACATTTGAATGCAGAGTTCCAAAGAATAGCAAGGAGAGATAAGAAAGCCTTCCTTCTATGTAGAGGATCATGTCATCTGCAAACAGCGAGGGTGGGATGTTTCGAGAGAACAGCATTAAAACATGTATATTATCTATAGTGAAACAGATCACCAGTCCAGGTTGGATGCATGAGACAAGTGCTCAGGCCTGGTGCACTGGGAAGACCCAGAGGGATTGGGTAGAGAGGGAGGTGGGGGGGGGGGGGATTGGGATGGGGAATACATGTAAATCCATGGCTGACTCATGTCAATGTATGACAATACCCACTGCGGTATTGTAAAGTGATTAGCCTCCAACTAATAAAAATAAATGAAAAAAAAAAAGAAAGAAAGAAAGCCTTCCTCAGTGGTCAGTGCAAAGAAATAGAGGAAAACAACAGAACAGGAAAGACTAGAGATCTCTTCAAGAAAATTAGAGATACCAGGGGAAAATTTCATGCAAAGATGGGCTCAATAAAGGGTAGAAATGGCATGGACCTAACAGAAGCAGAAGATATTAAGAAGAGGTGGCAAGAATACACAGAGGAACTGTGCAAAAAAGATCTTTATGACCCAGATGATCACGATG
Source organism: Muntiacus reevesi (assembly GCF_963930625.1). Classification (NCBI taxonomy): domain Eukaryota; kingdom Metazoa; phylum Chordata; class Mammalia; order Artiodactyla; family Cervidae; genus Muntiacus; species Muntiacus reevesi. Next base: position 114,170,685 of record NC_089251.1, read on the forward strand.
GTGTGATCACTCACCTAGAGCCAGACATTCTGGAGTGCAAAGTCAAGTGGGCCTTAGGAAGAATCACTACGAACAAAGCTAGTGAGGTGATGGAATTCCAGTTGAGCTATTTCAAATCCTAAAAGATGATGCTGTGGAAGTGCTACACTCAACATGACAGCAAATTTGGAAAACTCAGCAGTGGCCACAGGACTGGTAAAGGTCAGTTTTCATTCCAACCCCAAAGAAAGGCAATGCCAAAGAATGCTCAAACTAGCACACAATTGCATTCATCTCACACACTAGCAAAGTAATGCTCAAAATTCTCTAAGCCAGGCTTCAATAGTATATGAACTGTGATGTTCAAGCTGGATTTAGAAAAGGCAGAGGAACCAGAGAACAAATTGCCGACATCCATTGGATCATAGAAAAAGCAACAGAATTCCAGAAAAACATCTACTTCTGCTTCATTGACTATGCTAAGTCTGACTGTGTGGATCACAATAAACTGTGGGAAATTCTTAAATAGATGGGAATACCAGGCTACCTTACCTGCCTCCTGAGAAACCTGTTTGCAGGTCAAAAAGCAACAGTTAGGACTGGACATGGAACAATAGGCTGGTTCAAAATTGGGAAAGGAGTACATTAAGTTTGTATATTGTCATCCTGTTTACTTAACTAATATGTAGAGTACAGCATGTGAAATGTGGGGCAGGATGAAGCACAAGCTGGAATCAAGATGCTCAGGAGAAACATCAATAACCTCAGATATGCAGATGACACCATCCTTATGGCAGAAAGCAAAGAGGAACTAAAGAGCCTCTTGATGAAAGTGAATCAGGAGAGTGAAAAAGCTGGCTTAAAACTCAAGATTCAGAAAACTAAGATCATGGCATCTGGTCCCATCATTGCATTGCAAATAGATGGGGAAACAATGGAAACATTGACAGACTTTGTTGGACTTCAAAATCACTGCAGATGTTGACTTCAGCCATGAAATTAAGACTCCTGCTCCTTGGAAGGAAAGTTATGACCAACCTAGACAGCATATCAAAAAGCAGAGATATTACATTGCCAACAAAGATCCATCTTGTCAAGGCTATGTTTTTTCCAATAGTCATGTATGGATGTGAGATTTGGACTATAAAGAAAGCTGAGCACTGAAGAATTGTTGCTTTTGAACTGTGGTGTTGGAGAAGACTCTTGACAGTCCCATACTGAAAGGAGGCCAAACCAGTCAATCCTAAAGGAAATCAACCCTGACTCTTCATTGGGAGGACTGATGCTGAAGTTGAAGCTCCAATACTTTGGCCACATGATGAGAAGAACTCACTCATTGGAAAGGACCCTGATGCTGGGCAAGACTGAAGGCAGGAGGAGAAGGGGTCAACAGAGGATGATAAGGTTGGATGGCATCACCGAATTGATGGACATGAGTTTGAACAAGCTCTGGGAGCTTGTGATGGACAGGGAAGCCTGGTGTGCTGCCCTCCATGGGGTTGCAAAGAGTCAGACATGATTGAGCAACTGAACTGAACTAAATTAAAAAAAAAGAAAAAAAGACACCCAGCCAGCGAGTGAGAGATGAGATATGAACCCATGCCACAGGGCTCCAGAGAAAGCCAACACTCACCACCCACCATCCTCAGTTTCCTGGTCACTCTCTGCCACCCACCACCCTTGGACACATCACTTCCTCTCCCAGGACCTCCATTTTCTCAGCTGGTAAATGAAAGAAACACACATGCGTGTCAGGGATGCTGTGATGCCCCACCCTCAGTGGGGAGATGGCTTCACGCTGACCTGGAGACAGCACTGAGAACTCAGCCGCATACAAGTGCATGTCAGGACTTCAAGGCAAATCCTATGGAGTGAGGGGCCTCAACCCTGTTTCGTGAGGAGGGATAAGAGGCTCAGAGAGGCTCAGGAAGCCACTCAAGGTCACACACACAGGAACAGGGCCCTGACGACACAAATCCCCTCCCTCATTTCAAGCACCTCCCCGTCCCTCCGTGCTCCCCGCTGACCCTGGCTGTTCCTGGAACGAGTCCTGCTCTCTCTTCCTGGAGCGTCCTTCTCTATGATCTCTCCTTCCCGAGTCCACTCTCCATGGTGCCTGGGGGCACCACAACCCAGCCTGAAGGTCTCCCACGGCCCCTGCTGCGCTGGGATGAGCCATTAGCCCCTGGCATGGCCCATGGGGTCCTGCTCGACCCAGTCGTTGTTGGCTTCCAGTCCTGTTCCGGTCATGCTGGGGGCTCAGTTCCCAGGAAACTCCTTCCTGCCTCAGGGCCTTTTCATAGGCAGTTACTGTCACCAGGAAAGCTCTTCCCGTTCCTTTTACAAACTCTTCTGGACTCAGTTTAAACTGAGCTTCTCAAGTGAGACCCTCCCTGGGTTCCCATCCAAATAGGCTCTAGGTTTTTTCCTGATGTTGTCTCATTCTCTCCCTGTCTAACAGTATTCCAGTTTTCAGAATATATTCATTCATATGTACACATATAGCTGATTCACTTCATTGTATAGCAGAAACTAACATAATACTGCAAAAGAACTATATCCCGGTAAAAATTATTAAAAATTAAGTTTAAAAAAATTTAAAAATTGAAAAAAATTAAAACATTAATAAAATAAAAAGATATATTCATTTATTTGGTTGTCTGTTTATGCTTGCCACTCCCCTGGACATCAGAGGAGGATGGGAGCATGCTGCTGTATTTTTTGTGTCTAGAACATGGCAGGCACTAAGTAAATAATATCTGATGAATGAGTGAAAGAATGGATGAACATCTTAACTCCAGACATTCTACCCTGGCCGCCAAGTTTTCTACAGACTATTTAGGGGAATAAACTGTGTTTTATGTATTAGCATTATACAATTCAAAAAATGTTGACCTGTTATCCTGAAAAGAATTTTCCTCTGGAAAAAAAAAAAATGGATGAACAAAATTGAAAGTTTTTATTATGATGCAAATTATAATAGAAACAAATCAATAAATTAGACTTCATCAAAATTAAAAATGTTACCACACAAAAGATACTTTCCTAAATGAAAAGGTGGGCTATGAACTGAGAAAATATGTCCAAAACATATATCTGGTAAAAGATTATTACATAGAACATATCAAGAACTCCTAAAACTTGATAATATAAAGTAAAACATTTCAGTTTGAAAAATGGTCACAAGATTTGAATATTTTATTTTAAAAGATGCATGAGTAGCAAATAAGTTCTTGAAATACTTCTCCACATCAGTAATTATTAGGGAAATAGAAATTACAGCTGAACACCCATTAAATGGCTAAAGCCTGAGTCTGACAATGCAAAGTTCTGACAAGGATGGGGAGAACAAGATCTCTCATATACTTCAGGTGGGATGTAAAACTATACAATCACTTTGGGGGACATTTTGACAGTTACCTTGAAAGTCAGACATATACCTGCCATTTGACCTAGTCATTCCTCTCCTAGGTGTTTCCCTGAGGTAAAAGGGAGCATTTGCTTATGCAAAGCTTGTGCACACAGATGTTGTATACATGGATGTTCAATACATCTTTATTTGTAATAGTGCCAAATTTCCATCAACAAGTGAATGGATAAAAGAAAAATGAGGTGTGTCTATACTGTGGAATATTACTCAACCATAAAAGGAGCAAACTATTGACACACATGCACACCAAATTGGCCAAATTTCCAAATTATTATGCTGAGTGACTCTAGGACTTTATATATGATTCTAGCCTATCAGGACAGAAAGCAGTCTGGTGGCTGATGGAGGGTGGGGTAGGAGGCTGACAAAGCCTGAAAAGGAATACATATGTTCACTATCTTGATTGTGGCGATGATTTCATGGGTGTAAACATTGGCCCAAACTCTCCAGACTGTACATTTTCAATATGTCCAGATTTGTGTACAGTAATTTTAGTGCAATAAAGATGTTAAAAAACAGTCGCGTTTCCCCAGAGGCCCTGAAAGAGCCTGACGGTTCAGGACAGGCTCCTTTTCCCCAACCCATGTGTCACCTGTTGATGACCCTGTGGAAAGGGTGGGGATGTATCCTGAGTATGTCACTCAGGAACCTGACAAATATTTAACCCCACCTGATTCCACTCATCCCTTCTCTTTCTGATCATAACATTTTGACACCTCTGACGAGCTTGATGACTCAAGTATATATCAAAGTGACACAGAGATGCCAGCAGGACCCCACCTGTGTGCCTTGAGCTGGGGTACTATGGGAAGCCATTTTGCCCCGAGCTTGTTAGAGAAGCTGTTCCGCACATAGAAAGGTGGGGAGATCCCTGGAGCTAATAGAGAAACTGGACCACCACCAATACTGCCCACCCCGGCTCTTAACAGGTATATTTATTGCCGTTCAGTGAGTGAGTGGCTGAACAAACTTAGCTGATTGGTCCAGCTCACTGGAGGCAGCTGCTGATTGGTTCCTCCTATGATTTACCTGTTGCAACTACAGACAGCTGCCTGATTGATTGACCTGACAAACGCCTTCATTTTCAAATCTAGGTTATTCCACGGCAGCCACCATCTTATTGTTTATTCATTGTGTCTGCAGCCCACGAGGCAGCCTAGTAGAGGCACAGAGACTTAGACAACACCTGGGGCGTTAACCTCTTTCAGGAGGCCTGGCAACTCTGGTGGGTGATCGGACCCTGGGTGATCTGACCCAGTCTGGCCCTGGCCACTCCCTCCTTCTCTTCCCACACCACACAGAGAGCCCAAGAAGGTGATGAGGCAGACTCAGGCTTTTCTGAAAGGCCTGTCTTCCAGCCCTTTCAGGGCTTCTCCATCTTTGCCAAAGGCGCTTGGACAGAGGAGAGCTGATCTACCAGCTCAGGGATCTCACTGTCACCCTCTGTGACTTGGAGGGACTGCAGTCACACCAGGGAGATCTTTGTTTCCTCCATATCATATAGAGGACATCTGAGCCTTTGACTTTCTACTACCCCCACCTGCAGCCCTGGGGCAGAATCCTTTTTGTGAAGAGGAAACAATTCTGCTGGTGGAGCTGGCCCTGCCCACATAGGGCACATGACCCAGCTTCAACCAATCAGAGTGTTCCCTGAGAGTGGACATGTGGACGCTTAGAGAGAGGGAGTGTTGTTCTTTTCCCGGGATCCTAAGCTGTAAGGACCATGGAGTCCTGGGGTGACTGCTTCTTCCCTGCAATGAGGTGGAAGCCTGCCTGAGAAGGGGATCAATACAGATGGAGGCAGAGTGAAGAAAAGAGAAACGGACTTCCCTGGTGATCCAGTGGTTAGGAATCTGCCTGGCGGTGCAGGGACATTGGTTCAATCCCTACTCCAGGAAGATGCCACATGCCGCTGGGCAACTAAGTCTGTGCACCACAACTACTGAATTCCATGTGCCCTAGAATCCATGCTTGGCAACAAGAGAAGCCACTGCAATGAGAGGCCTTCCTTCCACAACTAGAGGATATCCCTCACTTGCCACAACTAGAGAAAGCCTATACACACCAGCAAAGACCTAGTGCAGCCAAAGAATTTAGAAAGTGAAAAAACAAGTTTGTTTGTTTTTTTAAACAAGAGGGGAAGGAACATAGAGCCCTGAGCAGATGGCTTGAGCCCCTGTCTCCACCAGTCCCTGATGCCAGGTCCCCCTCCCTGTATTTTCCAGTTCTGTGGGTCAACAGATCATTACATATTTTGCTCAGAGTCTTTTGTGCTCTGCTCCTTGCAAGAAAAGTTTCTGCTTAAAACAAGCTGCAACAAAGGAGAAGAACCAACCTCCAGAAAGGAAGCGAGGACTGGGTTGGAGAAGCCTCAAAGCTGAAATGCCAGAACAGTATCACCAGTGGGGACTGCCGGCTCTCAGCGAGGCCAGATGTAAGACTCCAGCTGGGCCGTCTATGAGACCTGCATGAGCCCTGCCCCACTGGGCCAGAGAAGCCTAGTGTTTGCACCTGCATCTGGCTAATCCAGCTGTTTCTCTTATACAGGTTCCCTGACCAACCCCTGTTGGCATTTGTTGTGGGAGATCCTTGGTAAAATGTAATAGCAATTCAGAATTCTAGAATCATAGAGACGTTCAATCCTAGAATCATAGCCTTAGACACTTAGAATCATAGGATCTTAGAATTCATTATTTCATTCAATAAATATTTCCCTAATGTCCTCTTTGTGCTGGGCACTGAGCTGGGTACTAGAAATACAGGGCTCAACAAGGCATGTATGATTTCTACCTTCATGGATGGTCCATTCTGGAATTACAGAAACTCAAAGTAAAAGCGACTCACTGAAATTTCTTAGCTTCATCTTTTTAACTTCTCAGAGGAGGAAAGAAAGTTCAGGGTTATGGAGGGACTGATCTGGGAGGAGAAGTTAGAAGGTAGGTGAACTTAGAAGATTGTTTTGATCCTGGGAAGAAATCAGGGTACAGGAGAGAGCATGGTCCATCCTCCACTGCAAGACTATGGTCCCCATATCTTTCTCACTATCTGCCTTTGCCTCAGGGATCTGCCCCAGTATGAGTTGCTACCCAAAGACCACTTTGGAAGGAGGGAAGAGGGAATAGGATGAACCCTATAATTGATCCTGGGAACAGACTTCCCCGGGCAATGAAGGATCTGGCCACTGCCCCACCCACCACTGCTGCCTCCTCCACCTCTTGGACACTCACCTGTGAGTTCAAGTCACCCAGGTTTGGGCACCGATGGGTCTTTACGTGGGTCGTGGAAGGAGACTCCAGGCAGTGGATGTCTTGGATGATCCTCATGGGGGCCAAGTGCACCCCTACTGCCCATCCTGTTTTCTCCAGGAAGATGACTGAGTCCACCTCTGTCCAAGCCATCTTTTCTTTAAACACTAGAGAGAAAGTTATCCCAGGTTCTATTTTTAAAACTTAATTACACAATCACTTCAACAAAATAAACGATGAGGGTTTTAATGTTTACTTTCTTAGCTATAAGTGTGAGAGTTTATTTTTATAAAACAAAAAGTGAATGGGCTCTTTCAGCCGAATCAGCTTAAGGAACTGCAATTATGTAATGTGCCAAACTTATTTTTGTATATTTCATTTTGCAGAATGGTTCATGCATATGGTTGAAAAAATAGTATAGAAAGGCTGATAATGAAAAGTAGTGGCCTCTTGAACTTCTCACCCTGAGTTGTCAGAGGTAAACCAATTTTAACTTGTTTAGCTGTTTCTCTTACCGGTTTCCTCATAAAGCTAAATGATATGTTTGTACCACCATCTTCTGGCTTCCTGCTATGATGAGTGGGGTTTTCGCTCATTCTACCAGCCGGTCTCCCCTTCTGCCAACATTATTATATTTTTAGTTCTTCTTTTGGTTACCTTGGAAACTTTAAGTAATGATCTCATACATTTCTTTCTGTAAAAATAATGTTATAAGTTTTAAGGTAAGTCATTAATATTTATTGGCCTGCATAACCTGAAAATATAGAGGAAGAGCTCATTTCATTTGGTGACTGGATCTGGGGCTCTATCTCTATGTCCTTTGTGCTGACCTCATTCTCAAGCAGGCTTTCTGCAACCTGTGGGGGAAATGGCTTATGCCATTTGGCCTTTGCAATGAAATATTCTGCCTAAGCACAACATTGCACATCAATTGTTATTGTTGTTCAGTCACTAAGTTATGTCAAATTCTTTGTGATCCCCATGGACTATAGCATGCCAGGACCCCCTGTCCTCCACTCTCTCCCAGAGTTTGTTCAAATTCTTGTCCATTGAGTCCATGATGCTATCTAACCATCTCTTCCTCTGCTGCCCTCTTCTCCTTTTGCCTTCAGTCTTATCCAACATCAGGGTCTTTCCCAGTGATTTGCTCTTCACATCAGGTGGCCAAAGTATTGGAGCTTCAGTATCAGTCCTTCCAATGAATATTCAACGTTGATTTCCTTTAGGTTTGACTGGTTTGATCTCTTTGCAGTCCAAGGAACTCTCAAGAGTCTTTTCTAGCACCACAATTCGAAAGCATCAATTCTTTGGCATGTCTGATCATGACCACTGGAAAAACCATAGCTTTGACTATAGGGGCCTTTGTCAGAAAATTGAGGTCTCTGCTTTTTAACATGCTGTCTAGGTTTGTCATAGCTTTCCTTGCAAAGAGCAAGCATCTTTTAATTTCATGGCTGCAGTTGCCATCTGCCGTGATTTTGGAGTCCAAGAAAAGAAAATCTGTCACTGCTTCCACTTTTTCCTCTTCTATTTGCCATGAAGTGATGGGAGCAGATGCCATAAACCAACTATGTGTTCAGTCACTTCAGACATGTCTGGCCCTTGTTGACCCAATGGACCATAGCCCACTGGACTTCTCTGTCCATGGAATTTTCCTGGCAAGAATACTGGAGTGTATTGCTATGCTCTGCTCCAGGGGATCATCCTGACCCAGGGATCAAACTTGCATCTCCTGCATTGCAGGTGATTTTTTTTTTTTTTTTTTTTTTTTTTTTACCACTGAGCCACTGGGGAAACATAAATCAACTATAGTCCAATATGGTTTTTTTTTTAAAACTGCTCCCTGAAATAAGTCACACTCAAGGGTCAAAACCATATTCCTAATGGGAAGTGAGCCCTAGAACTGAGATATGCAGTGTGATTGCCAAGGCCAACCTCCTAAGCACACAACCTTGTGACCCTTTTCTATTAAGCTCTTACTTTGTCGTAGGACCCAGGGGCTACAATGTAATCCAAGGTTACCACGGTCTCTGACCTTATGGAGCTCATAGTCTAGTTTGGCAAACAGATACTAATTATGTCATAGATTAATGTGTATTCACAATTATAATAGATACTATAAGAGTGACGGGTGGACAGATGGAGTGCTATGAAGACATATAGATAGGGAGTTTGACCTTGTCACAGAAGGTCAGAGAGGGCATCCCTGAAGGGCTGATGGGTGAACTGGGATTAAAGGATGAAGGGTATGTTGTGGAGAGTGGGAATCAAGAGAGCACTGCAAGCACAAGGAGCAGCCTGTGAAAAGGTCTGTGGCGGGAAGAAGAGTGTCACTCACAGGGCATGAGGATGCCTCAAGATGTGAGGGGAAAGAAGCTGCTGGGTACCACACCAGGAAGGGAGGGGTCTGGCTGATCCGTGTCTCTCGGGCCAACAGAGTGGGTCTGTTCTTTTTGCTAAAAGAAGGGGAGCCATGGAGCAGTGCAGCGAGGGCCAGAGGAAGGAAAGAAAGTGACCGTCATGTATTCTGAGAACATTCCTCTTCTACCATGTTGGGAAAACATTGCAGTAAGGAAGGAATGGAACCTGGGAGCTCTTGGGAGAAACAGTTTCTACTGGATAAACACCCAAGGTAAATAAGAAGCTCCTGTCTGCACTGGCTGCATTTGCCCCCAGAGCCAGCAGACACAAACCACTATTGTTGGGAAGAATTCAAAATGTCTATAAAAGAGCTTTTAATAATGTCCAAGATATAGGAAATTTCCTGGCAATCCAGAAGTTAGGACTCCACACGTTCACTGTTGAGGGCCCAGGTTCAATCCCTGGTTAGAGAATTCAGAACCCACAAGTCATATGCATGGTACAGCCCAAAATAAAAAATAAAATATTTTCCAAGATAAAATCCACAGTTACTAGAAATATAGCAAATCAGACTAAAATCAGGGAAAGGGCTGGTAGTGGAGAATAATCTCAGGATGATCCAGATGTTAGAACTATAAACAAGTATTATAATTAAACTCATGATGGTAAAAAAAAAAAAAAAAAAAGTTCAGAATAATGAATAAAAAGATTTTTTTTAACCCCAGCAGGGAAATGAAACTATAAAAATGAACTAACTGGAAATTACAGAACCAAAATATGCAATATTTTAAAAAATCAGTAGATGGATTAATGGAAAAGTGAAGACAGAAGAAATAACCAAGAAATTGAAAATGCATCAATAGAAATTTCTAATCTAAAGGATACAGAAATAAGAATCTTTTTAAAGTCTCAGGAATCTATAGAATAATATTGAAAGAAAAACATAATGTACATGGAACTCAGCCTTAGCAAGATGTGTGTGTATGCACACATATGCATGTGTTTGAGAGGTAGAAGAAACTGTTTGAATAAGTGTTGGCTGGAATTTCCTCACATTTGGTAAAAGACAAATATTTACAGATTTATGAAGCTTAACAAACCCCAAGCAGAATGAACTCAAAGGTAATTACATCTAAGTGTATCATAATCAAACTTATGAAAGTCAAAGTTGAGAAAATTTTGAAAGCAGTTAGAGAAAAAGGACACACTACATAGAGAAAAACAATTTGATTGGCTGCTGATTTCTAGTGAGAAGCAATGGAGATCATATGAAATTCAATTACGTCTTTAAAGCATGGTCAATCCAGAATAGTATATCCAGCACAAATACCAGTCACTGACAAAAGTGAAATAAGGACATTTTCAGATAAAAGAAAACTAAGGGAATTTGTTACCAGCAGAACTGAACTATAAGAAATACTAAATAAAGTTCTTTAAGCTGAAGGAAAGTGGTGCCAGATGGAAATTTAAATATTCAAGAAAATATTGAAGAACAGCAGAAATGAGAAATGTGTGAGTATAAAAGACTATTTTTTTTTCCATTTTATTTTCTTAAAATACATTAGATTATTTAAAGCAAAAATACATCATATTGCATTGTGGAATTTATAATGTATGTAGATGTAATACATATGACAAGTATTTCACAAAGAGTGGGGAAGGACAGAAAATGGACTTACAGAGATGCAAGGCTAGAAGTTACAGGTGTGTTTTGTAATCTTTAGATCAATCACTTAAAAAATGCAAATAGGTATAGATAAAATGTCAATATGTGTGCATGTTAAAAATGTCAATGTGTGTGCATGTTAAATCATTTCAGTCATGTCCAACTCTTTGCGACCTGTCAGGCTCCTCTGTCCGTGGGATTCTCCAGGCAAGAATACTGAAGTGGATTTCCATGCCCTCCTCTAGGGGATCTTCCTGACCCAGGGATCAAACTCAGGTCTCCTGCATTGCAACGCTGCCTGGGAAGCCCCAAAATGTCAATAGATAAATAAAAATGAAATTCTGAAAAATAGATTTAACTAATTCAAAAGAAGACAAAGGAGAAACAGAGGGACAAGCAACAGTAAACCTTGAACCAGTAGTAAAATGCTACATAAATGGCACATAAAACCAGTAGTAAAATGCTAACCCTTGGCCCAGCCACATCATAGTTATGGTCAGTATTAATATGCCAATCACGCTAATCAGCAGAGCCCTCCTTTCCTCTTTCCTTCTATTTGTTTCTTACAACCCTCCCTAGGAGGTAACCAAAAAAATAATTCTGTCCCTCTTCACTGATAAGAAAAATCCATGGCTCAGAGGCAGTGACCTGCCTGAGGTCACACAGGAGGTCATAGGCAGAGTCCACGTGGGAAGCTCAGGCTCACACTGGCTTCCACTGGGCTTTGCTCACCCCTACTCCCAGATCTGATATGAGGGAGATTTGGAAGGTAGTCAGGGGCTTCGTGGAGAAGGCAATGGCAACCCACTCCAATACTCTTGCCTGGAAAATCCCATGGACAGAGGCGCCTGGTAGGCTGCAGTCCATGGGGTCATGAAGAGTTGGACACGGACTGAGCGACTTCACTTTCACTTTTCACTTTCATGCGCTGGAGAAGGAAATGGCAACCCACTCCAGTGTTCTTGCCTGGAGAATCCCAGGGACGAGGGAACCTGGTGGGTGCCATCTCTGGGGTCACACAGAGTCGGACATGACTGAAGTGACAGTAGCAGCAGCAACAGCAGCAGAGGCTTCATGCTTCTACCCTGAATCTCTCCCTTGCTGGGACACAACACTGAACTGCCCATGTTCTAAGTTGAATAACAAATAGAAAAGAATGAACCTCAATCAGAGAAGGACAAAACCTTGCTGAGGGGGACTCAGAGTCCAGACAGGGGAGCATCATGAGAACAGGGACCTATTCCCAGAGGAAGAACTCCTGGCTCCAAGAGAACCTACAGAGGAGACAGTAGGGTAGAAACTAACAAGGCTGACAGCAATCACAGAACATGGCAGGGGGCACAGTGCACGGGGTTGCAGGCATCTTTTATGTGTATGTGTCCCCCAACAAGCCCAAGACATAGGGGCAACAATCCCAGTGTACAATGAGAAGAGTGAGGCCAGAGGGGAAGCAGATCCAGGGTGGTGACGGGGGAGGTGGGAGATAGGAGTGGGGGTGGAGGGTAGGGTAGGGATGCAGGACCAGTTCTCTGCCCAGTGACCCATCCTTCCCACCTGCAGGCAGTGGCTCAGAGGATGGGCAGGCCTGTCCTGGGGCCTGGAGAACTTGGTGTGTATGTCTGTTTCTTTCAACACAGAACCACCTTGAGATGTGCTGGCTGATGCAGGAGGTTGTGAGCACACTGCTGTGAAGGGGTGGAGCAGAGCCTGGGAAACCAGCCCCTAGGGCTGCTGGGATTGACAGGGTGTCCAGGGAAGGGGTCAGGAGGTCCTGGGTTCAGTCTTGGCTCTGACTTCCTCCTGGGTGATTTGGGGCGATGGCTCAGATGGAGTCACCCTGACCAGGTGCTTTACCCACATGAACTCACTGAATCTTCAAAACAACTCTGTGAGGAAGGCATGACCATCCTCCCCATATTACGGATGCAGAAACTGAGGTCCAGTCTGGTTAAAGAGCTTGCCTGGTCATGTATAGGGGAGGGGTGGACCCCAGATTCACACCCAGCCAGGCTAACTTCTGGCTCCAAACCCGTCACTGCCCCCACCCTGCTGCTCCTGTGATAGTGACAACAGCCAACTCATGCTGAGCTCCTCCTACAGGAAAGGGCGGGCGAGGCCAAGTGCTTACAGGTCTGATCTCATCAAATCTTCTCCTCCACACTCCGAGCTGACTACTCTTTCCAAAATTTTTTTTTTACATGTACACACTGCTATATTTGTTTTTATTTATTTATTTCTGGCTGTGCTGGGTCTTCACTGCTGCATGCACGCTGCTCTTGTGGAGCACAGGCTTTAGGCATGCAGCCTTCATCAGTTGTAGTAAGCGGGCTCAGGAGTTGCAACTTATTGGCTCTAAGGTGTGCAGACTTCAGTAGTTGCTGCACAGGAACTCATTAGTTATGACTTGAGGCCCCAAGAGCATGCAGGCTTCAGCAGTTGTGGCTTGCAGGCTCAGTAGTTTTGGCTCCCGGGGTCTAAAGCACAGTCTCAGCACAGTTGTAGCACACGGGCGTAGTTACTCCACAGCATATGGAATCTTCGCAGACCAGGGATCAAACCTACGTACCCTGCATTGGTAGGCAGACTCATCCACTGTGCCTGCAGGGAAGTCTCCTAGGTGACTACTTTTTGCTGCATCTTTTTGCCCACATCTTTTGCCCTAAGAATAAACAGGAGGCCGAGGTTCAGAGTGATCAAGGGTCACTCAGGGTGAGAGAGGCAGAGAGGACTGGAATTCAGACCCAGCTGAATCCAGAATCTGTTCTGTCAGTGACATCAGGTCCTGATCCCGTCCGTGACTCCAGGGCTCAGCACCCAGCGGGCTGGGAGGGAAGCTAGAGAACACTGAGAGTCTGATGTGCTTCCTTTCGTGGGGAACATGAATTTCAGAAGAGTTCTCTGATAAGAGTAATGTTTCCTTCATGATTCCCCCATGCTCATGGTGGAGACCCAGGGGTCTGGCAGCTGGTGGCTGTTGAAACATCCCCCCTCCCAGAGATGCTGAGTGTGACCCTTGAGTCCTATGGAGCTCTCTCACACTGACACAGGTGTGGACAGTATGCCCAGAGCCAGGTCCTCAGAACTGGGTCCACCTGCCCCAAGGGAGGCCCTGAAGGTTGGCTCCAGGCTGACCCCTGAGGGGGAACCTGGGTTCAGTAGATTTGGTGCTATGCTGGCTGATCCTAATACAGAGCCCACACTTGGAGAAGCGCTAGAATTTTCTCGGCACCTCCATAAACTCCAGGAGTTTGGTCAGCCTTGGGAAGGCCCTTCTGCTCTCCTTGGCTGGGATTGGCCAGGCCTGAGAATTTCTGAAGGAATGGTAGCCAAAATCATTCTGTGAGGAGGACACAAAGGCCCTAGGATCCAGAATAATCAAATTGTCCTTAAACATAGCTTTTGTGGGTCAAGGTCCCAGATTCCTGCTGAGTGGGCAGAGACTAAACTATTCTTGGAAGCAGAGTGGAGGGTGTGGCTGAGAACACAAGCATGATGATAAACCTCATTCTTGTCTCAGCAGATTCTCAATCAATGCCTAGACCAGTGTCTCTGTGGCTCTGAGATACTGTGAGTCAATGAACTCTGAAGGTTAGAACTTGGTACTGGTCAGACCTTGAGGGATTGGGGATGGTATTCTCCTGGTGACTCTAAGTTCCCTAATGGTTCCAGTGGCCTCTGGACATTTTCACTCCCGGCATGGCAGAAATCCACTTGCAACAGAAGGGTCTCAGCCAATGAGCCCTCTTATAAGGGATGTGGATCCTGCTTCTTCTATCTATGATGGTTGATTTGGGTTTCGGAATGGGCTTCAGGCCACCTGGGCAGGGGACTCTGGGGTCCCAGGCACCAAAAAGTGGTCTAGATTGGTGACGTGTCAGGCAACATCCAGATGGGCCCATCACCCTTTTGGTTCCAATGATTCCTGATGCCATAGGGAAGGCATGGACAGACCAGGGTCCTCTACAGTGTGGGATCCATGGCACAACCTCTTGCCCAGGACTGAGGATGGTATAAAGTCCAACTCTGTTTCATCTGCCAGGTCATCTGTTTGATTCTGCAGTGAGAAGAACCCAAGAGGCTGGAGCCAGACATTAGGAAGAGTGACACACACAGACCTCATGACAAGGTCATGGACAAGGTCCGGAGTTAGGGTCTGGAGCCCCAAAGTGGAGTTGGCTGGAGAAGGGGTCTGGGCTCAAGGGGGCTTTACACGTGAGAGGTGCAGGTGGGGCCCTACCTGGCTGCATCATGGGGCTGAGACAGAGTGGAAAGATCACATTTGCTGCATTGCTTTCTCTGATTTCTCAACTCGAAACTGAGGCCATGGGCAATGGCAGGTAAGAGGCAGGTAATTATAGAAAGCTCTACAGCAAAGCAACTCAAGCCCCCGCCTTCCTGACCCCATGAAGTTGCCTGGGTTTACACACATGTGGAGCCATATTTCATGCTTTAAATGAGTATGTTTTTAGGAGCCTCAACTTCCCAGGAGTTCATGAATTTCCTAGAATCATCACTGTTTTGAGATCTTCCATGAGACAGAATAATGAGCAAGAGAGACTCATTTAACAGACAACAAAAGGAAGGAAAAAAAGAAATAGTTCATACGGTATAAATTCTGCTTTCTACATGAAGTGCCTTAAAGAATTGGCTGTGTTTTCCCAAGCTGCTGGTAAGGAGGGAGTGGCAGAGAGTGCGCACAGTCTGAATGGTTTGAGTTGTCCCCAGCAACGCTGTGCTCTGGCCATTAACCAGGCGGAAGAGACTTGCAATCTCAGTGGGATACTTAGGGGAAATGGATGGTTTTGTGAACACCCATCACCAGAGATGAAGTTCAGGCTAGACTGGCCCTGCCAGACCTGGACAGAGAGACAGGACATGACCAAGGGGCAGAAGAAGGACATCCATGGGTCCCAAGGAGGATTCCAGAAAGAACACCTGGAACGAATGATCATTGTAGGAGCAACAGCTCTCTTGTGGGTTCAGGGCTTCACTAAGAGGCCTCTGCAGAGCCCTCAGCTCAGGGTGACACCAACTGCCTTTAATCGAGGATGCCTTCTGGGCAGGCCCTGAGCCAGGAACATTACAAGGGCTATCTCACTGAGTCCTCATCTCAACTTGAAGGAAGGTGTTATTATTATCCACATTTTGCAGCTGAAGAAGCTGAGGCTCAGGAGGGCTTGCTCAAGGTCAGAGCCAGGACACATGTCCTGAGTGATGGTGTTGTCCTAATCTGGAGTGGGTGGAGAAGGAGCTCTATCAGGGATCTTCCACCTGCCAGACTCTGGGCTTGATCTGTTGCCTATCTCAGATTATATTACTCCCCACTGCAGCCTTAGGTGGATACTATTACCCCTGCTAGAGACTAAATGTTTCCCCCCAAATTCATATGCTGAAACCTAGCATCTCTTGTGGTGGTATTAGAAGGTGGGGCCTTTGGGAGGTGCTTAGGTCTGAGGGTGGGGCCTTATTCATGGGATTAGCACCCTTATAGAAGGGACCCAAGACCTCCCTCACCAGTTCCATCATGTGAGGTTATAGTAAGAAGGAAACTCTATGAACCAGACACTGGGTCTCCTGGTGCCTTGACCTTGAACTTCCCAATCTCCACAACTGTGAGAAATAAATGCTGTTTATAAGCCATCCAATCTATGATAACTTGTTATAGCAGCAGAACTGGGAGGTCAGGAAACCAACCAAGCCAAGCTCCTGTGCCTTTGAGGTGCCAGCACTGCCATCCCCTCATCTGCTTACAGAGGGAGCATCGCATACTTGCCCCTCCCCACTTATAGTTTTATCCTCCAAAGCCCCCTGCCCTGATGGACCCATTTGCCCCTCCCTCTCAGCTCTGACTCACCCAACCACTCACTGCTACCTTACCTGTTCAGCTTCTTGCAGCTCTAGTCCTTCCCACCTTTGGTGCTGACTCAGTTCCACCTTCTCCTTCATTCTAAGAAAACTACCTCTCCTCATCCAACCTGAACCCCAGGACATGCCTCCGTCCAACCCAGATTCAAGTCTAACACCAGGCCTTACATAAAGATCACATTATGTTCAATTTAGACTCCATAACAAAGGAAATTTAAAACCAGAACCTACACTGTAAGGTTTGGTTTTCAGGCTGTCAGCAACTGTGGGACATTACTTTTTTCTTCTCCCTGGGCCAACAACACATCTTAAGCAGGGATCATTCATTTCACATGAATAGAAACTCAGATGTATTCCTGACATGGTTACATCTCAATGGATCCTCCCCACACGTTTTCATCTATCTCTTTTCCAGCTTCCAGCTACTTGGCCTATGAGTTCTCTCTTTCTTTGCATCCCTTATATTTCTGCACATTGCTTTCGTTCCAGCAAAGCAGATTGTCGCAGGAAGCTTAGCAGAAAGTTCAGACTCTCCAGCCCTGAAGGAGGGCTTTCCACCCTCCTTCAGCTTCTTCCAGCCTGAGACTAATTCCCCATTTTTCTAAACTCTAAGAGAAGATGGCATAACACTTTTTTGTGAGAGAAATTTCTTCCTCTGTGATCATTGTTGAAAAAAAAATTGCACGGTGTGAGAATTGTGAGTAAAGTTTTATGTGGGACAAAAGGACTGGAGCCCAGGAGACAGCATTTCAGATAGCTCTGAGAAACTACTCCAAAGAGGCAATGAAAAGAGCCAGGTTATATAGAAGTTTTGCAACAAAAGACAGTAGTCTGAACATGAAAAGTTTATTGTTAATTAAAGAAAACCAGATAGCCCAAGTTAAACAATTTAGCTCTGTTCTACACATTTTTGTTGTTCAATCACAAAGTAATGTCCGACTCTTTGTGACAGTATGAACTACAACACACCAAGCTTCCTTGTCTCTGACTGTCTCCAGAAGCTTGCGCAAACTCATTTTCATTGAGTCAGTGATGCCATCCAACCATCTCATCCTCTATTGCTCTCTCCTGCTCTTCCCAAATCTGTCACTGTTTCCAGTTTTGCCCATTTATTTGCCATGAAGTGATGGTACTGGATATCATAATCTTAGATTTTTGCATGTTGAGTTTTAAGCCAGTTTTTTCATTCTCTTCTTTCACCTTCATCAAGAGGCTCTTTAGTTCCTTTTCATTTTCTGCCATTAGAGTGGCATCATCTGCATATCTGAGGTTGCTGATATTTCCCCAGGCAATCTTGATTCCAGCTTGTGGTTCATCCAGTCTGGGATTTCACATCATGTACCTTGCATATAAGTTAAATAAACAGGGTGACAGTGTACAGCCTTGACGTCCTCCTTTCCCAATACTGAACCTGTCCATTGTTCCCTGTCTGGTTCTTTGAGACCCTTTGAATTGTAGCCTGCCAGGCTCCTCTGTTCATGGGATTCTCCAGGCAAGACTGCTGGAATGGATTGTCATGCCTTCCTCCAGAGAATCTTCCTGACCCAGATATCAAGCCCATATCTTCTGTGTCTCCTGTATTGCAGGTGGATTCTTTATCTGCTGAGCCATTGGGGAAGCCCTGTTCTATGTAAGGGGAGATACAAGAGTGTGAGCTCACTGACATCACTCCTTTCATATGTGCCTCAGCTATCTGGAGCCTGAATCCTGTGTTTTCACATCCTGAATTTCCTCTCTGTTCACCATCTCACCCTCTGTGGTAGCTGCAATTGCTGGTGACTATCACATTCTTGTTTATTAATATGGCAGGAAACATTCTGTTTCTTATCATCAGCGTGGTTCTCCATGAAAAGGGGGTACTGCAATGAAAAAGAAAAAAGAGGAATGGGTTTTCCTTTCCCTTTTCTGAGAACAAAGAGGATAAAGAGAACAGTGAATGGGCCTGAACATTTTTAATTTTTTACTTTAACTGTTCCTAATCTGTGATCTATAACTAAAAAATGCTTTTCTGTCCCCAAACTCTGTATGAGCTACATTTTGCACCCATTATCCTTTGACTCTATGCTAATTACATCCTGTATCTGATCCTTACTTTACAGCACTCTCTCTGCAAATCATGTCTTGTAGCTTTTTTTTTCTTTTTATATATCAGAAAGAAGGGGCAGGGCCACCGGACTGCCAGACTCTATTACCGGGCTACTGGCACCAGCCTATGACTGCTTTTGAAACAATGCAAGACGAAGAAGAATGCAAGATTCTTATACCATTGTTCCTCATCACAGACCCCTAACTGCAAACCCTCATCTTATATACGCCCCTAGACCCCTCATGGAGAGGGGGGCGGTTCTTTCAGCGTTAGCCTACTGTGTTCCCCTTTCTGCTGGCTGAGCATTAAAGCCACCTTTCTATTTCCTTCAAACTCTGTTTCCATATTTTAAATTTGGCTTTGGTGGGCAGAGAAAGCCAAGATTTTGGTCAACAACAGGGGCCCACTTGCCATAAACATACTCCTCACATGGACTGGTGGGTGAGGTTGCATGTTAACCATTATAGTAACGGTGATGAGTACTAACATCACTGGGTCTGGCCACTGAGCTGACTTCTGTTCAGACACTGTCTGTTTCTTCCAACAGCTCTAGGAGGTGTGTGATGACTTTCTAGTATGCCAACCTGGGCACAGCTTTGCTCCCAGAATTCCCTTCCACCTGCATTTCCTGTTAGGATGGGTACAAAGGAGGCTCCCTCATGAAAGCTGGCAAAGCAGAGACAGGAGCCTCGCTGTAGCACCACACACGTTGCTGCCAACTTGCTGGTTGTCAGTGGGAAGCAAGGTGAGCCTGCAATTTCTATTCTCGTCAGATCTTTCTTCAGTTCTCTGACTCATGGGTCAGGTGTATGTGTGTGTTCAGCTCCATGACAAAGGGCCCCAGCTTCTGTAGATATGCTTGTCACCAAGATCAGGGTCAACAAAAATAGACCTGATTTCAGCCCGTACTCACGGGCTTCCATCCTTCTTGTGATTTTCCCTTCCCGACTGCCTGCTTGTAGACACTGGGCTCCAGAACCAGATGTGCAGGTAGCCTTTCTTAGTCAGCTTCACTGTTACTGCAGAAGCTGCTTCCCTCTGATAAATTCCTTAGTGTACACACACACATACATGCACACACACACAAACACACATATGCAATTGGCTACTGGTTCTGCTTCTCTGCCTGCAATACCTGCGATGCCTGCAATGTGAGAAACCCAGGCTCAATCACTAGGTTAGGAAGATCCCCTGGAGAAGGAAATGGCAACCCACTCCAGTATTCTTGCTTGTAGAATCCCAAGGACAGAGGAGCCTGATGGGCTACCGTCCTTGGGATTGCAAAGAGTTGGATACTACTGGAGTGATTCATACACACTGATACTCTGGTTGAATTCTGATACAAAGTGGTATTGACTTAAAAAATATTCACAACCTAAAAGTTGAGAGTTGTGTTTTATTAGGTGGGAATTTTGAGTACTTCAAAATGGCATCACAAATAACCCCCAGGGAACTGCTCTGAGGAGGCCAGGGAGGAGCCATGTTATATAGAAGTTTTGCAACAAAGGGCAGGTATGTAGTGCTTTCCTATGCATGGGAAGATGCAAGAGTCTGGGATCTCTGAAATCGTTCCTTTGATAGGCCCCTCAGCTATCCGGGGCCAATTTCCTGAGTTCCTCAGGGCTCACACTAGGGAGTGGCTGTAGTCTGATGGCTGCTAGATAGCAAGTATTCTTCTCCTTCCTGAGTTCCCTTAGGGCTCACTGGCTCACACCAGAGGACTGCAATCACTGATGACTATGGCATCCTTGTTTACTGATATGGCAGGAAACATTCCATTTCTCAGAAAAAAAAAGGAAAGTTCTAGACCCTCTAGGAACTCTACTCACCTATTTTGGACTTCTGATCTCCAGAACATTAAGATAGTAAATTTGTTGGTTTTTTTTAAAAGACTATTTTTTAAGAGCAGTTTTAGGCATACAAAAAATTGGAAGGGGGGGAATAAAGATTTGTCCCCTACTCCTACACATTCCCCTACTCCACCATTATCAATATCACTTGGCAGAATGGTACAGTTGTTACCAAGTTTGGACCTAAGAGGACATGATAGTCACCCAAAGTCCATAGTTTACTTTAGGGTTCACCCTTGGTGTTGTACATTCTATGGATTTGGACAAATGTGTGATGACATATCCATCATTGTAATATCATACACAGTATTTTTTGTTGCCCTAAAATCCTCTGTGCTCTGCCTTTTCATCTCTACCAGTTCTCCACCCAATTACTTTCAACTACTGATTTTTTTTATTGTCTGTAGTGTTGTCTTTTCTAGAAGGTTATGTAGTTGAAAAAAATCAGTAAGGACTATTTCTGCTGTTTGTGCTTTTAACTGAACATTTTATATAATTCCATTTCCTTTTTTCACCTATCAGTTATACTTCTCTTTGTACTTTTGAAAATGGCTTCCCTAGAGTTTACAATTTATATTTACAACTAGTCCATGCCTACTTTTAAAAAACATTATATCACTCCTTGGCATGTGTGAGTACCTATAATAATAAAATAACCCTAATTCCTTCCTCTTGTTCCTTGAATTAGTGTTGTGATTCATTTCACTTACATACAAGCATACATAAGCAGATATATTTATATATATGTACAGTTGACCCTTGAAAAACACAGGTTTGCTTGAACCATGCAGGTCCACTTACATGTGATTTTTTTCAATAAATACTATTCAGTTCAGTTCAGTCACTCAGCCGTGTCCAACTCTTTGTGGCCCCATGGACTGCAGCATGCCAGGATTCTTTGTCCATCACCAACTCCCAGAGCCTACTCAAACTCATGTCCATAGAATTGATGATGCCATCCAACCATCTCATCCTCTGTCTTCCCTTCTCCTCCTGCCTTCAATCTTGCCCAACATCAGGGTCTTTTCCATTGAGTCCGTTCTTCACATCAGGTGGCCAAAGTATTGGAGTTTCAACTTCAGCATCAGTCCTTCCAATGAATATTCAGGATTGATTTCTTTTAGGATGGACTGGCTGGATCTCCTTGCAGTCCAAGGGACTCTCAAGAGTCTTCTCCAACACCACAGTTAAAAGCATCAGTTCTTTGGCATTCAGCTTCCTTTATAATCCAACTCTCACATCCATACAAGACTGCTGGAAAAACCATAGCTTTGACTAGACAGACCTTTGTTGGCAAAGAAATGTCTTTGTTTTTTAATAGACTGTCTATGTTGGTCACAGCTTCTCCTTCAAGAAGCAAGCGTCTTTTTATTTCATGACTGCAGTCACCATCTGCAGTGATTTGGGAGTCCCCCAAAATAAAGTCTCTCACTGTTTCCATTGTTTCCCCATCTATTTGCCATGAAGTGATGGGACCGGATGCCATTATCTTAGTTTTCTGAATGCTGAGTTTTAAGCCAACTTTTTAACTCTCCTCGTTCACTTTCTTCAAGAGGCTCTTTAGCTCTTCTTCACTTTCTGCCATAAGGGTGGTGTCATCCACATATCTAAGGTTATTGATATTTCTCCCGACAATTTTTATTCCAGCTTGTGCTTCATCCAGCCCAGCATTTCTCAGGATGTACTCTTCATATAAGTTAAATAAGCAGAATGACAATATACAGCCTTGACATACTCCTTTCCTGATTTGGAACCGGTCTGTTATTCCATGTGCAGTTCTAACTGTTGCTTCTTGACCTGCATACAGATTTCTCAGGAGGCAGGTCAGGGGGTCTGGTATTCCCATCTCTTTCAGAATTTTCCACAGTTTGCTGTGATCCACACAGTCAAAGGCTTTGGTACAGTCAATAAAGTAGAAGTAGATGTTTTTTCTGGAACTCTCTTGCTTTTTTGATGATCCAGCAGATGTTGCCAATTTGATCTCTGGTTCCTCTGCCTTTTCTAAATCCAGCTTGAACATCACAGTTCATATACTATTGAAGCCTGGCTTGGGGAATTTTGAGCATTATTTTGCTAGTGTGTGAGATGAATACAATTGTGCAGTAGTTTGACCATTCTTTGGCATTGCCTTTCTTTGGGATTGGAATAAAAACTGACTTTTTCAGTCCTGTGGCTACTGCTGAGTTTTCCAAATTTGCTGACATATTGAGTGCAGAACTTTCACAGCATCATCTTTTAGGATTTGAAATAGCTCAACTAGAATTCCACCACCTTCACTAGCTTTGTTCGTAGTGATGCTTCTTAAGGCCCACTTGACTTCACATTCCAGGATGTCTGGCTCTAAGTGAGTGATCACACTGCCATGGTTATCTGGGTCATGAAGATCTTTTTTGTATGGTTCTTCTGTGTATTTGTACCACCTCTTTTTAATATCTTCTGATTCTGTTAGGCCCATAGCATTTCTATCCTTTATTGTGCCCATTTTTGCAAGAAATGTTCCCTTGGTATCTCTAATTTTCTTGAAGAGATCTCTAGTCTTTCCCATTCTATTGTTTTCCTCCATTTCTTTGCATTGATCATGAGGAAGTCTTTCTTATCTCTCTTTGCTATTCTTTGGAACTCTGCATTCAAATGGGTATATCTTTCCTTTTCTCCTTTGCCTTTCACGTCTCTTCTTTTCTCAGCTATTTGTAAGGCCTCTGGAGGCAACCATTTTGCCTTTCTGCATTTCTTTTTCTTGGGGATAGTCTTGATCACTGCCTCCTGTACAATGTCCCAAACCTCTGTTCATAGTTCTCCAGGCACTCTTTTTATCAGATCTAATTCCTAGAATCTATTTGTCACTTCCACTGTATTATTGTAAGGGTTTTGATTTAGGTCATACCTGAATGGTCTAGTGGTTTTCCCCACTGTCTTCAATTTAAGTCTGAATTTGGCAACAAGGACTTCATGATCTGGGCCACAGTCATCTCCCAGTCTTGTTTTTGCTGACTGTATAGAGATTCTCCATCTTTGGCTGCAAAGTAAAATCAGTCTGATTTACTATTGACTGTCTGGTGATGTCAATGTGTAGAGTCTTCTCTGGTGTTGTTGGAAGAGGGTGTTTGCTATGACCAGTACATTCTCTTGGCAAAACTCTGTTAGCCTTTGACCTGCTTCATTTTGTACTCCAAGGCCAAGTTTGCCTGTTACTCCCGGTAGCTCTTGACATCCTACTTTTGCATTCTAGTCCCCTGTAAGGAAAAGGATCTTTTTGGTGTGTTAGTTCTAGAAGGTCTTGTAGGTCTTCATAGAGCCATTCAATTTCAGCTTCTTCAGCATTACTGGTTGAGGCATAGACTTGGATTACTGTAATATTGAATGGTTTGCTTGGAAATGAACAGAGATCATTCGGTCGTTTTTGAGATTGCATCCAAGTACTGCATTTTGGACTCTTCTGTTGATTATGATGGCTACTCCTTTTCTTCTAAGGGATTCTTGCCCACAGTAGTAGATATAATGGTCATCTCAGTTAAATTCACCCATTCCAGTCCATTTTAGTTCACTGATTCCTAAAATGTCGATGTTCACTCTTGCCATCTCCTGTTTGACCACTTCCAATTTGTCTTGATTCATGGACTTAACATTCCAAGTTCCTATGCAATATTGCTCTTTACAGCATCTGACTTTACTTCCATCACTAGTCACATCCACAACTGGGTGTTGTTTTTGGTTTGGTTCCATTCCTTTATTCTTTCTAGAGTTATTTCTCCACTGATCTCCAGTAGCATATTGGGCACCTACTGACCTGTGGAGTTCGTCTTTCAGTGTCCTATCTTTTTGCCTTTTCATACTGTTCATGGGGTTCTCAAGGCGAGAATACTGACGTGATTTGCCATTCCCTTCCAGTGGACCACGTTTTGTCAGAACTCTACCATGACCCATCCGTCTTAGGTGGCCCTACATGGCTTGGCTCATAGTTTCATTGAGCCATGTACACCAGCCAGCCATGGGCGCTTAAACATTCATGGCTTAATCTTTGAGAGAAGCATATACTACTGGCAGGATCAACCAGGTAGGTAAGGGAGTACAAGGAGCCCGGCCTGCTGGGAGCTGGGCCAGGGGTAGCATGTGGACATGAGACGGCAAGCCAAAAACCCAGGAGGTGAGGAAGTGGGCAGGAAGGTGCTCGCAGGTTGTCTGACTGA
Source organism: Muntiacus reevesi (assembly GCF_963930625.1). NCBI lineage: Eukaryota > Metazoa > Chordata > Mammalia > Artiodactyla > Cervidae > Muntiacus > Muntiacus reevesi. The sequence continues at coordinate 114,195,354 of NC_089251.1, forward strand.
CCCACCCTGCCCATGGCGAGGATGCCTGACCTTGTAGGCTCAGTCCACAAGGGGAAGGGTGCAGCATGCTGCCATGGCAGTGTGGAGGAACAGGAGCGGGGTGGTTGGGGGATGGGGGGAGATGAAACAACCCTGCCCCGACCCCCACCCCTGTTGCGGGCCCACCACCCTGGTGGCCACAGGAGCTGGGCCCGGGACACTGGACAGGCTATGTCAAAGGACGGCTGACACACCCTCTCATCCGTCCACCCGCCCAGGTGACGGGCGGGGCGGGCACTGCAGTCTGTCCACGGCAGTTGGCTGGGACCAGACTCCGCGAGTGCACCAGAGCATGACACGATGGGGAGTGGGGCTCGGGCAGTCCCCTTCGTCCGGCAAGCAATGACATTGGTGGACACTCCGCGGCAGTGGGCAACAGATCGGGTCAGCCACAGGCCGGAAGAAAGAAGCACCAGGGTGCAGCCCTGGGGATCAGCAGAAGGGGAATGGATGAGGTGGAAGGATGGATGAAGAGGGGCACCAATGGAGTGTGGCCAACATCACAGAAGATGGTGGTAGAAGTTGGGTGGCCCCTCGCCACCATAAGGGGCACCGGGGCAAGTTCAAAACAACCCAGAAGCGAGTGCAATAAATACTGTAGTACTATATGATTCACAGTTGGTTGAATTTGCAAATGTCAAAGTAAGAAGGCTGCTACCGCTGCTGTTAAGTCGCTTCAGTCGTGTCCGACTCTGTGCTACCCCATAGAATGCAACCCACCAGACTCCCCCATCCCTGGGATTCTCCAGGCAAGAACACTGGAGTGGGTTGCCATTTCCTTCTCCAATGCATAAAAGTGAAAAGTGAAACTGAAGTTGCTCAGTCTTGTCTGACTCTTGGCGACCCCATGGACTGCAGTCTACCAGGCTCCTCCATCCATGGGATTTTCCAGGCAAGAGTACTGGAGTGGGTTGCCATCGCCTTCTCTGGTAAGGAGGATATAGAGGACTAACTATGAGACTTGAGCATCCATGGAGTTTGGTATCTGTGGTGGGTCCTGAAACAAATCACTCTCAGATACTGAAGGAAAAGTGTACACATGAGATATTTACATAAACATATATAATCTAATACATTCTTCTATTATTATTTTGACAAACTGCTATCTGTTAGATCAATGAAAATAGGAATAATAAAAGTTTTTATCTTGCCTTCACTTATTCTTTAATACTTTTCCTTTCTTTATGTAGATCCATTTCTGACCTATATTATTTTTCCTCTCTCTAAAGAACTTCTTTTTAACACTTCTTCCAAGGCAAGTCCAGTGACAACACATCCCTTCAATTTTTGTTCATCTGAAAAATTCTGTATCTCTTTTTGCAAGCATAATTTTGCAAGGTGGAGAATTCTAGGTTGATGCTTTTTTTTCTCAACACTTTCTATTTGACTCTGCTCTCTTCTTGCTTGCCTGGTTTCTGAGAAGTTGGATGTAATTCTTGCCTTGGTTCCTCTATAGGTAAAGTGATTTTTCTTCCCTCTGGTTCCTTTCAAGAATTTTTGTTTATCTTTCATTTCCCATAATTTGAATATGACATGTGGAGGTGTAGTTTTTTGTTTTTTGTTTTGTCTCTTACACTCAATACATGGTGTTCTATGAGATTCCTATATCTGCAGTTTGGTGTCTGGCATTAATTTAGAGAAACTCTTAGTCATTATTATTTCAGATATTCCCTCTGTTCCTTTCTTGTCTCCTTCTCCTTCTGATATTCCCATTATGTATATATTACACCTTTTGTAACTGTCTCTCAGTCCTTGGATCTCTCTCTAATTTTTTTTTTTTGAGTTTTTGTTCTCCCTTTTTTTTTTTTTTCTTTTTTGTTTTTTGAGGATTCCATTGATAGATCATCTAGCTCAGAGATTCTTTCTCAATCTGTGTCCACTCTACTAATAAGTCCATCAAAAGCGTTCTTCATTTTGGTTACACTGTTTTCCATCTCTGGCATTTCTTTTCGGTTCTTTCTTATGGTTTCCAACTCTCTGCTTACATTGCCCTGTGTGCTTATATGCTGCCTACTTTATCCTTTGGAGCCCTTAGCATATTAATCATAATTGTTTTCAATTCCCAGTTTGATAATTTCAACAAATTTGCCATACATGTTTCTGATACTTCCTCTGTCTCTTCACATGGAAGGATTTCTTTTCTTTCTTTCTTTCTTTTTTTTTTTTTGCCTTTTAGTATGCCTTGTAAGTTTTTCTTGGTAGTCAGTCATGATGTATGGATAAAAGAAACTACTGATGATAGGCCTTTAGTAATGTAATGGTGGGATGTGAGCATTATGGGGAAGGGATTGTTCTATAGACCTATGATTAGATCTCAGTCTTTTAGTAAGCCTATGCCTCTGGGCTGTCAACTTCACAAGTGTTTCTAAGTATTTTTTCTCCCCTCTTAAGTGGGACAGGATGGCTAGACTGAATTTCCCCTTCCCAGGTCAGTTAGTCTCAGATAATACACTAGACGGTTAGAGACCTATTAACTAGTTTCCCCAGAAGGAAAACCTTGCTAAGTAAAATAGAATAGAGTGCTCTGGATGTTTCAGAATAATTATTTTTCCCCCTATCCTTACTGGAAGCAAGAGGGGATTTTTATCCAATATTTACTGTGGGAAACTAATCAATCTCCTGCAGGTAAATCTTAGAATATAGTGGGGATGCCATATGACTGGGCCCTCTGTGGTTTTTAGCTCTGATTTATCAACACTGAGCCTCCAGTAATTCTTCAAGTATGGTTCAGAGCTTCTTAATCTGGCACTGGTTATAGTGTGGCGTCCACCTGTGAGGCTCTGCTCTGATAAGCCATACTCGCTGTGTTTACATGTCATCCTAATTTTGGCTTAGAGAGGTAGCTACCCTATCTAATCACAGGGTAGCAAGCACTTGTTTCCCCTGTGTCCTCCTCTCTCTTAAGAAAAATCATTGATTTTCCAGTCTGTTCAGTTTTCAACTTACTGTTGGGATCGATTCAGGACTTCTAAGCTCTTTACCTGTGGAACCAATTTGGAACACCTTCAAGTGCTCTTAGTCACAACATTGGAGGTCACATAGATGCTCCTGCTCCAAAGAGGATCCCCTGTGGACACTACAAACATGGTCTTTGTTACATTAATAAGCACACATTCCTTGTGCTCTGACAATAGACCTTCATGTGTACATGGATGTATATACCCCTGTTATACTGCTGATGCCCTGCTTCTGCATAGAGTGGCCCCTGACCCCTACGTGTTCTCGATCAAGCCTCTGGCTTGTTGCCAGTTCAGCGGTGAACTCATTCAGTAAACCTGTGAACCCTCTTCTGAGAGACCCTTTTGCATGTCCAGAGGTGCTTTTGGTGAAATGCTCACTCATAAATACATTTTTCAGGTTTCTCCCCGCTCCCCAACCAACAGTGGGGTTCTGTAGGAACCAGAAAGACACGACTTTTGCCTCTTCCTCCTCTTAATCTGATTTGCCCATTTACAAAGACCATAATAGAGAGGGATCCTAGCCCCACAACTCCCACAAAAAAAAAGGAAGAAAAAGAAAGCCCTGACCTGCTAATTTCTGTGGTGCAAATATTTCCACCATGAGCAATTTCAAGTTACTGATGGTTTAACAACAGCTCACAAAATTTCTGACTATTTAACATTCAGTTCTCAATGGACTCCTATGAACCAGTCCAAGCCAGTCCTGCCTGCCACCCACCTAGAGAATCCTGCCTCACTCCAGCAACAGAAAAGAAATCAGCTCCCAACACAGGGAAGGCTATCAAGATGAAAGGAGCCCCAGGTTTCAGAGGATGTGAACGATGTCGTCGCAGAGCTTCGTTACGCTCAGTTACTACCTTATTTGTCTAATTCATTCTGGCAAATTAAGTCAGCGCTGGTTTTCCAATCCTATTCTCCTGGCAGAATGAAACAACAGTGGCAATAGAAAACTGGCCATAATGAGGGTGTTTAGAACACTTTTGAACACTGCTTCCAGAGTCTTAACATTCCCTGACACTGAAAAATGCCAGATAATCACACCTTCTGGGGATGTGGTTGGGGCACTGGAGCTGGAGGCAGGCCTCTTCCTTATCCAAAAAGAGAGAAAAGTCCACAGTGCAGGGTCCAGTGATGCTCTCCCAGCTACACGTGCATTCTGTGTCTCCACTGCTGCACTGGTGAAGTCAGCTAAAACTGGTATGAGTCTTGAATTTAAATAAGGACTGCCCTCACACATGATGCTAGAATATAGGTGATTTCCCAACCTGGCAGCATGGAGGGTGTAGAGAGAGGAGAGCAGATCAGCTGGAGAGGCCAGGCATCTCATAGCCCTCTGATTTGAAGACCCTCCACTCCAGAGGTTGCCCATGAAGGAAGTTAGGAAGGTCCCTGGAGCACTGGCCAGGCAAGAGGAAGGAGGCCAGTCCCTGCCTGTGGATTCTCTGGTGACCAGTGCTGGGGTTGATGATACCCTCCCACCCCCACCAGGGATGAAAAACAAGGTGAGGAGCTGACCTCTGACTTCCCTGGGCTCAGCCAGAGCTGTCTCCAGCCTCTGGGAGGACGACGCAACTGAAAGTTTCTCTTACACTGGCCACTCACTTCATTATTAAAAGCACTAAATCTCTGAGCTTCCCTGTCACTAACTGGGGAGGGTCAGAGAGGTAACAACAGAGAATCTTGGGCAAGGGCTCACCAGGCCCTGCACTGGTAACTTATCACTTTCAATAACTCATGCTGCCTGCATTTAGAGGTTCAGTGACTTTCCTTCTCAAGGTCATGGAGTCCTCCAGCTGCCTCTGGTCCTGTCCCATGCGGTGCAAACCTTGCTTCTATACTTATAGATGGGCCCAGCACCCACTAGACCCCCATGCAGATTGCTGCTTTGAGGCATGGCAGGGGAAGGGTGGGGAGGGTCTTAGAGTGGGGATACATAGGCTGTGTGGAGAAAGGCAAGAGGCTGCACTCCCTGACAGGCCCTGCTGTGAGGATAGAGGCTCAGGGTGAGGGTCTTGTGTGAGCTTCCATTGCTCCAGGTTCAAGGCCAACTTCTCCTTTGACCAGCTGTGTGACTTCAGTTAAGACACTCAACCTCTCTGAGCCTGTTGCTTCATCTGGTAGGGGAAGATGTAATGCTGCCTACTCCAATGGGTTGTTGTCCAGATGTAATGAGACAATGACTGGACAGAATTTCATCTAGCACTTAATAAATGCTCATCTTTGCTGTAAATAGCCTCACAGCTCTGCTCCTGTCCCAAACTCCTCTTCCATGATAATCTCAACAACTCTGTGAGTAGATAGCAACACCCAAGCTGATAAATGAGGAATCCAGGCTTCTTGGAAAGGAGAATGAAGTTGCCTGAGGCCACACACATTGAAAACGGCAGAAGACAGAGATTTCAGCCTCAGGCTGACACCATCCCACTCAGAATTGTCAGTTTTGCCCCCATGCTGAGAAAGCCTGCTACCTCTCAGTAGTTTTCAGCATTTTCTTCTCATGTGGCATTTGACAAATGTCCCTGAAATCACACATCAGCAAGGGAAACTTATAGTCAGGGCCTGGCCCCATCAGAGCAGGTGGACCTGCTGCAAGCCAGGAGAGAGCAGGGCTTGGATGAGGCCCAGCGGATCCAGGTGGCTTGAGAAGCCTCCAAGGACTCCAAGTTGAGACCTAGCTATGGCCCGGCTCTCACATCTGTCCTTGAACCTTAACATGATTCCAGAGGGCAGGCTTTGGGGAGACAAATAACTAGGGTCACTCTAGGCTCCAGATGTCTTTTCAGTGCAAAGGCCAGGAAGAAACCACACCAGGGAGAACCAACATGACTCCGCCTGTGTGTTGAGAATGATGCTATCACCAGGTGATAACTTCCATAAAGCCAGTGCTCTGTGCCGGCTACTCTGCTGAATACTCAGCATCTATCATTCTGCTATGACAGCTCACTAAGATGGGCTCTACCTTTATACTCATTTAACAGATGAGGGGGCTTCCCTGGTGGCTCAGATGGTAAAGAACTTGCCTGTAATGCAGGAGACCTGGGTTCAGTCCCTGGGTTGGGAAGATCTCCTAGAGGAGGGCCTGGCAACCTACTCCAGTATTCTTGCCTAGAGAATCCCCACGGACAGAGGAGCCTGGTGGCTACAGTCTGTGGGGTTGCAAAGACTCAGACATGACTGAGCGGCACAATAGATGAGGAAGCTGAGGCCTGCCTTGGTCTCAGATGCATGAGAGCTGAGATTGAAACCCAGGTCTGTCATCCTGAAGCTGCTCTGCCACATTTTCACCCTCTCATCTAACATAGGAGATGCCAAGTTGAGATCTCTCCAGGTCAGGACCAGTAAATTGAACCTGGAGTCCCCTTGGAGGACACTTGTCTTCTGGAGAGGATTGTCTGAGTCTTGACAATGATCTGAGATGGGTCAGAGGGATGCAGAGGTCAGGGATCCTCCCCCTCCCTATACCTTCCCCCAGCCCCCAGGAGCTCTACTTCCATCTTAAAGGGGCAGGAGCTAAGCCCAACACCTGAGGTGGCCTCTCCTGGGAGCCCTGCGTGGCCCTACCATGCAGGTGCTAGTGTGACAGGCAGGGTCTAGAGCATATGACACTAGTGCAGGGTGTCCTAGCAGTTAGGACCACTGACATTAGGGTCACGTGGAGTGGAGTTTGAGCCCCATCTCTGCAGCAGTGTGTCCCTAAACAAATTACATTACCTCTCTGTGCCCACTTGTGCTCACCTGTGAAATGGGGAGACAGTGGAAACAGTGGCAGACTTTATTTTCTTGGGCTCCAAAATCACTGCAGATGGTGACTGCAGCCAGGAAATTAAAAGACGCTTACTCCTTGCAAGAAAAGTTGTGACCAACCTAGACAGCATATTATAAAGCAAAGACATTACTTTGCCAACAAAGATGCATCTAGTCAAGGCCATGGTTTTTCCAGAAGTCATGTTTGGATGTGAGAGTTGAACTGTAAAGAAAGATGAGCACTGAAGAATTGATGCTTTTGAACTGTGGTGTTGGAGAAGACTATTGAGAGTCTCTTGGACTGCAAGGAGATCCAACCAGTCTATCCTAAAGGAAATCAATCTTGAATATTCATTGGAAGGACTGATGTTTAAGCTAAAACTCCAATACTTTGGCCACCTGATGCAACTGACTCATTGGAAAAGACCCTGATGCTGGGAAAGATTGAAGGTGGGAAGAGAAGGGGACAACAAAGTATGAGATGGTTGGATAGCATCACCGACTCAACGGACATAAGTTTAAGTAAACTCCGGGAGTTGGTGATGAACACAGAGGCCTGGCATGCTGCAGTCCATGGGGGTGCAAAGAATCAGACACAACTGAGCGACTGAACTGAACTGAACTGAAATGGGACTGAGGATAGCTAGGTTTTAAGATTGTTTTGACTATTGTAAGAAAATAATAACAAACAGAGCTAATATTATAAAACATGTACTTTGTGCCAGACAGTATTCTGAATGCTTTAACCCGAAGTGCTAAAGTCTGGGTTGCAATGCAGGTAGGCTGGATCCAGAATCTGTGCTCTGAAAAGCTGGGTGAAGATGAATGTGAAGTCCTTAGAACAAGTTCTTAGAACAAGGTCTAGAACTTTCTAAAACCAGGACTTCTCCTGGTTTGCTCTGCATGCAAACTTGCATCAGGATCACCTTGGTCTGGGAAGAGGAGAGCTGAAGTAAGTGAGGATACCTGTTTGAATTACAGATTCTCTAGCCTTATCTGATACTTACTGAGTCAGAATCATCTGTGGCCTGGGATCAACATTTTGAACAGACACCTCTGCTCCTAACCAGGTAATTCTTAGGCCCCATAAAGAATTAGCATCAGGGATGAAGTGTGCCATTAAAGCAGTTATGAATTTATTTCACAAGTTTTAATACTAAAGATCTAAAGCCTTATATTCTGGACCAAAAGCCCTGGCACAGATAGACCACTGTACCTCAGATGAGTCAATTTCTTGTCTCAGGTTTCCCATATGTCTAATCAATATTCTGGACCCCATGCTGCCAACCTCATGGGACCCATGTGAGCATGAAGGGATGGTGACTCCAGAGACTGCCCGTAGTAAAGCAGGCAAGTCCAGAGCCACACTGCCTGCCCCAAGATCAAATCCTAGCTCTGCCAGTGATGTCATTTTAATTTCCTTTACTAGATCTTAAAATTATTTTCTAAGTGATTGCCCCAGGGATTACCATTAATGTTAGTTTAAAACAATCTATTGTTCACAAAAATGCTGATTTAATTTCAAAAGTATAAAAAAACTTTGTTCCAATAAAGTTCTATTACCTCCCCCTCCCTGTGCTATTATTGTTATGCAAATTACCTTCATATGTTCTAAGTTCATGAGCACAGATTTATAATAATTGCCTTGTGCAGTTGTCTTTTGAATCAGATATGAGAAGAAAATGATTACAAAAATTGCATTTATGCTGCTTTCTATTATTTACCTGTTTAGATACCTTGATAGTGCTCTTCATTTCTTCATTTGGGTTAAAGCTGTCATCCAGTGTCTTTTTATCTCAACCTGAAGACTGTTTTCAGTATTCCTTGTAGGGCAGCTCTGCTAGTAATAGATATTCGGTTTGGGGTTGTTTTTTTTTTTTTTTGCATATCCGATAATATCTTAATTGCCCCTTCAGTTTTGAAGAATATTTTTCATCCATATAAATTTCTTGGTTGACATTTTTCTTTGAGACCTCCCCTGTGAATATGTCCTCCCACTGCCTTTGGGTTTCCGTGGTTGCTGATGAGGAGTCAGCTGTTAATATTACTGATAATTCCTCAGCTGTAATGAGTCCCTTTTCTCTTGATGATTTCAAGGTATCTTTGTCTTTGATTTTTTGACAGCTTGGCTATTGTGTTTCTTGTGTGTATCTCTCTGAATTTATCTTACTTGGAGTTTGTTGTGCTTATTTAACATATTGCAGAGCACATCATGAGAAATGCTGGGCTGGAGGAAGCACAAGCTGGAATCAAGATTGCCGGGAGAAATACAAATAACCTCAGATATGCAGATAACACCACCCTTATGACAGAAAGTGAAGAACTAAAGAGCTTCTTGATGAAAGTGAAAGAGGAGAGTGAAAAAGCTGGCTTAAAGCTCAACATTCAGAAAACTAAGATCATGGCATTCGGTCCCATCATTTCATGGCAGATAGATGGGGAAACAGTGTCAGACTTTATTTTTTGGGGTTCCAAAATCACTGCAGATGGTGACTGCAACCATGAAATTAAAAGACACTTACTCCTTGGAAGGAAAGTTATGACCCACCTCCTAGACAGCATATTAAAAAGCAGAGACATTACTTTGTCGACAAAGGTTCGTATGGTCAGAGCTATGGTTTTTCCAGTGGTCATGTATGGATGTGAGAGTTGGACTATAAAGAAAGCTGAGTGCCGAAGAATTGATGCTTTTGAACTGTGGTGTTGGAGAAAACTCTTGAGAGTCCCTTGGACTGCAAGAAGATCCAAACAGCCCATCCTAAAGGAGATCAGTCCTGGGTGTTCATTGGAAGGACTGATGTTGAAGCTGAAACTCCAATACTTTGGCCACCTGATGCGAAGAACTGACTCATTTGAAAAGACCCTGATGCTGGGAAAGATTGAGGGCAAGAGGAGAAGGGGACAACAGAGGATGAGATGGTTGGATGGCATCACCAACTCGATGGACATGGGTTTGGGTGGACTCTGGGAGTTGGTGATGGACAGGGAGGCCTGGCATGCTGCGGTTGATGGGGTAGCAAAAAGTCGGACGTGACTGAGTGATTGAACTGAACTGAACAAATTAGATTCCCACTGTCCTTTGAGTTTGTTGTTGTCATTGGTTCTGTTATTATTGTTGTTGTTATTAATATCCCTGCTGCTGCTTCCTTGCTTAGTGAATTTACTGAACTAATTCAATAAAGTCTGTATTTCCTGTTATGTGTGGTCACTGTAGTCTCTGCTGAGATAACTTCAGTTCAGTTCAGTTTAGTCTTTCAGTCATGTCTTACTCTTTGTGACCCCACGGACTGCAGCACACCAGGCTTCCTTGTCCATCACCAACTCCCAGAGCTTACTCAAATGCATGTCTATTGAGTCAATGATGCCATCCAAACATCTCATCCTCTGTTGTCCCCTTCTCCTCCCTCCTTCAATCTTTTCCAGCATCAAAGTCTTTTCCAATGAGTCAGTCCTTCGCATCAGGTGGCCAAAGTATTGGAGTTTCAGCTTCAGCATCAGTCCTTCCAATGAACACCCAGGACTAATCTCCTTTAAGATGAACTGGTTGGATCTCCTTGCAGTCCACAGGATGCTTAAGAGTCTTCTCCAACACCACAGTTCAAAAGCATCAATTCTTCGGCACTCAGCTTTCTTTATAGTTCAACTCTCACATCCATACATGACCACTGGAAAAACCATAGCTCTGACCATACGAACCTTTGTCGACAAAGTAATGTCTCTGCTTTTTAATATGCTGTCTAGGAGGTGGGTCATAACTTTCCTTCCAAGGAGTAAGTGTCTTTTAATTTCATGGTTGCAGTCACCATCTGCAGTGATTTTGGAACCCCAAAAAATAAAGTCTGACACTGTTTCCCCATCTATCTGCCATGAAGTGATGGGACCGAATGCCATGATCTTAGTTTTCTGAATGTTGAGCTTTAAGCCAGCTTTTTCACTCTCCTCTTTCACTTTCATCAAGAAGCTCTTTAGTTCTTCACTTTCTGTCATAAGGGTGGTGTTATCTGCATAGCTGAGGTTATTTGTATTTCTCCCGGCAATCTTGATTCCAGCTTGTGCTTCCTCCAGCCCAGCATTTCTCATGATGTACTCTGCATATAAGTTAAATAAGCAGAGTGACAATATACAGCCTTCATGTACTTCTTTTCCTATTTGGAACCAGTCTGTTGTTCCATGTCCAGTTCTAACTGCTGCTTCCTGACTTGCATACAGGTTTCTCAAGAGGCAGGTCAGGTGGTCTGATATTCCCATCTCTTTTAGAATTTTCCACAGTTTTTCGTGATCCACACAGTCAAAGGCTTTGGCTTAGCCAATTAAACCTTAAGCAACCGCTATAGATTTTAATCTTCTGGTCATTTTATTTAATAGAATCTCAGAGTCTTTAGTGACTGATTTCTTTCACTTAGCATATTTTCAAAATTCATTTGTGTTATAACATGTGAAAGTGAAAGTCGCTTGGTCATGTCTGACTCTTTGCGACCCCAGGCCCAAATACTGGAGTGGGTAACCTTTCCCTTCTCCAGGAGATCTTCCCAACCCAGAGCTCAAACCCAGGTCTCCCGTATTGCAGGCAGATTTTTTTACCAGCTGAGCCACAAGGGAAGCCCAAGAATACTGGAGTGGGTAGCCTATCCCTTCTCCCAATCCAGTGGATCTTCCCAACCCAGGAATTGAATCAGATCTCCTGCATTGCAGGCAGGTTTTTTACCAACCGAGCTTTGAGGGAAGCCCATGTGATAACATATATTAGTACTTATTATTTTTTATGATCCAATAATATCCTGTTCTTGGATAAAGTACATTTTGTTTATCCATTTATCAATTGATGGATACTTGGGTTTTTTTTTTTCAATTTTTTGGCTATTATGAATAATACTGTTATAAACATTTTGTACAAGTTTTGTGTGAACATATGCCTTTATTTCTCTTGAGTATATATTGAGGAATGGAATTGGTAGGTCATATGATAATTCTGGGCTTCCCTGGTGTCTCAGCTAGTAAAGAATCTGTCTGCAATGCAGGAGACTTCCTGCAATGCAGGAGACCCAGGTTCGATCCCTCTGTTGGGAGGATCTAGAGAAGAAAATGGCAGTTCACTCCAGTATTCTTACCTGGGAAATCCCATGGACAGAGAAGCCTGGTGGGCTATAGTCCATGAGGTCACAAGAGTCTGACACAACTTGGTGACTAAATCACTACCAGGTGACTAAATCACTTGATAACTCTATATTTAACATTTTGAGTAAATGCCAGACTGTTTTCCAAATGACTACACTTTCTACATTCCCACTAGCAATGTGTAAGGGTTCCAATCTCTCCTTTATTCCAGTGGGTATGATGTGGTTTTGACTTGCATTCCCTTGATAACTAATGATATGGAGCATCTTTTACTGTGCTTCTTCGCCATTCATATATCATCTCTTGAAAATGTTACATTTAAATAATCTGTCCACTTTAATTGTATTATTTGTCTTCTGGTTGCTGAGTTGTAGGAGTTTTTAAAATATAGTCTATGATTATTAGACATAGGAGTTTCAAATAAATTTTTTTCCAATCTTTGGCTTGCCTTTTCACTTTCTTGATAGTGGTCTTTGAAGAACAAAAGTTTTAAAAACTTTTGTTGAATTCCATTTACCATTCTTTTTTTTATTTTTTATTTTTTTGGTTACTTGGGCTTTAGGTATTGTTGCCAAGCCCAAGACCATGCAGCTATATCCCCATAGTTTCTTCTAAGAGTTTTGGAGATTCGTGTCTTACATTTATGTATGAACCATTTTGAGTTATTTTTTCATATAATTTAAGGGAAAGTACAACTTAATTCTTTTGCATGTGACAATCCAGTTGTTTCAGTATCATTGGTTGAAAAGACTGTTTTTTTTTCCATTGACTTGTCTTGGCACTTTTCTTAAAATCAATTGACCACAGAACTATATGGGTTCATTTTTGGACTCTCAATTATATTTCATTGATTATATGTCTGTCTTTATGCCAGTTGCATGTTGTCTTTATTAGTACTGCATTCTAGAAAGTTTTGAAGTCAAAAAATGTGAATTATCCTACTTTGTTTCTCTTTTCCAAAATTGTTTTGGCTGTTCTGGATCACTTGCAATGCCACCTGTATTTTAGTATCAGTTTGTCCACTTTTAAGCCAAGTTATCTGAGATATTAATAGGGATTGTACTGGATTCTGTAGGTCAATTTTGGGAGTATTGCCATCTTAGCAATACTGGGTCTTCCAACCCATGAACATGGAATATTTGTCCATTTATTTATATCACCTTTAATTAAAGAATCCACCTGCAATGCATGTGTTTGATCCCTGGGTTGCAAAGATCCCCTGGAGAAGGAAATGGCTACTCAGTTCAGTATTCTTGCCTGGGAAATCCCATGGACAGAGGAACCTAGTGGGCTAAAATTCATGGGGTCACAAAAGAGTCAGACACGAGTTAGTGACTAAATAACAACAACAAAAGTTTTCAGAGTATAGTTTTTGCACTTTTTTGGTTAAATCTATTCCTTAGTAATTTATTTATTTGACACTATTGTAAATGTTTTCTTTATGTCATTTTTGGTTTGTTCATTGCCAGTGTGAGTGAAAGTCACTCAGTCATGTCCAACTCTTTGCGACCCCATGGAATAGTCCATGGAATTCTCCAGGCCAAAATACTAGAGTGGGTAGCCATTCCCTTCTCCAGGGGATCTTCCCAACCCAGGGATCGAATCCAGGCCTCCTGCATTGCAGGCAGATTGTTTATCAGTTGAACCACCAGGGAAGCCAGTGTATAGAAATGTAATTGTTTTTGTATATTAATATTGAATCCTATAGCATTGCTGAATTCAGTCTTCCTAACAGGTTTTTAGTGGATTTGAGATTTTTATTAGTTCTAGTGAATTTGGTGGATGACTTAGGGCTTTCTGTACACAAAATCATGTCACCTGCAATTAAAAATATTTTAACTTCTCCCTTTTCAAAATGTTTGCCCCCCCCCTTTTTTTTCTGCCTAATTATCCTGGCTAGAATCTCTAGTATGATACTGAATAGAAGTGGATATAGAGTGGAGTTAGAAGACAAGAGAGCTCAGTGTAGGTGTCCTTGGTTCTTTTCTAGTCCTTCTGTTTAGGCAGGACTTGTTGGATAAATAGGTCAGACCCACTCATTATAAGTAGAAGCAGCATGTTTCAGTTCTGGTCAGGATGCTTAAACCAACACGAGACACTCTCCTCTTTCTTCTCTCAAACCCCAAAAATTATTATTTTTTTTTTCCTCTTACACAGTGAGAGGAAACTTTCCAGATGGTGGCTACTTCAAAAGTCTGGTTTCCTGAGTGAAGAACATATAGAACAGGGCCACAGCTGGCCACTGATAGACATGCCACCCAAACAAGAAATTAGGAGTGGGAAGAAGCACTCTGTAACTCTATATAATGAAATAATAGCATGACCATACAACTTCCCTGGGGGCTCAATCAATAAAGAATGCACCTGCACAGGAGACCCAGGTTCCATCTCCAGGGGAAGATCCCCTGGAGAAGGAATTGGCAGCCCACTCCAGTATTCTTATCTGGGAAGTCTCATGGGCAGTGGAGCCTGGCAGGCTCCAGTCCATAGCGTTGCAAGAGTCAGTAACAACTTAGCAACTAAATCACCAACACCTCCAACAACACTGCTCTGTGCTTTGCATGGTTGTCTCCAGAGGCTTAGAAAAATCAATTCATTTGCTTGAATCCCTGGGAAGGGAGGGGTTGGGAAGTGAATTCAGGTATGACTCATAGCCCTTGACTCAACTGCCCCTTTCAATGACTACACCAGACACTGGACTTCGCTGGTCTTGTCCCAGACCTCTTGGGGTGGTTCACTTGGTGCAGACCTGCCCTGAGAGTCAGAAAGTGCTTCTTCTCTTCGAATTCTTGTCTGCCCCCTGGAAGATTCTAACAATTGGTTCTCATTTTGTCCTCTGGAGCCACACAAAATGAGTCTGGTATTCTCAGAAACTGCAAAGTAGATTTAATAAACTCCACTAAGGTGTATAATCTCATAGACAGGATGCAAATGTTCTGTCTTTTGGATTTTTTTTATAATTACCAGAACCATGAAAATTGCAAGGATTAAAGACTTGAATGAAAATGATGTTGTATTGTATCATCAAGAAAGTACAAATAAACTGGAATTCCAGCACAATAAGGTCAGCTAGAATTTGCCTTAAATTAGGAGGCAGGGCCAGGGTCATTAATTCCATGAGGACCAACAATGACCTTCTGAGATTTGTTTAGGAAACTGAAAAGCAGGGAGATTTGAGGTCTTTCTTTAAAAGATAAATTGATTATTAACAACATACTCAATGGTGAAATTCTGAAAAAACTTTTCCTCTAAAATCTGGGAAACAAAAAATATGCCCACTTTTACCACTTCTTTTCAACAGAGTACTGAAAATTCTAGTTGGAGAAATCAGATTGTTTGTAAAAACGAACAATCTGAAAAGTAAATTAAGAGAACAACCCCATTTACAATAGCATCACAAAGAATAAAATAATAAGAAGTTAGGTTAACTGATGAAGTGAAAGACCTGTACACTAAAAACTAAAAAACTTGGCTGAAAGAAATGTAAGAAGATGCAAATAAAGAAAAATATATTTTATGCTCATGGATTTGAAGAATTTTATTATAAATTTAATATTAATGTTAATGCTATTCAAAGCAATCTAAAGATTCAATTCAATCTTGATGATTTTTTGCAGAAATAGAAAAATCCATTCTGAAATTAATAAAGAATCTCAAGAGATCCTGAATAGCCAAAAATATCTTGAAAAAGAACAAAGTTGGAGGTCTTACACTTTCTGATTTCAAAACATATTACAGACTACAGTAATCAAAAAAGTGTAGCGCTGGCATAAAGACAGAAAATATATACCAATTAAATAATCTGCCTGCAAGTCAGGAGACCCAGTATCAATCCCTGGATCAGGAAGATCCCCTGGAGAAGGACACTGCAACCCACTCCAGTATTCTTGCCTGGAGAATCCCCTAGGGAGAGGAGCCTGGTGGGCTAAAGTCCATGGGATTGCAAAAAGTCGGACACGACTGAGCAGCTAACACTTTCAAATAGTATACAGAACCCAAAGATAAAGCATTGCATGTGTGGTCCAGTGATTTTCAACAAGTTCCAAGAACATTCAATAGGGAAAGAGCCGACTTTTTATTTAATGGTACTGGGAAAACTGAATATCTATATGCAAAAGAATTAAGGTGGACTCTTATCTTGCAATATATGCAAAGATTACCCCAAATTAGATTAAGAACCTAAATGTAAGAGTTAAAACTAAAACTTTTAGAAGAAAACATAGGTGAAAACTTCACATTGGATTCAGCAATGATTGATTTGATATGGACCCAAAAGCAGAGACAACAAAAGAGAAAAAAAATAGATGAACTTGAGTCCATTAAAAATTTTGTAAAAATTTTTTTATTTCATACTTCAAATGACGTGCTTAAGCAAGTAATAAGGCAACCCATAGGATGGAAGAAAATATTTTCAAATCATATATCTGACAGAAAAATGCAAATCAAAATCACTTTATACTCATTAGGATGGCCATAATCTAAACAATAGAAAATAATAAGTATTGATGAGGATGGAACGCTAGGACACTGCTGGTGGGAATGTAAAATGGTGCACCCACTGTGGAAACTGATGACAGTCCTTTAAGAAAAATGCAGAATATAAACCAGCAATTCTACTTCTGGATAGATGCCTCAAAAAACTAAAAGTTGAGACTAAAAAGATATCTTTGTATCAAGATTCGTAACAGCTTTATTCACAATAGCCGAAAGATGCCCCATTCATTCTGTCAATCCACTCATTGACGAACAGATAAACAAAATGTAGTGTGTGTGTGTATATATATATATATGCATATATGTATATACACATATACATATGTACATATATGTATATATGTGTGTATATATGCATATATGTATATATACATATACATATGTACATATATGTATATATGTGTGTATATATATACACACACACACTACTCAGCCTTAAAAAGTATATGTACATATATGTACAGTATATGTACATACATGTGTATATATATATATATATACACACACTACTCAGCCTTAAAAAGTAGTGAAATTCTGAAATATGCTATGATGTGGATGAACCTTGAAGACATTATGCTCTATAAAATAAGCCAGACACAAAAGAACAAATATTATATGAGTCTACCCATATGAAGTACCTGGAATAGTTAAATTATTAGAGACAGAAACTAGAATAGTGGTTACCAGGTGCTAGGGATAGGGGGTGGGGAATGAAGAGTTAATGTTTAATGGGTACAGAGTTTCAGTGTGGAATGATGAAATTCTGGCAGTGGATGGTAGTGATATGAATATACTTAATGCCACTCACTTATAATTTAAAATGATTAAAATGGTAAATCTTATGTTATATGTATTTTACCACAATTAAAATGTAAAATATATATAGAAGCTCACATTTTAACAAATACAAAACAGGAAATTCCAGATTTGTTAATTGTGAATGCTGGAAGAATTTTTGGAGAAGAAAATGGCAACCCACTCCAGCATTCTTTCCTGAAGAATCCCCATGGACAGAGAAGCCTGGCGGGCCACAGCTCATGCGATTGCAAAGATTCGGACATGACTGAAGTGACTTAGCAGACCAACTTCTTTTTCCAGGTTGGATAACATTTATCTACGACCACCACCTATTCCATCCTACTCCCTGCTCCCAGGAAGAAGAGACTTGCTCAAGGACAAGCAGCCAGTTTATGGGAACCTGGAACTAGAACACAGACTTTCTGACACCTCCCAGTGACCTTCTCACTGCATCGCTTAGTCTTGGTTGCCCCTCAGCTTTGATAATGAAAGTTACCAGATGGTCATCAGAGTAGCAGGGAACACATGGTGGTAAAAGCAGAGCCTTCTCTTCATATACCTGTGTGGTCCACAAGAAACAGAGGGTTATGGGTGATGGGGAAGGGCCTGAATCTCCCAACCTCTCTTTCACTTCCTACTTCCAAGCACACAAATCGCAACTTCTCATCACACGCACATGGCTAACATTGTTAATCAATGATAGTAACTGACCTGCTGTCTCTGAACCAAACCTCATGACTGTATTTAATACTAGAGTTCATACATGGGATGAAATCTGTCTCTCTTCCCCCATTTTAATAAGCTACATCAGGAGAAGAACAATACTTTTTTTCATTTCTCTCTAAAAGTACTATTAAATATCTGTTTTATGCCTTGTGCTTGGTTAGGAACTTTACCAACATAACCTCATGTAATCCTCCAACCAAAGGTAAGTGATCTTTATTTAACACACAGGAAAGCTGAGATTCAGATCTGAGAAGATATTTGTCCAAGTTTGCTCTGTGAGGCATTCACAGAACTGGAATTCAAACGCAGGGCTTCCTAGTGAAGTGAAAGTCACTCAGTCATGTCTGACTCTTTGCGACCCTATGGACTATACAGTCCCGGAATTCTCCAGGCCAGAACACTGGAGTGGGTAGCATGTCCCTTCTCCAGGGGACCTTCCCAGCCCAGGGATCAACCCAGGTCTCTTACACTGCAGGCAGAGTTTTTACCAGCTGAGCCAAAAGAGAAGCCCAGGGCTTCCTAACTCCACAACTGTTCAGTGTACCTGGAAAATCTCAAATATGGAGTAGGCAGACAAATTTCATTTCCCAAGCCCATACCAGCTGGTTGGTTTTATTTTCCTGATGTGTTGTCTTGAAAAGGAATTTGGTGCTGAGTTCAGGTTCAGGAGGGCTTCCCTGATGGCTCAGGTGGTAAAAAAAAAATCTGCCTGCAATGCAGGAGACCTGGGTTCAGTCTCTGGATTGGGAAGATCCCCTGGAGAAGGAGATGGCAAAGCACTCCAGTATTCTTGTCTTGGAAATCCCATGGATAGAGGAGCCTGGTGGGCTACAGTCCACGGGGTTGCAAAGTGTTGGACATGAGTGAGCGACACATTTCACTTTCAGGTTCAGGAAGAAAGAGCGCTGTGATGGATTAGTGATGTCTGCTACAGGAGTGCAGAGCCCTTGCGCATGCCAGAAGCGTGTGTGACAGAGCTTGGGGTCACATGTCAGTGTTTGCTCCTGACGTAGGACAGCATACATGTGCGTGTTGCATCCTCTGGCCTGTGATGGCCCTGCAGTCTTGTTCTTCTCTCAGGCTCTGGGCTCCCCGGTTCCCTGCTCCTCTCTAAGAGGAGACCACCTCACCATTTCCCTGGGTTTCCAATGGGGCTGAAAGATAGTGGATGAGAAAGCATTTGATGCCCAAGTGAAAATAGTGGAGTAGATATATATTTCGCTTCCTTTTCTCAAAACCAACCTAAAACAACAATCACAAAAACAAAAAAGTGAACAAATAGAAGCGGGGTCTTTTTTCACTGTGAGTTATGCCATAAATTGTTTATAATTTCAACTACAAAATCTGAAACATACTTGCCAAGTTTTGTAAAAGCTATCGGGACAAATGTAGAAACTGATGAAGATACATGAACATCCTCAGATAACCTACATGAACCTACACGAAGCTGAGAACCTGCATGAACAGCTATGACTGGGCCACACTGATCACTGAGATGTCAAATACTGAGCGGCTCTCCTACCGCAGAAGAAATGAATGATGTGGACAGAGACGCTGAGGCAGTAAATCAAAATGGAAGGCATTTCCCACGCTACCTACACCTTCCCTCACTACCCCCCCGACAAAGGGCTGTGAAAGTGAAAGTCACTCAGTCATGCCCAGCTCTTTGCGACCCAATAGACTATACAGTCCATGGAATTCTCCAGGCCAGAATATGGGAGTGGGGAGCCTTTTCCTTCTCTAGGAGATCTTCCCAACCCAGGGATCAAACCCAGGTCTCCCACATTGCAGGCGGATTCTTTACCAGCTGAGCCACAAGGGAAGCCCAAAAATACTGGAGTGGGTAGCCTATCCCTTCTCCAGCAGATCTTCCCGACCCAGGAATCTAACTGGGGTCTCCTGCACAGCAGGTGGATTCTTTATCAACTGACCTATGGGCTTCCCTCTTGGCTCAGCTGGTAAAGAATCTGCCTGCGATGCAGGAGACCTAGGTTCAATCCCTGGGTTGGGGAGATCCCCTAGATAAGAGAAAGGCTGCCCAGCTGGCCTGGAGAATTCCATAGACTAGCTCATGGGGTCACAAAGAGTCAGACACTACTGAGAGACCTTCACTTTCACAAAGGGCTGGATCCACCCAAAAATGAGTTAGGAGAAAACTAACATAGGAACTGTGCCCAGAGCCACAAAAAGGGGGAAAAAAGGAACACAAACAAAGGCAGATGAAGAAAATATACCACAAGAGTAATTGCCCCAAAAAAGAGAGAAGACATCAGAAAAACTGGTTTTATGGAGTACCAGGTAATTGCAAACAACATGACATTTTTTTTTCTTTTTTAATTTTCAAATGGATTGGAGTAAAGGCTTATAAAACAACAACACAAAATTAAACCAAGCTGTCTTGCATGGGAATGAAATAGAATAAATGAAAAGAAACAGGAGAGATGGAACCCACCTTAGAAACAGCAAAAAATAGAAGAAGCATGATGAAAATAGTTTAAGGAACATTGTGAAAAAGCTGGAATTAATTAGAAAACTTTTCTTAAAGATTAGGAAGAAAATAATGTTCTTAAGACAAAGACTGTCAAATATACAGGCAATCAATGAGGCAACAACATAATCTAAGAAATGCCAGGAAACAATTCTGAAGTTAAAGAACCTAAATCCATAGATCAAAAATGTGCAGGACCTTTCAGAAAAAAAAAAAAACCACAAAACTTGGTAAAAATATGTCAACATAAAAATATATCTGAATGACACAACTGAGATTCAAAAATAGAATCTATTGGCCAGTTCACAATGATGGGGAGAAATCAGGGTGACACAAACTTCTCCAAGGCAGCACTAGAAGACCATGGACCATCTAGCAAGGTCTGAGGACAAGAAAATAGAACCAAAGAGTTTCATACCCAGTTAAGTTGATTTTCCAGATCCCAAGGCAATGATACTCTGTCTCAAGACTGTAGGAACTCAGGAGACAAACTTCATGAGCCTTTCTTGAATAAAATACATATTAACAAATATATTTTACTTTTTTTTAACTTTTAACAAATATATTTTAAAAATGAAGAACTCGTGAAAGAAAAGCTGAGTGCCAAAGAATTGATGCTTTTGAACTGTGGTGTTGGAGAAGACACTTGATAGTCCCTCGGACTGCAAGGAGATCCAACCAGTATATCCTAAAGGAGATCAGTCCTGAATATTCATTGGATGGACTGATGCTGAAGCTGAAACTTCAATACTTTGGCCAGCTGATGTGAGGAACTTATTCGTTGGAAAAGACCCTGATGCTGGGAAAGATTGAAGGCAGGAGGAGAAGGGGACAGCAGAGGATAAGATGGTTGGATGGCATCACTGAGTTTGAGCATCCCTGGGAGTTGGTGATGGACAGGGAAGCCTGGTGTGCTGCAGTACCTGGCGTCGCAAAGAGTCGGACATGGCTGAGTGCCTGAACTGAACTGAACTGAACTCGTGAAAGCCAAGACCAACAGTGTGTGTGGTGGGGTCTTAGGAGAGGAGGAGAGTAAACAGATGCACAGCACTGAATCTATACACATACAGAACGAAGCCCAAGTCTCCAACACCTATGTTGTTTCCAAACAACATGAAAGAGTGTAACCTTGACACAGTATGACAAAATCAGGAGGTGGTGGAATGAACGTGCTAATTTCCTAATCTTTCCTACTAGGGAGGTATCACATATGGTATAAAATTTAATCAACAGTTATTTTAAAATCATAGCAACATCTCAATATTTTTAAATTTTTTTCTCTTTAACTGTAGGAGGATACATCTTTTATAAATCAAAATGTATCTGAAGTACAAAATTCCTTCAATTTTACCACAATTTCCATTTCTTCCTTTAAATTCAAGGAAACATAATGATGCCATTATGATCCTATTTTTCCTCCTGTCTGTCTCTTCTGTCATATCCTGTGTAGGTTCATGGAGATATGCCTGGAAATTATCCATCAAAAGTTTATCACAGACGTTTCTGAATAACAGAAATGTTTATTTTACATTCTTTTTTGTTTTGTCTAGTATTTCTTGAATTATTTTTTTGCAATGCATATTTGCCTTTTTACAAGAAAAATCTTTATTCTTTATTAAGATAGAAAGCAAAGTGTTAATAGTTGCATGCCTATGAGGTTTATGTTTTGTGTTTATTTTTGTCCCACTTGAGAGTCCGTTGGACAGCAAAGAGATCAAACCAGTCAATCCTAAAGGAAATCAACCCTGAATATTCATTAGAAGGACTGATGCTGAAGCTGAAGCTCCAATACTTTGGCCACATGTTGTGAAGACCTGACTCATTGGAAAAGACCCTGATGCTGGGAAAGATTGAGGGCAGGAGGAGAAGGGGATGACAGAGGATGAGATGGCTGGATGGCATCACTGACTCAATGGACAGAGCTTGAGCAAGATAAGGGAGCTGGTGAAGCATAGGGAAGCCTGGCATGCTGCAGTCCATGGGGTCATAAAGAGTCAGACAAGACTTAGCAACTGAGCAGAGCAACATCAATGCCCCCACTTTATTTGCCTAAGAAATTGAAGCAACCTTCTAAAAATATACACAATGCAAAGCTCTAATATAGACAACTGGAAGTTGGAGGAGAGATGTAGACAGAAAGCGGAGGAAGGAGAGAGAGGAGGGGGAGGAAAAGGAGGAGAAGTGGGAGAGGAAGAGAGGGCAGGGGAGAGGGAGGAGGAGAGGAGGGGAAGGGAGCAAAGGGGAGATGGAAGAAGAGGAGTAGAAGGAGAAGAAGAGCATTATGGAAATTAGGTACATGGAGATGCATGCCATTCATTCCTGTGCGCTTGCTAGAGGTCAGCTGTAGACCTGAACTTGAGTTTCCTAGTTGCTAAAGTGAAGGAAGAAAATATTCTTTTACAGAATCCTCTGTGTCCACTTCCCAGGCAGGCTCTCTCCGCCCCTTGAAGTCCCTCGTTAGCCTGGGGAGACTATGGTTTCGCACTTACACATCCTCCAGGCTGGCCCCAGTCATTAGGGAGCCCTTGCAGCCCCAGCCCCCTTAGCTCCACGTCGCTGTGCACACTCAGCTGCCTTGGCGATTCAGCCCATTTCAACTTCCACTAGGCCCCTTCAGACCAACCTGCACGGCAGACCAGCTGACCGTCTGGCCCTCCCTCCAGCTGCTCCTGGGACACTCTCTGCTGTGTTGCCCCAGAGCTCTGGCTCTGCTGCCCACAAGCTTCTCCTGTCCTTTCCCAGGCTCACAGAGCCCACAACCTGGGTTTCCATTGATGAGTCTAAGAGGCAAGCTTGGACCCCACGTCATTCGAAGGGATTTGATCATGTGTCCCTGACTGGGTTCACTGGAAAGCAGATCCCCAGACAAGAGCTTAGGAAGGGTTCCTATAGATCACAAGTGAGAAATGTATGAGACAGGAAGGATGTGAGTAATTGGGGCTCGGTTTTACTGGGAACCCTCTGAAGGACCCATTGTAGGCAAAACCTTGCACAGAAGCTGGGGTATTTATTCCTCATGCTTATTGGGATTCCTCATTAGTATTCCTTTCTAGTGCCCCAGGCATATCTCCATAAGTATACACAAGATACAGCCCTGGGCTTTGGGATCATGGTCTCCTCTGCACTTCCAGTACCTCCTTACTATTTAAGAGATTCTTCACTTTTTAGCATCTTTGTTCCCTGGAGGTTCGCTTAGGAGTTCAACAACGTAGTTACTTCTATCCTTCTCTAGCTCTGTCTTTAGACACATTTCTCAACCTCTGAGTCTTCATTTCCATCCCTGTGCTGTGTTTAGTCACTCTGTTGTGTCTGACTCTGCCGTCTCGTGGACTGTAGCCCGCCAGGCTCCTCTGTCCATGGGGATTCTCCAGGCAAGAATACTGGAGTGGGTTGCTATACCCTCCTCCAGGGAGTCTTCCCAACCCAGGGATCAAACCCAGGTCTCCTGCATTGCAGGAGGGTTCTTTACCAGCTAAGCTACCAGGAAAGCCCCTCCATACTTGTAACACAGAACGAAAAGGGCCGCCTTCAAAGCATTGGTACGGTATGAATAGAGGGGGTGCATATAAAGGGACAAAGGAAGTGCTCAGTACCCAGGCCCCCGGTACTGTTATCAGGGCTGTGGCAGCTCTGGGGACCGAGGTGCCATCAGACTGCAAGGCGGTCACCTCACCTCTGCCCCGGGGACTTGCCCCTCTCCATCCGCCCAGGGGCCCATGGCCGATGCATTGGAAAGACGTGGCCCCATCGAGCCTTGTCCCTGGGCCCACGTGTGCTCCTGCTCCTCCAGCATCCTGACAGCATTTGGTGGCTGTCAGTCATCCTCCAGATTGTTTCCTGCCCGTCAGAAATCAAAGTTGGTGTTTTGACAAAATGTGGAGGGGACTGGAGGAGAGCGCTGTAAAACACAGGAGGATGTCGGGGGCTCAGGGAGACGAGCTGAGAGACAGCCTGGGTGGGCACGGATGCCCAGACGGGGCGGGGTGGGTCAGGGAAAGATGACTGTGGGGGCAAGGATGACCTGGCTCTCTCTGGACAGGCACCATGCCACCCCCAGTTCTGTCAACACGATGATGGATGAGGGCCATCAGGCTCACCCTGAGACCCTGACCCTCCACACCCGCCTCATTCCTTCCATTCCCCCCACCACAGGGCTCCCCACCGCACGGGTGAAGACTGGACACCCAGAGGTGCTGGACGTGACTCCACAAGGGCTCACAGCTCTTGTGCCAGAGCCAGGATGCATATCAGACCTACTTGAGGTTTGACCCACACAGTCTCAACCCGCATCTGCCCACAGTACCAGCGGCCAGAGCAAGACCTTCAGTCACACTAGAGCTTACAGCAACCAGCATCCTCAGATGGTTCCTGGCATCTCAGAGCGGTTCCTACCCAACTGCCCACTCATCTGTTCTTCACCATACCCCATGAGATACATCAGGCAGAGATGATCATGCCCATTTTTCAGATGTATAAACTGAGGCCTGGGGAGGGAAAGAGACTTGTCTGGAGCCTCTACAGGGTTGGCAGAGGCAGGACTAGGGGTCTGGCCACAGAGCCCACGAGCACTGGAGAGAAGACTGAGATGCAGGCTCAGGGGTGAACCATGGGGGGCTTCCTGAAAGAGGCAGCCTCGGAGGCCAGCTTGCGAAGATTGAACAGCCACTTGGGGCTGATGGAAATGGGTCAAAGGGACTGTCCCTTAGAACACCAGGATCTGGTGGCCCAGGCTCTGTGGCAGTCAGGGTTCCTCAACTCATGCCTTCAAAAGTTCTGTTCCCAAACCCTGGATAATCTCCATGCTTTCCCTCAGCTGAAGAATGTTACCCCTGATGCACCTGGGACATGGGGAGGGGTGGTCCCAGAAGGGACTGGGGAGCCAGGTGTCTCCCTCTGAATCTTTGCTGATGGAGTAGGTCATCTTGAGTAAGACCCTGCCCATCTCTGAGCCTCAGTTTCTCCATTAGCAAAATGAGAAAGTCCTTTCCAGCTTCAAACTTTATCCATGAAATGAGTTCTCTCCTCTCAAACTCCCCACAGCAAGAGCAAGGCTGCCGGAAGTCCAACAGGCCTGGGTCAGTGACCTCCAAAGAAGTTCCGAACAGGGTCTTCCAATGAAAGACCCCCAGAGCCTGATGTACCGCCTCTGGTGGCTTCAGTGAGGACTACTAAAGGGTTAACTGCTCCCGGTACCCAGATAAAGTCCTAGGGATTCTCCCTACTCACCTACCCCATGATTAACTCAGTTGAATAAGTGATATAATCATCATTTCTGATGATAAAGATATAGAAAAACAAATCGAATGTGTCAGGTACTGCATTCAGAGAGGTGATCAAGTGATGTGGGGGCTGACCACCTGGCCTCCAGGAATGCTGCTTTGGACTCTTTTACAGGTCCTTGAAATTAGGCAAAGCTTTGTTTCGATGATTGTAGGATCAAGAAACAAGGATGATGGGATGATAGGAGTGGGGACAGAGGTGTGTCAGAACCAACCCAAAGGAGCTCACAGAACCAACAGTTAGAATTTCAGGAATTTTGTCAGCCAGGTGTTAAATATAGCCACAATGAACAGTTAAATTGTATTAACTCACAATGAAATGGATTATATTAAAACTAAAGTTAATAAACACTCAAAGGCCCTCAATCCCTAATTACTGCATAGTACTGTACTATTGCATACTCTTGGGGTTAGTTCCATCTACGGAACAGAAACACTATATATCCGTGTGCTGTTCTATGTCCCTTCCAAACCTCCCATTGAGTGACGGCTTGTCAATAACTTGACATTGACCGTGGTGGGAGTATTCACATCATAGAGACTGGCCAACACCACAAATCAGGGCTTTGATTCTTGGAGAGCCGATGGTGAAATATCCACCAGTACACCACTGAGTAAGGGACAGGGCAAGAAGAAAGAGGACAGAGTCCAGTGTGGAGGCAGAGAGAACATTGCATGTCATCCAGCCCCAGTCAATTGTGATATGAGCCCAAAGAGGGACAGGGACTGGTCCATGATGACACAGAAAGTCTCTGGCGAAGTGAAACTGGGATCCGGGCCTCCCATCTCCCAGGATGGAGGGATCCAGAATGGCCACCTCCAAGGTGATCACCAGGAGGCTGGAAGCAGAGGAAAGTGACCCAGACCCAGGCCCCACCCCATACCTTGTGTTCAAGATAGTCCCTCCTGACTGACTTTTTGCTCCTTGAGTGCCCCCACATCCAGGGCAGGAATAGTCACCTTCACTTTGCAGATGAGGCAGCTGAGGCCCAGAGAGGCCAAGTGACTTGCCGAAGGTCACACAGCCAGTCAGCAGCCCCAGAACCAAGCCAGGCCCTGACTCCCAGCCCAGGATGCTGAATCCTGCCCCTCTGGTTTCCTCTGGGCTCTCCTGGCCCAGAGCCCTGCTGGATACCCCCCACCCTTGGCCTGTCTTCTGTGACCATCAGCTTCCTCTTCCCATCAATCACACTCCACCCAGAGCTCAACTCAGAGCTGCTGCACCCTCCCAAGCCCCCTCTCCAGCCTCCATCCCTGAGCCCCAGACCCTTTGCTCCAGCTGCCCCCAGATACCCAGACACCAGATCAGGGACCCACAGAAGGTCAGGGCTGGTGGGGTCCCAGGAGCATCAGGACCACCCCTGGGGGCCCAGGAGGGAGCAGTGGTCCCTCAGCCCCATGACGTGCCCCTCCCCCCATGAAGCCCCCAGGGCCTGGCTTGGGGTGCTGCTCTTCTCCCAGCCTCCCTCCTTCTGCTTCCTGCCTCACTCAACCCACAGCAGACTGCAAATATAGGTCTAAGATTTGATTTACCAACTTCCTCGGGAAGGAGGGTGGTATCTGCACCTGCAGTAACTAAGAGGCCGGTGATTTACTCTGCTGGGAAATGCTGGCTCCTCTGGAGGGATGGTCTCAGCCCCTCCTGGTCGAAGACTGAGATTTATTGAGGCTTCTCTTTCCCAAGGACCCTCCTGGTAGCTTCGGGGTGGGGGCAACAGAGGTGGAGTAGCCACACGGACTCCCATGCGTGGTTTGTTTGGAAACAAACCTAGACAGTGTGGTTGGAAGAAGGGTCACCAAGAGCCTGGGTCTGAGTCCCTGCCTCACCACTGCCAAACTAAGTGACCTTCAGCAGACCTCAATTTCCTCATCTGCAAAATGGGCATAATCACAAAATGGAGCTGGTGATTATGGAGCATAGTCTACTCTCCAAGATGATGAGGCTTAGACAAGGTTGTATGTATAAATACCAAGCACATAGTAGGTGCTCAGGAAAGTTGAATTCTGCCCTCTGGCCTATTTGAGGTTTCCCTTTCCTCACCAGATCACCTCCTCCGTGTTTCCCCACTAACATTCCTCTAAGTGCCCTCCTGCACTCATCTCTGTCCTTTGGGAGAGCAGACCCTGTCGGTCTCATAGGTTCCAGGTTCCTGTGGCTTAGGACGGAGAAGGATGAGGTCCCATGGGCAGGACAGGCCAGCTGCATGCCAGGACACTGGGCACAGATGGCTCACGTGTCCAGGCAGGGATGGTTAGCAGTGCGCTGGTTTCTTGCACATCTTGTCAACAAAGGGCCCCTGGCAGAGGAGGGGGCCTCTGGGGCCAAAGTTGTGCTCTGATCCAAGGAGTCAACAGAACTCTTTAATCTGCCTGGATCCAAATAAAGCAAGGAGGGGCTGGCCGGGTGGCTGGCCTACTTAACTCAGGCTGGCCTGGGTCCATCTAGACTCCCATAGGGAAAGGGAGTGGGGGTCTTCTACTCTGCACCCAGAGACCTCAGCCTGAATGCACAGCCTCCTGAAGGTGTGTCCAGGCCTCTTCAAACTATCAGGGTGAGAGTCTGAGTCTAAGAGCAGTCCCTGCAGGAAGTCAGCCAGCAGGATACAGGGTCTGGAGGAGGGGGCTCTGGAGTCAGGCCCATGCAGACCCAGAGGGACCACTAAGATCTGGGCTGGCCCTGGCAACCCCAACAGCCCTTCCATCTCCCAGATCTGGGGCTTCTCACCTGTGAAGTGGGAGTGGAGCTCTCTCTCACTTGGTGGTATGTATTAAGTACTCTGAGGAAGGGCCCTGCAGAGTCCCCAACACACAGTAGGTCCTCAACAAAGACATGTGACTCTATCAAAGTTCCATGAACCAAGTTTTAGTAAAGTGTGTATTTGGAAGCCAGACCATAACGGTTCAGAGCTCTCTTGCCCATATACAAGCCCTGTGGTCTTGACACATTAGCCTCAAAGCATCTGGATTTCCATCTGGAAAACGGGGAATAATATTGCCCCCATCACAAAGCTGTTGTGAGGATTAAATGAGATAATACACCTAGAGTGCTTAGAACAGAGCTGGTCTCACAGAAAGCCTTAGTAAAAGTAGCTTCTTTGTGGTTGTTTGCTGTTGCTATTACAATGGTCACTGTCCAGTCTTTTCTTTTAATGGCCCCTCCAGAGCTGCACGGGCTGTCTTTGTGTCCCCTCTGGTCTATTCAAGGTCGTATGGTTTCCACTGGGGTCTGCCCTCCTTCTGTTCCAAATCCTGACCATCTCTATTTCTCTGTCTCTGTTTGACACATGCACACACGCACACACATGCAAGCATTTCTCCCCTAAACCTGTGACAGGGGACCAGAGCCATCTCAGTTCTTTCCTATTGACAAGTTCAAGGAGGCCTCTCTCTGTGTAGGGAAGGTCCCATCCTCACAGCCATATGGACATCACGAAGGGGCTCCGGGGACCTCCTGTCCCCAGGCTGACCCATGTCTTCTTGGAAACTTGCACTCTGGCTGCCAAGTGAGAGCCCCTGCGCAGGTGGAAAGGGCTCACAACTGGTTCCTCCCTCTGGGAACCGAGGTTTCTGCAGACCTTCTTATCTGTCATGGAGGAACCATCTCTGAAAAATGAAGGGCTGCAGACCAGACCCACACACACAGGTGGGGTTTTAGTAACATAATATTTTTGTCCTTTCATCAATTTGCTAATATGTAAAATCTGAAGACTTCATGCAAAGATCTAGAGTTCTGTAGGCATTTTTTTGTTTTCTTTTTTTGAATCAGAAGGCAGACATTGTCTCAGGAACAGACAGCAGGAACCAAGACACAACCTTGGGTGTCCATGGTTCCTCCAGCCTGTGTGAGTCACTTGCGATGCCTGCTTGCCCCTGAAGACCCTTGAGGCTGTGCTGCTGTCCTGGACTCCCCCACCCCAGACTGCTCTGTACAGATGGGTGAACAGCACCCCATCTGTCCACCCTACCCTGGATTGCCCACATGCTTGATGGTAAGAATGGCTGTGTCCACTGCTGTATCCCCAGTGCCAGAAACACTGCCTGACACATAGTAGGTGCTCAGTTAACATTTGTTGGATTTGTTGACTCCGTGAATCAGAGGCAGAGCCATGTCTCAGACCCACATCTCCTGTTTCCCAGCCAGGAGCCTCCTCAGCCCTGGTGGTTTATCCCATGACTACCAGGCCCCACAAGAGAGTTTCAGCCCCCAAATGCCCCCACTCTCAACAATAGGTACATACTTAGCCTTTGCCTTGGTCCACTCAGATGACTGATAGCCTATTCCAAGTTAGCCCTGGACAGGAAGGGGTCTCCAGAAGCCATCATGTATCACCATCTTTGTTGAGTACAAGACTGTTAAACATTTTTAAAAGTGTGGGACACACGCAAGCTGCGAGCTGTCTATTTGAGTGGGAGGGGTGGAAAGCAGTGCTGAGGCCATGGTGTTGGGCAGACCTGAGATCAAATCCTCAATGTATCACATCCCGGCTCTTTGGAAGCAGCACTTAATTCTCCGAGCCTGTCTCTTCTCCCATAAAATGAGGATAATACAGCAATGACCTCCAGAGGGTGTTGTAAGGATTAAACAAAATAACCCAGGGACTAAAAAGCCTCTTGATGAAAGTGAAAGAAGAGAGTGAAAAAGTTGGCTTAAAACTCAACATTCGGAAAACTAAGATCATGGCATCTGGTCCCATCACTTCATGGCAAATAGATGGGCAAACAGTGGAAACAGTGAGATAATTTATTTATTTATTTATTTTTGGCTCCAAAATCACTGCAGATGGTGACTGCAGCCAGAAATTAAAAGACGCTTACTCCTTGGAAGGAGAGTTATGACCAACCTAGACAACATATTAAAAAGCAGAGACGTTACTTTGTTAAGGTCCATCTAGTCAAGGCTATTGCTTTTCCAGTGGTCATATATGGATGTGAGAGTTGGACCATAAAGAAACTGAGCACCGAAGAATTGACACTTTTGAACTGTGGTGTTGGAGAAGACTCTTGAGCATCCCTTGGACTGCAAGGAGATCCAACCAGTCTATCCTAAAGGAGATCAGTCCTGAATATTCATTGGAAGGACTGATGTTGAAGCTGAAACTCCAGTACTTTGGCCACCTGATGCGAAGAACCGACTCATTGAAAAAGACCCTGATGCTGGGAAAGATTGAGGGCGGGAGGAGAAGGGGACGACAGAGGATGAGATGGTTGGATGGCATCACCGACTCGATGGACATGAATTTGAGTAAACTTCGGAAGTTGGTGATGGACAGGAAGGCCTGTCACGCTGCCGTCCATGGGGTCACAAAGGGTCGGACACAACTGAGCGACTGAACTGAACTGAACTGAATCCAGGGATGTCACTAAGCTCAGTGCCCAGCACACAGTAGGTGCTCAAGAGATGGTGGCTGCTATTGCTCTATTTCTGCCCCCAACCACCACTATTAGATCCCAGAGGTAGAGGACGTGCTATGGACCGAGGGTACTAGGAATGTGGAAATGCTTCCAGATAACTTTCCCTGCCACTGTAATCCCAATGGCACTCGTATAACACAATGGAGCTGTGTTATATGCTGATTATTCCATCGATAGACAGTCTTAGTACCCAGGTAAATTCAGGGGTCCTTCATGATAAGTACCCCCAGGAGTTTGGGGGCCGAGATTAGGAATCTCAAAGACAGCTCTAACTAAAGCCAATGAGGATTCCTGCCATTCACAATATTGGTGGCAGTGCAGTATCAGAGGCCACCTCTGATACTCTGGACCCAGCCTCACCTCCCTTCCTACCTCACCCCTTCGGACCAGAACCCTGGGCCCCATGCAGTTCAGACCGTTCCCTGATCCTGAAAGACAGAAGTCCTCCCTCTCCCCAATCCTCCTTCACCCCTCCAACCCCCAGCAGTTGCAGCTGAGTTCTGTGGCTCTCTTCCTTTCCAATGAATACATAATCGCCTCCCAGGATGGGCTGAGATGATGGTTGTAATAAAACCGCTTCATTACATCCTTCTACTCAGAGCCGTTTAATGAACATGCAGCTTCAGGCCCTCCATGGCCCCTGAGTCAAATGCAAATGAAACGCAGAGCACGGTATCATTTAATTAGCTGGGGATGAGGGGGGATACGGAGAGAGATGGCATTAGAGAGAAGCAGAGGGACAGAAGTTGTATGTGGGAAGGGCGAGAGGATGAGGGAGGGCTGGGGAGGAGAGGAGAGATGACAAAATGAGATTATAAAATGATATCACTTGAGCTACTGGACTCAGCTGCGCTTAAAGATATCAACCCTTGGACATTTGAGATGAATGAGCCAGGAGATGCCTCATTTTGTGCTCTGTTTTGTTTAAACCTATTGGAATCGGATTTATGTTTCTGGAACTGAAAGTGTCTTGAAAGACAAAACACATTGTTGGCAAAGGGAACCGCATATGGAAAGTGCCTGAGGATAAAGAATCACAGTCTATTCAAAGACCCCAAATAATGCCCGTGGGTCTGAAGTATGATGAAGGAGGCAAGAGGAGTGTCTTTGTATCAAGCACAAAGGGGGCCAAGAAAGGATTCTGAGGGGCCAAGAAGCCTTATCAGAAGTTGAGCAAATGATAAGGACCAAGGTGGGGGCTGAAGACAATGCATCCAGGCAGCTTCTACCTCTGATAATGGGCATCCCCCACGGTCTCCCCCAATAGCCTCACTTCTCAGCATCCCTTTGTCCACTCCTAGGATGTCCAGAATCAGAGATCCAGAGACAGTCAGAGCCAGAAGGGACTGTTAATATCCATTAGCACAACGCACTCCTTTTCTTCTCTTTTGTTCATGACAAACGTGTTCATGCATGCATACGTTCCCTTGTATGTGTTGTGTTCTTGTGTGTGTGCATGGTAAAAAGTCTAATCATTTAGATAAAGGAATCAGTTTTATGTTACAGACCAGGAGAAGGGTGTCCTCTGCCTCTCCTGAGTCGCTGGGAGGGTGACAGGAAGTGCTGCATGGAAAGTTCACAGCCCCTGCTGGCACACAGCATATGCCCCATGATGTCGGCTGGTTCTGGAATGTCCTCTTCATGCTGGGGCCAGCTGTTTCTCTGATTGCTCCTGCCCCCATCTGGGAGTTCTAAAGGGCAACGACTGGACTGATTCACAGATACACCCTGTGAGGAGTAAGGATGAGCAATGTTTAATAAATGGACCCATAAAAGAGGAGTTGGGGTGCAAGCATGTCATGACCCAGAGAGGGTTTCTGAAGGTAGAGGGGTGGCCCCAGATCCTCACCCACCACCACCACCCATCCCTTACACCTCAAAGGGAAAAGGCCACCACCCAGTGGCCAAACAAGCAGAACTGGTTCCCACCTCATGGAAGGTCAACGATGAACCCCTCTGGTGGGAGAGGAGGGTGAGGACGTTGCCTGGCTGCTGCCCAAGTCCAGCGTCTGTGCTGGGCTTTTCACACGGGTCACTTGGCGGTGGACCCATGGCCCCTGGGGTCTCCAGAGCCGCCCGGTCCCAGGAGCAGGTGTTTCTTCTCTGCTCACACGTGTCACCTGGACTGGGTCTCTCCTGCTGCCCCCACGTGGCCCCTGCCCATACTTTTCTGCAGGAGCCCCTGTGCTCCGCAAGGCCCACACCTGTGTGCACCCTCTGGTCTCTGCTGGGGTGAGAACAAGGATTCGGTTAATACACATTTCGTTTTCACAAAAATCTCCTTTCACATTCGTCTTGCCCCTGAATTGGCCGTGTGTGCAAACCCACTTCTCACCCTCACACCCGCTTTGCCTCTCTCACCAGGATGTGTCAGGGCAATGCCCCCTCACAGAGGGACTGTGAAGCAATACCTCAGCCCAAGTGAGCAGGTCACTCTGACCCTCCAACCTCTGTGCTCAGAAAAGGCAGTCATAAAAGTCTGGCCTGTTCAGGGTTTGTCCAAAATCTCTGCAGAGCACTCCATCCAAAACAAAATTCCTGAAGTAACTGGCCATGCTGAAACTGTGAGGTGCCATTTCTGGGAGGAGGGGATTCCGAAGAGCTCCACTCCTTTAGGTCTCAGCATAGAAAAGAATTCAGTAAGAGGCAAAGCGATAAGAAGTGATTTATTAGACTAGGACATTCTTCTAATAAATTCTTGTGAGGTTTACAAGTGGGCGAGTGAGAGCGTGCGATGCCCTGAGCACTTACTGGGCTGCAGTTTTATAATCAAAGGAAAAGTGGAGAGGGGAGAGGACCTTCTTTGTCATTTTTGAGTTGGTTTCCATCATCACCTCCTCCTCCAGGTCGGGCAGGGGAGTTTTTTTGTCCCTACATGATCAAGTTAGGTCGGCATATTATTGTTTTTTTTGTGTACAGAGGGTACTCCCTAACTTACTGAGCTCATTGGCAGGGTGTGGGTCTTATGCCACCATTGTCTTTTGTTTGTTTGTTTGTTTTTATTCTGGGGCATATCTTGTGCTTCTATTGAATGGTTTTGTTGCTAAGCAAGCCTGCTTGCTTTTGTGGTTAAGCAAACTTGCTTTCTTGGGTAATCATTAACTTACAGGGATCTCCCATATTTTTTCTACTTACAATCCCCTAGTGGGATTAAAGTTTTAATCACCTACTTTGCCCCTTTATTCTGTCTCTTCCAACGTGTTGTCCTTGAGTAGAGATCTGAGTGATAGCAGAAGGGAAGTTCACAGCTAGGAAAGATTCAGGGCTTAGATAGTCTTGGGTCTGTGACTCACATTTAACATTCAGGATGTTTGACTTGGAGTGCGTCACTTAAAGAACTGACTCATTGGAAAAGACCCTGATGCTGGGAAAGATTGAAGGCAGGAGGAGAAGGGAACAACAGAGGATGAGATGGTTGAATGGCAACACCGACTTGAAGGACATAAGTTTGAGCAAACACCAGGAGTTGGTGATGGACAGGGAAGCCTGGTGTTCTACGTCCAAGGGGTAGCAAAGAGTCGGACATGACTGAGTGACTGAACTAACCTGATGTCACTTAAACTTAAATCAGCCTCAGTTTCCTCATCTGCAAAGTGGGCTTCATAATAGTATCTTCCTAGATTCAGAACTGAAGTACATAAGAAAAATGCACATTTCTCTAGACTTCTGCTTATATACAGGATGGAGTAATAGGAACTGAATTACTCTCCTGCCTGAAACAACTAAAACACACACACACACAAAATATGAAACAATGGTTGGTTTGTAAGTCATTTGACATTATGCAGTGAAAGATAGCAATCCCTGGGAGATAGAAAACAAATAAAGTGAGCCCTGTGTTTCCCAGTTTAAGTCTTGAGAGAGCTTCCAAGACGTAGGGGCTGGGGAATCCAGACAGAGCCACTAGGACTCTCTGGGTTGAGAAGATGGGCTGAGTCTGGGGAGAGCTCCCAAGGCAGAGTAAAGAAGAGGGGAGAGCTGCACACGGAGAGCCCCAGGTATCTGAGAAGGATCCTTCAGCCAAGCAGTGATCAGGACACGTGTGTGGGGAAGGAACCATCTGAGAAGACTAGACTAGGAAATAATCCCTGGTACTCACACAGGAATGGGAATGATACCTGCTCCAACCAGTCAGCTTGGGAAACTTCATAATTCACAAGGAACTGAGTAGAATACTCAGAAGGCTCTTGCCTCAGCACTGGGAAAAACTAGCCTTAAGTTAAACGATGCTCTGATCTGCCTAATAAATCTTAAAAGCAACAACCAAATGGATAAAACTATTTTTAAATAATTTAACTACATTCCAGAACAAAACTCATGAATATTCATAGAAAAACAAAAGTATTCAGCATGCAACAAAGTAAAATTCACAATGTCTGATACCCTCCAAAATTATCAGGAATGCAAAGAGATAGGACAACATGACCTGTAATGAGGAAAACAAAAAAAAATCAACCAACCCAGAAGTGATGGACTTCAGAATTAGCAGACAAGGACCCCCTGACAGCTCAGTTGGTAAAGAATCCACCAGCAATGCAGGAGACCT
Source organism: Muntiacus reevesi (assembly GCF_963930625.1). Taxonomy (NCBI): domain Eukaryota; kingdom Metazoa; phylum Chordata; class Mammalia; order Artiodactyla; family Cervidae; genus Muntiacus; species Muntiacus reevesi. The sequence goes on from NC_089251.1 coordinate 114,230,955, forward strand.
GGCTCGATTCCTGGGTTGAGGAAGATCCACTGGAGAAGGGAAAGGCTACCCAGTCCAGTATTCTGGCCTGGAGAATTCCATGGACTGTATGGTTCATGGGGTTGGGTAGAGTCGACACGACTGAGTGACTTTCACACAACATCGAACAATTGTAAGTTTACTCCAGGGACTTCCCTGGTGGTCCAGCGGTTGAGAATCCACCTTCCCATGCAGTGACATGGGCTCAATCCTTGCTGGGGGAACTAAGGAACCACATGACGCAGGGCAACTAAAGCCACACGCTGCAACATGTACAATGAAGACCCAGCACAGCCCCAAAATAATAAACAAAAAGCTATTCCATATTTTCAAAAAACTACAAGAAAGATTTAGAAGGACAAATAGAAACATGGGAGATGTAAGATAAGATTCAAATTTGCAACAGCTAGCATTTTGTCTCATAGAGCCATGGTGAAATCTCAAATCAAATTTAATGTTACATTTTAACACTTGCTATCCTTATATTCTGTTACTGTTGTTTTTCAGTCACTAAGGAGTGTCCCACTCTTTTTCACCCCATGGACTGCAGCATGCCACACTTCCCTGTCTTTTGCTATCTCCCAGAGTTTGCCCAAAATTATGTCCATTGAATAGGTGATGCCATCCAGTCATCTCATCTGCTGTCACCCCCTCCTCTTCCTATCCTCAATCTTTCCCAGCTTCAGGGTCTTTTCCAATAAATCAGCTGTTTGAATCAGGTGGCCAAAGTATTGGAGCTCTAGCTTTAGCATTAGTCCTTCCAATGAATACTGAGGATTGATTTCCTCAATATTTGATCTGCTTGCTGTCCAAGGGATTCTCAAGAGTCCTCTCCAGCACCACAGTTCAAAAATGTCTGTTCTTTGACACTCAGCCTTCTTTATGGTCCAAGTCTCACATCTGTACATGATTACTGGAAAAACCATAGCTTTGACTAGATGAACCTTTGTCGGCAAAATAATGTCTCTGTTTTTTAACATGCTGTCTAGGTTTGTCATAGCTTTTCTTTCAAGGATCAAATGCCTACTAAATTAGTGGTTGCAGTCACCATCCACAATGATTTTGGAGCCCAAGAAGATAACATCTGCCACTGTTTCCACTTTTTCCCCATCTATTTGCCATGAAGTGATGGGATCAGATGCCATGATCTTAGTTTTTTGAATTCTAGCAAAAATTGGCCAGCTCTTATGAAAGTTGTCACAGAACAAATATAAATAAAAAGTTACACAGAAATTATATACAAAGGGGCCTTTGAGTTGCTTGTAAAAAGTACATTTTCCATATAACCTAGAAATCACCTTTCTAGATATGCACACGAGTGAATTGAAAATGTGTGTTCACACAGAAATCTGTACACAAATATTTATATCTGCTCTATTCATTGTGGTTCAGTCACTCTGTCGTGTCTGACTCTTTGCCACCCCATGCACTGCAGCATACCAGGCTTCCCGGTCCTTCATCGTCTCCCAGAGCTTGCTCAAATTCATGTCTGTTGAGTTGGTGATACTCTATTCATAACTGCTCCAAACTGGAAAGTACCAAGATGTCTTTGAACAGATGAATGGATAGACAAATAGTGGTACACCCATTCTATGGAGTATGACTCAGCTATGTAGATGAACCAGCTATTGTACTCACGTACAATACATAAACCAGCTATTGTATTCTCATATACACATGTACATGAGAATATTGACCCTTTAAACAATAAGAAAAATTTAGTGTGGGGATTATAATATATGTATAAGTAAAATGCATGACAACAATGGTATGACTGTAGAAAAGCCTTACTTCTGTAAGGTTCTTAAACTGTATATGTAAAATGGCATAATGTCATGTAGGTAGACTGTGTTAGGTTCAGCAATCACTAAAATAGCAAATAGCAATCACTAAAACAACAAAACAAAGAGTTAAACAGCTAACAAGACAACACAGAAGACAGAGTAGAATCATAAATGATAGTCAATCTGAAAGAAGGCAAAGAAAAGGGAGAAGATACACAAAGGAAGAACAATTAGAAAACAAATAGGAAGAAGGTAGATTTCAACCCCAAAACATCACTGCTATGATCACCTTTCTCCAGGGAAGTAAACCAAGGCACAGAGAAGAAAAGGAGCTAGTCGGGAGTTACAGAGCCAGGAAGGAATTGGGCAAGCCTTAAATTAAGTCTGCAGACCTGTTCTCCCAACCTCACAAGGAATGTGTACCCAGCTCTAAAGTCCCTGGAAACTTTTATTCTTCAGCTTTTCCCCTCCCGATAGAATCCCAGATTGATGTGGAGACAGAGGTGACTGGGGCCACAGAGATGATCTGTTCAGCATCTTCATTTTGTCGCTGGGGACACTGTGGCCCTGAGAGGCAAAGGGGCTTGTTCGAGGTCGCACTCTGAAGTAGGAATGAGTGTGACCCAGCAACCTGGCCTGGCTCTTCCCCATTTCCAGCTGCCAGGCTCCTCATCCCTCCTCCCAGAGCCTTTCCTCCGCCTCCCAAACTGCTGTGCCAACACCTGGCCCTTGATTTTCTCTCCCATCCCAACAGGCGTTAATTATAAGCCCTCATCATTGCATTTTCATCTTCTTGGAAATGCTCCCAGGTGTTTTGCAGGAGACATTTGTCTGCATTATTTTCCTCCATGTAAATTCGTTCAGTCATCCATCTCCCATAATCGAAAAAGCCTCAGCTTCAGGCGCTGGTGACTTCTTCCTTTGCAGAGGGCTCCTGGCGCATGTGGGCTGAGCACCCCGCTAATGATGACTGGTGGAGACTGGGGACGCTGACCCCTGGAGCAGGAGGAACTTGTCTGCGCTCACACTGCAGGTAAGAGCTGAGGTAGACCTGGACCTTGGCTCTCTCGGCTCCTGGACCTTGCTCTTTCACTGTAGCCTCTCTGTACCTGCTGAGTGTCAGTTGTGACCGGAAGACCCAGTTTCCAAGGGAGGAGGTGGTTCATGAGGTCCAGGTTACCTTGTTTATGCCCCTGAGCATGAAGTCATCTGATTTCCCTTTAAAACTGCTTAATAAAATAGATGATTCACAATCTTTGTGGAAAATGTCATTGATACCAAAAGAAAAAGACGCTTGAGAGTTCTCTGAAGTAACACCATCAGTTTTTAGAAGAATATTCTTCTAAGCCTCTCTGGCTGGCTTTTATCCACACTCCAGTCATCCTCCAGTTCCCTCTGATCAGCTCTGTACCAGTGAGGCTGACCCATGTGGACCATCTGGCTTCTGTTGGGTTCAGCCTTTGGGAAGTACTCTCAACAGATGAGGGTTGGGAGGCCAGAAAGTTTGAGGTATTTCTCCCTGCTCCTTCTTGGATCTGACTTTGTGTCTGCAGCTCTTGGGTCTCCAGGGACAGGGGCAGGGACCACGCCAGCTCCTGAGAGAGGTGTCCTCAAGATTCTAAGCCAACTCTGACTGCCATTTGTCATTTTTCCTGGGCTCTGCCTGGAACATAGACTGGTCTCCTGCTTCCTCACTCAGTACTGGGGCCCTGTCCCACCTGAGTAGCTGCTCTAGGCTTCTGCTGTCTCTCCAGTTCCTGCATCCTCAACTCCACTTCCCTGGGGCTCTGCTTCCCATGGCCAAGCCTCAGAAAGCAACTGGCCAACCTGCTTATACTTTGCTCCTTACTTCACTCATCCCCTCAACATCACTCAGCCCCAGGCTGCAAGGAGCAGGCAGTCATGGTGGGGAACAAGTGGTGACAAAGATGAAGACGCCTTTACTGACCAGCTCCTCTCTGATCTGCCACCTCCCTTCCCCTTCCCTGCAGGATGTTTCCCAGGACCTTGCAATATGGAGCACACCTCTGTTTTTCATCAGTTTCCCTCACTAATGCCAGGAGGGCAGCATTGAGTCTATCTTGTTCATTTTTGTATTCCTGGTGCCCAGAGCAGTGACTCTAGATGCTTAATAAGAAGTGCTCAATAAATATCTGTGTTATGATATATTCAGTTCAGTTAAGTTCAGTCGCACGGTTGTGTCCATCTCTTTGCAACCCCATGGACTGCAACACACCCGGCCTCTCTGTCCACCACCAACTCCCAGAGCTTACTCAAATGCATGTCCATTGAGTCGGTGATGCCATCCAACCATCTCATCCTCTGTCGTCGCCTTCTCCTCCCGCCTTCAGTCATTCCCAGCATCAGGGTCTTTTCAAAATGAGTTGGTTCTTTGCAGCAGGTGGACAAAGTATACAAATAAGTAAACATGAACTATGAATAAATGCAGAGCTCCCAGTCCAGAGGATGATGTTGGAGGGGAGATAGAAATGCTCAAGTAACCATGGATACAGAGATGCTTAAGGAGACATCAAGGAGGAGGAGCCTGAGCAGGATGATGGACATGAAGGAGGAGGAAGACCTGGGTCAGCGTTCACATGCCACACACTCACACACTTTTTGTTCAGGCCCTGAGATGGGAGTAAATGCTGGACACATAACAACCTGCATTTGTCCCGAGGACCTCTCAGTCCAGCAGAAGAAGCCACTCCCCAGGCATCTGCAATCATGGTGATAATCACAAGGTGAAGACATGCAAAAACTCCAGTATTTTGGCCATCTGATATAAACAGCTCATTAGAAAAGTCCCTGATGCTGGGAAAGATTGAGGACAGAAGGAGAAGGGGATGTTAGCGGATGAGATGGCTGCATGGCATCACCAATGCAATAGACATGAACTTGGGCAAACTTCAGGAGATGGTGAGGGACAGAGAGGCCTGGCGTGCTGCAGTCCATGGGGTCACAAAGAGTCAGACAAGACAGGGTGACTGAACAACAACAAGACATGCAGTGACTCCTGTTGGAGTAAAAGCCAGCGTTGACTGAGCTATTGACTTCCCAGCTTGAACTGGGCCTTCAACCCTTTTAACCAAAAGAATTAGGCTGCTTTAACCGAAGAAGGAATTCAGTAGTCTGTAGGACTGGAGCAGTTAGCAGGGAACAGCTTCAGACACAGCTGAATCCAGGGGCTCCAATTCCTTATCTTATTCTATCTATCTCAACTTCTCTGTTTTTCTTCTATGTGGGAGCATCTTTCTCTTTGGTATGGACTTATTCGTGAAGTGGGAAGGTGAGAAGGCAAATAGAGTCATAATGACTTGCAGTCACTCCAGAGGGATAGCCATATATAAAGCCCTGGTCGAGGATTCTGATAGGCGTGACTTTGATCACGTTTTTCTTTGGACCAATCACTATTTCCCAGGGGAACAGGGGGCTGTGATTCATTCAGTCTAGGTTTGCAGGAGAGTGGGATAGAGTCACTGATGGATAAATCTGCCAGAAACTCAGGGCCTGGGGAGAACAGAGGCTTAGTTTCCTTCTGAAGGAAAGTGGTGGGAGCAATGGCTGCTGAAATTAGAGGAGGAAAGGGATGCTGCGTGGGCCAAAACAGCACATCTGCCAGTTACAGAAGATGTTCCTGTTTCCCTTCTATCGGTGAAGAAATCGAGTCTCCGAAATCTTCAGCAACTGGCATAAATTAGCAGATGGCAGCGCAGATCTCAGACCCCTCTCTGTTGGACATAAATGCTTTAACAACAAAGCTACAGTGCTTCCCAAAGACCCTGGCTCCTGCAGCATCTCCAGCACTCCTAAACCAGAGTTCCAACAGGTTTAAATTCCTAACTCCTGCCCAAACAGGAAGATCCTCAAAGCTCAGACATTCAGGCCCTGGAGCTTACAAATCTAATCTTCGTGAAGGATTTAATTGGAGGCTCCCTTTCCTTCCGGACCACAGGGTGCAGAAAAATGCTGCTCCTGGCAATTTCTTGTCGATTAAGCAGTGCTGAGAGGCGGCTCATCAAAGAGAACAGAGACCAGGTCGGCATAGCCGGGGGCAGCATTAGCAGGGAGCTATGGGAAGCATTAAGGAGGCTGAAGTGTGAGCCATTTGATGAGTGAACGTATTCTCCAGTGAAGCACACAGCTCCGAACATTCTGATGTAGCCAGAGCCTCCCCAAGTCTCCCCTTCCCTCTGTCCCTCCTGCTGGTCCCAGCCTGTCCATGTCATTTAAGGAGTGATTCACAGCTGTATAGCTCGGGGGGCTGGAGGGAGGCTGTAGCCCAATGTCACTCACATAACAGAAGAGAACATGGACTTGGTTAAAGTGAAAGAGTAAGTTAAGTGTGAGGCCAGATGACATCTCGCCTCATGGAGGGTGGGCATCTCTGTGCCAGGCCCTCTTCTGGACACCTGCACATATTTATTTAATCCTTATACAAGGACCCTGTGTTGGGGGTGGGGAGGAGGGGACATGATCCCATTTACCTGTGGGTAAATTAACTCTCTAAGAAATGAAGTGATGTGCCCAGGGGCACAGTGTCAAACTTGACCAGCACCAAAATCCAAGCTCTGGACTCTGTTGTGCAGGTCACTTGCTCCTTGATCCATTCGCTGTGTACTCTGCTTCATTAACGAGGTCATGTGATGCTGGAGTTTGCCTAAGTCTATTCCCCAGATCCCCTTCTTGCCTGCTGGCCTCCGGTTATCCTCAGACCCTGGAAGGTGCTAGTGGAAGAAGGAAAGGAGGAGGGGGAGAAGCTGTTTGAATCCCCTTCCTGCACTGGCAGCAGCAACAGTAGTCAGTGGCAGCTGCGGAGGGCTTGGGGGTGCTCTGGAATCTGTGGGGTCAGCAGTGACAACGTGGCAGCAGCAGCATGCCCGGAGTCAGCAGGCCCTGCAGTCCCCAGCGTGGAAGCACATCCCCCTCCCTTTGTCTCCTCCAGCCCTAGATACCCTCATCTTTCTGGTTCACTCTTTCAGCCCTTTCAACACTTTATAATCAGCTCCCTGCATTGAATCCTCTCTGTTTGCAATTCCTAGTGGAGTCTCTGTCTTTTTTTTTTTTTCCCCTAGATGAGCCAGGAGTGAGGCAGCATTTGATATCAGCAGTGACAGCAAGAAACAAGCCATCGCTGATGGGTTCGGGGCTGTCTGCCTGGATGAGGCTTGCGCACAGTGAAGGAGGACCTCACTGCCGGGGCAAAGATGCTAATGGTTCTTCCTGGCAGTGGGGGCGTTCAGTCACTGGAATCATCCCCTGTGGTAGCCTGGGATGACATGCCTACCTGAAAGTGGTCTTTGTCACACCAGTGGCTGGGCTGGCCCTGCACCCCTTCCGGTCTCCAGGACCAGCTGCCCTGACACCCAGGCCTCAGAACCCGGAGTTTCCAGTGGTCCTCGACTCTGCAAGCTGGGATGCTCAGCAGCAGGCCCGACTAGGCCACTCAGCACAGCTATCTAGGTGTTCAGTACAAAGCCATATGTTCTCCTGCAGGTAACGGTCCCCCACTTGAAAATAGCTCTTGGGTTTTTACTGGGCCCTGGTAGAGAGGGAACGAACGCTGAGCACTGGGCTGCCAAGTGACTAAAAGCCAGTGGCCCACCTCGCCTTGGGTGTTACTGTGCTGTGTGTTGTGCTAAGCAGCTTCAGTAGCATCTGTCCGACTCTGCGACACTATCAACCGCAGCTCGCCAGGCTCCTCTGTCCATGGAATTCTCCAGGCAAGAATACTAGAATGGGTTGCCATACCCTCCTCCAGGAGATCTTCCCAATCCAGGGATCAAACCCACATCTCTTACATTTCTTGCCCTGGGAGGCAGGTTCTTAACCACTAGTGCCATCACCGAGCACTGGATTATGGAGCTGGCCTCAGCATCCATCCAGCATCTGGTGAGAGTGGCCTGTGCAACTTGGGCTTAAGCTTTTCCTGGAGACAGATTTGGAGAGGACTCACAGCACCCTCTCCAACTGTATGGCCACCTTCTCTCAACCCACCCCACTGGCCTCATGCAGCATTCTTCATTGCTGGCCATGTTCATTTCCTGTGGCTGTTGTAACAAATTACCAGACACTTGGGAGCCCTACTCCTTCTGGGGGAGAAACTGCCTGGCCTCCCCCAGCTGCCTCCATCTCCACATGGCCTTCTGCACCCTGTGGGTCCCTGTATCTTCTTTTCTGCCTCTTAAAAGGACATTCATCATTGGGTTTCAGGCCCATCCTAATCCAAGATGATCTCATCTTAAGATCCTTACCTCAATTACACCTGCAAAGACCCTTTTACCAAATAAGGTCTCATTCTGAGGTTCCCAGTGGAGATGGAACAATTCACCTCATGGCACCAAATATGCTGGCAGCAGCAGAAGGGGCCTCTTGCAGTCACACTGATGATCCTGAGGACAGAAAGCAAGAGGAGACCTCTCAGGGGACAGCTCTTCCAGCTCTTCAAGCAGTGTATCTCCATCTATTGAGCTGGGATGGGGAAATGGCCAGGGGCAAAGGTGTACCCCATTCACAGGAAATGGATAACAATTTGGCTAAATGATCAGGGTTTTGCAGAGAACCAAATGGAAGGATGGGAGCCAGAGGATTTTGGGGAAGATGTATGTGGATGGATCTCCCAGAACAGCATACCAGTTCAATTCAGTTCAGTCTCTCAGTTGTGTCCAACTCTTTGCGACCCCATGGACTGCAACATGCCAGGCCTCCCTATCCATCACCAACTCCCAGAGCTTACTCAAACTCATGTCCATTGAGTCGGTGATGCCATCCAACCATCTCATCCTCTGTCATTCCCTTCTCCTCCTGCCTTCAATCTTTCCCAGCACCAGGGCCTTTACCACTGAGTCAGCTCTTCCCATCAGGTGGCCATAGTATTGGAGCTTCAGCTTCAGCATCGGTCCTTCCAGTGGATATTCAGGGTTGATTTCTTTTAGGATGGACTGGTTGGATCTCCTTTCTGTCCAAGAACAGTGTATAATGTGAGGATATTAAGGCCCACCAGACACTCACCCAGGAGCACTCACTGCACAGAAGTGGCTCTTGGTGGTCCCCGCAGCAGTCACGGGCTCTGTCAGCCATACCAGTGAGTGGGTGTGGGCTCTAGTGGACCTTGGTGGGTCTGGCAACAGAGGTCAAGGGTGGCCACAGTGGCTATGTCTCCACCAGAATCACAGCAAGTTCTCCTGGGCTCTGGCTATACAACCTTGTGGGAACTAATCTCTAGGTTATCTCTACTTCCCTTTGGTTCCTTCTGCACTTCCAACCTTCTCATAACTGGTACCTTTTATTAAATCCCTCCATTTGAAACACCTAGTATGGCTTCTGCACGACCAACCCTGGCCTTGCCTTCAGGGTCCAGAGCTCCTGCATTCCATGGGCCCACCTGCCTCACTTAAGCACAGAACCCTGTGGCTTGGCCTGACTTCACCTGGGAGGAGTCTGCCCATCACCCTGACCACCTGCCACCTAGCAGATGCACAATGATTTTTTGAAAAGGCACATATTTTTACCTGTTTATATTTTCAACCTGACCCTAACCCTAACACTTCAGAATCATCAAAGTGGAGCTACTAAGACAGCCAGATGTGTAAGAAGAGAGACAGAGAGAAAGGCAAGAGTATTAGGACATGACAAGCAATGCCTCCTCTGGATGGGGGACCAAGTCTTTAAGGTCATCCGATGTCAGAGCCAGCAGGGGCAACCAGACCACCAGCTCCCGCCCTCCTGGTTCTGAGCTCTGGAGACAAACACACAGAGGTGAGGTGAGTGCCCAAGGTCACAGGTCAGGCCGTGCCTGTTGGGACAAGAACCCAGCTGGGACAAGCTCTGGACTTCATCCTGAAGCCGGTATAGAAGCAGCCCAGACAACATCTTGCATCATGACACATAATGCGCATTTCTTATTTGTGGTGTGATGCCTACTTCTATTTCAATAACTAGCAAGGGGAAGATGAAATTGCCAACCAGAAAATAAGAGAACAGCTCCTGAAGTAAGACATACCTCCCCCCACCATCACCCTAAACTCCCTGCCAGCGCTTACGCTCAACACCAGGGTAATTAAATTTTACATAGTTTTTCTTTTTTAACACTTCAATAAATATCGCCTGTGAAAATCAATTGGCATTTTCTGTACTTAATGCATAATGGCTGGTCTTATAAATTTAAATTATCCCTATAAATCTAAATTAAATGCCCAGGTTTCAATGTATTTAGGACACTTAATTAATAAGGCACTAGCACAAGACCACTGCTAATCTGTTTACTTGAAGTGTGCTTTCATTTTCAAAGCCTATATTTCTCTGCAGTGTGTGGGTGGGAGGAAGAAGGGAGCCTGGGCTCCCTGGGGAGCTTGCTGGCTGCCATGGGCACTGCCCATCTTCATGGCACCCTGCAGAGTTGTATGGGCCTCCCTGTATCTGGCTTCCTCACTCCTCTGGGTCACCTCCCTCCTGGTGCCCAAGGAGAAGGTGGCCAGAGTGTCCTGAAGGTTGCAGGAACCCCTGACAGGCTCAACCACTAATGCCCTATGTGGTCATGCAAGAGCTGCTTGCCCTCTCGGGGCCTCTGGCATAATAAGGAAGGGTCTCTGCAGCAGCCGCAGGGAGGGAGCTGTGAGGGGTGGGGGGCTGGAGAGGTTGTACTGTGACCATGGGCAAGTGACTTAGCCTCTTGGTATCTCGTCTTCATCTTCCGTACGCCGGGGACAGTGACAGCCCCTAGCTGGCACGGCTGTGATGAGCCTGGGACAAGGTGAGGAATGTGATGTGCTCAGTTTACAGCCCTGTGAGTGTCAGCTGATGTCATTCTTCCATGGTCCATCTCTCTGGTAGCTTTTCGAATGGTTATCAGACTCTGATAAACAGATTTGGAGGAAGTGATACAAAAGCCAGAGGAATTGGAGGGTTAAACGACAAGCAGTCAGTGACTGCATCTCTCTCGGGGCCTCATGCCCTCCCCTCCCACCCGGGTTCAGGACGTGCCTTCTCTGTTCACACTTTGGAGAGCCCCAGGCCCCGGGCTCTGAGTATCCAGGAAGAGGAAGCATACATCTGGAAAGGATCACGGCCCCAGCAAAGCCCCCATCTCCAACTCCGGGCAGAAAGCGGAGGCCTGAGACAGACTGTCATCAGGCATGGGAGGGGAGAGTGGGGTCTTGGCATCCAAGCACCCAGAACCTCCCTGGGAGTCAGGCCTGTGGGCCCACCCCTCCCAGAGGACTGTGTCTGCAGGAACTCCCAGGAAACAGCCCGGTAGTGGGCCTGGGAAGAGTCTGCTTACTCTGGGTGGGGGGCGGGAAGCAAAAGGGCTTTCCTTGGCCCCTTGTGACCTGGCTCCAACAGGACCCTGGAGATGAGGCCCAATGCGTGGACAGCGCTGTCACCTGGGGATGCCCGAGGCTCCTGGGAGGGCCAGGGGGACGAGCTTGGGAGCTCTCCAGTGGGCCCTACTGACAGATCTAGGAGCCTGTATGCAAGTCACACCGAGACCAGTGAGAAGCAGACAGGCCATTCGAGGAGACGAGCGGCCTCAGGTGAACTGGTGAGGGAACTACGTGCTCCTCCTGTGTTTATCCCGTGTTTATCCCGGTCACGGGGTGCCGCACGGGCTGCTGATCTGGCCATCAAGACCCACCACCCCTTCTGCCCTATCTCTGCGATCATCAAGTCCTCTCTCCTCTGCTTCCTTCCAGGGTTCTCCCAGGGAAGGCTTTCCATTAATCCCTGTGACCTTCATCTAGGAAATCGTGGAGCACAAAGGCCTCCTAACTAATTCAGGCTCCATCTGCCTGCAGTCCACCCTCTCTACCACTTCCCCTCAACCCACCCTCTTCATTAGCTCCCTCCACCCCCAGCATCCTTCCCACACCCCACCCTCCCCATCACCCTTCCCCATCACCCTTCCCCATCACCCCTCACCCCCACCCCACCCTCCCCATAACCCCTCCCCATCACCCCACCCTCCCTATCACCCCTCCCATACCCCACATTCCCCATCACCCCTCCCCAACACCCCTCACCCCCACCCCACCCTCCCCATTACCCCTCACCTCCACCCCACCCTCCCCATCACCCCTACCCATCACCCCACCCTCCCCATCACCCCTACCCATCACCCCACCCTCCCCATCACCATTCCCCATCACCCTTCCCTATCACCCCTTACCCCATCCCACCCTCCCCATCACCCTTCCCCCCCACCCTCCCCACCACCTTTTCCCACCCCACTTCTCTCACTACCCCTCCCATACCCTTCCCTCCCCACACCTCCTCTGCCCCTTACTCTCTTACACCTCCCCTCACTCCACCCCCTAAGCAGCATTATGATCTTTCTAAAATGCACATCCTGCAGAATCTCTCCAGGGCTTCTTGTCCCTGAGGGCTCCCACTGCACTCAGGGTCAAGGTCAAGTTTGTCCATGTGAGGATCCATCAGGATGCAGCCCCCACTGCCTCCCCCTTCTTCCCAGTCTTCGGTCACCCCCACCCCCAACCCCCTGACCCGCCTGGACCACAGAGACCCACTTTTCATCCTGCTAACATGTCTTGGTCACTTGTTCTCTCCTGGGCCTTTGAACAAACTCTTCCCTCCCCCTTCACTGACCACCTCACCCTGGGCCTCCTGATTTCCACAGGAACGACCCCTGCCAGGGAGGCCCTGGCTGCCTACTCTGAGCGGGGCCTCCCCTGTGCTTCCATAGCACCCAGAGCCAGCAATTGTGCCCTGGACCTCACTTTGCGCGGGAAACTAAACTACTGTTGGCCAGAATCTCTGCTACATGCAGCCGAACCCAGTAGTAATAGATCCAGACGGATGCTTTTTCTGTCAGTGACCAGCTGGGTGGCCTTGGACGAGTCCCTTAACTGGTGAAGCGTGGTTTCTTCATCCATTCAATGGAGTTAACAGACCAACAGACCCTAGCTGGTAGGTACATTCCACAAGGCTGGGGTAGTATCTGGTTCAGAGAATGACCAATACGATGCTAACAACTGCTAGCATTTATCAAGAACTTCATGTGCGAGGAATTGATGAAATCACTTTGCACGGACTATCTACCATAATCCTCACCGAAACACTGTGCCATATTTAATGTTGTTATCACACGCCGGGTGAGAAAACTCGGGCACAGAGAGGTTAAGCAACTTCCCCTAGGATGCACAGCTGTCGCAGAGGTGGGTTGTAAACCAGATAGTTTCCACCAGGCTTCACTGCCGTAGTTAAATATGCAGTTGTTCAGAGAGGAATGAACATACAGCATGACTTGCTCGAGGCACGTGGCATCTTACTCCAGCCCCTTCTGCTGCTATCTCAGGTTTCAGGGAAATGCTGGGTCAGGGATGATGTGGGTGGAGCCCCTGAGCTTGCCCCACCCCACCCCCACTCAAGACCCCCCCATCCACCCCGCCAGGATTCATGACTCTCCAGGTGCAGAGCTGGGCTGATTTCTGGACACCCTCTTATGGGATCTGTGATGGAAGCAATGTATTTGCTTGTACGTTAACTTTTATTACTTATTGATTTTTCCAGTTTGCTTTAGCTATGTCTATTTTTGTTTGTTTAAAGTAACAGATGCTCTTTGGTGGGAGAAGCAGGATGCAAAATCCTATGATCTGAAGATCATAGTCTTGTGAGGAGGGCAGGGGACAGGGCTCCGCACTTCTCTGGCCACAACCACTGAGCTGGAAGAACCCAAAGGAGGGCTTGCCCCTTTCTGGTTGTGCGAAGGTCCCGAGTCTGGGTCTGGTGAGCACAGACAGAGGGTTCCAGCAGTGAATGCAGGGCCGTGTCCAAGGCCAGCACGATGCTCTGACAGCGTGTGGTGGGAGGAACCATGGGGCAGCCAACAGCTCTGCCAGGCCAGCCCAGGTCACAAGAGATTGGCCAACAGTCTCGGTGCAATCTTCCTTCTCTCCCTTGGCTGTTTTTGCTGCCTGTTGCCACCATCCACACCTTGGCAGGGACACTGAATTTTCTCACCATTAACTTCCAGAACCTTCACACCTGCTACACTGCCCTGGCACACAGTAGGTGCTCAGTAAATAGCTGCTGAGTAGATGAATGAGCACATAGTGTGGATACAGGCACCAAAGATATAGGCACTAATAGTTTTTGGTAAATTATTATTTGGTACATCAGTCCTTCTGTGGAGAAGTTTTTATAGAAATAGTCCTCCGGGTGGCTGGGCTCTAGAAATCCATTTTCAGTGAAGTGCCCTAACCCTGACGGAGAGTGAAGCAGACCAGGAGAAGGGTGTGATCTTCAGGGCTGGATGCTGCTGGGAAGGGCCTAGAAGTCCAAGGAGAAGGCACGTGCTTGGCGGTGAGGAGCACTGAGTGGGAAGCCACACTCACGGCTCTGCTCTAGAAAGACCACACGCAGGCCACCTACAGGCCCTGCCCTCAGGCTTAATCCCCTTACAGAAAAGCCTTTCTCCTCTCCTTGCACTCAGGACAAGCAGGTGAGCACCAGCCCTGGCCCCGGTGGTCAGCTGGAAGTGAGTTTCTTGCTCATCTCTTTATTTTGACTATTATTACTATTTTTAAACTCAGAAGCAATGTCTGAACCACAGCTGTGGGTGAGGAAGAAACACTGTCCCCGTGAATGAGAAGATGTAACACCTCCAAGCCCAGCAACTGGACCAGTCACTTCCCTCCGAGGCCTCAGTTTCCTCATCTGTAGAAGGGACTTTCAGCCTTCCAGTACTATATTCAGGTTCTCTCTGGCTGGGGCTGGTCTCAGCCATCCTCGAGGGTCACCAGAAGGCCTGTGTGTAGAAGAGGACCATTTATTGAGCACCTGCTGAATGCCTTCATTTTCTCCCTCCGTGCTCACAGCAGTCACTCCTTCTGGGGGTCCTCCTGTGTCCCTACTTTCCAGATGAGGGATCCCAGGCTTGAAGAGACACCCTGTATCACTCAAACAGAAAGATGTCAAGCCAGGCTGGAGACATTCTGGAGCCAAGGCTTCACCATCTCCACTCAGCAGCTGTGCGGCTTGGGAAAGTGGCCAAACCTCTCTGTGCCTCAGACTCCCATCGGGAATGGGGAGAGGGCTTCCCTGGAAGGGCTGATGTGAAGGTTAAACAGGTTAATCTATGTGCGGGGCTGGATTTGACATACAGCAAGCACTCAATAAATGCAAGTTCCTTTTAGGCTCACTGGAAACTCCTCACCTAAGCTGGAGGGGTGATCGTGAGAAGAGCTGCTTAAAAAACTGGGGCCCGTGCATGTATCCATCCTCATGGAGATGGCTTTTCCCAGCCTTCACTCTCTGAGTTCCAAGTCCTAAAGCCCGTGCTGGTTTTTGTTTAAAAAGTAGAACAAACAAGATGCTTCAGGGTCAAGTAGGGTCTTTGATCTCAACGGTGAGATTACGGGCTTCTCTGGGAAGTGGCTCAGAAACTCCCCCGCCACGTCCACAGCCGACTCTTTCACCAGCTGTCAGCGTTGCGCCGGCTGCCCAAACCAACGCCCGTCCTTGCCACCTGCCAGTTGCTTTGCTCCCTCCTTCTTTCATTTGTTCAGTCAACAAACACCTGTTTCGCGAGCAACAGCTATGTGCTGGCCCTGGGCCTGATGTTGGGAAGGCACTCCAGGTTTCCCAAAGCTGCGCGCTGTCTAGCGGAGGGAACGATGATCTAATAGTCCCATCAGCAAATGTGGAATTGGGATGCGACACGTTCTGTGGAGAAAGGTGCTGTGTTTGTTTCAGGGCGTGTGCACACCAGAGAGTGAATGTATGCTTATGTGTCCACGTGGGCGTGCATGTTCATGTGCGTATGTGTGTATTGTACAAGTGTGTGCATGTATGCATTTGTGCGTGTGTATGTGTGTGTGTGTGTGTGTGTGTGTGTGTGTGTGTTGTCTGGGAGGTCAGGGAAGCATTCTCTGTCTCTAACTCTTGTCTCACACACACGGCCTGTCCTGATTGGCTCGTAGAGTAAGACCAGTGTCTTCCTGGGTTTCTCTTCTCAGTCTCACTCCCACCCTCTGCTGTCCCCATGTCCTCACTGCCCCCTGCTCTCTCCTCTTCCTGCAGGTGAACGAGGCCATGACCTTGGAAGGGTCACCTGAACACTGGGCACTTCGGGTTCTGGAGCTGCCTGGCTTCCCAACCAGCAAGACACTAATTTGGAAGAAGCTCTTTCCTACCTAGGCACACAGATTCTGGAGTCGAAAGTGTGCACAGACCTCCCGACTTTGTGACGCCCTCCTATTAGTGACAGTGGAACAATTTACTCCAGAAGACCAGCAACCCCAGGAACATTTACATAATAGCGTGAGTATGGTGACTAGTCAGTGAACCCATTCTAAGGTGCTTCTGGTATAGCCCCTTCTGCCGCCCCCATGTGTGTTCATAAGACAGGGTCTGGCCTTTCTTGTTCTCTGTTTTCTGCCCACTTCCTGGCACTCGTCAGCTGCCCAGAGAGGTCCATTTCCTATAGAGTCCCTGGTCTCAGCCCCCAGGGCTGCCAGGCTCTGAGTGGAACCCGTTTGTGCTGAGCGTCCACTGTGACTCTTCTGCATCTCCTTCCCCACTGGCAGTCGTGTCCACAAAGCCGCATCCCTATTGCACTCCACCACAAGTCTTGCAAAGACTTGAAAATCCATTAGAGTCCCAATAAATAAATATTTACAAAAACAACGGCTTGTTTTCCTCCTGCTCTTCTCTGTTATTGATTAAAACAGTATTCCCACTTTCGCATCATCTTCACGCTCCGTTCATCCGTCTCCTTCTTCTGCACCCCCTCCTGGACCAACATGGTCACTTCTCAAAAACAATGGAACAACTGAACAGTTAACACTGGAGAAGAGATCACCTGCCTCAAGTTGGGGGTGGCGGGTGAGGCTCAAGGCAGCTAAGAGATTAGCCTGGCGCGGCTGCAGATTGAAGGCTGAGCTGGGCAGAGGGCAGACACTCACACACCCAAGAGCCATACTGTGTACCCATGGTGTGCTGGGCACACCACTTACTCTCTGATGACCCAGGGCCAGTCACTCCCCTGACGTGTGCCTCAGTTTCTCAAGAGCAAAATGGGGACAAGATTAGCACCTATCTCCTAGGGGTGAAATGAAGATGAAATGTACTAATTTGTACAAAACTAGAGCTAAGCACAAAGGGAGCTGTTCATCAGTTTAGCAACCATCATCATCACTTCCTGAGTCAGCAACCTGCCAGGACAGGTGTTAGGATTTCCACTTGACATATAAGGAAACAGAGGCTCTGAGCGGAGCTGCCTGCCCCAAGTTCTGCAGCCCACAGCCTCTGAGGAAGCTTGCGTGCGGCTGCAGAGAGAACAGGGTCTCTTGAGAGCTCATTCCACACCAGGAGTCGTGCTCAGCGCTCTGGAGGCCTCGTGTTATGCTACTGCAACCACATCTCAAGAGGCAGGAGCTCTTGTTGATGCCTCCACGACAGAGATGAGAAGGCAAAAACTCACAGAGGCGACCCCACCTGCTCAGGACACTCAGGAGTTTGGGAGAAGAACAGAGGCTTAACCCAGATCTCCTGACTCCAGACGCCTTGGCATTAACGACCCCCATTCATTGTTAATTCTCTCACTCAACAGGCAGATCTGAGCATCTAGTGTGTGTAGGCAATCTTCTAGGCAAGGGAGCCAGTGGTGGACAGGACAGCTCTAGTTCCCTGCCCCAGGGGATTTGACATTGTCATACAGGGAAAAAAAATAGGCAATAAACATCTGAATATGTGGCACCTGTTGATGAAGGGCTGTGAAAAAAATAAAGCAGGGAGCAGTGGCAGAGAGTGGGAGGGGGTCAGGGCTTTGCAGTGTCTTTACAGAAGGAACCCTGATACATTTTTCATTAGGCAGGATCTGGGGAGATGAGTTGTCCTCATGCCACCTGACATTGAGGCAGCTTGGAGTTTACGTACCCCCTTCACAGAGTCAAGGGATTCAACCAAAGACAGTTGGGGTAAGACACATGGGGACTCCTGGGTGGGGAGACCAGGATAGATTCCCTAGACCAGATACTTGACTTGGTCCCTGAACCCAGAGTGTGTTTTTCCCATTGGAAATGGCATAGGGCAGGTGAAGTCTGCCCTGGGCAGAGGACATGGCAGGTGCATTACTGAATCAGGAGCACAGGTGTCAGAGAGAGGCAGCCAAAGTGGCACTGGTGATCAGTGTGGCTGACACCTCATCTTTAGGTTCTGATGGCTCCATCCCAGTGGGTGCAGTGAGGATGGAAGGATTTAGCACCCAGAGCACACTTCCAGGGGTACCTACAGTCAGTGATGACACTCGCGAACCATGGGGGACAGAGCCCATTGACAGCAGGTGGGAAGACAGTGGACACAGGGAGGATGCAGTCTCTGAACCCAGACAGGAGTAGCCTCAACCCTGACTCTGGAACACTCTCTGGGCCCCCTCCCATCTATAAGCGGGGGTCAGACGCACCTTGCAAATCTTCTGGGGGCAGCACTGACAAACGAGCAAAGCACCTGGAGCTAAGAGCAGGTATCCATGTGAGCACTCTAGGAGGGGCTGGTGTCAGGCAGAGTCCCTTAGGGTGTGAGGGGTGTGAGAATTATCAGCTGAGGGGTGATAACAGGTTGTCAAGAGAAGGTTACTTCACACTGAAAGAGTGAGGTGACATCACAAAAGTTCCTGAGAATGTCTCTATAGCCCCAAGCTGTCCTGGGTCCCTGAGGATGGGGTCTTAAAGGATGGAGAAACTTCTGGCCCTCCCAGGAAGGATACAAATGCATAACCAAGGCCTCGGGCAGACCACACTCTGAGTTTTCATGCACTTCATCAGCCCAGTGAAGTATACTATTCAGTTCAGTTGAGTTCAGTCGCTTAGTCATGTCCGACTCTTTGCAACCCCACAGGCTGCAGCACGCCAGGCCTCCCTGTCCATCACCAACTCCCAGAGTTTACTCAAACTCATGTCCACTGAGTCGGTGATGCCATCCAACCATCTCATCCTCTGTCATCCCCTTCTCTTGCCTTCAATCTTTCCCAGCATCAGGGTCTTTTCCAATGACTCAGTTCTTCACATCAGGTGGCCAAAGTATTGGAGTTTCAGCTTCAGCATCAGTCCTTTCAATGACTATTCAGGACTGATTTCCTCTAGGACTGACTGGTTGGATCTCCTTTCAGTCCAAGGGACTCTCAACAGTCTTCTCCAACAGTTCAAAAGCATCAATTCTTTGGCACTCTACTTTCTTTATGGTCCAGTTCTCACATTCATACATGACCACTAGGAAAACCATAGCTTTGACTAGATGGACCTTTGTTGGCAAAGTAATGTCTCTGCTTTTTAATATGCTTTCTAGGCTACTCCCATATTACAAATGAGGAAACTGAGGCTCAGAGAGGGAAAGTGCCTTGCCCAAAGTCACACAGCCCAGATTTGAGTTCAAGTGGTCTTCCCAGTTCTGTGAGTCTGCCTGCGCAGAGCAAGCACCATGCTTTCTATCTCATGGAGTCCAAGGCCTTCCCTGCAGGGGGACCTTCAGTGGAGGGAGTGACTTGGGGTTCCATGCTGGGCAGAATTCTCATCACTGCTCCTGTCCTCTGATAACTCCCAACTGTGTTGATCAATCTATGGTACTGAAGCTTCTAGAACCATAGGCTCTGAAGGACATAACATCCTGGCTAAGCATACTCTCAGATACTCAACTCTCTCAGGCTGTGACCCTCATCCTTTACATAGATAAGGAATCTGAAGCTCAACGAGGCTGAATGAACTCCCTAAAATTGCACAGCAGGTCAGGGGTAGGGGCTGCTCAATTTTCGGGCCACTGACCCACTAGCTCCTAGGTGACTTTTTCATCTTGCCTCCTAGAAGGCTAGGTAACTTAGCCTCCTTCATGGATGTTAATGAGTCCATGACCAGTGGCAGTTCATATCTGCTTCCTGTCTGATGTTTACCTGGGACGCATCCATAAGTATTTATTGAATAACAGAGGAGATGAACCAGATGCCAAGCCCTTTATATGTATTATGTCACTTAATCCTCACCATCCCTCTTCATAGCAGGAGAGGTGAGCCCCATTTTACAGGTATGGAAACTGAGACTCAGAGAAAGGAAATACCTTGCTCAAGGTATCTGAGCTGGTGGAATTTGAACAGGAAGTCAGCTTCTCTTGTTCACCACTCTCCCTTTTTGCATCTCAGTTGCCTCTCTACCCATGCTCATATTAGATGCCTGAGTTCTGCTCTGCAGGGTCTCTGGAAGTCCCAGAGCATTTAACAGGACCAGTCCCTGGAAATCTCTACCATAAGCTTTACTGAAACTTATAAGGTCATATGGAGAAGGGAATGGCTACCCACTCCAGTATTCTTGCCTGGAGAATTCCATGGACAGAGGAGCCAGGCAGTCTATACAGTCCATGGGGTCCCAAAGAGTCCATGGGGTCACAAAGAGCAATGAACACTCACACACTTACAAGATCACAAGTTGTCTGGTCTTAAGCCAGAGAAAGGAGGGTGGGCTACAGACACTCCCATCTGAGTCCCCCTGCCTCTTCCCTGGGTTCATCTCTAACACAGCAAGACCTCTGCTCTTAGCAGGATCTGAACACACATTTGTGAGCACACACAGACTCGTGCTGAGGTGCTGGCTCTGGCCCTGAGAGTTGGCATTATCAGACTTAATACCATGCTCAATTTGATCTCCATGTTTAGCAATTTGATCTCCAAGCTTAGCAAAGCAGATTTTCCTCATTAATCTGCATTTATACTTCAAGGCAGCGCAGCAAAGTTCAACCCCTTTTTACTTAGCTGAATGAACATGAAAAGGTCAAAAGACTTCTTCATAATTAGAGAGTATCTCTCTCCTTCTCTCTCCCTGCTCCAGCCAGCATTGCCCCTTCTCCTCCTAGTCTTTCTCTTCTGCTTCTCTGCTCCTAACATCCCCAGGGATGTGCCTATAACGTCCTGAGTCAGGGGAAGTGAGAGATGAACTGCCTAGGGCCGGAGTGGGTGGTGACCTTGGGTCAGACAGACCCAGACTTGAGCCCACACTTCTTCACTTTCTCCAGGTGCAACCTGGAGCAAGAGATTTGATTTAAACATCTCTGTAATGGCCCCGAGACCCACACCTACTCCACAAGGCTGTTACAAAAATTAAATGAGATAATGTGCATGAGATTAACACGGTGCCTGGCATGAGGGAACTGATGAATGACTGCACTGGGTAAGCTGTAATTTGAACACTAAAGGGCACCAGGAGTGGGGGTTCTGGGCCCACCTTGGTCCTGACCACATGGGATGTACCTAGCTCTGGCAGCGGGGGCGGGGGTATGAAATCTGGTCTTTCACTCAGGAAATAAAGGGTTTAAATTGAGTCTAATCAAAGGATAGAGAAGCTGTAAAGGCCATCGGGAGCTATTCACGTGATGGGTGGTAAAAACTGAGGTCCTCAGACTCAGCTCACTAGAAAGTAAGTGATGGGCCGCAGTGCCACGGCCAGTTACTCTCAGCTCCACCCACATCCCACAGTGATTCAGGGACTATGGGAGCTGGAAGGACCCCAAGAAGGTAATTTTGACCTAAATGAAAATAAACACGTATCAGTATTTGTGGGATGTGACTAAAGCAGTAATTAGGGGGAAATGCATAACACTAAACGCCTACATTAGAATAGAGGTTTCAAATAAATTATGTTAGATCCCACCTTAAGATACAGAAAAAATTAGAAATTTAAACCCAAAGTAAGCAGGAAAGGGGAAGTAAGAAAGGTGAGAGCTGATATTAGTGAACTGAAAATAGAAAAAGAAAAAACATAAAACTGAAGGCTGATGCTTTGAGGTTAATAAAATAATATATATATATGTCAGTCCCAATCCCCCAATTTACCCCCTCTACACACACTACTATATAGAAAACAGAACTAATAAGGACCTACTGTAGCTCAGGGAACTCTACTCAGTACTCTGTAATGGCCTATATGGGGGAAGAACCTTAAAAAAAAAAAAGTGGAGATATATATATATCTCCTAGACTATATATAGACCTAGACTAGCCAAGCAAGTTTAAAGAAAAAGGACAAAGAAGGAGAACTAACACCACCTGATTTCAGGACTTATTATAAAGCTATGATAATAAAGACAGTGTAGTATGGATATCAAGATGGATGAATAGGTCAATGGAAGAGAATAGAATCCATAAGGAAATTCATACATATATGGACATCTGATTTTTGACAAAGGTAAAAATGCAATTCAGTAGAGAAAGGACAATATTTTCAACAAATGGTGCTGGAATAATTGGAAGTCTATAGGCTGATTTTTGA
This sequence comes from Muntiacus reevesi, assembly GCF_963930625.1. NCBI lineage: Eukaryota > Metazoa > Chordata > Mammalia > Artiodactyla > Cervidae > Muntiacus > Muntiacus reevesi. The sequence goes on from NC_089251.1 coordinate 114,253,021, forward strand.
AATTTGATCCATATTTAAAATTTATTTCACATGAATTATAAACCTAAATGTAAAACCTAAAACTCTATACTTTTAGGGAAAATTATAGGAAAAAGTCTTTGTAATCTGGGGTTAAGCAAAGACTTCTTAGATTGGACACCAAAACCAAAACATATAAAAGAACTGATAAATTGAACTTTGTAGAAATTTAAAACTTCTGCTTTTCAATAATGCTGTCAAGAGAATGAAAAGACAGGCCATGGACTGGAGAAAATATTTGCAAATATGATAAAGGAGTTGTGTACAGAATATTTAAAGAACTTTGGTAACTCAAAAATAAGAAAATAAACAACTCAAAGACATGGACAAAAGATTTGAATAGACATTTAACCAAACAACATAAACAGGCAGCAAGTAAGCACATAAAAATATTCAATATAATTAGTAATTAAAGAAATGCATTTCAGAACAACAGTGAGATCCTTACACTGCTCACATAAAAATTAAAAAAATTGATGACACCAAGTGTTGGTGAGGGTGTGGAGTAACTGGAATGCTCATACACTGCTGGTAGAAATATAAAACGTTATAGTCACTTTGGGGAAAAGTTAGGCTGTTTGTTAAAAAGTAATACTTACATATACTGTAAGTGATTCCTCTTCTAGATATTTACCGAAGAGAAGTGAAACATAGGTCCATATAAAGACATGTTTAAGAATGTTCTTAGCAGTTTTATTTGTGATATCACAAAAGTGGGAACAACCCAAATATCCATCAACAGGAAAATGGACAAGTTGTATATTTGTGTGGTAGCATAGTAGTCCATTACAAAAATGAGTAAATTCTTGATACATACACACACAAATAAATGAATTTAGGAAAATATGCTCAATATCTTGTAATAACCTGTATTGGAAAATAATCTGGAATATATATATATATAAATATAAAACAGAATTTGCTGCATATCTGAAACTAACACAATATTGTAAGTCAAGCAAAACAAAAAGAAAAGAATTATGCTAAGTGAAAGAAACAAGGCAAAAAAAGAATGCATCTTGTTTGATTTCATTGATTTATTCTAGAAAATATAAATTAACCTATAGTGACAGAAAGCAGATCAGTGACTGCCTGGGGAGATGGATGGGGCTTTCTGGGGAGATGACTAAGGAGCTGGAGGAAAATTTGGGGGAATGATGGATATTTTCATTATTTTGATTGCAGTGATGGTTTCATGAATGTATACGTATGTCAAAACTTATCAAAATTTCCCTTTAATTATGTCTTTAAATATATCACAGTTAATATGTTTAATTTATCATATGTCAATTATATTTCAATGAAGTTGTTAAAAATATCCACTGCAATTGATGAGCTTTGCACAGGAAAAGCATGCCTTCCAACCAGGGAAAGCCAGGCCTGAACCCTGAGGGCTTTGCACAGGAGACTGAGACAGCCAGCCAGGCAGATGGGAGGGAAGCAGGCAGTCCCACAGAGTCAGAGCGTTTCCAGAAGGAGGGGGCATGGCTCCTCGAGTCATACACCTCCAGCAGAGAAGCAGTCACAAGCGTGACCTTGACAAATCAGGAAGCAGTAGATGAGGCGTGAAAGGTGCCAGGGCAGGCTCAAGGTGGAGGGGAGGGAGTAGGGGCCAGCAGAGAGCTGGTGGTGTGGCAAGGGCTGAGGTTAAGAGAGGTCTTCTTGTTTCTTCTTGATTTTGTCTGACCTGCCCTGCTTTGCTTTTCACATGGAGGTGAGAATTCGCTTCGCAAACCTGATGACAGCATGGAGCCAGTGAGACTGGAGACTCCAGGCAGCAGAGGATGGAATCCAGGGGAGGCTCCACCTTTGATGAAGCAGAACATGACTTGGGCTGGGGGGGGGGGTGTAGGAAGATGACAAGCAGGTGGATATGACTATCGAGGCCAGAGAAACCAGGTGCCAGCTAGGGTGCCCTTGTCCCTTGGAAGAACCTAGTGTAAATGGCTTGAGCCCTTGACAGCCGATGACCACTGGTGGTCCTAGACCCCAGAACCCCTCCTCCTGCAATTGGGCTCTTCCATCTGCCTCACTGACTGCATTTCATTTTGGGTTATTTCAAAGTGCAAAGCTCAGCTCCATCAGTGGTTTCTAAAATATCCACCTACACCAAGCATTTCTGAATTTATTAGCTTTATTGCAAATTTGTAGGCACAGAGTCACTGCCTTCCTGGCTGCTCTCCTCTAGTGCCCCACAGTCCTGTCTCTAGAAGAAACAGGCCTCCCCATCTCTTGCAGACAGCTTTTATCCTCTCCTTCTAGAAAGTCTTGACACCAGCTGGCTCCATACCCTCAGGGTATTGATGTCATCACATAGATCTCTTTTTTCAGACTCTTTTGTACTCTTCCTAAGAAGCATTCTGATTAACAAAAATGTCTATGTGCTTCATGGGTATTAGCATCCCTGTTTTACAGATGAAGAAACAGAGGTACAGAGAAGGTAAACAACTTGTCAGGGGTCACATAGCCTGGGAGACATTCTGGCAGCAGTAGCTCCATCTAGGTTGTGGTAGCTGGACTCTTGGTTTCTATACAGAGAGCCCTGGTCTGATCCCACTGACCAGCTGTCACAGTACCCACAACAAAGGCCATCTATGGGGTAAATTAACTGACACATCTCAGTTCATTTCAGTGCAGTCGCTCAGTTGTGTCCAACTCTCTGCGACCCCACGGACAGCAGCATGCCAGGCCTCCCTATCCATCACCAACTCCCAGAGTTTACTCAAACTCATGTCCATTGAGTCGATGATGCCATCCAACTATCTCATCCTCTGTTGTTCCCTTCTCCTCCTGCCTTCAATCTTTCCCAGCATCAGGGTCTTTTCCAATGAGTCAGTTCTTTGCATCAGGTGGCCAAAGTATTGGAGTTTCAGCTTCAGCATCAGTCCTTCCAATGAATATTCAGGACTGATTTCCTCTAGGATGGACTGGTTGGATCTCCCTGCTGTCCAACGGGCTCTCAAGAGTCTTCTTCAACACCATAGTTCAAAAGCATCAATTCTTCGGTGCTCAGCTTTTATAGTCCAACTCTCACATCCACACATGACCACTGGAAAAACCATAGCTTTGACTAGATGGACCTTTGCTGGCAAAGTAATGACTCTGCTTTTTAATAGGCTGCCTAGGTCGATCATAACTTTTCTTCCAAGACGCATCTCAGGTGCTTGCAAAGCCCAGGCACATAGTAAGTGATCAAGTAAATGCAGCCATTCTTGTTCTCACTGACGAGTTGACTGTACCTCTCCCATCCCAGGTCCTAGAACCTCTCCCAGCTCAGGTCCCACATCTGGACTCTCCTCCCCACAACCTTACTGGTATCTGATTCCTATTGCTTTCTTCTTTCTAAAACCAGATTAAAACTCATGTCCTGGGAGAAACCCTCCCTAGTTCCCCCTACTTAATAGCCTTCTTGGCAGTCTAGTGAAAGATGGGGTAATACAATTTGGGATTGAGACAAGTTAGACTCAATTCTGTTTTCTCCCCTCACCAGTCAGGAGGCCTTAGACTGGCCCCTGAACTGAGCCTCGGTTTCCTCACCTGCACAGGGGGACAGTGCTCAAGACAAGATGAGAGAAACAGGTGAAGAGAGCTGGACAAATGGCAAACCACCCTAATATTGGGTGCTTTCCCTGGTGTAGGCAGGATCCACTTGCAGAAAGAGCCACACCCAGAAGGGGTGGGGCGCTGCAGTCTGACAGTTCCAAGTAGAGTGAGTCAGGCTCCTCCCATGCCCCCCTCCACCCCTGGGCTCTGGCTGCCTCCCCCTCTGGCCCTCTTAAACTCCTGCTGTTCCGCGGTGCTCACCCCACACACACTCCCTTCCCCCCACCCTGGGTGTGTGCAGACGCCCTCACAGCCTAGCTCACCCCTTCTGCTCATTCTCTCTGTCCCCGTCTCCCTGTCTTTCTCCGGGGACCTTGTCCCTGACTCCGAGATCGTCAGCCCTGGTGGTACACACTCCAAGGTTCACAGAGAATTAGCAGCTTCTCTTCCACGAGATGGGGCTTCCCAGGTGGCTCAGCTGTAAAGAATCTGCCTGCCAAAGCAAGATACACAGATTCGATCCCTGAGTCGGGAAGATCCCCTGGAGGAGGAAATGGCTATCGACTCCAATATTCTTGCCTGGAAAATCCCAAGAACGGAGGAGCCTGGTGGGCTACAGTCCATGCGGCCACAAAGAGTCAGACATGACTGAGCATGCATGCAGTTCGGGCTCCCATCATAGACTGTAAATTTCCCCAGGGAGCGGACCATGTCTGCCTGATTAGCCTTGAATCCCAGGGCGCCGTGTCTTGTCTGGACTGTGATTTCTATGGAATCTTCTATCCACTTAATAACACGCTGTCTGGGTCTCAGCCTCAGCATGTGACCCTGGCTCATCCCTACCCTCCCTGGATTGTCATTCCCTCAGCAGTTTAATGAAGGGGCTGGGGACGATGGTCTCCAGGGTCCTCGTTTGCTTCTGCCCTTGACTTTGAAGGCAGTTTTTGGACATGTGGAGATCAACGCTGCTCATGGTCTAGTGATGTCAGCAGGACTGGCTGCAGGGACACCCCCTGCCCCCTGCGCCCCTTGTTATAAATAACTGTCTCTCCAAGTGCTAGGGTCACCCTACCCCGAGCGCAGCAGTAGGTGGCCAATTACTCTCGGTGGCTGGAGAACCAGCAGGGAGGGGATGTCAGATCTGAGTGGGTACCCTGGCCCTGTAAATAACCCACTAGCCCAGCTACGAGACCAAAATGGAAGGCCAGTTGGGTCCCTGGTCTGGGCAGGGGCTGCAGTCACCCGGCAATCATCTGTGGGCCTGAGACTAATGGATGACTCTGAGGTGTCAATTACCCCCAACCAGGCAAATGACTCAGAACAGAGAGTCAACTGCAGGAGCCCTGGCCTGTTCGTAGAGCTATGGGCAGAGGGCCCCCCTCAGCTCGCCCACCTCCCAGCTCCAGGATGGGTCAGTCCAGGGCTGTCCTGGGAACACACTGAGTTCCCAGCTCCCTGGTGAGCACTCTCCCAGGGCCCTGAGTTAGTGACCACTCTCCCAGGCCCTGAGCTAGTGGGTTCTGGAAGGAGTGGCCCCAGTAAGTCCATCCGGACCCCTGGCTCACAATCCCTTTGTATCATACAAGGTCTGGTGGGAGAAGAGGCAACGAGGGCTGTGGGAAAATCAGACTGGTGACTAGACCTGTGGTCTGAGCTCCCTCCATATCACTTTCCTGCAAAATGGGAGGCCAGAGATGCCCACCTGGCAGATATAATAAGAGGGCTAAGTGACATAATGAGGTCAAATAGCTGAGCATTGCCTGGCATATGTAGGGTGTGCCTGGATCGGCAGGATTCTGGTAGTATGTAGAAGGATCAGCTCATACCTGCTTAAGCAGACAAGGAGGGTGGCTCTGACAGTGACACCATGACATCTACCTGAACCCAAGGGCGGGGAGGCTGCACAACCTCAGAAGGAGACAGCTCCAAGGAGAGGCCAGTATCCTCTCTTGCTGCCTCTGCCAGATGGAAGCCGATCGCCTCAGCTCCCGAGTGCTAACACCTGCATTTGTGAGAACAGCCCAGACGGAGACAGATTCCCTCAGTCCCCACCCCAGATTTCTCAGAGAATGTACTTGGTCCACCTTGGATGGGTTTTCTGCCTGTCTGTTAGGGTTTCACCAGAGAAGGCAGGTCAATCAGCACCTGTAAATAACCTGGAAAAAGCTGTGTAGGTGAAGAGGGCTGGGCAGGGGGGTCACCATGAGTTGGACAGATGCTCTCAGAGGATGAGGCTTGGGAGATACTGACTGTAACCTGGGGAGCCCTGCACTTGAAGAATATACTCGGGATAGGGACACAGAGTTGAATGTACATGTGGCCAGCATGGGTCCAGGGAAGAGGAGCACTTGGAGGGTTCAGTGGGGTGAGAACCAAGCTCTCTGTAAGCCTGCCTCCTCCAGCCCTGCTGTGTAGACACGTGTAGAGGCGGCAGAGCGAGCCTCACAGCAAGGATGCGGCAGGATCCAGCCTGGACGCTAAGCCTCTCAGTGCAGGCATGCCTTTGGGACAGTAGGGGTCAGACCTCGAGGCAGCCAGCAGGGGTAGCTATTTCATGGCTCTGCCTCAGCTACAAGACCCCATCAACCCGGATCTCTTTATAGCTACTCCATAGAGCCAGCATATTTTCAGCTACAATCCTGAGCCCAGGAGGCAAGCAGGAAATGATTCATCCTCTCTCTCAGACATGAAGGCAGACCTGCATTATTAATATTTACCCAGGGGTTTCTCCAAGGGCCCTGAACAACAAACGAATCACTGGGAGAGAAGGGCATGGATCACCAGCATTGCTGAGGTCACTGGCTGCCTCCAAGTGGAGCAAATGGGCCCCCCCAAGTGTCAGGGCTGAAAGGGACCTTCTGGCTCTCTCTGCCTCCCCGGTTTATCAGAGGAGAAAACTGATGTCCCAAGAAGAAAGAGGCTGGACCAATAGGATGGTGGCATAGGAAGGAACAGAGCCTGGAAGGTCAGGGAATGGAAAGAGCATAGGCAGTGAGCCGCCCGTCTGTAAACTGGGAATACAAGGGCTGATCAGGTGGTGTTTGACCAAGACGTGAAATGACCCCTCAGAGTGCCTGACAAGGAGCAGATCCTGCACCCATGGCACCCTGGTGAGGCTGCCCTTGCCATTCCCTGCCCCCATGTCCCCGTGCACTTTGCACTGCCCCCAGTGGCCCTGTTCGTGCCCTCTGACTCCGACTTGTTCCAAGCAACCCCGTGGGGACAGGATCAGGGCAGACACCTGCCCCAGCTGGGTAGTGTTTCTTCTATAAATGTGAGACTGAGGCTAAAAGGAGCTAGTTGGGTCTGCTGGTTGTTTGAGCTGATGATGGACAAAGTCCAAGTGTGCGGGACACAGAGAAGGGTGGAGGATGAAGTCCCATGGAGAGAGATGGACAGCGAGGTGCGTTCTCGATGGTGCCCGTCCCTGGTCTGGGTCCAGGTACCTCAGTAGTTCTGACTGCTTTGCCTTGAACACCTGAGAGACCCTTTCCCCGCGGCTGTGTGTTCTGTTACTCGTACCCCAAAATAAGGAAGAACTGCTGGACGCTCAGGGGGGTCCAGAGCCAGGCAGCCGGCTGCTTTCAGGAAAGAGAGCCCCCTTCACGTCGGGGCCAGGGTGCCCTGCTCAGCGCTCTCTCTCCTAGTCCATCTCTTCCCTGTTTTGTTTTCTCCCTCCATGTCTCTCGGCCTTTTCTCCCACACTCACCCCTTCATCTGATTATTCACTCATCCCACTGGCATAGTCTGTGGCCCACCTGTGCCTGTTCAGCCCCCAGGCTGGACACAAAGGGGACACTGAGGGGGCTGAGACCATGCCCCTGCCCTTGGAGAAGCTCCTGGTCTGGCTAAGAAAACAGATGACTCCATCACAGCCCAGAGTGATCAGTGCTGAGATGGGGGAGAGGCTGCATGGGACGGGGAGCCCCGGGGAAGGCCCTGGTCCTGGAGCAAAGTCAGGGAGGACTTCTGGGAGGAAGTGGTGCCCATGCTGAGACCTAGAGAAGAAGCAAGGAGCCCGCGGGGGGATGGGGCTGGGAGTGGGGTAGATGGGGAGAAGGTTATCCCTGGCGCCGCAACTTGGCACCTGCAGAGGTCTGGCAGAGAAGGAGAGCCGGGAGCCTTGCGAGTGGCAGGCAGGGCCCAGTGGCTGGGGCTGGGCTGTGAGCGTGGAATGAGGGGTGGGAAGGTGGGGAAGGACTGGACGGGACTCCTCTGGGATGAGATCGCAGAGGACGCAGAGGACGCAGAGGGTCTCAAGACAAAGCAATTAGAACTACTGAGGAACCTGGGCTGTGCTGGCTGGGCTTCACCCTGAGGGCCCTGGGAGCCATGCAGGGATGGGGGAAGGGGTCAGGGAGGAAGCGACTCCTCTGTAGGCATTGGTGTGGGGGGCGGATTCCAAGAGGATCCGGCTTGTCCAAGTCCTGGATGGGAAGAAGCCTCCTTCTCCCCCTCCTCCCCTTCCCGCCCTAGCTTTTTCCCTCCTCCCTCCTCTGATGCCCCTGCTTCTCTCTCTTTGTGCTCTCCAGTCCCCTTTCTATTCCCACTTCTCGCATCTCTTTGCCTTTCCTCCTTCCTCTGCCCCGCTTTCCCCATCCGCGCGCTCCATTCTCTCCAGACCCTCCCCACCTCCCGGTACAGGGCTGCATCCTGGCTGAGTTGTCCTTGCGAGGATCGGCAGCGCCACCTTCAGGTCAGAGCCGGGACCGCCGCGGGGTCTCCCACACCAGGAAGACCCGGGTCCTTCTCTGCCTCCTGCAGAAGACACAGAGGTGCCCGCCCACCTGGCCCGCTCCCAGTGCCCCCTCTGCCGCCCGCAGCCTCGGGTCTGGCTACTCTGGGTCGACCCTGACATCAATATCAGCGCCGCCTCTGTCTCCCCTAACAACCCTAATTACCAAGCAAACTCTTCTCCCCAAAGACCAGACCCCAAAACTAACGTGCTTTAATAGCTGAATTCCTTCCCTTTTCACAGCCCGTGCCCCGGGGTGCCGCCATCCTGAGGATGCCAGTGTTCTCTGCTCTCCTGGGAGGGAGGGCCCCACAGGGACTCAGCTCAGTAGAGTCTGCAGTCGTGTCCGACTCTTGGTGACCCCATGAACTGCAGCACGCCAGGCTTCCCCACCCATCACCAGCTCCCAGAGCTTATTCCAACTCATGCCCATTGAGTCGGTGATGCCATCCAACCATCTCATCCTCTATCGTCCCCTTCTCCTCGTCTTCAGTCTTTCCCAGCATCAGGGTCTTTTCAAATGAGTCAGCTCTTTGCATCAGATGGCCAAAGCATTGGAGCTTCAGCTTCAACATCAGTCCTTCCAATGAATATTCAGGACTGATCTCCTCTAGGATTGACTGGTTGGATCTCCTTGCAGTCCAAGGGAGTCTCAAGAGTCTTCTCCAACACCACAATCCAAAAGCATCAATTCTTCGGCGCTCAACTTTCTTTATAGTCCAACTCTCACATTCATACATGACTACTGGAAAAACCAAAGCTTTGACTAAGACGGACCTTTGCTGGCAGAAGGGGAACTCGAGGCTTGCACAGGGTGAGTGGGGGTGAGTCACTGGGGACCCAGGAGACCCTGGTGCTGTGTACTTGTTTATTTGTTCAATAATCACTCATGGACACCCAAGCTGTGCCAAGTGGAGTTCTGGGACCAGGGACACAGAGATGGAAAGACAGCGGAGGAAGTCCCTGCCTTGGTGAATGTAGGGAACGTGCTGGTGCTGGGCGACTGGAGGTAGGACCTGGAATGTGTCAGTTACTGCAGGAGCCTAGAGACGGTGCTGGAAACCCAGGGGTCTTCCAGGAAGCGTGGGAGAGGGGAGCTCTAAGCTGGCTTCACAGAGAAGGTGGTGTCTGAGCTGATCCTGGAAAAAATGATTGAAGAGTTTTCCAGGCAGGGGGAATGGCATGTCCAAAGGCAGAGAGGTCAGAAAATATGGGAAGTAATTGAAAATACTTAGGGGAGCAGCAGGGTGCAGGGGGTATTAGGTTGGAGGGAGGAACCACACCAGAAAGGGCTTCGAGGGTTTCCTGCTCGCCCTGCACCTGCAGGCTCTACTGACCTAATATAAACCAATAATAGCAATAATACAAACAATTATCATAATGACTATTATTATTATAGAGGCTTCCCTGGTGGCTCAGATGGTGAAGAATCAGCCTGCAATGCGGGAGACCTGGGTTTAATCCCTGGGTCGGGAAGATCCCCTGGGGAAGGGAATGGCTACCCATTCCAGTATTCTTATCCCCTGGAAAAGGAAATGTCAACCCAATCCAGTATTCTTGCCTGGGGAATTCCATGGCCAGAGGAGCCTGGTGGGCTACAGTCCATGGCGTCATAAAGAGTCAGACATGACTGAAAACTAACATGGTTATTATTATAGTCGCTAACACCTACTGTGAGCTTTCTGTCTGCCAGAAACTATCTCAAGCACTCTACATGTAGTGACTGAGCTCATTTTTATGCATCCCATGAGACAGACAAGGTTGGAAAGTGGCCCAGAGGGGTTAAATCACCTGTCTGATGTTGCTCAGCCCCGAAGTGGTGGAGCACCCTGCCTCCAGTGTCCACTTTCTAGGCTTTCACAGCGACCCTGCCCACCCCACCCTCCAGCTTCCAACATAATGGCTCTGAGAGTCTGCTTCCCAAAAAGAAAGCAGCCACTCAATTCCCCAGAGGTCAGAGAGAATTCGCATTTTGGAAGAAAACTTATGGAGCCAGGAGAAGACAGCATTTAACCTAAAGCCCTAATTTGTTAATGATGCCTCTTGCGTCATCTGGGAGCAAGCCGGCAGGAGGGGCAAGTTTGAGGCGACCCCTCCCCACCCCCCACCCTCCACCAAGGTAGTTGGTCTCTTGAGCCGAGCAAGCTTTAGCATTTCTGGAGAAGAACCACAGCCCCGCTGCTGCCCCTAGTGGCTGCTGGTGGCACTGGCAGGTCTATACTGAAGGTGGGATCCACTGCCAGAAAGTTCAAGCCCCAGGAAACCCCAAGTTTCCCTCTGAGAACCCAGCAAGACAGGAGTCTTCTGGCTCCCGTCACCAGCTAGGGGTTTTCTCCGGCTGGACAGAGATTGGGCGTCATCCTCAAATGGGCTTGCGGCAGCACGACTTTCCCTTAAATGGACACGAGGGAAGACTCCATTGAAATACTGAGCCGAGGATTGTGCTGTGTACTTAGTCACTCGGGCATATCGGACTCTGTGCAACCCCATGCACAGCAGCCTGCCATGTTCCTCCGTCCATGGGGATTCTCCAGGCAAGAATACTGGAGTGGGTTGCCATGCCCTCCTCCAGGGGATCTTCCCAACCCAAGGATCGAACCCAAGTCTCCCACATTGCAGGTGGATTATTTACCACCTGAGCTACAGGGCCGGGGAGAAAGAAGAGCAAACGGACTTGGTTCCAGAAGTGACGCAAGAATGGAGTTTGGAGTCTGCTTTCTGTGTCTGTGTTATTTTTTCTCTCCCTGTCCTCCACATTTTGCTTCCTCATGACTAAACCAAGCTTCCCCAGTGGCGCAATAGTAAAGAATCCACCTGCCAATGCCGAAGATGCAAGAGACAAGGGTTCAGTCCCTAGGTCAAGAAGATCCCCTGGAGGAGGGCATGGCAACCCACTCCAGTATTCTTGCCTGGGATACCCCATGGACAGAGGAGGCTCGTGGGCTACAGTCCATGGGATCGCAAAGAGTTGGACACCACTGAGAACACACACACACACACACACACACACACACACACACACACACACACACGACTAAACCAGAGAGAACAGCCCATGAGCAGAAGTGGGGTCCATAGGACCAGGCCAGAGCAGTTGGAAGAAAGACCAAGACAGGCTTTGAACCTCCATGCTGGTTTGGCCTCTCTGAGAATGAAGAGAGAGCTGGTCTTTAATGATGGGGAAGCAGGTGTGAGGATGCAGACAGGCTTCAAGAGGAAAATAACACGTGTGCCCCAGTTGCCCCATCCCTGCCCCCACCCCCACCTCATACTGCAGGTTCAGTTCGGTGAATCATCCCTATTCCTCAGGCTCCCCAGGCTCTGCCAGGCCTGCTCCTGTGTGCGTGCTGTCCCCCCTGCCCAAGAATGCTGGCTAAAAGACCCTTCACCCTTCCAGCCACACGACCCCTCCTCTGTAAAGTCTCCACTCTCTGCCACCCCATGTCCCTGCTCCCCACCCTACACACACACACACACACTTATAAGACTCTCCCAAACCCAGACAGTCCCTTTTAGAAACTCCTTCCCCCATCAGAGCAAACATCTTAAAATGCCCCCACATCCCCTACTAAATACAAATTATATGTAACTATGCAGAAGTTAAGTTGGAGGAAAAGGTGAGCAGTTGAAAATATTACGTTCTGTAGACATTTGATTAAGTATTTATCAGGTTCAATGCTGCAGCCTTCCCTTTATGTTTTGAAGCCAAATAAATTGTTTTCCTGGGCCTTAAACGCTCTCACAGGCCCTTAAGAGCTCTTAGGCCCTGGCACTTTGCCCGGAACAGAGAGGCTCGTGGAGAAAATTCTCCCCTCTCCCTTCCCCTTCCCCCCACTCCAGGCAGAACCTGCAGCTCCTTGGCCCCTCTGCAGCGTCACATTGCCAGTGAGAGGATGCTGGAATTATCCTCTGTCTGGAATCCCACTGAGGCTGGATGTCACACCCCAGGGTCACACACAGAGAAAAATCAGTTATTGCTTGTTGCAAGAAAGGATAAAGAGAAGGAGGAATGGAGAAAGAGAGAAGCTGGAGGAGGACGAAGAGACGAAGAAGGGAGGGGAGGATGGTGGTTTCAGCAGAGCCAACAAGAAGAAAGAGCAGGCAGGATAGGCTGTAGGTCGTGATGGGCTCTCTCTGGTCCCCTCTTCCCCTGGACATTTCCTATGCTGCATCTCAGGGACTCTTCCACAGAGCACCAAGCTTTTTCTTCCCACAGAGATGTTACCAGAATGCAGTGTTCCTGAGGCTCTATTGTGAGACAGGTGTAGGGTGGGCATTTGCTCTGGTCTCTACACATCACATCGCCAGCAGAGGCCTGGGCGTGGGGCTGGCACAGGTGGGTCCTCTGATGCTCCTCTCCCAGCAACGGTGCCTTTCATCCTCTCTCCCAGCCGGTCGGGATGGTGTGGAGGAAAGAGTGTGGACAGCAGAGAAAGCATTCTGGACGGTCTCCACACCCTCTGCAGGGAGATGGACATTCCAGCAGCAGCTTGGCTGGTTAGACTTGAATTTGGAAGCCCCACTGTCACATTATGGTCACATAGGATCCCTGCTGACCCCCGGGGGAGTGACATTTCCCACCATCACATCCCCACCTGCGAGTGTCCACCAGACCCTTCTGGGCCTGGACCTGCCCACCTCTCCGCAACCCCATTTCCCACCGTGCTCCTCATCACTTAGTCCACTCCAGACACACCAGCTACTGGACACCCCTGGGACGTTCCAAATGCATGCCCACCACAGGGCCTTTGCACCAGCTGTCAAGGCTCTTTGCACAGATATTCCTGGGCTTCACTCCCTGACTTTGCCGTGTCTCTGATCAAGTGTCACCTCCTTGGAAAAGTCTCCCCTGACCTCCCCACCTGAAAGAACACCCCCTTCCTTCCTCTGGGGGACCCACAGAAGCATCAGCTGAAAGTTCCATGAAGGAGTACTGGCTCAGGGAAATCTCAAAGGTAAAAAAGAGATAGTGTGTGGGGGGCACCTACTGTAACCTAGGCTTTTGACCGGTCAGTCCTGACCTATTTGATCACAGAGGACCTTTAAGTGAGGAAGATGTCATTTTCCCCCTTCAATAGGTGAGAAAACCAAGGCTCAGGGAGGTGATGCAACCTGCTGTGCATAAGTGACAGAAAACGAGAGCGAAGTTGTTCAGTCATGTCCGACTCTTTGCAACCCCATGGACTGTAGCCTACATCAGGCTCCTCCATCCATGGAATTTTCCAGGCAAGAATACTGGAGTGGGTTTGCCATTTCCTTCTCCAGGGGATCTTCCCGACCCAGGGAACAAACCTGGATCTCCCGTGTTGCAGGCAGATGCTTTTACCATCTGAGCCACCAGTGACAAAGCCAGCCCCATATCTTTGTCTACTACCCTGGAGATGGAGGTCTGGGATCCTTAACGTTGGAGGTGGTAGCTGGTGCCCCATCGTGGGTAAGACTGTCCCAAGAGTGTAGACAGTGGGGAGAATGAGGACCAATCTGTGAGGAACACTGGTCACAAGGGTTAGCTGGTCCAATGCAGGGTGCGATGGAGGAAAACTCCATGTGGACTGAGATGGATCAGCCACAGAGGCAGCAGGAGAGCTGTGGAAAAGAGAGGGACGTGGGGAGAGACTGGTAGGAAGTTGGGAAGCGAGTGGTTGAGAGTGGCCGGCAGGGCCTCGTGGTGGCACTGACCTCCCGACTTAGCGGTTGTGCCCTGGAAAGATCCCATCCCATCCTTAGCAGGAATGAGGAGGAAGTCGTGTGTTTAGAAGCAGCCCAGCCTGACCATCACAGTCCCACCAGACACCTAAAAGAGGTTCCAGGAGGCCCCTGAGATGAACGTGGGAAGAGGGTGGCAGGAACCCCCTTTGCCCTGGGTATCAACTGCTGTCCTACCCCCTAGGGGAGGTCTGAGAGGCATCCTGGAAAGGACTATGACTTCATTTCCCCTGGGAACCAGGGCTTGGGGACATGTGAGGGGATTAGTAGAGCAGGTGGGTCTGGCTTCTCAGGCTTGTTAGAGGGAGACCCTTCCCCTCCACCCCCAGAAGCCCTGCCCTGAGGCCAGGCTGTTTTCGTGATCTAATTAGCATCACTGAGAATTACACTCCACACTCTAGCACGCTCCAGCTCCCATGAAAGCATCGCAGAACTAATTCTGCTTAAATATGAAATGGTTCCTGCCCTCGGGGCCCAAGTCGAGGAGGCACAAACCAGAAACAAGAGTTGTAATTACCAGCTCTGATTAAGCAGTGTGAGTTACCAAAAAAAAAAAAAAAAGTAAAGTAAAAAGTCCACCTCCCTCCATACAACAATTAACATCACTTTAAATTATTTCTGTTCTTGTAAGGAACACGGGCTACTTATTTCTTATACCCTTTCCTTTCTTAGGGTCCTGTTATCCAGGTCATTTGCTGAGCACCTGCCAAGTGATAGGAGTTCGTATTGGCTGCAGGAATGACAAAGAAACATACCAGTCAGGGTGCTTCAACTCCTGGGGCTCACTGTTAGGAGGGGGACATGGCCCTTCAAGGAAAAGTCACACAGACAGCTGCACCTTGGGACAAGGTCAAGCACGTTATGCATGTGAGGCAACATGGGAGGATCATGCAGGGGACTGACTCATATGGGAGTTTTGGGAGCCGACAGTTCAGTTGAAACCGGAAAGAGCTGGTTGCCTAAAGAGTGGGTGTGGAGACAGGGTAATCTACAGAGTGGGAACAGCATGTGCAAAGGTCCTGGGGTGGGAAGGAGGGTGTCATAGGGGAGACAGAGGGGCACTGGGGCAGAGTGCGATGAGGAAGAAGCCTGAGGCGGGGAGAAGGGAGCAGCCAGACCCTGCAGGGCTCGCCTGCATTGATGGCAGGGTGGGGATAACTCAAGGTTCCCTGAACATCACTGAAGGGTTTGTAGTAAGGGATGGGTCTGATCCGTTTGGGGATTTAAGAAGCTCTTCTGGCTGGAGCTGGAACAGGGGGCCCACAGACGAGGTGAAGGTCCAGGCAGGAGTCAATGATGACCTGGACTAGAGCAGTGAGGAGGGGATGGACACAGGGCCGGGTCCGGGAGGGGTTTTGGAGGGTGAACCAGCCCACCTTGGGGATGGTGGGGGTGGAGGCGAGGGATTCGTCACAAAGACACCCAGGTTTCTGGCTGAGGAGCTGGGGAATGGAGCTGCCATTTCCTGAGTGATAATGTGGATGAGGAGCAGGCTAGTGGGTGAGCCCAGTTCAGCATGTGGTGTGTGTGGCCTCGTGGAGAAAGGGGTGGGAGGCAGCTGGGTGTCCGGAGGAGAGCAGGACACAGCCCCACCAGAGGCACCCCTCCATTGGGGATGGTAGTGCGTGCCTCCTGGGGAGAGAGGACAGTGGGGGAAGAAGGAATAAGGAGAGTATCCTCACCCCTCTGCACCAGGAGCACCCCAGCTGAGGGCTAGGGCTCCATGGCAGAAAGAGCCCCTGCCCACCCCAAGAGGCTGATGGGGGCTGGGGGCCGTGCGAGGTGGGGCCCCGGCTGGAGGGAGGTCATGGGAGGCTTCCCCTTATTCTCCCTCTCCCGTGGTGCCAAGACAAGGCCGGGGCACTGGCTGCAGGCTTCTCCCACCCTCCCCACGGGTGGAGGGGAGGCCCAGAGCCCTTGTGGATGGGGCCACCTGCTCTGGGGCACCCCCAGCAGAAGACCCTAGATCTTCCCAGGGCCCTGCCCTTAGCTGCCCCGGGTACCACTCAGAGGAAACACGAACCTCCCAAATCATCATCTTTCCTTGCACCGTGTCCGCCTTCCCAGGGCAGGAAAGGGGCTCTGTCCATTGGGTTCATTTAATGTGTTTATAAGCTTTTTTATTTACAAGTATTTACGTATAAGCTTTCTATTTCTTGAACCTGAATATCCCCCTCGAGTGACTGAAATCCGCTCTGCCAAGGGCTTTTATGGGAAGTTAGAAATGACACATGGGAGAGCTGAGAGCCGGTTTATTTTTAAACCCTGGGCTCTCAGCGACACCCTGTCTATCCATCCATCAGCTCCCTCACTCAGGCAGAAACACTCGCTGATGTTTTAATGCGCTTGGCCCCATGCTGGTGTTGGGATACAGAGCTGGGATCTTGGCCCCACTGAGCCCATGGAGTGGCTGGACATGGGGAGAAGGGTCTTGGAAGACTTTTTCTGGCTTCATGTGATTAACAACCTCCATTCATTAATTTTTTATTCCCCAAGTAGATCAGTCTCTGAGGGCAGACACTGTTCTAGCCACTAGGTATACAATTGTGAACATCACAGGCTAGATAAATCACTGCCCCCTGGAGCCGCAGTCTGCTGGGGAGACCAAGGATAACCATCAAGAGGGTCTCTCATCTCTGCTAGGTTATGATATACGCTGTGAAGGAAAAGAGAGCAGCGGAAAGAGGTGGAGAAGGGTGGAGGAACTGGGGACCTCTCTAAGGAGGTGACATCCAATGTAAGGACCTGGAGGAAGTGAGGACACGAGTCGTGCAAATGCTTGGAGAAGATACAGCATGTGCAAAGGTCCTGGGGTGAGATTGTGCCTGGCACGCTTGAGGAACAGCCATGACTTGGAGGTTCCAAGGCCTGCCCGACAGAGGGAGACCTGAGAACACAGAGAAAGCTGTGGCCTTGTATGGGTGAGGGTGGAGAAGCTTCAGGGAGGGCTTGTAGAATGAAGAGTGTGAGGGAGTGCATGGAAAAGCATCTCTGCAGAAGGGGCAGTGCAGGCCACAGACTGAGTGACAGTGAATCAGTGATGTTTTGGTTACAGTGGGAGGTGGGTGTAGGGTGAGGATGGTGGCAGGAGGGGAGCCAGGACAAAGAGACTGCATGATCAGGATTCTCCAGAAAAACAGAATCAATAGGATACAGAGAGAAATAGAGAGGGATTGTCTCATGCGATTATAGAACCTAGGCCCCCAAGATGTGCCATCTGCAAGCTGGAGGCCCAGGAAAGCCAGTGGTGTAGTTCTAGTCCAAACCTGGGCTGAGAATCAAGGGTTGGTGGTGTCCCAACCTCAGTCTGAAGGCCAGAGAACCAGTCGCACTGACAGATGTCCCAGATCTAGCAGAGGTGGAATTTTTCCTTCCTCTGACTTGTTATTCTAGTTGATCCTTAATAGGTTATTGGGTGATACCCACCCACATTGCTGAGGGTGATTTACTGAGTCTGCTGATTCAGATGTTAATCTCCTCCAGAGACCACCCTCACAGACACCCAGAAATAATGTTTTACCTCCTATTTGGGCAGCCCTTAGCCCAGACAAGTTGAAACATAAAGTTAACCATCACAGAGGCCCCAGCAGCTGAAAGACAAGGTGCTTCCCGGGTGGTCCTCAAACATGCCAGGTTTGTTCTTACCCCAGGGCCTTTGCACTTACTGTTTCTGAATGCTCTTCCCCCGATCTCCACAGGCTCATCCCTTCATATCCTTCTAGGCTGCTATTCAAATGCACTTTCTTACTGAGGCCTCCCCACCCAACTCTGTGTATCCGAGCCCTAGCCCCTAACTTCCTTCTTTCCCTGCTTCATTATTCTTAATTCCTGCCCATCTCCATGTTATACACTGTGCATATGCCGACTGTTTCTCATCTGTTTCCATCCACTAGAAATGTGAGCTTCATGAGGGCAGCAATCTGTGGCTATTTTATCACTGCAGCATCCCTAGAGGTGTGCGGCCCATAGAAGTGATACAATAGGTATTTGTTGAATGACTGACTGAATGGCCTTAGAAGTCATGTCAAGGGGCATTGGTATTATGGGTGTAATACTAGTATGATTCTAAGAGTGGCAAGGAATCACCCAGGGCATTGAAGGAGGAAAATAACAGGTCTGAATTAGGAAAATCTTCTGTCCACATAGAAGAAGACCAAGGCTGGGAGGAGAAAGGAGGCCGTGCTGCCCCTGGAGTGAACTGACAGGTCTGGGCTGTCAGTGGAGAGGCCAGAGGGGCTGGGACATGGAGTCCCCAGGAGGGCTCGGTGCCTGCTTGTCATGAGGGGTGCTGAGCTGGGAGCATCGAGGGCAACTGGCTCCATGACTGATGTTGGGCTGATTGGCAGGGCAGAGCAGGCTGGAGGGGACAGAAGGGTTCAGAGGGAGACAGGCTGTGCCCGCGGGGGGCCTGCCGACATCCAGCCTCACACAGGAGGTCCCGGCGATAGAGCAGGACACTGGCTGAGCGTGGGCAAGATGAGGCAGGGGAGGCAAGAACAAGGAAGGGCAGAGCTGTGGACAGCTCTGCAGAGGGGTGGTGACATCAGCAGTGTTGCTGGTCGTGGGTAAAAGGTGGGAACAGGAGAGGCCTGCTGCCAAAAGTGTGTGAGTCCCGCAGCCCGCTGGAGGCCTTGCCCCATCACTTGCCATCCTTCAAGGCCAGGAAGGACCTCCCAGATGGCCCTCAAATCCCACCTGCCTGGGGAGGCCTCTCTCCATCCATGAAAGGCTGACTCTGTTCCCTCCCCCGACCCTGCCCCATCCTCCTGCCAAGTGCAAGGCGAAACCGCTCCTGCTGCTGCCTTTTCAGCTCCCAAAGCTGCAGTAGTTCTTATTTTCCATCAGGTGTTTCCTCGGCTTTCAGAGCAGCTCTTCTCTGAATCTAAAAAGTATCTATGTCAACAGCCCTCAGTACAGATGTCCTCTGGTCTGAGAGCTGGCCTGGGAACCAGCCCGCAGAGAAATGAACAGTTCAGAGGAAGGAGGCACGTTCCGAGTCCAAGCCAGCATCAGTCAGCCTGGGAGTTTGGGGAGGACAGAGGCTAAACCAGGAAGGTGCTGGGAGCAAGGCACACAGACTTTTCCTAAAGGGCTGAGCTTTAGGGTAGATGTGAGCTAGTTCCTGCCTCTGCCCATCCTGTGCATCTTGGAGAGAAGCGCTGGCCCTCTCTGAGCACTGGATCCTCACATGCACACAAGGATGCTGGGAGTGCTGAGGGTGAGGCTGGGCAGCTCTTAGCGCAGGGCCTGGTGCACTGTGGGAGCCCTGTCCGTGGCAGCTGCTCCTGAGATGCACTGACTCTCCTTCTTAGTCACTGAAGCACCTTGTCTCCCAGGTCTGGTGCCCAAGAGTGGAGTTTCTTTCTGCAAACGAACTGATTTCAGGTCAGGGTTAATGTGTATCCTGTTGACACCATGACCACGTTGCTAGCTGGCTTCATCATCTCCACTTTACAGATGACAAAACTGAGGCTGAAAGGAAGGGAAGAGACTTCTGCAAGGCCTGGAGCTGGAAACTAGATCCGAACCCCTGTCTGCTGCCCTCAAAGCTGGAGCCCCATCAGGACCATGTTGGGACCTACCAGCCCCTTGGAGGGATCAGTAGGAACCAGTAGACAGGAACCAGGGCAGGGTCAGCCCAGAATGGAAGTGGGCTGAGCCCAGGGAGGACCAGGCCTCTACCAGCTGCCATCTCAGGTATCAGAACTCCTGCCGGAAGGTTTCCTCCTAGGCCCCATCCACCCCTCCAGCCTCCCGGGACCCCGGTGCACAGGCTTAAACCTGGGCCCTGCCTGGGAGTCCTGCTCTGACATCTCAGCAGAGGACAGTGCATTCAGCTTCACAGGCTGAGAAAAAAGCAGAAATGTCAGCATCCCTGATTTGTTTCAAAAACAAGTGGGGTTGAAGGACGCCTGGATTTTAGTCATCCCCTCACCTTGTCATGGATTTCACAGCCCATGACACCCACTGGGGCCTAGCTGTGATGGCCTCCCAGGTGTTCACCCAGGATAAAGGCACCTTCTCTCCCCAGGGTTGGGGTGGAGGGACGATGGGGTCCAGCTCATCCAAAGGGCTCTGGTTGCCATGGAAACAGGTGGCTGGAGAAGATAGGCCCTGAAGCAGAGGCCCTCAGCCAGGCTCCAGCCTCTAGAGTCAGGTCCACTGAGCCCAGTGGGGTTCCATCACCGTCCCCACTGCACAGGTGGAGGTGCCCCCTCCCCATTTCGGGACTCTGGTGCAGGTCACCCAGGCCCCTGGGACAGCTGCATCTGCCCCCAGGTCCTGCCAGCAGAGGTGAGAGGAGCAAAGGCTGAGAGTGAGCCTTTGGGGTCAGAGACCGTGGCTGCCAGGACTGGACACAGGCTGCTGGGGTCATGGGAGGAGGGGACACCCAGGACTCTGGACTCACAAAGGTTCCCGAAGGTCTTGGGCTCAGCCTGCTCCTTTTCTGGATGGGCGAGCTGAGGTCTTGAGGGTGCAGGGTACTCACAGGCCCCTAGCATCAGCAACGACTCCCTGAGGAGGCTTCTTCCCGACAGGCACAGCCCCTGACACTGGCCAAGCCTCTGGTGCCTCCCCCAGCAGGCAGACTTCAGGCTGGACATGTCATGTGGACACTGAGCACTTGTCCTGCTGGTCTTTGTGGCACAGCAAGGCTCAGTCCCAGTTCATGGAACCTCCTCCCATCCCTAGCCCTGTGAAGGCCCTGAGAAACACTAGGAATCAGTGTGCCTGTCCTGGGTTTAGGACCATCACTGTCTGGAAGCCAGGGTGAGGGCACAGGTCACCCCCAACATATGTAGCCCAGGGCATGAGAATAGGTGAGGCCCACAGACCAGTGGGCCAAATATCTAAGTCAAATCAAATAAATTTTTCCTTCTACCTCCACAGATTTCCAAGTCCTAGAATATAGAGAGCAGAGACAGCTGGTCCCTGACCCCTAACTCCTGACCCAATCTGGGCTAGCCCTTACCTCCCTCCCTTGGCTCAGCTGGTCCATGGTCTCACACACGATGTGCAGCACTCCAACCTGCAGGCTCTGTCTGCATCTTCCCACCCGGAGCTGCACTCTGGGACTTAGGGGGTGCATGCTGGCCTTGCAGGTCACCATCCAGGGAGCAGACCCAGGAAGAGGGTCCAAATGCCACGCAGGCCCCGGAAGCAGGTTCAGGTCAATCAGGAAGGGAGTTCTGGGGTTGGGGGACTGGAGTTTGTCCCTTGTTCCCCCTCATCCCCGAGGGGAGAAGCACAGCTGGAGGAGGCAGGAACAGGGTCCCCCCAAGGAATGGGACCCCAGGATGGAACCCCTGCTCATGTCTCAGGGTCACAGGATGGAGCAGTGGAGGGGAAAAGAGACCAGATGGCCACTGGTATGATGGGGGAGAGGTCTGGTCAGAGGTGCCCAGGGTCTGAGATGGGGCAGGGACAATGGATGTGAAGGACTGGGGACTCTGGAAGTTACAGGAGTTAAACTTGGCAGGACGGAATGGTCATCCCTGAGGTGTCAGGAGAGTCAGAAATGCCCCCCTTGTTTCTGATGTGGGTCAGTGAAGGCTGCAGGGGCAACACTGAGATGGGAACAGTGGGGAGGACCAGGTTTGGAGAGAAGATGAAGGCTGAAACTTTGAACGTATCAAGGGGTAGGAGGTTGTGGGCCACTCAGAGGACAGAGGCCACAGGAGACCCCAGAGGAGAGGGTCCAGTAAGTGGGACACCCTGTCTAGCTCAGCACCGTGTGTCCAGCATGAGGACATATGGTACATCAGAGATTCTTGATATGGATGGTAGTTGAGGGGTAGGGTGGCGACAGCACATAGCGAGGGGAGCTGTTAGCACATGCCCAGCAGATGGCCAGCAGGCATGGCTGACCTCATTGAGGAAGAGCCAGGAAAGAGGAGGGTGATGCAGGGAGCCGGGCACTCTCTTAGCTAAGGCTGCCACAGCAAAACGCCACAGCTGGGGGGCTTGAACAGCAGCAATCAATTTTCTCCCTGACCTGGAGGCCGGGATGTCTGAGATCAAGATGCCAGCATGGTGGGGTTCTAATGAGAGCTCTCTTCTTGGCTTGCAGAGCTCTGTCTGCTTGCTGTGTGGTCATGAGGCAGAGAGAGAGAAAGCTCATTCTGGTGTCTGGTGTTTCTTAAAAAGGCATTGATCCCATTGTAAAGGCCCCACTCTCATGATCTCACCTAACCTGAATTAGCTCCCAAAGATCCCATATCCAAATGTCATTACCTATCATTTATCACATCACATCCACATGTAAGTGGAGGGGGCACAATTCAGCCCAGAGCTTTCCACTCTTGACTTCCCTGGTGGCTCAGATAGTAAAGCATCTGGCTGCAATGTGGGAGACCTGGGTTTGATTCTCGTGTCAAGAAGATCCCCTGGAGAAAGGAAATGGCAACCCACTCCAGTACTCTTGCCTGGAAAACCCCATGGATGGAGGAGCCTGGTAAGCTACAGTCCTCAGGGTCACAAAGAGTCAGACACAACTGAGTGACTTCACTTTCACTTTGAACGTAAACCACATTAATTCCACCCCAACAGCTCCCACCTCTTAACTCCTTCCAGCAGCAACTCTAAAGTCTGAAGCCTAATCTAAATATTGCCTAGATCACACATGGATGGGACTCGACCTATGATTCATCTTGAGGCAATATTCCTCTCCAGCTGTGAACCTGTGAGAAGAGATTTGGTGGTGGTGTTCAGTCTCTAAGTTGTGTCCAATGCTTTATGATCCCCATGGATTGCAGCATGCCAGGGTTTCCTGTCTTTCACTATCTCCAGGAGTTTGTTCAAAGTCATGTCCATTGAGTCGGTGATGCCACTCAACCATCTCATCCTCTGTCGTCCCCTTCTCCTTCTGCCTTCAATCTTTCCCAGCATCAGGGTCTTTTCCAATGAGTCAGCTCTTCACATCAGGTGGCCAAAGTATTGGAGCTTCAGTTTTAACATCAGTCCTTTCAATGAATATTCAGGGTTGATTTCCTTTAGGATTAAGAAGAGATAAGTGCTTCCAAAATACAGTGATGAGATAGGCCTAGACTTGACATTCCCATTCCACAGGGCAGAACTAGGAAAGAAGGAAAGAGTGACAGGTCCCAAGAGTCCAAAACCCAGCTAGACAGATGTCAAGAGCTCTTTGGTCCAGCACTCTGCCCTCCAGGTCCTTTGGGGTGGCAGTGTCACTCTGGCTCAGCAGGGTGGCCCCGTTCCTTTGTTGGACAGGGCACCAGACACTCAGCTCTCTGCGTGGGTCCCGTCCCACTCTCTCAAACCCAGGCAGAAGCAACAGCCCTGCCTCTGAGCCTGCGCACTCTGGCTGCACTGGGCGTGGCAGCCTTGATGATTCTTGAATTGCCTTTGGGGGCTCCTCCTTGAAGGTAGTGCCTGTTCACAGCTGAATAGCTCTATGGGCCAGTCCCATAGAATCCAAGGAATCTGACAGTCTTCCTTCATCCCTTCTCACCTTCTTTGTCCCTTTATTGCAGCTGATAGTGTCTCCACTGGTGTGGTCCCACCTCCACGCCAGGCTTCTGCAGAGATGGCTGTTTCAGTTCCTGAGTCACACCCATGAGCTCTTTATCGAATGACTGTTCAGCCACACATTTTGTGTTCTCTGCAGAATAAGTTTTTCGCTCTCTCTTTTTTTTTTTTTTTTCTTTTGCAATATGAAGAGGCTGAGAATACTCCAAATCTTTAAGTTCTGGCTCCTTTTGGTTGAACAACTCCCTCTTCAATTCATCTCTCTCCTTTCTCATTTCACTCAAAGCAATCAGGAGACACCAAGCTTCTCCTCCAACACTTTGCTTAGAAATTTCCTCAGCTGAATACATGATTTCGTCACTTGCAGCTTCTGTCTTCCACAAAACACCAGAACACAGTTCAGCCAAGTTCTTTGCCATTTTGCCTCTGCTCCAATTTCTAGTAACACATTCCTCTTTCCTCCTAAGTCCTCACCGGAATTCCTGTTAATGTCCATATTTCTAGCACACACTCAATACCCTTCTAGCCTCTCCCCATTACCCAGGTCCAAAGCTGCTGCCACAGTTTTAGGTATTTGTTATGAAGTATCTCTTCTCAGTATGAAAATCTGTCTCTCTCCGTTCAGACTGTCAGAACAAAATGCTCAGACTACAGAGAAGCTTAAATAGAAATGAATCTCCTCACAGTTCTGGAAGCTGGAAGTCTGAGATCGGGGTGCCAGTATGGCAGGGTTCTGGGGAAAGCCCTTTGCTGGGCAGCAGACAGTGACTTCTCACTGTGTCCTCACTTAGAGGAGAGATGGAGCTAGCTCTCTGGCATCTTCTTATAAAGACATCAATCCCATCATGGGGGCTCCTCCTTATGAAATCTAATCATCCCTCAAAGGTCCCACCTCCTGATAGCATCCCATTGGGAGTTAGGGTTTCAATATATGAGTTGGGTGGAGGGCACAATTCATTCCAGAGCAGGTCCCGGTGTGTAAGAACCAGGAGAGAGTGAGGAGGGTCAGAGAGGTGGGAAGTGATCTGGGAGATTGAGGAGGGCTCTTGGAGGGACCCCAGAGGTGGGTTGAGCACAGGGTCAGGGGACAAGTCTCCTGCCCATGGTAGTAAGAAGTCAAACAGATAACTGAAGTGACCCTTGTTTAGACCAAGTGCTCTGGAAACACTCAGAAGCAGGGTGTTGATTTCCACTGGGAGTAGAGGAAGACTCAAACAAGACTCATCAAATTCAATTTTCAACATTGGTCTGGAAGATGAAGGGGAACAGGTATGGAGGTGGGAAACACAGAACATGGGGCTGGAACTGAGGGACCTGGTGTATCTGGGATAAAGTTACAGGATTTGGGCAAAGCGGGTGGAATAGAAGTCATAGGCCTAGTGGTAATCAAAACACAAGGCTGGAAGAGGGAAGAGGGAAGGAGAGAGGGAAGAGGGCCCTGGAGATGGCTCAGACCTCAAACCTCCTGCCTGGTACTGAGACAGGCTCTGCTGCCGGGGGTACAGAGTGAATCTGGGAATCACACAGCCTCAGGTTCCTACAAGCATCAGATGAGAAGAATAACACCACCACACTGTCTTGAAGCCTTAGGATATTGTGAAGTTTTATTCTCTTAGGGCAATTGAGTTACAGGATCTCAGAGATTTAGGTTTTTTATATCACATTAGTTTTGAACCTTGAATTGCTCAAGTGTCAAAATCCTGGCCAGTTCTCCCTCCTGGTAAAGATAATATGCACTCTGTGCTCAGTGCTTTGCACACATTATGTCCTTTTGTCTCCATAACAACCCTGGGATGTGAAAATTTGCCTGATTTTCCAGCTGAAGAAACCCAGGCTTGGTGAGCATAGGTCATGGCTGAAGGTCAGACACCTTGCAATCAACATGACCAAGACTCAGCCTCGATCTCTTGGCTTCTAAAGCCCATGTTCCCGGACTCCTGTTAATCCGCCTCCTTCAAGCCCTCTCTGCTAGGTGCTCACCCATCCTCCATGCATACCTCCAGTGATGTAAGCTCATTACCCTCCCCAGGGCCACCCATCCATCTCAACTGTGGACACATCTCTACTTCTCAGGGCATCCACCCCTTGGCCCTGAACCTGCACTGGAGAAGAAGATAACCTCCACGTGGGACTCCTGTAGGGAGGGAGAGCAGCTGCCCGAGATGGGATGGGGCTCACGCAGAAGGAGAGAGTCCCAGGTTAGGAAAGCTTCAGCTGTGGCCTCTCCCCCACCTTCATGAAAGAGAGGGGTGTTTATCCAGAGAGAGGGAATCGGTTGGAGATATTGGGAGCAGGACTTCTTAAAGACAAATGAAGGTGGAGCCCAGCATCTGGGAAGGCTGTGTGGTTGCAGGGGTGGAGGGGGTGCAGAGCAGGGGGTGCACACCACAGAAATGCAGTTCTCCTCCAAGGGCCTAGTAAGACTGGAATGGGGTGCTGTGCCTTTATTTTCTCCACTCTTCTCTCTGAAAACTTATTCTGCAGACTGTGCCTGTGCCATCCATCCTCCCAGATGGCTTTTTAAGTGAAGCTGTTTGTTAAGTGGGGAAAGAAAAAGGGAGATTGATCAAGAGGGAAGAACAGGGAGAGGCACTGCAACCCCAGGGGAGGAGACACTCAGGAACTGGGAGTCGGAGAGCGCGGGGCAGGGAGGTGAGGCTTCAGGCTCAGTGGCGTCACATGACCAGAGACTCAGAGGCAATCACTGGCAGTGTTGGGGCCCCACTGTGTGCCCAGCTCTGGGTGAGCACTTTGGGCTCATTGTCCCATTATCTCCTCACACGACCTGTGTACCAGGTCCCATAACTCCCTTAGTCTGTTCGGGCTGCTATAACAAAGTATCACTGATTGGGTGGCTTATAAACAACAGACATTTACTTCTTGCAGTTCTGAAGGCTGGAAGTCCAAGCCTGGCTGGATGCCAGCATGGCCATGTTCTGTTGAGAGCCCTCTTCTGGGTTGCAGACAGCTGCCTTTGTATGGTATCCTCACATGGAGAAGAGAGAGTGAGCTGGCTCTCTGATCTTCTTATGAGGACACTAGTCCCATTCACGAGGGCTCCACCCTCAGGACCTAATTACCTCCCAATGGCCCCACCTCCAAATATCATCACCTTGGAGGTTATATTTCGACACATAAATTTTGGAAGGATACAAACATTCAGTCCATAAAAATGGCCATCCTCATTGCACAGATGAGAAGCCCAGAGAGGTGCAGATACTTGGCCAGCCACACAGCAAGTGAGAGGCAGATTCAAGCCCAGGACTCCAGAGTCTTGGCTTATAGTCATGCTATCATATAGCCTCAGGCTGACAGAGTCTGGATCTCTGGGCAAGAAGTTCAGGTGTCTGTCTTTTTTAAAGTTCCATCCCACTCCAGGGCATTCAAGTGCACAGCCAAGGTTAGGGATACCTGAGCTGCCCCAAATTCCTCACTGTGCAGATGGGTAAATAAACCACCCCCCCACCACCACCACTCTAAGGAGCAGCTGTTGTATAGGGTCACACTACAGGTCAGAGGGTCTAGAACCCACACCCATTCGCCAGTGAATCTTCAGAATAACTATTATGGAGCAGATCACTGCAGATGGGTGAGGAGATAGGCTTGGTTGTTACCCCGTATCCAAGGCAGCACAGAAGGAGGCTCTGTGATGGATTCTGTTTCCACCTCCACATCCGGAGGCCTCTTTGTCTCCTCCTCCTTCCTCTGTGCAGCCTGCCCCCATCCAAGTCAGGCACCGAGGAGCTGTGATGGATCACCTCTGTCCCTGGCTGCAGATGTCTCTTCCATTGCCTGATGCCAGCTGTTCCAGCCTGGTGTCCACAGCACTGGCTCAGCAAATGACTGTGGATGAGAAGAAGGGAGTGCCTGGGGCAAGGGTCTCTGAGTCAGGGATGTCACAGCAGAAAGCAGAGCAGCTTCCTCTAAAGGCAGCCCAACTCTAGATGCTGAAGAATGTCTTTCCAAGCTTCAGATAAAAAAATATTACATCAGTGAGGGGGCTCCGAGTATCTCAGCCAATAAATAAGGCTGTAAAATGGCAGGCATCTTACACTCACAAGCAGCGGCTTTGTCTTTTACCTGCAGCTCTCTGAACTTCTCATCTGTAAAGTGAGGATGGTCATTGTCATGGCCTTGCTGTTTCTGTCCTCTCAACCAGTCAATCCTAAAGGAAATCAATCCTGAATATTCATTGGAAGGATGCTAGAGCTGAAGTTCCAATACTTTGGCCACCTGATGTGAAGAGCTGACTCAGTGGTAAAGACCCTGGTGCTGGGAAATATTGAAGGCAGGAGGAGAAGGGGATGACAGAGGATGAGATGCTTGGATGGCATCACCGACTCAATGGATGTCAGTTTGAGCAAACTCCAGGAGGTAGTGAAGGATAGGGAAACCTGGCTTGCTCCAGTGTATGGGGTTGCAAAGACCTGGACATGACTTAGTAACTGAACAACAACAAAATTAATATGTTCAGATCTCCACGGTGATAATTGGAGGTGGGGCAGTTGGGAGGTAATTAGGTCAAGAGGGTAGAGCCCTTATGCATGGGATTAGTGCCCTCATAGGAAGATCTGCTCCATTCCCCAGACCACAGGGCAAGGCAAGGTGTGAGGTCATAGCCAAAGGCCATCAAGGTGGAGGGATAAGGGGAGGCTGCAGCAGGCCTTGTTCCTGCTGACCTGGCCCGGGGATCTCAGAGCTCACTGCCTGCCCCCTTACCCCCAGCCTGCTCCTCCCTGGAGTTTTCTATTCTAGAAAAACCCCTGGAGACCCTAAGTAGCCCCCTCTCCTTCACCACTGCCTCAGAGTTGAATTAAGTCACTCTCATCCCCATTAATTCACAAAACATACCAAGGTCCAGTCCACTGTGCTCACCTGTACCTGAGACACAGTCGTGACTGTGGGAGCCCTGTCCCTGCCCGGTCACCTTGAGGTTATGATATAACACCAGGGACAGTTCAGTTTGGTCGCTCAGTCGTGACTCTGTGACCCCATGGACTGCAGCACACCAGGCTTCCCTGTCCATTATCATTTCCTGGATCTTGCTCAATCTCATGTCCATTAAGTTGGTGATGCCATCCAACCATCTCATCCTCTGCCGTCCCCTTCTCCTCCTGCCTTCTATCTTTCCCAGCATCAGGGTCTTTCCAGTTAGTCAGTTATTTGCATCAGGTGGCCAAAGTATTGGAGCTTCAGCTTCAGCATCAGTCCTTCCAGTGAATATTCAGGACTGATTTCCTTTAGGATGGACTGGTTGGATCTCCTTGCTGTCCAAGGAGCTCTCAAGAGTCTTCTCCAACACCACAGTTCAAAAGCATCAATTCTTCGGTGCTCAGCTTTCTTTATGGTCCAACTCTCACATCTGTACATGACCACTGGAAAAACCATAGCTTTGACTAGATGACCTTTGTCAGCAAAGGGACAGGAGCAGGTGAATGCACAGATGATGATGTCCCAGCTGTGCTTGGGACCTGAAGCTGCAGAGGGGGAAAGGGAGAGGAGACCCTGAGCAGAGGGGATGAGGGTGCCGGAGTCCGGAGGTGGGGGGAGCTGGGGGTGCTTCTCTGCAGAGGGAGGCTTGGGTTCCCAGGTCAGAGCAGTCCCGTCAAGTTTACAGTGAGCCTACAAGAACACTGTGATCCCATTTCCTGCTTCTAAAACAATTAATTCTCTGCTCCAGGCTGCCACTCACTCAGGAGTTACTGGCCCCACCCACAAGCCTGCTCTGCCCCTCCGGCCTCTGTGCTTCCTCCCCTGACCTTCTCCTTCTCACTTTCCATTGACGTGAACTACAAAACCCACTGAAATGTTGTGAAGTAATTGGCCTCCAACTAATAAAATAAAATTAAAAAAAAAAAAAAAGAAAAAGAAAAAAAAAATCATGAAAAAAAAAAAAAGAAATGCGAGTGTGACGTTCGCATTGTTCTTTGTAAAGTGCACTTTGGTATTTCAGGCTTCAATAGTCACTGGACACGTGCTAGGGGTCAGGCCCTGTTTTCTGCACTGGATGGACTGGAGGGAGGGAGACAGCGGCGGGTTATTGCAATAGGTGGGTAAGTGGAGACCCAGAGAAGGAGAAAGACCGAACCACGCCCCTGGCAGGTGAGGGCAGGTGGAGTGGGACCAGCTCCTCTGACTTCTACCTAAGCTGCCCACCCCCAGGCTACTGTGAGCCTTCAAGACACCTGGGAATGTAATGCAATGATGGTGTAGCCGGGAAGTAGGAGTCACAGGACAGGGCTGTGTGTGCCGGGATGCGCACCCTCATGGGCTGCTGGGGGTAGGGGATAGGGCGTCCATCAGGACAACTTTCAGGAAGGTGATTGGGTGATTAAAACCCTGAACCTGAGAAACACGGCTGCTCTGGACACCATGACTCCTCAGCAGGAATCTGTCCTGAGGATGTGGTCAGGGACTCGGCATGCGGGGCCCAGAATGTTCATCGCAGCCCAATGTGCATAAGAGAAAAGCCTGAAATCCTCCAAGTGCCTGGCAGGCGAGGATGGTGGGGTAAATTATGGTGCATCTAAATGAGGTACAATTGCAAAGCTGTTAACATCATGCTTTTGAGGAATTTTCAGTGATGTGGGAAAATGCTGATGATAGAATGGTGAGAAAAAGAGTCGACTATGGAGATGTCCCAGCATAATATTTCAGTGTGTGCAGAGCGAAGGCGATGATGATGATGGTGGTGGTGGTGGTGGTGAGGATGAAGGCTGCTCTTTACTGAGCTCTTGCTAGGCCCCTGGTTTTAAATTCTTTACTGAGCTCTTGCTAGGCCCCTGGTTTTACTTCCAATAGCTCCTAACCATCCTGTGTGGTAAGAACCCTTATAGTCCTCATTTTACAGATGAGGAAACTGAGGCATAGAATGATTAAGTAACTGGCCAAAGGTCACACAGAGGAGGCAGAGCTTGAGCCCAAGTCTGGCAGCCTCCAAAGCTCTCCTCTATACTCTCTACTACTGGCTTTATGCACCAGGCTGGAGGCAGGGTGTGAGGACACTGTGAAAGAAGTCCCAGGAACTTCATGGAGGGAGGCAAGAGTAAAGATTACTCCTCCTTTCAAAAGCTGGTGTTGTTATCACACAGTGACTCATGTGCCTGATCAAGAGGAGTGGTGAAGGGGCTTGGATCAGCTCCATAGACTTTAGACTCCATGGACTCCCAAGCTCCTCCCTCTGGTCTGTTGGTAGGGCAGGCTCAGCCTTGCAGCAGCCTGCCTCAAGGCCTGAGCACTTCCATGTTGCTCTGGGGCCACTGGCATGGTGCCCAGAGCTCTGCTGGGACCCCATGTGCCCAGGTCCTCCTGTGAGCAGCCCCATGACTCCACCTGGCTGGGTGAGTCCCTGCAGAGTTCTTGAGTTTATCCAGGTGTCTCTGTTCTAGGTCATCACAGTTGGAGTGAGGTAGGGACAGATGCTGGTGGTTGCCCGGTAACCCGCACAAGGCTGGTTGGGGCTGCTTTGGCATCCATCACCTTAAGAGAAAGACAAACACCAGGGCAGGAGGATCCGGGAACCATCACTTAACAGCTACTCGGATGCAGAAGTCACAGTTCTTTTCTTGATTCATGATGATTTATCGAATAATTTCCCTGAGCACTAATTTCCACCAGACATGCCCACCATCTTCACATCACCTCAAGCTCCCTGCATCTCCTGTGCCAAACCCAGACCTCATGGGAACTCAAAAGCAGGTGGGCTCTCCACCCAGGCCATGTCCACATTCACACAACCTATGAAGAATCTCATGAGGCCGCCTGAATTATCCTCCCCACAATGAGTGTATGAGGGACTTCCCTGATAACTCAATAGTAATAAACCCTCCTGCCAATGCAGGAGACCCCAGAGACACGGGTTTGATTGCTGGGTCAGGAAGACCCCTTGGAGGATGAAATGGCAACCCACTCTAAATTCTTACCTGGGAAAATCTCATGGACAAAGGAGACTGCGGGGCGGGGGGCGGGGTGGGGCTACAGTCCACGGGGTCCCAAAGAGTTAGACAAGACTGAGCGACTGAGCTTGCACGTGAGTGTGTGAACATCTCGTCAGCTGCTCGTGTTGATGGATCAGGATGTTCTCCCAAATGTGATGCAGCAACCGGAGCAGAGCAGAGGAGTGAGGCTGCCCGGAAGGAGGAAGAGGGAATCCATTGCTCCCTCCACCCACCCCTTACTCCCACCCTGCAGTGGCCCACACCTCCCTCCTGAGGCAGCTCAGACCTGGAAACTTGCATTCAAGCAGTGCCATTGTTTTGCTTACTCAACGCGAGCTGCCTGGACCTCTTTCCCAGAAGGATCCGGTGCATCCAGACTCCCCTCTCATGGCTGTCAGCCCGGACTACGTGCATTCACAGAATCTGGAAGCAGGAGGAATGTCAATCTACTCTGGGTGTGTGTGTGTTTCCTTTACGGAGTGTATTTCCTCACCCACCCGCATTCTCCACAGCCCCTAGTACCTCAGGAGTTACAGTCAACCGTCCATATCCGCAGGTTCCGCATCCGTGGATTCAACCAACCATGCACTAAATGAAAAAAAACTGTTTTTAATTCTGGAAACTTCCAAAAAGCAAGCCTTGAATTTGCTGTGCACCAGTAACCATGTATGTAGGACGTACACGGTATTTACAATGATTTACATAGCATTTGCATTGTATTAGGTATTATAAGTAATCTAAAAATGACTTAAAGTGTACAGGAGGATATGTGTAGATTATGCGCAAATAATATGCAATCTTGTATAAAGACTTGAGCATCCTTAAATTTTGGCGTCTGCTGGGGATGGGGGAATCCTGCAACCAATCCCCCTTGGGTACTGAAGGGCAACTGAAGGGCCACTTGTGAATGAGAAAAACTGAGAAAAACTTCTTCACCAAGAAGTAAGCTTTTCCTGAATTAGTTACTAAAACTGAGCTTGAGCTCATGTTTTATTCTTGTTCATTCACTCAGTTGTGCCCAACTCTTCGCAACCCCATGGACTGCAGCACGCTGAGCTCTTGTTTGATGACCCCAAATCACCATGTTGGTCTGAAAGAGGAATCCAGAATCTCTGGGAGGAGCAGATAGGGAGAGGTGAACACGTGGGGCCGGGCAAAGGTTTTCAGAACAAATCTACCCCAACCAAGCCCCAATCTACCTCTCTCTGAGAGCCTTAACACACCCTACCTCCTGAGGCTGCCCATCCCACCACGGACCACTTTGACACTGTGAAAATCCCTCCTTTCACTGTGCTGAAATTCACATGTTCATTCATTCATTCACTCGCTCATGTTGAGCACCTACTGTGTGCCAGGCAGTCTTCTCATCCCCAGACGCAGAGCAGCGAACTCAGTAGACCTGTTGTCAAGGAGGAGAAAGGTCAGACAGTGACAGGTGCCAGGGTAAAGAGGGACATTGACGCTGGGCCACCCTGGGCACCACCCGGAAACGTCCACACCTTTGTCTGACCCATGCCATTCAGCTCGCTAATTAGGAGGCCACTAGCCCCGGACTCCCACAGGCCTGCCTTCTCCGAGATCCTCGGCCACCGCCCAGGCTCATTCTATAGGGTCTCGGCCAGCAGGTGGAGGTTACTGGAACTGCCGAGGGGCCACCATGGCCATCACAAAGGCAGAGTCTTTGTGGCTTTCTGCCAACCCGGGCTCTGCCTCCCAAGAAGGGGCCGCAAGCTGAGCATTTGAAACTTAATTGGTTTTGCAATTAAAAGATGCCGAGAACAGGTGATCCAATTAATTTACATAAACATGCTCAGGAATGAAGTGTTCCAGTCTTCAGTGCATCCTTAAAGGGTGTCTGCTATTCCTCCGCGTATCCATCTGGCCACTCACACAGCCTGACAGAGAATTCTTCGCTCTGCCTTTTTCTCTGGGATGTCTCATGTGGTTCACCTGGCCCCGCGGATGGTTCTCATTTGCTGTTGTTTTTTCATCACTAAGTCGTGTCTGACTCTTTGTCACCCCCATGAACTATAGCCCACCAGGCTCCTCTGTCCATGGTATTCTCCAGGCAAGAAGACTCGAGTGGGTTGCCAGGGGATCTTCCAGGGGATCGTCCCAACCCAGGGCTCAAACCCATGTCTCCTGCACTGGCAGGCAGATTCTTTACCACTGAACCACCAAGGAAGCTCCGGTTCTCATTTAGGAGTAATATAATTTTTTCTGTCTCACTGACAAAGAGACAGAGGGTCAGGGAGGTGCAGAGATTCACACCAGGTATGCAGCAAGTAGGCAGAGGAGGGACTCCAATCTCTGGCTCTTCCGGCTTTCTGGCCTCATGGCTCTTCCTGTCCAGCCACACCCTTAGAAGTCAGAGAAGTCCAAGCTCAAAAAGAGGCAGAAGTCCTTTCTCCAAATAATGTGACCTGGTGTATTTAGTGCCCGCTCCGTACCGGCTCCACATCTGGCTGTGAACTTACCTCAACACTTGCAACCCTCACGACAGCCTTCGGCGGGCATCATGTTCCAGTTTTACAGATGGGGGTACTCAGTAACCCAGGGTGCCCACTCAGCCAGGGGTTAGAGCCTCAGCCTACTCTGGCTTTTGGTTGTTGTATTCTTTCCACCACCTGCATGTGTGGTTAAGAAAAAGACTTCTGAGATCAATGAGAGAGGGGGAAACAAGCCTCTCTCTAAATAAATGGGGCAAATTTTTTAAACGCCTACCATGGACAGAGGGGCCTGGCGTGCTGCAGTTCATAGGGTTGCAAAGAGTCAGACATGACTGAGCGACTGAACTGAACCGTGTGCCTGGAAGCATTTCAACACATGGGCACAGGCCTCTGCTGTGTGCTCTGTCTTATTCTCATTTGATCCTCACAAGAGTCATTTAAGGTACAGGTTATCATTCCCATTTTTCAGAGGAGGAAACTGATATGCAAGGAAGTCAGTGAACACACTCAGAAGCACAGAGCAAGTGAAGGATGCAGAATTGGGACACGGGTCCCCCTGACCTCACAGATCCTTCTGCCCGGGGAAGTACCTGTTCTGTGGTCTCCAGAGCAGCAGTGTATCCCCCTCACTTACTGAGAGCCCCCCATCCAGGGATGGGGCAGGTGGGGAGGACAAGCCACAGCTTGTTGTGTCTGCCATCAGGGGGCTTGGATCCTGGCCCTGCCACTTTTCAGCATGTGGCCCCTGCCTCACTGGGCCTTTCCTGGCTCTAAAATGGGCTCATAAAGAGGACCTTCTTGTAAATCCAAGATGCTTTATTAGACTGAGTGAGGAGGAGAGTTCTGTCTCAGCCCTTGTTGGTTTTTTTCATGGCATACACCTCACCATGTCTCTATTTCACGTAGTTGTCTATTTGAGGGTTTTTGATCCCATCTTCTTCACTTGAACATGAACCCCATGAAGGGGGGGAACACATCTGTTGATTCACTTGTCTTCCCAGGTCTTAGCCTAAGGCCAGGCTCATAGTAGGTGCTCAATGAAAAGTTTTGAATGAGTGAGTGGGGGTATAAATCCCCTGGCACACTATAGGTGCTCAGCCATTAGTGGACATTGGTCTGTATTCTCTGCATCCTGCAGAGACCTATATACACTGCTGGGTGATCTGCTTGCCTCTCTTGGCCTCTGTCTCTGTCCTGTTCCCCCTCACCCTCAGCATGTCCCCTGTCCCATCCAGGGGGGCATTTAAAAGCAGCCACGGGACACTGACAGTACTCTTGAGTCTGTTTGCAAGTTGCAAGAATGAGTCCTGAGCACTGCCGAGGCCCTGACATCAGGTCAAGTTCTTTACTCTCTTGGTGACCCTGTGGCCCAAACTTACACAGGGGTCCCTGATAGAGCCTGGACTTGAGTTCTTGCCTGTGTAACATTCTCCCATCCATCTGGCCACAGCCACCTCCTTGTGATCTGAAGCCACACCCGGAGGCCTCCATGTACAGCTCATCCCCTTCCCTTCTCTTCTTCAGGGAGAGCACCCAGGACCTTTACCTGCACCCTCATCCCAGTCTGACTTCCCATCAACCCCCTCACACCCCATCCCTTTGTTCCTCTGTGCCCATTGTCAGTCTTCCTCCGGCCGTGTGGGGCCCTGAACTGAGCACATTCAGACTTTTATTAAGTCCCCACTGTGTGCACAGCACCTACCCTTGAATTGCCTACTCTTGAGGGAACATCCTCTCCCTTATCCCTGAGGTGCCCTAGATTTCAGAGTCTTACAGGCCTTCCCATTCTTCTAACACACAGAGGACATGGCTGCCACAGGCCCTTTGCACTTGCTGCTCCCTTTGTCTGGAAGTCTTTACTCTCACATATGTGAATGAGCTGGTTGTTGCTTGGGTGTCTGGGCAAGATGATGGAATCCTAAAATCCTGTGATTCTGACATCTGATGTTAGGTTTTATACTTTAAGATTTTATTAAAGACTCTAAAATGTAGTAACCTAAGAGTCTAGGTTTTGATGATTTCCAGGTTTTAAAATGCTGAGATTTTCATAAGTGAACCTTTCCCAATGGAGAAAAACCCATCGGAATCTCCCATCGGCTGAGAATGGGTTTTCCCTTGGTCTGGGTCTCCCACTCAGACCCGTAAGGCACCATGGGAATGTAGCTTTTTGTGTCTTAGACACAGTAAATCTATTCTGCATTTTTAGCACCATATGCTCACCTTGTCTAATATTCTGATCTCCTGCATGAATTTTAGACGATGATGAATCTTTGCAGATTTTCTGTGTGTAGAGGACCTAAGTCTTCGGGAAAGGGATTTTGACACCAGGCACTGTTTTTGCACTCACTGTGAGGCAGACCGGTGTCACACTACAACAAGCCCAGAAGAGGGACAAGGGTACATGTTTTTTCCCCCAAGGGACTGAGTGGGGCCCTTTGTCTGCAGAGGCTACAGGCTACTGAGGGGACAGACCAGGAGGACAATTTCCTTCAGGTCAGAGTGGTACATTTTGAGAGCAAAGAACCAGCTTGTGCTGGAGATATACTGGAGTGGGGTGCCATTGCCTTCTCCAGGAGATATTATTACCCCATTTTAAAGAAGGGAAAACCACCACCCAGGCAGGTTTTACAAATTGCCTGGAGCCACAAACACAGCTAGAAGATAGCAGGTCAGTAACTTTTAACCCTGCTCCAGGCTGTAAGGCTCATCTTGAGGGAGTTAATGAGAGACCGTTCAGAAGCTGAAGCTGTGAAAGTGCCCACACCCCTCATCAATGTCAATTACGCCTTCCTGCAAACACTCTTCCTTATGTCACACAAGCACAACATCCCCATTTAATCAATGCGCAATGTTAATTAAACATAGGCTGATTATCAAGGGATGCATTTAGGCACCATGTAATTAACTCACAAGAACACAGAAGGCAAGTAAGGGATCTCATGAATACAGTAACCTTGCAAGCACCATGTGAGACTCTTCACTGAAGCCTTAAAAGCTACTGCCCAGTTATTCGTCTGCTGCTGCTGCTGCTAAGTCGCTTCAGTCGTGTCTGACTCTGTGCGACCCCATAGACGGCAGCCCACCAGGCTCCTCCGGCCCTGGGATTCTCCAGGCAAGAACACTGGAGTGGGTTGCCATTTCCTTCTCCAATGAATGAAAGAGAAAAGTGAAAGTGAAGTCACTCAGTCATGTCCGACTCTTAGCGACCCCATGGACTACAGCCTACCAGGCTCCTCCATCCGTGGGATTTTCCAGGCAAGAGTACTGGAGTGAGTTGCCATTGCCTTATCCATATTCATCTGCAAACCATTCAAAATTGATGGAAAATTTTGCTTAATTGCCTAGAGTGAGATGTGAGTTTGACCCAAGTCAAGGGCTCTGTGGTGAGGTTTAGGTGAGCCTGAAACAGGGAAAAACTGTAAAGGAAGCACCAGCTACACAGATACCCTCTGGAATCCTCATTCCTTGACTGGCTCATAGGATCTCTGTCCCAGACAGAATCCAGGCCACCCTTGCTCAACAGCTCATCTACACTGTGGCCCCAGCTTCCTGTTTTGCTGACTCCAGTCTGCCTGCAGCTCTAGCCATGAGATTGTTTTAAAATCATAACCTCACTGAAGACCTGCCTTGACTCCCTACTTACTAAAAATGCATTAGCCTGGCATTCAAGCCCTTCATAATGTGGACCGACCCCTCTCTATCCCATTTCCTTCTTGTACCACCCTTGGCTCTGGCCACACTGAGTTATTGTCTCAATTTCCTGCACTGAGTTCTGCCAGACCTATAGTCTTTTGTTCGTCTCTCCTCTTTTGCCCTCCCCTTATCATCCCCCTGGCCAGTTCATGTTCATTAAACCCAACTTGCTTTACCTTCTCCAGGAAGCTTTCCCAGATAACCCCAGACCCTTCCCTCTTTTAGGACCTGAATCAGTTATCTATTGCCACAGTGAGACTGCCGAACATCAATCATGGAACCTCATTGGCTATTGTTACATTTTTACACACTTCTCTAGGATCAGCTATGGGTTGGCTAGACTAGCTCTGATGATCTTGGATGATTCACAAAAAAGGCCTGGGGACGGGGTGGGTCCACGGTTGTTGGCTGATCAGTGCAGGCTGACCTTGACTAGGGTGACCAGAGAAACTTGGCTCTGCTCCGTTACTCTCTCATCCTCTAGAAGGTCAGTCTGGGCATGTTCTCACAGCAAAGGTAGAGATGCAAGAGGGAGCCTCGGTACACAGCCTATCACGGTAGCTTCACATCTGCCGACATGCGCCTGCCAGAAGCAGGCCATATGGGGGAGCCATATGCTTTCTGTCAAGGGATGGGACAGGTGCCCATCCACACTGGAAGGGCGCTGCAAAGTTACAAGGCAAGGGTACCGGTGCAGAGAGGGAATGAGGAATTGAGGCCAACAACACATTGTACCACAGAGCATTGTGCATTCATCTTTCAAAGCTCTCAAGACACTGCAAGGTAGTGACATTTTAATTTTTTTTTAAACAGCTTCATTGCAGTAGAGTTGACATGCAATCAACTGTGCATATTTCATGTATCAATTTTGATGAATTTGACATATGTATATACCCATGAAATCACCACCACAATCAAGATAATAAACAGCCTGTCTTAATCCTTTCGGGGCTGCTGTAACAAAAATACTATAGACAGGTGTTTTAAACAGCAAACAATTATTTCTCTCCTTCTGGAGCCTGGAAAGACCAATATAAAGATGCCGCCAGATTGGTGTCTCATGAGGCCCCACCTCCTGGTTCATAAATGCCATCCTTTC
Source organism: Muntiacus reevesi (assembly GCF_963930625.1). Lineage (NCBI taxonomy): Eukaryota > Metazoa > Chordata > Mammalia > Artiodactyla > Cervidae > Muntiacus > Muntiacus reevesi. The sequence continues at coordinate 114,291,691 of NC_089251.1, forward strand.
ATTGCTGTTTCCTCTCTTGGCAGAAGAGAGAAGAAGCTCTCTGGGAACTCTCTTTTTTTTTTCTTCCAATTTTATTGAGATGTAATTGACTTATAGCACTGTATACGTTTAAGATATACATAATGGTTTGATTTACATACATCATGAAATGATTATTACTATAAGCTTAGTGAACATCCATCATCGCACAGATACAAAATTAAAGAAATAGAAAAAAAAGTTTTTCCTTGTAGTGAGGACTCTTGGGTTTTATTCTCTTTATACAACTTTCACATATAACATCCAGCAATATTAATTATCTTTATCATGTTGCACCTCACATCCCTAGTATTTATTTATCTTACAACTGGAGGTTTGTACCTTTTGACTGCTACCTTCCAGTTCTCATCCTCTGCCTCTGGTAACCATAAATCTGATCGCTTTTTCAATGAGTTTGCTTGCTTTGTTTCTTTTTGAGGTTTAATCGACCTACAATAATATGCTTGTTCCTATTACGTAACACATTCATTTGCAATTCTATACATTTGAAACTGATCACAGTAAGTCTAGTTATGCATCACTACACAAAGATACAGCATAGTTATTAAATATATTCCCCACACTGTATATTTTGTATCCATGGTGTTTATTTTGCAACTGGAAGTCTGTACCTCTTAATCTCCCTCCCCTGATTATTTCCTCCCTAACTTCTTTATCCTCCAGCAATCACCTGCTTGTTATCTGTTTCTAAACTGTTTCTGTTTGTTCCTTTGTTTTATATTTTAGATTTCACATATAGATCTACCAGTGCTACTGCAAATGGCAAGACTTCATCCTTTTTTGTGACCAAGTGGTATTCCATTCTGTATGCATGTACCACATCTTCTTTATCCGTTCATAGGCTGACAGGCACTTAGTAGGTGTAGTAGTGTTAGTCACTCAGTCGTGTCTGACTCTGCGACCCCACAGACTGTAGCCCGCCAGGCTCCTCTGTCCATGGGATGCTCCAGGTAAGAATGCTGGTGTGGGTTGCCATTCCCTTCTGCAAATAGGCACTTAGGTTGCTTTTATATCCTGGCTATTGTGAATAATGCTGCAATGAGCATAGTGGCGTGTATATCTTTTCAAATTAGTGTTTTTGTTTCCTTCCCTTGTGGCTCAGCTGGTAAAGAATCCACCTGCAGTGCGGGAGACCTGGGTTCAATCCCTGGGTTGGGAAGATCCCCTGGAGAAGGGAATGACAATCCACTCCAGGGTTATGACCTGGAGAATTCCATGGACTCTATAATCCATGGGGTTACAAAGAGTCAGACATGACTGAGCGAACTTCACTCACTTTTTTCATAAATACCCAGGAGTGGGATTGCTGGACCATATGGAAGCTCAATTTTTAACCTTTTGAAGAATCTCCTTACTATTTTCCAAAATTGTTGTTCAGTTCCTCAGTTGTGTTCAATTTTTTGTGACCCCATGGACTGCAGCACACCAGTCTTCCCTGTCCTTCACTATCTCCCAGAGTTTGCTTAAACTCATGTCCATTGTCAATGATGCCATCCAACCATCTCATCCTCTGTCACCCCATTCTCCTCCTGCCCTCAATCTTTCCCAGCATCGGGGTCTTTTTCAATAAATCAGCTCTTTGCATCAGGTGGCCAAAGTATTGAAGCTTTAGTTTCAGCATCAGTCCTTCCAGTGAATATTCAGGACTGATTTCCTTTATGATTGACCGGTTTGATCTCCTTGCTGTCCAAGGAACTCTCAAGAGTCTTCTCCAATACCACAGTCCAAAAGCATCAATTCTTCAGCACTCAGCCTTCTTTATGGTCCAGCTCTCACGAAAATACATGACTACTGGACAAACCATAGCTTTGACTAGGTGGACCTTTGTTGGCAAGTGATGTTTCTGTTTTTTAATATGCCATCTAGGTTGGTCAAAGCTTTTCTTCCAAAGAGCAAGTGTCTTTTAATTAATGGCTACTGTCACCATCCACAGTGATTTTGGAGCCCAAGAAAATAAAATCTGTTGCTGTTTTTAATTTATCCCCATCTATTTGCCCTGAAGTGATGGGATCAGATGCCATGGTCTTAGCTTTTTGAATGTTGAGTTTTTAAACCTGCTTTGTCACTCTCCTCTTTTACCTTCATCAAGAGGCTCTTTAGTTCCTCTTCACTTTCTGCCATTAGGGTAGTGTCATCTGCATATCTGAGGTTGATTGATTCCGACTTGAGCTTCCATAGTGGCTGCATCAATTTACATTCCAGTCAGTGGTGCATGAGGGTTCCTTTTTTATCCATATCCTTGCCAACACTTGTTATCTGTTATCTTCTTGATAACAGACATTCTAACAGGTGTGAAGTGATATCTCATTGTGATTTTGATTTGCATCAAAATTTATAAATAGTAATGATTAGTGATGTTGAGCATATTTTTCATGTGCCTATTGGACACCTGTACATCTTCTTTGGAAAAAATGTCTATTTCTCTGCCTATTTTTTAATTGGATTATTCTTTTTTTTAAATCTTGAACTATGTGAGTTCTTTGTATATTTTGAACATTAACCCTTTATTGGATACATTGTTTGCAAATTCTTCTCTCATTTAATAAGTGGATGTTTCCTTTTGTTGATAGTTTCCTTCACTGTGCAGAAACTTTTTAGTTTGATATAGTCCCATTTAATTATTTTACTTTTGTTTGCCCAAGGACAAATTTGCAAAAATATATTACTAAGACAAATGTCAAATAGCTCACTGCCTAAAGTTTTCTTCTAGAAGTTTAATGGTTTTAGGTCTTATATTCAATCCAGTAATCCATTTTAAATTTATTTTTGTACATAAGAGAATAGTCCAATTTGATTCCTTTGCTGTGGCTATTCAGTTTTACCAACACAGCTTGTTGAGCTTATGTTTTCCTCATTTTATATTTTTGTTAAAAACTAATTGCCCATGTAAATATGTGTTCATTTCTGGGCTCTTTATTCTGTTCTATTGATCTGGGTGCCTGTTTTGGGGCCAGCAGCCTACTGTTTTAGTGAGTTAGCTATGTAGTACAGTTTGAAATCAGGGAGTGAGATACTTGCAGCATTGTTCTTCTTTCTGAAGATTGTTTGACCATTCAGGGTCTTTTGTGTTTCCATACACACATTTTAGAATTGTTTGTTAATTTGAGTTTGTAGCCCATTTGCATTTAAATTAATTGTTAATAGGTATGTTTTCATTGCCATTTTGTGAACTGTTTTAGGTTGTTTTTGTACTTCTTTTTGTTCTCTTCCTCTGTTCCCTTCCTTGTGATTTAATCAGTCTTTACTGTTATGCTTGGATTCCTTTCTCTCTTTTTGTGTACCTATTCTAGATTTTTGTTTGTCAAATGCATTTTAACACCCTTCATTTTTACTCACCACTCCCACACAGTTACTGTTTCTGACATAGTTTACATCTTTTTGTTTTGTGTATCCCTTAACTACTTATTGTGGATATGGATGATTTTACTACTTCTGTTTTTAAAAAAAAATATTTATTTAGCTGCATGGGGTCTTAGTTGCAATTTGCAGGATCTTTGTTGTTTCATGCAGGATTTTTCACTGTGGCTCATGGACTCTCTAGTTGTGATGCTTGAGTTCAGTAGTTGCTGCATGAATGCTCTCTAGTTTTAGCATGAGGCCTTAGTTCCTCTGCAACATGTGGGAATCTTTGTTCCCTGACCAGGGATCAAACCTTTGTCACTACATTCCAAGGCAGATTCTTAACCACTGGACCACCAAGGAGGTCCTCTCCTTTTGTCTCTTAACCTTCCTACTAGCTTTGTACATAGACGATTTATTCCCTTTATGGCATATTTGCCTTTACCAATGAGATTTTTCCTTTTGCATTTTTCATGTTCCTTGTTATAACCTTTTCTTTTTCTCTTAGAGGAGTTCCTTTAACATTTCTCATAAAGCTAGTTTAGTTGTGCTGAACTCTATCTTTTGCTTATCTGTAAAACTTCCATCAAATCTGAATGAAAGCTTATAGGGTAGAATATTCTTGGTTGTAGAGTTTTTTTCCCCTTTCATTACTTTATATCATGCCACACCTTTCTGGTCTGTAGAATTTCCACTGAAAAGGTAGCTGATATCATATAGGAGTTCTTTTGACTATAACTGGCTATTTTTACCTTTCTACTTTTAATATTCTGTCTTTATATTAATTTTTTTTTCATTTTAATTACACTGTGTCTTGGTGTGGTCCCCTTTGGGTTGATCCTGTTTGGGATCCTCTTTGCTTCCTGAACCTGGATGTCTTTTTCCTTTCTTGGGTTAGACAAATTTTCAGCTATTATATCCTCAAATATATTCTCTGCCTCTTTCTCTCACTTTTCTTCTTCTGGGACCCCTATAATGCTAGTACACTTGATGTTGTGTCTTGTATTGTCCTCATTTTCTCTCTTTATTCTGTTCAGCTTCAGTGATTTCCACTTCTCTGCATTCCAGCTCATTGATTTATCCTGCTGTATTATCTAACTTACTGTTGAATCCTTTTAAGGTGTTATTCATTTCAGTTATTGCATTCTTCATCTCTATCCTGTTCTTATTTATATTTCTTAATTCTCTGTTAAAAACTTCTAGCTTCTCACCCTGTTCATTCAATCTTCTCCTTAGTTCTTTAAACATCTTCACAATCATTGCCTTGAACTCCTTTTTGAGTTGCCTATCTCTGCTTCACTTAGGGCTTTGCTGGTGGTTCAGATGGTAAAGAATCTGCCTGCAATGCAGGAGACCTAGGTTCGATCCCTGGGCCAGGAAGATCCCTGGGAGAAGAGAATGGCTACCCACTCCCTTCTTGCCTGGGAGAGAATGTTTTAGTTCTTCTCGTGTTTTATCTTGTTCCTTCGTTTGGAATGTATTTCTCTGTTGCCTCATTTTGCCTAATTTTCTATTGTTATTTCTATGTATTCCATTGGTTGGTTATGTTTCCCAACCATGGAGAAGTAGCCTTTTGTAGGGAATGTCCTATGCATCTCAGCAGTGCACTCCCCTTGGGTCACCAGAGCTATATGTTCCAAGGTCACCCCTGTATGCACTGAGTAGGGTCTTTTGTTATAGAAGACTGACTGTGGGTGGTATGATATATGTGGCTGGTCCATGAACCAGTTGGTTGCCGGGCTCTGACTTATATGGAGGATGTCAGCTGTTGGTTGGTTGGTCCAGGTCATGGGGCGCCTGGCTGTGGACTCACAGGAAGTCCTGGGGCTAGTGCTGGCCCGCTAGTGGGCAGAGCTAGGTTCTGGAGTGAGTAGTTGGGCCAGGGTTCCCAGATCGAGTGTCAGCCTGCTGATGATCAGGCTAGTTTCTGACATCGCTGGCTGTGGGGCCTGGGATATTCAAACTGGTGATGGCTGGTAAGTGGGGCCAGATCTTGGTGTGTCTGGTTGAGAGGTCAAAGGTATCACAGAGCTGGTGTTCACCTGTTCCTGGGTGAGACCAGGGCCCAGAGGGTCCAGAGTTAATGTCAGCCTGTTGGTGGGTAGGGCTTGGGTCCAGGGGTTCACAGGGCTATTGCTGGCTTGCTGATGGAAGGAGCCAGATCCCAGGATTCTTGGCTACAGGCCTCCCAGGTGTCCTGGAGCTGGTGTTGGCCAACTGGTTGGTTGAATCATTTCTGGACATGGATGGCTGGGGGAGTAGGGGTCCAGGGTACCCCTAAGCTGGTGAAGGCCCCTTGGTGAGTGGGGTTGCATCCTGGGGCTCCCGGCTGAGGAGTTCAGGGGTCCTGGAGCTGATGCCAGGCTGCTGGTGTGTTGACATGGCTGGTTGTGGGACGGCGGTCATCCTGCATCTGGTGGCCGTCTGCTGGTGGGTGTGGCCTGGACTCAGGTATATCCTGGGGCTGGTGGTCACCCTTTGATGGGTGAAGCTGAGTCCTGGGGCTAGTACTGGTTCACTGGTTCACTAGTAAGACACCCTGGGTGTCCTACAGTTGGTGTGTTGGCCCACTGGTATGCAGGACTAGGTCCCAGAGTATCCTTGAGCTGATGCCTGTGCAGCGGTGGGTGAGGCTGGCCCCACAGCTAGTATAGGTCCGCTGGAGAGTTTAGCTGGGTCCCAAGGTCCTTGGCTGCAGGGCCCTGGGGTTCTGGGGCTAACGCCAGTGCACTGGGTTTGTAGGGCTGGGTCCTGGACTCTCTGTGGGACAGGGCCAAGTTCTACCTTAGCTGTGGGCTCATGGGGTCTTAAGGCATCAGGCCTGCTGGTGGGTGAAGCTCTGTCTCCACCCAGCTAGTTGCTTGACCTGAGGCATTTCAGTATTAGTGCCAACAGGCTGGTGGGTGGGGCCAGTTCCCAGCATTAATGAGCTAGATGGAGGATTCCAAACTGGCACTTGCCATCAACAGTGTGGCAAGAATGAACTCCCTAAAATAGTTGCCATCGGCATCTATGTCCCTTGAGTGAACTTCAGTAGTCTCCTGCCTCTCTGGGAGTCTATCCAAGGTCAGCAGGTAAGTCTAACCCAGACTTCTTTCAAATTGCTCTTCCTCCCTGGGTTCTGGGGTGTGTGAGGCTGTGTGGAGTCTTTGACTCGCCATGAAGTAAGACCTGCTGACCTTAAAGCCAAGTATTCTGTGGGCAGGATCGGCAGGCTTCAGAGTCCAGTGTGGGACTTGAACCATTCGCTCCTTGGGGAGAGCCTCTGCAATTGTAACGCAATTGTAATTATCTGCCCAGTGTGGGTCTTGATATGAGTCTTGTTTATGCCTTGTCTTTGCCCCTCCTACCTAGCTCATTGTGGTTCCTTCTTTATATCTTTAGTTGTAGAAGATCTTTTCTGCTAGTCTTATGGTCTTTTTCATCAGTCGTCTCTCTGTAATAGTTGTAATTTTGGTGTGCCCAAGGAAAGAAGTGAGCTCAGGGTCTTCCTACTTCACCATCTTGTCCATCTGGGGCCTGTTTTATGAAGGCTCTAACCACTCATGAGGGTTCCACCATCATGACCTAATCAGCCATCAAAGACTCTCACCTTCTAATACCGTTAGGTTGGTGGTTAGGGTTTCAACATAGGAATCTGTGTGGCAAACTTCAGCCCATAGCAATACACGTCACCCTCAAATGACCCTGCTCTTCTATCATCTGTCCTTCACATTTCTCATCTCCACAGTCACTCTAGGCAACAGTCAATCTGCTTTCTACTTCTATCAGTTGATTTTCATTTTCTAGAATTTTGTCTAGTGTAATCACATGGGATATGTTCTCACTTGTCTGGCTTCTTTTAGTCAGTAGAGTTATATTGAGATTCATCTATGTTGTATCTGTATGTGGGTGTATGCTTACTCTCTCAGTCTATATGACCCCATAGACTGTGGCCCAACAGACTCTTCTGTCTATGGAACTCGCCAGGCAAGAATACTGGAGTGGGTAGCCATTTCCTTCTCCAGGGGCTCTTTCTGACCCAGAGATCGAACCCGGGTCTCCTGCATTGTAGACAGATTCTTCCCTGTCTCAGCCACCAGGGAAGCTCTGATGTCAACATTTAATTACTTTTTATCGCTGAAGAGTATTTCATTGTATGAGTAGACCACAATTTGTTTATTCATTCACCTACTGATGAACATTTGCTTGCTTTTTTTCTTCTTGTTCATAGTTGTTACAAGTAAAACTACTATGAACTTTTGTGCCCAAGCATTTGTACAGATGAATGCTTTCTTCTGGGCTTCACTTATAGTTTACTTGGTAAAAATCTGCCTGCAATGCAGGAGACACAGTTTTGATCCCTGGGTTGGGAAGATCCCCTGGGGAAGGAAACGGCAACCCACTCCAGCATTCTTGCCTGGAGAATCCCATGGACAGAGGAGCCTGGCGGGCTACAGTCCATGGGGTCACAAGAGTTGGACATGACTTAGCAACTAAACCACTACCACCATACTTTCTTCTCTCTTGGGGAAATACTTTGGAGTGAAATAACCAGATCATGTGGTGGCATATTTTGAGCTTTTTAAGAAACTGCCATACTGTTCTCCAAAGTGTCTATACTCATCTGCATCCCTACCAGAGGTATGGGCAAGTTCTGGTTGCTCCTTATCCTCTCTGGTGCTTGGTATTGTTGGCTTTATTTTTCCAACCTAGTGTGGGTGAAATGGCATCTCACTGTGGCTTCATTTTGCATTTCTTTAATAACTAACAATATTAAGCATCTTTTCATGTGCTCATCAGCTATCCCTATCTCTTCTTTGCTGCAGTGTCTGCTCAAAAGTGATCTTTTAAACCAGGTCCTTTGTTTTGTTAGTATTGACTTTTGGAAGTTCTTTGTGTGTTCTGAATACAGACCTTTATCAGATATGCATTTGGCAAATTATTTTCTCCTAGTCTCTGGCTTGTTTGGGTGACACTGTTACATATTGATCTTCTTTTGCCCCAACAATCATAATTGGTAACAGCTTGGCCAAGAAAGCCAGCTTTCTTCCATGTTAATAGAACATGGCAGCATCTGATCCATCCCCTCCATAAAAATAAAGTGAGTGCCAAAAATTAACAAGGGAAGTCTTATCAAATCCATCTTCCTGCCCCAGATTACCCTGACTCTGGGAATGCCATCCTAGAAATCATGGTCACAGTTGGGGGCAAGAATGGCAGGTGAGAGGAAGATTAGATCCTTTGCCCAGCATCATTTTCTTGATCCAAGATCGCCCCCTAACGGGCCAGGCTCATCCACTTCACTGCTCAGCTCAGCCCCCTTGGTGCTCTGTGAGGCTCTAGATGAGAGATAAATGGAAGCATCAGTTTCAACTCCCAAGTTTCTGATGAAAACAAGTGTTTTCATTCACCAGGCAAATATCTCAGTGGAGATGGATGGGAGGAGAGCTGTAACTAAGGAGAGTCAATTTCTGTTCCTCCCGCTGAAGTTGCTGAGGGAGGGACGATGGGGAGAGGGGAGGAAGAAGAAGGCTTTGCACACACAGGCCATAATTCCCATGAACCATGTCCTGTCCTGGGCCTGTGCTTCCTGAGGGCACCTTTGCCTTATATATGCAAATAACTTGCCCTCAGCCAGGACCGCTGAGATGGGGATGTCCAGCCCTGTTATCATGACCACAAGGACTCTTGGTGTTGGGAAGTGTCGCCCTAGCCCCACATGTCCTGAGGTCCAGATTGAGTCCTTGGTCCTCCACAATCTCTTCTGCCTAGCCTGGCCTCTTGCAGCCACCAGCTTCTCTCTGGTCATGTCACCCAAGCCTGGGAAACCTGCCAGCCTCCTCCATTTCCCACAGGATCACTAAGAGGAGGCTGTTACCTGCACTGATGCTGCAGAAGCTTAGAGCGCAGTGTAGGGAATCACAGCCCCAGAAGAAAATAGACATCCCTGCCCCAGGCTTCCAGGAGTCTCCCTGGCCAGCCACTCCCTTCTTTGACCCCCAGCATGTTGCTCTTGTGTTAAACCCCTAACTCAGGATCCCTCTCTGCCCCTCAAATGTCATATTCCCCAGACTCTTCCATCTCAGGCTGTCAGGATCTCACCCTGATTTCAGGGTGTTGCTAAGAACCGGTGCTAAGTTCTAGCTACCGAGTCCTGACTCTGCATATTCCTGGAAGCCCAGAAACAACTTTCTTTTCCCCAAGAGAAGAATCATCTGCCCCAGACTCCAAGCAGCACACTTGAAACCCAGGTCCAAATCCCAACTGTGCCAATGACTACCAGGGGCCTTGAACAAGCTCCTTAACCACACTATGCCTCACTTTGCCCATTTATAAAGGTGGAATCATAGCCTAGAGGCCATAGAGTTTTTGAGAGGATTAGTGATTTAACACCTTTAATGGATTTAGAATAGTGCCTGACATATACCAAATGCTCAACTAACGTGAACACACATACTACTCCCTTCCTGTCTCCACAAAAAACTTGCTCTAAGTGCATCCAAGGCTGGGCTGCTTTCTCTGTCAATGCGCTAGAGGGGGGGAGGGGAGCAAAAGATGAATATCTATGTCCCCAGCTGAGGAAGCCCCAGAGGGCCAGGGAGGAGGGAGCCGGCCTTGTGCACACACTTGGGAACTCAGGAAGCACTTGGTGAGGCTGTTGAGAGCTGAAACAGGGCCAAACTGGATTGAAGTGCTGTTCATGGAGGCATGAGGGGGCAGAGGGGACACGGGCGGTCAGGCAGAGTCCCACGGCTGGGGATGCATCCTTTGGAGGTTGAATCTATACAGGAGTATGCAGTTGTAGAAATTAATGTCTGCATGAATAAAGGTAACTCATACACTCAGCTCATTCTGTTCTTTGTTTATTCAACATCAGTTTCATTGACCATGTACTATGTGCCAGGTTTCCACAGAGAATACGTTGGTAAACAAGCCAGAAACAGTTTCTGTCTTCAGGAAATGTATAGTCTAGGTTCTAAGAAGAAGACAGACATCAGAGAAGCAGACACTGGACAATTTAATGGAAGAGCTCATGTCCTGTTTGGGAGCAGAAGATGAAGGATGAAGAGGTTTTTCAGTGGAGACACAAAAACAAGAGTAATCTGGATAAATCATCAGGAGAGACAGAGAGAAAAATGAGAGACAGAAGATCCAGCAGGTGCAGAGGCCTGGAGAGGAGATGGGGCCTGGCTGGGTGAGGAACTGTGTGGAGACCTGGGTGACTGGAGGGTGGTGAGACCCAAGACACAGTCAGAAAGGGGCCACGCAGGGCCTTGAAGGCCCCAGTCAGGCCCAACCTCTCTGGCAATGATGTAATCAGTAAGCCTGCCACAAAACCCAGACCTCAGAGGTCCCTCATCTCTCCTCGGGGCTCAGACAGTAAAGAATCTGCCTGCAATGCAGGAGACACTGGTTCGATCCCTGAGTCGGGAAGATCCCCTAGAGAAGGGAATGGCAATCCACTCTAGTATTCTTGCCTGCAGAACTCCGTAAACAGAGGACCCTGGCAGGCTACAGTCCACGGAGTCGCAAAAGAGTTGGACACAACTGAGTGATTAACATTTTCACTTTCAGAGGCCCCTCACTGTCTCCACACAGATGGGGACTCCAGACACTCCAGTGAGACTCACACCTTTCAAAAATTCCAGCAGCTAGATCCTGTTCCCATGATCTGCTCTGTAGTCACACACAAGAAACATTCTGAAGAGACTGATGAAGTCTAAATTACGAAGAGTGCTGTGATAAGCCCAAGGCTCTCTGGGCACAGTGTTTTTCCCTGCTGCTGTTGGAATATCCCTGAGATTTCAGTATCGGAGCTGGATTTAGGAGGGCGGGGTGCCATCTCTCCCGTGCCTCTCACTGGATGATTTATGACCCCATATGGCAGTGGAATAGAACAGGCATGTGTTCACACCTCAACACTGAGCACAGACTTCCAGGAAAGCCCAGCCAGTCCTGGGAAAGTTCACTGACAATTCATGCTGATTTTGAAATGCCAGCTCTCCCAAAATGGGTTTGAGGGAACACAAATTCTGGATGGTAGTAACTAATTTCAAGAACAAAGGTTTATTGGTTTGAGGAACATTATACACAAACTGCATTAGTGCACAAAATGCTAGGAGAGTCCGACAGTTACAGAAACTGTCTCACAGTTGCAAAGAAAGTTCCAAAGCAGCAACTAAGATCCATTCTCACAGACCTTTCATAAAAAAAGAAAAGTCCAACCAAAAGTAAAAACGGCAGTGCATGCGTGTGTGCTGTCGTGTCCAACTCTGTGACCCCTTGGACTATATATAGCCTCCCAGGCTCCTCTGTCCATTTCATCATAAAAAAAATACAAGCCTTGCCAAAAAGAATAATTGATTATACCATCAGACTACCTTGACCTGATTTTTCTTATTTCACTGAGAGTCTATGACAATTTCAGCCTAGGCTTCCCTGACACCAGGTTCAAGTCTGTGCACTGGCTCAGTCAGGACTGGGGGATCTTCAGTCACTGTTCCCTCCAGAGTCTGAGGGGATCCAGCATGAAGCATTTACTCCGTGGGTTTAATATCACCCCCTCCACACAGGTTCACGCCTCCTGCCCAGATGTTCTCCTCCCCCATATGTGCCAGGCTTGGGATTCCGGCCCTGCCAGCCCCAGGCCTGGGATCCATCCACGTGGCAAAGGTGGAGTTGAAAGAGAATCCACCACGGGTGAGGAGAGCCGGTCCTGTCTGCTCCATCAGTGACCCTGGGTGGGTCACATCCCCACCCTGGACCTCAGTTTCCCCAACTGTCCCAGGAAGGGTTGGATGGAATGATCTGCTTCCTCCCTCCTCTGCTGACCTAACATCCGATGGTTCTGGGCAGGGAGGCCTAGATAAGACCTTCATGGGAAAATGGCACATATTCTGGCATGACAATATCTCTGCACCAGGTGACAAAGAACAGACACTGGCCTGATTATGAACTATAAACATAGGGACCACAATCCAAAAGACACAGCCCTGTGCTAGTCACCTCTGGCTGGCTGGTTCCCACTTTAAGTGGAGCAGGATGCAGCCCAGAGCTGAACACAGGTGCCCTCCGTGGAGATGCAGGTTTTAGGATTAACTAAGCCAGTGAGAAGGAGAGAAGCCCTTTCTGGATGACAGAGCCCTGGGGGGATGGATCAGCCAGAATGGGACTGATACCTGGTGATGAGAGAGGAGGTGGGAATGGTGGAGGGCGGGGTGTCACCACCACCACCATCATTGTCATAATCATCCTAAACATCATCAGAATAACAGCTAAGAATTGTCATGAGTCGACCACGGCTCTGCCTTCTCAGTGCTCTGTAAGCAGCAAGCCCAGGGCCCAGTGCAGAGTGGGTGTCCATGAGGCTGGGCTGATGAATCCGTGATTGCCGGTGATGTCTATTTTTGCTCTTGCTGAAACAGCATCTCCCTGCAGTTCACAACCCAGCTCTTGGCAAACTTCTAAGAGGGAGATTAAAAGAAAAAGTGGACAGGTCTGCCCATATCCCTAAGACAGAAGTAACATTCAGCAAGGCTCCTGTTTCTGTGAGCGCCAGGCTGTACTTTCATGCCACTGAGGCCAGTTGGCATCTTTATGCCCTTAACACAGCTATAAAGCAGGCATCTCTGAAAAGTCTAGAATTAACCCTGCCTGTGTCCCTGCCCTCTCAGGCACTTCTCAGGCACTTCTCAGGCCCCAGTGGTGACAACAGCTCTGTTTCCATCAAGGTCCAGCTGTTCTAATGAAGACTTTAAATAACCCCTCTGCTTCCAAGAAATTTATGCTCTTCAGAGATGCGTGTGGCTGAAAACAGACCTTTGAGAGGGTTTCAAGGCTTGGCAGCTGTTGAACAATGAGCCCAAAGTGAAAGTGCCCTCTGCTTCCTTCCCTCCTTTGGGATGTCAGTTTCCAACGACTCAGCAGATGTCAACCCAGAGTCTGGGCTGTGTGCAGGGCTCTGGGCACAGAAAGAAAGCGCGGCAATGTTCTATGCTTGAAGAGGTCATGGTCGGATGGGCGAGGCTGACCCGCCAGCAACACACACCATCCTACAAAGTGCCAGACTAGAGGCGTGGCAATGGCTGTCATTCCAGGAGTACCTCCTGTATCCACTTCTTGTCACTAATGCCTACAACATGCCGGAGACCAGGCGATTCATACGTGTCATCACCAATCCTCACAGCAACAATGACAATCATTCCCATTTTAGAAATAAGAACACAGGCTCAGAGAGGTTGAGGAACTCACGTGAGTCGCACAGGCAGAGAGGCAGGCTGAATCAGCAGGTGCTCTGTGGACAGCCGGCTTCACTGCAGCTCTGCCCACCCATGCCCCCTTGTGGGTGGCCAGAAAGAAGCTGGGTCAGTTGGGGTGGACCAGAGGCCAATGCGATCACCTGCTCCAGGTGGTCAGGATCCAGAGTGGGGTGCTAGATTGCAGATGCACTGTCTCCTGATTATGAAGGTCCCTAAGGTGACCCGCATGAACCCAGGCGAGTTTGGCCATTCCAGCCCAGTAGTCAGGCAGGATTTAGTTTCAGCCTGTATATTGAGATTGTTTGCAATTGCTCAGAACCCACCCCTACTCCCCCTCACCTCCCACCGGTGTTCTCCTTTTCCTCGAGCAACTGTGCTCCTCCCCCACCATCCATGCATTCTGGGTGCTTTGCCCAGCACTGAGCCCACCGTGGCTTTAAGGGGGACCACTTGACTCAGAACTGGCCAATCAGTGACTTCCATTTCTCTGGGCTTAGTGATTGGCTCAGAGATGGGGACATGACCCTGGTTAATCCAATCAGAATTTGCCCTCAGACTTTGAATGAAAGCGGCATAAATAGGCTTTTCTTTTCCCTTAATGTTGTTGAGCTGGTCAGAAGGAGGACCACAGTTGCCGGTGGCTGTCATAAGAGGTGCTTATCTACAAATGAAGCCAGCACAGAGGAACAAATCTCTGAAAGAAGGAGAGAAAGAGGGACGGCCAAGGCGGAGAGAACATAAGCCCCCTCCACCCAACCCAAGTCTCTACTATTCACCCAGTGCCAGAATGCTGCCTGCACAGATCCAGGAACCCCTGGATCAAGGCAAACCTGGAGCCAGCAGCCACCCTGCTTCCCAGATATTCCAATTTCAGGAGCCAACACATCTCTTTTTCTATCTATAACAGTCTGTGATATACTTCTATCACCCATAAGCCAGTAAGACTTAATCCTGTTCTGGGGCCACCACCAGGAAACACAGTGTCTGGGGCACCAGAGATGCTAAGCAAACATTTGTAAATGAAAGAAAAAAATGAATGAGCCTGGCCATCTCTCCTGCTCTGCATCCCACAGCCTCACCCTTTCCTTTCACCCCCAGCTGTAGACTGCCTAACTGGGATCATCCCTCCAAAGACTGAAGAGGGTTGAACAGCCAGCAACTTTCCCCCATGCAGCAGTGTCTGCTCACTGGGCTATTAAGGAGCTGATGTGAGGTGATGTAACCTGCCCAGAGAGTCACAGCAAGTCAGGAAGAGTGGAGTCTGGGGTCAGGGTTTTCAGCCTCCCAGGCCAGCTCACCACACACTGCAGCCTGGACTCTGAGAAGGAGGGTGACAGTATTTTCAGGCATCTCCCCAAGGAGCAGGGACATAGGGATCCTACATTCCTTCAGCGAGAAGCTGTCTAACCTGTCATCCTCTCACCCCAGGATGCCCAGAAACTGGGTGCCCTGCAGATAACACTGACGGCAGGTCTGGGATGGAAGCTGGCCAGAATGTCATCCCTCATATTCCTAGCAGACCCGGAGCTTTAACAGAAATTGCACCTTAATTTCCATCACCATGGAGTGCATGCATGCACAGACACATGAATGAATGAGTGAATGAAAATGCATCATTTTACATGAAGGAGATAGAGCCTCAGAGAAGTCAAATAACTTTTACAAGGTCATAGAACTCAGGATGGCAGAGCAGGTCAAAACCCCAGCTTTCTGCCACTAAGCCCCTTGCTCCTTCCTCTACCCCACCATGTCCCGCAGAACACAGGAAAGGTGTTGGGAAAGGAAGAGACCAGTGTAGGCTGGAGACATCTGGGAGGGCTTCCTGAAGGAGGGGGAAACCAAGCTTGACCCTGAGGACAGACTGGAAGAGAAGAACATGCAGGAAGGGAGGAGCACCCCATAGTTTGCTGTTCCCAGATCTTTAGATCTCTGGGTCTGGAGTTCTCCTTGAGCAGGTACCTGAGAACCTCTCCACCCAGCAGGTAGAGCTGTGT
This sequence comes from Muntiacus reevesi, assembly GCF_963930625.1. Classification (NCBI taxonomy): domain Eukaryota; kingdom Metazoa; phylum Chordata; class Mammalia; order Artiodactyla; family Cervidae; genus Muntiacus; species Muntiacus reevesi. Next base: position 114,307,304 of record NC_089251.1, read on the forward strand.
CCCTGGCAAGGTTGGAGGTGCCTCCCAGGTAAGGCTGGTGGGTGGGGCAGAGCAGGAGCTCCTGGGAACTTTCTGTTCACTAGGTTTTTTCTGTTCCAGTTGATTCTGAATGGGAGCGCGAATGGCGGTGACCTTGTCTGTCTTCTCTGAGAGGACGGTGGTCTCACGAGTGTCCAATGAGGCAATTAGACCATATTCCATCAGTCAATCAGCCCCACCAGACACTATCCCTGCAAAATGCCTCACCAGTCCATGCACAGCACTGCCTGCAGTCCTTCTGATTTCCCTTGCAAATTCCCCACTGAGCACATCCTGCAAAGGTAAGGATCCCCCATTTTTCCCACAATGGGGGAAATTAATCCATTCCCCTCCTTGTTCTGCCTCTGAAGCCTATTTCCCTATAATAAGCCTGTGGAAGTAAAACATTGTGCAGGCATAAAAACATACATCAGTTCAGTTGCCACAGGATATTCTTGGGACTATTTTGAGAGCCAGATGCCTACATTCATGGGAGATGCATCCATTCTCCTCACAGGTGAGCTTTCCAGACATGGGACTGGGAGCCAAGTCAATGATTCTTTTAGATCTCAAATCCATTTTTCCTCTTGTCTACTCCCTCTAGTTGGTATGAGGCATTTGAGGATAAAAGAACACCTCTGTAAATACATATTAATAAATACCCTAGACACCTCTCCTGCCTGACCTTTGTACTAGCGCTGGGATGGAGACACACAAGCCCTGCAGGTGAGGGACAGACAAGTGTCAGAGCCCAAGGAGGCCTGCCTTTCCCTGGGTGTCTGTGACTCTCACAGATACATCTCCTAATAAAAAAGAACAAAAATCACAAACAACCTGCCTCCTAACTGTGTGACTTGGCTCCTTCAATCCACCTCTGAGGCCATAGACCACCCCTGTGAAAAGGGAGATAAAAACTGCCAACCCCCTGAAGTAGTTGGGAGGATGGAATGAAGTAATTTGCAAAAAGGTGGGGGCATGTGGCCAGCAACCTGTCTTTTCTGCAGGAAGCTCCTCCCACCCGGCATTTCCCTTTTCCCTCGGATACTTTGCAACAACCCTCTCAAGGTCTCCTCATCCCCACAACTTCTCCAAATCTGTCACTTGATGTCTTATCACCCAATCTTCTGTTATGTTGCTGTTATCATCTACTTTTGTTTGGCTATTTCTCCAAGTACACGTAAGAGCTCCCTGAGGGCAGGGGCCTGTGGTTCTTATTTATGGTTGTGCCTAGTGCTCAGCACAGAGCCTGGCACCCAGAGGAGCCTGGTAAGGCCCTGCATGAAGGGTTGGATGAGGAGTGGGATGGGTTGTATCAGTCAGTACAGGCGAGGTGCTGTAACAAGTAGCCCCAGTGACTTCACCAGGAAGAGCTGGTTTCTCTCCTCATGAAGTCCACGTAAAGGTCGCTGGTCTGAGGATCTCCTGCAGGGAGGCACCTTCTCTGAGCAGTGATGCAGGGATCCAGGCTCCTTCCATCTCTGTTGATATCATCTCCACACGAGGCCTCTGGAATCACCAGGGAAGGGGAGTGAGTGAAGCAAATGTCACCAGGTGATTAACCAGCTCAGCCCAGAAGGGTCCACATCATCTCTACCCACACATTACTGGCTAGAATGAATGTGCCTCCTGCCCCACTTGGATGCTTGGGGGCTGGGAAATGCCACCCCAGGCTGGGCAGCCACCCCCAGCACCAGCCTTGCACTGTGAAAGGAGAGAGTGAACAGCCATCTTCACAGAGACGGTCAACAGCCATCTCTGCCCCTCTGCAGTGGCAATTGATGGCTCTGTCATTTTTCTCCTCTTCTTGAGACCCCTGCGCCCTGGGAAACTCTCCCTGAGCCTCTGGCTGCAATGATCCAGGAAAGAGTTTGAAACACTGCTCCCCACACTTGGTTGGGAGGGGGGAAAGTTCTGGCTGTTTTGAGCTGATTGTGTTTGGAACCTTCTGTGTCTACTGAGCTGCTAATTCTGGTGCCATCTGCCTGTGTTCCCAGCACCAAAGCCCTGGGATAAACAAGTCGTCTTCTGTAGTTCTTAAAAGAAAGTTTTGGCAGGGGGTGGGGAGAGAGAGAGGAGGGAGGCCTCCAGATGTCTTGTTTCTGAAGAGGAGACGCTGCCCAGCTGAGGTAAGAGGAACGTTGAAGGGATTGGGATGTCATGTATATCCTCACCCTGTTGAGGGTGCTATGTGGGGTACATGGTAGGCAGAGAGGGCCAAGTGGCCTGGGGGATGACATTTCTATAAATTCCTACCTCTCTCCACTAGAATGGGAGTTGCTTATAGCTGAGCCAGCTCATTCCCAATGCCCAGCCCAGGGCTTGGCACAGAGCAGGTGTCAGCAAACACCTGCTAAATGAATGGCCGAGTAAATGAATAAACAATGATAAAGGGTAGAGATGCAGAGAGGTCAAGTGGGATGTAATAGAAAGCCAAGTGACTGTGTGTTAACAGCTTTAATGAACTACCCTGTGGTGGGAACCCTTCTAGGATGGCCTCATGATCTCTGCTTCCTGGGACAGCAGGGTGGGCAGGACCCTCAAGTTGTTTCTGACAGTAGAATATAGTCAAGGTCTTCCCTGGTGGCTTAGATGGTAAAGAATCTGCCTGCAACGCAGAAGACCCAGGTTTGATCCCTGACTCAGGAAGATCCCCAGGAGAAGGGAGTGGCTAAACACTCCAGTATTTTTGCCTGGAGAATTCTATGGACAGAAGAACCAGGAGGGCTATAGTCCATGGGGTTGCAAAGAGTCAGACACTACCAAACAACTAACACACACACACACACACACACACACACACACGCACACACGGTGATAGGATGTCACTTCTCTCATCCAGCTACAAAAGATTGTGGCTTTCTTCTTGCTAGCCAACTTTTTCTATTGCCTTCTTGGCTTGCATGCTTCAGTGGCGTAAATTGTATGGGAGATGTCCTCATAGCAAGGAACTGACAGTAGATTTGAGGCAATAGCCACCAGCTGCTGGACCTGAGGCCCTCAGTCCATCAACCTTCAAGGAACAGACCTGCCAACAGGCACATGAGCTTGGGAGCAGCTTCTTCACCGTTGAGCCTTTGCATAACCTCTCAGCCTTAGCCAACAACTTGATTGCAACCTTGTGTGAGCTGCTGAAACAGAAGATCCATAAACTTCATCTAAAACCCCACAAGGAACAGGGAAATATAAAACTGGAAAGAATTACTCAAATATAAACCAGACCTTTTTCTCCATCAACCACAATTCACTGTAAGCTCCACCAGCTCACAATAGGGAGGAGATTTGTGGATAATCTAAATGCAAATCACCACTGACGGCAACACTCTTGTCATCTGCAGGAGGGGGTGGTGTCTTGGGCAAGTGCAGATAAATATACTGTGACTGTCAGGTGGGAGTGGTTTAGGAAGCAGACTCTGGCAGGTTTTCCCTTTCCCCACTCGTGTTTTTTAAAGCAGAAGAGACATCAGAATGCCCACAAAGCCACCTCTAACGCGAATATATGGAATTTAGAAAGATGGTAACGATGACCCTAAATGCGAGACAGCAAAAGAGACACAGATGTATAGAACAGTCTTTTGGACTCTGTGGGAGAAGGTGAGGGTGGGATGATTTGAGAGAATAGCACTGAAGCATATATATTATCATCTGTGAAACAGATCACCAGTCCAGGCTCAATGCATGAGACAGGGTGCTCGGGGCTGGTGCACTGGGATGACCCTGAGGGATGGGATGGGGAGGGAGGTGGGAGGGGGTTCAGGATGAGGAACACATGTACACCCATGGCTGATTCATGTCAGTGTATGGCAAAAACCACTACAATATTATAAAGTAATTAGCTTCCAATTAAATAAATTAAAAAAAATAATTACACACACACACAAAAAATAAAATGAAAGCAATTTCCCCATAGTTCTTTCAAAGATAGTAAAGGTCTCCAGTGAAACTTTTCATATTTATAGCAGTTTAAATTCAATATATATTAACAGAATGTTTTAAAATACTGGTTAAAAACTGCCAACAATTACTAAAATTATTTTCTTCATCCTCAAAAAAAAAAAAAAAAGGAAGCAGATGCTGGCAGGTTTTCCCTTTCCCCACTCATGTTTTTTAAAGCAAAAGAGACAGCAGAATGCCCACAAAGTCACCTCCAAAGAAGGTCTTTACACAGGCATAATACCTGGAGTAGGTTGAAGGAAAGGTATTTGGTGAAAGGGTCTGGAAATCCAGGAAAACAACAAGGGGAGAGTCACATGGATGCCCTGGGAGATTCCTTCCCTGGGCAGGCACTGGAGGAAGTCAGCTTTGGGTCACTCCCTGCAGAGGGAGGCCAGCACGGGAGCCTGGGAGTTGGGACCCAGTCCTGTGGCTGGGTCACTCTGAGCAGGGGCTACGCTGACTCCTCTGGCTCCCAAGGTCCCCACCTGCAAACTGTAGGATGAGTTTGAGAACCGGTCACTCAGGGAATCCAGGCCAGTAAGAACAGACTCCCAGGTCCATCCTGTTCCCATCTCTTCCCCTAAGCACCGTGCAGAATGAGAGAAGCCCCCCAGGGCCCCTGGCAGGAGACCTGGCCCCACCTCACACCCTGCCCAGCTCACGCTGACTCTGCAGTGACAATCGCATGGACTGTCACTGACTGGTACCCAGTCAACTATGGCCTCCTGCGAGCCGGACCACAGCTCACCTGCATTCATCCTACACACCCCCACTGCCCACAAGAGGTGCCCGGCGAGCTGCCCAGCTCGAGTTTGCCACTCTGGCTGGGCCAACGATGGGCTACACAGCGTGGAGTTGGGGTGGGGGTTCCATGCTCCCTGGAATCTCATAATCAAGACCCGAGGGCCCTTCGTGTCTCCAGCTGGATCAGTACTGATACAAATCCTCACAGGTGGGGACTGACATGTGTCAAGCACCTGTGACCCTTTAGGGACGGTGCTATCCATTTTCTACGCACTATCTCATCTCCTCTTCACTTTATTGTCTTTGTCGGTGACAAGGAAACTGAGGCCCGGCGGGGTGAAGCACCTTGCACAGGAAATGGTTGAGCCAGAATCTGAACAAAGAGCCTGGCCCTTAACCCCTCCGTCTCTGTTGCACTTCTTCCACAGGGACCGGCATGACCGACCCAAGTTCTGTTCCTGTGCCCTTCAGGGGAGGAGGCACCCCGCCCAGATCATAAAGTGGGGGCTCGGGTTAGGTCAAGCACCCCAGATCCCAGGAGCTCCCAGCACCTCAGGTCCCCTGGGCTCACAGAGGACCTGGGCCTGATGAGCTGGAGTGAGCCGGGTAACCCTGCCCTGTGACACTAGAAAGATGCTCAGGGCAAGGAAGCGATATCTCCAAGAAGCCTGGCCAGCTGGTGGCCAAGGGGCTGCCCTGGGGTGCTGCTGGCCTGGTGAGACTGTCCCTTATTTCCCACTGTTTGAGCCCCTGTTCCGGCTCCTTCTGCAACCAAAAAGAACAGCTTTGCAAAATCAGTCGACTCTGGATGGAGGAGAACCTAGAAGGTATTATGAGATTGGTCCAGTCGGAGTCCCTGCAACCTAGGTTGGAAGGATTGGTCTTGTCCTGCAGCCGGTACACCAGGAGGGAGAACAGTCGGGAGAGGAGGCGCCTCTCTGTGGAGACGCTTCACGGCAGAGGAGGGAAGCGTGACCCGTCAGGCAGCTTCGAGCCGTAGACAGCAGACAAAGAAGTGCTTTTAACACGTCAGCCTCTCAGACACTCACAATTTATCTCAGGAAATGTGTTTTTCTTTTCTGCCTTTCCCCACCCCCCCTTCTCTTTTCTCTGCTGTAAAACGCAGGGAGCAGCGCAGTGAGAGATGAAGAGTTGACACGCTGGGAAAATTCATTTTTGGAGGATTTGATCAAGTTCCATCAGCTGGGCATTGGCTGAGCAAAGCCTGGTGGGCAGCGGGCTGGGACCAGCAGGCCCGGCCTTGGTGGTGGAGGTGGATGCGCTTGGGAGGAGCTGAGCTGAAGGAGGTGAGGATGCAGGCAGGCAGTTCTGGCGGCCAGTGTGGGGCACCCACAGGCTGGACTTCTTCAGGTCTGCAAGCTTAGGGCAGGGGTCGGAAAAGTGGGTGACAAACATTTAGGGCAGAACCGCCCTTAACCCGGGTCCTGAGAGGCCCCTGTGCTTTAGAGGACCATCCCCCCTCCTTCACCAAGCTCCTCCCACGAGGTGAGGACTCTGCAGGGCCCAGGGAACAGGGACCGTGGGCCCCCTTTCATCTCACTCTGGGACCCCGGAATTCTCTGCCCAAATAGCCCGGAGCCCACCTCCAGGAACCTGTCTGCCCCACTTCCCTAGGTCTGAGGTGACCAGTAGAGAGATCCCCACCCCAGAGCATGAAGACACCCAGGCCCAAGGGCAGCTGAGGGGCAGTTTTTGCAGTGGAGGGAGGAGGGTCACTAAGTCTAGAGTCAAATTAACCCCCAGCCCCCGGCAGTGTCGTGACATCTCTGCTCCGTCCCCCCAGGCGGGGACCAACCTGCTCGCTCCGCTCTCCTCCCTTGAGCCTAGCACAGGCCTGGCTCCAAGGGGGGACCTGGTGGGGGCTTCTTGGGGCTCATGGAGAGGAGCAGTGGCTCCCCAGGGCACCCCACAGTGGGGTGGGCAGAAGCCCTGTGTCCGGCCTCGGTCAGCTCAGTGCTGTCCAGCCCCGGCTTGGTCCTCCGTCCATGGACCCTCCGTGGACCCTCAGGGAGACCCATGGATGAGAACTGGCGTGTGATCGTTCTGAACGACATCAGCCCTAAGCAGGGCCCCTGTGGTCCATGGGGCCTGGGGGCAGCTGCCGGCCATCCCCTGGAACGGGGGCACCGAACACCCAGCACCACGGGGCTCTGTGAGGTGGGCCCACCACTGTGTTTCCCAGAGGTCCCTCTCTTTTGGGAGTCTCAGTGGCCTCCACCCGCCTGCCAGGCTTGAGGAACCGGGGGTCTGTCCTCCCGACCTGCTCTCTGTACTCAACTGCCAGAGAAGCAGAAGGAAGCTCAACTTCCAGGTCAGGCCCTGTGTCACCCATGCCCTCAGAGCCCCTGGCTCCTGCCTGTTCTTTTTCAGTTGAAAACACCCAAGCCGTTCATTGTTTGGGCGGCAGTGGCGCTTTAAGTCAATGGTGTTATTGGGCCACTCACCATTGCTGGTGGTCAGAAACGTCTGTGATTTTGTAGGGTGTGGGAGCATGAAGGCTCTGGGGCAGACCAGGCCAGCTCAGCCCCCCTGCACCACGGTGAGCTCTAGATTCCCAAAGCCATACGCTCCTCATCTGTAAAATGTAGCTAAGAGACCCCTGCCCACAGCATTCAGTTCAGTTCTGTTCAGTCGCTCAGTCTTGTCCGACTCTGTGCGACCCCATGGACTGCAGCACTCCAGGCCTCCCTGTTCATCACTAACTCCCGGAGTTTGCTCAAACTCATGTCCATTGAGTCAGTGATGCCATCCAACCATCTCATCCTCTGTTGATCCCTTCTCCTCCCGCCTTCAGTCTTTCCCAGCATCAGGGTCTTTTCCAGTGAGTCAGTTCTTCACATCAGATGGCCCAAGTATTGGAGTTTCAGCTTCAGCATTAGTCCTTCCAATGAATATTCAGGACTGATCTCCTTTAGGATGGACTGGTTGGATCTCCTTGCAGTCCAAGGGACTCTCAAGAATCTTCTCTATCACCACAGTTCAAAAGCATCAATTATTTGGCACAGCATCAGGGAAGGATTAAATATGCTACCATCCCTGTGTGTCCCTAGACCCACCTTGCCCGTCTCCACTGCTCTGTGTCCGGGAGACTCACCTGCAGAGCTGACACCAACACCCGTTTTCTGTTGGGTCCTGGAGGCAGCCAAGGAGACCAGGGGCAGGAGGAGGGAGGTCCGGTATTCGTTCTTCAGCTCCTCGTTCTGAGCTGGGTTTGGCAGTGGCTGCGTCTCTCTCCTGTGACCCAGATCTACCAGGTCCCCCCTTTGGCTGTAAGCTTTCCCTGGAGTCTGGTTAACACCCCTCCCTTGGCCCCTTCAGCAGAGGGATGGACAGTTCTGTCCCAGTGCATCACCATCCTCTGTTGGTTTCCTATACTCTGCCCAAGCTTTGGTGCTCGTCCCTCCATTAAGCCCTTCAGTTACCTACTCTCGTATCTGTTGCCTGCTGAGAAATTAACCAGTCATCCAATTGGAGAGTTTGGGTTTTCTTTGAATTCAATGAGAGGAATGGGGAGGGGTCATGTGTGGGAGCCAGGAGCCGCTCTGAGTCTTGGACAAGAGCTGCCTTGAGCTGGGCCATCAGAAAACCAATAAAGTCCTGCCATTCTGAGCACCCTGCTTCCCTGCAAGATGCTAAAACACCAGCCATAACCCTCACCTTTCTCCCCATCCAGTTGTTTGGGTACCAACACACCCCAGTAGTCTGGGGAGGGTCTCGGGGCAGGGAAATGATACCCACTTCCTCCTGAGCAGGCCAGCTGAAGTCCCTGGTCCTGACCTGTGTGCCCCTCCCCCTAGCCCTGGAGACAAGAGGTGGGTGGAGTTGGGGGTGCTTCCTGGTATGAAAGCCTGGAAGTTCGGGGTGTCTTTACCCAGTTGGTCAATTTTGTTGTTTAGGAGGGACCAGCTGTGGGGCGCTGGGCAATTTGCTTAATCTGCATGAACCTTACTTACCTTGTCTGGGAAATGGGCTAACACCTGCATCACAGGGATGCTGAGAACACTGAGGGAGGTAACCCAGGTGCAGTGTGTGTCCTCATCAAGGGCTCCGTGTGGGCGAGCTCTTCCCACCACCCCCCTCTACCTCCCCACTGAGAGTTTGGCACTGAGGATTCTCCTAGAACGCAGCCCCATGCCATTCTGCCTCCAACATCCCCACATCTCCCTCATCCCCCATCTGGAAGGGCAAGGCCTTGGGTGGGTGTTCACCAAGGCCCTTTTCAGCTTGGACCATGTGGGGGCCCCTTATTTCTTTACCAAGCAAGGGCCTCACAGCCTGAACACTAACCTCTGCACCCCTTGGACTCAGGAGCCTGTCAGGGGCATTCAGGAGACCCTGAAACCTCCCTGCTGAGCCCCTACAGCTGCAGACTGGAGAAGAGACTCCCCTCCCCACTGAGTAAGGACCCACTGTGTGTCTGGGTCCTGGGCTCACAGGGAGGCCCTCTTCCCGCTGAGGTTATGTGCCTGTTGGCAGGATGGAGGGAGCAGAAACCATGGGGGTGGACCCTGGACCCCCAGGCATCCCTGGGAGCAGGGTGCTCACCTGGAGACCCAGAAATAGACACGCTGAGTGCCTCAGTGATGGCTGGGTGAAGGTGGTGGTGGCGGCGGCTACGGCTCTGCAGCCTGTCAGCACCAGGAATAATTAGAATCCTAAAAAAGCCTCATTATTTCTCCCAGGGCTGAGGCGCCCTTTGGAAAAAGGGATGTTTCCTGCCAGATCGTCCCCTGAAAGTGCGTTTGTCACAGGCTATTGTGTAAATCCATGTTTGGCCCAGTTGAAAAGATGTGATTTATCCGCTTGACTGGCCTTAACACTACTCCTCCAAACCCTCAAAGTGTGGCCGTTATCAGGAGCCCAGAGAGGAGCCATGAAACATAATGGGGCGAGGCTGGTGAAGTCAGCCCCTGGGCTCTGAGCCCCTCGTTCTGCACAGGAGAACCAGAGGGGAGGAGCTGCGGACACTTCAAGACACGGTCAGTCCTCAAGGAGAACCTGGGATGCAGATAAAGGCCCAGCATCAGGTCCTCTCCTGCCACCAGGCTTGTTGAGGCCCTACTGTGTGCTGGCCCTCGTGGGGGTGGAGGTGCAGCAGCAGACAGGTGGGGTCCCTGCCCCCAGGAGCCGATGTCTGGAGTGGGGGGTGCAGGAAGGAGCAGGAAAACCACCATCCACAAGAGCATCCTGGGTAGGAGAGGTGCTGGGAGAAAGGGAACAGGGTGACATTCTAGCATCTCACTCTAGGGTGGGGATGGGCAGTGCCGTGTGGGGACAAGGAAGACCTCTCTGAGAAGGAGATCTTTGAGCTGAGACCTGAGGGGTGAAGAAGAATAGCCTCTGATGCACATATCAGAGCAGATGACCCTCCAGGTGGAAGCATCCTGGGCCAAGGCTCCCGGGGGTAACTTAGGCTCTATGGGAGCATAGATGATGAAGCAGGTAGCCCCACCTGGTAGAACTTGGAGCGACTTCAACCAGGTGACAGCAAGCTCTTCACTGCTGAGGACTTCACCAGATGGGGAAAGTGAGAGATTTCCAAACGAGAGACAGACAAAAAGACTAGGACCCAGACAAGCACATCCTGTCACAACAACCCACCTCCAGTGTCCTGGTGGAGGGTTCCCATGGAGAGAGCAGAGTGAAGGGGATAAGATTGTTCAAAGGCAAAGAGTTGTTGTTATTTGCTAAGTCATGTCCAACTCTTTTGCAACCCCATGGACTATAGCCCGCTAGGCTAGTCTGTCCTTAGGATTTCACAGGCAAGAATGTTGGAGTGGGTTGCCGTTTTCTGCTCCAAGAGATCTTCCCAACCCAGGGATAGAACCTGTGTCCCCTGCGTGGCAAGTGGATTCTTTACTGTTGAGCCACCAGAGAAAACCTAAAGGCTAGGAGATTCACTGGTTAAACAGAAAGCAAGTCACAGTCTTCAAAGATGTAAGGTCCTGCAACTTCTAATGTCTCTTCCAGCTCCAAAACACTAGAGGCAACAAAGCCAGCTTGGGCTGTAGTTGAATGAAAACTCAGACTTAATTGTTGGTGGCATCTGTTTTTGGTTTCCCATCTACATCCCAACCAGCCAGGGGCAGGAGATATTTGTGCCCAGAATTTTCTGCACAGTTGTGGAACTGTGTTTTGACTGTGACCCAGAGTCCAGGAAGGGATGGGTCAGGGGAAAGTCACAGAGACCAGGGCTGGTGGGGGAGACCCGAATGTCAGCAACCAAGATTCCCTCACATGGGGACCTCCCACAGATGGACAGCCAATGGCAGGTCTCCCACCCTCCTCCTAACAGCCTCTGCACTCAGCTCTGCCACCCAGAAGTGCCAGCAGCACCCAGAGCTTCCCCCAGCACCCTCAGAGCAGCTGGGGAAGACCAGCTCCAAACATCCCAGCCCTGAACCAGGTCAGCCTCACTCCCCTTCTATTTTTAGATCAACCCAGCCAGGCTTCCCTAGGAAGCAGCAGACTCTAGTTCTCTCCCAGGCTCACTAAATTGGTCAGACACTGTGACTGTCCCAGCAGGCAACAGAGGGAAAAGTTTTCCGGAACTTCAGGCCCTTTGATGGAGAAAGTCTGCCTAATGAATAATGGAGAGGTGCCTTGGCTTCCCAAGAACGATGCTGAGTGGTGAAGGTATCTGGCCCAGTTCAGACTTAATCATTGGCTGCATCCATTTTTGGTGTCCCATCCTCACCCCAAGCAGCTAGGGGCAGGAGGTATTCATGCCCAGAATTTCCTGCACAGTTGCAGAACTGGGTTCTGACTGGGACCCAGGGTCCTGGAGGAAATGCGTCAAGGAAAAGTCACAGAGACCAAGGCTGGTGGGGGAGACCCCCAGCAAAGCAGAGCTTCTGAGCATTCTAGCAGAGGTGAGGAAAAGCCTTTACCTAAACATGAGTCAAGAGAGGCAAGAGGGTTCAGATGGAGAGAGACTGGAGGCACCAGGAGAGGGTGGGGGTGGTGCTGCTTCAGGTGAGGATGCAGTCAGGGCCTTATCCTGAAAGCCCCACTCCGTGCCAAGTGCCTTACGGCCAAGACCTCAGTTCACCCCCAAACAACCTCATGTGGTGGATTCCCTCCCTACAGCCCCGTTGAACAGATGAGGAAACTGAGGTGCCAGTAAGCCAAGCTCTTACCTATGCTTCCACTGAGGAGGCCTGGACCCTGGCCCATCAGATGCCAGCCCGTACATTCCTCACTTCTCAGCTCATCTGGTAGGAATCAGGGGCCTGTAGGATCCTGGGGGTGTTCGGTCCTCCAGACCCTTAAGGTGTGCATTGTGGGATGAGGGTCCAGAAGAGCTGAGTGTGACTCCCAGCTCATTCGTTGTTCTGGAAAAATGGAGATAATAACCCCAAGGTCACAGTCCTGTTGAAAGGGTAAGCATGTGACGCGTGGAGCAAAAAGTCCTGCATAAAATAGATGCTTGGTGAATTTTGAGCATCACCCACGATGATGCACACTGCCCTACATGCATAATGGCCCCAATGCAGCAGAAGTTGTATGCAAACCCCAAACAGGCATCCTTGAGTGGTGGGTGCCACAAGATGGCAGGAGACAGGTCTGGAATAATAGCTGCTTGGTGGAGGCTGTCTCACTGACCCACGCTCTGTTGCCTTCTTGGTTTGCACACTTTGATGAAGCAAGCAGCTATGTAGGAGAGACCTTCCCCTCCATGAGCAGAAACAGGGGCAGGTGGTCCTCTACCAGTATCAGGCTGGTAGGGAGTTTGTGGGAGCTTCTCAAAGGCCATGGGTGGAAGTGACATGTGTCATCCCTGCTCCCATTCTATGGTCTGGAAGGCAGTCACACGGTCCCACCCACCTGCAGAGGAGGCTAGGAGATGCAGTCTTGTCATGTGCCCAGGAGGAAGAAACCTATTTGGTGAACAGCTGGACAGTCTCTGCTACACCTGGAGAGGTGAAACGATGTCCCAGGTGTCCTGGCTGGTTAGCAGCGAAGCCCTCCTCAGGCTCCTGGGTGTGCATGGGGCCCCAGGCTCTTCTTTCTACACATCACTAAAGCATGACAGAGTCACCAGACTGACCGCAGGAACCTGAGATAAGGTCCACCTGAGCAGGTAAGGGAGGCTACAGGTGGTCAGCACTCTGTCTCTGCTGCCTGCAGGAATCATAGGTGGGAGGCAGAGAGTCACAGCTCCAGGGCTCTCGGCTGTGAACTTGGTCCAGATACAGAGTTGGCCTCAGGGCTCCCTTGAAATCAGTTTCCTTATCTGTCAAAAAGTGTGCAGTAAGAGGACTGGTCACAGGGGGTCATTTGAGTGAGATCTTTGACGCCCTCATACCTGCTTGTCCCTTTTCTCTCCAGGTCCTGCCTCTCTGCTGGGAAGATCTGATATACTCAAGCTACAGTACCTTGGATGATGCTGGTTCAAAGGGTACACTCCTCCCCAAGGGTGTTCAAGTATAATAAGACTAGAAGAGGGAAGGTGATCATGCGGGTCATCTCAGCAATGATTTCACAATTCAAAATAATTGTGCAGAAGATGTAAAATGGCATGGGAAGATTTTTATGACACAGTGAACATAAACAGAAGGTTATGGAACAGAATGCACAGCATACTCTCCAATTTTATGAGAAAAACATAAATATATATAAACACATATGTGTATATAACCAATATTTGGCAGAGTTTATTTTTGGTGGTGATTATTATGGATGGCTTTTCTCTTTTTGCCTGTCTTCATCTTCTTTAACAAACAAGTATTTTTATGTGAGGAAAAAATATTCTTAATATAAGGGTTGACATTTTATTGTTCCTAAAGACTGGATAAGGTGAAGGACAGAGATTCTGACCTTTTGTGACTCTAAGTCTTAGACACTAATGGGTCTGAAAATGAACTGAGATTAACAGGGAAAGATCAGGACTTTTTTTACTTTTGAGATCCTTAAGAATAGGTGGTCATTGTAAATAATGCTACAATGAACATTGGGGTACACGTGTCTCTTTCAATTCTGGTTATCTTGGTGTGTATGCCCAGCAGTGGGATTGCTGGGTCATATGGCAGTTCTATTTCCAGTTTTTAAAGGAATCTCCACACTGTTTTTCATAGTGGCTGTACTAGTTTGCAATCCCACCAACAGGGTAAAAGTGTTCCCTTTTCTCCGCACCCTCTCCAGCATTTATTGTTTGTAGACTTTTTGATAGCAGCCATTCTGACCGGTGTGAAATGGTATCTCACTGTGGTTTTGATTTGCATTTCTCTGGCAGAGGAATGGATAAGAAAGCTGTGGTACATGTACACAATGGAATATTACTCAGCTATTAAAAAGAATGCATTTGAATCAGTTCTAATGAGGTGGATGAAACTGGAGTTTATTATACAGAGTGAAGTAAGTCAGAAAGAAAAATAACCAATACAGTATATTAACACATATATATATGGAATTTAGAAAGATGGTAACAATGACCCTATATGCAAGACAGCAAAAAGAGACAGATGTAAACAACAGACTTTGGACTCTGTGGGAGAAGATGAGGGTGGGATGATTTGAGAGACTAGCATTGAAACATGTATATTACCATAAGTGAAACAGATCGCCAGTCCAGGTTCAATGCATAATACAGGGTGCTCAGGGCTGGTGCACTGGGATGACCCTGAGGGGTGGGAGGGGGGTTCAGGATGGGGAACACATGTACCTCCATGGCTGATTCATGTCAGTGTATGGCAAAAATCACTACAACATTGTAAAGTAATTAGCCTCCAATTAAAATAAATAAATTAATTTTAAAAAATGAATAGGTGGTCAATTTGAAAATGTTTTAGATTTCAGCTTTTTTGTGTTTGTGATCCAGTTATACCTTTCTGAATAACAAAGTCATCCTCCTGATTGATCTGAGTGCATCTGAAACATTTCAATCACACTGCATCAGTCTGCTATTGCTGTGTAACAAACAACCCAAAAACCTGAGCGACACACAATTCAGTTCAGTTCTGTCGCTCAGTCGTGTCCAACTATTTGCGACCCCATGAACCGCAGCATGTCAGGCTTCCCTGTCCATCACCAACTCCCAGAGTCCACCCAAACCCATGTCCATCCAACCATCTCATCCTCTGTCATCCCCTTCTCCTCCTGCCCTCAATCTTTCCCAACATCAGGGTCTTTTCAAATGAGTCAGCTCTTCACATCAGGTGGCCAAAGTATTGAAGTTTCAGCTTCAACATCAGTCCTTCCAATGAACACCCAGGACTGATCTCCTTTAGGATGGACTGGTTGGATCTCCTTGCAGTCCAAGGGACTCTCGAGTCTTCTCCAACACCACATTTCAAAAGCATCAATTCTTCAGCATTCAGCTCTCTTTATAGTCCAACTCTCACATCCATACATGACCACTGGAAGAACTATAGCCTTGACTAGACAGACCTTAGTTGGCAAAGTAATATCTCTGCTTTTTAATATGCTATCTAAGTTGGTCATAACTTTCCTTCCAAGGAGTAAGCGTCTTTTAATTTCATGGCTGCAGACATCATCTGCAGTGATTTTGGAGCCCAGAAAAATAAAGTCAGCCACTGTTTCCCCTGTTTCCCCATCTATTTGCCATGAAGTGATGGAACTGGATGCCATGACCTTAGTTTTCTGAATGTTGAGCTTTAAGCCAACTTTTTCACTCTTTTTCACCTTCAACATACAATAATAAGCATGTATTCCTCACGTATTTGCAAGTTGTTTGGCAGTTTGAAGCTGCACATTTTGAATGCAGGTCTGTTCTGTTCTCAAGTCTGCAAAGTGCTGAATGTTGGGGAAAGGGCTGAAAAGTTCAGAATGGGCAGGATGGAGAAGGGAGGCCTTGCAGACCATGTGGCAAGGGAGGTTAGGGTTTATTCCAAGTACAGTAGGAAGGTCAGGAAAGTAGTAGGTGTAGTGCCATGGGTCTGAAAATTATACCATTTGGGGGAGTTCTTTTTAAGAAAAGGATATAGAACTCAGAATTAAAATTAGCTATGAGATCGAATATTTATTTAGAATGAAAAAAGAAATCACAATAAACTGTAGATTTCAAAAAGCAAGCAATTACCAAAAAAATCACAGAATTGAGGAAAATCTCACTCTATTACTTAACATCCTGACACTCCTTCATGACTTTCTTTCTCCCCTGAATTGTCTGGGCTGCATTCTCTCTATTCACATCTTCCAAAGACAATGATTTTGTTATGTTATCTTCTGTGGAGAGAATTGAAAGTTCAATCAGGCTTTCCTCCCGCAGAGTCTGATCATCCTGGTTTTCTCCATAGATAGGATTGAAGATTTTTTCACCTTCACAATTCATTACAGATCATCTTCAGTAGTGTTGTCAAATTCGGGAAGCCTTCTGTGAAGTTCCTCATATATCTGAGCAGTAAGGGCTTCAGGACATAGCAAGTTTTCCTTGCAGTTACTAATCCTACTTAACCTTGGAATTAACCTTGGAATTGAAACACTCATTAACCACTTGCTTGGGCCCCCATTGGGGTCTTAGGAGGGATCTGGGGAGTAAGTGTCCCTGAAGCTTAAGCTTTTTAACCTCTGGTAAATCTGCCCTTGTCTGGAGATTTCTCATGGAAGAGGAAGATAGTTGAAGCAGGGAGACTGTTTAGGCGAGAACAGCAGATTTTGGGGGCCAGAGGGCAAGCAGGGAGTCATTTCAGGGGCTTAGTGCAGGCTCCAGGCAAGTGATGGTGGGGATGGAAAGATTCTGAGATTATTTGAGATGCGCTGACCTGCAGAAGGAGAAGGGATGCCTTAGAACGGTCCAGATCAGATCTGTTGCCTAATTTCTCTTTCTCCCATGTTCTCTGGGGGCTAAACATGGGCAGGTCCCCCTCCCCCAGACCATCACCCCTCACACAGACCTGGAGCTTCACCTCCCCCCACCACCAAAGTGAGTACACATGGAGGAACCAACATCATTCTAACCCATGACATGTGATGAGATGCTGAGCAGATGAGCCCAGGTCAGGCTCCTAACGAGCTCAGTGGGGACTCGTGGTCGGGTGGGGGAGCCAGAACACAGTGGAGGTGCAGGAGAGACCTCACTCTGCCCACAAAGGAGGGAAGATGTTGCCGGAGCACAGGGACCAGGGCTCTCAATGGTGATACCCAGCTGTCAGTCATCACTCTGCCAGCTGCAGACTGACAGACAGAGGCCGGAGGATTTGGAAATGGATTTGTTGGCACTAGACAGCCTCCACCTCTCGCTTCTGAACCAGGAAATGAAAGCATTTTCATTATGCCAATCTGTGGTGTTAAAGAGGACAAAGAGCTCAGTCAATTGCCTGAGTGGAGGGTGGGTGTCACTGCATTGATGATGACATTAAGGGTCATCACTGGCCATGGGTGGTCTCTGTCAGCTTTGAAACCACTGTTCTTCACTTCTTGGGCCACTCAGCCAGGGCCATGTATGCAGGTTGGAGTTGCATGGCATGAAGCTGGTCCAGGACTAGAGGTGGGAGTGGCTCCGGGTGGGGGAGATGGCCCTGAGTGACAGGGGTAATGTTTGTTTTAGTCTCAATTAAGATGGAAACTCATTGAAGACAATGAAAAAAAAGAATGAAATACTGGGATGAGGAAAAAAACCTCATCTTCTACTATACAAGTAGAACTAAGGGTTGGGTGGTTGAGAATCCAGGGGATGGGAGGCAGTTCTGCAGTTTTAAACTGGGGGGAAAGGCAAGGCCTCATTGAGAAGGTGACTGAAATAAGTTAAATTGTGTTCCCTCCCGAATTCATATTCACATTGAAGTTCCAACTTTCAGTATCTCAGAAAGTGGCCTTTTTAAAAGATGCAGTCGTTACAGAGGTTATTCAATTCAGTGACTCCGTCAGGTCCGATTCTTTGTGACCCCATGGGCTGCAGCACGCCAGGCTTTCCTGTCCATCACCAACTCCCCGAGCTTGCTCAAATTCATGTCCATTAAGTCAGTGATGCCATCAAACCACTCATCCTCTGCTGTCCCCTCCTCCTCCTGCCTTCAATCTCTCTCAGCATCAGGGTCTTTTTCAACTAGTCAGTTCTTCCCATCAGGTGGCCAAAGTACTGGAGTTTCAGCTTTAGCATCAGTCCTTCCAGTGAATATTCAGGGCTGATTTCCTTTAGGTTTGCTGGTTTGATCTCCTTGCAGTCCAAGTAATTAAGTTAAAATGAGGTCACTAGAGTGGGTCTTATGACTGGTGTCCTTCTCCAAAGGAGATATTGTGAGACAGACACTCATAGGAAGAAGACACACACATAAAGATGAAGGCAGAGGTGGGGTGATGCTTTAATAAGTCGAAGAGCATCAAATATTGCCAGAAAACCTCTAGAGGAAAGGGGCATCAAACAGATCCTCCCTCACAACCCTCAGAAGGAGCCAACCTGACAGGTGGTGCTAGTGGTAAAGAACCTGCCTACCAATGCAGAAACATTATTTTGCCGACAAAGGTCCATATTGTCAGAACTATGGTTTTTCCAGGAGTCAAGTATGGATATGAGAGTTGGACCATAAAGAAAGCTGAGCACTGAAGAATTGATACTTTTAAACTGTGGTGTTGGAGAAGACTCTTAAGAGTCCCTTGGACAGAAGGAGATCAAACCAGACAATCCTAAAGGAAATCAGTACTGAATACTCATTGGAAGGACTGATGCTAAAGCTGAAGCTCCAATACTTTAGCCACCTGATGCAAAGAACTGACTCCCTGCACTTTGGCCACCCTGATGCTGGGAAAGATTGAAGGTAGGAGGAGAAGGGGATGACAGAGGATGAGACGGTTGGATGGCATCACCAACTCGATGTCCATGAGTCTGAGCAAGCTCGGGGAGTTGGTGATGGACAGGGAAGCCTGGCACGCTGCAGTCCATTGAATCACAAAGAGTTGGATATGACTGAGTAACTGAACTAACTGAACCAATTCAGGAGACATAAGAGACCTGGATCCCATCCCTGGGTTGGGAAGATTCCCTGGAGGATAGCACAGCAACCAATGTTCTTGAATTCCAATATTCAATACAAAATTGAATACAAATTCAAATACAAGAATTCCAGTATTCTTGCCTGGAGAATCCCATGGACAGAGGAGCTTGTCCATAGAGAAGCTATGGTCCATGGGGTCACAAAGAGTTGGACATGACTGAAGTGACTTAGCACACTTCAGTGCTTCGGAAGTATGAGACAGTAAAGTTCTGTGGTTTAAGCCATCCAGTCTGCAACAATATTATGCAACCCTAACAAACTGATACAGTGACATTGGATGAAATACTCCAAGGAGGTGAGGAGGCTGGCCAGGCACATTCTGGAGAAGAATGTTCTAAGTAAAAGAAACAACCAGGGCAACCACAGAAAGAACAGGTAAACAGCAGGAGGATGATTTCAGAGGTAAGTGGAGGGTGCAGACCAAGAGGACCTCAGGGGCCACTGGACACCTTTAGGTTTTGTGCTGAGTGCAATGGGGAGGCGCAGCAGAGCCCAGATCCACAGCTGCACAGGCCCACTCTGCCCATTGGGTGGCAAAGAGCACAAGAAGGAGGAGGAGGCAAGGAGACCAAGTGGGAGCCTGTTGCACTGATGTAGGTGAGGAATGGTGTTACTACAATGCAGGGGGTGAGGGGGGTCGGACTTGGGACCCATCATTGATAGGAGAGGAGCCATCAAGGTTTGCTGGTGGGCTGAGTGAGGGTTTTGGGTAGAGAGGGAAGACCATGAGGCTTTGGACCCAATCTACTCTCAGGAGGGAGTTGTTGTTCACTGGGCAGATAAGATGAAATCTAAAGTGCACAGTCCTTGAAAGGTTTGAAAATGACTGATGATGATGGAGAGAGGACAGGTGAGTTGATGGGCAGGTTACAAGGGACTGAGTTCTCTAACTCAGGGCTGATGACCTGAGGAGACACCAAGCTGGCAAGGATGTTGACATTCTCCACCCCTGCCCCCCAGGCTACGACAGACCAAGGGAAAGAGGTGTGAAGGAGGGAGTGGAGGGATATGTGGGCCACAGCTCACAGAGCCTTAATGGACTTTGCCAAGAGCACACCAACCTGCTGACCCTGAAAACCAAGGAAGATCACTGCCCCAGGGCAAAGGAAATAATGTATTTGCTCCGAAAGTGAGATGATGAACCCAAATAGAACTTAAGGATGACCCAGCTCACTGCCCCACCCAGTCCCCCACCAAATGGCCACCCCACTGAGATGAGGCATGACCAACAAGAAGGATCTCAAGACCCACACACAGAAAGCGCCTCCTGCTAACAAGAGGAAATGAGTGCTTGAGCAAAAGATGGAAGAACTTGCCTCCTAAGAGAAATTACCCAAGATCCACGGGCAGGAAGACCAAGTACAAAACAAAATTAAACTCAAAGAAAAGTATAAGATTCAAAGAAGAATTATCCATGGAAGTTATAAAATGAGAGAAGAAAAATGAGCTGATCTACCTCTTAGGAGAGAAATGAAACAAATGAAAACATTACAGAGATGAATGTCGCATAAAAACCAACCACAAAGGTGATCCATCATAACTGGAGATTCTATCAGGGAAATGGAGAATCAGCTTCAGGAAATCACTCAAGTCAAAGTGGAAGAGAACAAAGTCATAATAATGAATACAGCGAGGTTGAGGGACAAGGGAGACAGAGCGAGGAGATCTGGTGTATACATAATGTTGCTGACAAATAGAACATACAGAGTTTTCAAAGAACTCCTTCATGTTCTACTGCAATCAGGCTGCATTTCCCGGGCACTTGCTTTGTGGCAGGACCTGGGCTAGGAGTCCAGAGTCCCAGTTACCTTTGTGCCACCTACAGGCGAGAAAAGAAGATAATTTGATGAAAATAATAGAAACAGGATAAATGATTAAAAATAAAAGTTCCTCTGGAGGGTGGACTATGATTTATCGAGTCAAGTGTTACACACTGCACACTGTTGTACGTGCGTGTGCATGTCATCAACAGGTTGGGAGTAAGTTGTTCATGACCAGCATACGATGGAGGCAGAATTCAAGAGCCAGGTGTGCCTACTTCCCAATTTGTCCTCCTTCTTGAATGTGCTGCCTCCCATTAACTGGAAGTCATCTATCACGTCTGTAGGGGAGGCAATAATGATGATAAATCCTGGGTGTCTTATCATTAGTATATTACGAGTGCTCAGGTCTTCCTGGGGCTGGGAAGGAAGACATGACTGCTACCCGTGGTAAGAGCACAGGTGTGTGAAGACTTTGTTTAGGGCTGGTTTGCATACCCAGGCAAGCGGGGCTTGGGAGAACAGCAGGAACAACTCATCAAGCAGAAACACAATTCAAGGCATAGGCTGTTTGTGAGATGAACAGTGGAGCATCCATCAAACCGCAGCCGGGGGTCCAGGATGAGCTAAGAACTCAGGACAGTGGGAGAGGCCAGCAGTGAGAGGGGACACGTGCTAGAGGAAAAGGGGGCACAGGTCTACTGAAGAAAGGGCACTTGAAGATCACCCTGGCTGAGCCTGGTGGCTCAGATGGTAAAGAATCTGCCTGCAATGCTGGAGACCTGGGTTCAATCCCTGGGTTGTGAAGACACCCTGGAGAATGGAATGGCCACCCACTCCAGCAATCTTGCCTGCAGAATCCCAAGGACGGAGAAGTCTGGTGGGTTATAGTCCACAGGGTCGCAAAGAATCAGACACAACTGAGTGACTAACACTTTCACTTTTTTCACTGTGCTGAGCAGAGAAGAGATGCAGGCTGTTCTGCTTTAAAATGGCCTGTGGGGTTTGGCCACCCTGCTCAGACCATCTATTGTAGCCACAGCCACAGAATTTATGATGCAGGAATGAGTGCTCTGGAGCTATGAGTGGATGTGGAATTGTAACACTTAATAGTTTTCTGAGCCCAGTGCTGGGTCCCTTAGTGTCTGTCCTGAGCTCTCACTTGCTCTTTGGTAGTATTAAAATGCTTCTGATTCCTCGTACCTCTTCTGCCTGGTATCCAGCTTTCTCACTTGGGGTCTGTATCCTGGTATCCCACTCATCACTAGGCTGAAGAGAAGGAGCTGAGGAAAGAACCTTGAGGATCGTCTTCAGAGTAGATTCAGGGGAAGATGGAAAGGCAAGGGCTAGATAGGTGGGTGTAGGGGCACAGGAGCCAGGGAAGAGTCTGAAGGAGGCATCAAGTTCTAGGAGGTTGCAGGGTTAAGAGGGTTTGGAGATGAGAATCAGAACTGAGAAGAAAATTTCAGCAGCATGGTGGGCTCAGAAACCAGTTTGCAAGATGTTCAGAAGCAGTGGAGGATAAATAAGTACAGCTTCCTAGGCAGCTCAGGCCCCAGAATTCATGCATCAACCCTCCCCAGCCAAGCCACCCCCATGCAACCCCACCTGCATGTCTCAGACCGCCTTCTCCAGTGGGATTAACTGGCCCCTTCCTATTGCCTTACCTGCATAGCTTTCTTTGCATGTTTATGTTGGACTTTCTTTATAGAACACCTCCCTCCCTTCTCACCAGCAAACCCTGTTTTGGAATTTGGAACCCAGATTCTTAGTATTAGAAGGGACTCTTGAAATTACTCAGCGGTCAACTCCTTCATGCCACCTTTAAAGAAACTGAGACCCAGAGAAGAACGTAACATGCATAAGGTCACACGGCAAGATAATGACAGGGTATATAGATCACCTTTCCCATAACACTGCTGCATGACAAGCCAACCCAAACTTGCCTTCCAACAATAATCATTTACTAATTTTCACCCATATTTGAGCCTTGGCAGCTGTGGCTCTGCCCGTCTTGGTTGAGCCGGGGTAGGCTTGGCTGCAAATCATGGGTTTGGCTCAAGTCTACTCCATGGGTTTCTCATTCCTCTGTGACCAGTGGGTCAAACAAGGCATCACATTTTCATGTGGTCAGCAGAAGCACAAGACGGCAAGCTCAGCCACACGCAAACCTTTGCCTGATAACATCTGCTAATAGCCCATTGACAAAAGTAAGCCACATATTATACACAAAGTTAAGACATGGAGAACTTATAAACAACGAACCTGCTCATTACCCAGAGAGACAATCCACAAAAGAAGACTCAAAGAGCCAATAAACAGTTGAAAAGATGTTTAAGTTCTCTATGGATCAAAGAAATGCATGCGGAAAGAGAGGTTTGTTTTCCACTCACCCGATAGGTAAAGATTAAGAAAATTGACAAACCCTCTTAGCTCATTGGAAAATGGACACCCTCATGCCCCTGTGATGGCAGTGCTAATTGATTCAACCTTTCTGGAAAGGCAGTTTGGCAAAAAGTGTCAAAATTCAAAATAAGTGTGACTTTTATCCTGATAATCTCACTTCCAAGGAATCTATTGATGGAAGCAGTCACATAAACTCACAGAAAAAGAGGCACTGTGCTGGTTCACTGGAGAGTGGCTTATTTCAGAAGATCAAATAGCCATTAAAAGGGAATTGATTTGTTAAATTAGTTAAAATTTATAGAATGAAATATAATGCAATGATATGATATAATTCTGCAAACTATTAGTGGAAAGACATCTACAATATCTTGTAGAGAAAACAAAGAAAGTGGGCACAGGTCCAGAAGCCCTTTATTGGTATCAAGAAATATAAAAATGATATTGACAAAAATGTTAGCAATGGTTCTATTTCAGTGATACAATTTAGGGAAATTTCTGTTTCTTTGTAATTTCCCCCTAATATTTGAAATGTTTATAATAAAGCATGTACTATATTATAAAAAACAAAACTTTAAAAGAAATGAATCCAGTTTAAGCATTTTGCTCTGAAAAGGGCTAGAAGAACAACTATAGTGTTAAACTGCACTAAATTTCGAACAGAAAAAAAAAACCTTTATAATAATTTTCTCTTTTAGTTGGTTTTCTGGTAAATTAACTAGAATATATACATTTCACACCACTCCACTTGTGGGATCTTAGTTCTTGGACCAAAGATGAAACCCAGGCCCATGGCAGTGAAAGCATGGAACCCTAACCATTGGACTGCCAGGGAATTCCCAGCTAGAATAATTTTGAAGTGTAACTGAATTGGGAATTCAATAAAAGCAACGGTTTTACCATGTGTTTTGTTTTGTTATTTTTTTAATTTATTTATTTATTTTAATTGGAGAATAATTGCTTTACAATATTGTGATGCTGCAGGACACCAAAACAGACACATGTAGAGAACAGACTTTTGGACTCAGCGGGAGGAGAGGGTGAGATGACTTGAGAGAATAGCATCGAAACACGTACATTATCACATGTTTTAAAAGTGCTTTCTTTAGTGCCCTTTGCTTTGGAGGGAGGAGAACGCCATCTGCCAGTTACTTACAGGTCAGAAGCTGTCACATCCGACTGTTTCTTCCTGGGACCACATTCTCCGCACAGTCAAGGATGCACAAGTACACATATTCGGAGATACAACTCCAAACGTGTGCCAACGCCAGGATGAGCTAACATTTATTGGATATTTATGATGTTCTAAGGGCGTGATATTCTTGGTTTCATTCACTCATCACATCTACTCTATGATGGAGGTATATTTATTTATGAGGAAGCTGAGAATTGCACCATTTAAGGAACTTAACTAGGATCCTGAGGTTCATAAATGGCTGAACTCCATCAGGAGTCATACCTCAGCCCAATATTCCAATAAACGATAGAAGGTACTGAGAAATAAATCTACGAAACTATGTGCAAGACCTTTAAGGAGAAAATTACAGAATGTAATTGAAGGACATAAAAGAAAAGCTGAATAAAGGGAGAGATATAACATGCTGATAGACAGAAAGGGCCAATAGTCTTAAGATGTCAATTATCCCCCAAGAGAATCTATGAAGCTGATGTAATTGCAATTATTAAAATCCTAACAGAGCATCAGGTAAAACTGACTGGCTGATTCAAAAGCCCATGTGGGGAATAATTTTGAAGAACAAGGACAACCCACCCTCCTCAACACCAAGGTTTATGGTAAAGCTCTTGTGTTTCAGACCTTGCAGGCTTGGTGTAGTGGAAAGTGAAGAGGCCCGTGGAGGGACCAGAAACAGGCCAAGATGTATGCAGAAACTCCATATACAGTAGAGGAGGTGTTACAAACAAGATGAAAGATAGATGACAGGTAAATAGTGCAAGGAAAGTGGCTTCATGTAGGAGGAGATATTTATGTCTTACAGGAAAGGTGACTGTACAAAGTAAAACTTTACTATGAGAACCACAAAAGATAAAACTTAAAAATAATTAGAAAAAAGTTGAAAAAGTATCCTTATGACCGTAAAGGTGAAATACTTTCTTAAACAAAATATGCAGAAGCCCAAACCATAATGGAAGAGATTGATAGAATCTAATACAATAAAAAAATAAAATTAAAAACTTGTGTGTAGTAAAAGACACTTCAGTGGAAGTTGAAAAAAAAAAAGCAGGACAGCATAGAAGAAGATATTTGCCATGCATATTACCAATTAAGAATTATCATCCAGAATATAAAATTTCTTACTAATAATTTCTTACTAATAATAAGAACATGACAAGCTACCCAATAGAAAAACATACACAGAGCAAACCAAAATACTTGACCAGTAATCAAAACCCCACCTTTGATTTCACTAGAAATCAAAGCAATGCAAATTAAAATAATAGGGATATGTCCTTCCACACTCTTAAGCCTGGCAAGTGGAAGTATAAATTACTACAGACATTGTGAGACTTGGCAATGTCCTCCAAAGTTGAAGACACTTCTACTCCAAGTCTCAGTAATTCCACATGTAGGAATGAACCCCAGAGAAGCTCAGGTATGCGTACACAAGCAGACTGGCAAAGGAGGTTCTTGCGCCATTGCTTGTAGTAGAGACAATGTAACATTCTAAATATCCACCACTAGGAACCAGTTCAGTTCAGTTCAGTTCAGTTGCTCAGTCGTGTCCGACTCTTTGCGACCCCATGAATCGCAGCACGCCAGGCCTCCCTGTCCATCACCAGCTCCCGGAGTTTACTCAAACTCATGCCCATCGAGTTGGTGATGCCATCCAGCCATCTCATCCTCTGTCATCCCCTTCTCCTCCTGCCCCCAATCCCTCCCAGCATCAGGGTCTTTTCCAATAAGTCAACTCTTCGAATGAGATGGCCAAAGTACTGGAGTTTCAGCTTCAGCATCAGTCCTTCCAATGAACACCCAGGACAGATCTCCTTTGAGATTGACTGGTTGGATCTCCTTGAAGTTCAATGGACTCTCAAGAGTCTTCTCCAACACCACAGTTCAAAAGCATCAATTTTTTGGCACTCAGCTTTCTTCACAGTCCAACTCTCACATCCATATATGACCACTGGAAAAACCATAGCCTTGATTAGACAGAACTTTGTTGGCAAAGTAATGTCTCTGCTTTTTAATATGCTATCTAGGTTGGTCATAACTTTCCTTCCGAGGAGTAAGCGTCTTTTAATTTCATGGCTGCAGTCACCATCTGCAGTGATTTTGGAGTCCCCAAAAATAAAGTCTGACACTGTTTCCACTGTCTCCACATCTATTTCCCATGAGGTGATGGGACGAGATGCCATGATGTTAGTTTTCTGAATGTTAAGCTTTAAGCCAACTTTTTCACTCTCCTCCTTCACTTTCATCAAGAGGCTTTTTAGTTCCTCTTCACTCTCTGCCATAAGGGTGGTGTCATCTGCATATCTGAGGTTATTGATATTTCTCCCGGCAATCTTGATTCCAGCTTGTGCTTCTTCCAGCCCAGAGTTTCTTTTATTTATTTATTTATTTATTTTTCATTTATTTTATTAGTTGGAAGCTAATTACTTTAAGGTGAGGGTGGGATGTTTTGAGAGACCAGCGTTTTTCATGATGTACTCTGCATAGAAGTTAAATAAGCAGGGTGACAATATACAGCCTTGACGTACTCATTTTCCTATTTGGAACCAGTCTGTCTTTCCATGTTCTAACTGTTTCTTCCTGACCTGCATATAGGTTTCTCAAGAGGCAGGTCAGGTGGTCTGGTATTCCCGTCTCTTTCAGAATTTTCCACAGTTTTTTGTGATCCACACAGTCGAAGGCTTTGGCATCTATATGGCTACATAAATTGTAGTGTAATCATAAAAGGGAAAACTATACAGTGGTTAACATTAATTAATTCTGTCTGCAGATACCAAACTGTGTGGATCTCCTAGACATCTTGTTGAGTAGATGACATCTGTGGCAAGAAGGCATGTGAGTATCAGTATAGAATAGTGGCTGTGAAGGCAGGTTCAAGTCCCAGTATCAGCACTTCTGATGCTTGTGTAAATTGTCTTAATCTCCTTGTTCCTCAGCATCCTCACTGGGGAAAACAATGCCTGGGTTATGGTGAGTAGGGAATGTATTGCTGCATGGAAACAGCTTAGAATGGAACTTCGATGTGCAACAAGCACTTGGCAAATATTAGCTCTTTTGGCATGCCAAGTCACTTCAGTCATGTCCAACTGTTTGTGACCCTATGGACTGTAGCCCGCCAGGCTCCTCTGTCCATGGGGATTCTCTCTTGGAGACATGCACATATGATACCTTAGAAATGGTGGTCCCCTCTCTGAATGGAGATGGAGAATGGGGTTGGGTTCAGGGTTCAATTGCACTTGAAATGTTTTATTTAAAAAAATAAGGATAAACAGCATGAGAAATTTCCTTTATGATGGCATAAGAGTTTCATAATGGCCATGGTGGCAATTATCAGTTTGGTTCAGTTCAGTCACTCAGTTGTGTCCGATTCTTCACGACCGCATGGACTGCAGCGTGCCAGGCCTCCCTGTCCATCACCAACTCCCGTAGTTTACTCAAATTCATCTCCATTGAGTCGGTAATGCCGTCAAACCATCTCATCCTCTGTCATCCCCTTCTCCTCCTGCCTTTAATCTTTCCCAGCATCAGAGTCTTTTCCAATGAGTCAGCTCTTCGCATCAGGTGGCGAAAGTATTGGAGTTTCAGCTTCAGCATCAGCCCTTCCAATGAACACTCAGGACTGATCTCCTGTAGGATGGACTGGTTGGATCTCCCTGCAGTCCAAGGGACTCTCAAGAGTCTTCTCCAACACCACAGTTCAAAAACATGAATTCTTTGGCGCTAAACTTTCTTTATATAGGTGGCAATCATATGGATCTGTATATATGATAAAACTGCATAGCAATTTATATACACAATGCGGGCATACACAAATGAGTGCATACAGAAACTGATGAAATCAGAGTTAAGTCTGTAGTCTAGTTAGCAGTATCATGCCAATGTTTTTTGGTTTTGTTTTCATTTTGGGGTTTTGATGTTCTATTGTAGTGATGTAAGCTGTTGCTCTTGGGGGAGCTAGGTAGAGGATACCCAGGAAGCGCTCCCCTGGGATCCACAGTTTGGGGTAGGAGGGAAGAAAGCAAGACTGATGGGAAAGCTGGTGTCTGATTCAGTCCAGAGAGAGGCCTCATCAGACCCCAGGGAGCTCAGGAGTGAAATGGCCCAGGAGAGGTCAGCTTGGGGCCTGAGTCCTGGTTTTCTGCTGTGCCCCCTAACCTCCACCCCAGCTAGTCCTTGGTGTGTAGCTGTGGAGGGCAGGGCTGTAGCGCTTCTTCTCCGCAAGAGGGGCCTCTTGGAGTGGCCCAAGAGGGAGCAGGAGCTATGGGGACACTGCGATGCACCACCCTGATGTGCGTCCCCCACCCCCAGTCCCTGGAAGAATCTGCCACTCCAGCTTCCTAATACATGCCCTTCACTCTGAACCTCCTCCCAGTCTGTTCCCAAGGCACCTGCAGGAGGAGGGGCCCCGGGACACTAGGGTGGAGGCCTAAGGGGTTCCTCTGGGGACGTGAGGAGGCCAGGTGAGCCCACAGCACCCTCCCAGGCAGAAGCAGAGTTCTGTGGACTGGCAGAGCCCATGGTGAGAAACCAGGACCTGACCACAGCGCTGCCCAGGGCACAGCTGTAGCCCAGGGGGAGAGTGGCCACGATGGTGGTGGGCCAAGGCCATGCCTCCCACAGCTTACCGCTTCCTTTTAACCCAGGTACCTCTGTGACAAAACCTCTGAAGTGTTTTCACTGTCCCATCCCTGGTTCTGCATTGTAGAACTTTGTCAGTGGGAATGATGGTTTTCCCCCTTCCCATATCCCTAACTCCTTTCTCCAAAAGTGAGAAACCTGGTCTTCATTATCTCCCAGTCTGAAATCAATCTTCCAACATAGCCTTAGCTGCACGACTCCACATTCCCCCTGATGTGAGACCCCCACCTCACCCCTCTGTCTCCCATTATGACCCCCTACCCTACTGGGGTAATTGTTCCCTGATTGTGGTAGCATTTAATAATTTTCGTTTAATGGATGAATGAATGAATGTTAGTTATCCCCAACCCCTAGTATAGTGCCCATGGCAGTTCATAATACTTATATTATTATTAAATGAACAAATAAGTATGAGAGGAACAGTAGAACTCAGGAACTCATAATTTGTCACGAATCAGACACGAGTTTTATCTTTCATGCATCTGTGAACAATGTTTTACTGAACCATTTGAAAATGTCAACAAGATTAGGAATGGCATGTCTGTTCTATTAATATTCATAAATTCGTAACCCAGAGTTGACTTCAGTGATGATAAAAGATCAAGAGGAAAAAATTCGTGTGGGTTCCCAGTGGTATAAGAGGAAGGTCAAGGTCAGAAGTGGGCCTCTTGGCTCTGCTATTTATGGGGTGTTTTCTCACTGCAGGTATCCATAGTAATAACAATAAAATGGTAAAGATAAATGGTTGAGATGTGTGTGTGTGTGTGGATGGACACAGCCACCTAGGAGCTGAGTCCTATGGTCATCTCTAGTTTTCAGAGGAGGCAAAACAACAGATTTTATACAAGGGCTGATTGTAGTTTTGCCCTTGATCATATTGTTACTCTTTTCTCTAACAATGAGACCCTGGCTCCCATTATCCTTGATGTTTACTCCTATGATGGACAGATGGAATCTTTGGCCCACGGTCACTCAGATTCGTGGTGAAGAGTCTGGGATGTGCCTCTTGAGTGTCTGGTTTCATAGATTCACTTTCAGGACACACTCCTTCAGGGATGATCACGGTCCACAGGATGCCACCTTTAAAGTGAACAGCATGTGTCCTGTGGACAGTCCGTGGCCCTGGGCCTCAGGGTAGTGGGGACATCACATGAGACAGGAAGCTGGTCAGGCAGCCTCATCCCCGCTCCAGTCAAGCAGCCCTCGGCAGGTACCACTCACCTTGCTCAGCCCCTGCAGCCACGGCTCAGCGCCACGGCCGGCAGCTGCCTCTCTCTGCCTGAGGAGACTGAGACCCCGCGGGGCGCAACGGGTAGGGAGAAGCTGTGCTATTCGGGCTGAAGCGAGCTGTTTGGTAGGCCAGCCTAGGATGCCGAGGAGACCAGAAGGCAGCAGGGGCTGAAAGGCAGTCAAGGCTGCCTTGCAAAATGAGATGAGGTGAGAGAGAGGTAAAGTGAGAGAGGTGAGGAAGGTGAGGAAAGTGAGATGAGATGAAATGAGATGAGGTGACATGAGGTGAGATGAGGTGAAGGAGTTGAGGTGAGGAAGGTGAGGTGAGGGAGGTGTGGTGAGGAAGGTGAGGTAAGTGAGATGAGAGGAGAGGAGATGAGGTGAGGTGAGGTGACGTGGGGTGAAAGAGGTGAGGCGAGGTGAGGAAGGTAAGGTAAGTGAGATGAAAGGAGAGGAGATGGGGTGAGTTGAGGTGAGGTGGGGTGAAAGAGGTGAGGTGAGGTGAGGAAGGTAAGTGAGATGAGATGAGGTGAGATGAGATGAGTTGAAGTGAGGTGGGGCGAAGGAGGTGAGGTGAGGGAGGTGAGGTGAGGTGAGGAAGGTGAGATAAGTGAGATGCGATGGGATAGGGTGAGGGAGGTGAGGTGAGGTGAGGTGTGGTGAGGAAGGTGAGGTAAGTGAGATGAGATGAGAGGAGATGAGGTAAGTTGAGGTGAGGTGGGGTGAAAGAGGTGAGGTGAGGTGAGGAAGGTAAGGTAAGTGAGATGAGATGAGGTGAGATGAGATGAGGTGAAGGAGTTGAGGTGAGGGAGGTGAGGTGAGATGAGGTGAGGTGAGGAAGGTGAGGTAAGTGAGATGAGATGAGAGCAGATGAGGTGAGATGAGATGAGATGAAGTGAGGTGGGGCGAAGGAGGTGAGGTGAGGGAGGTGAGGTAAGTGAGATGAGATGAGAAGAAGTGAGGTGGGGTGAAGGAGGTGAGGTAAGGTGAGGTGAGGGCAATATCAGCCTCATTCCCCATCAGGGGGTGCAGATGTGAGGAGGACACAAGGGCCAAGACCCCCCCATACCCACTCCCCAAACAGGAACCTGTAGAGGGATGCTGGCATACTTCCCACAGGAGTCAGGGCATCGGCCCCCATTTCACCTCACCTGGTCCGACTTTCAAGATGTGAAGGAGGCACGCTGTAATACTCTCACATTTCTCCATCCTAAGTTTCCACTGGGTATCATGTACTTTTTATGCTTACATATTTACATTCACTGAAAATGTCAAGTAGCGCTTTTCTAGACATACTGAACACAGATAAAGGGGATTAGAGGATGATTTTATCTCATTTAAAGGTAACCTGTGGTGAATGGGAGTAAACAGACCACTTGACAGCTACACCTCATTCCCCTTCCCCCTTCAGGGTCCTGCTGTCCTGCTCCCCATCTCTACCTCCTCAAAGGCACCCTGGAAGCTCCAGACACAAGAAAGATTCACATGTCCATCCCGACCCTTGCCAAGGCCTGCCTTCTACAACTCTGGTTCCCAGGTTCACCTGGTTTGAGGCAAATTGTCAGTTAAAAGGCTTTGATTGTCTGGAAAAATACAGAAAGTGAAAGTCCGGAAGCCTTGATCTGCAGTGCTAGCCTTGTGGCAACATAGGGAGAATTCTCTGTGCTTCCCAAGCCACAGGCTTTCTGATGCTGCCTGAGAGGATGACAGGCTTGGAACAGGCCAGCAAGGGACAGTGAACATGTTCGCTTGTGATGCAAAACAGCCATAACTCTTACACATTTAAAGGACATCATCTGTTGAGGGGCCAGTCAGGGCTGGGCATCCTGGGGTCTTCATCACCTGGGCTTCGGTTCCTGTAGCATTTGCAGGTTAAAACAGTCAAATATCAATTATTTCCTATTGTAGAACCTAATGCATAGTTTGTTTCAACTCCACAAGAATCCTGTAAGGTAGACATGGTCTCTAATTTATGGAAAACAGAGGCCAGAAGAAGCTAAATAATTTGTCCAAAGTCACACATAAAGTGGCAGAGTCAGAATCTGAATGCAGAGATTCAGATGCTTAGTCTATTAATTAATTACCAGTCAACCCTAAAGGAAATCAACCCTGAATAGTCATTGGAAAGACTGATGCGAAAGCTGAAACTTTAGTACTTTGGCCACCTGATGTGAAGAGCCGACTCTTTGGAAAAGACCCTGATGCTGGGAAAGATTGAGGGCAGAAGGAGAAGGGGGCAACAGAAGATGAGATGATTGGATGACATCACTGACTCAGTAGACATGAATTTAAGCAAACTCTGGAAGATGGTGAAGCTCAGGGCAGCAGTCCATAGGATCGCAAAGAGTCGGACCCTACTTAGCAACTGAATAACAGCAAATCTATTAATAGGCCTTTTCTGCTGTGCCCATGATCTCTTCTCCTGCCTTAAATCTGCTCTGTTCCTTGTCTTGTTTCCTAATCTAAACCGGCTTACTCTTGCCCGGTTCTGCTCAGAAGTTTCCTCCCTCCCGAACTCCTCTGCCTCTTCCCTCCTTTTTCTACAGATATATATTGTCCTCTTCTACCTTTGCCTTCAATCTTTGTAAGCATCAGGTCTTTTCCAGTGAGCTGGCTCTTCGCTTCAGGTGACCAAAATATTGGAGCCTCAGATGACTGAGGTGCATATCAAAGGAATGATTTCAGTGAGCCCAGAATCTTACCACCCATGGAAAAGTGCTAAATTTCTTAACTTGGGACATCTGGTTTTCTTTAATTAATAACAATCTTTTGATGTTCAGACTACCTGCCCTTTGTTGCAAAACTTCTATATAACCTGGCTCCTCCCCACCCTCCTTGAAGCAGTTCTCTCAGAGTCACTTGAGATGCTATCTCCTGAGCTTGAAGTCCTGAAAAATCCCACCAAATAAAATATAACTCTCAACTTTTAGGTGATGAATATTTTTTTAAGTCAACAAGTACCTTTCAACATAAGTCCAGACTTTGAGGCCTGTAAGATACAGACTGCAGGGACATTTGTATCCCCAATATTTGATGCCCCATGTGTATCTCCCCCTAAGGAGCTGACCAGAGGGAATGTCAGTAAGGCAATTCCTCGAACTGCCATCAATTTGCTGGGTGACATTGGAACGAGTCAGTTTTTCCTCCTGTGTCTCAAAGTCTCACTTAGAAGGATGAGGCAGCTGGACACTCAAAGGGTCAGACGTGATGATCCAGT
This sequence comes from Muntiacus reevesi, assembly GCF_963930625.1. Classification (NCBI taxonomy): domain Eukaryota; kingdom Metazoa; phylum Chordata; class Mammalia; order Artiodactyla; family Cervidae; genus Muntiacus; species Muntiacus reevesi. The sequence goes on from NC_089251.1 coordinate 114,340,412, forward strand.
CCTGCCAGGAAAACATGTGCCCACTCTCCCCCTGCAAGCAGCAGACCTTCCTTCTCCCTCTCCTGGAAATTCCCACTGCCTGGGCTCTGGGCTACAGGACAATGATGGGCTTTGCCATTCTGACCACTTCACCCAGGAATGCCTGATACTTATTTACACATCCCTGGACCACAGACCTTTTGAGAACCCTGCACACCTGTCACCTCCTTAGCCACTTACCCAGGCAGAGTACCCCAGAACAGAAATACCAAATAAATATTGGCTAACTCCTCTCATGCAAATAGGGGCTAACTCAATCAAGGAGGCCAAAGGCCCTTTAAAAGGAAGTTCACACATGATTGGAAATATCTTTAACACTCTATCGATGGCTTTCCTCTTAGTGCTCTGTGACAAAATGAAACAGTAAAAGATATCGATTTTTTTTTTCTGGCAGGAAGAAGGGGAGGAAGGCTGGGTCTTAAAATGAAATTATGGCTATTGTTCTCCTGGTAGCATTTCTTGTGTGCCGCAATGACAGATGGCTTTTTAAGTGACAACAGATTTGTATTTCATTAGGACACTTTAGCCAAAAGATCAATGAAGCTCTGGGAACAGTACTGCTGGTCCATGGGGGCGGATGAGCCCAGTGAGAAGCCTGCAAAGATCCAGCTAAAATTAGGCAGCTGCCAACAGAGGTTGGATTCAGAATCATAGTGCATTGATTTCCAAAGTGATGCTGAAACTAGGGGAGTTTTATTGGTCTGTTTGTTCTGTATTTGTGGGGAAGGGCCTTCTCTAATAAAGTGGCTCTTACTCTGGGGAAATGGAGCTCTTTAAAGGCAAGATTAATTTTTGGAAGAGTGGGAGGGAGTAGTCAGGATGTCATAATTGTATGTTCTTCCTTAACTTGTAGCATAACTGCCAGGCTGCGTTATTATTATTCTTAGTTACCTTTTATGAAGCAGCCACTTCCCCACCAGCACCTGTGAGCCTGAAAACTGGAGAGGGTTTCAGAAGACATCACATCTGATGGGCAGACTACAAGAGGTCAGAGGGAGGGAGGGATCGGCAGGTACCCAGGTGGAGGTAAGAAGGACCCAGAGGATGGAGGAGCCATGAAAAGATGACCTGGCCTGTGCTTGAACCCCTCCTCAGGGATTGGAGTGTCCACTATCCTTGGAGAAACCTTTATCACCATAGGCTGGTTCTTAAATTAGCTCATTCATTCATTTATTATGGATACATCTTTAACAATTAATTTGGGGTTAAGGTAGATGTAAAATTATGCTTATAATATGATATCACAACAATTAAAACACTGAATACCACTATTATTTTATTGTGAAAGCATACAAATATATATTTTTGTTATTGTTCAGTCACTAAATCGTATCCAACTTTTTCGTGACCCCAAGATTGTAGTTCACAAGGCTCCTTTGTCCATAGGGTTTCTCAGGCAAGAACACTGGAGTGGGTTGCCATTTCCTTCTCCAAGGGATCTTCCCTACCCAGGGATTGAATCCATGTCTCCTGCAATGACAGGCAGATTCTTTACCACTGAGCCAAATATATATATATTTAAAAAGTATAATAAAAAATCATTATAGTGGTTTATAACAACCCAAGGAGGTACGATTTTCACTTCACAGACAGGAGACTGCAGCCCAGAGAGGTTAAGCAAATGCAGCGTCCATGAGAAGTGGCAGAGCTGAGTTCAAGCCCAAGGTCAGCTTGATGATAAAGTCCCCATGTGTCTGGGACCACCCTTCCTAGGTCAGCTCCTCCTCATCACCCCTCTCCCCTTCCCCCTCATCTACCTGTATTTTCATGGCTCCTCCATCTCACCTTCTCACCTCTGCCTGGGCACCTGCTGGACCTCCCCTCCCTCTGGCCTCCCAGAGTCCATCCATCCATCCATCAGGATGCAGCCCCTTCTCAACCCACCCCCAGGTTGTTGGGCTCATGGCGGCCTGCGGCACTTGTCTGCCCCCACCCCAGCATCTTGCCTGGTCTCTCTGCATCGTTGGTAGGTTTTATGATTGTTTTGAGGGACACTGTAGCTCAGGGAGAGGAGGACTAGTTTGCTTTAGAACCAGATAGACCTGTGTTCAAGTCCTGCCCTGGAGTCTAAGCTAAATAACCTCAGTGAGCCCCTGAGCTGTGCTGAGTGACAAACTCATGGTGGGAAAGCAGTCTCCAGGGCGATGAACTCCAGGTGAGGTCAAGGTCAGGCACAGGTTCTTGAGAGGCAATTCTAGCATCAGATGGACAACACTGGGCAGCATGTGGAAGCCCACAGAGGGTGGACTTGCCCGGCAGTGGAAGCTTAGTCGTCTAGAGTGGAGGTTTTGGAGACCAGACTTCCTGACTTTGAATGCCAGCAAATCCATTTACCACTGGGTGACTGGGGGTCAGTTAGTTTTCCTTTCTGAGCCTCAGTTTTATCATCTGTGAATGGAGATGACCATTCACCGTAGTGAATGCGGGCATTTAGAGCAGTAACAGAACTCAACAGGTGTTAGCAGTCAGAGAATCCCAGGCTCAGACAGGCTCTGCCACTTCCTGGCTGTGCATTGTTGAGTAAGTAACTCAACCCTCCCGAAACCTCACCCCACAGTGCTGCTGCTGGGGGAGGATTGAAGTCCCCCATGTGAAACAACCCCCTCAAGGGCTCAGTCCAGGTGCAGAATTGAAACAAGACATTGAGATCTGCCCAGACAGATCCTGCCAGCCTCCCGGGGCCTGAGGAGCCAGCAGGAGGCAAAGCATCTGCTAGAAGAGAGATGGTTGGTTATTCTAGAAAAGACATGGAAGAAAGACAAATAAATCACAGTTCCCCCCCTCCCCACCTCCAACTTCGTAAGTATCATTGAATAGAGGTTGGGATCACTTCAGGGCTGCAGATACACTGATGATGGGGTCTCTTGGTGTGATCTGGGCTGCACGTACCACAGTTCTGAGTCTGCCCACCCCTGGAAGGTCAGGCATGGGAAGTGTGGCTAGTGGGTGAGAGGCATGTGGATCAAGCTGCAGCTTCAAGCTAGACACTGGGAGGGCCATCCTTTCTATTGCAATTTGCTAATATCACTTGCTATATTTATGCACTCCAGAAATCTAGAGACTGTTCTTGCTCTAATAATAAATAGGATTTTCTGAAAGTTTGTGGTGGGCCAGACCTGGATCTAAGCACCTTCACCCATTGGCTCCTGGGATTCTCACAATATCCCTGAAATAGCTGCTTTTATTATCATTCCCATTTTACAGATGAGGAAACTGAGGTTCAGAGGATAAGACTGGGTCAAGATCACAGCTAACATCTGGCAGAGCAGAGAGTCAAACCCAGGTCTGGTTCCAGAAGCTCTCCAGTCCTGGCTCTCCTAACCACTATATGGTACTCCCTTTCTCACTCTCCTCATTCACCCAACCATCCATCAGTTCACCCAGTCATTCATCCATCCATCCACTCATCCTTCTATCCATTTATACTTTTATCCATTCGTCATTCATTCCTTGGCCATTAAAGGCCCCTGCTTGGTAACAGGCATCGTGTCATTCTGGGTGCAAAAGAAGGAGGCCCAGGCATTGCTATGGGCTATTGGCAGAGATGTCCATGCTACCTTTGCAGGTGAGCTACACCCATCATTTGGTACCTAGTGGATGTTTCTCCTCCCCTCTCTCCCCTTGGTCTATGTTCCTGAGATGGCTCAGAGAGGCCTCCCATACCTCCCAAATCTTTCATCCTTCACTAGTTCCGTAACAACCCGTGTCATGCACATGCGAGACTCTCAACCCGTCCTCTGGAGGCTGGGGCATGCCTGGGGAATGGTGCACATACCTGTTACAGCCATGGATGTAGCTATAACTACAGCTTCCAGGAGAGAGCAACATCCGCATCTCACTCCTTCGTTTTGAGAATCCAAGGAGGCACGAGCCCAGGTGAGCACTTTGTAAACTGTGCAGTGTGAGCATCCACCCCTCCGGATCCTGCTGAGTAAAGTCTTGGCATTTTTTTTGCTCATCGTCCAGTATTCCGAAGGCTGCTTCCTATGGAAGCCAGAAGCACAGAAAATCTATTTGGTGCTTCTGCTGCTTAGTTGATCCTTGTGGAGCAGGGGAAAGGAGGATGGCCCACAGAGGGATGTCACAGACAGAGTGACCTCCTCACTTCATCATTCAGTTCTCTGAGCCACAAACCTCCTGGCTCTGCAGGGATCATTTGCTTCAAATACTACAGCGGTCAAAGTATCTGTCATCCTTGCCCCATAGGGCAACAATTCAGTGAGACCTCAGCTCACAGATCTGCCCTCTTGAGTCTGAAATCGGGCTGTGGTTCGTTGAGCAACTCAGGACTTCCTGTAGAAAGGCGAGGAGGTACAGTAGTCAGCACTGAGTGCTGGGTTTACTGATTATAGGTCTGCATCTCAGCACACACATCTCAACCATCTCTGAGCCTCATGGACTTGACTCAGTGACAAGTCCCCCAAAGATGTCCATCTCCTAATCTCCAGAACCTGTGACTGTGTCACTTCACATAGGAAAAAGGGTTTTGCAGGTATACTTTAGTTAAGGATCTTGAGATGGGGAGATTATCCTGAATTATCCAAGTGGGTCCAGTTTAATGAGACTTATAAGCGAGAATCAGGAGGGTCAGAGTCAGGGAACTCGATGGAAGCAGGGCTAGGTAAGGACATATGATGGTACAAGCAGAGGACAGTGTCAGCAATTTGGAGAGGCTATGATGCTGGCTTTGAGGATCAAGGGAAGGACCATGAATCAAGGAATCTGGGCAGGCTCGAGAAGCAGAAAAGGCAAGGAAATGGACACTCCCATGGAGCCTCCAGAAAGAATTAGCCCTGCTTACACCTTGACTTTAGTGCAGTTAGACTGAGTCTGAATTTCTGTCTTCCAGAATCTTAAGAAAATAAATCCGTACTGCTTTAAAGCACCAGATTTGTGATCATTTGTAATAGCAGCAATAGGAAGCCTGTTTCATGAGAGTTAGAACATATATTCTAGTGACTTTGATCCAACCGTGTCTTGTGTAATGGTGTCAAAAGATGGCTCAGTGGTCAAGAATCTACCTGTCAAGCAGGAGACGCAGTTTTGATCCCTGGGCTGGGAGGATCCCCTGGAGGAGGAAATGGCAATCCATTCCAGTATTCTTGTGTGGAGAATCCCACGGACAGAGGAGCCTGGTGGGCTACAGTCGATGGGTTTGCAAAGGGTCAGACATGACTGAGCACACATGCAGTGGTGTCAAAACAGCAGAATGGGGAGTTATCTTGAAAACACGCCTGGAGTCTGACTGCCAGGGGTCACCTGGGCTCTACCTTTTATGACATACAGGACCTAGGTAAGTTGTGTCACCTTCTACACTGCCATTATGACCCACTTGTCTGTTCTAGGGCTTCCGTAGTGGCTTCCCTGGTGGCTCAGATGGTGAAAGCGTCTGCCTGCAATTCGGGAGACCCGGGCTTGATCCCTGGGTCGGGAAGATCCTCTGGAGACGGAAATGGCAACCCACTCCAGTACTCTTGCCTGGAAAATCCCATGGACAGAGAAGCCTGCTAGGCTACAATCCATGCGGTCGCAAAGAGTCGGACATGACTGAGCGACTTTACTTTCACTGCCTGTTCTAGAGAGAACGAAACTCTCACCTCTGCCCCATGCACATGAAGCAGTGCCCTAAGGCTCTGCCAACCCCCTGGTTCACTGTGGCTCAATCTCCGGGCCTCACCTCGAATACCACCTCTGCTGGGAAGTCATCTGGACCTTTCAAGACACAGTCAGTTGCCCCTCTGTGCTCGGGAAACTTACATCAGGGGCACCTTCTCATAGCTCTTATCAGCAGCAAAATATATCAGTAATGAATTCACCAGCCCCTGCTCGGGATCAGGCCTGGAGACGGCGTGAATAAAGCAGACCCTGACCCTAGGGAACACCTGCTCTAGTCTGCTGTAATCACCTGCCCTCGAGTCCTCTTTCTCTCCAGCCTCTTCTCCTTGGGTTACAGCGCTGAGCTCAGCTCAGAGCAGGAACATCATTGTTGAATGAAGAAAGTTCGGTCTAGCCACCTCCTGAGACACTCACTCCATTAGAACATTCTAAATATAAACAGTGTAAGAGCACCTGAGACCCAGAGAGGGAATGGGACTTGCCAAGACTAGGCAGAACTGGAGCCCAAGGAGCAGTCCACTGGTGGCCTGAATAGCGGCCCCTGAAAGACAGGTCTACCCAGAGCCTCACAATAAGAGTTGTAGATGTAATTAAGACAAAGATCTCAAATGAGATTGGCCTGGATTAGAGTGGGCCCAAAATGCAACGACGAGTGTCCTTGTAAGAGACAGAAAAGGAAACACGCAGAGATGAAGGCCGTGGGAAGACAGAGACAGAGAAGAAAGTGACGCAGTCACAAGTCAAGGAATGACCAGGACGGTCAGCAACCCCGAGAAGCTGGGAGAGAAGCAGAGAACGGACTCTCCCTCGGAGGCTCCAGGAGGACCCAGCACTGCCAACACCTTGATCTCTGACCTGGAGTCTCAGAACTATGACCGAGTAGGTGCCTGTTGATTTAAGCCACGTGGTTTGTGCAAATTTCTTACCCAGCCCAAGAAAGAGAATCCAAGCCTCTTCAACCCTCCCCCCCCCACCCCCTCCTACTGCACCACATCGGAGCTTTAGAACAATGACAAGTTTGTCAGATTGTGAAGACAACTTATACTCCTCTGGAAGATAATGACTGCAGAAGATATCCCGATGTTTGTAAATGTGTTGAATCGGAACCACGCTATCAGCACATACAATGCAGAAGAATGAATAGGGGAAGGAGGCTTCAGCCTGCCAGGCAGCAACTGACCCATTTGTACATGCCCATGATGAGAAAACATTTTGGATTTAAAAATGGAAAAAGAGATACAATTTGTTGAGACTCTACTGTGTGTCTAATGCAGGGGTGGGAAAATTATAAATTCATTTCATTTAATCCACCTACAAACCATATGGAGTAGGAATTACTATTCCTTTTTTTTTTTTTTTTTAGGAATTACTATTCTTAAATCCACCTCTGTGCCTGCTCCACAAATCCTTGCTGCAGAAAGAATGAACCCCCATTTCACAGATGAGGAAACTGAGGTTCCGAGTGGTTAGGTGGCACAACAAAAGCCTGCTGTCAAAGTGTCTGACTTCCATGTCAGACAGCCTGGCTCTGCACGTCACTGCAGAGTGGCCGGGAAGTGAGCGCATTGCTCTGTGCCTCAGTCTCCCCATCTGTACATGGAGACAATAGCACCTGCAGAGTTGTAGGGTTAAATGCAGGAATATAAGTTGAGCCCCCTACACCACTGTTCTGGAGTAAAGAAGGGCTCCATGGGTGATGGGATATTGTTAGTTTCCAGATAAAGCCTTGATTTAAACCCAGGACTGTCTGAAGCCAAGCTGGGTCTATCTAGCACAAATTTGCATCCAGCCCCAAATGCTGGAGGCCCAGCTAGCTGGCGGGCGCCTAATGGTTTGCCCTCCCCACTTGCTTCCTACCTGCCTTAATATCAAGTATCTAACCTTGACACACAGTCCCTGGAGGAGGAAATGGCAACCCACTCCAATATTCTTGACTGGAAAATTCATGGACAGAGGAGGTTTTTGTAACCATGAGGTTACAAAGAGTCAGACATGACTGAGCATGCACACAGTAATACCTGCCCCAGACAGGTCCTTCCAGGCATTTCCAACCGCCGCCCCCACCCCAGCCTGGGCTTTAAGATCCAGCAGATCCAGGTGAAGTGTCAGTGGCAAATAAGTATGCTGGAGAGAGCAGAGCCTTTGACAAGTACCAATAGAAGCATCACAGCAGAGACTTGTTAGTCTTTTGGCACAAAAATCTATGCCTTCTTCTGAAGATAGCTATTCCTTTTTTGAGAAACAGCTTCTTTCTTGTTAGTGAACCTCAGTAGACATTAAAGATGGTTTGACTTACAACTTTTTGACTTTACAATGGTGCAAAAGTGATACGCATTCAGTGGAAACCATATATCTAATTCTGAATCTTTCCAGGCTAGCAATATTCTCTCTCTCTCACCTCTCGTGATACTGGGCTGTGGCAGCAAGCTGTGGCTCCCGGTCAGCCACACAATCACAAGGGTAAACAATCAACACAGCTATCCTATAACCATTGAACCATTCTGCATTTCAGTTTCAGCATTCAATAAATTACATGAGATATCCAACACTTCATTCTAAAATAGACTCTGTGTTTGGTGATTTTGCCCAAAAGTCAGGCTAATGTAAGTGTTCTGGGCACATTTAAGGTAGGTTAGGCCATGTTCAGTAGGTTGGGTGTATTACTGCATTTACAACTTATAATATTTTCAACTTCCAATGGATTCATCGGGGCATATCCCCATTGTAAGTTGAGGACAGTCTATAGTGTCTAAACATGGTACATCAGTTGATCCTGTGACCTGAACTTCTCATCATGGACTGGATGTTGCCTGGCTCACCTAGCCAGAACTTCAGGTGTGTGCAACAGCAATTTAACACAGAAGAGAGGTTGTGTACAATGGTGTACACCATTGGTGTACAATGGCAGGTCCAGAGGTACAGGTGAGTTACATGAACAGGAGCTCAAACCCCTTTGACATCGTCTACCTGCCTGTGGCCTCACAGGGAGTTTCTTATGACCCATTTGCTGAAGCAGAACAAACTCAAGCGTGGCTTATGGATGAATCTGTATGTTGCCATCAAACAGTGGATGGCTGTAGACTAAAGCCCCACTCAGGAGGAATCTTGAAACACAGTGAAGACAAATCTTCCAGTTTAGCAGAACAATTGAGTGTGACATGTCAGAACTCTGAAGTTGTCCATGTCATCCGGGCCTGAAGTTTGAATCTACACTAACCCATGGGCAGTTGCTGATGGTTTGGCTGGGTGATCGGTGAATTAGAAGGAAAAGGACGGAAGACTTGTGACATGGAAATATGTTAATAAGATTCTCAGAATCATCACAGACCACGAAGATACTAAGTCCCATGTCATTTAAAGGACAACCACTGCAGAGAGGACTGTAAATAGTCATCTGGACAAAATGGCATGTTTGGTGGGTGTTAGTCAACCCATTTCTCCCAGTCATCCTAGCACTTGTTCAGTGGGCTGATAAACAGAGTGACCGCAGTGGCAGGGAAGGAAGCTATGCATACGTTTTAATACAAAGGATTTCCTCTTACCAAAGATGACCTGGCTATCTCTGCTACTGAGGGCCTAGTCTACCAGCAGTGGAGACCAACACTGACTCCCAATATGATCACATTACTAGGGAAACACCCAAATACTTGGCGGCAAGTACATTGGTTCAGTTAAGTTTAGTTCAGTCACTCTGTTGTGTCCGACTCCTTACAACCCAATGGACTGTAGCACACTAGGCTTCTCTGTCCATCACCAACTCCCAGAGCTTATTCAAACTCATGTCCACTGAATTGGTGGTGCCATCCAACCATCTCATCCTCTGTCGTCCCCTTCTCCTCCTGCCTTCAATATTTCCCAGCATAAGTACATTGGGCCACTTCATAATGCAGGGGGCAGGATTCACCCTCCTTAAACCAAGCATACATTCTTGATATGAATTTGCCTTTGCTGTCCATAACACAGCTGTAAGCACTACCGTCCATAGAACTCATAGAATGTCTCATCCACCGTGGGGTTCTGGAGAGCCTTTCTTCTGGTCAAGGAACTCAACCCCCAGGATGGAAAGTGCAGCAGTGGGCTTGTGCCCAATGGAATCAACGGGTGTTTCCACCTAACCTACTGCCAAGAACTAACTGGCTTGTAAGAGAAAGATCAAAGGACTTGGTGAAGACTTAGTTACGATGTCACTTGAGAGAGAACACTTGAGCTCTAGGTCAAGCATTCTAAATCTTCAGAAGCTCTTCTCTCTTGGCATCTTTAGAGGCCCTGCCCCTCAGACTGTCCTGGCTCAGGTGGAAGGAGGGGCTGACTTAGACTTCACCCCACCAGGACCTGGGGGTCAGGCTGAGCTGGTTCCTGAGTGTGACCAGAGCTGAGGGGGTGCAGAACCCATTGTTCCAGATGCCACTGAGAGCTTGTAACAAGCACTAACTGGGCATGGGGCCCGCTTGTGTCCGGGTTGCCTGGCCAGGCGTGAAGGGTAGGTGCAATTCATCTCAGAGCTTCTGAGAACGTCACACATTTGGAGAGTTCAGCCAGGCTGAACTCTTGGTAACTGGCTCCTGTGACTTCCTCTTCCTCCCCCACTTGCTGTCCCTCCCTTCCCCTCTTTTCCTCCCACCCCTCTCTCTTGTGGCTCTCACTATTACTCCTGGTTATTTCTCCTCCCTCTCCCTCCTTTTTCAATCTTGCCTGCCTCTTCCTTCTTCTTTGTTCCCCTTGCCCCTCTACTGTCTCCTCCCTCCTCTCTCCTCCTATCCCCTTCACCCTCCTCCCATCCTATCCAGGACATCCTCCCCATCTTCTGCACTCCCCTCCCCACTTCCAGCTTCTTCCTTCTGTTTCCACCTCCTCTTGTCCCTCTTCTCTCCTCCCTCCCTTCCCTTCCCACCCACTCCTTCTCTCCCAAGCACTTCTTTTCCTCTCCTACTTCCGTCTCAGTTAACTCTCCTCCTCCCACTGCCTCCTCTCTTATTTTACCCCTTCATCTTCCCTCTCCTCTTTTCTATCCTTTCCACAGATTCCCTGCGGCCACTACGGGGAGGGCCGGCCTCCTCTCTAGCCTGCCAGGACTCTTGTATTGCACCGAAGGCTCACTGCTAAAAACCCATGATCACTGGCTTGCCACCAATAAAAATAAGGCTCCCTCTCTCCCTTGAACTGTAGTGTTTGAGAAGACTCTTGAGAGTCCTGTGGACTGCAAGGAGATCCAACCAGTCCATCCTAAAGGAGATCAGTCCTGAGTGTTCATTGGAAGGACTGATGCTGAAGCTGAAACTCCAATACCTTGGCAACCTGATGCAAAGAACTGACTCATTGGAAAAGACCCTGATGCTGGGAAAGATTGAAGGTGGAAGGAGAGGGAGACAACTGAGGATGAGATGGTTGGATGGCATCACCGACTCAATGGACATGAGTTTGAGTAAACTCTGGGAGTTGGCAATGGACAGGGAGGCCCGGTATTCTGCAGCCCATGGAGTTGCAAATAGTTGGACAAGACTGAGCGACTGAACTGAACTGAACTGAACTCTCCCTTCTATTCAGCCACTGTCTGTGGCTGTTTTGACTGGCCTGCATGAATCACTTTGTCTGAACAGAACAACCCTACCTAGTGACAACCATCAAACAGTGTGTGTCCCAGTAGCTATGTGCATCCTTGGACCCACATCCCAGCATCTGCTGTATCCTGAGAAGAAGGGAGCCAGGCACAGGGTAGATGGCAGATGTGTCCTAGACCCACAGGGTGTTTAAAGAAAGGGCATCCTGTGCCCCTCGTGGCTGACCCAGTCCATCTTCCCCACATCATAGGAGACCATGCTGAGGTTCATGGAGAGGGCATGGGCTTTGAGTCTGCAGATCTAGGTTCGAATTCTTCCTCCATCCTATTCACCATGCATCATTCACTAATCTCTCCAAACCCTCATTCTTCTCATCTGCAAAATGGGGAAAATACTGTCTGACTTGTGGGGCAGTGTGAGGACAAAATGAGTTGATATAGAGAAAATCAACTTGGTTGGTCCTTGCCACTTGACAGGTGCTCAACAAATGTTGGTTTTATTTTACTCCCCTTCCTCATTGCTAAATCCTCAATGCAAACTATTTTCAAACATAACATTTGACAGAACATGCTCACCATCATACATTTTCTGAATTGTACACTGTGCTCTTCCTCCTATGCCTGGAGAAATCTTAGTTTTCAAAACCTGCCCTCAAATGTCATAGCTCCCATGAAGACGTCTCTGTCCATCCCACCCTCTCTGGTAGAATTAGTGTCTCTCATGGCTACTACCTTCATCAAGACTCTAGTGTCAACAGTCTGATCCAGTGAAGTAGTATTTAATATTGATGGTTGCCGCATCCTTAGACCTCACAGGCACCCAGCCTGAGAAGCCAGAGGAAACAAGATGGCATCTCCCCCCTTTTCCCCTCTCTCCAAGAGTTCATTGTGCCTTTCCTCTACTTCTCCCAACAGATTTTCCATGATGACTTTTCATTTTGCAAGCAGGTGAAAAATCCAACCTAATTACACATGACCTTTTGCGGTAACTAAGATGACTTATAGCTGTGAAGATGACATGGGTACACCCATGAGCCAGTCAGGTATGCTCAAAGGGGAGACATCATATAAGCAGTAAGCAATGCCACACCTTCAGCAAAGTAAGAGTGGGGAGGGTGCTAAGACATCTGGTATGCACACACAATGCCACATCCATCATACTTTCCACTGACCTCTGATCATGCTGCGCTCAGCACTCTTAGCACATAATACAAGGCTCACATTCCTTGTCTGCCTTCCCACCAGAGAACGAGTTCCTCCTTAAAGCTCCAGTTTGCAAAACAAGCTTGGACAGAGCAGATGTCAAAATAAGTTCCATAGAATGTCAGCAGGAACAGAGATGATGAAAACCAGCAAAAGTTATTGTTGTGATGTTGCCCTTGGTTAGAATTTTCTACAAGCCCCTTATTCCTATAACTTGCATTATTTGGAGAGAACTAGTAATCTGGGCAGTGTCAGGGACAGAGGTGGCAGTCTCATTATCTCCTCCTCCCACCTAACATTGGATTCATCTAAGTCTCTATTCACTCAACCCATCATCCATCTACTCATCCATTCATCCATCCCCTTTCCATTGTCCTCCTCACCCATCTTCACAATTTTTCTTGTATCCATTGCTCTTACCAGCTATGCATCCATCCATCCATCCATTCATCCATTCATCCATCCATTTTATTTCCTTTTGTCTTGTTCCTAACAGTGTGCTTATGCCTAACAGAATCCAGTTCCCTCAAGGATCCAGATCCCACAAGGCATCCACAGCCTCCCTGGAGAACATCTTACATGCTCCCTGACAGGACCAGTCAGTTTTCTGATAATCCATCCAGTATAATTCACCATTTCCTTCTGATTTTCTTACCCTTCACTACACATACACACCTGTGCTCATGTGCATGCACACACATGCACACACACACACCTCTGAAGGGATCATTGCTTCTACTGGGTACCACAAGTTTATCAAGCTCCCACTGGGTACCACAGCTGCCTCTACTTCATCCTACCACATCCTGCCAGGCCCCGGCCTACACTGGAGCCAGGCCTACACTGGAGACCCTGAAGAGCCAAAGACACATAGCATTTCATGGCAATGCAGGGGCCCAAAACAGTTCTGCTTGTGGTTGCAGTTGTTTTGTGCACACCTTTGGCAGGTGACAAATATTAGAACAAAATGCATAGATGAGGTGAGATGAGGAGCAAGAGCATCCTGAGGGTCTGGGGGCATATTAAAAGCGAAAGTGAAGTCGCTTAGTCATGTCCGACTCTTTGAGAGCCCATGGACTATAACCTGCTAGGCTCCTCCATCCATAATAGACACCCAATAAACATCAGCTAAAGGAAAGCATGAGAGAGTGGGGAGCTTAGGTCCTATGACACCCTAGAAATAGATGTATGTGGATGCTTCAGGCTGCTTCTTCCACAGTGATACTTTCTGAAGAGCATTTTCTAGGCAATTGTCCTGCCTTTGCTTTCCTCTGACCTGGGAAGAGATAGGGAGGTGGAGACTTCTATTTTCATACCTCAAAGAGCTGCAAGGGATACATGAAATCCAGGTGCAGGCTGCCAGCACCTCTGGTAACAGGCAGCCTGGTTGAGGTGGGGGACAATGAGAGCTGCCACGTCTGTTCCTGACATGACCCAGAAAATGCCAATTAGGAGCACCATGGGCAGCGTCCTCGGCTACAGTCACTCAACCTCATATATGGGAATCCAAAGAAGAAACAGCACAGGTGAGCCAAAGTCAGTCCCACTGTTGCACATACGTATTACCATTGTTGTTGTTCAGTCCCTCAGTCATGTCCAACTCTTTGCAATCCCATGGACTGCAGCACGCCAGGCTTCCCCATCCTTTTCCATCTCCCAGAGCTTGATCAAACTCAAGTCCATTGAGTTGGTGATGCCATCCAACCATCTCATCCTCTGTCATCCCCTTCTCCCCCTGCCTTCAATCTATATGCCTATGCACACATATACACATACATATGCAGAAACATATACATGCATAGAGATATATATACTTAGACTTAATACATACACCTATGTACTGCCATACAGGTGCATTTATATACATGCATACACAGAAACATACTTCACAGAGATACATATACATACATGTATTCATATATATGTACTGCTATGTACGTTTTTGTTCAGTCACTAAGTTGTGTCCGACTCTTTGTGACCCCATGGACTGTAGCCCATCAGGCTCCTCTGTCCTCCACTATCTCCTGAAGTTTATACACTTACATAAACATATACATGGGCTTTCCAGGTGGCACTGGTGGTAAAGAATCTGCCTGCCAATGCAGGAGATGCAAAAGATGCAAGTTCAGTCCCTGGGTTTGACCTCCTGAAATAGGAAATGACAACCTATTCCACTATTCTCGCCTAGAAAATTCCATGGACAGAAGACCCTGGTAGGCTACAGTCCATGGGGCCACAAAGAGTCAGATACACACAGATGCATATACACACACACATATACATGCCTATTGCTATATACACATTCCATGTAAACATACACATATACAGATACACAAATATAAATATTTGACCTTGGTCAGATACCCAGCAACAAAAATTCCCAACATGATTCCCGTTATAAAGAGGAGAAAACTGAGGCTCAGGGAGGCAAGTAACTGACCCAGAGCCCTGTAGCCAGTTGGTACCAGAGTCAAGTCACCAGCCTCTGACCTGTAAGCACCTCACTTCAGTGCCTCTATAACAGACCCATCTCACCCCATCATGCCACAGATCCGTCTGCTCTTTGCTTGTCCTCTTAGGCACTTGCCTTCCCCATCTAACTGGGAGCCCCTGAGGTTGGACCCCCTATTTGTGTTTCCATACTCCCCCAGCTCAAGGCCTGAGGACATCCCAGTCCAACCATGAATAAAGGAGAAGAAAAAGGGGCAGCCCTGAGTCTTGGCTCATCAGTGGTTGTCTGTTGATTCCGCGGTTCCCGGAGATGTTATCGTGAGAAGGAGAAATGGAGGCAGGCAAGCAGCCCCCTTGTGCCCAGAGCCCGTGGCCCCAGGGAATTCACTGAGGCCATCTCCCAGGGAGCTGGGCTGTGTGCAACTGGCTGTTCCCACAAGACTGCTCAGAGGTCTCCGTTCTCCCACGTGGAGCTCAGCAGCACCCACGTGCCTGCATCTAAATGCCTCTAAAGACCCAGCAAAGGGCACAGTTGACATATCAGCTCTTCTGTCAAACATCACACTTAGCTCTTTAATGAGGAGCCTGGGGAGCATCCTGGGAACATGGGCCTGGGACACAAACCACAGTGATTATGAATCGCTGATCCCCTTCAAAGGCACCCGAGTTCTCCCAGATGTCGCTACAACCAATCAGAGCCTCTTCCTGAGTCTTTCCAGATTAATGGATTCATGTCTGTTTGGGAGGAAAGCAAGTCAGGGTGAGTTGAAGCTCCAGGGGGCCTGGTGCATGGAAATGCATTCGTCAGGAGCATTTGCATGGATGAGGTGGTGATCCCCTCTGGTCAATAAACACCCCAGGCTGGGAAGTATTTTACCTGCCTCCTGATCTCCAAACCCAAATACGGCTAAAAATAGCCCTTGCCAGCTGTGACAAGGACCATGGGGGTGGGAAGGTGCACACACCACTCTGAGACAGCACTTCTGGGTGGCCTGTGGACCTGGTTTGAAGCCTGCATTGCAGTCTCCAGGTGGGGCAGACTTGGGGAGTCTCAGCTTCTCTCCAAGCTTCAATTTCCACTTCCGGGTCTGTGTGGGTGGGAGCTGGAGGGGGTGGGGCAGGAACTGGCCTTTCAGGACCTTGAAAACCAAGCTCAAGGTTGGGGCCTTTGCTTCAGAAGCAGCAGGGCCTCTGCTGTGCTTTAACCAGCTGGGGGAGAGAAGGTTTGCATTTCAAGCTGACTATCCAAGATGTTTATCTCAGGCCCTCTGGCAGTTGTGAGGACAAAATGGTAAAATGCTGCTGAAAAGGTTAGGCCAGTGATGACTGAACAGTTCCCCCAGGAAATGGTGGCAAATGTCCTGGGTGGGTGGGGGTGGGGGGGGGTGGATGGACACCCTGCCCACCCGGCTTGTCAGGGCAGCAGCCACTCCCGGGTGCAGGCGCTGCACCCAGCACCTCACCCACATCTCTTCACTGTGTCCTCACAGACCCGGAGAGGTGGTGGGAGGATGTTACCACCTCATCTCACAGAAGGAGAGACTGAAACTTGGGGAAGAATCATTACTAGAATGGAAGGGACCATAGAGAACCAGCCTCCAGGCCCACTTCCATTGCACAGAGGGGAAAACTGAGGTTTGCAGAAGGGCAGTGGCTAACTCACAGGGAACTCTCCATTACAGTTAAGGAGAGCCAAGCCTCTCTCAAGGGCTAGAGACACAGAAATGAACTGGACCCGGCCCCTGCCCTGAGGAAGCTTCTGGTTATGAGAGAGGGGTTCTATTACTTTGTTTTTTTGTGTGTTTTTTTTTAGCTTTTTTTTTTTTTTTTATTAGTTGGAGGCCAATTACTTCACAACATTTCAGTGGGTTTTGTCATACATTGACATGAATCAGCCATTGAGTTACACGTATTCCCCATCCCGATCCCCCCTCCCACCTCCCTCTCCACCCGACTCCTCTGGGTCCTCCCAGTGCACCAGGCCCGAGCACTCGTCTCATGCATCCCACCTGGGCTAGTGATCTGATTCACCATAGATAATATACATGCTGTTCTTTTGAAACATCCCACCCTCACCTTCTCCCATGCATCCCACCTGGGCTAGTGATCTGATTCACCATAGATAATAGACATGCTGTTCTTTTGAAACATCCCACCCTCACCTTCTCCCACGGAGTTCAAAAGTCTGTTCTGTACTTCTGTGTTTCTTTTTCTGTTTTGCACATAGGGTTATCGTTACCATCTTTCTAAATTCCGTATATATGTGTTAGTATGCTGTAATGTTCTTTATCTTTCTGGCTTACTTCACTCTGTATAATGGGCTCCAGTTTCGTCCATCTCATTAGAACTGATTCAAATGAATTCTTTTTAACGGCTGAGTAATATTCCATGGTGTATATGTACCACAGCTTCCTTATCCATTCATCTGCGGATGGGCATCTAGGCTGCTTCCATGTCCTGGCTATTATAAACAGTGCTGCGATGAACATTGGGGTGCATGTGTCTCTTTCAGATCTGGTTTCCTCGGTGTGTATGCCCAGAAGTGGTATTGCTGGGTCATATGGCAGTTCTATTTCCAGTTTTTTAAGAAATCTCCACACTGTTTTCCATAGTGGCTGTACTAGTTTGCACATGAAGTGAGCAAGAAGGGAAGTGTGTGGAGGGTGTAGAGAAAATGCAGAGGAGGAAGGAGTGAACTCCATGTAGGTTGGGGTGATCAGGAAATGCTTCTGAAAGGAGGTGGCAGTGATAGGAAGGAGGTGGGATCCCCTCCTTGCCCAGGCAGGGCTCTTTCTGCTTTTCTCCAACCACCTCTTAAGGAGGTCAGGGGCAGGGGTATAAGAACATTTTCTGTGACGAGTTACCAAAATCCAGTTCAACAACCACCTGAACGCAAGGTCCAGAATGGGTCACTGCAGCCCTGTTTGTAATTTTGAAAATAAAAAACAACTTAAAAATCTACAGACTGGAGATGGTTAAAGAAATTACAGAGCATCTGTGCAATGCCATCTGGCCACCTGTTTGCAAAAAAAAAAAAAAAAAAAAAAAAAAAAACGTGGTGAGAGGACGTGATAAACTCGGTGGTGCTTCTTCCTGAGTAAAGGGGTCAGGTTGGCTGGACTGAGCTGCAGGCGGGGAGCAGCGCTGTCCTTGTCCCTGTCCTCGGCTGCGTCCCCCTCCTCCCAGCCCCCATCCCCTCCTTTCCTATGGGTCCTATTTGCCAAATGGATGTTAGAGGGCCAAATCTCTTAGCCTTCTCCCTGTCCCATCAGAGGCAGTGGCATTTGCTCATTCATTTGTTCACTCTCTCATCCATTCATTTACTGAGCAACTATGATGGCAGAGCAGAAGGACACGCGTGCATCTTCCCTTTTGAGAAATCCAAAATTACAACTTGCTGCTGAACAACCATCGACAGGAGAAAGTTGGATTCCACCAAAAAAGATACCCCATATCCAAGGGCAAAGGAGAAGCTCCAGCAAGGCAGTAGGAGGGGCAAAATCGCATTTAGAATCAAACCCCATACCCACCAGAGATGCTCGGAGGGCTCAAACAAAACCTTGTACACACCAGGACCCAGAGACCCCACAGAGACTGAGCCAGATCTGCCTTTGAGTATCTCCTGTGGAGGTACAGGTCACCAGTGGCCTGCTGCAGCGAAAGGGGCTCTGGGTGCAGCAGATCTGGGTCACACAGTCTTTGGCATAAGCCCTTTTGGGGGAGGTCGCCATTAACCCCACCATACAGCCACCAAGCAGATGACCCACAAACTGCAGAACAATTATACCAAAGAAATTCTCACACTGTGAAGAAAGTTCTAGGACTCACACAGATTTCCCAACCTGGGGATCTGGCAAAGGGTTTGAGAACTCCCAGGGAATTTGACTTTGGAGGCCAGTGGGATTTGATTATAGAACTTACACAGGACTGGGGAAACAGACTCTTGGAGGGCACAAAAAAACAGCGTGTGTGCACCAGGACCCAGGAGAAAGGAGCAGTGACCCCACAAGAGACTGACCCAGCCATGCCTGTGAGTGTCCAGGAGTCCCCGGCGGAGGTGTGGATGCTGGTGGCCTGCTGCAGGGTCGGGGGCACTGGGTGCAACAGTGCGTGCATGGGGCCTTCTGAAGGAGGTCGCCTTTATCTTCATCACCTCCACCATAGTCTAGTCTCAAGTCAAACAACAGGGAGGGAACACAGCCCTGCCCATCAACAGAAAATTGGATTAAAGATTTGCTGAGCATGGCCCTGCCCTGCCCATCAGAACAAGACCCGATTTCCCCAAGTGATCCCATCAGTCTCCCCCATCAGGAAACTTTCATAAGCCTCTTATCCTTATCCATCAGAGGGCAGACAGAACGAAAACCACAATCACAGAAAACTAACCAAACTGATCACATGGACCACAGCTTTGTCTAACTCAATGAAACTACGAGCCATGCCATGTAGGACCACCCAAGATGGACGGGTCATGGTGGAGAGATCTCACAAAATGTGGTCCCCTGGAGAAGGACCAGGGGACCAGTGTTGTTGCTGTCTTCCAAGAACACAAGAGAAGACTCTACACATGGACATCACCAGATGGTCTGTACCAAAATCAGATTGATTATTTTCTTTGCAGCCAAAGATGGAGAAGTTCTATACAGTCAGCAAAAAACAAGACTGGGAGCTGACTGTGGCTCAGATCATGAACTCCTTATTGCCAAACTCAGACTTAAATTGAAGAAAGTAGGGAAAACCACCAGACCATTAAGGTATGACCTAAATCAAATCCCTTATGACCATACAGTGGAAGTGAGAGATTCAAGGGTTTAGATCTGATAGACAGAGTACCTGAAGAACTACAGATGGAGTTTCATAGGAGGTTCACAGGAGGATTCTGTGACATAGTACAGGAGGCACTGATCAAGACCATCCCCAAGAAAAGGAAATGCACAAAGGCAAAGTGGTTGTCTGAGGAGGCCTTACCAATAGCTGAGAAAAGAAGAGAAGCTAAAAGCAAAGGAGAAAAAGAAAGCTATACCCAATTGAATGCAGAGTTCCAAAGAATAGCAAGGAGAGATAAGAAAGCCTTCCTCAGTGATCAGTGCCAAGAAATAGAGGAAAACAATAGAATGGAAAAGACTAGAGATCTCTTCAAGAAAATTAGAGATACCAAGGGAATATTTCATGCAAAGATGGGCACAATAAAGGACAGAAATGGTATGGACCTAACAGAAGCAGAAGATATTAAGAAGTGGTGGCAAGAATACACAGAAAAACTGTACAAAAAAATCTTCATGACCCAGATAACCACGATGCTGTGATCACTCACCTAAAGCCAGACATCCTGGAGTGTGAAGTCAAATGGGCCTTAGGAAGCATCACTACAAACAAAGCTAGTGGAGGTGATGGAATTCCAATTGAGCTATTTCAAATCCTAAAAGATGATTCTGTGAAAGTGCTACACTCAATATGCCAAAAAATTTGGAAAACTCAACAATGGCCACAGGACTGGAAAAGGTCAGTTTTCATTCCAATCACAAAGAAAGGCAATGCCAAAGAATGTTCAAACTATTGCACAATTGCACTCATCTCACACACTAACAAAGTAATGCTCAAAATTCTCCAAACCAGGCTTCAATAGTTTGTGAACTGTGAACTTCCAGATGTTCAAGCTGGGTTTAGAAAATGCAGAGGAACCAGAGATCAAATTGCCAACATCCGCTAGATCATTGAAAAAGCAAGAGAGTTCCAGAAAAATATCGACTTCTGTTTTATTGACTACACCAAAGCCTTTGACTGTGTGGATCACAACAAACTGTGGGAAATTCTTAAAGAGTTGTGAATACCAAACCTCCTGACCTACTTCCTGAGAAATCTGTATGCAGGTCGAGAAGCAACAGTTAGAACCAGACATGGAACAACAGACTGATTCCAAACTGGGAAAGGAGTATTTCAAGGCTGTATATTGTCACCCTGCTTATTTAACTTATATGAAGAGCACATCATGTGAAATGCCGGGCTGGAGGAAGCACAAGCTGGAATCAAGATTGCTGGGAGAAATATCAATAACCTCGGATAGGCAGATGACACCACCCTCATGGCAGAAAGTGAAGAAGAACTAAACAGCCTCTTGATGAAAGTGAAACAGGAGAGTGAAAAAGCTGGCTTAAAACTCAACATTCAAAAAATGAAGATTATGGCATCTGGTCCCATCACTTCATGGCAAACAGATGGGGAAACAATGGAAACAGTGACAAAATTTGTTTTCTTGGGCTCCAAAATCACTGCAGATGGTGACTGCAGCCATAAAATTAAAAGATACTTGCTCCTTAGAAGAAAAGGTATGACCAACCTAGACAGCATATTAAAAAGCAGAGACATTACTGCGCCAACAAAAGTTCCATCTAATCAAAGCTATGGTTTTTCCAGTAGTTATGTATGGATGTGAGAATTGGACCATAAGGAAAGCTGAGTGCCAAAGAATTGATGCTTTTGAACTGTGGTGTTGGAGAAGACTCTTGAGAGTCCCTTGGACTGCAAGGAGATCAAACCAATCCATCCTATGGAAATCAATCCTGAATATTCTTTGGAAGGACTGATGTTACTTTGGCCACCTGATGTAAAGAGCTGACTCATTAGAAAAGACCCTGATATCAGGAAAGATTGAAGGCAGGAGGAGAAGGGGCCGACAAAGGATGAGATGGTTGGATGGCATCACTGACCCTATGGACATGAGTTTGAGCAAGCTCTGGGAGTTGGTGATGGACAGGAAAGCCTGGCGTGTTGCAGTTCATGGGATCACAAAGATCTGACACAACTTGGTGACTAAACAACTATGATGTGCCAGGCATTGTTCGGGACACAGGACAGGGCAGAGAGGAAGCACAAGCCCCTGCCCTCATGTAACTTGGCAGCTTAGAGGGGTTTTGTTAGCATTTTGTTTAGTCACTAAGTCAACCTCATGTACTAAAGCCTGCCAGACTCCTCTATCCAAGGAATTCTCTAAGCAAGAATACTGGAGTCAGTTGCCACTTCCTTCTCCAGGAGATCTTCCCAACCAGGGATTGAACCCACGTCTCCTGCATTGGCAGGCAGATCCTTTACTGCTGAACCACCAGGGAAGCCCCTAGTGGAGGATACCAGCTTTAAACAAAGCTGCACACATAAATGTGAAATTAAGAGCACCCCGGACAGCAAGAGAGCATGTGCAAAGGTCCTGGGGAATCTGAAGCAAGGCCAGGACAGCCAGCTGGAAAACTGCCAGGGGCCTGGAGCACAGAGAGCAAGTAAGAGGCTGGATGTAGCTGCGACTGGGGGTAGGGTGAGAGCTGCATTCTTTCTCTAGGATCGCAGCCCTTGTCTCAGGAGTGGTCAGCAACCAAGAGGAGTTTTAACTGGGCCATAATGTGGTCAGATGTGCACTCAAACAGACCGCATGTGAACTGGTTCCCCTAATCCCAGTTATCTGCCCCTAGGTTGAGTCTTGCCCCAAAGCCCCTGAGGACACAGCGGGGCTAGTAAACCAAGGGTACTGAGATGCATGCATTCTGGGGCACCTGCAGGGTGACAGATGAAGGATGAATATGCTAACTAAATATGAACTCCATCAGGTGAACTGTTGGGAAGATAGTTAAGCAGAGTAAGGGGACAGAGTGCTCAAGAACCCCCATCCCTCACCTGCAAAGTAGTGTCTGAGCAGAAACCTCATAGGAGTGAGCCCTGAGGATGGGCAAGAGAACATTCCAGGTGGAGGAAGCAGCAGGTGCAAAGGCCCCAAGGAGGCAATGTGCTCGACTGTTTGAGAACTGTCAGGACTCCGAGGCTGGTGCAGCAGAAGGGCATGAGTGAGAACAGGTGGGTGGATAGAGCCTGAGGTGTCTTGGAGCACTTGACTTCCACTCTGAGTGCTGTGAGGAGCCCTTGGGGGGCTTTGAGAAGAGGACTCTGGTTTTAAAGAGATTTTTCTAGCTGCTGAGTGGAGAACAATCTGTGGCGGTCGGGGGAAGCAGGAAACAGCCAGGAGGCCGTCCCCACAGTACAGGCGAGAGCTAAGTCTGCCCTTGGTTCATCCAATTCTCCCTGTCTTATAACCTGCTTTTTCCACCCAACCCTGCATCAGGGTCCTCTTCTCGGTCAACACGCAAAACCCTTCCCCATCCTTTTCAGTGGCTACCCACAGTGCAAGGTACGAAAGCACCATGACTTCCTCATCCTCTCTGTAAGTATTTAAGTTGTTTCTGGTTTTCACAGTTATAAACAGGGCTGCACTGGCTGATCCTGGGCACCTGTGCCTGCATGGTTTTCAAGCTGGATTTTGGCAACTTCTCACAGAAGATGTCTTGGTCCACAGAGAGAATGCTTTTGTTCATCCCTGGAGAAGACTGCTCACCTTCCTTGCTATTTCTCCTTTCCTGGCACCACCCCAGGTCTCAAGGGCAGGCTCCAGGTTTTGCTCAGTCCTGTGCTATATCCTGGGGATGCAGAACAGTGCCCAGCAGAGAATAATGCCCTGCTTGTGAAATACCAGTCCTGGTGCCCCATGAGTATCCACATGCTGGCAATGTACCAGCAGAGCCAAACATAGCCAAGTGATACCCACCTGGGGCAGAGTCCGGCCTCAGTCACATTTGTTGCGTGGCCTTAGGCAGGTTGCTTTTACTTCTCTGAGCCTTACATTCCCAATATTAAATAAGGATTAAAATCCCCCCTTAGCCACCTGGTGCAAATAGGCAACTCCCTGGAAAAGACCCTCATGCTGGGAAAGATTGAAGGCAAAAGGAGAAGAGGGTGGCAGAGGATGAGATGGTGGGATGACACCACCGATTCAATGGACCTGAACTTGGGCAAATTCTAGGAGATGGTGAGGGACAGCGAGGCTGGCATGCTGCAGTCCATGGTGGTCTCAAAGAGTCAGACACAACTTAGCAACTGAAGAACAACAAAAATCCCCACAAATGGAAACTGAATGAAAGGGAGTAAGCCAGACAAAAGCCAGACTGTGGTACTTGGTATGTATCTGAGGGCCTGTGAATGGGTTTTGCCTCCACTTCCCAAGCACCTCCAAGGTCACTTTCACTAGTTCCAGCTGGTAAGTATCTCTTGGTCACCATCAGAGCATCACTGAAACATGGATAGATGATGCAGGTAGTCAGCCCTCCCAGTTCTGTGTGACCCCATCCTGCTGAGCCCGCTGTCCACCCAGGCTGTGATCCAAACCCCAGGCTGGTGTACATCCAGGCCATCCTCTACTGGCTTCCAACACTTAAGTGTTTTCCGAGGTCTCTAGGGGTAGAATTGGGCTCTGGGACCAGATCCCAGGGAAGGACAAGTTTCAACCTCAGCTGCGGAGCTGGGGGACTAGGCCAAGAGCAAAGACGGCTTCCACTCCCAGGCAGCACAAGGTCCTGGGGATTCCCACAATCACCAGGGATCCAGAGAAGCGAACAGGGTGGCAAAGGGCCTGGGAGCCAAGTCCCCAGAGTCACTTTGGAGGAGCATTGAGAAGTAGGGGTGCTGAGGAAGGATTTCTAGGAGCTGCCCAGCTGAGCCCTGGGGACGGGCTGCGAGGCATAGAGGACTTGGAGATGTTTGCAGCATCAAGATTCCCTGGAGCTTTGCAGGCATCTCCCATCCCACTCTGCTCAGCAGGCCCATATTCCAGAGTAGGAAGATTCTCCGCTCCCCAAGAATGCTCAGAGGATGCCTGAATCTCTTCTCCCGAGAAGAAGAGGGTTCCCACGGTCTCACAGAGCCTGCCACTCCCTCTGTGTCTCTGCCTCTCCCTTTCTGTCTCTTTCTGTCTTTCTCTGTCTTGGCACCTCATCTCTGCCTCACCCTGGCCCACCACCCCCGCCTCATCCTTCCCCACCCCCTCATTTTTTTTTGTCCGTGCCAGATATTTATTTTCAGAGCATCAGAATCCTTCCCAAGCCTCTGACATTTACTTTCTGGAATTAGAAAATTTTCCATTTCTCTTTCCCGGACTGAGGCTGGCGGATGAGACTTCCCCAGGAACGTTGCCTGCCTTTCTGGAGGCAGAGCTGGCTTATGTCAGTGCAGCAATGATTGTGTCAATGAGCAATTATTAGACACTCACTCTGCACCAAGCCCTTCTTATGAACCATCACATTTAATCTACGTAAGAAGCTTGTGGGGTTGACGTTACCATCTTCACATGCAAGACGAATGAACCAAAGCTTAGAGCAGTTAAATAACAAGTCTAAGGTCACAAGGCAAGTGGGGTGGGGTGGTGATGAAGCCACACTTCTCTATTCCAAGAGTCCATTTCTGTCCTCTGAGATCTGCCTGCAAGGCCCATGGGTGCTGGTGCATTGACGGATGGACAGCATTTGGGTAAACCAAGATTCTAGAGGATGCAGCATCCGGGCAGAGGGAGGCAACAGCAAGAAAAAATCATCTGAGTGGTCAGTCAAGAGTGGGGCAGGCACAGGTCAGGGGAGAGC
This sequence comes from Muntiacus reevesi, assembly GCF_963930625.1. Classification (NCBI taxonomy): domain Eukaryota; kingdom Metazoa; phylum Chordata; class Mammalia; order Artiodactyla; family Cervidae; genus Muntiacus; species Muntiacus reevesi. Next base: position 114,365,726 of record NC_089251.1, read on the forward strand.
CTGATCCCAGAAGGAAGGTGTGCTGTTCAAATCCCCCGACCCCAAAAATTAACCTAAGCGATCACAAGAATGTGCATATTACTGACAATTTTCCATGTACCAGGCATTGTTCTCCAGTATTTCAGACACACTAGCTTTTTCGTCTCTACAACAACTCTGTGAGGTAGACACTGTTATAATCCTCATTTTATAGAAGAGGAAACTGAGGTTCAGAGAGGTTAGGTAGCCAGCCCAGTAGGAGACAGAATCGAGATGTGAATGGTTGTAGCCTGGCTCCAGAGTTTGCTGCACCACCCCAACCCTCCTGCATAAACTTTGTAGGTAAGATCGTGGGCAACCTCACCTGCTAAGTTTCACAGCTTCCTTCAGTGGGAAATGAGGAATTCTTGACTATTGTTCCACAGGGAGATGCCATGGTCAGAGCTGTGCTTGAGAAAAGGGACATCTTAATAATAACAGATTTTCTAACCCATGAACACAGTATAATCTCTCCTTCAAGGTTGTATTAAATTTCTCTCAGAAATGTTTTATAATATTCAGTGTACAAATTTTTTATATCTTTTGACAGATTTATCCCTAATGATTTTATATTTTATGTTAATGTAAATGGTATTGATTTTTATGTTTTAATTTCCATTTTTATTGCCAATGTATAGACATGCAAATTTTATATATTAACTTTACATCCTGTAATCTTGCTAAATTCACTTTTCAGTAAAGCTTTTTGTAGATTCCATAGAATGTTCTACATAGAAGACTGTGTCATCTGTGAATAATGATGGATATACTTATTTCTTTACAATGTGGATGGCTTTAATTTCTTTTTCTTAGTTGCATTGGCTGACACCTTCACTATACTCTTGAATAGTAGCAATGACAATGGGTTAGTGCCTTGAAACAATCCGTTTCTTCAGTGTGTGGAAGACTTTATGTAGAGTTAGTGTTAATTCAACTTTAAATGACTGATGGTGTTCTACAGATAAGTCATCCATATCTTGAATTTTCTTGATGGAAGGTTTATAACTGCAAGTTCAATAATTCAGTTTTTTAATGGACATAAAAACATCTTAGCCATCAATTTATTCTTGGGTGAACTGTGGTAGTTTGTTCCTTTAAATGAATTTGTCTTCTTATGTTTTCAAGGTTTACTTCTTTACATAAAGTTGTTTGTACTACTCCCTTATATAATATTCTTTAAATATCTATAGAATTGATAGTAATGTCCCCTCTCTCATTCCTGATAATAGTGATTTATCTCTTCACCCCTTTTTTGGAATCACTCCAAGTATATATTTATTATCTCATTGATCTCAAATTTTCAGACGTTATTTTCATTTCTCTATGGTATTTACATGTTTATTTCATTAATTTCTGATGTGATTTTTATCAGATCCCTTCTTCAGCTTATTTTTTAATTAATTAATTTATTTTAATTGGGGGCTAATTACTTTACAATATTGTAGTGGTTTTCGCCATACATTGACATGAATCAGCCATGTGGGTACATGTGTCCCCCATCCTGAACCCCCCTCCCACCTCCCTCCCCATCCCATCCCTCAGGGTCGCCCCAGTGCACTGGCCCTAAGCACCCTGTCTCATGCATCAAACCTGGACTGGTGATCTATTTCACATATGGTAGCATACACGATTCAATGCTATTCTCTCAAATCATCCCACCCTCACGTTCTCCCACAGTGTCCAAAAGTCTGTTATTTATCTGTGTCTCTTTTGCTGTCTCACATATAGAGTCATCATTACTATATTTCTAAATCCCATATATGTGCATTAATATACTGTATTGGTGTTTTTCTTTCTGACTTACTTCACTCTGTATAATAGGCTCCAGTTTCATCCACCTCATTAGAACTGATTCAAATGCATTCTTTTTAATGGCTGAGTAATAATCCATTGCTTTGGCTCCATCCGTTCATTCTTTCTGGAGTTATTTCTCCACTGATCTCCAGTAGCATACTGGGCACCTACTGACCTGGGGAGCTCATCTTTCAGTGTCCTATCTTTTTGCCTTTTCATACTGTTTATGGGGTTCTCAAGGCAAGAATACTGAAGTGGTTTGCCATTCCCTTCTCCAGTGGACCACGTTTTGTCAGACCTCTCCATCATGACCCGCCCGTCTTGGGTGGCCCCACACGGCATGGCTCAGTCTCACTGAGTTAGACAAGGCTGTGGTCCTGTGATCAGATTGGCTCGTTTTCTGTGATTATGGTTTCAGTGTGTCTGCCCTCTGATGCCCTCTTGCAATACCTACCATCTTACTTGGGTTTCTCTTACTTTGGACGTGGGGTATCTCTTCACGGCTGCTCCAGCAAAGCCTAGCCGCTGCTCCTTACCTTGGATGAGGGGTAACTCCTCACGGTCGCCTCTCCTGACCTTGGACGTGGAGTAACTCCTCTCGGCCCTCCTGCACCCGCGCAGCTGCAGCTCCTTTGATATGGGGTTGCTCCTCTCCTAACTGAAGTAACAGTTAGAACTGGACATGGCAAAACAGACTGGTTCCAAATAGGAAAAGGAGTATGTCACGGCTTTATATTGTCACCCTGCTTATTTAACTTCTATGCAGAGTACATCATGAGAAACGCTGGGCTGAAAGAAGCACAAGCTGGAATCAAGATTGCCAGGAGAAATATCAATAACTTCAGATATGTGGAGGACACCACCCTTATGGCAGAGAGTGAAGAGGAACTAAAAAGCCTCTTGATGAAAGTGAAGGAGGAGAGTGAAAAAGTTGGCTTAAAGTTCAGCATTCAGAAAACTAAGATCATGGCATCTGGTCCCATCACTTCATGGGAAATAGATGGGGAAACAGTGGAAACAGTGTCAAACTTTATTTTGGGGGGCTCCAAAATCACTGCAGTTGGTGATTGCAGCCATGAAATTAAAAGACGCTTACTCCTTGGAAGGAAAGTTATGACTAACCAAGACAGCATGTTTAAAAGCAGAGATGTTACTTTGCCAACAAAGGTCCATCTAGTCAAAGCTATGGTTTTTCCAGTAGTCATGTATGGATGTGAGAGTTGGACTATAAAGAAAGCTGAGCACTGAAGAATTGATGCTTTTGAACTGTGGTGTTGGAGAAGACTCTTGAGAGTCCCTTGGACTGCAAGAAGATTCAACCAGTCTATCCTAAAGGAGATCAGTCCTGGGTGTTCATTGGAAGGACTGATGCAGAAGCTGAAACTCCAATACTTTGGCCACCTCATGCAAAGAGTTGACTCACTGGAAAAGACTCTAATGCTGGGAAGGATTGGGGGCAGGAGGAGAAGGGGACAAGAGAGGATGAGATGTCTGGATGGCGTCACCGACTTGATGGACATGGGTTTGTGTAGACTCCAGGAGTTAGTGATGGACAGGGAGGCCTGGTGTGCTGCAATTCATGGGGTCGCAAAGAGTCAGACACGACTGAATGACAAAACTGCGAACTGCAAATATTCCATTGTTTATATGTACCACAGTTTTCTTATCCATTCGTCTGCTGATGGACAGGTAGGTTGCTTCCTCGCCCTAGCTATTGTAAACAGTGCTGTGATGCACATTGGGGTACATGCGCCTCTTTCAATTCTGGTTTCCTCGGTGTGTCATATGGCAATGCTATTTCCAGTTTTTTAAGGAATCTCCACACTGTTCTCCATAGTGGCTGTACTAGTTTATGTACATAGTGACATTCCCACCAACAGTGTAAGAGGGTTCCCTTTTCTCCACACCCTCTCCTGCTTTTTTGATAGCAGCCATTTTGACCAGCATGAGATGGTACCTCATTGTGGTTTTGATTTGCATTTCTCTGATAATGAGTGATGTTGAGCATCTTTCCATATGTTTGTAAGCCATCTGTATGTCTTCTTTGGAGAAATGTCTGTTTAGTTCTTTGGCCCATTTTTTGATTGGGTCATTTATTTTTCTAGTATTGAGTTGCAAGAGCTGCTTGTATATTTTTGAGATTAGTTCTTTGTCAGTTGCTTCATTTGCTATTATTTTCTCCCATTCTGAAGACTGTCTTTTCACCTTGCTTATAATTTCCTTCATTGTGCAAAAGCTTTTAAGTTTAATTAGGCTTTGTTCATTTTTGCTTTTATTTGTTCATTTTTGCTTTTATTTCCATTACTCGGGAGGAGGGTCATAGAGGATCCTGCTGTGATTTATGTCAGAGAGTGTTCTGCCTATGTTTTCCTCTAGGAGTTTTATAGTTTCTGGTCTTACATTTAGATTTTTAATCCACTTTGATTTTATTTTTGTGTATAGTGTTAGAAAGTGTTCTAGCTTCATTCTTTTACAAGTGGTTGACCAGTTTTCCCAGCATCACTTGTTGAAGAGATTGTTTTTTTCTCCATTGTATATTCTTGCCTCCTTTATCAGAGATAAAGTGTTCATAGGTGGGTGGATTTATCTCTGGGCTTTCCATTTTGTTACACTGATTTATATTTCTTTCTTTGTGCCAGTACCGTACTGTCTTGATGGCCATAGCTTTGTAGTATCGTCTGAAGTCAGGCAGGTTGATTCTTCCAGTTCCATTCTTCTTTCTCAAGATTGCTTTGGTTATTTGAAGTTTTTTGTATTTCCATACAAATTGTGAAAATATTTGTTCTAGTTCTGTGAAAAATACCATTGGAAGTGTGATGGAGGTTGCATTGAATCTATAGATTGGAAAAGAAGTAAAACTCTCACTGTTTGCAGATGACATGATCCTCTACATAGAAAACCCTGAAGATACCACCAGAAAGTTACTAGAGCTAATCAATGAATATAGTAAAGTTGCAGGATATAAAATTAACACACAGAAATCCCTTGCATTCCTACACACTAACAATGAGAAAACAGAAAGATAAATTAAGGAAACAATTCCATTCACCATTACAACAATAAAATACTTAGGAATAAATCTACCTGAAGAAACGAAAGACTTATATATATAGAAAACTATAAAACACTGATGAAAGAAATCAAAGATGGCACAAATAGATGGAGAAATATACCATGTTCATGGATGGAAGAATCAATATAGTGAAAATGAGTATACTACCCTTCTTCATTTTATTTTGAGCTTAATTTGCTCTTCCATCTTCTTGAGGTGGAAGCTAAAGTCATTGATGTTAGACCTTTCTTATTTATGATATAGGTGTTTAGTGCTGTAAATTCTTCCCTAAATGCTGCTATAATGGCATGTCATACATTTTAATATAAGTTTTCACTTTAATTCAGTTCAAAATATTTTCTATTTCCCTATTGGTTCATTCATTAATATGTGAGTTGTTTGGAGGTGTATTATTTAGTTTCCAAATATTTGGGAGATTTTCCAGATATCTTTTTACTATAGCGTTCTACTTTTTTAATATTATGAGCAGATAATATACTTTGCATAATTAGAATCCTTTTAAATTTTTGAGACTTTATTAATCCATCTTGGTAAATGTTCTGCATGTAGTTGAAAATAATATGTATCCTTCCATTATTGAGTAGAGAGTTTTATAAATGTCAGCTAGATCAAATTGTTTGATAGTGCTGTAAAAATATTTTATATTCTTATTTACTTTCTGTCTATTTATTCCATCAATTACTTTGAGAGTGATATTGAAATCTTCCATAATAATTATGGATTTGTCTATTTCTCTCTGCAGTTCTATTCATTTTTGCTTCATTATTTTGAAACTCGCTTTCAAGTGCACAAATATTCAGGACTCCTATTTTCCCTTGATGAATTGACAGCTTTATATTTATGAAATGACCCTTTTTATCCCTGGTAGTATTCTCTGCTCTGACATTTACTCTGATGTTAATATAGCCACTCCAGCTTTTTATTGATTATTCTTAACATGACATCAGTTTCCATTGTTTTATTTTTAGCCTATCTGTATCTTAATATTTAAAGTTTTTTTTTGAGCACCATATAATTCACTCTTGCTTTTTTATCTAATCAGACAATCTCCACATTTAAGTAGGTGTTTAGAGAATTTACACTTAACATAGTTATTAATACGGTTAGTCTTTACACATAACCTTGCTCTCCTTTTTCTACTTGTCAAGTCTGCTCTTTGTTCACTTTTTTATTCTTTTTCTGCTTTCTTTTTGGATAATTGAGCACATTTTCTGATTCTATTTTCTCTTTTTTGTTGGCTTATTACCAATATCTTGTTTTGGAAAAATAAGGACATTGAAAGTACAGAGAAATAAAAATAGGGATGACAGCAGATTTCTCATCAGAAATAATTCAAATGAGAAAACAGTGGAGAAACATCTTATAATACTGAGAAAGAACCCTCCTGTTCTAAGCTCTAAACCCAGATTATCCTTCATAAACAAAAGAGAAATAAAGACTTTTTCACCCTGAAATATTTATGGGACTTGCTTTTCATTTCCCATCTTTAAGGGATTAGTGTGCCTCTTTTGCTTGATGCCTAATATCTGAAGAATTATTTCATATGTGTTATCCAGTTCTTTAATTATTTCATGCAGAAAGATAAGATAAATCCAGGTCCTATTGCTCCATCATGGCCATAAGTAGAAATCATAGTTGCAATCTGATATATATTTGTGCCATTTTCCCCTGCTGTAATCTACACTCCAAGAAGGCAGGAATCAGGTCTGCTTTTACTCCGCTGTACCTCCAAACCCAGTGTCACAGCTTGCACGGGTGGGTTCCAACAACTAAATTCTCTAGTCGTATTGGGTATCTCTTAGTTTAGTGAATTGTAGAGTTATTAGTTGACCTGGAGATACTTTAGAAGAATCAAATTAGAGTAAGAAAAGAAGCACGTATCAGAGTCAAGGCTGAGAAAGTTCAGAAGAGGAAAAACAAGACTCTATGAAGGCAAAAAAGTTAGAAAATATAGAATGGACCCAACTCTTTCCCTTCTCTCCTGCCAGCAATACCTTACTGTCCAAAAAAATCCCTCTTACATATATACCTAATATGGCCAGCCAGCCTTCTCCACTCATCTCACCTCCATATACTCTCCACCTCTTCCTTTAGTTATAGAACCTCAAATTTCAGCTGCATACAAATTTGAAAAGTACATGTCTCAGCTTGTCCTGCAGCAAAGTGCAGCCATGTAACTGATTTCAACCAATAGCATGTGAATGCTCACATGTGCAATTTCCAGGCTGCATTCTTTTAAAAAAAAAAAATTCTGATCTAAAAACTTACTTTATTTCTATTTATAGCACATGGTTGAATGTTTCCTCAAAATTTACCTTTATTTTTTAGAAAAAAATTTAGATTGTAACCTAAACTCAAGATTACTAACCTTACCCATATACACTGATAGCTGAAATTTATGTGCATGATGACCTTTTAGGACATTTACCCGGAAGTAAATATTCTTTCTTGAATCTCCACTATCTTTTATATTATAACTTACTACAGATAAAGAACTCGACACATTTGTTTCTCCCAGTTCAGTTCAGTTCAGTCGTTCAGTCATGTCTGACTCTTTGTGACCCCATGAACCACAGCACGCCAGGCCTCCGTGTCCATCACCAACTCCCAGAGTTTACCCAAACTCATGTCCATTGTGTTAGTGATGCTATCCAACCATCTCATCCTCTGTCATCCCCTTCTCCTGCCTTCAATCTTTTCCAGCATCAAGATCTTTTCCAATGAGTCAGCTCTTCACATCAGGTGGCCAAAGTATTGGAGTTTCAGCTTCAATCAATGAACACTGAATATTCAGGACTGATTTCCTTTAGGGTGGACTGGCTGGATCTCCTTGTAGTCCAAAGGACTCTCAAGAGTCTTCTCCAACACCACAGTCAAAAGCATCAGTTCTTCGGTGTTCAGCTTTCTTTATAGTCCAACTCTCACATCCATACATGACCACTGGAAAAACGAAAGCCTTGACTAGACAGACCTTTGTTGACAAAGTAATGTCTCTGTTTCTTCCAAGCTTCTTTAAAATGGAGTGGCTTTATCTTGAATGCGGCATTGTTTTTCCCCTTGGTTGCATTCTAGAAAGGCTATGATTTTCATGTTCTCTTGTTCTCCCTTCCTATTGGAGGGAATATGGACATGGAATTGTGCTCAATTTCAACATTAATATGGCCAGAAAATTAGGAATGATAACAAAAGATGGAAGCAGTTTGGGTCCCTAAGACCGTGGAGCTACTTCATTAGGCTTCAGTAGCCAATGCTAGAACTGTTGTGTAAGTGAAAGTCGCTTAGTCGCATCTGACTCTTTGAGACCCCATGAACTGAATTCACCAGACCAGGGGATCTTCCAAACCCAGGGACCGAACCCAAGTCTCCTGCATTGCAGGCAGATTCTTTACCAGCTGAGCCACAAGGGAAGTCCAAGAAAACTGGAGTGGGTAACCTATATCTTCTCCAGCAGATCTTCCCAACCCAGGAATCAAACTGGGGTCTCCTGCCTTGCAGGCAGATTCTTAATCAACTGAGCTATCAGGGAACTGTTGTGTAAGGGAGTAATATAATTCTGTCTTGCATAAGCCACTATTATGTTGGGTCTGACTGTGTGATTCTCAATAATACCCAGAATCAGGCACTTGTCTGTTTTTTGGAGAAGCTGAAATGACTCAGGGAAGCCTATGCCTGGAAGAAAAGCTATACAATTTTTTTTAATGTATTCATTTATTTTGATATGCAACTCAGAGTGTCAGAGGATCTGTGGACACCCTGGGATCTGTGGCTTTGATGATTAAAGTCAATTCCTCTCAGAGTTCTGACTGCAATAGAACATACAGTGAAGAGGAGGTTTAAGTTGGACATAAGAAGCTGGCCCTGCTGGCCAGCTGCCTCTTTTCCTCCCCATCCTGGGTAGGCAGGAAAATCCCTCCCAAAATCCTCTATTATTACTTGTTATTGTTGTTTACTCCGTCCTGTCTGACTTTTTGTGACCCCATGGACTGCAGCACCCCAGGCTTCCCTGTCTTTCACTAGCTCCCTGAGTTTGCTCAAAAACTCATGTCCATTTAGTCAATGATGCCATCCAAACATCTTATCCTCTGTTGCCCCCTTCTCCTGCCTAGCCTCAACTTATTCCTAATGACTTGCATTAGATGCATCTGTCCACAGAGCAGGGGAAAGGGGAGGAAGAGAAACTTAAGGCGCCACCAATGGGGATGACAGTTATGAAGAGCTGGCTGTCTGCTACCCAGCCATCACTCCCGCAAGAGAACCCTCTGTACAGGCAGGCTGAGGGACTGAGTTGTCTTATTGCAGGTCACCTTCTGGCCCTCGCCAAATAAATAAAATATTTAGGTAAGGAAGTAGAGGGAGGATTTAGTAAACACTTTCCTGAAATTCAGTAGTAATAAATGAGAAAAATGGACCAGCTCACTTCAGATAACCACCACGAGAGAAGTAATTACACCACTCCTGTCCTGAGCCAGGATGCTGGTGACAGAAGCACCTGCCCAGGTAATTCATCAGCCTCAGATTTATGGCCGCCTTAGGAGCCACGTGCACATCTCCTCCCCTCTGGTTTGCTTGAGACACTTTTATTTAGATCTTGTCAAGATCATTGATCTTCCCTTCCACTTCTTGAGGGGGGAACGTGAGCGCTGGCTGAAGGGCACAATCGAATATTGATTTTCCGACAATGATCGAGAAAAAAAATCAACCTATTCAGGCGAGTCAGTTGTTTCCACCTTCCCAAGACCATAGAATCCTGGTCTCCCAGGCAAATCCTTGAGTTCTTGATATCACAGTCGAAGCAAACAGAGAGCCCGCTGCCTGCACAGAGAGGGATTAAAGCTGCAAATTTAACAAGGGTTGCAACCCTCAGTCTCCTTGTCATAAGAATGGGAATAAGAAGGCTGCATAAGTGTTTCCCAAATGCATGAACAAATGAAGGTACTAAATCATGGAAAAAATGAATGGGACACACCAAACCATCTTTCTGCCCTCTCGTACAGTTAACATGAAAGGTTGCCAACCCAGCAGAGCTGCAACAACAGAGATCATGGAAAGGGGAAATGACTGACATTAAGAGGTCATCCTGCTTTCAGGCTGGGAAAAGCTTGTTATTTTGATTTTACCAATGATTCAGCCAAGGTACGGAGATCACAGAACAAAAATCCTACCAAGACCCTTGATATCCAACAGCCACAACCACACAGCCACAAAAGTAATCAGGCTACTGCAGCTCCACTGCCTGACCACTTGTCATGTGCCAGGGACCATGCCAAGGACATTGTATTATCTTAATTAATCGTCACAACAACCCAAAGAGGCGGGTGCTGTTTTCTTTGTTGTTCTTATGCTTTTTTCATGCCTTGATTCTGATTTCAAAAGAAATATAGTCATTTTTTAAAAGGTTTTACCACCAGAGAACCTCATTTCAGGTAGGAACAATAAAATAAAAATTCAGTATAAGTGCAATCCTGCCCAAGAGTTTCAGATGGCCCTTTGCTCAACATTAGGGGCACAGGCAGCTTATACATCATGGAGGTGTGAAGGGGACCTAACAGTGAAGTCAACTACAGCGCTGGCTGGGTGGATGGAGAGCTCAAAAGCTCACAGTTGCCCCTTCCCCACCTACTTTAGGTCTAACTGGGATGTATTTTCACAAACTGCCTCTAGCTTCTTTTTATCGGTTTCAAAAACCTACACTTATCACATTGCAGGGCTCCTTTTATGGTTTCTGCACAGTGATGGTGGCAACGGGGAAGCAGGGCAGCTGTTCACCACTCTTCACCATAACCCTCACCCCCTCTGACTACAGTAGAGCCTTCTGACTGCCCCATCACCCTGGGAGGCCAGAGATGCCTCTTCATGTCTGAGCTCCTGGCTGGATTCATGGACAATGCAGAGGGTCTTGCTAAATCACCCCTGCCATCAACTTCTGAGAAGTTCTTCTTTCAAAGCCTGCTCTGTGAGAGTTGACAAGGCCAACTTCCCTTTGAACGTGGGTCTCCATCTTTCTTCCCCCACTGTGCCAAGCACAGTGCCCAGCACATAGCTGCCAACTTGGAGAATTGTTGGTTAAATTGGAGAGAACTTGAAACAGAAATTGGTCATGTATTTAAGGATTGCATCAAAGCATGAAAGGAAAGTGTTTATAAATCAAAATTCTTCTCTGTAGGTCTCTGGAGAGCAGAGCACTTCAAAGATGCCTTCAGCAAATCCTTTTGTAAACCACGGAATCCCTTTCTTTTGTAAATAGCACTCACTCCTTGAGCTGGGACACACACACACACACTCACACATTAATACGTACATGTATAAATAACACACACATTATGAAGGTAATATATCCTTGCTGGAGAAAAACAACTCAAACAGCACAGGAAAAAAAATGTAAAAGGTTAAGCCTTTCCCTTAATCTCTCCACTTCCTTTCATCTAAGACCCTCACTATTACAATGCAGAGGTATCTTAGGAATTGCTTAGATGAGGGATATCTCCCTGCTCAGCCTCAGATATGACTTTGATCGATTTTTTTAATCACAGTGAGTAGATCTCAGGACCACAGAGACACAGTCTGCCCAAAGGGTTTCTCTATCCCCCTGTTCTATGGGAAATATGCTGCTGCTATCTTCATCCGGAAAGGTAGGGCCTGTCAGTGGACTGACTGGTCTGGGACCCCACACCGACTTAGAGCAGTCAAGTAGCTTGTGGTTACCTATGGGGAGAATGAGCTCCTCATCCCTGGAGGCTCTGTCTGTAAGATGAAGACCTTTCTGGGGTCACTGGGTTCTACTCCTTCTCCTGACATCTTCAGGGCTGAACTTGGGGCCATTGGTGATATCTAGTCCCAGCTTTCTTATTTCTTTAAAGACACCATTAAAAACTTTTCATTTTGTAATAAAAACATTAAAAGTGGGAAAGCATGGTTTCTAGTAAGAGTAAATTCTAGAAAGGACCTGGCCACCACCCATCTTCTCTTTGCTCTGGGCAGGTATGTAGCCTTTCCTCTGAGGACCCCCAGGAGCTGCAGAACTTTGTACAAGAACTATTCATGTTGCCCATGACTTGGTCACTGCAGACGGAGGAATGAGCACTGAGCAGGCTGGGAGGAGAATCCCAGGCAGAAGAACAGCAAATACAAGGATCCTTGAACAAGAGCAGACCTGGCACATGTTCGAGAAGTGGCGGGAAGGCCAGTGTGGCTGGAGCGGAGGGAGAAGTGGGAGAGCGATGGGGTAAAGATCAGTGCGATAGCTGGGGTGGGAAGTTCAGTAAATGTAGGGCTGGGTCTACGTTCAGTAAATGTAGGTTCACTGAAAAGGATCTGGGTTTTTCTCTGACCAATGAGAACACTGAAAGGTTCTGAACAGTGGAGAAGCACGATCTGACAAATTTAATAGGATCACATGAGATCACTCTGCTGCCCTCTGAAGCAAAGACTCCTAGAAAGAAGGAAGCAAGGAGAGTGGGTTAGAAGGCTGCTGCAAATCCACCAGGAGAAGGTGGATGGTGGCTGGGATGGGAAACCAGAGGGGTGGCCGTGGGGGTGATGAGAAGTGGTCCAGGTCTGGAAACGCTTCGAAGGGGAGTCAGCAGGTTCGCTGCTGGATGTGACTGGGGGTGTGAGGGGGTGAGAGGGGTCCAGCATCTCTGGCCTGAGAACTGGAAGGATGGAGCGGCCTTAGCTGAAACGAGGGAGACTCTCATAGTAGGTTAGAAAGGGAGAGAAAACGGAAGAATGGGATTTCAGGCGGGGACTCGTGGATTTTGAGGTGTCTGTTGGTCCTCCATGTGGAGATTCTGAATAGTGGTGGATGTTCGAGCAGAAACTGGGTTGAAAGTAAATGTATGAGCATATGAACTGCACATAAAGATGATGGGAGTCTGGGGAGACTCCCAAGGCAATATGTGAGGATGGGGCAAAGAGAACAAAGAAGAGAACCCGGAGACAGTATAAGATTTACGGGTGGAGGAGCCTGAGGAGAAGCAGCCAGAATGTTAGGAGGAAAACCAGGTGAGGCTTTCAGAGAGAAGTGAGCAACTATGCTAAATACCTGTAAGTCAAGTGTCTGTGGGATTCAACCATTAACTCAATACAGAAGTCATTGGTGAACTTAACAAGAGCAGCTGCAGTGGAGTATAAGGGAGTGAAATCTGGGTTGAGAAGAAAGAAAAGAAAACAGGAGAAAAGAAATTAAAGACAGCCAAGTATGGTGACTCTTGAGGTGATCAACCGTAAAGGGAAGCAAAGGTAACAGAAGGGCATTAATTTCATTTTAGATGCTGTTTTGAGAATGGAGAAATGAAGCAGTGTTGTACATCTGCTAGAATGATTCTGCGGAGAAGCAAAATTCAGAATGCAGGGAGGAGAATGATGGGATGCTGGGTGATGCCCTTGAGCAGGAGAGAGAGAAAGTAATCTTGTGTGCAATGGCCTTAGATAGTTCATATCATCAGATCCATAAAGGATTTCCACATGTCTCCAAGTACAAATATTTATCCTCCAAGATATTTACTTGTGCGCCTACAATTTTTATGCAAAGCAGCAGCATGCTGTTCATGCTTTTCATCAAAGTGTTTTAACCCCAAAACACATGATGGTTAGCCTCCTGAGCCAGGTCATAGGGACCACACTCATTTTTTAATGACTGCTTAATATTCAATTGTAGAAATATGCCATCATTTACGTAATCAACCCATTAATGAATATTAGATTATCTCAAAACTTTTGCTATTGTATTTTTACAAATAATGTGGGCATTCTTGCATACATAAATACACACCCTTGACTATTTCAGAACGATCCACTTCTAGATGTTAAATCGCTGAGACAAAGGGCATGGGCATCTTGAATTTTGATAGACGTTAGATAACATCCCACCAGCAGGATATGAGAGATGGAGTGTAACATCACAGGGGTTGGTTTGAGTTTGGACTTTCCAAAGCAGACTTGCTTAAAGTAGTTCAGTGTCATAAACGTGATAAACCACTGCCCTCTCTTCTCCAGGCTGCAGGAATGTGCTGACACCTGCTGGCCTGGAGAGGTGCAGAGACAGAGAATTGGGACTGTGAAAGAGAAGAGTAGATAAGACAGGGCAGGAGTGCAGATCTGGGGAGCTGCTGGGTGTCTGGGACAGAAAGCCAGGCTCTAGTCTGGTTCCTCAAACCACCCCCATCAGGCCCCTGGCAAGCAACTCAGCCTCTCTTAAAACAAACGTGTTTATGCGGATCCAAGCGGTTAACAAGTATGGAAATGAGATTGTAAATGTTGGGGCAGAGGCTGCAGGCTGTCCGCTGATAGTTACTTGCCTCTTCTTTCTTACTATTACAGTGCTTATTTGGTGGGGATCAACAATGTCCCGTTCTTGAAAAGCTTTACATTTTCAGCCTTTCTGCAGGCTGTCATATGACACAGTTCCCATTAATGAGATGGGAAAACATATAGTCCCCACCCGCTACAGGCAGTCATGTGACACAGTTTCTACCAATGAGACGGGGAGGGCGGGGAGAGATTGGCATGGGGCACTTTCAGAAATCCGGGAAAAGCAGAAGCCCTCGCCCTGTGCCCCTGAGCTGCTGGTGGAGTAGCCAGCTCACTGTGGTGTTAGGGTAGAATGCACTCGCCTAGGACTCTGAGGGGAGGTAGAGGAGGAGGCTGGGCCCTTGGCATCTTGGAGCTAAGGGGCCTTCGCCGCACTACCCCCCGCCTCCTGCCCCATCAGAGGCCTTGTTAGATGAGAAAAAGAGCCCAACTTGTCTAAGCTTCCCTTGGTCAGATTCCCAGTTACTTTCAGGAAGGCCATTCCCATCTGCAGGAGTGGCACTGTGCAGGGTGACCAGACTGGACTCCTGGCCACCTGGCCCACCCTCTCTTCACTGCTGGCCAGCTGTGGGAGGGAGCCCAGAGGGCTGGGCCTCTCCGATCCTCATCCTCTCATCTATAAGGAGGGCACTAGTGCGAGGAACGCCAGTCTTGCAGAGACCAAAGGAGACAAGCTCTTTGAAGGCCTCTGTCCTGAGACACAGAAAGCCTGCGAGCTGCTTCCGATCTCGGACTGGTGATCAGCTAGCCTTGGCCAAACCCCAGCCACTTGTCTGGCCCTCCGTTCCGTGTGGATACACCTTGCAAAGATGACATGGTTCAAGAAGGAGAGGTTGCCAGTGTGTAAGTATTGACTTCAGGGTGGTTGAGTGTCCCCACCAGGGGCCATGTGGATGACAGCTCAGGGTTCACACAGTCAGCAAGGTCAGCGCGTGGTGGGAGAGCATCAGACTGGGAGCCAGGGGCCCTTCTCCCTGGCTCGCTCTGCCTGCGAGGAATGCCCCTCCTCACCTAGGCCTCAGTTGCCCCCTATAAAATGCAGGGATTTTTGTTGTTGTTCAAAACTATACATTTGGATCTTATCATTTGAGAACTCTAAAAATGAGGTTCTGTCCCCTCCCTCTATCATTTGCTGGTTTGTGTGTTTGAGTTTTGTAGATTGTCTCTATGCCAGGGATCAGGCTGAGGTGTAAACTTAAGCTCTTCTCAGGCTTCGTCTGAGCCTTTCCCTGGACATGTGCAATCACTTTCTAAGTTCCCTTGTGCATTGCTTTTGAGTGCCCTTGTCTTTCAGTGTATGGCTCTTAAAAGGGAGAAAGAGAAAAACCAAGGGGAGAAATGCACCAGCCAAAGACTTATGTTGAGAGTTGCAGTGACTTCTCACCTCCCTGCCTGCACCTCCATAGATATAAGCAGCAGTTAGTGATCAGAGCACAGGTCCCAATATTTGGAGGACAGAGTCCTGTTGTCGACACTGGCTCCCTAAAGCTGTGTCCAAGCTACCTCAAGAACATTTGCACTGCTGCTTGATATTGGGCCAGAGAGCGGAGGAAGGGTAACTGCTACCAAGCTAAGAGCCAAGGTTAACCATAATTAACAGCAATTTACCAGCCAAGACTTCTCCTAGGGGAAGTTACAAGCCTTCTAAAATTCTCCAGACTTCCAAAATAAATTAGGCAGATTCTGCTAGTACAATTTTTATCCAGGTGGGGAGATAGGTTCCTGATTTTTCCTGCTCTGACATCTCCCCCTGAATTGTGAGACATTGAGACGGTCACTTAAGCCCTCTAGTTCTCTGTTGCATTGTCTGTGAAAGTAAGGAGGTTGGACCAAGAATTTCAAACATCCGTCCAACTCTGAAAGCTTAAGATTTTATATCTAGGATGATAGTAGTTCCAGCATCATTCGACCATTGGGAAAAACAGAAGAGATCAGCCATAATGCAATGTCAACTGAAAAAAATAGTCACAACCTAAAAGTTGAGAGTCATGTTCTATTTGGTGGGAATTTCTAGGACTTTAAGCCTAGGAGACAGCATCTCAAGTGACCCTGAGAGAACTGCTCCAAGGAGGTGATGGGAGGAGCCAGACTATATAGAAGTCTTACCACAAAGGGCAGGTAGTCTGAACATTAAAAGATTATTGCTAATTAAAGAAAACCAGATGTCCCAAG
This sequence comes from Muntiacus reevesi, assembly GCF_963930625.1. NCBI lineage: Eukaryota > Metazoa > Chordata > Mammalia > Artiodactyla > Cervidae > Muntiacus > Muntiacus reevesi. The sequence goes on from NC_089251.1 coordinate 114,382,092, forward strand.
TTAAGGGATTTAGTGCTTTTCTATGCATGGGAAGATGCAAGAGTCTGGGCTCACTGAAACCATTCCTTTCGTATGCATCTCAGCTATCTGGGTTCAGTATCTTGTGTTTTTCACATCCTGAGTTCCTCAGTGCTCACCAAAGGGATGGCTGCAGCCTAATGGCTGCTGGATCTCAGGCACTCTTCTCCTTCCTGGGTGCACTTAGGGCTCAGAAATTCACATTTGAGGGCCAGAATCGCTGATGACTGTGACATCCTTGTTTACTGGTATGGCAGGAAATACTCCATCTCTCAGCCTTTTACCCTCTTTATTTTGTTTCTGCTAATACACTTAATTTCCCTCCACCCAAAATCATTAGAGCATATCGATGGGTCTTTATGACCTAGTTCTTTTACTGACAAAGCTATACCCTTTCCCACTTTTAGCCCCTATAGCTCGGATGAACCCTGATTGGCCTAAACCAGTCAGCACATTCTGACCTTCTATACAGTCTGATGGTGCAGGGGTTGGGATTTGTCCTCTAAAGTCAATGACTCAGGATTTTTGATCAGCTGTAAGGAAGACAGTGTCTCCCTACCGGACGTCAGTCAGGTTGGGAAGCATCCCACCCCCGTGAAGAGGGACTTGACAGTGGTCTTGTGTGAGAGAGGGATGCTAAAAGATGAAGAAAGAAGAAACAGGTCCTGGTGGTATCATCTAAGCCCTCGGGTCAAGGGGCTGCTGAATGCTACCCCATCTCTGAGCTTCTTGTGTTTGTATAACCATTCTGAGCTCAAGTCAGGGTCCTGTCACCAGAAGTGAAAGAGCTTGATGGCTGCCCCACCTCTAGCATCTAAGTGTCCAAGCTGAGACCAGCACAGAGCTTAGCTGAGTCAGTCTTCCCCCACCCCCCTCAGGGGTGTGAGTCAGGTTCATCTCCTACTGCCCCTTCTCCCATTTTCTTCTCTCCCAAGGAGTAAGCTACAGAAACCACCCCATAATGGCATCTCCAAGAGTGAGTGAGGGCATGTTATCCCCAGACTCTAAGGAACTGAGCAGCCATGTCATTGCCAGACCCATATCATGCAGTGATCATGAAGGCTGCTATGTGAAGTGAAAGTTGCTCAGTCGTGTCTGACTCTTTGCAACCTCATGGACTGTACAGTCCATGGAATTCTCCAGGCCAGAATAATGGAGGGAGTAGCCTTTCTCTTCTTCAGGGGATATTCCCAACCCAAGGATCGAACCCTGGTCTCCCGCATTGCAGGCAGATTCTTTACCAGCTGAGCCATAGGGAAAGCTGGCTCAGTGTCATTCATTTAAGGTTCTTTGATGGTGCCAACTTGTCTTCCTCAGACAAAGGCAGGTTTGAGCTGGGGAGCCACTGGTCAGACTTGAAGCAGAGGACTGGGATGTGGGGGTAGGTTGAGGGTATCACACAGAACCAAAAACAGTCAAGGTCTGACCCCCTGTACTGAGAGGACTCGTAGAGATCCCCCAGCTAATGCCCCTCACTCTGTAGATTGGTGTACACAAGTCCAGAGGGGGCAAGTGACTTGTCCTGGCTCACACAGTGATTCAAAGCGGAGTCAGGCACAGAATCCAGTGTCCTGACTTCACCCCTGCCCTGAAGTTCCCCAGAGGTCAGCTCTGTCTTGCCCAGGCCCACCAACCCTTTCTCTTTCTCTCTCCTGTGATTCTCTGCAGTTAGTCCTAGACAGCACCCTCACAGCACGGAGCACTTCCAATTACTGCTGAGTCCTCTTCACTCTTCCTTCACAACAACTCTTGCAATGACAAATGCCCTGGGGGGTTTGGTGGGACACAGAGAACAGTCCAGGGTCTGGGGCCTCCTCTGCGCTGAGCTCTGGGCTCGGGCGCTGCCCCTTTTCTCAGATCTTATGTGTCCCCTTCTTCACCCCTCACCACCTGCTCTCTGCTCCCATGGTATGTTGAGCTCTGTATGTCTGTTTTGTTGCTGGAAGGCCTGGACTGATCTTTCTGGCCATCCGTCACCTGCTCCTAGTGTCTCTAAATGCTGAGTCTTGTTTCCCATCCCCTCGGGCTGGGCCTCCCGGTCGGCCTTGCTGGGAGAGCCTTGCTCAGATCCTTACTGCTCCACCTCTGTGTGAACCCACCCTTCCGCTGCCCATTGGCACCCAGAGCCTCCTCAGATGATTAGTGATGGGACAGATGAGGGCTGGAAGCCAGGGTTCCCCATCACCACCCCCAGCCAGCTCAGCAAGTCACCTGGGCACCCAGCTTTTTATCTGAGCACCTACTGTGTGCCAGGCACCATGTTAAGATCTTCTGTCAGTCCCTCCCCCTGTGACCCTCACAACTGCCTGTGAAGGAGGGTTCATCAGCTCTACCTTCTGAGTGGGAATACTGGGGATCTGAGAGCTTAAGTCACCACCCCAAGGTCACCTGTCTCCCAAAAAGACACCCTGAAGAGGATGTATATACATCCCTTCCTTCTCTGTCTGCAGATGTGGTTTTCAGTAACCTCCAGGTACAATCGGCCCTGCAGTTCCCTTTCTTATATCCTTTTCACCCATTGTTTACTGGGAATCATCCCATGGATCTCACTGAGTAAATGTCAGAGATTAGAGATTGTCTCCTGGAACCTGAGGCCAGGACCGTGTGGCCAGAAGACGCCCAGCCCCACCCATTAGAGGGCCTTGTTAAACCACAGTCGCCAGGGCGCTTCATCTACAGGAGGCCTGTCCCGCTTCAGACTTTGCCTCAATCACAAGAGGGTTTGTTATCAAAACTGATTTGTGGAGGTTGAAAGGCTTCCAATGGAGATTTCAGTGGTAGAAATGCAGGACTCAGGCAAATACATTCACAATCAGATAGCTATCTGGGTAAAAAGTGATGTGGTCATGAAATGTTAATTCAGCTCTTGTTTGTGTTGAACAATTGCGGGATTGGAGCCTGTGGACTGCAAGGTCTGTCTCTGGGAGGTAAGCTGGGCTTACTTCTGGTGGGAAATCACAGATGCCCTCAGTGCCAAGGGGATCAGGATGACCTCCATCCCTCTTTGCCCTGGGTGTGTTACCTCTTTTCTTAGGGAAGTTTGCTTTCCTTCTTCCTGCCCTGGTCATCCAGCCAGAAGTGGGCTCATGGCAGGGAGGAAAAGAAAGAAAGCCAAAGAAAAACTTCTGGGACTGGGAATGTGGAAATATAATGAAATTTTGAGTCCAGCAGAGCAAGATAAGGCTTCCTTGGTGGCTCAGCCACCAAGTCAGTAAAGAATCTGCCTGCAATGCAGGAGAACCGGGTTCAATCTCTGGTGGGAAAGATCTCTTGGAGAAGGGAATGGCTATCCAGTCCAGTAGTCTTGCCTGGAGAATTCCATGAACAGAGGACCCTAGTAGGCTATCCAGCCCATGGGGTCACAAAGAGTCAGACATGACTGAGTGACTGATGACTAACATTTTCTCTTCCACAGAAAAGCAAGATATGAATCTGGATTTTATAGGCTATTTGATCTTGGGCAAGTCACTTTACTTTGGGCATTAGTTTCATCATTTGGAAAACAAGGACTGTGATTCACTTCCACTTAGAAATGTAAATTTTTTTTCCTGTATATCTCACTTTGCTCAATCTAGAAGCCTGTTAAGCCCCACCTCCACAGCCCTGACAACTTATTAACACAACAGGACTGGACATCTCACCCAGACTGGACAAATCTGATTCTCTTCTTTGAGAATCCTCAGTTTAGGATGAGATAAAGAAAAAAAAAAAGATCAATTAACTGAAAATCATCCTGGAAGATCTTGCAGCCCAGAGGTAAAAGCCAGTGTTTTGGTGGCTGTGGTGGGTCACCGGAGAAGTCAGTCTGCAGAGAGAGGGAAGAAGGTGGGCAAAGTAATACTATGTCTCCTTATTATAACCGTTCTTTCTACTTGAGCTGCTTGTATGGATTTATATAACAGTTATGATTCTTTTCTATTGCACATGTCAGGAAACTCAACACAGACTGTATTAAGGAAAAAAGGAATGTGATGCTTATAAGAAAACTTTCAGGGTTAAGTTTGCTTTCAGTCATGGCTTAATGGTGTCCCCAGTGATGTCACCAAGACCTGGTTTTTCTCATTCTCAATCTACACCTGACATATCAACAACTTAAGGCTACAAATGTCTGGTTCAAGTTCAGAGGAAAAGAACTGCAAGAGTTCCTTCTCAGAACCCTCAGTGAAATTCTAATTCTATCTCATTGCCTCTGATTGGGTCACATCACTGTGCCACTTACTGGGGCCAGAGGGATGTGCCACATGGATTGCATTAAGCCTGGATTCCAGGGCCCACCCCTGAGCTGTGGGTGCAGCCTTATACATAGATTGAGAGTGCAGAAGGGGGTGCCCCCAGAACCAAAGTTAGCCCCAAGGCTAACTTCCTTGCAGAAAGGAAGAGAAATACAATCAGCCACCCCTGATGGCCTTCAGGAGAATTTGGAGGGTGAGATGGCTAATTGAGGACATACATATGCGACAACAAAGGCGCTCAGTAAATGCTGGTTTAAGGTGGTAGCTTTTTTAAACAGTTCATTTAGGCTGGACTCTCACTTTCACTCCCAGACCATCCCACAGCTTGACCTTTTGAAATCAGTCTCCATCCTGCCTTTTGTACAAATCTTGCACTAGACACGTACTTATCTGGGACACCTTTCCCACACCCTAGACTTCCCCAAGCCTGAAGTCAAGCATGGACTCAAGGCTCACCTCCTCCCCGAAACCTTCCCAGAAGCTTCCAGCCAATATGTATGAGAGGGCTTCCCTCTTTCATTGTAGTAAAATTTCATACAAAACACCTTCTTGAAATCCTGCTCACCAGGAAACAGTGCTTGTCAATGGGCTTCAGGCTGGTGCCACTGAGGTTATTGGAATGCAAAACAAGTCTAGGACGTAGGGAGACAAAGGAGTGGTGACCTAGAAGCAAGGTGGCCCTTGCAGCGGTCCACACAGTCTGGGTACCACCAGGCCCACAGAGGTGAGCGCTGGGGAACACGGCTGGGCTTTGGGGCATCTCTGCAGAGGCCCTTCTGGGATGTTGTCTGGAGCTGCCAGGCCCAACCTAGGTCCATTTTCCCTTGAATTGTTCTTCTCCAACCCCTCTGCTTTGATCATGGAATTAGTCTCCCCTGTGCTCAAGGGTTTAAGACCTAGTTTTCTCCTTGAATCTACCGGGGAATAGTCCTCCAGCCCAAGCACCATGCCCTGCTCTGAATCTCTGGGTAGAATTGTCCCCTGGCCCTGGCTTTGTGGCCCCCAACCCTAAGGCCAGTCCCAGGACTGGGCCCATCCTGGGCTGTCTCAGTTCACCCCTAGGGAAGAGGCCAGGGAACAAGGACAGAGAGAACCTCAATTCACCTAAATCCTCCCCCTAGAGCAGAGCATGGGTGAGCAGGGGGTGAGCAGCTGCCCAGGTGATGGATTATATTATGTTAGTAACAGAGTTCATGATCTCATTTGGATGAAATCATTTATTTGGAAGAAAAAAAAAGTGGCCTAAGACAGACCACTTCACTTTGCATCTCACTTTGCCACTTACTAGACAGGAGGCTTAAATCAACTTACCCAACCTCTCTGAATCCCAGTTTCCTCACCGATAAATAATGTGTAATCTTTACCTTCTTTGGGACTCAGCTTTCCCCTCTGTAAACTGGAAATATTATTTATAATGCTCGTTTGCTGCTAAACTCAGCAGGATCAGGGACTGAGTTTCTCCAGTATTCTGCTCTGTGGTTGTTTGGTTGCTAAGTCATGTCCAACTCTTGTGACCCCATGACCTGCCAGGCCCCGCTGTCCTTGGAACTCTCCAGGCAAGGAGCACTGGAGTGGGTGCCCATTTCCTTCTCCAAGGGATCCTCCTGACCCAGGGATCGAACCTGGGTTTCCTGTACTGCAGGCCACTCCCGCATTGCAGGCAGATTCTTTGCCATCTGAACCACCAGAGAAGATCAATACACGTTTGTCTGATAAGTGTGTGGACAAGAGATCTGTCAGCCTCTGCCACCTCAGCCCTCCTGGAGGAGAAACGTACCTTCAGCCCAGAGGGGTGAGTCCAAGTACCAGAAGCCGTGGCGTCTCAGCCTCCCCTCCCCAGCCCTTCCCCCCCCGCCCCATACTCATTCCAGCGATCACCCCCTGCATCTCCGCACCCCCACCTTCTCTGAAAACTGGCACCTTTGCCCTTGTTTTCCCTGGAGTGAGATTACGTTTAGGTAGAATCATGGATCTAAAGAAGCAACTCGCGGGGGAAGCTCCATGCATGAGGCTCTGTCTCCTCTCTCCAGCCCAGGCTCAGGCCTGTGTCGACTTCACCCCGGGCAAGCTGGCATCCAGCCACTGCAGGCTCTGCCATTCACTGTGTAGGTCACTGTCGGCAGAGATCCCTGGGCCCTGGTTGCCAGCTGCAGCCATCTGGATCCACTCCTCACTGTACAACCTGGTTATTCATTGTAGCACCAGAACCCTTTCAGAACCCCAGCCTGCTATCCCGGACCCCAGCGGCCTCCATCTCCCCTCCTATTTTGCTCAGTGTTTCCAGGGCTCATTCCTCAGCGGATGGAGTCTGGAGAGAGGAGGCAGAGGATTAATTAGATTGGCAAGGGGTAAGGTTGAGGAAAGAGTGGGACCCCTCTTCCTTTCGAAGGCAAAGCCATCACCCTCCAGAGAGGGTAGGAGAGTGACACCTCGTCTCCCTGTGGAGGAAGGCTGGGGCTGGGGATGGAGCAGGGACATGCTGCCTCATACAGCAAAGAAAGTGACCCAAGACGCAAGAGGTCAGAGTCACAGGTCCCTTTCCATAGCCGCCCAGGCTCAGTGTACAATAGATCTTTACCTCCATGTAGCTTATGCTTCAAATGGATTGTCGCGCTTCTCTTAATAAGAGTGTAATTCATTTAAGGTTCTGTGATGTTTATTTTACTTCTCCCAAGTATATTCTTTATGAGAAAATCAATTCCAAGAAATCAGACCCATCACATTAACAAGTGCTAAGCAGCCAATCATTAGAAGAGAGAGCTTTAGACTAAGACCAGCAGAAAATGAGAATTCTGGCTGGTTGCTCTCTGAGGAGTGCTCTGAATTCACACCCAGGTTGGAGAATCTTTGCTCCTGAAATTCAAGTTCATTGTGGAGTTTAAAGACAAGGCTGAGAACTCTTCAGCCAGCAAGTCAGCCCCATGCAGCAGGCAAAGGAGACTCTGAAATCTCAACCTGGAAGGTGTATCTGATCCCCAAAGGCCATGAACATGTTTGTGAACAACCTGCTTGTTCCATGACCCTCTTCAAAATGAACATCAGTCATTCCCCACACGCTTGGGTAGTAGGGAGGGAAGAAACCAGAATGCCATCTCAGCTCTCCACTTGTCCATAGATGAGGATATAGGGCAGGAGTTTCTGATCCATCAGAGACCTTTCAGGAGGCAGGAAAACTGGGAGGGAGAATAGGAAAGTAGGGAAGAGAGTGAGTCCCTGTGTCTCCCCCCGGCCACCACACCCTCCCCAAGAGGCTGTAAGAAGGCACGGGGTCAGTGAGGACTGAAGCGTTCACTGTTGTGAAGAGTCAACTGCGATGCTGAAATAAAGCTCCTGAGGATGCGCCCCACCTGCCCACTCTGTCATTAATTTCATTTGGTAAAGCAGTGTTTATACTGGAAATTTAATCAACATTTCTGATGATAATGTAGTTGGAAAAGAAATTGAAAGTGTCAAAGACTACATTAAGAGGAGTGACCAAGTGAGGCAGGGGGCCAAATGCCTGGCCTCCCAGTGAGTGATTTTATAAGCCTGAGAAACTAGGTGAGTTTCTGTTTCCATAATTGCAGGATCAAGAATCAGTGATGATGAAGTAAGAGGAGTAGAGGCAGTGTTGTTTCAGAGCCGGTTCAAACCAGCTCACAGAGCTGATGGCTAGATTTTCAGGAATTTTGTCATCCAGTTGTTAAACACAGCTGCAATTAACAACTAAATGATATAGTGTTAAAGTTAAACAACCTGCAACTTAAAGGTAATAAACACTCAAATTCATAAAATCCTAATGGCTTTATAATATTTTACTATTGGGTATGCTTTTTAAATTATTTATTCATTTGTATCTAAATGGGGGAAATACTAAATAATTGTGTATTGCTCTGAGTCTCTTTCCAGTTTTGTGTTTAAGGACATGGCATTCCTAGTTTGAAACTGACCATGGGGAGAGTATTTACACGGCAGAGACTGGCACATATTACAAATTAGGGTCAGATCAGAAGACAGAAATCACAAAAGTAATTTGAGCAGGGAAAAATTAATATAAGGAATCATTAACTAGTAAAAGATCATTGACTACTTAAAGGGGTAAAATAGAACTTTGAAGAATACAGAAATGTAAAATGTAGAGAGCGGCTACTACTGTCTTGAGGACTCAGGGAGTTGTTCAGTCGCTCAGTCGTGTCTGACTCTTTGTGACTCCATGGACTGCAGCACGCCAGGCCTCCCTGTCCATCACCAATCCTGGAGCTTGCTCAAACTCATGTCCATCAAGTCGGTGATGCCATCCAACCATCTCATCCTCTGTCGTCCCCTTCTCCTCCTGCCTTCAATCTTTCCCAGCATCAGGGTCTTTTCCAATGAGTCGGCTTTTCACATCAGGTGGCCAAAGCATTGGAGCTTCAGCTTCAGCATCAATATTCAGGACTGATCTCCTTTAGGATGGACTGGTTGGATCTCCTTGCAGTCCAAGGGACTCTCAAGAGTCTTCTTCAACACTTCGGTGCTCAGCCTTCTTTATGGTCCAGCTCTCACATCCATACATGACTACTAGAAAAACCATAGCTTTGACTATATGGACCTTTGTCTGAAAAGTAATGATACTGTTTTTAATATGCTGTCTAGATTTTATAGGGCTCAGGAAGAGAGTTTAAAGCAGGAACTATCTTGGAAAAGTGCCACACTGTACAAAACCAAAATTCAGATGTTGCTGGAAACAATCTGACTATGGCCCAGCTGGTGAAAGAGAAGTTCACTGGGGTACGTGGGTCAGAAATGGTCCACAGTCAGTAGACCAAAGCTGCTAAATAGGCAGCTACCCACAGGAAGGTTAAGAGTCCTTCTCGCATCACGGTAGTCATGCCATAGTGAGACTAAAAGAAAACCAGAAACTGGAGGAGAAATCTCATCCTTTTTTCCTCCATCCTTCTTTATTTTTGTACTAAAATACACATAAAATTTAACACGTTAACCTTTTTAACTGTACAGTTCAGTGGTATTAAATATACTCATAATGTTGAACAACCATTACCACCATCCAGCTCCGTAACTCTTTTCATTTTGTAAAGCTGATACCCATTAAACATTAGCTCCTCTTTCCCCACCTCCTCCCAATCTAGTTTCTGGCTCTATGATTTTGACTGTTACAAGTATCTCATTTAAGTATAACCATATTTGTACTTTTGTGGCTGACATTGCATTTAGCATAATGTACTTAAAGTTCAGCTGTCTTGTAGCATATGTCATAGTCTGCTTCCTCTTTAAGGCAATACCACTGTATGTAGATACCACATTTTGCTTATCTTTTCATTCGCAGATGGACACTTGAGTTACTTCCACCTTTTGGCAATTGTAAATAATGCTGCTCTAAACATGAGTGTGTAAATACCCCCTTGAGGCCCCGCTTTCGAATTCTGTTGGGTATGTATCCATAGGAATATACACCATATGATCCTACAATTGCTGGATCATATGATAATTCTATTTTTAAGTTTCTGAAGAATCATCATATTGTTTTCTATAGCAGATGTACCATTTTACATTCCCATAAGATCCAGCTACTCTGCTTTATTTATTAGCTCTAACATTTTTTGTGTGTGAAATTTTTAGGATTCTCTATATGTAAGATCATATGATTTACAGTGATTATTTTACTTCTTCCTGTCCAATTTGGGTGCTTTTTTATTTCTTTCTCTTTTCTAACTGCTCTGGCTAGAACTTCCAGTCCCATGTTTAAAAGAAGTGGCAAAAGTGAGGTACGCTTGTCTTCTTCCTGATCTTAAAGTAAAAACTTTCAGTCTTTCACTACTGAGTGATATTTGCTGTGGATTTTTCATAAGTGGCATTTATTATGTTGAGGTAGTTTCCTTGTGTTCAGAGTTTGCCAGATATTTTTTTTTTTCATGAGAGAAAGTGAAGTTGCTCAGTTATGTCTAGCTCTTTGCACCCCCATAGACTGTAGCCAACCAGGCTCCTTGGGATTTTCCAAGGGATTTTCCAGGCAAGAATACTGGAGTGGGTTGTCATTTCCTTCTCCAGCGGATCTTCCTGACCCAGAAATCGAACCTGGGTCTCCTGCATTGCAGCAGACACTTTACAGTCTGAGCCAGCAGGGAATCCCCAATTTTTTTTTTTCATGAGAATGTGTTAAATGTTGTTAAATGGTTTTTCTACATCAGTTTAGATAATCATTTTTTTCTTCATTCTTTTAATGTGGTATACTTTAATCAATTTTCATGTTCATTGCATTCCATGAATAAATCCCACTTGGTCATGGTTTATAATCCTTTTAGTATGCTCCTGAATTTGGATTGCTAGTATTTTGTTGAGGATTTTTGCATCAGTGTTCATTAGGAATATTGGTCTGCTGTTTTCTTGAAGTGTGTGTCTGGTTTTGGTATCAAAGTGCTACTGGCCTCACAGAATGATTTGGGAAGTGTTCCATCCTCTTTGAGTAGATTGGTATTGTTTTCTTTCAATGTTCAATGGAAATCACCAGTAAAGTCATAAGGTCCAGGCATAACGTGATTCATAGTACTGTCTTTTTACCTCTGAAGAATCAGTAGTATAATGTCACCATTTCATTTTTTATTTTAGCAATTTGAGTACCCTTTCTTCTTTCCTTAGTCTATCTAGCTGAAAGTTTATCAACTGATCTTTTCAAGGAGCCAAATTTTGCTCTCATTGATGTTCTCTACTGTTTTTCTAATCTGTATTTCATTAACTCTAATCTTTATTACTTCCTTCTGCTAGCTTTGGGTTTAGTTCATTCTTGCGTTTCTAGTTCCTTAAGTTGTAAAGTTAGGTTTTTGATTTGAGATCTTTCTATTTTTTAATTCAAATGTTCATAGCTATAAATTTCCTCCTTAGCACTACTTTCACTGCATCCTGTAAGTTCTAGTGTGCTGCTTTTTTGTCTTCTTTTAACTCCAATTTCCCCTGTGATTTCTTCTTTGATCCACTGATTGTTTAAGAGTATAGTGTTTAATTTCCACTTATTTGTGAATGTTCCAGTTTTACATATATAACTGATTTCTAACTTCCAGTTGACGCCAGAGAAGATACTTTCTATGATATCTGTCTTTTTTATTCTATTAAGACTTAATCTGTGGCCTAATGTATGGCCTGGAAGATGCCATGTGTGCACCTGAGAAGAATGTGTGTGTTGTTGTTGGGTAGGATGCTCCGTGTGTGTTAGTCTGATCTCGTTGGTCTGTCCAACGAGATCCTCTATTTCTTCACTTATCTTCTGGTTGTTCTATCCACTGTTGAGAGTGGGGTATTAACGTCTCCAAGTAGTATTGTAGAACTGTCTATTTCTCCTTTTAATTCTGTCAGTTTTTGTTTCATATGTTTCAATAGTCGGTCATTAGATGCATAAATGTGTAAGTTGCTATATATTCCTGCTGTACTGAACCTTTATTAATATATCTTTGCCTCTTGTTACCATTTTTTATTTAAGTCCATTTTGTCTAAAGATAGCCACACTTGCTCTCTTTTGATTATTGTTTGCATGGAATTTCTTTTTCCGTCCTTTCACTCTCAATCCAGCCTCTTTTATGACCTTCAGTGTCTCCTTAGCACCCCCTACTGACAAGGCCTAAAATTGCACCATCTGGCAAAGGAGAAAGGTTTACAAGGTCCAGCTTCAGTACCACATATGTGTGCTGTGTGTTAAGTAGCTCAGTCGTGTCCGAATGTTTGTGACCCTATGGACTGTAGCCTGCCAGGCTCCTCAGTCCATGGGATTCTCCAGGCAAGAATACTGGAGTGATTTCCATTCCCTCCTTTAGGGGATCTTCCCAACCCAGGGATCGAACCTGTGTCTCTTATGTTTCCTGCATTAGCAGGTAGGTTCTTTACCACTAGCACCATCTGTTCGGTACCACAAGCAGAGCAAAAAAGCTAAGAGGCAATAAACTGACAATGCGCATAGTCCTCTAATTTTCACAGCATTAACAAAGCATCTTTAACAGGGCATTTTTCCTAAAGATTCTGAGTTCTGGAAGTGGGCAAAGTTCCAGGGCCTCATCTGATGCCAGAATCCACTCAATAAAAATCAAATGTTGATAGTATAGACAAATCAGCTCTCAGGCAGGCCTTGTGTGTAATGTATTACATATACTGTTTTAATCCTCACAATAATCTGAGGAAGTAGGTAGCATTCTTTTTTTTCCATTTGGCAAATGAGGAAACTGTGGGTAAGAGATGTAAGAGAGTTTGTCCTTAAAACACACAAGTGTTGTCATTCAAATTCAGGTCGTCCTGAAAATATGACAGGCAGTGTCTCATTACTACTTACATACCTGTAAGGACGGGGAGCTCATTGCCTCGGTGTAGCCCGTACCATCTCTGGATGACTCTGACTGTTGAAAATCTCTTCCTTCATTGAGGGCGTTTAGTCCCTCTTTCATGTGGCAGCCCTTTTGTATATTTGTAGATATTTCTTTTGTCTGTACAGGGTTTTCCCTCCCCACGTGCAACAGCCCTGCTTCCTTCAGCGTTCTGCATCATGCTGCTCAAACCAAACTCAGGTATTCACTCTCCCTTCTGCACTGCCATGCAAAAATGGATGTGCTTCCCCAGTGATGGTCTCCCCTGGGCAGGGCTCCATTGCCTGCCTTTGCCTCTCCCAAAGATCTAGCAAAGCAAGTCAGATTATTTCTATGAGTTTTGGTTTTTCTATTCTATAATTCTGGGGGAAAACACATATATTTAATTGAGTTTCCATGGGGATCCCATAAAATAACATATGAGAAAGTGCCTTTCATGGTGTTTAACTTAATAAAGATTTGAAGAAACTAGGCCACTGATGCCCTTCCCTGGTGCCTCAGCTTGTAAAGAATCCATTTGCAATGCAGGAGACCTGAGTTTGATTCCTGGGTTGGGAAGATCCCCTGGAGAAGGGAAAGGCTACCCACTCCAGTATTCTTGCCTGGAGAATTCCATGGACAGAGGAGACTGGCAGGTTGTAATCCATGGGGTCGCATAAGACTTGGACACAACCTAACGAGTAACACTTTTACACTTTGAGGTTACTGACATATGGAGAAAAACCTGAGAATTATTCCTAGTCCTACTGTGACAGAGCAGGAACTAGAATTCAGGTTTTTAGATACTTACGCCTGACCTCTTGTCACATTTTAGAGGCAAAAGCCAGCTTCTCTCCTCTTAAAATCAACAATGGGTCGCATCACATGAAAATGGCCGCTTACCCTTTCTCAAGTGTCAAAGATCCCTGAAAATTAACTAGGGCAATAATCACAGAAACAGTCATGGTGCCAGGATCAGCCCCTTCCCCTCTGTCTTTTTTTCTCCTCTCCCACCCTCTCTCTGTGATGATTCCACATCCTACAATAATTGAGTGCATTTGCGGAGAGTTCCTAATGGCTGGTGGGGTCCCTCTGAGAACTATTGTGTATTCCCTATAATGACGTTCATTAGTCCAGCTGACATCAGTACTGTTCTCAGGTTAATATGTTTAATGTAATGAGGCATTTATTTTCAGTTAGAAAACTCCTGAAGAAGCAAGTTTTCCCCTGATGAGTTCAGCTGATGATTAGATTAATGCTGGCCTTGAAATAGTTGATTAAGAAAATGAATCTAACCAACTTCTTCTTCATCTGATAGAGGCTGTGCTTAAATTAAGTTGTGTTAAGCTGCCCACTTCTTAGGGAAAGAAACAGGAAAAATCCTCACTTGGCCCTGTGATTTGCTCTCTGTTGCCTGCTTGCTGCCCTCCCCACTGAACCCCCCCAACACTCCAAGATCCAAAGATATGAAGAGATCAAGGACAAGTGTGTGATGAGGGATTGCAATTGAGAAGCCCGAGTACCCAGAATGGAAAAAGAAGCATTCATGTAGTGCAGAGGCCACAAGGATGAGTTCACATAGCCGGGAGTCAAAGTTGTCAGCCTCTGTCGCTTAACAGTTTTCTAGAATTTACTCTTAACCAGCCTCCTGTACCTGTGGGCACTTGTAGATGTTTGTTGAATGAGTGAAGGAGATGCTCAACAGATGGTGGCTCTTACTATTATTCACAGAATCACATGATCTCAAAAGGAAAAGATGTTGGATGTCCCAGACACATCTAGCCAGTGAATAGGTTGTGTAATAGGTTCATGATCCCTGGCTCTAGGGCCAAAGATGACCCGAGGACCAATTTTCTTTGATGATTTAACCAGTAGCTATTCCCACATCCCTCTCTCAATGGCCACTTAGAGCTACTGCCAACTAAGAGATGCTAGACAGCATGAAATTTGTTTCTTCCCTGGAACGAGCTTCCAGGCCATGCCATTTTAGTGCCAATCTCTGCCTGAAAGTCAGAGAAAATAGAGGCACTTTTCACTCTTTCCACTCCAACCCTACCTGCTCGTAATCAGAATTCCCTCTGAGGGCAAGCCCAGCCTTGAAAGGAAACAATGGAAACAATGGAGTTGATAGTGGGATGTCTGCAATGGACTGTGAGCTTTACAGGAAGACAGGGGCCATGTCATATTTGATTCTACCACTTTACAACTGCATAACAAATTACCACAAACTTAGGGGCTTTAAGCAATGCCCATTTATCACCTCTCAGTTTCTGAGGTCAAAAGGCTGGGCACAGCTGAGCCAAGTTTTCTGCTCAGGGTCTCACACAACTAAAGTCAGTTTGCCCTCCAGACTTTGTTCTTATATGTAGGCTCGACTAGAGAAGTATCTGTTCCTAAGTTCCTTTAGGTTATTGGAAAAATTAATTTCCTTGTTGCTGTAAAATGCATGGCAACTTGCTTTTTTGAAACCAACAATGAGTAAAGGGGACCTCTATTGCACCAGTGTCTGACCTATATACCACTTTTAAAAGGGCTCACTTGGTCAGGCCTGGCCCATACAGTTAAACCTTCCATACAATGAACTTAAAGTCATCAGATGATGTGCTTTTACTCTATCTGCAAAATCCCTTCACCTTTACTATATTCTATAGGTGAAGGAAGTTACACAACCTTTTACACACAAGGAGTAAGAATTATACAAGAGGATGGATTCACGGGGTCACAAAAAGTCGGACACGACTGAGCGACTGAACTGAACTGAACTGAACTGATGGGTCATTGGGAGTCATCTTACATTTCTGCCTGTTACACCACCTGAAAGGTAATGGGCAAGTCTCTTTACCCCTGAGGTTTCATATCCTTAGTTATAAATGGCAACAACATTGCTGTATTTAGGATTACTAAAATAATTAAACGGCATCACACATAAAAATAAGTAGCACAGAGATCTCTCAGGAACACTGTGTAAAACTGAACTGAAAGACGGCAGAAGTGGCATCACTAGGAACATCTGGAATTTTGCCTTAGATGTTCCTCAAATCTATCCTCTCTAATTGATTCTGATCTGTTATCTGACTATCTGATTTCAAGCTGGATCTTAACTCTGAAATTCTCCTGCCTTCCTGTCCCAAATATCCCCCACATTCCTGGTGGTTTCTACTACTGGTTATATCTGTTATATCAGTGTCCTGACATGCAGCCTGTATGGGATCTTGTGTAATAACCTCATCCTGGCTCCAGAATACTTCTTTTTACCTAATTTATCCAGCACCTATTAAGTGAGTACCTCTGCCGGTTCTCTCTAAAAACCGGCTGGATTATTTATTCCCCCATTCTTCAAATGGAGACAGGGGGGCAATGAGCTTCGGTATATTTATTTCTGTATTACCTCTGACCTAGAGTGGATATGGCCTCAGACTCGCAGCAGGAAGGATCAAGTTCATCAGACCACCAGCTGTTGCTTAGAGAGTCCTGTCGATCTTTATGCTATTGTCCTGTCCCAGTGTACCCTCCACCTGTGGTTTCCCGGACGGGGAGGAACGACAGGGTAGGGCGCTGAAAGAGGTGGCAGAAAGACTGATTCTAGCAGGGAGGGAGGGATTTACCAAGGACAGTTATGTCCTCGTCGTCTTGGATTAAAATACACTGGTAGGGCCTGCACCTGGCTCTTCAGCACCTTGGACAGGAATCACCCAGCCCTTGGCTCCCCACTCAGTTTGTGTCTTGGGTTTCATGACTCAAGGACTGGTAAACTCATACAGGACAGAGAAACTTCAAAGATCCTTTTGTTTAGCAACCCCGCTCCACCTTTATAGGTTAAGGAATCCCGGGAGAGTTAAAGTGAGAAGTGGCTAGAAGAGAATCTTCTACGTGACCTTGAGTCGCTTCCCTTCTCTGGGCTGCAACTCTAAGCAGCCTGGTTTAATTCTGGAATGCCTAGTTTGAGGGGAAAGATGTGGCAGTATCTATGAACTTCACGGCCAAAAATGTGACCCCTATAGGGAGGACAGCCAAATGGGCCATGAGTCTGGTGACCTCCTCATATGTTATTGCCTTCTCAGCATTTTACCCTTGGGTTCTAATGTGTGTGTTCAGTTGCTCAGCCATGTCTGACTCTGTGACCCTATGGATGCTAGCCCACCAGGCTCCTTTGGCCATGGAATTTTCCAGGCAAGAATACTGGAGTGGGTTGCCATTTCCTACTCTAGAGGATCTTCCCGACCCAGGAATTGAATCCACGCCTCTTGCATCTCCTGCATTGGCTGGCAGATACTTTACCACTGTGCCCCTTGGGAAGCCCTCTGTTCTAGTAACAGCAATTTAATGAAAGACAAATCCACGTGTGGTTATTTGATAAACACCAATCTAATGAAAGAGATTTTATTAAGGGTTTCTATATCAAGGGCTTCATGAAACATTGGAAAGTCATCCAAGTAAAGGAAGCAGCTCCCAGAGTCAGAGAATGTTTCAAATGGAAAGGCTTTCACAGTTATTCCATTCTGCTTTTTTCATTCATCAGATGAGTGTTATATTTTTTCAATCTGTTGCTTATTTTCCCTCTTTTTTGCATTCTCTTGAGCTAATTTATCACTTATTATTCCATTTCATCTCATCCATTAATTTGTTATATATATATATATACACACTATATATATTATATAAAATATTTATACTATATTTTCTCTGGTTTCATTAGGATTTTTAATATATATCCGTAATTAGTCTACCTTCAAATAATAGCATACTTCTTCATGTGTAGTATAAGGAACTTAAAGATTATTGTTTTAATGCCCCCTGATCCTTTGTCTTATTATCATCAGACATTTTTACATATTCTATAAATTTTTTTTTGCTTTAAACAGTCATTTAAATTTTTAAAAGCAATTAAAAATAAGAAAAACGTTACATTTTATTTTATATTTACCTATTACATTGTGAGTACATTTTATCTGTTTGATATCAGATTTTTTTTGTTTGAAGAACTCCCCTTAACTTTCCTTTCTTTTCGGGTAGCTCTACTGGCAATGGATTTCTTCAGTTTTTGTCTGTCTGAGAATTTTTTTATTTCTCCTTCAGTTTTGAAATATATTTCTTCTGGCAGAATTCTAGATTGCCAGGGGTTTTTTGTGTGTGTGCTTGCTTGTTTGTTTGTTTTGGTTGGTGGGGGTGGGCAGCATTGCCTTTATAGTACTTCAAAACTATTGCTTCATTATCTTCAGATTTGCACGAGTTTTAATTAGAAGTCTGCAGTAATTCTTTTGTGTATTTCTGTCTTCATATCCTTTCTTTCCTCTGTCTGCCTTCAAGATATTCTCAAGGTCATGTTTTCTCCAGCCATTTGAGTAAAATGTGCCTAAGTGTGTGTGTGTGTATGTGGGTGGGTGGCATTTATTCAGTTTGATGGTCTGTGAGTTTCTTGGATATGTGGGGCTTTTGTCTCCCATGAGTTCAGAGAAATTCTTCATGATTTTTTTTCAAATCCTTTTTCTTCTTCATACTCTCTCTCTTTTCTCCTGCAGTTCCAATTCCATGACTATTAAGCTGTTTGATATTGTCCCACACGCTTAGGTGTTCTATTCTTTTTTCTCACCCTTTTCCTCTTTTCTCTTTGTATTTCAATTAGGTGATTTCTACTGACCTGTCTTCATGTTCCCTTCATGCTTTCCATAGGTCATCCAAGTCTCCAGAAGAGTCTATGCGAGGCATTCTTTGTTACTGTATTTTTCATTTCAAGCACTTCTGTTTGATTTTTTTCTTATAATTTCTGCATAAATTACCTGTCTGATCTTGCATGTTGTCTTTATCATGATTAATCTGTTTATTAATCATAGCTGTCTTAAATTTCCAGTCAGAGTCCTGTCTGAATCTGGTTCTGATTACTTTACATCTTACTCACTTCATAATTTTTTGGTTGAAAAGCTAAGCTTCTTGGATTAGACAGAAGAGACTGAGGAAATTATTTTCATGCCTGGAAATGAGCAGAGTTTTCCTTCTGCTAGTATCTTTAGTGATGGGATAGGAGTTAATCTAGTGAGAGGTTTGATTGGATTTGAGATTTGTTGTTGTTATGGTTACCCTCAGTGTACCACAGACTTCAAATTCCTGGGGCAAAGCTTTTAGGGTAGAGAATGGTTTTTCAGAGTCTGTTCTGTTTGACACTCTGCTTTAGGCCTTCTCTTTGCCCTGGGCCTCAGAGAGCATCTCTTTAACACGCTCCTCCTCTCTTGTTCCTTTCCCACCATTCCTTCAGGTCTTAGCAGGTACACAAAGTCTGTTATCTGGGCAGCAGAGGAACTAGGGGTGTGTATTTATTGTTATGATTAAGCCTTAGTCTTAGGCCCTGTCTCCTTGCTTCTCAGTAGGAGGCTTTCCTAGTTCTCCTGCCCCTTCCCCTTAAGGGCAGCTGTTCTTGTCCTGCTTTCCAGTAGATTAAGGTTTTTGTCTCATAGGAAAGACAGGGGAGAAAGATCTGGGCAGAATTTGGGGCAGCTCCCCCCTGTCTGAGCCACAATGGACATTTGCTTAGGACTCTTCCTGACCCATTCCGTGGGTATCCTCTGGGTTCCAGAGAGAACTAGCAATTTGGTGCAGACTCCCCAGATTCTGAGGCTTCACACTGTCCAGTCAGCCTCACTCATCCTTTTCCAACTTCTTGATTATTCTAGCTCAAGTCTTCCTATCTGTACCTTGTTGCACCTGCCACAGGTAAGGTGTTGCTTCCCTCTCCTTTTTCACCACAACATTTGTGTTTTCCAGGTTGGGTCCATTTGTTTGCCCCTTGACCTCAGCTCTTTGTTGGGTTCAAAAACCCATTCATGAATTCGAGATTAATCTGACTGTCTTCCATTTTAAGAGTGTGCACATCTTTTCAGATTGAGAAAACTTGTAAGTTCAAATGCAGAGCCGCCTTCTTATATCATTTGTATCATTTATATCACAGAGTGACCTCAACCACACACCCTACCCTGGGTCTCAAGTCCTCTGTTTAGATAAAATGAACTGCTTTCTCCAGGACTCTCATAGCTTGATAGCTTGTGAAGCTTACACACTGCAATACACCCTCACCTGAGAGCCATTCAAAACCCACCTGCAGAGGCCCCACTATGTGCCAGGACCTGCAGTTGGCCTTTAGGATAACAGGATCCATGAGGCTCTGTTGATCCCACTAAGTGACGCTCTTGGCTCCATGGGGAAAGGGAACCAGATGGAGTAATGACCCAAATCAATGAGCAAAAGGCCAGGGCCAGGTCAGCATGGCACTGCAGGACCGAGGACTCTATGTTGGGCACACCTTCTCTGTGACTTCCAAACCTGCTCCACAAGGATCACCACCTGCGAGGCCTTGGACAAGACAACCCCCTCCAGGGCCTGTTGCCTGGTCTGTCTAGTCCAGATCTTGGCTCAAAGTCATCTCCTCCAGGAGGCTTTCCTGAACCTCAACCTGAAATAATGACACAGTCCTGCTTTGTTTTCTTCATAGCACCACGAAAGTGAAAGTGTTGGTCGCTCAGTCCTGTCTGACTCTTTGCAACTCCATGGACTGTAGCCTTCCAGGCTCCTCTGTCCGTGGAATTCTCCAGGCAAGAATATTTGAGTGGGTTGCCATTCCCTTCTCCAGGGGATCTTTCCAACCCAGGGATCAAACCTGAATCTTCTTCACCGCAGGCAGATTCCAGGTGTTTCATAGCACCATACCCATCACTACTAGATATTACGTTATATTCTTTACCTGTTTACTTGGTTCTTGTCTGTATGCTCTTAATCCTGCACATACCAAATGTGAATCTTTTATTCATTCATAAATAAGTATTTATGTCTTAATCAGTGATCTGCCCTAGGAGCTTGATATTTAGCAGTAAACAGGAAGACTAACATCATTACCCATATGGAGCTCACATTTTTGTCAAAGCATTCAATAAATAGGTAAATAAATAATATAGAGACAGCATGATAGACAGTGGTAAATGATCAGAAGATTAAAGTAGGCAAGAGGAGGGGTGAGAAGTGTCAGGAGGCTGGGGTGCAGTTTAACGTGGGAGGTCAGGAAAAGTCTTTCTGGGAAGGACTCGTGTGAGCACAAACTGGATAGATTTAAGAGTGTGGGCCATGAGGGTGGCCTGGGGAAGCACTCCAGGCCATGGGAACTACAAGCAGAGGTAGGAGGCATACTGGTGCACCAGAGGGTCAGCAAGGAGGCCCGTGTGGGCGGGGCAGAGTGGAGGAGGGACTCTGGGGGACCTTGGGGATTGGGGAAGTATACTGGCGTCATCCTAGAAAGATTGGGAGCCATGGAGTATGTGAGCAGAGGAGAGAGATGGTTGCCCAGTGTTGTTAAAGGTTCTGTTTCTGCTCAGTGGAGAAGAGACCACAAGAGGCAAGAGCAGAATCAGGGGGATAGTTGGGCAGAATAATCCAGGCTGTGGGCAATGGTGGATCAAATCAGGATGAAAGCGTAGGGTTAGAGATGTTGAGTTTAAAAAACCCCGACACAGCACGTGGCACACGGTAGACCCTCAGGGGATTAAGCCGTGATGATCAGTGTCGAAAGGTGCTGAGAAATATGAAATGGAAGCTCGCAGCTGCCTGCCCTCATCGGAATTCAGTCTCTCCCAGGGGATTGAAAAGACAGAGCCTGGGACTGCAGAGAGAAATTGCCCCCCTCCCCGCCCCCGACAAAGCTGTCCAGGGAGGAAGTTTCCTGTGTTGAAGCAAGAGAAAGGGGGCAGGTTATGTAAGTGATAAAACGCTAACACTTCCCATGTTCAATACAAGCTTCAATTACACGCATTCGGATACTTTTAAGGGGAAGGTAACCTTTGAAAACGATTTCCTTTCTCTCGGTTAAAAATTATGTATTTAAAAGGTTGGGAGGCAAAAATATGTGTGCGGTAGCTTGAAATTTCCCAAATCAAACCCTTTCTTCCTGTAATATATTCAGTTGATGGGTCTTTTAACTAGATGTGATGTTGCATTCACACAGGGGACAGGTCACGTGTTTGCCTTTGGCGTGAAACTGACAGCCACTTTCGGTTTTTTAAAATGTGCCTTTTAAGCAGTGGAGGTAATTCTAAGAAGAAAACAAACAAACAAACAAAAAAGGCAGTCCCAAAGCAAATTAGCCTCCAGCTGTGGAAAGCTGGGTTTCACGGCTGTCGGGTTTTGATCTTGGAGAGAGAAACTGGCGAAGAATCCAAGGCAAGCTTGTAGGAGGCTCTGGAGAGCGGAGAGGCAGACATGAGAGAGGCAGAGCCACTGGCTGGGCCTCCTGGTGGGGACCCAACTCTGTCACAGCCACTGGGTCGTCCGGAGCCCACAATCTCCCTGCGATGCCCCAGTTTCCCCAATGGGACCCGTCTTTCTCTGCGGTCCCTCCCCAAGTAAAACTTTTAATTGCTGAAGGACAATAAAGTTTGGGGGAAGTGAGGGAAGTATAATTCTGGTGAATTGGGGATGATTTAATTTAAGGAATAAAAATGAGGGGAAATGCCCTCCTGTCTTCTACAGGGAGGACATTGGCTAACTCAACTGTAAATGAAAGGTCAGGATTTGCAATACAGCTACATGCTCATTGCCACATTTAATCCCCCCTCCACCCCCCGCAGAAGCCTGTACCATGCTCAACCACTAAGTCGTGTCCAACTCTTCGTGACCCCTCGGACTGTAGCCCGCCAGGCTCCTGTCCATGGGATTCTCCAGGGCAAGAGTACTGGAGTGGGCTGCCATGCCCTCCTCCAGGGGATCTTCCCAACCCCCATCTCTTTCATCTCCTGCGTTGTCAGGTGGGCTCTTCACCACTGGCACCATCTGGGAAAATCCCATAATCTTCGGAGGTGGGTATCATCACCATCAACTCATAAATGTGGAACCAGAATCTCAGGAAATGAGTGCGCCAGGGAATCAGGCAGAACTGGGTTGTAGCTGTGCTGCCTTTGGATCACATGTTTTGCAAGTGCCTGGGCTCTGAGTCCTGGAAAAAGAAAAGGGCCCTGAGGGTGGTCTGCACCTTTATGAGGTTCCCCAAATGCTGAGAGAGAGCACATGACTGCACTGTGGGTTTGCAGAAGGCTGGCATCTCTCTCCCAGGAGTCAATCACAGAGGCGCCACCCCTTCCTCAGAGGACCAAATGAGAAAAGGTAGTCCCATGGGATTAGCCTCTGGGCTTCGTTCCTGGTGAAACGTGGTTGAAGAAAGCTGCAGCTGAGACTGCAGTGAAGCTTCTCACTCTCCCCTCCAGGGCTCTGCAAAGGCCTGCAATTGGCAGGGTTTCAGGGTGACACCTGAGCAGTCAGCTGCCAGAAGAATCGCCGCCTGCATCCCTCCAGCCCTAGGATCGGAGACCCCAAGAGAGGAACTTATACTTGCCTAGAGACAGTGGACCCTGGTTCACACGCTGGGGAGGAACAGGGGACATGTACCACCTTAGGGTCAACTTCTGTATTCATCTCTTCCGGACCCTTCCACCCTCATTGTCCCGTTTCAGCCTGATCCCAACATCCCAAACTCAGTACCATCCAAACACCAGATGCTCTGAAGCAGCTCAGCAAGACACTGAAGTTCAACTTGGCTGTTTCACGAGTCCCAAACCAATTTCAAAACAAACACATCATTGACAGCTGATGGCTCAGTCTTCACTGTTTCTTGTTTACATCCCACTCAGGGTGAGGTGCAGTTAGAGATGGATTCTGCCGTCTACAGCCCCGAGAGACCCAGGGAGGTGGGACTTACACCAAAACTCCCCGCTCAACCCCAGGGCCCCCTCAGTCTATTCTCTGTATCTGCAACACTTCTCGCATATCCTGATGTCATCTCAAACTCAATATGCCTGAAACGCATATTTGAAACCTAGCTCATCATCTTTCTACCCAACTGCCCCTAACCTGTTTCCCCAATGAACAGGATTTATTCAACAACCTTCTCAGTCACCCAGGCTTAGAAGTTTAGCATCACTATAAAATTCCACTGCATTTGCAAGTGGCTTTAAGGTATGCCTTCTTACCCTCATCTTATTGTTATGGCCGTGCGCCATTCTAAATCGTTTCACTTGTGTCTGACTCTGTGCGACCCTATGGACTGTAGCCTGTCAGGCTCCTCTCTCCATGGGATTTTCCAGGCAAGAAGACTAGAGTGGGTTGCCATGCCCTTCTCCGGGGGATCTTCCCAACCCAGGGATCGAACCCATGTCTTTTACATCTCCTACATTGGTAGGTGGGTTCTAGTGTCACCTGGGAAGCCCCAGGTTATAGCATACACTGCCTCTGGCCCCACCCACAGCCTCTGGCTTTACCCCTTCAGCGCTGGCCTGAATCCCAAGACCCAGCTCCTGTACTGCATTGCCTAAAGACTTTCTCACTCTAATCTCCTTTAAGGCAGACCAGAGGGGCCAGGGAATTAACTTTCTTGGCAAGAGCTTTCAACAAGGAACTACAATTCCTTCAGCCCTCAGATGGGATCATTCCTGGGTCCCAGAATTTCCCCAGCAGAATTAAGCTTCATCCACCCACAGGGTGAGAAACATGGCCAGGCTAGACCCGGCCCAGAGGACGTCACCCAGAGTAGCTTGAGGATGTGTCTCCAGAATAGAAAGACAGGACCAAGGCTACAAGGAGCCAGCGGCAGGACTGCAGCGAGGAAGGTTTGTCCTTAGGCCCCTGGAAGGAGCCCAGACTCGGAGGAAGAATTGAGCAGTTGGGCTGGGACGGGGGGTGACCTGGAACAGACGAAAGTCCTAGAGAGGGACAGTATCTCAGGGGCAAGTCTGGGGGAAAGGCACCCGATATATCAAAACAGTCACTTTGGAAAACTCAGTGTCATGAAGTTGAACTTCTGCATAACCCTTACCCAACAGCTCCACTCCTGGACCCATGTTCCACAGGGAGGCAGCTGTGTGGTCTTTGGAAGATGTTAGTAACATCCCTATCCACAAGAGCTCAAAGAAGGAAAGCAGTGAAACCCTGTCTAGAGTTGATGGATACACAAATGGTTGTTGCATGTTCGTACAGGAGAACCCAACCATCAAAACGAACAAGGTACACAAACTAATGCAGCCAGGCGGATAAACCTCACCAACACAGTAGCACCAAAGGAAGTCACACACAGGGAGAGGGGCGGTCACAGCACAGACAGGAAGTTAATGTTTGCTTGAGGTTCAGAAGAGCACAGGCAAATACACTCTTAGAAGTCAGAGGGGTGGACACAGGGGGAGTGCACAGAGGATTTCTGGAGGCCACTTCAGCTGTTTGCAAAAAATCTTCTCTTATCCAGCTATGATTTGTGAGTTTTTCTTGTCATATACTGTGTTACACTGTAATAAAAAAGTGTCCTTAAGAGGCCCTAGGGACTTTGCTGTGCTGGATGGAGAGGTGTGTTGAACCATCATATTGAACCAAACCTGCCAGTACATACCACCTGCCAACAAGTGGTCTGTGCATGCTGAATGAATGAATGAATGAATGCCTAAACTCACAAACAAATGAACAAGGAAATAATGAACAAATGCATGCATGAAGCAATGAATGGATGAGTCAGGAGTGAATGAACATATGAACGGACAAAATAAAGGATGAAAGACTGAAGAAATCACCGAGGACTGAGTGCACGAGGGGCCAGGTGCACAAATGGACAAAGGAAGAATAATGGAATGAATGAAAGGCCACACCACAGAAGTAGGAATGAATGAAACAAGGGGTGAAAGGCAGAATAAACCCACACCTACATGTGTGAGAAGAGACGCCTGCAGGCAATCAGAAGTGAAGGAATAAAAACTGAGGAGGTGAATGAGTGAGTAGAGGGACAGCTAATGCCTGAGTGGAGTCCTGAAACGTGTATGTCCCCAGGAGAACCAAACCTCAAAGTCCAAGGGCAGCATCTTCTCGCAGACATGAGTCCAAGGCCTTGGTGGATCGGCAGCAGAAGTCCCTTAGGTGCCCTCATTTCAGATTTAATAAGAATATTATTGAGCAAACGTCAGCTGAAGTTGCCGAGCACACTGCTCCACAGGATTAACTCTGGTTCAGAGGGAACAGCTAAATGGAATTGACTACATTGTTTTCACAATTAGGTCACAGATAATTACCTATTATGTAGCAAACCCCCAGCATGATTTTAATAATTGCTATTTAAATAACACATTTTCACTGTCTCCTTATAAATTAACCTCTGGGAGGTGTAATTACTATCTGTGTGGGAAAGTTTGCTGAGCGGACTGGGAATGAGAAAGGGGGTTGGCATCATCACCATGATCATCCTGGGAGCCCCTGAGGCCAGGCAATACTGGAGACAGAGCTCAAGTTTGGGAAAACCTGGGTCCAGGACATCAGGGCCTGGTCAGCGCTCCCTGTGAAGTGAAGATGGTCTCCAAATGCCCAAACTCCCCAGGTTATCCAGGAACTCTCACTCTAGACCCAGATCAGGCTCAGAGTTAGTCACCCCCCAACTGTGTCCCCACAGCTCAAGTACATCCTCATCACAGGGTAATGGGGTCTCCGTTTTCCCCCCACCAGACTGAGGGCAGGATCCATCTCTTCCTCAACACATGCTCAGCTCCCAGCCCAGGATCTGCACAGTAGGTGCTCAGTGAACGCTGGGGGAGGAATGCATAGGTCTTGCTGGGCAGTGTGGGTTTGGGAAGCTGTTTCAGCTCCTTTCAGAGCCACGAGGTTTGATGAGCAGATGGCTACTCGCCATTTCCTCACGGAGCTTGTCACAAGGCTCCATCGCTGATGCTCTTCCAGTGTCACGTGTTCCCTGGACTCCACCTGCATCAGTCCGTCTCAGCCCCTCCCCACTCCCTGCCCACTGTCTCTAGGACCTAGTGGGCCCGAATGTATGGAAACAAGCTGGTGCAACTCTGCATAGAATGAATATCCACAAACTCTGTTAGGGGGCCGGGGCTCTGCTCTGATCAAAGTGCATGAGGGTTAATGCAACTCTGGGTCCCCACATTGACCCTGACCCAGCGCCAGCAATGACCAGAGGTTAGTGAGTGGTCTAACCCCCCACAGGGATGGATGGGAGACCTGCTCAGTCCTCTGTGAGCCCCTGGAGGAGCTGGATGGGGAAGCCAGGTTCCTGACAATGACCTGCATGTTGCCCCTGCTGTCCATCCTGTGGACTGAATGCTGTGTATTTGCACCTGTGACTCTGGAATTTCTCCCAACTTCCAAAAGTCTACTTTCTTGAATAGTTCAGCTCACTCAAACTGTCTCTCTTTCTCTAAGGTCTTGGAAACCACACCTGATGAGGTCTCACCTGCAAATGTGACAGAGAGTCTGTCGCCCTCTTGTCTATGTTTGACCCTCCTGACCATTTGGATGACAATTAACTCCTTCCCCAACCAGCCCTGATGAAACTGACCACAGCAGGGGGACAGAGACAGAAGACCAGCCTAAGAGGGAATTCACACTGATCACAAGGGCCTGAACTCCATGGGGAGAAGCGAGGACTCTCCCCATCAGCAAGAGGAGCAGGTTGGGGGAGCACAGTAGTGAGTTCCCTGCAGCCGAGCTGAGTGGCGCCCTCGTCCAGGGAGTCAGGAACCTGGAGGTGACCCCTGGTGGGCCCAGGGCATCCGTGACCATGAGGTGCCTTGGTGTCTGTCACCTGTAGAACTTCCATCAGTCCCAGGACCTACCTGTCTCCCAACTCGCCATGGTGTTGGACATAGAGACCAAATGACCGTCTGGCCAGTCATCTCCATGGGCTCTGCCTGGTGGGGCTGTCCTGGCTGGACTCCTCCACGCCCTCCGCTTGCCCAGAGCAAGTCCAGCCCTGAAGGGGCAACCCTAGCAGCTGTCCCGGGATACTAACAACAGGCCACCTCTGGCTGGGGAAACCACGGGTGGTCGGACAGGCAGCTGAGAATCCTCTTATATTTTCTTCATTCTTCAGTTTGTTCTTGACCATCACACGTTGACCTTGGAGACAGAGGAAGAAGCTATAAAAATTAAAGGAGAAATAGGCAGCAGTGACTCCCACAAAATGATATCATTTCCTTCTACACAATTAAACATGGACATTTAAAACATCCTGGTCACACGCTGCACTGACTCCTATTAGGGAAGATTATTTGATAATAAAAGGACTGGAGGTTTCTGACTGTCTTGGTCAGTTCAGGCTGCCACAACCAAATGCCACAGGTTGGGTGGGTTTAAACCACAGACATTTCTTCTCACAGATCTGGAAGTTGGAAGTCCAAGATCAAGGTGTCAGCAGGGTGGTTTTCTGGAGGGGGCTGTCTTCCTGGTTTGCAGATGGCCACCTTCTCACTGTGTTATCACATGGCCTTTCCTGGGTGCTCACCTCTAGGGGAGAGAGCTCTGATACCTCTTCCTCTTCTAAAGATGCTAATCCTTCAGACTAGAGCCTCATTCTTAACTGCATCCTTACAGGCCCCGCCACCTAATACAGCCACACTGGGCGTTAGGGCTTCAGTGCATGAGTTTGGACTGGACACAAATATTCAGCCAATAAATCCATAGCACCAGCATTTAAAGAGCAAAAGAACCACAGTCTTCAGAGTTACACAGCCCCAGATTTAAGTCTCAGCTCAGCCGCTTCCTTGTATGAGTTTCATTCACTTTCCAAACCTCCGTCTTCTCATTTCTAAGGTGGCAGATGACCTACTCTCACAAGGTTGCTGGGTGGGTTTTTAAATAGGTTTCTCAACCTCAGCACTCTTGACATTTGGGGCCAGATGATTCTTTTCCTGGGGGCCTTTCCTGCACATTGCGGGTTTTTAGCAACAGACATGGACTCTTCCTGTTAGATGTCAGGAACACACTCCCCACGCCACCCCCACTGAGCTATCACAACCAAATTCATCTCCAGACATTGCCAGATGTTCCCAGAGGGGCAGAAAGCAACCCCTGTTGAGAACTACTGCTTCAAATGGAGCAATGTGAGTAAATGCAGCTTCTGGGATATCTCGAGCATCAAGAAAAAAAAAAAAACACAGTAGTAGTTGTTATCGACTAAGTGAAGAATAAAGATAAAGGCGAGGTTGTCTTGGAAGAGATGCTTCCTGCCTCTTTGCCTCTTTGGAAATTCCCTTGATGGGCTGCTAAGCTAGTTTGATAATCTCTTATCCTTCTGATAAAATAAAGCTCGACTGCAGAAAGCTTTATCATCAAAGAAAAAAAGAAAAGAGAAAGTGCTCACACTGTGATGTCCATGAAATCAATTTCTTAGCAAGGTCCCTGGTTGCAAAGAGGCGGAGGGCAGCCCCTCGCCCCTGCCTGTGTCCCCCCACTGAGGATGAGACGAGAGTCTCGCTGCATCCCCACAATGGCTGCAAAAGGGGCATCCTCCTCCCATCCGGCAGATGAGGAAACCAAGGCTGAGAGGTGATGTCACTGCAAGGTCATGGGATGCCACCTTCCTAAGCACCTATCAGGTGAGACCTAGCTGCAGGGTAAGGGAGTTAGAGAAGGCGAGGTTCAGAAAAAGAATGAGACCGGCACTTTACAGGAACAGATCATCTTTAATGAGGTGAGAAGAGGCAGCAGTCAGATTAGTGAGCTGCTGCGCTTACCCAAGAAAAGAGTAAGTATATATAGGCATGTATGTGGAAAGTTACTGTCTTAAGGGGGCCTGTTCTTCTCCAAGGTTGTTCAGAGTGGTTATCTCTTAAATGGCTGGGGCAAGGAATTTTGGAGATCGGCCAGAGGCTGGACAGGCTGGGGAACTGTGCATAATCAACCTAATGTCCATTTTTGTTTTTCGGGTGAGAGAGTTCTTTGTTTTACATAGAATGGGAATGGTGGGGAGGACCTGGAGGGGAGTTTTAACTCCAGACTATTTTGAGCCATGTAACTTTCCTTCCCTAGCAATGACCAAAGTCCCTGCTCCACGGAGATGCCATTGTGCTGAGGAGCACCAGTGATAGGGGTGAAGACATAATACATGTCAGGGTGGTCAGTGCAGGGAAGAAAAATCAAGCAGCCTCGTTAGTCCTAATGAAGCACCTGCCCATTTCCTTCTGCCCCAAGGCTTCCCAGAGCTACTTTCTGCAGGAGAGCCTCCTGGACACAAAGAACACTCTTAAAAATGGAAAAATGGGTGTATGGAGTAGGACCAAGGACCCTTCCTTCCTTCACTCACATACTCATTGATCACCCCTCGGTGTAAGTCCTTAGAAGCAGGCACACCAGGGCCCTCCTGGGACTCACACGCCAGCTGGGGTCCTGATCCTACAAGTCAGCACACACCACACAGTCATGCCAGCTCCAGGCCTGTCTCAGCCCCGAGTCCCTTGTCTGTATGATGCAAATGGTAATGATACTTACTGACCCATCCCCAGTGCTGGGAACGTGTTGAGGGTTCATGGGCTTCCTCTCTGCCCTGCCTCATGATGCCTGGCGTAACCACAATGCACAGATTAGGAAACAGAGGCCCAGAGAAGTGACCAAAGCTGCTTGACCTGATAGTCAACAAGTGGCTTCAGGGTCAGAGGACCCCACTATGTGTCCAGGCTTGGCCATTCCCCAGCTGGGTGACCTCAGCAAGCCTCTCACCACCCAGCCTGTGTCCTCACCAGCAAAGTGGTTGATGGTGGTACCTGCCCTGCGGGGCTGTTCAAAGTGGGAGGGAGATGGTGCTCAGAACTCATAGGACAGGCCCGGTGCAGAGCGGCTGTGGTCACAGTGATAGCGCCTCCTTGTCCTGTGGCGGTCACTGCGTGGGTCCTCCTGGCAGCCCTTAGACAGACACGCTCTTGTAATCCTTATCCAAATGTGCTGTGGTCTCCAGTTTGCACGTGAGCAAACAGACTCAGCAGAGGAGAGTCGCCATTTGCCCAGATCACACACAGATGTGAAAAGCAAAATCAAGATTCTACCTTAGAGAATTCTACCTGTGCTTTGGACTGCAAGGATTTTTTTCTGTTTCCACTTCTGTTATTATTCTTTCTCTCTCTCTAGCTTGTTTCCTGCCACCCATTCATGTTGATCAGGCTTTATTTCCTCTTTTCCCTCTACTGGTTTGGAAATTCCATATTCTAGTCTCTCTCTTAATTGTTTGGCCTTAAAAATCATAATAAGCACACTTGACTGAACATAGTCTAAAGCAGATCGGTGTCCCTGCTCTCTGTCCCAACAGCACAAAGACTCAGGATTTGCTTCCTCTGGTGTTCTTTCCACCTCAGTGTTGTGCTTTGCAGACCTGTGGTCCCAGCCGCTTGATGTCTCTGCATTGGCTGTAATTAATGTGGTGCTACACCTATCTACTATTATCTGCTCCAGATTTAGTCATCTTTTTGCTCTCTGTTGCTGGTTTGATCCTCTCTTTCTTTCTGGGCTCAATGGCCTTATTTCTGAGTGATTTTTTTTTTTATCAGTTTCTGAAAAGGTCTTGCAAGTGCCTTGTTTTCTTAAAGTGTATTTCTCATTTAATTTTGAATAATTTAGATGTGTCTAGAATTTCCCTTTGCTTATTTTATTTGGCACTAAAATATCTCACCTCCTGGCTCTCTGTCCTCTACTATTTCTAGGGAGAATCTACTGCCTGTTTGTCATTCGCTGGTAAGTAATCTGTCTTCTCTCTAGCTACTTTTTTCCTAAAAAAACTTTTTATTTTGTATTGGGGTATAGCCGATTGACAAACAGTATGATAACTTCAGGTGAACAGTGGAGGGACTCAGTCATACATACACATGTGTTCATTCTCCCCCAATTTCCCCTTCCATCCAGGCTGTCTCTGGCTACTTTTTAAAGATTTTCTTTTTTCTTAGCATTCTGCATTTTCACTACAGTATATGCCTAATCATCGTTGTTGTTTTTTTTCCATTTATTTTTATTAGTTGGAGGCTAATTACACATTGTTTTAATTTTATGTAACCTTCTTGAGATTATTAGAGATGATTAAAGAGGGAAAAGGCACTGACTGGTTTGTGGGTTGGAGGAAAGAAATTTGCCTAATATATCAGCCTGTTTTTTTTTATTAATAGTATCTTAATCTTTTGGGAGCTGCTGCTACAGTCCATGGGGTCGCAAAGAGTTGGACACGATTGAGTAGCTAACACACACACACATAACAGAATACTATAGATTGGGTGGCTTATAAACAACAGAAATTTATTTCTCGCAGTTTTGGAAGCTGGGAAGTCCAAGATTGTGTGGACAGATTGAGAGCCCAAATCCTGCTTCTCTGTTCTCATATGGTGGAAGGGGCTTGCAGAGTTCTCTGAGGTCTCTCCTGCTGCTGCTACTGCTAAGTCACTTCAGTCGTGTCCGACTCTGTGCGACCCCATCCCTGGGATTCTTCAGGCCAGGACACAGGAGTGGGTTGTTATTTCCTTCTCCAATGCATAAAAGTGGAAAGTGAAAGTGAAGTCGCTCA
Organism: Muntiacus reevesi; assembly: GCF_963930625.1. Lineage (NCBI taxonomy): Eukaryota > Metazoa > Chordata > Mammalia > Artiodactyla > Cervidae > Muntiacus > Muntiacus reevesi. The sequence goes on from NC_089251.1 coordinate 114,413,975, forward strand.
GCCATGTCCGACTCTTCGAGACCCCATGGACTGCAGCCTATCAGGCCTCCTAAAAGGTCACTAAACCCTTTCATGAGGGCTCCACCCTCATGACCTAATCACCTCCTGAAGGTCCCACCTCCTAATATCAACATGTTGAGGATGTCATGGGGTTTCAACATACGAATTTGGGAGGACACATTCAGTCTACACAAATACTCGTGTTAATATTAACTGATAAGCATTATAGCTAGCATATGTTGAAGGCTTACTTTGTGCCAGGCACTACTCTAAGTGATGTATGTGTGTGTTTGTCTGTTTATTACATCCTTCAAAGTCCTTCTAAGGAGAGTACTAGTATTTTCCTCATTTTACAGATGAGGAAACTGAGGCAGAGCAGTTGAATTCACTAGATAAAGGGAGTTAGGTAGAAGGTGAGGGTGGCATGGATGTGAGGGTCAGTCAGGTCAGAGTTCACATCCCCATCTGGCCCCTCATCTAGTTATGTGGCCTTGAGCAAGTTATTCCCCTTTTCTGAGCCTCTGTCAAATGGGGGATGGGCTAGGACCCCTGCAGAACCTGAGGCCCGGCAGGGGCTGCAGAGATGAGCATTCCCCCCTCCCTCCCTGAAGTTATAGTTGACGCCAAGTCTCTGTTCTGGTTCTAGGCACCCTTGGGGCTGGGATGCCCAGAGGAGGAGATGGTCCTTTAGAAAGAGACAGGGGTTGCCTGGACCACCTTCTGGGAATTTCTAGGAGTCTGGGGGGGTCCCAGAAATCCCGTGTATACGAAATACTAGTGTCACTGCTGGAGTCCAAATCCCCCATGGCAGGGAGCAGCAGACCCCCATCACCAACTCTGCAACCATCCTCAGGGTGGTGAGCTCTGCAGATGAGGCTGGCCTCCAGAACACAAGGATATCTTTGAATACTTCTTAATGAAAAACATATTTACGTCCAAGCCAAAATTATATTGTCAGCAGTTAATTATCACTTGTCAAACAAGTGTGTGCCCAGATTGTGGGTTTAATTTTCAAATAGGTTTGCAAAAGCCTTGTTCCTCTCTTTTGATGAGGTCTCTGAAAGAAAAAGAGAGGCATTCATTGTAGGAAAGAATGCTTTTTTTAAATCAGATTTTTAAATAAACAGGTTTCCTTGGTGTCTGAGTTAGGGTTCTTTGCAAGCAACAACAACAACAAAAAAAACCACTCAGTGTAGTTTAGATAGAGAGAAAGAAGCTGAAGTGGGGGGCATTCCAGGGCCAGGAAAGTGTATGGGCCCCGGCCTGGTCAGGGCCTGACTCTGGAAAAGTAGGAAGATCTTCGGATTGAGTGGGGCTATAAAAACGGAGAAAGGTTAAGCAACCATTCACCCGCCAGGTGGCCCAAACCACGAGGTAGAGGGCTGTGTGTCTGGTGAGAAGGAAAGGCAGAAAGGGGTACCTTGGGGGCTGGTGGTTCATGCTGGTTTGGGTGCATTAAACTCAGGCAAGGAGCTGGGAGCAGACGGATGGCCCATTGTGGAGCTGGGCAAGAGGTATGTCTTTTTTTTTTTTAAGTCTTTTTTAAAAAATTAATTTATTTTAATTGGAGGCTAATTAATTCACAATATTGTAGTGGTTTTTGCCATGCATTGACATGAATCAGCCACAGGTGTACATGTCTTAAAGACAAAGTTGTAAATCCAGCCCAGATCCCACTCACATCAGTCAAGAGAAAGGACTTGTTCCCTACCAGGGGACACCTCTCCCCAGCTCACAGGAAGGTTCCCCTGGCAGAGCACCCCAACGCCAGCACCATCCCTCCAGCTCCCAGTACACGGGCTGGAACAGGAATTCTGCTGTGGGTTTTCCCAAGCACGATGGCTGCCTCCTGGGATAAAAGCTCGGATGTCTGAGTGGCTGGTGGCATCGGCGATGTGACGGCTGGCTGGTGATGAGGAAGCCGTAGGGGTGGATGAGCCAACCTGGGAGGGAAGGACTAGGGCAGAGGGCTGTCAGGGTATGTCCTGGCCTCCTGGGGTCCATGCAACCCCAACACAGAGCAGCTCAGAGCTCAGAATGGGGAAGAGAAATGCAAATGGAATCCCTGAGAGCCCATTTTTCCCCAGGAGGACCCTCAGTGCTCAGTGGCATGGCGAGGTCACCTCACTACTCAACATCCAGGGGCGCTAGTGGTAAAGAACCCGCCTGCCAATGCAGGAGACTAAGAGATCCCTGGGTCTGGAAGATCCCTTGGAGGAGGAAATAGCAACCCGCTCCAGTATTCTTGCCTGAGAAATCCCATGGATGGAGGAGCCTGGCAGGCTACATACAGTCCATGGGGTCACAAAGAGTTGGACACGATTGACACGACTTAGTACACACTGGAATGTCCCAGAACAGTCACACCTGCATGAGAACCCTGGGGAGAGCACTCAGAGCCCAGCCCTGGATCCTGAGGAGCCAGCTGGGGGCCCTGGCCCAGGGCCTGGCATCTTTGTGAGGCTGGGCAGTTCCTAAGCCAGGCCTGTGACCCCCTTGTGAGAACAGGGGTGTCCCTAGAAGCTGCTCCAACAAAGGTCTGTCTAGTCAAGGCTATGGTTTATCCAGTGGTCATGTATGGATGTGAGAAAGCTGAGCACTGAAGAATTGATGCTTTTGAACTGTGGTGTTGGAGAAGACTCGAGAGTCCCTTGGACTGCAAGAAGATCCAACCAGTCCATCCTAAAGGAGATCAGTCCTGGGTGTTCATTGGAAGGACTAATACTGAAGCTGAAACTCCAATACTTTGGCCACCTGATGTGAAGAGCTGACTCATTTGAAAAGATCCTGATGCTGGGAGGGATTGGGAGCAGGAGGAGAAGGGGACAACAGGGGATGAGATGGTTGGATGGCATCACCGACTCAATGGACATGAGTTTGAGTAAACTCTGGGAGTTGGTGATGGACAGGGAGGCTTGGCATGCTGCGATCCATGGGGTCGCAAAGAGTCAAACACAACTGAGCGACTGAACCAAACAGAACTGAGGAGCTGCTCCATAGGACTGCCGTGACCAGTAAGGGACAGCATCTCATTGAGGACAGCGTCTCCCACGGGAAGCCAGGTCAGCATGCAGGGGGTTCACTGCCTCAGCAAATGTCCACCAGAGCCCACCTGGGGGGCCCCATCTCAGCAACAGGGAGAAGCTCGGGTTCCAGAAAGGGGAGACACCCCAACATGAACAGTGGGCTGTGGTGTGGATGCAGATAGTAAGAGTCAGGAGTAAAACGCCGTGTGGAGAGGGGAGAGGGTGTTGAGGTTCTCTGTTGACGGGGGTCAGGGGAGGTCAGAGCAGGTGGCACTGGGGCAAAGACCTGAAGGAGGGGAAGGAAGGAGCAGGGAGACTCTGGAAGAGGCTCCAGGCAGAGGGAGGGCCCAGGGCCAGGCCTTGAGGAGGAGCAGGCGCTGGCCTCCTGGTCCAGGAAGGATGGAGGGCTGGGAGCAGGGAGTGAGTGAGGGGGATGGGCTCAGTGTGGGGGAGACGCAGGGCCCGGGGCCACCCTCAGCGTGGACTGGGCCCTCATGAGGCAGGAACCCTGGGGTGTGGAGCAGAGCAGGGGCGGCCCCTCCCTGAGTCTCACGGGGTCACCCGGCTCCTGCGGGGAGTGATGGGAGCAGGGACAGGGCAGAGGCAAGGACCAGCAGGAGCCCACTGCCCCGGTCCAGGCGAGATGGTGACCAGGGTGAGGGACCGAAGAGCAGGAGAAGATCCCAGATCTGGGGTCATGTGAAGGTTGAGCTAATAGGCCCGGGGGATTATTCACTCCATAAATTGTAACAATTATTTGTTCTTAAAACTTCATACTACTTCACCCAACATCCTCTTATCAATCAGTTCAGTTCAGTAGCTCAGTCATGTCCGACTCTTTGCAACCCCATGAATCGCAGCACTCCAGGCCTCCCTGTCCATCACCAACTCCCGGAGTTTACTCAAACTCATGCCCATCGAGTCAGTGATGCCATTCAGCCATCTCATCCTCTGTCGTCCCCTTCTCCTCCTGCCCCAAATCCCTCCCAGCATCAGGGTCTTTTCCAATAAGTCAACTCTTCACACAAGGTGGCCAAAGTATTGGAGTTTCAGCTTCTGCATCAGTCCTTCCAATGAACACCCAGGACTGATCTCCTTTAGGATGGACTGGTTGGATCTCCTTGCAGTCCAAGGGACTCTCAAGAGTCTTCTCCAACACCACATTTCAAAAGCATCAATTTTCCAGCGCTCAGCTTTCTTCACAGTCCAACTCTCACATCCATACATGACCACTGGAAAAACCACAGCCTTGACTAGACGGACATTTGTTGGCAAAGTAATGTCTCTGCTTTTAGGAGGATGTTTTAACCTTTGTTAAAGGGTTGCTTGTTTTCATATTATATCCTAATATATCCTGACAGTTATACCAATTTTAAATTAATCATAAAGTAGTACTTGTATGTGCGTATGTGTTCAGTCACTCAGTCGTGTCCAATTCTTTGGGACCGTATGGACTGTGGCCTGCCTGTCTCCTCTGTCCATAGGATTTTCCAGGCAAGAATACTGGAGTGCCATTCCAGTATTGCCATTTCCCACTCCAAGGGATCTTCCTGACCCAGGGACTGAACCCGAGTCTCTTGTGTCTCCTGCACTGGAAGGCAATTTCTTTACCACTGCAGCACCTGGGAAGCCCCGCACTTGTATATAAGCAGGAAAAAGACTGACGAAAGTAAAAACAACTGTCTTTGGGAAGGGAGCTATCAGCGATTTGTAACCTCTTTTATATTAATGTTTGCACTTTCCAAACATTAAGTAGGCATCGTTCACATTGAGGGGAAAGGTCAGTGTTATTAAGGAGAGGGCCGGCCTTTGGCGAGGCGGTCCTGTCCCCAGCTCTATCTTGGGCTCCGGACTCACTGAGTATCTGTCTCACCCAATTAGCCCCTTATTACTGGTCGTTTTGTTCTCTAATTGTCTGTCCTACATAATTTAGCACGCTCATAGGCTGTCTTGTTCTCAAACATTTAATTTAGTGTCTCTTGGCCTCAGTTTCTCATCGCCAAGTGCAAATATGGCAGAAAGGGAGATCTCTAGTGGCCTCTCGGCCCCAGCCCTCCCTCGGGACCTGGAATAGCAAAGCTGACTCTATACTAAGCCCTGTGCTCAGCCCTTCAGGGCCATTGGCTCATTTAATCAACAATCTATAAAGGAGGCATTAAGATGAAGATACAGAAGAACAGAGAGGCTCAGAAACTTATCCAAAGTCACACAGCTCAGAAGTCAACCTTGAACCCTGGCAGTCTGCTCCCTAGTCCCTGCTCTTCCTGCTCTATTGAATGTGCCTGGACCCTGTGCCAGAGGCTTGATAAAATATCAGAGTAATGTTAATAGAATCCATCACTGAGTGTCGCAGGTGTTACCACATCTAAGTCTGTCCCCCATCCCCTAAGGCAGACATCTGTATCTTCAACTCACACATAAGGGCACTGAGCTCAGAGATGTTAAGTAACTTCTCCAATGTCCCATAGGGAGGACATGGCAGAACCTGGACTGGAAAACAGGCCAGAGCTTGTGATCTACCAAGGGGTGGAGCTCGGGACCATTGACAGGGGCTGAACCTCCTCAATCAGGGTTTGCAATGAGATGTAGCCACACCCCAGGAGATGCCCCAGAGATTAAAGGTGAGATGCTGTCCTGAGCACAGGCTGGGAAGAGCAGGAGGCACAGAGTAGGGATGGAGGGAGCCTGGAAACCAAAGGGCCAATGTGTCTGGACCTGATGGGCTCCCTGTAGAGGCCCAGGTGCTGAGAAGGGCAGCATCACTTTATGGCTATGGCCGAATCGTCTACCTGGTGGAGACTGTTAGGCACAGTGATGTGGCTGGCTGCTGCCCAGGCTCTGGGGGGAATGACGATGGGTCCTAAACCTAGCAGGAGTTTCTTTCCCAACACAGTTGTTCTAGTTGTCATTGTCATGGCTGATAACATTTTGATAGCCATAAACTCAGAAAGTCTGGATGGGGCCCTGGAGAAGGGAGAGGCCTGGGATGGCTTGGACAGGATTTACAAGGGAAAAGGGGGTGACTCAAAACCTTGGGAAGACTCAGGTTGGGAAGCTGCCAGCCTCACCCACAGGTGGGGCATTTTATAGTCCCAGAAGCTATACTCACTGAATGTTAGCATCAGAGGATGTTAACGCCAAGTGGAACAATAAACGTCATAATCTTTGAGGATGAAAAATACTCTCTCCCCTGTCCCCTTGGGTCTCTTCTTGTTGCCCATCACCAGGTAAGCCCCTGGTGCCTAGATCATAGGCTGGCACAGAGCAGGTGGTTGGCGAACTGTTGGGTGAGAGGTTGGTTGTGTGAATGGGCCTCAGTTTCCCCATCTGTAAATGAGGGAGTCAACTCCAGGGTCTCTCTCCCATCCCCCACTCCTCTCCCCCACCCCCAAGGCCATCTTTTGGGAAGCCAGGAGGGCCAGGAAGACTGGAAATAGTGTTCATGCTCACAGATCTGAGGAAGGGCCTGCAGAGGTGACAGTCGAGCCCTCATCCCGCAGGGCTGGGCTGCAAGTTTCATTTCATACTTAGTACCCAAGCTGATATCATTGTGCTGGCTAGGCGCCTCATATGCAGTTATTAAATGTGATGTGCTGTAGGTGTATGATTGCTGGAAGTGTTTTTGCATAATTCATTAAAACTATAAAGTGTGTTATCGTATGCTATGTCCTGTGTTAAGGATGTAATGTGTATATTATTTTCCCTCAAGATCAGTTCAGTTCAGTTCAGTTGCTCAGTCGTGTCCGACTCTTTGCGACCCCATGAATCACAGCACACCAGGTCTCCCTGTCCATCACCAACTCCCGGAGTTAACTCAAACTCATGCCCATCGAGTCAGTGATGTCATCCAGCCATCTCGTCCTCTGTCGTTCCCTTCTCCTCCTGCCCCCAATCCCTCCCAGCATCAGGGTCTTTTCCAATGAGTCAACTCTTCTCATGAGATGGCCAAAGTATTGGAGTTTAAGCTTCAGCATCAGTCCTTCCAATGAACACCCAGGACTGATCTCCTTCAGGATGGACTGGTTGGATCTCCTTGCAGTCCAAGGGATCTCAAGAGTCTTCTCCAACGCCACAGTTCAAAAGCATCAATTTTTCAGCACTCAGCTTTCTTCACAGTCCAACTCTCACATCCATACATGGCCACTGGAAAAGCCATAGACTTGACCAGACGGACCTTTGTTGGCAAAGTAATGTCTCTGCTTTTTAATATGCTATCCAGGCCAATTCATGATCAAGGAATAATTGATACCATTGACTACATTGTTTATTCATCAACTTGGAAAAGAAATGGCAGCCTCGATGGTGGGCAAAACTCTCTACACTTCAAATGGGTCCTGAGAGCCAGAAGCTCCAGGAGGGGCAAAGAGAAGGGTCAGAAGAGAGATCAGCTGCAGCCACCAACCCGAACCGGGTGACAGTCAGGGCAGGAGGGGTTACCTGAGCACCTGCCTGTGGCTCCAATGAGGGCCCTGCAGAGGATCAGAGCTGGATCCTCATCTGTTCTCACTCACCTGCAGTCATCCCTCAGCCTCAGTTTCCTTGGCTGTAAAATGGAGATGAAAGCAGCTCCCTCCTTGCAGGGTGTCTATGAGGATTAAGTGAGAGTGTGCAAGTGAAGGGTGCCCAGGACACACAGGAAGTGCTCCCTGGTCTGAACTGATATTCCTGCTGCTGTCACCCAGGACTGAGGCAGAGGAGGGGCATGGGCCCATTTCTCAGATGGGGCAAATCACTGTGATGGCTCCTGGCTGCTGACACACCCTTGGGCCAAGCACCTGTACATCTGACCCCATGGCCTCCTTACAAGTACCGTATATGTCAGGTGCTATTCCAGCCCTCTCTCTACTGGGGGGAGGCTGTGCTTTGGGTGGGTCGAGTATTTCCCAGGTCACACAGCCCACAGTGGTCAGAGGCTCAGAGCAGAGTTTTGAGGCTAAGCCACCACTCCACACCACATGTGTCCTGTGACACTCAATCAAAATACTGATGAGTGGCAGACCGTTGTGACTGCCCACCCGGCAGTCCACCCCTCCTTCCTTCTCTTGCAGAGCCCTGTGTTTGTCCTGTAGCAACAGGCTCAGGCCTGGTGGACCTCCCCAGCCCAGGGGTGAACCCAAGCCTGGCACCCCAACCCCCTTCTCCAGAGATTGTTTTAGAGATGACAGTATGACCCAGAGCTGGCCATTGAGATGTGAGGAAAAACCTGCTGGTAGAGGGACTGCTTCTGGGAATCATTTTTTCTGGCTTCACTCCACTCCCTTCTTAACTTGAATGCTATTGTAGGAGGCATGATGTTTGGAGCTGTGGCAGCCATCCTGTAGCCATGAGGCAAAAAGTTAATGACAAAAAGTGAACACAGCCAAGGATAGTAGAGAGGAGAGAGGAAAGAGCCAGGACTATGTTGACATCTCAGAGCATCTGACCAAGCAGCAATCACCCCTCTTAAGAAATCTGGTTACATAAGAATATTTCACATCTTAATTGCCTTAACCACGTTTTTGAGTTTTCTGTTACATGCTCCCCAATGCATCTTAACTAATAGAAATGATTTCTATATGCCCAGCTCTCACATATCATAACCCCCACCACACAACTTGGCCACTTGTCCACACCTGTTGCCCTCTCAGACCCTAGAGTCCTGGAGTTGAAGTTGTGTTTTGCTAATCTTGTAGCTCCCAAGTGTCTTTATCCCTGGTGATTCCCAGTTATTAATGCCACAGCATAAACAATGTGAGGGATGGAAATAATGAATGAGAGAGCAATTAATAAACAAATGAGTATAGTAAACGTGTGTTTTGTAACTGTAAGTCACTGAGCCTGAGTGTGGGATTATGTTCTAGCATGTGGATAAGATGCAGAAGGGAAGAGGGTGCTGGATGGAGAGCAGGGAGAGCAAAAGATTCTTTAAGAGGGGCTGAGGCTGTGCCTCCTTCTCAGACATCCTCCTGCCTCTGCGTTCTGCTGGCACAGGGGTCAGGTCCTGCCATTCCCCTGGGCTGCTAGAGTGTTCCACAACCATTACCTCTCTCTCTCCCCAAATAGGCCCTGAGAGACAGGCTTTGTGCTCTGTCATTTTCTCTCTAAAAAATTGCCGTGAGAAACCAAATGGTTATCATTACTCCAGCTGCTGCAATTCTTTGCTGTTATTTTTAAAGGTGAAAGAGGAGTGGACCCTGGGAGGGGAGGCGGTAAGGAGGAGTAGAAAGAAACTGTTCAGGGCAAAGGGCTTTCCGAATTTCAGCTCCCAGCTTTACAGGGAGACTGGATTAAGGGATCAAATCAAATGAATTTTGCCATCAGAGTGAGAGATCTGTCTCCCCCCCACCCCCCACCAAATGCCTCACTTTGACAGTTGGCTTCGAGAGATTTGACAGAATTCATTTTTCTAGCAGACAAGAAAGATCAAGGTATTAAACAACATGCATTCCACCGTGAGAGCTCTGTTAACTGCTTAACTTAATAGAGGTGAGTTTGCGGCAAATGTGGGAAGTCATCTCCTCCCGCGGAAAATTGCCTGTGGTAGAGAGGGGAGGCAGTGGGCAGGCAGGGCAGAGGTGGAGATGGCCAGACCCCCACGGGTTTGCCCTCCTGCCCTCAGGGTTACCCTGGGGAAGCCAGCCAGAGAGAGCCTCGACCTCAGGGCTCAGGACAGCCCACTCCTCCACTCAGGGCCCTGGTTTCCCTTTAGCACACAGGATGGTGTGTGCGCTTTACTTTAAAAGCTGCCGTATTTCAAGCAGACGCATGTTCTGTGTTATCTCACTTTGAACCCACAACAACCCTTAAGCAGTTCAAGGAGTCAGATGGGCGCGTCCCTTACTGCTCCGACTCTCGAGTTCCTCATCTGCACAAACAGACGTGATGAGATTGACAGCAGGGAGACTGGCAGTTCAGTGAGCCCATGGATGGAGGTGGAGCACTCAGCAGGCCTTCAGTTGGCGGTCCTCAGTGCCCAGAAGGGAGTAGGGGGGCTTTGGAGACGATCCTTGGGTGTGGGGATCGGTGGCACGTGGAAGCATCCGGTGAGTGGTTGCATCCAATGAGCACCGTGAGCCGCGGTGAACTCACCGGCTCTGAGCCAGGCAGGCCTGGCTCACACCCCTGCTCTCCCGCTGCCTTGCCCTCTGCCCTCCGGTCCCTCTTCCGCTCTGCACATCAGTTTCACCGTCAGAACCTCAGGGAAACACACCACCATCTCGGGCAGGGCCAAGGAGTAGCACGTGAAGGAGTGAGTGAGATGGTGACTGTGACTATGATGATGCTGACACTGATGGAGGTTCTTCCTCCAGGAGAGGTGGGCAGTCCGTGCCTGGCTTACTTACAGGCTTACTGGCTTTGCCTCAACTCTGCAGAGAATATCCTACTTTGCTCTCTTGCTTCACGCATGGAACCCCCACCCACCCCCAACACACACACACACTGACCTCCTCCAACCCCATCTAAACCCTGCCTGGGTCCTGAGAATTGCTGTCCGGAGTTCATATCCAGTAGTAAAGTCGGCAGAACAGGGAGGACCTTGCTGCTCAAGTCTGAGGTCATAAGTTCAGGCCCCGGCCTCAGCTAGAGCAGGTTAAGAAGACGTTCCACTCCAGGCTGGTAGCACTCGGCATGCCCCTCCTGCCCTCTGAGCCACTTTTCCGAATCAAAGACAGAGTGAGAAGTAACCTTCAGGGCTTTGTGACGGGTGAATCCAGAAGAACCCCAGGAAGCAAGCGGTCATTTCCTCCCCATCTGACCTACCCTTCATATCCTAAAAGATGATATTGTGAAAGTACTGCACTCAATATGCCAGCAAATTTGGAAAACTCAGCAGTGGCCACAGGACTGGAAAAGGTCAGTTTTAATTCCAATCCCAAAGAAAGGCAATGCCAAAGAATACTCAAACTACTGCACAATTGCACTCATCTCACACGCTAGTAAAGTAATGCTCAAAATTCTCCAAGCCAGGCTTCAACAGTACGTGAACCATGAACCTCCAGATGGTCAAGCTGTTTTTAGAAAAGGCAGAGGAACCAGAGATCAAATTGCCAGCATCTGCTGGATCATCGAAAAAGCAAGAGAGTTCCAAAAAAAGCATCTATTTCTGCTTTATTGACTACACCAAAGCCTTTGCCTGGGTGGATCACAATAAACTGTGGAAAATTCTGAAAGAGATGGGAATACCAGACCACCTGACCTGCCTCTTGAGAAATCAGTATGCAGGTCAGGAAGCAACAGTTAGAACTGGACATGGAACTACAGACTGGTTCCAAATAGGAAAAGGAGTACGTCCAGGCTGTATATTGTCACCCTGCTTATTTAACTTATATGCAGAGCACGTCATGAGAAATGCTGGGCTGGAAGAAGCACAAGCTGGAATCGAGAGTGCCAGGAAAAATATCAATAACCTCAGATATGCAGATGACACCACACTTATGGCAGAAAGTGAAGAAGAACTAAAGAGCCTCTTGATGAAAGTGAAAGAGGAGAGTGAAAATGTTGGCTTAAAACTCAACATTCAGAAAACTAAGATTATGGCATCTGGTCCCATCACTTCATGGCAAATAGATGGGGAAATAGTGGAAACTGTTTTTATTGGCTCCAAAATCACTGCAGATGGTGACTGCAGCCATGAAATAAAAAGATGCTTACTCCTTGGAAGGAAAGTTATGACCAACCTAGACAGCATATTAAAAAGCAGAGACATTACTTTGCCAACAAAGTTTTGTCTAGTTAAGGCTATGGTTTCTCCAGTAGTCATGTATGGATGTGAAATTTGGACTATGAAGAAAGTTGAGCACCGAAGAATTGATGCTTTTGAACTGTGTTGGTGGATAAGACTCTTGAGAGTCCCTTGGACTTCAAGGAGATCCAACCAGTCCATCCCAAAGGAAATCAGTCCTGAATATTCATTGGAAGGAGTGATGCTGAAGCTGAAACTCCAATACTTTGGCCACTTGATGGGAAGAACTGACTCATTTGAAAAGATCCTGATGCCGGGAAAGATTGAAAGCAAGAGGAGAAGGGGATGACAGAGGATGAGATGGTTGGATGGCATCACCAACTCAATGGACATGAGTTTGAGTAAACTCCGGGAGTTGGTGATGGATAGGGAAGCCTGACGTGTTGCAGTCCATGGGGTCGCAAAGAGTCAAACATGACTGAACGTCTGAACTGAACTGAATGGAACTGACCCATCCATGGCTCCCTGGGCCAGGGGCCGGGACCCAGTGTCCATTCGGAGTTTGCAGAAATGCCTCTGGGCTATTCCCCAGTGTCAGCTTCCCTCCCCAACCCCAGACAGAGAAGACCCTCCTTGTTCCCTGACATGATGAGAGCCACCAGTGGTGACTATCTCTATGAACATCACATCTGCGAATGTCGTCATAGCAACATTCAACTCGGGCAACCCCCCTGCCTCCTGGTCAAGGGGTGAATGTGCGTGCAGGTGTGTGTGCACAAGTGTGTGCACATGAGGGCAGCACCCCGTCTCTACAAGCCTCTGATGTGACCTCCAAACACTGCCTCTGAAGAAGTTTACCCACAGTCACAGGGGCACAGAGAGGGGCGGAAAGAAGACAAGACCACAGCCAGCAGCTGCCCCTATGAATCCAGCTCCAGTCCGCTCTGCCTCACCTGCGGACAGAACACACTTTCAGACTGTGGCTTCCAGGTGAGTCACACATCATGCATTTGCTGATATGTGCTACTTCGTACTATGTAAATATTTGAGTCCCGTCCCAGTGTCTGTGATTCTGTCGTAGCCTTTCTTCATTTTTCAGTCTTCTGGGAGCCTCCCAGCAGAGGAGAGTCCTGGGCTGCCCTGGGCTCTGAGAGGCTGGCACAGGATGGACCCAGGCCCAGGTGACAGTGCGTCATAGAGCAGGTGTGACCCCGCCCATAGGTGCGGGGCCCTTAGAAGCGTGCCTCCCCGGACATACTGAACACAGCTGGGTGGGACTTGGTCTTGTCCCTTTCTGCCTTGTGGAAGGAAGAGAGGGAGGGAGGAAACTAAATGAGTGACTGGGTGGCTGCCTTCCCTCCACAGCAGTCTAGGAGCAAAAGCCATGCCCACCATCACGACCCCAGAGCCTGGCATGTAGGGGTGTCCAGGAGAAATGTTTGAATAAATGAATCAGGGTCCTCCAAGGGGTCCCTTGGAGGTGGTTACCAATGGGTGGTGGGTGGCTAGAAGCAGATATCAGAAGCCCAGGTCAGAGGGCAGGGAGCTTGGATGGCAAGAAATGGAGGGGCAAGCCAGGTGTGAGGGTTCTGTGTCACCCCGGGGCAGGCCCGGCTGCTGCTGTCTTGTCTCTGTTTTCTGGGGTGAGTAGCTTGGGGTGAGAAGCTGTTCATAGATGCCAGTGGACTGACGACACCCCAGTTTTGTTCCCCATCTGCCTGCTCTTCCCTGACGCCTACTTCCTCGCACCAGGCCTCCGTGTCCATGTCTAATGTAGCACAGTGGCCTATTCTCACCCCATTCCTGTGCCCACATTCATCTGCAGGCAGAGACTCCCTTCTTGACCCAATGCTCTCAGATCCTGCCCACCCCTCACCCACCCATGGCTCTCTGGGTTGTTCCGGTCACCTCTGCCCAGAACATGACCACCCCCTCTGCCTACAGTATTGAAACCATTAGGTGTCATTTGGGAAGGCCCTGAAGATCTTTGGCCCTTATGTCCCAGAGCAGAAATAGTTCAGTGAGAGGCGAAGTGACAGGTAAGAAGTGATTTATTAGAATAGGATGCTTGTGTGGCGTACAAGTGGTCTGGCAAGAGGGTGCTACCCCAAGAACTTACTGGGCTACAGTTTTACAATCAAGGGGAAAGTGGGGAGGGGGGAAGAAGACCATCTTCTTCCTCGTTCTTGAGTAGATGTCATGCTTCCATCATCATCTCCTCCTCCAGGATGGGCAGGGGAATTTTCTTGTCCCCGCATGGTCAAGCCAGGACTGTCTCGGTACAATGAGGGTCTTTGAAACGTCACCTTTCCATAAATCACTGTTTTTATGTGTGCAGAGAGTATGCCCTGGGTTTCATTAAATTACTGAGCTCACTGGGCAGAATTTGGGTCTCATGCCACCATTGTTTTATTGTTTTGGGCCTGTTTCAGGCTTCTGCTGCACCATTTTGTTGCTAAGCGGGCCTGCTAGATTCCATGGTTAAGCAAACCTGCTTTTTTGAGTAACCATTAACTAACAAGGGGTCTCCCATGTTTTTCCTACTTACAATCCTCTAGTGGGACTAAGTATTTAACCACCTACTTTGTCCCTTTCCTCTGGCCCTGTCAGTATCACTGGTGGAGAACCCTTGGGGAGCTGCTTGGAATGCAACTCTGTGTTCATGATGCTGCAGGGCTGATGAAGCCAGTGCTGGGGCCAGACCAACAGCCATTAGTGAGCAAACTGCATGGGCCTGGATGGGCCCCCTGGTGATCCACAGAGGCCCTGCACCTTCCCTACACCCACAGCCTTTTAGGCCTGGTAGGTTTTGCTGGATTCTTACCGGCATGCGTGTGTGCGCTCAGTCACTTCAGTCATGTCTGACTCTTTGTGACCCTGCGGACTGTAGCCCACCAGGCTCCTCTGCATGGGATTCTCCAGGCAAGACGACTGGAGTGGGTTGCCATGCCCTCCTCCAGGGGATCTTCCTGACCCAGGGATCAAACCCGCATCTCTTCTGTCTGTTGCATTGGCAGGCAGGTTCCTTACCACTAGCCCACCTGGGAATTCTTACTGGAAGAATCTCCAAATTGGCCACGGGTTCCAAGGCAGGGACAGTGGAGAGAGCAGAACCTCTCTTTGGACAGCCCGTGCTGGTCCCTTCACTGGAAATTGCATTTATTGAGCTCTGATCCTGGGTGGGACGTTGTACTGAGTAGCTTATTCCCATTATCCCATTTAAAAGTCACAACAGCCTAGGAGTCAGCTATTAAAGCTGCTTTTTTTTTTTTTTTTACGGAGGAGGAAACCAAGCCTCATACATGGTTGCTGCTCACCTAAACCAGAGCCAAGGCTCCTTGATGTTTTATTCCACTGGCCTAGTCTATGGCTTCAGTCTGGAAATGCTGCCCACGTGCAATATAAATGCTAATCATGTGCATCAGGTTCTCGCCCTGGCAGTGGGTTTCGAAGGTCACCTGGTCCTCCCATCATAGCTCCTGCAGCAGTGAGAGCCAAGCCGAGGCTGGGAGCTGATCTGCTCAGCCCAGCTCTGTGTTCTGTGCTCCTGTGAGGCCAGCTCCTGCCGGGCAGTGAGACCACCTCCAGGCCCCGGGCGGCTGCCATCCAGCAGTTTGACTGATGGCATGGCGCTGAGAGTCTGGGAGGTGTAGATGCCACAGTGATGGGACTGAGTCAGCGCCCAGCCAGGTGGCAGAGTAACAAAACCAGTAAATTATACTGCAGCCACTGTTAGCTGACACGAACAGCACGTCCAGAGAACTTTACCTTTGTAATCTCATTTAATCTTCCCAGCAACCTTGGAAGTCATTTATCCAAGGTTATCTGATGGAGAAGAGCATTAAACCAAAGCCCCAGTCACTCCAGAGCTCATGCTCACACCGCTGTGCTAGGCAGGTAAACAAACAAGAGAACCCACACAGCTCCGCCTTTGCCATCAGAGGACACCAGCCCATCTGGTGTCATCAGAGCTGGGGGCCTTTCCAAAGCCACTAGCCCTGGGGCCATCCAGTGCAGTAGCCCCTGGCCACGTGTCACCCTTGAGCTCGTAAAGCATGGCTGGCCTGAACAAAGCTGTGCTATTAGTGTCAATGACACCCAGAGTTTAGGATTTAGCACAGAAAAAAATTTTATAATATCTCACCATTAATATTTTAATATTGATTGCAGTTTCCAATGATATACTGCAGTGGTCCACAACCTTTCTATCACCTGGGACCGGTTTCGTGGAAGACAGTGCTTCCATGGTGTGGACGGAGGAGGTAGGGGCTGGTTCAGGTGATAATGTGAGCCATGGGGTATGATGGGGAGTAACGGGTGAAGCTTTGCTTGCTTGCCCGATACTCACCTCCTGCTATGTAGTCTGGGGGTTGGAGACCCCTCATATACTGGGTTAAATAAAATACATTCGGAAAGTAAATTTCAGTTGTTTCTTAATTTTTTTAGCATGCCTACTACAAAATTTAAAACTACATGCATGACTCCCGTTATATTTCTACTGGAGGGTGTTGATCATGACCCAAGTCCAGGTAGGCTGCTGATGTACCAGCTAGAGGGGAGGAAATGTTCCCTGGTCGTGTCTGGAGCCCCGTTTAAGCCCAAGGCTGTGCTCCGAAGCAGAGACCACCGCCAGCATCCTGGATGCAGACCTCACCCACACGATTCCACTGCCTCCTCCTCTGTGCCCCCTCATGGCAACCAGGACACAGAGCAGGCTTCTCATGAATGCTATTGGTGGAGCCACAGATACCTGATGTCACCAGCCTCATCACACAGAGGAGGAAACCAAGGCTCCTTTTTTGAGAGATGCAGAAACTGAAGCTTAAAGGGATTAAAAACAAACAAACAAACTCACTCTAGTTCACCTGGCTGATGAGAGGTGAGGCCAGGAAAGGCGCTGGTCTCTCCATAACCAAAGCCCCGACTACCCAAGATAACCATGTGAGTGGCAGGGACTGGAAGGGGCGAGCTGGAGCCAGGGGGTCCCTGGGGGGGTGGGGCTCCTCGGTGTCCATAGTAACAAGACCAAGAGTGAACAAGGGAGAAGCTGGAGGAGGAGAGGTGGGGAAAGAGCTGGAGGGTGAATGGGAGTCTGGGAAGCTGAGAGTCCAGGGGATTGACAGGAGCAGAACTGAGGACCCAACAGACATGGAGGGGAGACAGGAGAGGGCGTGGGGAGGCCTGGGCCATGCTGATCACCAGAGCTGGCCTCTGATGGATGGGCTGGGAGACCTGGTCCCCTTATGCTGAGGCCCCCACAGGATCCCAGAGGGAAAGTAGGCGGAAACCCGAGCTGCAGTTAACAAGCTCTGCTCCTGACCAATTGCCGATCCTCATGAGGGCTAATTAGCTCTGCATAAACGATCACTGCGGGTAATGACCTCCTGGATAAACACTCAGTGGGTGCTGAGGGGGCCTAGAGGGCCACAGGAGGAACTCGGAACATCCTCAGACTCAAGGAGGACAGGGACTTCTGAGTCAGGCAAACCTGGGTCCCTGTCCTGGCTGCAGCCAGTCACTGGCTCTGGGACTTCGAGCTTAACCTGGCTGAGCTCAGCATCCACATGTGTAAATCAGGGCTAGTAACAGCAGCAGCCTGGAAGAGTCCATAGGACGTAGAGAGAGTGTTTATAGACAGGGCTCACATCCTGACATCACCAGAGGCTGTAGAATGAGAGTCTGCTCCTGCCTCCCAGGTTCCCTCCTGCCCCCGCCCCTCCTACCCACACAACCCAGCTGTCCCGCTCACCCCACACCCTCTGGGCATCATTTCTGGGACCTGCACTCAGCTCTCCATGAGCGCTCTCATACAACCCTGTGAAGTGAGATTTTATTCTTAATATGAGTCTTGTTTTATAAATGAGAAAACAGATTCAGAGCAGTGATATCAAACCACACAGCTGGTGAGGGACAGCGTGGGACGGAACCAAGCCTGTGGGACTCCAACACCCTGTGATCTTTGCTTCCCCAGCTCGCACGCAGCCCAGGCCAAATCTCCCTGCAGGGCTGGCTGGGGCCAGGCAGACCCACCTGGCTGCCTGGAGCAGGAGGCTGACCAGGGCTGGACAGCAAGCTCCTCCCGCCTCCATCTGTTCTGGGCCAACCCCCACCCTTCCTTTAGTAAATACACAGCTTCAGGGTCTCCCCAGGAGCAGACAGCACCGCATGGAGACACAAGCCCTTTAAACAGGCGATTTACGGGCCTGACACAGAGATTTCTACAAGCAGCACCAAGATCAGTGTTAATGCCTCCCTGACTAAGATTATGCCCTTGAACAGCTCCTTCCCCTTGGGGTGACTTGGGGCTCTGTCCTGTCAATTACCCAGATATGGAGTCAGGTCACTCCAGGGCCTGGGGTAGGCAGGACGAGACGGTGGGCTGTGAAGGCTGGCATGGACTCTGTGTGTCTCCTTTAAGATTCAAAGTTCCAGCTCTGCCACTTTCCCTCTCTGCACCTCAGTTTCCTCATCTCAAAGGTGGAAGTAATAACGGCACTGGCTCGTATGGTTGTCCTATGGGCCAAGTTAACATGTGGAAAGAGCTGAGGCCAAGGCCCCCAACACGTGCGTTAAACAATCAGCGTGTGATAGTCGCAGTTAGTAGCTTAAATGCACTCGTTCCTCCCCCACTACCCCGGCTACTCCGCAGTCACCACATCCCACCCCTGCCCTCACTCTTCACGGGCACTGACTCAGAGGCCTCAGGGTGAGAGCCCAGGGATGGCTGAATTTATCAGGGGCCTCTGGAAACCAGAGCAGCTTTGGGGGCCCAAAGGGAAGTTCAGAGAAGCTAAGTTACTCAACAGCTACCGAAGGTGATGAACCCAGGATGCATTTATGGTTAGGTGACGGAATCCTTCTCCCAGGGACCCCCAGATCTCAGCTAGAGCCCACCCCTGGGATTGCTGGCTATGGAAGGGGAAGCACTCATCTGCTCCAAGTAGACCCCCAGCCTATCAGCCTGACCACCGCTACCTGTCAGTCTGTAGAGGGACTGTGCGCTCATTCATTCGCTCATTCATTCATTCATTCAGTGATTCTTAAGGGAGATAAGAGATGAAAGTAAACGAAACACTCTTCGTCCTCTAGAATTTTATAACCTATTTTTTACACTGTTGCTCCTGGGGCCCTGACCTTCACTAGCAGCTCTGATGAAGGTCAGCGTGGAGGAATTAGGTTGGACCTCAGGAAGAACTTTGGGAGGAGGGACAGTTCGTTGCAGTGGTTCTAGGCGCAGACTCTGAGAATGACAGACCTGGGATTGTACCACCGCTCCAAGGCTCACACAGCTGTGTGTCCTCCGGCAAGTAACTAAACCTCCCTGAGCTTCACATCCCTCCCCTGAGAAGTGGAGAGAATAGAATCTATCCTCTCTCAGGGAGAGTCTGGCACAAAATGAGCGCTTGCTTCAGAGCAGCCTTTATTCTCGAGCAGACAGTCGGGCTCCGGGGAAAGAATCAGGCGCACCCCAACTCCACTCCTTACGGCCTCATTTGACCTCTCTGGAGCCTCGGTTTCCTCATCAGTGAAACAAGGAAAACAGCCTGACCCTTGGGAGGGGACTGGGGGAGGAGGTGGGGAGGAGGTGGGGAGGAGGTGGGGAGGAGGGGGCAAATTAGAACCTGGAACACTGAACCCAGGTCTACCCTCCCCTACGGAAACTATCAGCTCCCACTCCTCCTCCGTCGCCACCTTGGTGTTGGGGTCCCATGTAGGGTGGAATGGGAGGTGGGGGAGTGCAAAGATGAAGTCTCAGTCATGCCCCAGTCCAGAGGTTGATGCCTCAGTTCCCTGCCAAATATTGTCTAGTCTCTGGGGCCCCCTCCAGTGACAGGGAGCTCACCCTCTTCTGCCACCCCACGAGGGCAGCAAGAACCCCAGGGCACCGGAGGGGACAAGGCAAGCAGCCCGGAGCCTCCAACACCTCCAGGCACCAGCCTGGCAGGGCACAGCTGACCCAGGGCACAACCTGAGAGGAGGAGGAGTTTTCCTCGGTAACTCCATCTGCAACAGGAGAGAGGGAATCCCCGTGTTAGAGGGACGGTCATAAAAAAAATGAAAAAAAAATTATAAAGCAAAAGGAAATCTAAAATCTCCTGGGAAATGACAGTACCCATTTGTCAACTTCTCTTTGAAACATCTGGAAAAATTGCACCTTAACCACAGTGTCTCTTCAACTATCGATTGAGGGGTTGATGGAACCATTAGTCCCAGGCCTGCAAGGCAGAGCCTCAGCCCCTCGCTCTGATGTCTGGGGGCCGGGGGCGGGGGGCAGTGGGCACCATGTGCAGAGAACACTCTTCTCTAGGAGCTCCTCCAGCTCTGCCCAAGATCTCTGAGTGCTCTTGGGAAATCCCACTCCCTCTCTAGGGCTCCTCTCCTCCTTGTTCCTAGAGGATAAGACCAAGGGGTCTCGACACTTTGTCCAGATCTGAGCTGCTGTTCCAGATGTGAAATGGACAAGGGGGAGGGAAGGGGTAGACAAGAGATGGGACGAAAAGCTGTGGATGGGAAAGACCAGAGGTGCTGCCTCAGTGCCCATGACCTTCCCCCAAACCTGGCTCCTGGGTCCTGACTGCACTGGAGGCTTCACCCTCCACCAGGAACCCTGGGGCTATCCTCCATCCCTCCGTCTCCCTCCCTGCAGCGCACATCAAACCCAGCTCCAGTTTCACCTCCCCAAACCACTGCCGGCGTCCTGTCTCCCCAAGTCCACTGCCTCTTTCCACTCCATCATCTCCCATCTGGACCTTTCCTCAGCCTCCTTCTCACCACGTACCCACATTTCACTCCTGTCCAGAGGCTGCAAAAAATGATTCAGCACAGAAATTTGCTCAGACCTCTTGAGCTCTGGCAGTTCCCCTGTGCTCTCAGGAGGAGGACACAAATACTCCCCACAGTGGGGCCCAGCCCAGCCCCCCACCTCTAGCCTCACCTGCTTCCGCCTTTCCCATCATACCATCCAGCCTCAAGCACCACCACCCCAGCCTTGACTTCACCACCCCTCCCCCGCCACCACAGGGCCTTTGCACAGGTTATTCCCATGGCCTGGAACACACCTCCTCCCGGTCTCCCCAGAGTTTCCCCTCCTGTCCTCAGGGAAGTGCTCCTCAACCTTCCTGTCAAAGTCAAACACCGGCACAAGCTCCCGAGCCCTGGGAACCTCGTCCTGGGCCCACTGGTCACAGGACAGTTTTCAGATCAAATCTGGGAAGTGTCTGTGCCCCCAGTGGGCTGTGAGCTCAGGCCCAGGTGGTGTCATTGCTTTATTCACTGCTGTAGCCCACCGAAAAGGACCTGGCACATTGTAGCCGCTCAGTAAATACTGGTGGGAGGATGGGATGAAGGGAGAAGAAATGATGCAGTTTGCTGTGTTCAGGGAAGGTGCCTGGAAAGCAAAACAGCACCACAGGATGAAAGAAGGGGTGACCGGGCACCCTGAGCCACAACCAGGGACTCGGGGGGATGCCGTCTTCAGCCAGGATCACCTGCAGCCACATGGGGGACTGAGGACGAGTGTCACTATGAGAGACACTTTCCTCCTGAGCTGAACCCACTGTTCATGGACATGTCCAGAGCTTCCCTGTTGATCCCTCCACTCACTGGGGACTCACTTTTGCCTGAAAGTCATGGCCACAAGCATCCAGCCTCAGCTCCAGAGCAACAGAGAAGGACCTGCCTTTTGCCGGTGTGTGTGCAGGCAAGAGAGTGTCACTTAGGGACCCCTGCATAAGTAATAGGTGTGTCCACAGAGGACCCTTCAGTCCTGCGCATGGACACTCTCCATACTGAGAAGCAACCCCTGTGCCCCCCACCCCTGAGCTGGTGGCCCTCCCAGGCCCACGTGGATGCTGGAAGCTCCCTCTCCTCTTCTCTGAGAACACCACCTATAGATCACGAAGACTGAGGCTGTAATGTCAGAGCCATTTGTGTATCTCCAACAAGCGGGGCCGCAGGGCTCCTCGGATCCCAGAGATTCTGGAAAGGAGAGGAAAATACTAAGATGAAAAATCAGAGCGAACACAGAGGAAATAGGACGTGCCAGGGAGATTAATCCACTCCTCAGACATGAAAGAAATATGTTCAATTATATTTTATTGCATTTCACTGGAATGTACACGTCATACTTAGCTGCCTGCAAGCCTCAGATTACCCAGCGAGAAAGCGAAATGAAAGACAAGAGAATAAAAACACAGACAAAGAAGCTCCTGAAATTGGAATCATTAAGAGAGAAAAATAAAAAACCAGACTTGAGACAAAGCAGTCTCTTGGCGCCAAAGCACTCCCAGTCCTGAGATCAGGTCCCCAGGGCCACAGAGCTCAGTGCCAGCTGCCCACCAGTCCTGCAGTTCTGAGCACTGGCATCCGGGAAAGGCCCAGGCCAGATCAGGAGGCCCCAGTGTCCTAGAGCTACTCCCTATGTGCTCTGTGACCTAGGGCAGGTTGCTGACCCTCTCTGAGCCTCATTCTCCAAGGATGAAATGAGAGGCCTGACCCATAGACCTTCAGAAGCAACGGGAGGAGAGATGAGAGGTTAATGAAAGAAGTCATACTGGTACTGTCCTAGGGCCCAGGGGACCCCACCGACTTTCCCTGGGGACTGTGATCCCATTATCGGCTATATTGTGTCCCCCTACCCTTCATATATTGAAGCCCTACCTAATCCCCAGTTTGGCTACACATGGAGATGGGCCTTTAAAGCGGTAACTAAGGTTAAATGGGGTCATAAGTGTGGGGACCCAGTCCCATATGACAGGTGTCCTTATAAAAAGAAGAAGAGACACCAGAGGTACGCACACAGAGAAAAGGCCACGTGAGGACCCAGAGAGAAGACAGTCATCTGCCACCCAAGGAGACAGGCCTCAGGGGATATGAACCCGCCAGCTCCTTGATCTTGGACTTCCAACCTCCACAACTGCAAGAAAATAAAGTTCTGTTGCCTAGGCCACCCAGGATGGTATTCTATTATGGCAGCCCTAGCTGACTAATACACCTCAAAAAGACCCACAATAGTTCTGAACCAAAGGCACCCAGTAATCAGGATGACACGCTGAGAGCAGGTGATCAGTGGTGGATGTTAGCACTTTCTCATGACCCTCATGCTCTTTCTGTCTTCACCAATTTCCCAGCACCTGTGCTGTCTGTGCCTTGCCCATCAAAACTGCCCACAGGAAAAACCCTGAAATCTCCTCTCACTGCAGAGTGATTGGTTGAGGAGGAGGAAGGAGCAGGTGCCTGGTCCCCCAGGCTTGGCAGCATCTTCCAGGTTCTAACAAAAGGGCACTAAGAATCTCAGGCATCAAAGAAGGAAAACTTTGGTGAAGAGGCCCCTCCAGATACCTGGCCACCCTCAAGAGCAGAAAATCATGGGAAATGCAAGGAGCTCACGAGGGACTGTGAGTGGAAATTCCAGCTGCTGCTGCTGGAGTGTGTGAGAGAGAGAGAGAAAGAGAGAGATAAAGACAGAGACAGAGGGAGGGAATGATACATCAGAAATAACACAGAATGGGAGGTGACTCAGGCAACTGTTTTATCCCTGGTACCAAAGATCAAGCCTCTTCAGCTGCCCAAAGCAGGAGCGAGGCTCCCAAATGGCCTCTGGAGACACAGTAAAGAACCAGACGCAGCCCTGGACCAGAAGGGACGACAGCCTGGCTGAGACCCCACCATGTCAGGACAAAGTACCACTGTTCTAGGCCCTAGGAATACAAGGGTACAGCCACAAACAAAACACAAAGATCTCTGCCTTCGTGGCAAACTGCGGCCAACATTTATTGAGCACTTAGTGTTTTCCAAGCATTATGCTGAGCCCTTTGCACGACTGATCTACAAGTGAGGTATCATCACTCTCTTCACTTTACAGATGAGGAAACTGAGGTTCAGAGAGGTTAAGTATGTTGTCCCATGTCCCACCCAGTAAGTACTGGCGTAAGGATTCAGATCCTGACTGGTCTGATCCAGTTTATTTTCTGAACACATTATTAGTACTATTAGAAGCCTCATTATTATTTCATTATCACTATTAAGAGCGACGCCCCCATTAGCCTGAAATCAGGATGCTCATGATGATAATTGCTGATGGATAATTACTGAGCTGGATCAACCACATGCCCCTTGCTCCACTTGCATCAGTGTCACATTTGAAAACCTAGGAGGTGGGAGTTTCCTCCTTCCTGTTGCATCGATGAGGAAACTCAGACTCAGAGACACTAAGGTGTGTGAATATTCCAGCAACTAATGAGGGGTTGAGCAGGAATTTGCATCTAAGAGTAGCTCCAAAGCCCTTAATGGAGGTCAAGAGAGGTTAAGTAACTGAAGTAATTGAACTCACCCTACTGACACTTGCACAGCCAGATATCTTACAGTGGTCAATTAGATAACGTTCTGATGTCAGCATGTACAATCCCTGCTTCTTGCTGCCAAGGATCACGCCCTTTGACACCCCTCTATCAGTCGCTCCCTGAGCCGTGGCGGTTAGCACATGCTGACACATTCTCAAAGATGGAGTGAGGTGTCTGTTGCAAACACCACTAAGTTTGAAATAGCTGGAAGTGCAGAAGCTTTCGTTTTTGTAAGCCATGTCAAAACATTCCTAGGGTTGGGGTGGGTGAGCAGAATGAGGAAAGGGGGCTCGATCACAAGTACACCAGTGCAGGAAGCCTCTGTATGCCCAGGAGTCTGAGACTCTACTGCCCAGAGACCCCAGGGCAGCCAGAAAGCACCAGAAGAAGGACCCGGCCATAGTCCAGCCCCCAATAGCAGGCCTAGGGAAGCCCCTGACATCCTATCAGGCAGCTAACTGCAGAAGGAACTAATGGGAACCATGGCAGCATCAGATAAACCAGGCAAACCTCAATGACTCTGATAACTTAATTGCCACTGGAACCATAGCCCACAATTGTAGGTCAAGAACCCATGTGCCAAACCCAAACAGGGTGATTGTCTGCTAAAATAAAAGATTTAAATAGGGTCTAGACTGCCTAGACTCCTCTAACAGAGTAAACAAAATGCTCAGGGTACAATAGAAAATTATCCATTACAACAAGAACCAAGACAATTACAAACTAAATGAGCAAAGACATCAACTGATGCCAAATACCAAAATGAATTAGATGTTGGAATTATTTGACATGAATTCTAAGCAGCAAACTTAAAATGTTTCAAAAGTCAATTACAAATTCTCTTGAAACAAATGAAAAATTAGAAGATCTCAGCAAATAAATTAAAAGTAAAATAAGCAAGAAAGAAATGTGATTATAGAAAAAATCTATGGAAAATCTAAATGATATAATTACCCAGCAAGATCTAACTAACCTATGCATTTATGCAGAACATAACACACAACAGCAGAATACACAGTCTTGAAGTACCCAAGAAACATTCACCAAGACAAACCAATATGTCTTAAAAATCTAAATAATGAAGCTATCTGACTAATTTGAAATCAAATTAGAAATGTGTTCCAATTTGGAATTATATTAGAACTTAATAACAGAAACACAACAGGAAAATCTCTAAACATGTGGAAATTAAATAGTATACCTCTAAATAATCCATAGACTGAAGAGGAAGTCTCAAAGGTAATTTTTAAAAATAGTGAAAACAAATGAAAATAAAAACACAACATATCAAAATTCTTAGAGATATATATTAGCAAATCAAGTCCAAAAATGCATACAAAGAATTATATGCCGTGACCAAATGGAGTTTATCATAAGTTTTGGAGGCTAGTACAACATTCAGAAATCTATCAATGTAATATATAATGTTAACAGGCTAAAAAAGAAAAATCATATAATCATATTCAACACAGAAAAGGCATTTGGCATAATTCAGACACTCATTCATGGCAAAAGGGGAAAAAAAGAGCTCAAAAAACCAGAAATACATGTGGACTTCCTGAACTTGATAAAGAGCAACTACAAGCATCCCACAGCTAACATCATATTTAATGGTGAAAGACTGAATGCTTTGTTTGCCCCCTAAGATTGGGAACAAAGCTGGGTGTCCACTCTCATCATTCATATTACTACTACTGGATATATAGCCACTGCAATAAGACAAGAAAAATAAATATAGGGCCCACAGATTTGAAATAAATAAAATACAGTTCAATTCATTCACTCAGTCAGGTCTGACTCTTTGCAACCCCATGGACTGCAGCAAGCCAGGCTTCCCTGTCCTTCACCATCTCCTGGAGCTTGCTCAAACTCATATTCATTGAGTCGGTGATGCCATCCAACCATCCTGCTCTCTGTTGTCCCCTTCTCCTCCTGCCTTCAATCTTTCCCAGCATCAGGGTCTTTTCAAATGAGTCAGTTCTTCGCATCAGGTGGCCAAAGTATTGGAGTTTCAGCTTCAGCATCAGTCCTTCCAATGAATATTCAGGGTTGACCTCCTTTACAATTGACTAGTTTGATCTCCTTGCAGTCCAAAGGACTCCCAAGAGTCTTCTCCAACACCACAGTTCAAAAGCATCAATTCTTTGGTGATCAGCCATCTTTATGGTCCAACTCTCACACACACATGTGACTACTGGAAAAACCATAGCTTTGACTATACAGACCTTTACTGTCTCTATTTGGAGATGGTATGTCTCTTCATAGAAAATCACAAGGAATCTAAAACAAAACAAAACTTCACTAGAATTAAGTTCTGCAAGTTCACAGGATTAAAAAATCAACAGACAAAAGTTAACTATGTTTCTACATACTAACAATGAACATGTGGAAACTGAAACTTAAAACCTGACATTTACAATCTCCAAAGGAAATGAAATATTTACCTATATACTTAAAACATATGAGGTGTGCATGCTGAAAAATTATTGTAAAGAGCTTGGAAGTTACCATTCCCATCCTCACAATAAAATAAAATAAAAAAAGCTGAACAAACTGAAAATTGACAATCATCTTCTTAGATTCAACAGAAAATTGAAGTCACAGACAAATTGGTACCCTAAAACCTGGAAAGACAAGCAGATACCTAGAATTACAGAGTATCAAGGACAGAAACCCTTACCTGGAGCCAGCAACTAACTGTAGGAGCACTTTATACATGATGTATTGCTGGCGTCTCACTGTAGACTAGCTTGGAAATTAAAAACTACAATAAGGCAAGTCTTAAGGAGTAGCCCCACACTTTTGTGAGTTTGACTTCTGGGAGCCCCATAAGGTTCTCAGTGTGAAGACAGAAGAAAAATCCTCTCTTGCTTCCAGCAGGGGGAGGGAAAATAACCATTTTTAAAATGCCCAGAGCAGATTTTAAAAATACTCTGTTCTCCTTCAGGAGGCTGCTACAAGAGAACCCATGTTACCAAAGCTTAATTACCTGGGGGAAAGGAGATATATAGCTCACAGGCACTGAAAGACAGACCTAATCCTAGGATTATAGAATGCTTCCCCTCCCCTACACACCACCCCTTCAATAGGGTTCCCGAATAATAAGGTCGTTAAAAGGATAGCAAGCCTCAGACCCTCTTTAAGGAGCTTCTAGGAAAGCCCAAGACAACATTGGAGACAAAATCAAAGACACCAAAGGAAACTTTATCCTCTGATACGGGGCCTACAGCAAGCGTAAACACAGCCTAACTCCCAGCCAGCTACACATAATACCTCCCATTAAACGCTGATTTACCTGAGCCCCTTTGACCTGATACATCATGTCTGGCTATCAACAGTAAATTTCGCTAAGAGGTAAAAACACAGTCTCAGGAGCTAAAGCAAGCATCCCCAAGAGGAGGGTACACAGGTATTCCCAGTCAGGTATTGATGTTGTTTTTACAGTAAAATAAGTCCAAATTCTCTCACCCTGATATGACGACACATGATACAGCATTCTCATCAGAAAAGGCAACAAGAAGTATTTCAACATGGAAGTCAATGGACACTCCTGAAAAGAATTACCAGCAGAATAATGAAGAAGGGCAAGTCAATAGAACTGAGAACATATAGAGGAGAAAAACCACAAATCACTCCCTGGTTATAGGGTCAGAGACACCAAATTGATAAAACAGTGACCCTGAATTATAAGTACATACATAACCTCTTAACAGAGACAGGAACCAGCTAGCAGGATAGTGAATGATCCTCAAGGAGCATCAGAGCCTGTGACCATGTGAGCATATTCTAAACACATAAATGATGCTTGAAGTCCCCTCTTTAGTCCTCCTGGTTGAGTGCTGGGGCTGGACCCTCAGCCAGGCCCCACTCTCGCTGTGCTCTCTGAGCTGTCTCCCCAGTGCCTTCTTTGGACCAGAGGCGGGTCAGCCCTGCCCACCTCTCCACCCTCAATGTGGAGTCCACCCTCTCCAGCACCCAGTCATGCCTCCTCTGACCTCAGCCTGCACAGCAGTGAGTTCTGAATCATGCACTGATATTTAGTAAGAAAGTCGGTAGTGGCTCTTTCTCACAGGTAAGAACTTGGACTCTGGAGTCAGAAAGGCCTGAGTTCACATCCCCCTTTTCTGTATGCCCTTGACCAAGCTGTTACCATCTCATCCTCAATTTCCTCATCTATGAGGTGAGAGTTATCATTTTGGCCTCTCAGCAGATTTAATGAACAGCATAACGTAAAGTGTTGTCATGATATCTGACACCTTGATAGTGCCCAGGAAATGTTGGTTATGGTTATAATCCCATTTAACAGTCTACAGAGCACAGCGTGATCTGATAGAGTCAAGTTCTCGATCCCATAGACGGTGACCTTGTCTGGCATTTCTACAGCACTTTACAGTTGGCAGAACCCATTTACACCTTTGTCTGTGGGGAACCTGAGATCCCCAGGAAGTAGGCAAGAGTGTGAGTTTGGGGTCAGAACCCCTGGGTTCAAATCCTGCCTCCACCACTTCCTAGTTGACCCTGAGCAAGTTATTTCCCATTTGAGCCTCAATTTCCTCACCTGTAAACTGGGGCTAACAAAATTATCTCCTTTGTAGGACTGTTATAAGGTTTGTCCATGTAAAGCATGTAGCTCAGGGTTTGGCCTGTAAAAGTCCCCCCATCATGTCTGAGATCTGTATCTTTCTCCCCACTTTGTAGAGGAGCACTCTGAGGTTCAGAGAGACTAAGGCATATGTCCAGAATCACACAGAATGGCTGTTGGAGTCAGCTCTTTAACTCAAAGCGGTCATGTCTGGGCCTGCGTGCCACCCACCGGAGGTCAAGGGCTGTGCTGCCCACTTTACACCTCATCTCAGCTCACAGCCATCCTCAGAGGGGTGTCTCTATATCTCCCATTTCACAGGTGAGGGAGTTGAGGTCCGGGATGTACATGGAACTGGTCCAATGTCCCACAGCCAGAAAGAGAAGAATCATCTAGAATGCAAATGCAGGGCTCCCCATTTCCAAACCTGCAGCAAAGCCAGTTTCCTCCTCCCTTCCTTGTTCTAAAGCTGCAAGGTAATTGATGGGCCCCAGCTGGAGAAGGGCATGGCAACCCACTCCAGTATTCTCGCCTGGAGAACTCCATGGACAGAGGAGCCTGGTGGGCTACAGTCTATGGGGTCACAAAGAGTCGGACACGACTGAGCCATTAACATACACACACATACACACACACAGCTGAGAGAAGTTGAGGGCAGGGACAGAGGGCCAGCTGGGGCCTACAGGGAGAACAGGCAGCCAGCCCCCAGGGTTCTCGAGATCTTCGAATTCCATACTCTGCCTCCTGGACCCTCTGCAAACTTCTATCCTTTGCAGAGCAAGAGCCTCCTCTGTGAACTGGAAGGCGAGGGGAGAAGGACCCGCTTTCTCTCCGTCCTCCCCGCTCAGCATCTGCAGAGCTGTGCACGCACATCAGAAGGAGGTACATCTTCGAGAGCCCGGGATGAACCCCGCAGAGATGGATTTTCCTGAACCTCATTATCTTTCCCTCCCAGGGTCCCAGGTCATGTCAATAACTTCCTGCCCACTGCCTGGTGCAGATCTGCCGCGAGGCCGCAAGCCTGTTTTAGGAGCTATAAATCCATCCTCCCTCTCCCAGGAAATCAGTTGGAAACCAGGTCACTAAATCCACCAAAATCCAGCAGTTCATGAATCAAAGGCTTCATCCGGGCTCGTGCTGGGCTGGCCAAGGTACCATCTCCCCAAATCAGGTTCCATTAAGGGTCTGGGGAGCCTCCAGACCCTCTGGGGCCAGACTCAGAGAAAACCCCCAAACCAGATGCTGCTGGAGTGGTGCTCTACCAACTGGGCCCAGGGAAATTCCCAGTGAGTCCGCCGGGAGAGGAGCCGCCTGGTCCCAGAGTTCCAACTTCAGGCCAATCTTTCCCTCAACCAGCACCTGCTCTAGAGGACACTCTGGTTCTGAAGTGGCCCAGGAATGCACCTCGAAGCCCCATCGCTTTATAAACCAGAGGGCTTAAAGCAGCATCTCCTCCGGGGGGGGGAGACAGGAAGCGGAGCCCACTTCCAGCCTCTATCATTGAGACTCTAGAGGCTGCGTGGTGCTGTGGGCAGGGGGTGCTGCAGAAGGGGACCCCTCCTGTGCATGGGGCACCCGCATGCCCTGTCTGAGGTCACACAGAGAGTCGGGGGTGGAGTTGGACAGAACCCAAGTCCACTGGGCTCCGGGGCTAATGCAGTAACACTCAGGCAGGTGTCTGCGGATTCCCAGAAGAAGCTGCAGTGTGCAGAGGACTGGAAGGGTGCCAGCCTGAGAGCCCCAAAGTCCCGAGACAGTCTTCGCCCACCTCCAAGCTGTGGGGGCTGGAGGGGGAGCACGTCTCGAAGCTTCTGCTCCTCACGGTGGAGGCTGGTGCCAGTAAATTACTCCCTGTAATGGAGATGTTTGCTTGGGGAATTAGGGAGGCAGTAAACAGAAGCTGGAGTAATTAACCATGGACTGCGGATGTGCCCAGCCTCTCAATGCCGCCCACCCCTGCGGTGGCTTCCCCTGCAGTGAGGTGATACCACCGGGTGGCGCTAGGGAAAGCTAGGCTCTGAGAGGGAGAGACAGCTGCCCGAGGACACACAGCAGGCTCGTGACAAAGGTGGGCTGGATTCCACCTCTCCTGGGGGCCAGGTCAGGGCTGTTCCCGGTACATTTGACTAAGGACAGGGTCAAGGGGCATGGGGTTAGCTGGGAGGGGGGGATCTGGCAGGAGAGGAAGGAGGAATCTGAGGCTCAGAGAGGGTAAGTAAGTGACCCAAGGATTCACAGCAGGTGAAGAAGAGGAAGGAGTTGGACTCAGGCCTCCTGTCTCTCTCATTGGGCTCTGCTGCTTTCTTCTCTTCAGCTCCTGGTTGAGGACTCTGGAGCCCAAGAAGCACCCTGATAGGAGTGGGGAAGATCCTCCTTAGAGGAGCAATCCAGAGACCAGATCGCAAATGTGGAGCAGGGCTGATCGCCAACTTGTGTTCTCTTATTAAGCACCAACGTATATGGGGCATTGGACATGCTTATCTCTGTCCTCACAGCAACCTGCAAGAAGGGAGGGACTTCCCCCTTTACAGTTGAGGAAACTGAGGCTCAGAGGAAGGGAAATGACTTGCCCAAGGTCACACAATGGTGTCGAGTATTTATCCACATATTGCTTCTCAGCAACAAGTCCCTCATTACCTGCGTGAGATGCTGGAATACGTCTCCCCTGCCAACGGATACGATGGTAAACTTTGTCACTAGTTGGCACTGGGGGAATGCAGGCTTTTCTTCCCGGCTCTAGTGTGCACTTTCCTAATTGCTCCTGAGGCTGCAAAGGCCAGTACTGCACCCTAAGGAATACCCCGTGATGAGCAGCTGCCAGCAAGGTCCTGGTGTGGCATTTCCCTGTGAGCACTTTTACCAGCACCCGGACAAGTTCCACTGTCATGGCACCCCAGCAAACTCCTCCACCGTCCAGCGGGCGACTGCATGTTCTCTCTGGTTAGGTCTGGACCCTAGTGGGACAATAAAGTGGAGGGGAGGCTCTTCCAGATCTGTTCCTTCCTTGCATGGAATCCTAGCTATAGTGACTACCCTGCTACTCCTGCATTTTTCAGAGCGCTATTTACCCCCTGGCAAGCAATCTTTGGGCTTCCCAGGTGAAGCTAGTGGTAAAGAGACTGCCTGTCAATGCAGGAGACGCAGGTTCGATCCCTGAATCAGGAAGATCCCCTGGAGGAAGTAATGGCAACCCACTCCAGTATTCTTGCCTGGGGAATAACATGGACGGAGGAGATTGGTGGGCAATAGTCCATGGGGTCGCAAAGAGTCAGACATGACTAAAGGAACTTAGCACGTACGCACAGGCAATCCTCAGCTATAGTTAATAATCACTGATATTAAACTTTCCCTCTCCTGTTCCAGGGAGGTCACTGTCTCCTGCTTGGGTTCTGACTGATGAAGAATTACTACTAGGTGTGATCCCAGGTGATAGGCCCACAAAGATGAGAATCTCGGAATGGGTTTGGTTGTACCCTTGGGTTTGAACACAGTGCTGAGCACCTTCCTAATAGGAAAGCGTTGCTAGGAATCCGTGGTTAATGGATTGATTACAGGCATCATGATTAATCAAGTCATCACCTGTGGTTGATGTGATGGAGTACCATCAGAAGCAAGTGCCATGGGAACCCAGGTGGCCGCAACACTTGACTGTTACAGGAATGATAAAGACTCTAGCGATAGCAGTGGATCCTCCTGAGGAATCTGGAATATTTAGAAGCTCGGTCCTTTTAAACTTCGGTTATGACAGCTCTAAACAAGTTTCTTCTTTATTGTAGCCACAGCGCTGATAGTGCCCCAAAATCCAATACAAAATGAGGCAGGATGCTGAATTCCAATATCCTCTGAATTTATGGACTTGCCAAATTTCTCACGAGAAAGTTAAGTCCTTGAGGAGTCACTTCTCTTGGAAAAGAATGGGATCCTGAAACTTGGAATGAAAGCATCTGGTTTGACCTAAATGAAACCAAAGTCTTGACTCCCAAGTCCCTGTGAGAATCCTTTGTCAGTGAAAGTAGCTTCCCCTTCAGTGCCTGAAGACACTAGCTGTCCTTTGCTTAAATATTCCCTTGATAGACTCAGCTGGGGCAGATGCTTTAAATGAGAAGCTCACCCACCTCAAGAGCCATGACAATCATCCCCTGTTGCCATTAGACCCATCATTATGATCAAACCTCAGCAAGCTCCAGAGAGACAGTACAGACTCTGACCCAGGAGTAAAGAGCTTACACAAGAGCAAGACTTTGCTAACATATGTTCGAGCAGACTGGAGAATATGTAGGAGCAGAGGATTCTATAGGTAGTATTCTAAGGAGGAAACCTAACACAAAATTTGGCTCACTGATATGGGTGCATTTACCAGGGATTCTGGATTTACTTTGTTAGCTCATGCAAGTGGAGGTGGTCCTAACAGCTTACTTGTTTGGTTGATTGGAAGTTGTTGTTTGATGATGGTCTACATTTGTGATGCCAGAGGTTCTCAGGTTCACAGACGACGTTAAATGTGGAAGAATGACAGATTATTATGTGAAAGAGGGAATCCAAAACCATCACAAGATAAGACTATTGGGCATGCTTTATCATGTGCAACCTGCACAACCACTCCCGACTATGCCGAGTGAGAACACCCAGAAGAAACTAAGGCATGAGAAACCGATTACTGATGGGAATATGGATCCCTTCCTGCATCTTTGAAAAGCTCTGTGGTTGCTCTCCTTTGTAAAATAGACATAACCTTGGCTGAAAGATGCTATTCAGATGGGCTCATGAATTTCAGTGGGGATGATGGTATAGGAGAGGAACAGAGGCCCAAATCAAGGTGGGAGCCTCTACTGAAAAGGACCACAAGGAGGTTGCCTTGCCTTGTTCTGCAGGGATGCTTGGTGATGGCTAAATGATCATGTTTTCCTTTAAAAATAAGCAGATGGGCAGTCTACTGGAGTAGTTCTTGCTCTGAGAAAAAAAACAAAACCCCAGAAAACCAAAATCCTAGGTCTGATACCCATAAACCTAACTTTATTCAACAAAGTGGAAGGTCATGCCCTATTGCTCAGTTTCAAGACCTAAATCAGCTACAGATGCAGCTGCACAGACGCTCAGGCCTTTACAGAAGGGCTCTGAACCCTCGGTGCAAACACATACCATCAATCTTCCTCCAAGCCTTCTCCAAAGGGACCTGCAGCCATTTATAACAGTGAATGTGCACTGGGAAAGGAATTCATCTGGAGGACTAGACACTGAATCTGAATTGACATTAATTCACGGGGACTCAAAATGCCACTGTGGTCTACCAAAGCAGAAGCTTATCCCAGCTCAGGGAATAGATGGAGTTCACGCCCTGTTCAAGGTGAGTGCAGCCGGTCCATCAACCCACCTTTGCGGTACCCGCTGCCGCCCTGATCTCACCTTTGTAAAGAATCCATTTATTAAACTCTCCTCAAAGCAATTTGAGCCAAAACCAGTTGGAACACTTCACACATTGTTGAAAGTATGACAAAGAGACACAGGAGCCACTGAAAAAGCTCCTAATGACCAAAGTTAGACAATTTGAACAACAAAGTTGTCAGAATAGAATTCAAAGTATCCAATAAATATCCAGGAGTCCAGGCTGATGTGAATAAATGATTGAATAATAAATGGGGGAGAAGAGTCAAATCTCCCATGAAGAATTGCAAATAATTTATGTAGGTATTCTGCCCTCCTGGAGGGGTAGGATAGCGCCTACTCAAGTGTGGGTTGCACATAAGAGTTCTTTGCAGAATACAATGTGGAAATGCGGGTGGAGGAAAAGTAACTTCACAGTGAAGCCTGGCAAACATCACCTTAGCCAGGTAATCAAGGTCAACATCAACAGTGATAAATCATGTTGATACCTATCGTGGTAAGGCGTAATGAAAATGAGATTTTACCTCTGTGGCCTTACTTCCAAAACTTCACAGATTCGATCCAATCAAAAGGAAAACATCAAGCAAATTCCAGTAAAGAGGCATCCAAAAATAAATTTGGCCAGTACTCCTCAAAACTGTCAAGGTCATCAAAGCCAAGGAAATTCTCAGAAACTGTCACAGCCAAGCCTTAGGCAGGCATGATGATTAGACATACCATGGCATCCTGGATGGGATCCTGGACCAGAAAAAGGACATTAGGTAAAAACTAAGGAAATCCAAATAAAGTAAACTTTAGTTGATAACACTCTCCAAATGTTGGTTTATTAATTACAACAAATATCCCAAGGTTATATAAGGTGTTAATAGTTTGGGAAAATGGGTATAAGACATTTAATGACATTTACTAACTTCTCAGTTTTTTAGCAAATCTAAAAATATTCTAAGCAGTATGTCCTATTTTAAAAGAAAAACTATCTAAAGCTAAAGAAACAATGAATATTCTCAATACTCCACAAAGAACTATTTTTGACATTTCTGTTTCACTGCTTCCAGTATTCTTTCTTTTTAGCTCATAATTAAGTATCCTGGTGTGTTCTTGGTTATGGTTTTGTCTTTAACTTAGCATTATGGTTTTAAGCAAGCCCCATGTGGTTAAAAGTATAACCTCATAACGTATCTCACAGCTATTTTTGCTCATGGTGTAACATTCTGCCAGATAGACCATCTTGAGTTTAATAACTGAACTCCTCATGGTGGATTGATTGGGTTGTTCTCAATTGTATGTTATTATAAGCAACCCTAGAGACTGAAGCTTCTAGAAAGAGATAGATGGTAGTCTCTAAGTCTCATTTTTTCTCAGATACGCAATGAATATGTTACCAGTTTACTGAATGGGCAGAGTCTGATGGGGCACAAACAGAAATAGCATCATTTCTCCCAGGCCTAACTTCAAATGAGCTCCATCTGAGCCCCCAACTCACCCCGAAGGGTGAGTTGCTTTAACCTTGAACACCACAGTTGCTTTAACCTTGAACACCATAGTTGCTTTAACCTTGAACTCACCTTCAGTTGTAACTATATCTTGTGAAAATAAGGTCTGCCCACTTGTCAGCATTTAAAGGTCCAGTTAGGTACCCGCTTCCCCAGCTCAGGAGTTACCAAGGTTCAGAGACCCCGGCTGTGAAGGGATGGAGGAGGTGAAGGTGCTTATGCCCTCCTCTTCCCCTCCAGGATCCTGGCAGATGAAGGGAAGCCTTTAAGGAAAGAGGGAGCCATTTTCCACTTGGCTGGGGCTATCTGTGGTCCTCCCCAAGCTGTGAGGTCCTAGGCATGGTGGGCTTGCATAGACCTGCTTTGTCCTGTGGAACAAATGAATGTGTTCATTGGAACTATACCACTCCCTGAAAAAGGATGTGCTCTGTGGAGGGTCTTTTTTACACCCCCCTAACCCAAAGGTCCTCCTTGTTCAGTACATCCCATTGCTGGCATCCCCTCCCCACCAAGAAGGGCTCCTAATGAGATTGTTAGAGGTTCAGTGACTTCCATGTGAGTCTTAGTCTACTTGGGGCTGCTATAACAAAAGTATCATAGACTGAGTGGCTTATAAACAATGGAAGCTTACTGATTATTCAAAAAGCTTGGCAATCCAACCTCAAGGTGCCGGCAGATTTGGTGTCTGGTGAGAGCCCTCTTCCAGATTCACAGGCAGTTGTCTTCTCACTGTGAGCTCACATGTTAGAAGGAACAAGGACTCTCTCTGGGTCTCCTTTAGAGGGATCCTGATCCCATTTATGAGACTCCACCTTTAATATCATCAGACTGGGGAGTAGATATCAACACACGCATTTTGAGAGGAACGGGGACATAACAACCAATCCATAGCAACATAGTCCACAGAAAATTCCCCTCCCCTCTGCTCACTACCTGGGAACACAGCTGCTCTTCTCTGCCCATCATCCATTCCAGCCCTGATAGACACCACGGCCAAAGCAATCTTAGACCTGAATTCTCCAGGCACACTGATGAAGGCAACAGTATCTCCCATGGCTCATCACTTGAGGATAAATCCCACATATAACAGAGAGGATCAGTAGAGCCAAAAGGTCGCTCTCTGAAAAAATTTAAAAACAGAGAAGACTCTGGCAAAATTGAGCAAAAATAGAGAGTAAGAGCATAAATGAACCATATAAGCAACAGAAAAGGGAACTCACCGGGAGAATTACAGAGATAATGGAAATTTGTAAGGATAACTTTACAATAAATTTGAAATTTTAGATTAATAGAATATATTCCTAGAAAAATGTAACTACCAAAACTGACCCAAAGAGAAGTTTTTAATTCTCTATAATTTTGTAACCATTAAGTTGAATCAATAGAAATATTCGCACAAACAAAACACTTTATCCACATGGTTTTATGAGTCCTCCTACACATTTAAGACAGGAATCATTTCAGTCTTGTGCTAATACTTTCTTTTATGAGACTAACAAAACCTTGAATTCAAAGTCAGACCGAAAACATGAAATTATTGAGCACATTTTGTACTCAAAATTTTGAGTGAGTACACTCACTCAAAAATGTATATACAAAAAGTCTTTTAAAAAATTAGCAAGAAAATTCCAGCAATGAATAAATTAGTTAATATATTACGACAAAGTTTGTTTTCTTGTAGGAATATGGTGTTAGTTTAGTATTAGTTGATGACTTAATGTAATTCATCACATTAGGAGATCTTTTTAAAGCATGTGATCATTTAAATAGATGCAGAAAGAGCATTTGAAAAAGTTGGCATTCATTCATGATAAGACTCTTAGCAAACTAGGAATGAAAGGAATTAAAGCTTCTGCCAAAAAAGCCTACAGCAAACATCATATTTTGTGGTGAAATGTTGAAAGTTTTCCCTTTAAAATTAAGATCAAGAACAAGACCAAGGATGGCTGCCAGCATCATTAATATTCAACATGGGAGGTCTTTGCTGGAGCACTTAAAAACAAAAAGAAATGAAAAGTATACAGACTAGAAAGGAAAAGCAAAAACTGACACATCTGCATATGCTGTGTTTGCCTCTTTGGAAAGTCCAAAAAAGAGCCCATGAATGATAAGGGAGTTTAACATGTTTGCTGGATTCAAAATCAGTATGCAGAGATAAAGATGCCATTTCCAATTGAAAAAAAAATTTTTTGCAAAGTTTCTGAGGTCAATAAGAAACCTAGCAAAAGTTGTAAAGTTCTTTATGTATAAAATTAATATTTGGATCTACCTGATATGAGCTTGGCACCTGGTAGTATTTCATTAAATGTGTGTTTCTGTTTCCCCCATGCCCTATATCTGAGCTGTTTGCATTTGCATCTTAAAGAAACGCTATCAGATTTGGCAGGACAATTTGTGCGATGCTGAGTCTTACTGACCCACTGTTCCATTAAAGATTAATATTTGCATAACGCGTTTGTCAAACACACTCATTATCTTTTGCCGAAGAGAAGTGGGTAATGATGATTACGTTTGCACTGGAGGAAAGTGACCAGCAGGATCTAATCTGTTTGGTGTCAGATTTAGGTCCCAGGTCTGTTTTTGTTTCCACGGCCATGGCATTTTGTTTCACCTGCCTTGCACCTGTGGACCTGTTTCATTCATTGAGTAACTACAGGGGCTCTTACTGGGCCCTAGGCCACGTGCAAGAAGCACAGTGATGTGTCCAGTGGACAGGAAGCTTGTCTTTCTGGAGCTCCAGCTGCTGGAGGGTCCAGACCATCACACCACTGGATGGTACTGTGCTACAAACGATGCTGAGCGTGGAGGAGGGGAGTCAGGTGGCCTCCTAGAGGAAGGAGTGCTTAATTCCAAACCTGAAAGAGGAGTCATCCACGGATCAAGAATGGGAGTGAAGTATTAAAGAGGGAAAAAGACATCCAGGCTGAGTAGACAGCATGTGCTGAGGGTTGGAGGAGGGAGCAAATAGCTGTTATAGAACAAGGAGAAGCTGGTACAGCCAGAGTGTAAGATGTGCAGGTATGGGGAGTGCGGAAGGTGATGCTCAGAAGCCATCCCTTGCAGAGTCCCACACACAGGGCCAAAGACTATGATGAACCTTCACCCTAAAAGCAAGGGACAGCCACTGAAGGGTAAACAAGGGTGTGACAAAGCCAGACCTGTGCTTAAGAAGACAGAGTGGGCAGATTGGAAGGGGGCACAGAGGAGGAGACCCTGAAGTCAGGAAGTCGGGTCAGATCAGAGGAGACCTTTGTATGAGCTGAGGGGACCCACCCTCTGCCCATCCAGAGATCTCATGACTTCATGAGCCAATCCCAGCATCCATCCAGACTCTAATCTGCAACAACAGACCCCAGTCCAGTAGTTGAGGTTTTATAGTGGGGCTGATTGGCCTTGGGGCCAGAGACAAGGCTCTGGAGCTTCAGGACTGAAGAAAGAGCTCCTCCAGGAGCTGTCCAAGAACATTGCCTCACACAGTGGAAAAGGCAGACCCCTTCCATCATTTCACACTGCCTAGAGCAAACAGACCCAGCACCCACAACCCAGATCTTCCTCAGCCTCCTGTGGTCTCAGACAAGACCTGGTCTGACAAACCCTCAACCCAACAATTCCAAATCCAGGTTTATGTGTTAGAAACAAAATCCCACACGAATACCGTGAGGCTTACACAAGGATGTTCACTGAAGTGAAGGATGTTATGCAGATACAAAATGGAAACAACCTAAATATCCTTTACAGGAAAATAAGGAATAGAGAAAAAAGAGAAAGCAAGGAAGAGGGAGGGAGAGAAGGAAAGAAAGAAAAGAAAAATAGCCAAGCTTAATTAAAAATTAAGGAAGTTTTAAAATTAGTAAAGAAATTGCTTAATTAAAACCAGGGAGGTCCCTCTCTATGTACAGAAAGATGTCTACGATACTGGCAAATGATTAAAAAGTTAGATGCAAAAATATATATGATACCTTTTATGTGTTTACAATTAAGTATGCATTAGTATGTGGTGTGAAGATCTATCAATGCAAAGATAGAGGTCTGTGAAGGTTCTATATACCATACCAATGGCAGCGGTTGCTATGAAGTAGGGTGGGCTTTGGAGAGAAGCATAGCACAAAAGTACTTTTTCCCTATATGGCCTGCTTGAATACATAACAATATAAGAGGAACTGCATTAAAGCCCTTGGATATTAGAACCAATTTTAAATGAATGAGAGAAAATAAAATGGCAGGTAATGTTGCTTGAAAAGGCAAAAAAAAAAAAAAAAAATTAGTCACCTAAATATAAAAATACATCTAGAGGGAGCTAAAATAAATGACAGTGCCTATTATAGCTGAACATCAGGCAGCCAGTGAAAGAGACAATTTACATGGGGAGGTATCTGCAAATAAAAAAACAAATTATAAATTAGTGTATACCGAGTATTCTTACATTGTAAAAGAAATAAAATTTAGAATATGCATAGAAAAATGTAAGTTGTAGGGGAAAGAGCAGGGCTTTGATACCCACAGACCTGGGTTTCAGTCTCTCTGATAGTTATCAGTGGAGTATTCTGGGATTCACCCCACTGCTCTGAGCCTCAGTTTATCCAGCCTGAGGAAGACAGCATCTTCCTCATGGGCATGATGTGAGGGTTAATTGAACTACTGTAGTCTAAAGTCTTATCATGGAGAACACATGATGATAATGGTGAAGATGATGGTGGTGGTGATGGCTTTCCATTGTTTCATCCAGGAAGTAGTTTCAGACTGAGGACAGGGAACAGGGGAGTTTCTCTCTTTGTACACTCTACCAATTTTGGAATGTTTAACAGTGAAGTTGTGTTACTCTCTGCTGTGGACTGAATTTTGTGTCCCCTCCAAATTCTTACACTGAAGCCCAAGTTTCCCACTCTGGTCATATTTGTAGATGGAGCCTTTGGGAGATAATTAGGGTTAGGTGGAGTTAGATGAGATCATGAAGGTGGGGCCCTCATGATGAAGTTGGTGCCCTTATAAGAAGAGACACCAAGATACTCTCTTTCCCTCTCTCTGTCTCTCTCTCTCTCTGTCTGTCTGTCTCTCTCTTTCCCTCTCCTCATGAGGACTCAGTGAGTAGGAGGCCGTTTACTAGCCAGGAGGAGACCCCTCACTAGAACTCAACCATTGCTGGCACCCTGAGCTTGGATCTCCAGCCTCCTAAACTGAATAGACAAATTTCTGGTGTTTAAGTCACCCAGTGTGTGCTGTTTGTTATGGCAGCCCCAGCTGACCAAAATACTCCTAAAATTTTAACATACATATGCTAACAAAGACTAAAGAGGGGAAATAACTGTGGCCCAGCAGCCGACTGCAATGTGTGTGTTCCTCTGGGCTCTGCGCCCTGGCTCTACTCTCTTAGGAGGCTGCTGGATCGCCTTGTGGGTGAGTACACCTAACCACGTCCCCTCTCATCTTGAGAAGATTACATCCACACCGTCATTATGGAGGAGGACCAGGAGATGAGCCAGGCCCTCAGAGCACAGCGAGACAGACAAAAATGATCCCTCCCCACGGGGGCTTGGGAGCCAGAGGACTGCCAGAGGTGGATGACAAGTGTTCTCCTGTCGTCTGCCTGCGCCCCGTTATTTAATACGGTTTGGACATTTCTCCAGCTGAGTGGCGGCCAGGGCTCAATCCACGTGAAATCAGGCAGATAAAAGCCGTAGCAAAGGGCACCGAGACCTTGGCTCCCTGTCATTCTGCCGCCAACTCTGCCAGAGCCCGGCTGGCACATTAAGTCGCTGAATCAATCCTTTGCACATGCCCAGGTGGGGGCTGGTGGAGCCTTTAAGTGGCATCTTGACTGTAATGTCAAACCTGGAGCCACAGCCCTACCTGCACCCCACGCCTCATCCCTGCAGCCACCAACTCCTTTATGTTTTCAACCCTGCCTCTTGTTTTTAACTGTTTATGCATCTGTGTTGCTGATTCACCGTGGGCTC
Source organism: Muntiacus reevesi (assembly GCF_963930625.1). Lineage (NCBI taxonomy): Eukaryota > Metazoa > Chordata > Mammalia > Artiodactyla > Cervidae > Muntiacus > Muntiacus reevesi. Next base: position 114,455,415 of record NC_089251.1, read on the forward strand.
CTGGAGGGAGCACCCAGCGCAAGGCCTGCATACAGGACGGCAGATGGCATGCAGCTCTGAAAGGGACCTGGAGTACCATGGCAAAGAAGGGAGCAGGGAGTCAAATGAGGAAACAGGTGTAAAACTCTTAGCATAGAGCCTGGCACATACCAAGTGTGTGATGAAGCTTTGTTTCTATTATTATTTCTATGATACTTACAACAACTACTTCAATAAAACATAAAACCAGGAGTTGCTACTTCCTTCTCTCTTGAGATCTGTTCCTGATTAGCTTTCATTCATTCATTCATTCCACTCACATGATTTGAGCCCAGCAGGGCTGCCCCAGGACTGCAGGAATGAAGGGGACTGGCGGGGTCTTGCCCTCCTGGGACTGATAATCCCATGGGGAAGAATAATGCCCATCAAGAAACCAGACAAATGAATTAAACCATTGCAGACTGGTACAAGGAAAGGAAGGAAAAAATAGAATGCTATAAAAGAGAACGATGCTCTTTCTGCAGGGATCACTCTCCTTAGTGTGAGAAAGAAACCACATGACCCACCGTACCAGCGTGGCAGGACGCTGAGCTCCCTGGTGACCCATGAGCTGCCCCCTGCACGTCTCCCATGGCCCAGGCCCTGCTTGGCACGCACCTCACCCCCGTGCATCCCACAAGCTCCTGGTTGCTCCACAGCACCGGCTTGGTGCCCCCCTGCTTCCGCCCACCATGCCTGCTGTGGCTGACCGTCCTGGGGCCTCTGCCCAGCTTCCATCACCTCCCTGTCTCCCACAGTGCCCCCTCTCTCAGCTCTGGGAAGGGGAGAGCCCCTCAGGGATGGGACCATCTTGCCTCCCAGCCTTAGCCAGTTGGACCAGAGCTGGACATATAACACAGGCCAGACCAACTCAGCTTGGATTTGGACTGTAAGACCCTGGCCAGTCTCCATAGGAGAAGACAGGGCCCCTTGGCTGGAGACTCAGGCTACCCTGTGGGCTGCAGAGGGAGGGGCTGGAGCAGGGATGAGGGAGGAGAAGGGGCCTGGCGTTTTCCTCCCCACAGCCCAGCTGCCCCCTCCCCGGGGATCTGTCCTCCCTGTCCCAATTCATCCATGTGCTGAGTTTCTAGTTCATCACGTAAGCCAGAGACCTCCTCCTCTCCTGCCCTGATGCCCAAGTCAATGGCTTCCCTCCCACAGTCCCTCGGAGCTCCTCTGGGCTCTGGGACTTCTCTGTCACCTCCCAAGGGCCAGACTCCCGGTGTCTGCCGAAGGAGTGAGTGAAGGAGTGAATGGGTGACCAAACCTCAAAGCACTCTCCCTGTGGCGGAGCGGGAGCCCACGGGTGCACGGACCTGAGTTTACCTCTGACTCTGCTGCTTCCTGGCCCCGTGGTCTCAGCCTGACACTTGTCCTCACTGGCCATCCACCTCTCACAGTGGGGAGGGTAGAGGGGTGAGGCACCCTGATGATGGAGGGGACTTGCTAGCACACAGCAGCACCCAGTCGATGTCATCAGGAATGACAGTGTAGCCTCAGCATCCCTCTCCCTATAGGAATAGGATGCTTATTCCCAGGGTCCTCCCAGGAGGTGAGGGGCCTCAGGATCTGCAGGGACGCTAGAGGCAAACAGCAGGTTGGGTAGCAAATGAGCATTGGGTGGGGGAGGGGAGGAAGTGGAGAGGAGATGAGCATGGGTTGGGGGAGGGGGAGAAAGTGGAGAAAGAATGTAACGATTTTAGATTCAGAGAGGACAACTTAGCCCTTTAATTCAGGGTGTGTTTTCAAAGGGATAGCTTTCTTCTTCAAATTATCATTACTTTTAAGCCCTAAGTGTCTACATCTTTTTTTTCCAGGGTTTAGAGGTTAGCCCCACATCCTGTTCTTCTCCCTCACTCCCAACTGGGGGGGCCTGACTCACCTGGGCAGCTTTCTAGAGGTCCAGCTGGGGTGGGGCTGATCAAGGCAGGCAGGATGGCCAGACCAGGTCCGCTGGGTCTGACAGTCTAGGGACTGAGCACGCAGAGGGAAGGGGAACATGACCAGACAACTCGCAGTTTGGATATTTGGGGAAATCACCCTACATCTTTGGGCCTCAGTGTCTTCATGTGTAACATGGGGAAGATCAGTTCTAAGGGGTATGGGGGAAGGGGAAGTGTAATGACAATGTGGGAAGAAACACAGACCGCCCCCCTCCGAAATTCCTGATCTCTATAGTCTCTAGGGAAATGGGCCTCTATGCCTCCTGCACATGGCTTCTCCCTGCAAAGACAGAGCAGCTCGAAGGATCCAGCAAATGATACAAAACCAACCCAAACTAACAAAAATAGGAATTCAATGGCTGCAGTAACTGAAAACTTCACAGGGAGTTCCAGTTCTGATCTGGCTTCACCTGGGGTTCCCCACAATCTCCTATTCTCTCATTCCCTGACTTCTGGCTGGCCGAGTCATCAGCAATGAGGTTGGTCTGGGTGTGAAAGTCTGTTCCTAGCAGCCCAGCTCCAGCTCACACAGTTGGGTCACAGACCCCTCAGAGTCAACCACTGTGGACAAAGCAAAGGGGATGTCCAGCTCAGGGTGGGCCCACGTCACCCCATCCTGATCTCGAAGACTGACATTGAGGGAAGGAGGCTCCCTGCAAAAGGAAATCAGGAGCATTTTTTAGCAAGAGACGGATTGGAAGCCTATTCATTCACACAGCTGGATTTGAATGTTGGCAGGAGATAGACAATCAGCTGACCAGGGCTGAGTCCAGAATGCACTCTGAGGCGTGGTCACTCCCATCCCTGTCCCCCTGACACTCCTCTGGCTCATTCCCCCCACGAGATGTGGCATTTCCAAAGGGCAGGCCTAGAACCTCGACTTCTTCAGTGTCGTTGCTAGCAGAGGCTGGCACAGAAAGTGCATCACACAGCCAGGAGGGGCCAGCCTTCCCTGCTTCTGGGTGGGGCCCATCCAGGCTCTGGTGACCAGAGGACAGGCAGCCCAGGGAGCATGAGGACCCAGCCGGCCTGGCCCAGACACTGGCATCACTGACCCCACAGAGGCACGGCCCAGAGGGCAGGCTACAGGCATCCCCGGAGGCTTCCTGGGTGGAGATCAGTAATGGCAGAAGGGGCACAGAGCAGCCTCCACTGGTGACTTCAGTTCTTGGTGGGTTGGTTTTGAGCTTACATAAGACACAGAGGATGAGATGGTTGGATGGCATCACCGACTCAATGGATGTGAGTTTGGGTAAACTCCAGGAGTTGGTGATGGACAGGGAGGCCGGGCGTGCTGCACTTCATGGGGTCGCAAAGAGTCGGACATGACTGAACAAATGAACTGAACTGAACTGAACTGCAGACACCCCAGGAACCCTTAAACAGAGGGAGGGGCTGGTGAAGGACCACAGTTCATTCAAGTACAGGAGAGACTCGGAGCTGGAGAGATCCAAGTTTACCTGTTAGATGCCCTCTTTTTCTACCCACAGCTGGTGAAAGCCAGGGAATTCACAGACTGTGGCCACCCATCCTGGGGTGGCCGGTCTCCCCAGCATCCTCACACCTTCCCCATCAGGAGGCCTGACACAGAGTCAGGGTCTCCAGTGGCCTATGTTGGTTGAACGGCCCCAGATCCTCCAACCCATGTCCACAACCTCACCTCCAGCCCTGGAGCTCTCTGCAGTGGGCATGACAGCATCTGGGTAACCCCTTCCCCCTGCCCCCCACACGAATATTCCACCTACTAGATTTGTACCCAGGGCAGGGGACAGAACATGGTAGTTTATCTTATTTTCTTTGAACAAATCAGCTTTCTGCCACATCCCAGCAACATGGCGATTTCAGTGTCCAGACACAGAGATAGAAAAACTAATATCCAGTTCTACAGCTTTTATTGGTCTCACCCACGCTCACCTGCTGTGCCTCCTGGGGCTCCCCTGAGACCTAGCTGTGTTCTCATAGCCCTGCCCTGCAAACACCCCGTGGCGGCCCTGCCTCCTGTCGTCTCTGGCCCCTGCAACCCCTTCTCCATCCTCTCCCTCCTCCTCTGAGCGCAGGGGCATGTGACAGGGGCATGCGATCTCAGAAATGTTGCCTTCCTTTAATCAGAACCTAATTCTTTATCGCAGAGCTCAGAGATGGAGTTTTCCAAGAAGACAAGGAAGACGCTGGTGGTGATTAATGCTTCCCTGCTCTCTGGAAAATAAGAGTTCGTCCAGGATATAGGTTTTTTAAGGAGCTTTACCATCGGAGTTGCTGGGAGGCCAGCTCATGGTTTAGCAGATATGCCACCAAGCAAGCAAGAATTTAGAGAAAAGGAGGGTTGACAAGCGAAGAGACAAGGAAGACGGAGAGCCCTTGCAGAGTGAAGGAGACCCCACGACAGGGACAGAAGCCAGCCTGGTCCTTACCACCAGGATGCCTGGAGGCTGGGAGAGGGGATCTTCTTGGCTGTGCACCTCTGCTGTCTGCCTGTCCTGCCCACATTCCCTAAGCCTCCCTTGATTAGATATCTCTTCCATCCTAGAGGTGATGAGTGGATCCTAGCGGCTGGAGTAGGAGGGCACACTGGGGGTACATGTTCATATGGATGGAGGAGCACTTGAGGGTAACTCAGAGGTTACCCTCAAGACTTCATTGCAGCCCCAATAAGATGGTAGGAAATGCCAAGTACGGGAACTTGGGCTTTGACCCAAGGCAGAACTAATCACTCCTTCAACTGAGCCCCAGAGCAAACTGATAGAGAAAATGTCCTGGACCCATAAGACGTGCCAGGCTCTGTCCTCACTTGTCACCTCTGTCATCTCACTTAATTCTCTCACTCCTGTGAGGCAGAATCCTTATTATCTCTACTGTATTGATAAGGAAACTGAGCTCAGAGTGTGCAATTTGCCTGAGGCCACACAGCCAAGAGCAGTGGCATACCCCTCTTCATGTTTTGTAGACATCTGTGTGGTTGGTAACTTGTGACATGGATCCCAAAGACCCCTGCCTCCTATATTCACACCTTGTGTAATCCTCTCCCTTGAGTTAGGCAGGACCTAGGGATTTGCTTCTAATGAGTAGGATGCGGCAAAAGCAATGGGGTTAAGTTATGAAGGACTCAAACACCTGTCTGGCTGGAATTCTCTCTACACTGTCTTCTTGGCTCTTGGGCTTTGACGAGGTAGACTGTCACATTGGAGATGCCCACCAGGCAGTCTCTGGCCTACAGCCGGCTGGGAAATGAAGCCCTTGAAGTCCTCAATCAGTCCACAAGAAATCAAATCCTGCCCACAATCACATGACCTTGGAACCAGATTCCTCCCCAATCAAGCCTCCGGTTGAGACCACAGTCCTGGATAACCCTTTTTTGAAGTATAATTGACCTAAAATACTGTTAGTTCCTGGGGCACAATATAGTGATTCCATATTTCTACACATAACAAAATGATCACCACCTGAATGACACTTTGACTGCAGCCTGCACGGGACCATGGGCCTGAGGACCCAGTTAAGCCAGAACAGGATTCCTGACCCATGGAGACTGTGAAGATCATCAGTGTGGGTGGCGTTAAGAACCTACTTTGGGGTAACACGTTGCAAAGCAAGAGGTAATGAATACAATCCATTTTCTAGTCTGGCTTGCCAGCTAGACCTCCAGGTACTCAGGACAGAAGTTATTGCTGAGTCATCTGTACTGCAAAGAGCTAAAACAGTGTCTGGAAATATCAATAAACCTGTTGGATTAAAGGAATGTGCCAGTCGATCCACACGTGTGTACCTTTGCTCGAGCCATTTCCCCTGCCTGGGTGCCCTAACCCCTCCTCGGCTGAGGATCTTTGTATCCACACCCTGCCTCTTTCTGGAGCCCTTCCTCAGCGTGTGCGTGCCTCTGCTCACTGCTGGCCTCCATGGAGTCCCCACCACCACCAGTGTCCTTCGTACATACATGAGATGTACATCCCCAGGGGGCCTCCCTCCTAATCTCCTGGCCCTGTGCTTCTCAAGAAAAATTCTCAACCAACTGAAAACGTGACCTTCCTTACTTGGCCCCCTTTGGGTCTGTGACAGGTCCCACTGCTGACATCTGGGCCCCAGGTCCCCTGACGGACACGCCCCTCTGTTCCTCCCACAAGGGGCCAGGGAAAGAACTAGGACTCTGGAGTCAACCAGGCCTGGGCTCCCATCTGCTTCTGCCACTGCTGAGTCAAGTGACCCAGGACAAGTCAAGTCAGCCTTCAGAGCTCAGATGCCCCTGCAGAAAAGTGGGAGCAGCAGGCCCCATGGGGGGGGCGCAACGTGAGGGCTGATGGTGTTCAGCATGTGCCCGGCCCCTGCACACAGTAGGTGCTCAGTAAACATCAACCCCCACCCCCTCCCCTGCAACCCATAAGTTGCACCCAATTCAGAAACCAATCTTTTATCCAGCAGCATCCAAACCCCACAACCCCACCCCTCCCTCCAAGGCCCCAGCCCAGCCTCCAGCCCGCCGCAGTCCTACCACCCTGAACATAATTTGTGTGGTGTTTGTGGGGGTTGGTCCATCGTTACACAGAATAAATCTTTCAGGATGTTTAAATTCCAATCTTTAAAAAAAAGAAAATTCTTCTCACACCCAAAGAGGAATGGGTGTGCTTGGTAAAGGTCACATATAAAACACACAATACAGGACAGGAAGAGGAAGGCCAGGGCGTGATAAAGGAGCCATTCATTAAGGAAATCACAGCTCTCCTTCCAAGGAGCACACGCTCTTCCAGGCTGCAAGCCCAGAGAGCAGGCACTTTTCTCTTGAAGCCTCAGAAATGGGTGATGTGGGAACTCCAAGCTGGCCGCTGCAGCAACACCGTGAACTCTGGTTGTGAAGAGCCTGCGTCCTTGGGCTCCAAGTCCACACAGCCTGGAGTGTTAGCCCCACGGTGCAGTGGGAGACCCCTCGGCCCTGAGAGGAAGAGACTCACCCAGGATGGATGGCGCAGGGCAGAGAGGTGGGGCTGGGATTGGAACCCAAGTCTGCTGGGTCTCAGGTCCCTGCTCCTCTCCAGACTCCCTGCTCCCTGGGAACACGGGAGGATTAGCCTGGGAAAGGTGAACAGAGAAGTCAGCCCAGTCCAGGTGGATGCCCACCAGGCTTTAGGCTGAATCTTGATACCAGAAACCTTAAGTAGAGGATAAAAAAAAAAAAAAAAAAAAAAAAAAAAACCTCAGGCAAAAACAAAAAACTAGTGATTAATTAGTGCAACCAACTCTGTCTAACTACAAGACGTGCTCAGAGTGCAGTGGCTGAGAACGGATTCTGAAAAGATCCACCTTTTCCCCTCCAGGGGCAGCAGAGCCCATCTGGTCTGTTCAGTTCAACTGAGCCACTCAGTCGTGTCCAACTCTTTGCGACTCCATGGACTGCAGCACACCAGGCCTCCCTGTCCATCACCAACTCCTGGGGTCCACTCAAACTCAGGTCCATTGAGTCGGTGAAGTCATCCAACCATCTCATCCTCTGTCGTCCCCTTCTCCTCCCGCCTTCAATCTTTCCCAGCATCAGGGTCTTTCCAAATGAGTCAGCTCTTCCCATCAGGTGGCCAAAGTATTGGAGCTTCAGCATCAGTCCTTCCAATGAATATTCAGGACTGATTTCCTTTAGGATGGACTGGTTGGATCTCCTTGCGGTCCAAAGGACTCTCAAGAGTCTGAGACGAGTCCAAAACCCCACCCCCTCCACTTCCCTCTCTCCTGGTCAGAAGGAGGGATGAAGGGGACTCGAATCCAGGTCTATCTCCATCCTCGGTATTTCCCTGCCTTTACTGTCTGTGTTCTTATATCATTAACACCAGCACCGCGAGGGAGGGAAGCCTCTGCTCGCTGCAGATGCCCTCGAAGCAGAACCTTGGTGCTCAGACCCCTCCCCAGAGGTGAACGGCTTCCTGGGCCAGAGCAAGGGGGTGGTCTGGCACAGGTCAGCCAGAAACCCAGAGGGGTAGCAGGCACCCCTCCAAATGGGCTGCTCTGACCTGCCCTCCAGGGTCCACCCATTAAAGCCCTGTCACTGCATGACCAGAGGGGAGAGGCGGGCAGGGAGCCTGGGGATGTGAGACCCAAATGGAGTCACCCCTGAGCTGCTTAAAGTGCCCGGCACCCTTACAGGGGTGGGGGGCACCCTGACTGTTCACAGCGGAGGTGGGGGTCACCGTGGGTCCTGGGGCAGGGGGTGGAGCCAGGCTGGAGGCACCAGTGAGTAAATGCTCTGAGGAGGAGCGCATGACCCCCTGGGGGCCTAAATCCGCACTCTCGGCCTGGGTGCACGGATCCAGCGCGGACAGTGGCAGGAAGGAGGGAGCAAGACTGGACGGAGCCCAGGAGCAGACACAGGGAAGGCTTGGGGCGTGAGGAAGCAGAGGTCTTCCCCGCACCCTCTCCCGTCTGGCCACTGCCCTGTCGGGGAGCTCCATCAGGACCCTCCACGTGACCTCACGAGGGCAAAACTCAGCACAGAGAGGCTAAGTAACTTGCCTCATGTCACACAGCTCGTGGGGTCAGCACTGAATCCCGGCCCAGAGACTCGGCCCCCACAACACGCCTCTGGCTGCTTCCCCAGGGCCACCCGGCTCGCTAGGAGACTTGGCCTCCTTTATAAACTTAATAAAATCCAGCTCTTTACCGCAGAATAAAACCTTGCCGGATCCTTCTAAATTGCTCCAGTGTTCGGGCTGGGATTCACCATCAAACAGCTCCATGTGCCGGGGGCTGGGTGTTGGCCGGGAGCTCTTGTCTCTGAGGACGAGTGTTCCTGACATGTTCCATTTGCTCAGCTTTCCTGGCCCTCCCGTGCATTGGCTCTCGGGTTCAGGCAGCTGGACTCTGTCGCCACACTGAGGACGAAAGGAGGATGGGGCATCTTCCCAGGAGGGCACCTCCTCCTGCCACGACTCCCAGCACTCTCACTCCCCACTCCAGGACAGGGGCATCCAGGGTCCTGCTGCCCGCAGACCATGCCTGCAGCTTCACCCCTACACCCCAATCTCCAAGAACATGTGCTGCTCCCCAAGTACTCTTGACGAGGCTGTGGCTCCCACGCCTTTGCACAGGCTGTTCCCTCTCCCGGGAATGCCATTCCACATCTCCACATGGAGGAATTGTGCTCATCCCCTGAGACCCAGGTGCAGATGGAGAGCGGGGAGGGAACTAACATACTGACCCTGTGCCAACAGGGCCCTGCGAAAGGTGAGCACCCTCAGCGAACCCACTGTCTCCCGGGTACTGATCACAGAGGGGACTTCATTAGCCCATTTTACTGATGGAGAAACTGAGTATCAGAGACACTGAGTGACTTATTCCAAGTCACCCAGTGGTCAGTGGCAGGGCTGGGATAACTCTGACCAACTCAGCTGACCCACAGAGAAGCCTTTATCTACCACCCCTTGCTCTGGGCATCCTCCTGACCCCAGGAAGGGTATCACCTCCCTTTCACGCCCTCACAGGGCGTGCTGAGCCTCTCCACTCATTCTTTTATCTCAGTTCTCATCACCTGGCTCTCTGCCTTGGTGAATGGATGTGCGTTGAATGTACTGGTACCAGGCTCTGCCCTGGAGGAAGACAGACCTTTTCAACCTGAAGGGCAAGCTGGACCACATGTTTTCCCAGGAAAAAAAAACAGCTTATTCAATGGTTTCTGGCCCAAGAGTTTTCACACTTTGCTTTCTGTTGGGGCAGGATGGAGTGGTCGGGTGGGTGGGAGGCACACAGGGTGGACAGAGAGGTGGGTGGGTCATGTGACAGCAGATTTCGACTCAGGAGGCAGCAGTCTGATGTGCCCAATAGTGGAACAGGCTCCCCTGCCATGTGGTGAGCTCCCCACCCCTGTAAGAGTTCAAATTGTTGTCGTTCAGTCACCCAGTTGTGTCTGACTCTCTGTGACCCCATGGACTGCAGCACGCCAGGCCTCCCAGTCCCTCATCATCTCCGTAAGTTTTCCCAAGTTCATGTCTATTTCATCAGTGATGCCATCCAGCCGCTTCATCCTCTAATGCCCTCTTCTCCTCTTGCCCTCAATCTTTCCCAGCATCAGGGACTTTTTCAATGAGTCAGCTCTTCACATCAGGTGACCAAAACTCTGGAGCTTCAACTTTAGCATCAGTCCTTCCAATGAGTATTTAGGGTTGATTTCCTTTAAGATTGATTGGTTTGGTCTCCTTGCTATTTCAAGGGACTCTCAGGAATCACAGTTCAAAGGCATCAGTTCTCTGGTGCACCACCTTCTTTACAGTTACAGGACAGCAAAGAGAGGCTCCCTCTGTTACCAGGGGAGCTGGACTAAGGTTGCTTTCTGTGCGAAGATTCTAACTCCAGGGTATGTATTGCAATGCCAGGTTTATCACGATTGATGCTGTGATTCCAAGGGCCCAATAAGCTGGGGATGAGGTTCCAGGTTTTCTCCAGAGACTCCTTAATTCTGTGGCTCTCGTCCCACGAGTCCTCGAATGCTCCTGTGATTCCGGAATTCTAGGATTCTGTGAAAGGGACCAGATGCTCAGGTCCTGGGATTCAAAGACTGTGAAAGCGTCTGTGAGTCTGTGAAAGATGCTCTAATTCCAAGATCCCGTGCATTACAGATGCCATGAAAGAGGCTGACAGATCTGAAAATCCTGGGCTGGGAGAGAAGGAAGGTTCTATAACTTTTCGCTCTCTGGTTTCTGCATCTGCAGGGGGAGGACATGGGGAGCTCCTCTCAGCACTAAATAGCGGGGGTCCCAGGAAACCCCCATGTGCATGCTCCCCCTCCTCACCCATCTCACCCTCCCCCCGAGCCCAAGATGCTGAGGGGGTGACAGGGGCCCTGAAAGCCCAGGGACAGAGCCCATGTGACCAGCACACCCGTGGACGTGCCCCGGAGGGGCCCTTTGCTGTTCTGTCCTTGTTTCCCTCTTGCATTAATTATGAGGAGCAGCCTTTGCTGAGTGGAACTTTCTGGTGCATCTCCCCTGGTATAAGCAGATCGGGGACAGGAAGCCAGGAGCGCACTTTCCTTTCAGCTCTGTTTGTGTTCCCTGATCCTCTCGCCCTCTCTGCGGAGCTCTTCTCCTTTAGTCCCTGTTTAATCTGGGCTTTCCCAGTGAGCCCTGAGCACCGTCTGTCCTGCCAGCTTCACATCAGTTTCTCAGGAAGGATCTGGATCCCAGGGAGGGAGACATGGGAGAAGACAGGGAGGGGCTGGAATTCTGGAGGCCGGGTTGGTCCACGTTGGTTCTCCAGGATGTCCCATGGGCGCCGCAGCCACCCACCCTACCTCAGTGGGCTGGTGGGGGTCCTACAACAGAGAGGGAGCCTGGGAGCCCAGAGCTCCGTAGTATTAACCCTGGGGGAATGGGACAAGCCACTCCCCTCCCTGCATCTCAGGAGACTTCCTGAAAATTTACTCAAACTTGGCCTGGTCCGAGCCCCCCCACCAGCAGCCTGCAGAGGAGGCCTGACCTCACCTGAGGGAGGCAGGCCCAGGCTTCCACAGGCTGCAGAGCCAGGTTCTCGGCTCAGGCACCCCAGTCTATCCAGGCCCAGGGGCTCCATCTCCAAGACCAGAGGACTGCTGCCCCCCTTCCCCGACCTGCTGTCTACCAGGGCCTCCAGGAACAGCACACACATCCCACCTCCCCCCCGGTCTCCACCAGCCTCCCCACTCAGTGCAGCACTCTCCTCCTCCAGGAAGCCCACACCTTGTGCCCCATCTGTCCCCCCCAAGGCTGCTCTCTCCCCTCTCACCTGCATGCCAACAACCCCCCTCCACCACTCCCACTTAGACAGTGAGCTCCTCTCAGGGGGACCAGCTCTCTGGAGCCTCATTAGTCCCAGTGGAATTTTGTCAACCCTCCTCCCCTAGTGGTACCCAGTAGGGCCGTGTGATATACGGGCAGATACTCAAAAAGTGACAGAGGATGAGATGGCTGGATGGCATCACTGACTCGATGGACATGAGTTTGGGTAAGCTCCAGGAGTTGGTGATGGACAGGGAAGCCTGGCGTGCTGCAATCCATGGGGTTGCAGCAAAGAGTCGGACATGACTGAGCAACTGAACTGACTGAACAGAACTCAAAAAGTACTGGTAAATAAATAAAGGCCAGCAGGTGGGTAGAAGCGATCCTGGTTCAATCTCTGGGTTGGGAAGATCCCTTGGAGAAAGGAATGGCAACCACTCCAGTATTCTTGCCTGGAGAATCCTATGGACAGAGGGGCCTGGCAGGTTACAGCCCATGGGGTCACAGAGTCAGACACGACTGAGCAACTTCCATTTCACTTTTCACTTTCATGCATTGGAGAAGGAAATGGCAACCCACTGCAGTGTTCTTGCCTGGAGAATCCCAGGGACGGCGGAGTCTGGTGGGCTGCCATCTATGGGATCGCGCAGAGTCGGACACGACTGAAGCGACTTAGCAGCAGAGCAACTCACATACACAGGTGGGTCGAGGTGGGAAGACACCAGCAATCACAGATACGTAAACGAATGTGCTCCTGTGTGGGGCTGGGCAGCTGTGCCCGCCTGTGCCGTGTGCCAAGCAGGCAGGAGATGTGGCCCGTCTCTGCTGCTGGGGCGGGGGGCAGGTGTGCCCAGGGGAGGGAGAGGGAGCCAGAGAGCAAACGGTGGTGGTCACTGATGGAGCTGCCCTGTCCCGGGGGGGCCAGATGAAGTCACTCAGCAAGCTTCCGTCCACCGCAGGCAGGACACAGTTCTAGTACTTGGGGTACGCCGGAAAACAAAACAGAGCTCCTTGCTCTCATGCTGGAGGGGCTGACACACCAGTGATGCCGACAATAAAGAGCAGATATAACGCATAAACAAATTATATAGATTGTTGAGGGAGGAGGGGGCGGGGTTCAGTGGCCCGAGAAGCCCCCTGAGAAGGTGAGGTTTGAGCAAAGACTTCTCCTCTGACTTCACTGCCACAAGATGATGAGGAAACAGAGGCTGAGAAGGGTCAAACACATGCTCAGAGCCACATAGCATATGGAGGAGGCAGGGCTTAGGTCCCCTCTACCACACTCTGAGCCCTCATCCCCTGGCGAGTCTTTGCGTCAACACTGATACAAGGACACTGTCATCCTCGTTTGACCATCGAAGGAGCCCAGGGTACCAGAAACCCACGTGGACTCCCAGAGCCAAACCCAGGTTTGCCGCATGAAAAGCCTCTTGCCCTCCACGAGCTGCCACTTGAAAGGGAGCCACGCACGCCCCAGCGCAGGGTCTCAGGCAGCTTTGTTGAGCTGTCTGGGGCATGAGCCCTCCTCCGGACCTCTGTTCACTGCTGATTCAGGCAGCAAGCGACACCCTCGGGCCACAGTCGAGGTCTGGCACCAGTGACGGCATGACTCACTAGGGGAGGATCAAGGGGAGATCTTCTGAGGCCTGAGCCGGGCCCAGCGTCTGGGCTCGGAGACGGCTGGCCTTTGATCCAGTCCCAGATGCTGGGCTGCCTCTGATGTGGGAAGAAGCCTTGTGAAGCCGGATCCCATCAGGGGACCGATCAGAACCGTGCAGCCTCATTACTGCTCTGGCCTATTTTCCACTTCCCCTCTCGGGGGCCGAGGTGGCTGCCATAGTAACCGCACAGACACCGCAGCTCCGGGGACACTGTTTTTCCACCTAACAGGGAAGAGGCGTGTGGGCCATGCCAGGCAAACAGGCCTGAGTTGGCAGCCTGGCACTTCGCCTGCCACGGCCAGCACCTCTCGTTCTCTGAGCCTCACTGATGTCTTCTGTCAAATGGACCAAAAACGGTACCTGTGCCCCGAAGTACTGAGGATGCAACACTCAGCGTGGGAAGCTCTCAGTGCGTCAGCTAACACAACTGTTTGTTCCTCAGCACGTGCTGGTGATGGAGTTTCGGGATCAGTCACGCTGACAAAGTGCCTACTGCGTGCCAAGCACGGGCCATGGCCCATTCCACGGCAGTATCTCACTGAGCCTTCAGGGGAAGCAACCAAGGAAGCAGGAAGCGCTGACCCCCTTCAAAGAGGGACGAGGAGCCTCAGAGAAGGGGAGGGACTCACAGGTCTCCCACCCAGGTCTGGACAGAGGCAGTGTGTCCTTGAAATGCAGGTCCCAGGACCTCCATTCATTTGAAGACTTAGGATCCCTGTGGCTTCCCTGGCAGCTCAGATGGTAAAGAATCTGTCTGCAATGCAGGAGACCCGGGTTTGATCCCTGGGTCAGGAAGATCCCCTGGAGAAGCGAATGGCAACCCACTCCAGTATTCTTGGCAGGAAAATCCCATTGACAGAGGAAACTTCCGGGCTACAGTCCATGAGACCACAAGGAGTCAGACATGACTGAGTGAGCCCTATTCTAGGATCCCTGGGCCGGGGCCTGGGACTCCCGGCGGCGTGGTGGGCAGCAGCATTGACACTAGGTGACCCCTGGAGAGGGAGCAGCTGGGTGATGCCAGCGTCTCCTCCCACCTCCAGCTTTCCGGAGTCTTCAAGGCCGGCACCGAGCCTCAGCGCACTTGGCCCAGCTCCGTGGACAACCCACTAGCTGGTCACACTAGCGACAATCAGGACCCATCTCTCCTGATCGTTCTCAGGAGTTCTGTTGCCCCTCAGCTGTTCTGTGGCCCAGCCTGGGTGCTGAAGCATCCCCCCAGACACCTGCCCTTGGGCATACTCTAGACCATCACCTGCAGACTCCGTGTGCCCCATCCCTGAGTAGGGCAGCCACTCATGCTTTACAAGCAGGGTGGGGGCGGAGGGCAGACAGAAAGGATCCATTCCAGGCCCTGGGACCTGGGGAAGACATGGGAGAGGACGTGCCCTGACCTCTTAGCAGGTTTTCAATGAAGGATGAACGGACCTTTTTTTTTTTTTTTCTTGCCATGTGAAATCTTAGTTCCCTGACCAGGGACTGAACCCACGTCTCCTGCACTGGGAGTGCAGATCTTAACCACTGGACCACTAGGGAAGTCCCAGGAAAGGACTGTTGTAGATGTGAGGAGATGCACTTCCTCCTTGAGGTCCTCAAGGGAGACCTGTGACTGAGATGGGGCTCCTGGACCCAAATCCCGATGAAGATGCAGCTTCTGTCTTGAGCCCCTTGGACCCCTCACCCTGGGCTCGGTGCTCACACACTGTCTCCTTTCAGTCTTCACACCCCAGCCAGGGGGGACTCATTCTCCCCATTTCCTAGGTGAGCAAAGTGAGGCCCAAAGGGCCACCCACGTGCCCAGAACAGTACAGCACATAGGGGACAGTGCTGGGACCCCACTGTGGGGTCCGTGTTCCCTCTGGGGCCCCAGCGCCACCTGCCCTGCCCAGGCCATGACTGTCCGTGTGTTGGGAGGGACAAGCCCCCGGCGTCCCTGGGTATCCTGCTGAGTATGCCAACCACAAGGCCCAAGAAGCCCCTGATGCCGAGCAGTTTCTCCAGGCAGTCAGGTACCCCGAGGCTGCCTCAGGTGACCCGTGTGGCTGCCAGGTGGCTGCTTGCTACAAAAGATGCTGAGCCCTCGACCCTGGGATCCTAGGAGCAGTGTGACCCAGAGCATGTGGAGTCCCCACCTGAACCCCACGCTTCTCCAGGGGCACCCTGGGCTCGAGGGCTGGTCCCGCAGCCCCCTGCTGCTGGCTACACTGTGGGTCATCGGCTCTGTTGCTCTGATCACTCGAGTCTCACCTCCTTTCAGGTCCCACGGAGTCACAGCAAGTCAACGGCTAGCTCACTCTCCACCCCTCCTTTGCAGTCTGTAGTCCTTCCTATTACGAGGTTGGAGTTCTTCCTGGATGGTTTGACTTAGAGACTACCTGCTCTGGGGACAAAAACTTGGATATTTGCAAATAGGAACTAGAGAGAGTAGGGAACAGACAATCCTTCCTTGGGTTGCCTTTACTCAGCCCCCAGTCCACCCTAACAGTCAGGTCTGGGCTGCCACCCACTGGTATGGTAACACCTCCAACAGCTCAAGGCCAGGAGGAGCAGAGATGGTGCCCGGGGACCCTTGAAAAGACATTTCAGAGTGAGGGGTTAGGAGGAGAGGGGTTCAGCTGTTGGAGGGAGTCACACCCCCTCCAGACCCTTTGAAAAGGGAAGTCTAAAGTCTTCCCACAAAACCAGCCCTCTCTGATCAGACCTCCACCCTCCTCCCAGTACCAGGAACTAGAGGACCCTCCTTCCTGGTCCTGGGAGGCCCTCTCCAGGCCTGCTGCTCCAGGCTCCACTCCTTTCTTTAGAACACAGCACACAGCAGCCCAGGACAGCCTTCACATTCATCTTCCCTGGGCTCCAGAGCCCATTTCACAGATGGGGAAACTGAGTCAAGTTCACTTGATGGCAGCACAGAGGGAGTAGAAATAGCAGAAACTTAGAGCCAACAGGCCTAGCTTCCAATCCCAGCTCCAACTTGGGTGCTCTGGGCAAATCCCACCTGTGTCTGAAGCTCCTTTAGGGTGTGTAGTCACTCAGTCATGTCTGACTCGTTGCAACCCCATGGACTGTCACCGGCCAGGCTCCTCTGTCCTTGGAATTCTCCAAACAAGACTACCAGACTGGGTGGCCATTCCCTTCTCCAGGGCATCTTCCCAACCCAGGGAATGAACCCTCATCTCTTACATCTCCTGCACTGCAGGTAGACTCTTCACTGCCTGAGCCACCAGGAAATCTCCTTTAAAACCTACAACACACCCATCACCCACCCTCTCTGCACCTCATCAGTCCCTGAACAGATGTGCCTGCCCTATTTCCTCTATCTATACAATGGGTCTGTAAAACAGTAACTGTGAAGTTAGAAAATCCATGTAAAGCCCCGGCACACGGTGCCCAAGAAATAGTAGCTCAGTAAAGGACCATGGCTGCCCAGACCCAAACCCCCAGAGACTTCATTCCCATGAACAGAGTGACCGCCCCCCCCCTCCCCAGGCTAACACACCTGATACCAGTCAGGCTCCTATGACCAATCCTCCCAGCCAAGAGGCAGCCAGGTCCGAAGAAAGGGTGAAGCACCTCAGTTGGTGGGACTCCCCTGAGCTGCTCCTGTCTCCTCCTGTATTAATTGTATTTGTATCTGGAATAGATGGGGCAATTGGGTCTCTTTCTCTCCATTTTATTTTTTCCCACAGAGCATCGGTCCGGGAGGCAATCAGTTAATTAAAAGAAGAGAAATGCTAAACAATCGTCTTACTGGGGCTATAGACCACCGCATATTCCCTCCCTTGTAAATCCATTAATGAACTGTAATTGCGAAGACAAATCCCTTGTTGAAACCTGGTAACCAATTCACTGTGGGGCTAAGAGACACCCCACTCATCCAAGAGCTGAGGATGGAAAAAATTTTTTTAATTAATTTAGTCCTGTTTACCTATACGTAAATAAAAACCAAAAGAATATTGGAGGCAGAGCAATTTGCCATCTGCCGGTAGACAGTGGCTGCCCTGAGGAGATGCCGGTTTTCCTTTATTCTGGGACTTGTTTATAACCTTCTGTTAATCAAACCTGAATCTGAGAGAACGTGGGAATTACATGGAGAGGGTGGATGGAACGAGGCCCTGGAGCGGACGTGGGGAGAATTGGGATGAGTTCACAGCAGGAGCTTAAGTTTGAAAGACCTCAAGATGCCCAGCCCCACCTTCTTCCGAGCCTGACAAGACGGTCCTTTTACAGTCGGCCCCTCCCAGGGAAGAATGTGGTACCCAGGAGGGCAGACGTGTGGTGAGGCTGTGCCACTCAGGGATCCAGGGTAGGCTGGTGTCCTAGAAGCTGAGTAAGATGTGGGCAAGTGGCTTATGAAGGGGGGAAGCGGGCACCACTGAAGTCTCACCCCCACGTGGCTGTGCCCTCGGGCAAGGATTCCGGCCTCTTGGACCTGTGTCACGGGATCATTAGTTGCAGGTTTGCTCCCAGTGGGAGTATTACATTCTAAGCATCTCAGCTAGTCAGTGGTCAGCTCCCTTTCGCAGAGGGCAGGTCTCTGAAAGGAGTCCAGCTGTGAGCTATTAGCAGCCAACACCCATAGCAACCGGAGGACAGATGTGCTGACCGAGCGACGGCCATCTAGGTGGGGCCAAAATTCCACCGCTCTCCTCTCTGACTCCACCCACGGCGCATATCGGATGGTTCTGCTTGTCCAGCTTCTGGGCTTGACCTTGGTAACAGCCACCTGTCTTCCTTTTCCTTGGGGAAGCAATGCTTAGCCTCGGTGGTCTCGGTGGTGGCCTGCAGAAGTCACTCCACCCCCAGACAGAGGGGTGGGCTGAGTCACAGTTCTGGCCAATCAGAATCTCAGATGCTCCTCACAGAGTGAGGGACTTGTGGAAGACCCAATCAGAGCCAAGGAGACTGAATTACCGGAATGTCCACACACTTGGGGTTGGTGGAGTGTCAGCGTGGAGCTCTGGGGCCATCTTGAGAAGACCTGCATGGACCCGAGGCTGTCGTAGACACCAGAGTTAAGAGTAGAGAGAGACAGAGACCTGAGCCCAGCCCTCTCTCCCAGCACCTTCAGTCACTGGATCTCATCAGCTCCCTTCTTGAGCTTAAGCTGGTTTGTGTGGAGTTTCCGTCACTTGCAGGTGAGACCCTAACTCACCCTGCTCTGACCCACAGTGCCTGTGAGCCAGTGTTCCGAGCTGTTTCTCATGCCAGCTGCATCTTACAGTCTCCTCGGTGCCATGCGGTCCCTGGGGCAGAGCAGCCCCCTCCTTCCCCTCCACTCCCACAAACGGCTGAGTCCCGGGCATAGGCACCCCACCCCCATGTTTGTTCAGTTCAGTCGCTGAGTCGTGTCTGGTGCTTTGCAGCTCCATGGACTGCAGAAGGCCAGGTTTCCCTGTCCATCACCAATTCCCGGAGTTTAGTCAAACTCATGTCCATTGAGTCAGTGATGCCATCCAACCATTTCATCCTCTGTCCTCCCCTTCTCCTCCTGCCTTCAATCTTTCCCAGCATCAGGGTCTCTTCCAGTGAGTCAGTTCTTCCCATCAGGTGGCCAAAGTACTGGAGTTTCAGCTTCAGCATCAGTCCTTCCAGTGACTATTCAGCATGTTTGTTGCTCTTAAGGAAAATCCTGAGTCTGGGCCCCACAGGCCCCTAGACCCCAGACCCTGCCCAGTTCAGGCCAGTCTGGGGATGCAACATCAGTTCTAGCCTCTGAGCTGAGACCTTCCCCAGGCTTTTCCCCAAGGGCTTCTCCCAGACCCTGGGCTCTAATCCGTTCCTCTGCCAAGACCCTCTCACCTTTCTCCACCATGCCTTCCTCACCCTCCCCTGACCCCAGGCTTCACTCCTTTCCTGGCCCGGGCAGACCCCTTCTGTAGAGTCCCATCTTGCCCCTCTGACCTAGTCCAGCTAGGACTGGCCTAGTCCAGCTCCAAGCTGGATGTTGCCCCACAGTCAGGATCTCCACCGACCCCTGCGCCTGCTTGCCCTGTGGAAGAGAGTGGGGAAGAGAGGTGCTTGCTAGGAGACCAGGGCTCGGGATTCAGGCACAGGCCACTGGGCCTGGCACATGGGCAACTCAGGAATCAGACTCCTGCACTTTTCAACGCTAGTTTATTCCGCAGGTGAGTTGGTCCACACCTGGAAAGGGATCCCCACTTCCATGGCCACCTTCCTGCTGGGGGGCTCCTGCTGGAAAGGCAGCATGAGTCCGTCTCCTCCTCTTATTGAGCACTGCACGCAGACTGGAGGGGATTCTGCGGGCCAGCTAGTCGCCTTCCTCCTCCCCCAACCCCGTCCCCTCTCCCTCCAAGGCTGTTCCAGTGCATTAAATGGTGAGGCAGCCTGGTTACCGGAGCCTCTGGCTCATTATCAGGCAGCTGGAGGGGGTGGGGACCAACCAAGGAGAGACTAGACGGGGTGGGGAAGGGGAGCAGCAGAGCCTAGGCAAAGACAACCCTCTGCGTGCACTTTCTGCTGACTTCCGTGTATTCTGATCCTTACACAGACATCCTGGGCTTTTTTTTCTTTTCTTTTTTTTTTTTTTTGATCACTGACAATCTCATTTGATCTGTACCACCTGTGTCTCTGTGCTGTTATTACAATGGGCCCTGTTTCTGGCTGCAGTGGGAGGTGCAGAGAGGGCTGATGATTTCCTCAAGGTCACACAGCTGCAGGTGGCGAGCCCGGCCCCCATAGCAGCAGCCCACATGGACGGAGCTCCTCCCGTGTACCCGGCTGTTACCCACAGTACCAGTGGGATGCTGGCCACCCTACCAGGGAGGCAGCGCTATCAGCTCACTTCATGGACAACACTGAGAGTCACACAGCTCCATCTTTCCTACCCTCAGACCCCCTCCTCCTACACTGAGATGGAATCGGTGACCTCTGCAGAAAAACCCAAACTGTGGCCCTACAGAAACTGACCTCCCTCTCCTCTCACCCCAAGAGCTGTGGGGTCAGGATGCAGCTGAGGGCAGAGGTGATGGTATGGAAAAGACAGGCTTCTGGCCCTGAGGAACGGGCCAATGAGACCAAGGCCCAGCTAAATTCTGGTCTTGGATCTGTCCTTGTTTGCTGTGTGACCTGGGGAAACCACATCTCCTCTCTGGGCCCTCATTTTAAAGGTCTCTAGCACTTGGGGACTGGGTAGATGCCCTCTGGGTCTGCCGTCCTACCGGGGCTCTGACTGTGCTCACGGTGGGGGATGGGCAGGGGCTGACCTCTCCCCCTTCTCCTGTCCCTGATGGACACCCTGTCGTGCATGATCCTTCCTCCCATCCCTCGCCCCCATTTGATGCTCCCATCCCCTGGAGAGGGAGGGGTTAATAATCCTCATTTCACAGATGAGGAAGCCAAGGCTCAGAGAGGTTGAATGGTCCAAGGACCCAGCTAGGAAATGGCAAGGCTAGGAAATGGCAGAACCCAGGTATCTGCCTCCAAAGCCTTTGCCCCAGGTCTGCTTTCCCTTGCAGTGCCTGGCGGAATCAAGGACCAATCCGTTTTCTTCATTTTGCTGCAGGCCATGAGCTTCCTCAAGTGGGAGGAAGCCAATGGGCAAGTCACTCAGAAGAGTTGTGTGTAGGGGAGGGGAGGGTGAGATGTGCAAGCAGGAACGTGCCAATCTGTGCACTCCCACACCATGATCCCAGGAGACACTAACGGGTCTCATCGCCCCTCTGGGTCATGGCCAAGGCCGTTTCTTGAGGGTCCCTGTGGCCCAGCATCCTGCCTGGACCTCACACAGGCAGGAGTCATTTGATCCTCAAGGAGCCTCCTGGAGGGGGCGAATTACCGGTATCTTCCACCTCCAGAAACTGAGGTCAGATGAGATGACTGGTTCATGGCACACAGCTAGTACCTAGGGCCTGAGACCCTCCATGCTGCAGGCACAGGTTAGAGATGACTGCCCTTGTGTGTAGGCAGAGCCCTGGAGACCCCAAGCAACCCCCCAGGAAGGAAGCAAGTTGCCCTTGATGGTCCCTGACTAGCTCACACCTTTCCCTCCACTTCTCTGAGCCTCAGTTTCCTTATCTCCATCATGCGGTCATCCTCCTACCTCACCAGGTGGCTGTGGAGTCCAGATTGCCCAGATTAAGATACTTTCTGTTCACAGCAAGTGAATGCAACTGACAGGTGAAGTCACCAGGAGCGGGAGGTTTCCACTTGGAAGAAGGAAGATACCCAAGGAGTATTGTTGGAAATGAACCGAGGGCCAGCGAGGAGCCGTTCAGATGCCCACCAACTCTGCCCACGTAGACAGTCTCATCCTCTTGCATGGAGGTCATGAGCGCTGGCTCTGTGCTGACTCTCGGGTTCAGACCTGGCTCTCTGAGCTGCCCCAGACCAGTCACTGGATCCTCCCGGAGCCTCCTGTCCTCTTGACCCCGAGGCATCCCCTTGTGTCTCAAGCCACTCCTGCTTCTCGGGACCTCCCAACATCAGACCTCAGTCCACGTCCAGGAAGGTCCTCGCCTGGGTCCCACTCTGGGTCCACAGCTTGTGTGCACATGTGCGGTTGGGGGGCAGACACACCGCAGCTCTCCCCATGGTGCACGTGGCTCCCGGGCGCCGCCAGCTCTTCTCCAGCTGGGCCCGGCGCCTCAGAACCACCGTTCCCTGGGCGCCTCCCCTGGGCCCAGTTCTTCACACAGAATCGACCCAACAACCCCGAGAAGAGGCCCTGTGATCGCCCCATTTCACTGATCAGGAAACTGAGGCTCGGGGAGGTTAAGGACTTGTCAGAGGTCACAGGACATGCAGAGATGGGCTTACAGCCCGGGCCCCCCTCTAACTCCATGGCCTGCTGATGCCGCTCTGTTTTCTACCTCTGGATCTGCAAGCCTTCCAGGTCATTCCCCTGCACCTGTGCTTGTCCCCTCCTTGCAGAGCAGGTTCAGGTGGCCCCGGGCCAGCCCAGAGGACGGTGGTCTCTCACCGTCTCCCTGGACCCTCTTCTTGCATATACATCACCCACTTTCACACTGGCTTTTCCAGCAATCACACCCCCGTCAACTCACGTGGAGCCTCCAGCTCAGCTTTTCCTGGAGCTCCTGATAAGGAAGCTCACCTCCCCCTCTACTCTGCAGCTAACCATGAACCTAAATGCAGAACTTTTCCCAGTGTCCAGGTTACACAGCATCTGCTTGATCTCACCCTGAGGTCGGCTGGAGGCTGCGCTGAGAGGTGTCCCTCCTGGCTCTGTCTGCGAATCTGGCTGGTTGGTGTGTGAAGTTCTTCTGCCAAGCAGAGCAGGAGGCCTGGGCGGGGACAGAGCCCTGTGGTCACCACTGCAGACTGCCTCCTGGGCCAGGATCCACTCGGGACGGGTCCTCCTGGGGCACCATGGTCCAGCCAGCCTGACGGGCTGTCCTCTGTCCGAGGCCCTCTGTCTGTCGTCCCTGTGGTCGCTGGTGTCTGACCTGTCCCCCCCACCCATCTCCTTCCCCACCTCTCTCCCTGTCATTATTCCTTTATTCCCCTCCTCCTCCTCTGTCAATCCTCGTGCCCCCACCATCTCCCTCTTCACCTCCCTCCCTCCTCCACATTCTCTGTAATGTTGATGGTCAGGGTCACAGCCAGAAGGACTTCTCTCCTGCACACCGAGGGTTCTTTGGCTCTGCTCTGGGTCACAGTGAGGGCAATGCCCAGATCTGCAGGTGGGCTGGGAGCAGGGAGGAACAGAGGAAATCAGAGAGACCTCAGCTGTGTGATGAGCAGGGAATCGGGGGCTGAGAGGGACTGCTCTGCTGTCTCACAGACCTGGGCTTGCCTCTCAGACCCCATTAGCTGTGTGACCTGGGGCAAGTCACGTACCCTCTCTGGGCGTCCGCTTCCTCCTCTGTAAAATGGGTTAGCAATCACAGAGCTGCTGAGAAAACTCAATGAGAAGGTGCAAGTAAATCCCTTGGTGTCCAGCCTGGCTCTAGGAAGAGTGTGGGCAATTCTAGTTGGCATCACTTTTATATATCAGGCCCCATATCAGGAGCTTCTCACATATTACTTCATTAAATCTCATCTTTTTATGATGCAGTTTTCAATACACACAACAGTATCTGTATTACACACCTTTCTACCTGCCTGTCCATCTAGCTATACGTGTTATGAACCATCAGTGTATGGTAAACACCAGTGAACCACAGTTCAAGATTTAAAGCGTTACCAAGAGCATGGAAATCTGCACATCCCCTCACTTCCACATCCCCCACACCCCGCAAGAGGTCACCACTGTCCTGCATTTTTGGTTTTCATTTCTGTGCTTTTAGAAGAAATTACACAGGAGCTCTTTGATGACCTAGAGGAGTGGGGTGGGAGAGGCATAAGAGGGGAGATTCAAAAAAGAGGGAACCCCTGATAGCTCGGTTGTTAAAAGAAAAGAAATCCGTGTGCAATGCAGGAGACTCTGGTTCGATTCCTGGGTTGGGAAGATCCCCTGGAGAAGGGAAAGGCCACCCACTCCAGTATTCTTGCCTGGAGAATTCCATGAACTGTATGGTCCATGGGGTCACAAAGAGTCAGACACGACTGAGCAACTTTTGCTTCACTTCTTATGTATCCGCAGAGCTGATTTACTTGGTTGTCCAGCAGAAACTAGCACATTTTCAAGCAATTATACTCCAATTAAAAAAATAAAAATTGTGCAAACCAAAAAAAAAAAAAATGATTTTTATGACTGGGTAGAAAAGGAAGTGGTAACTAAAACACAAAACGTGCCAAGCATAAAGGAAATGATGGATACATTCAATTCAGTTTAAATAAGTTTCTGTTCATCTAGTCTCACTAACAACAAACTGGAAAAATTAGCCACAGCATAGGACCAGCCGTTATAACACATAAGCAGTCCATGATTCTAACCTAAATATAAAAGCCTTCCTAAAAGGACTAAGAAAATGATAGACAAAATCTAATAGAAAATTAGGTAAAAAAACATGTAGAGACACTTGAAGAAGAAACCTGAAGAGCTAATGATCTTTTGTAAATATGAGAAATCTCATTAGTAGTCAGAGAAATGTAAATTATGGAACACTGAGGTTTCCCATCTTACACCTGCCAGTCCGGCAGAAGCAAAGTTGCCGTCTAGACAGAGAGCGATGAGAACTCGCCAGACCACTGCTGGGAGCGGAAATGATTCGGGCTCTTTGAAAATCAATTTGGTGCTGTCTTGTAAAGTGGAACATGCACGAACCTTCTAATTCAGCAGCTCGACCGGGAGAACATGCCCCAGAGAATCTCCTGTACGTGTCCGCTGGGGACTTGAACAAGAGTGCTCACAGCAGCTGCGTCTGTAATAACAAAAACCTAGAAACAACCCAATCGATATTTCCGAGTAAGTGAAAGAATCTTTCCAGACCCTTCCAACTCCAAGACAGACGTGTCTGAGACCCCACACCGCGCCTCATGACAAGTGAGGGGAGCTCAATCTGCTCCCCCTCCCAGGCAATCGACAGGCTCCCGGCAGACATCACTCAGATCAGCCCCCAGCTGG
Organism: Muntiacus reevesi; assembly: GCF_963930625.1. Classification (NCBI taxonomy): domain Eukaryota; kingdom Metazoa; phylum Chordata; class Mammalia; order Artiodactyla; family Cervidae; genus Muntiacus; species Muntiacus reevesi. The sequence goes on from NC_089251.1 coordinate 114,480,244, forward strand.
CCCCTCTCTGGGGCGTTCAGTGTGGTCCAAGAAATCAGGGCCTCCTGGCTCCTGCGCCAACAGGACCCACATGGCTGGGGTCAGCTTTCAAGGACCTCGGGAGGGGGCAGGGTTGCCCCAGCGGCTTCTCTCTCTGCTGACCCATTCCCAGAAAGGGTAAGGGGGCCTCAATATGACCCTCCCCTGTTCAGAGGCTCAAAGGACCCTCCAGGAGCCTCCTTCCAGCCCCCCCCAATCTGCAGATGAACAGTCTGAGGCCGCAGGTAGACTAAGAAAGAGATCACAGACTTTCTAGGTTTCAGTCCAGGGGTCTTCCCAGCACCCAGACCACCTCTCTAGGACCCCTTACGACTCCCTCAGCAGACTCGGATGCCCCCAGGCAAGTATATACCTCCTCCGCCACCCCACCCCTCGCACTCATAATTCTCTGCCCCCACCACACACACACACACACACACACACACACACACACACACACACACACAACCCACCATCACCACTGCCTCTCTCACCTCCACCATACCTCCTCTCTGCTCTCTTCCTCTCCCTTCCACCCACCTTCAGCTCATATCAGGAAGCCCCTGGCAAACAAATAGCATTTGGGGTTCTTCATCTTTGGGGGGGCCACCTTGGTTCTCCACCTGCACCTCCAAAGAGCCAGGCCAACCACCTGCTCTGCTTGCAACACAGTAAAGGAAGCAGAGCCTCCTGGGCTGAGGATGGAAAGAACTACTCAATGGCTCCTGAGCCCTCAGATCATGGCCAGGATGGGGCCAGGCTCTGGGCAGACTCCAGCTCAGTCACCCCAAGAAAAGGTCCCCTGACCCCAGACACCACATCTCAGGTCCCAGAACCCTCTCTTCATTCTGGGCCTCACCAGTCAAAACCCTGAATCGGTCATCCTATCCCAAGCCCTGCTGGGACTGATCCTGGAGACAGCCCTTCCTGAACTCCACCCCCCAGACCCTCTACTCAGGCTGAGGATAGTACCAAAGAGGGAGCACTTGGCTCTGATGCTCCTGGGGGAGAGATCACCTCACAGGCCAAGTCAGAGAGAACAGAGAGGACACGCAGCAGAGTCCCTAGACCTTCTCAGATGCATGTGCTCAGGCAGGGGCCTTTATCTTGAGACCTCTGAGGACCACAGACCTGCCTCCGACCCGCTGGGGCCTGGATCCCAGCCGAGCTCTTTTGGAGGCAGCATGGCGGGCTCAGGCTTTGGTGTCAGGCAGACAGAGCGCCACCAGCTCGGAGACTCTGGGCAGGTCAGCTGCCCTCTCACTTTGCCATCTTTAAAATGGGGACGATTCCTTTAGGATCAGATGAGGTAGTGATTAAGTGTCTGTGTGGTGCTAGGTGTGCTGAAAAAGTGAACGTGAAGTCGCTCAGTCACGTCTGGCTCTTTGCGACCCCATGGACTGTATATAGCCCACCAAGGTCCTACATCCATGGAATTTTCCAGGCAAGAGTACTGGAGTGGGTTGCCATTTCCTTCTCTAGGGGATCTTCCTGACCCAGGGATGGAACCTGAATAAAGGGCTCTGTTTACAAACATGAGGCAGAGACAGGACACACTCCCGCTGGGGTTGATGTCCAGCAGCCAGGGTCCACCTCCCCACCCCTTCTCACCCCAGGGGGCAGAGCGGGAGGAGGAGCGGCTGGCTGGTAGGGACCTGCTGTGTCTCCGACTTGTCTATGGCCCTGAGTAAGACACTTCCTGCTTCGAGCATCAGTTTCCACATCTGAAATCAGTTTGGTGAGGCTCTTCAGGTTCTATGATGTTCTGATTCTATTCACACAGGCTGACTGTCTATCTCGTGTCTCCTCTGGCCAGAGGATACAACTTCTAAACCATCTCTAAACCTACATCACTTAACCTGAGTTATGAATTTATTCAACTGTCAGAACCCACTGGCCAGGCCACCGGCTAACCCACCCCCATCTGGCTGACCTCCAAGCCTGCCTTGACGGCTCACACCCACGACACAGACACAACACAGACACAGACACGGGTCAGGCAAGAGTGCGGGGAGGGTCTGGTCAGATCTGTCCCCCTGAGTGTGCAGGTCGTCCTGGCGGTACTGAGTGTGCCCTGGGCCCGTATCCTGTGGGCTGGACAGGGTGATGGGGGCCATGACCTCTGCAGAGAAGATTCAGGAACCTGGAAAGAGGGGGAGGGGTGCACAGCACTTGTCCCTCCCGGTCTGTGTCCTTCTGCTCGGGAAGGAAATCCCCGCCCCAGCCCCGCAGAGCTCAGCGTCTGGGCGCAGGCCCGGGGGGCGCCTGTCTGCTAGTCAGCACCAGCTGGCACCCTGAGCCGCCACCTGTCAGCCAGGAGAGTGGGCACGCCTGGGGCTCTGGGCACACATGAGCACCTGGGCACGTCCCTGCTGCCTGCTCTGCTCGCTGACCTCCCCTCCCAGGCCGCCCCGTCAGGGACGTGTGCCCAGTGGGACCCTCACTGGGAAGAGGGTGAGGGGGGGTGACTGACAGTGATGGAGCCCTTAGCAGGGCTAGCAAGTTGGCACTATAAAGTGACACTGCCAACAGCCCTCGGGGAGGGAGATGATGGCACGGAGCAGGGGAATGGAGGCTCAGAGAGGGTGAGCGGTTCTCCTCTGTCGCACAGCTAGAGGCAGCGGAGCCAGGACTCAAACCCAGGTCCACTCTTACCCACTGCTCCACACAGCCATGTGACCACTAGGCCACCCAGACTTTGCTGGTGACATCACCTACTTTTCAGATAGTGGGTTTGCCAGCATATCTGCATGTATGGTTTCCTTTATCGCCCACAGCATCATCTGGAGTGGGGGAGTATCATCTCATAGTCTCAGGGAGAGGAGAGGACTCATCCTAAGTCATTCAGTTCAGTTCAGTCACTCAGTCATGTCCGACTCTATGACCCCATGGACTGCAGCACGCCAGGCTTCCCTGTCCATCACCAACTCCCGGAGCTTACTCAAACTCATGTTCATCGCATTGGTGATGCCATCCACCCATCTCATCCTCTGTCATCCCTTTCTCCTTCTGCCTTCAATCTTTCCCAGAATCAGGGTCTTTTCCAATGAGTCAGCTCTTCCCATCAGGTGGTCAAAGTACTGGAGTTTCAGCTTCAGCATCAGTCTTTCCAATGAATATTTAGGACTGATCTCCTTTAGAATGGGCTGATTGGATCTCCTTGCTATCCAAGGGACTCTCAAGAGTCTTCTCCAACACCACAGTTCAAAAGCATCAATTCTTTGGTGTTCAGCTTTCTTTATAGTCCAACTCTCACATCCACACCTGACTACTGGAAAAACCATAGCTTTGACTAGACAGACCTGGCCGTAAATGGCAGAGTTGAGATTTGACCCAGGTCTGTGGGACCCAGTGCCACAGGCCGGGATGATGGGGGCTCATCCTCGGCCAGCCATGTCTCCCTCTGCTCTGCTAACTCCCCAGCTTCCTCTGTTAACCCCGCCACTTCCCACCAGCCCATGATCTGGGTGAGTCCTCTGCACAGGGCTCTCTTCAGCTCTGGGAGAGCCTACTGAATGTCTGCTACAGTTTCTGCCCCTCCAGGAAAGGTGGGGGTAGGAAGTCAGGGTGGGGGGCAGAGGAAGGGACCCTCAGCATCATTTAAGTGTTAGCTTTGTTTCAGATTTCAGATGGCTGGGTCTCAGAGGAAGCGAAAGGACTTTGGATGTCAGAACCAGGGTAGAAGGAAGAGCCCCACAGCCTAGAGCCACTGAGGGAGACTCAGAGGGAGGGACTCCATATGTAAACATGAGTTTAGCATGCAGTGTGAAGTTCTGAGCCGAGATGAGAAAAACAAATCACTGGCTCAGCTACAGAGGAGGAAGACAGGCTTTGATGGGCGCTGACAAGAAGCTCAGGGTGAACCCATGAGATGACGTGTCTCCTGTCACCTGTCCCTTCATTCCTCCCCCACCTCCAGTCCAGTCTGGTCCCAACCAAGGCTCTTCTGATGAAATGGAAAGTCCCCAAACCTGGCTACCCTAATAAGAACAATAATAATGTTAGTAATAATGAAAATAATTTTATCAACAGATAAAATTGTCTTTGCTTCTGAACATTTACCGAATGCTTACTCTGCACTATGGACTCACATAATCTCTATCTTCATAAGAGGCTTGCAAGGTTGGTATTTTTGGCACCATTTTATACAAGAGGAAACTGAAGCTTAGAAAAGCTAAAATAATACAGAACTAAATGACAGAGCTGAGAATTGAACTTCAATCTTTCTAATTCCAAAGCAAATACTTCTGTGCACATCTTCTGTCTTTTAGATTATGTTAATAGAGGTATGGAAGGAAAGCTATGACAAACCTAGACAGCATATTAAAAAGCAGAGACATCACTTTGCCAACAAGGTCCATCTAGTCAAAGCTATAGTTTTTCCAGTAATCATGTACAGATGTGAGAGTTGGGCCATACAGAAGGCTGAGTGCCAAAGAATTAATGTTTTCAAATTGTGGTGCTGAAGAGGACTCTTGAGAGTCCCTTGGATTGCAAGGAGATCGAATCAGTCAGTCTTAAAGAAAATCAATCCTGAATATTCATTGGAAGAACTGATGCTGAAGCTGAAGCTCCAATGCTTTGGCCACCAGGTGCAAAGAGCTGACTCATTGGGAAAGACCTTGATGCTAAGAAAGATTGAGGGCAGGAGGAGAAGGGGACAGCAGAGGATGAGATGGTTAGATAGCATCATTGACTCAGTGGACATGAATCTGTGCAAATTCTGGGAGATAGAGAAAGACAAAGAATCCTGGCATTCTGCAGTTCATGGGGGTCACAAAAAAATTGGACAGAACTTAGTGACTGAACAACAACAACAATAGAGGTATACAGTCTAGCAAAAGGGAGGTGGGAGTCCTGTTTATCTGGGAGGCTCAAACTCTCCTGTCATTTTGAAGAGAAAATGTAGAAAGTCACTGAACCTTGTCTCAAAGAAGGGTCTCCAGCTTGAAAAGGGCATAACAACCAGGTCACATGAATTTATTCATTCTTTCAAAAGTTTAATAAGGATCCTATTATGTTCTGGGCTTTCTTCTAGACCCTGGAGATAAAGGGGTGAAGAAAATTGACAACATCATTGCTCTTATGTAGTTTACATTCCAGTAGAGAAGATAGTTATTAAATGAGCATGAGTCAAGAAGTGATACATTCTATGAAGGAAAAGAGTGAATGGAAAGGAACTAGGGGTGAGGGAGCTGTATTAGAAAGGGTAGTCAGGGAAGGCTTCTCTGAGCAGGTGACAGTTAAGGAAAAATCTGTATAAAGTGAAGGAGTGAAGCTTGCCAATGAGAGTCAAAAGAATTCTCTGGACCCAGGGAGTAGCTGACGCAAAGGCCCTGAGGCAGAAATGAGCATGATATGCTCAAGGAGCAGCAGAGAGGCCGGTGTGGCTGGAGCAGAGCAGGGTGGGAGATGAAGTATGAGGAATCAGCAGGAGAAAAGTCATGTAGGGTCTGTAGGCCACAGGAGACTTTGGATCTTACTTTTTATTTTATTTTTTATTTTTGGCCCTGCCATGCAGCATGTGGGATCTTAATTCCCTGCGAGGGGTTGAACCCATGCCTCTTGCATTGGAAGCAGTATTGCATTGGAAGCAGTAAGTATTCATCACTGGACCACCAGGGAAGTCTGGATTTTAGTTTTAAAGTTGAGAGAATTCATTACAAGGTTTTGAGTATGAGAGTGATATAATCTGATTATCCAAAAAAGATCACTTGACTTCTAAGTGGAGAAGAGGGACAGAAAGCCAGAGGGGAAGCAGGGAGACCATGGAGGAGGGCTTATACAAATTCAGATGGAAAGGGGGCCAGAGAAGGTGCACTCACTGAGGGGTTATGAAGGAGGCAGGTGCTTATCCTAAAAAAGAAGAGGTGAAGGTAAGTATGAAAGCTGCCCTCAAACATCAGAATGGTTGTCACATGGACCAAAGGTCAGACCCTTTTTTGCTCAGCTTCGAAGGTCAGAACCAGAACCAACAGGTGAGGGCACAGGAAAGCTACATTCCCTTTGATGAGCGATGCTGACACAAGATGGACCGTCCTTCCTACTGGGGACTGGAACCTTGCTACCACTGAAGGTGCATAGCAGAGGTCAGGTCTCAGGGCTTCAAGGTAGGGGACAGAGACTAGCCTTTGTAATCAGATTAACCTGGATTCAAATCATCTCTTCTCTGATTATTATCTGCTCTACCTGAAGCACTTCACCTTTCTAAACTTGGTTTCTTCATCTCTAAATTCCTAGCTAATTGGATTGTCATGAACATTTAGTGCAATCAAGTATGTAAAGTGCCCAGTATCTTGACTGACATGAAGAGGTACTCAGTAAATGTCAGTGATGCTGGTGTTGCTGATGACAATGACAGTGATGAAGATGAGATAGTGATGATGTGATAATGGCGATGATGGTGGCATCACCATGGTGATGATGTGATAATGGGGATGAGGGTGACTATGATGACAGGGATAGTGATAATGATTGTTTTGGTGATAAAAAATGTTGATGATATCAGTGACAATGGCGCTGTTGTGTGAACTGGTGACCATTGTTGAAGAAGGATTTTTAAGCATCAGGGAAGGGAATGGATGAGAAAACCAAGGTCTCTTTCCATCCCGAAAATGTCAGGAAAAAAATCTCTACAAGGTTTCTCATGACGGTCAGGTAGGGCAATGTCTGTCTGTTGACATCATTGCACCCTTTACTGACTTTCTGAGAATTCATTACCCCAGAAAGAACAGTAGAAATACCACCAGGTTCAGCTTCTGGACCAGGGAGTCCTGACCCAATTTGTGCTTGACCCTGTGCCTCCCACATTCTGGGAAGCTCTGGGAACAGCCAGAGAGGAGACTGAAGGTGTAAGTGGGCATGGGGTATGTATGGGGAAGAGCAAAGACTCTCTCCCCTTTTGACATTTCCTGCTCATCCACATTGTAATCATCCAGCCCAGGTTATGGTCAGAGATCCTTGGAATCATGAGAACCCTTAGATGCTCTGGTCCAACCACTCCTTCCCATTAATTGATGAGAAACAACCCAGAAAGGGAGGATGACTTTCTTAGGGTCACACGCAAAGTCCAGATCTCCTAACTTTCAGTTTCACTCTATTTCACCGAACTTTTTCTATTGACTCTACATTCTCGTAAGTAATCAACATCAACCTTCCTGACCCCATTGTCCTGACAAAATACCTTCTTGCTATGTAGGACTGATGCACATTTGCAGGTCCATAGTCCAGTGACCAAGGCCAGCTCCATCCCACTAAGTATTATTGTACAAGTACAATTTATATTTACAGATTTCACTGCTCAGCTCATCTTAGCCCGGGCCTGTTTTCCTTGCTCCCAGAGAAGTTGCTATTTTCTTAATGATTTCATTGAGATCTCTATGGATCACTTAGAGTTTTGCCATATCTCTGCCATCCTTGACTGTCCCCCAGTGTATCTTGTAGGAATTGCATTCACCTGCCAGGAACAAGGATCTGAACAACTGTGGCTTAAACAAATGGAGGATTATTACTTTTCTCTTGTTTGTTACAGTGTGGGGCATAGAAATTCCCACTGTGTTTTGTTAGCTCCACATACTTTCTTAATGTTGCAATCTCCTTTGTCTTCTTTGTGTCTGCTTTAGCAGTACATGACCTCATATATAAATATTGCCTATTTGTTATATGGTAGCTGCTGAAGCCCCAGAAATTACTGTAGCATTCCAGATAGTAAGACAAAGGAAGAGAGAGGACAAAGGAGCAAATAGAGTTTCTCCTGCTGCTAAGCTCCCTTCAAACACCTTTCCTAGAAATCACACTTTACACTTCTATTCATGTTCCGTTGGCCATCCTCATCTGAAAGAGGAGGGGTGGTGGTGGTGGTTGTTTAGTCACTAAGTCATATCCAACTCTTCTGCAACCTCATGGACTATAGCCAACCAGACTCCTCTGTCCATGGGATTTTCCATGCAAAATACTGGAGCTGGGTGCCATTCCCTCCTCCAGGAGATCTTCCCAACCTAGGAACAAACCAGTGTCTCCCTCATTGACACGTGGATTCTTCTACCTCTAAACCACCAGGGAAACCCAAAAGGGGAAGTATGAGAGCTAGTAAACATAGCTTTTAAACCAGAGACCTATCCATTCCCAACAGCACTTCTGCTCCTGAAGAAGAGGAAACAGGATCTGAGTGACAACGTGCAGCCTGGGTTCCACCCAGAAGCTAGAAGATTCAAATAAGAACTCAGAGATGCCGATTAGAACCCTAGCCCCAGAACTGAATACAGGAAGCTTCCTTGTGAAAAAGGGAGTTGTATAGAGCCTTGCTTGCCTACTTTCATTTTAAAACAAATTAAAAGAAATATTTTAGCAATAGATACAGCTGAAAATTTTCAAGCATGAAAAAATTAAGAAATTAAAAATCTTCTATAATCCCCCATGCAGAGATAGCATCTGTTGGCACTTTTGCATCCATCCTTCTGGGTTTTATTTTTTCTTTGCTTATAATAGCAAAATTAGGAGTTTGCTTTATGTCCAGTTTTATTTGCTGCCTTTATTTCCTGCCTTTATTTTTATAAGCGTTTTCTCAGCATGAATTACTTTTTGAAGATCTCATTTTTAATGACCACACAACAGTCCAGTACATGGGCTATGCCACAAATGATATAGCTAATTCCCCATCAGGAGGCAGTTAGATGGTTTGCATCTAAATTTGGCTGTTATGAATGATGTTGTGGTGACTGGTCCCTCATGTAGGTCTTTGTCTTCATCTCTGATTATTTTCTTGTGACAGATTGCTGATATCTCTAAGTCAAAGGGTATGGACATTTTTAAGGCTCTGGATATGTATTGTGACGTTGCCCTCATGGAAAGCTGGTCTGAGTTACACTCCCTACAAGGGGTCTGAACGTATTCTCAGATGGGTTTCTGAGGCCTCTACCTGCCTGCTTCAGCACTGTCTCCCAGGTTCTCCTGCCTCAGCTTCCTCTTTCTGTCTCCCTCAGAAAATAACAGGAAAATTTTACTATCTAAAATATTTAACTGTGTATTTATCTTCAGTGGTAAAGAATCCACCTGCCAATGCCAGATATTCAGGAGAAGTGGGTTCAATCCCTGGTTTGGGAAGAGCCCCTGGAGAAGGAAATGACAACCCACTCAAGTATTCTTGCCTAGAAAATTCCGTGACCAGAGGAATCTGGCAGGCAGGCTACAGTCCGTGGGGTCCTAAAGAGTCGGACACGACTCTGAGCAACTGAGCATAAGCATGGTAAAATGTCAACATACTTACTCTAGTCCCATTAAGTTCGATTTGCAGCAAATTATGGATTTAGCGTGAAGTTGGAGCTGCTTTACTGGTTGGAGCTGAGATAGAGTTTGGTGGTTAGCAGTTAACCGAGAGGAGCCAAAGAGAATAGCACAGCTGGGTAAACAGCTTCAGGTCCGTCCTTAGGAAAGTGTTATTCCCAGGTGGGAGCATCACTTGCATCAGTACTCCAGCCAGGAGTCCCATGGCATGGGAGAGGGAGGGAAGAGGATAGAGGCTGTCTGGTTTACTGATACACCAGGGTCAGTTCCTGGGGTGTCTGCAGAGGTGGAAGTCTCCCTGTTGGCTGCTGGACAGGTGCACCTGGGGCATAAGTCACACCAGATCCAACCCCTGATGCAGAGGTAAGGATTTTGGTTCTTTTTCCAAAGCCAAGAGGAGCAAGTTGAAAGGATTTAAGCAGGAATTACCTGTTGTTCAGTCACTAAGTCATGTCTAACTCTTTGCAACCTCATGGACTGCAGCATGCCAGGGTTCCCTGTCCTTCACTTTCTCCCAGAGTTTCCTCAAACTCATGTCCATTGAGTCGATGATACTATCCAACCATCTCATCCTCTGTCACCCCCTTCTCCTCCTATCCTAAACCTTTCTCAGCATCAGGTTCTTTTCCAAAGAATCACCAAGTATTGAAGCTTCAGCTTCAGCCTCAGTCCTTCCAAAGAATAGTCAGGGTTGATTTCCTTTAGGATTGACTGGTTTAATCTCCTTGCTGTCTGAGGGACTCTTAAGAGTCTTCTGCAGCCAACTTACCTGTTGGGAGGCCCTCTAACAGCCGTAGGGGATGGATGAGAGGGACATGACTGATAGCAGAGGAATGGGAGAGGCTAGGTGGTCCTCAGGGGAGAGATGATGACTGGGCAGGAGCTCTGGATATCCTGCCCCATGTCCCCTGGACCAGCTCTGGGCTCACGTGCACCTGTGCTGGTTGGTACCCAGTGCAATGACCACTCCCCGCTCAGCCCTGCTTCCCTCTGCATCTCCATCTAGGGGTTCTCCAGTGTCCTGGGGGCTTGACCAACCGTGGACAGGGCAACCCAGAAATGGGCAGCCAGAGGATGGACAACCCAGGGGCAGCTCTCAACCAGAGAATGATGGGAGTGAGTGGATAAATACCCAGATTCCCGCCGAGGGACAGACTGAGGCACATCCTAATGCCTCCTCAGAGGGTCCCCAGCAGGGCTGAGCCCACAGTGTGATCTGCTCTCTGATTCACCCTTCAGGGCTTTCCTCCCTCCCACCCCATCCCCTCCTCACTGTGCATCCTGGAATCACCTCCACTTGCTCTTTTGGAGGAACCCAACTCAGCCCTGATCACTCTGGAGCAGCAGGAGGGATGGAGAGAATAGAGGATCTGAGAGGTACTCAGGGAAGGTGGGGCTGTGATGGGCAGAAGGAGGGGTGAGAAGGAGGGAGAGGTGGGCATGAAGTAGATGGGTCAGCAAGTAAATGGTGCCCCTTTCCCTAATTCGCATGTATGTGTACAAGAACTTTGCATGCATCCAGCTGACACCCCATGAAGACACCCTATTTCCACAAACCCAATAATGTCACTTGTGCTCAATTATAAGTCAATCCCCACCCCACCCTAGCCCCTTTCTGCTGTGAAGGTTATTCTGCCCTAGAATCTCGTATGAATAGAGTCCAGCAGAAGGCCTCTAGGGTCTTTCGCTCAGCATGTTTTTGAGATTTATCTATGTTTGCGTTGATCAGCAAGTTATTCTTGTTTATTGCTCAGTGTTAAGTCCATTATGTGGATACACCACAATTTGTTTATCCATTAAACCTGTTGATGAACTGCTGAGTTCATTCCAGTTTAGACCTATTACGAATAAAGTTGTTATTAAGATACTTATATAGTCTATTTATAGACCAAAGTTTTCATTACTTGAAAAGGTCTTTAAAAGTGGAATTTCTAGGACATAGAGCAGGCATATATTTTACATTATAATAAACTGACAAACTGTTTTCATTCTAGTGACAGGATTATTTTGCGTTCCCACCAGAAATGTGTACCAATTCCATTTGCTCCATATTCTTCACCAATACTTGATGTTGTCAGTCTTTTTCATTTTATCCGTATTACAGATCCCGGATAACTAACAATGTTGAGCATTTTCCATGTGTGTTTTGGCCCTTGGTGTGTCTTCTAATGTGAAGTGCGTGTTTAAGTTTTTTGACCATTTTTGTGGAGTTTTTCTTTTCCTGATTGATCTGTGAAACTTCTTTACATATTCCAAATATAAGTCTCTTGTCAGACATAGGTATTGGGATTATTTTTCCTAATCTGTGGCTTGCTTTTTCTATTCTTAATGATATGTTTTGAAGGCCAGAGGTTCTTATGCTGATGAACTTCAATTTATCATTCTTATGGCTATTATAGATAGTGCCTTTTTGTGTCTTAAGAAATCTTGGTCTACACCCAAGATCACAAAGATATGTTCCTAAGATTTCCTCTTATCTTGCTTTTTCTTACTTTAGGTTTACTTATTTTTTTTTATCTCAAATTCATTTCTATATAAGGTGTAAGTTAAGGCTCTAGGTTAATTGTTTTTCTATCTAAACACAGTTTCGCTACAGCACCATTTGTTGAAAAATTGTCTCTTTCTCCCATTGAAATATCTCTCTGGCCTAGATAACAAATATGTATGGTATGTTTCTTTTGTTTTTCTATGCACTTCATTGATCCATTTCTATCCTCACTTTTTCTTGATTATTATCTTCATGGTTTTGAAATCAGATGTTATATGTCCTTCAAATTATTTTTAAAGATCATTTTGGCTAGGCTAGTTTTATTGCATTTGTGCACAATTTTAGAAACATTTTGTTGATTTTTATAAAAAAAAACCCCACAACAAACCTTCATGGGTGTGTTTGTGCGTTAAATCTAAGGTTCAATTTGAGAGTAATTGACATCTTAACAGTATTATTTTCTAATTCATGAGCATGATATGTCTTTCTGTTTGTTTTTCTTAATTTACCTGTGAAATAATTTATAGCCCTCAGTGTAAAGGTCTTGTCCATTAAAAAAAAATCCTTAAATGGTGTGTGTTTCATGCTGTTAAATCGAACAGTACTATATTTTAACTTTTTAGTATGGAGCGGATTCAGCAAACTCTTTCTGAAAAGGGCCAGAGTGTAAGTATTTTAGATGTTGCAGATCACGCACTTTCTGTTACAGCTACTTAACTCTGGCGTGGTAGCACGTTGGTCGCCATAAACAATATGTAAGCAAATGAGCTTTGGCTGCATTCCAAACAAATTTTTGTTTATAGACACTGAAATTTGACTTTTATAATTTTATGTGTCACAAAATATTTTTATTTTTTGAATGGTTTTTGCTATTTAAGGAAAAAAAAACTTTTGAAGCCTTCTTAACTCACAGGCTCAAGAATTAAAAGCTAGACAGGTGGCAGGACAGATTTGGCTCACAGGTCATAGTTTGCCAACCTCTGACATGGAGAAAACAATTGATTTTGGTACCTTTGCACCTACAACTTGTTAAATTCACCTACAGTTTTATGATTTTCCTTATAGTTGCATCCTGCTCTTTGTCTAATTCACTAGCGGTTTTTGTAGATTCTTTAGGATTTTCTATAAAACTTGTGTGTCACCTGTAAGTAATAAGAGTTTCAATTTGTCCTTTCCAAACTTCAAACCTTTTATTTATTTTTTTGATTTATTGAATGGATTAGAACCTCCAATACAGTGTTGCACTGAAGTGATGATAATATACATCATGACTTATTCCTGATGGGGAAATATACTCAGCCTTTCACCTCACTATATGATGTCAGCTGTAGATCTTGCATCAAGGCCCTTTATAAAACTACAGGAGGTCTTTCCTGATGACTCAGTGGTAAAGAATCCTCCTGCCAATGCAGGAGACACGGATTCAATCCCTGATCTGGGAAGATCCTGCATGCCCCAGAGCAACTAAGTCCGTGTACCACAACTCCCTAAGCCTGTACTCTAGAGTCCACACACAGCTGCTGAAGCCCACACACCCTAGAGCCTGTGCTTCACAACAAGAGAAGCCCCCACAGTGAGAAGCCTGCCCACCGCTACTGGAGAAAGCCTGCATTCAGCAAAGAAGACCCAGTGCAAGCAAAAATATATAAATAAAATAAAAACCACAGGAATGTCCTGCTATCCCTAGTTTGCTGAGAACTTATGTTATGAATGAGTGTTGATTTTTTTCAGATAGTTTCTTGGCATTTACTGAGATGATCATATGGCCTTTCTCCTTTGTTATTCTAATGTGAATTACTTCAATTAAAATTCTGATGTTGAACCAATCTTGCATTCTTGTAATAATTTCTGCTTGGTCATGGTGTAATATCCTTTTTATGTATTTCTAGATTTTATGTGTTAATATTTTTAGTGATTTTGCACTCATGTACTTGAGTTGATTTTCTTTCTTTTCATGATAGTGAGGTTACACTGGTCTCAAAATGAATTGTGAAATGTCCCCTCCTCTTTTATTACATGAGAGAGTTTGTGACAAATTAATATTATTTGTGTCTTAAAATTTGGATAGAATTGAACATTGGGTCAGACGTTTTCTTTGTGAAAAAGATTTTTAATTATGAATTCAATTTAAATATCAGATGTAGGGCTATTCAGAGTATCTATTTCTTCTGTTAGTTTTCTGCAAATTATATATCTCAAGTGGAGAAGGCAATGGCAACCCACTCCAGTACTCTTGCCTGGAAAATCCCATGGACAGAGGAGCCTGCTAGGCTGCAGTCCATGGGGTCGCTAAGAGTGGGACACGCCTGAGTGACTTCACTTTCACTTTCATGCATTGGAGAAGGAACTGGGAACCCACTCCAGTGTTCTTGCCTGGAGAATCCCAGGGACGGGGGAGCCTAGTGGGCCACTGTCTATGGGGTCGCACAGAGTCGGACACGACTGAAGCGACTTAGCAGCAGCAGCATATATCTCAAGACATTTTTTGAGTTTGTCTAAGTTCTTGAATTTTTTTGGCATAAAGTTGTTCATGCTATTCCCTTATTATCATTTTAATGTCTGTATAACTTGTAGTGATATTTCCTCTACCATTCTGAGTTGGTAATTTGTATTTCCTCTCATTTTCTCATATTCTTAGTCAGTGCAAGTTGCTATAGCAAAATATAGAGTGAGTGGCTTAGACAACAGGAGCCTGGGGAGTCCTAGATCAAGGTGCCAGGCAACTCACTTCCTGGTGAGGGTTCTCTTCCTTGCTTGCAGAAAACTGCCTTTTTAACTGTGTCAACGCTTGGTGGAGAGAGAGAATGAGCTCTTTGGTGTCTTTTCTCATCCTAATCCTATTGTGTCAAGGTCCCACCCTTCTGACCTCAGGCATGCAAGTTCAGTTGCATCTGACTCTTGGCGGCCCCACGGACTGCAGCCCTCCAGTTCCTCTGTCCAGGGGATTCTCCAGGCCAGAATACTAGAGTGGGTAGCTTTTCCCTTCTCCAGGGGATTTTCCCGACCCAGGGATTGAAACTGCATCTCCTGCATCGGCAGGTGGATTCTCTGCCTGTGAGCCACCTGGGAAGCCCTTCATTTAGTCCTAATTACCCCCCTATAGAGAGCTTCCCTGATAGCTCAGTTGGTAAAGAAGCCACCTCAATGCAGGAGACCCTGGTTCAATTCCTGGGTTGGGAAGATCCACTGGAGAAGGGATAGGCTACCCCCTGCAGTATTCCTGGGCTTCCCTGGTGGCTTAGCTGGTAAAGAATCCTCCTGCCAAGCGGGAGATCTGGGTTCAATCCCTGGGTTGGGAAGATCCCCTGGAGAAGGGAAAGGCTACCCACTCCAGTATTCTGGCCTGGAGAATTCCATGGACTGAAAATAGTCCATGGGGTTGCAAAGAGTCAGACAGGACTGAGTGGCTTTCACTTTCACTTTCCCTCCCTATAGGCCCTATCTCTAAGGCAGTCAGAGTGGGTGGAGGGGCGGTAGTTAGGGCTTCAACAGATACATTTGGGGGAGAACACAGTTCAGTCCATACCACATTTCTTCTTGATAAATTGAAATCTTTGGATATGATCCTCTTTGTCTCTTATATGCTCTTTGTCTTGAAGTCTACTTTCTTCTGAATTACTATTTATTCACATACACTTTCTTATGCTTAACATATCTTTTTCCATCTTTTTTCTTTTTTGCTATAAGCTTGTCTGTGCCTTTATATTTCAGTTCAGTTCAGTTCAGTCTCTCAGTCATGTATTTAATGCGTATATTTTGTACTCATCGTATAGCTGAGTCTTGCTCTTTCAAGTGGTCTGAGAGTTTCAGACTTTTATCTCAAGTATTATGTCTGGGTTGACTGTATCACCTGTTTTTGTTTGTTTGTTTTCTGTTGGACCTATTTGTTCTTGGATTTTCTGTTTCTTCTTTCCTATCTCCTTTTGGTTAATTGAGTATTTGTAGTCTTATAATCTATTTCCTTTATTGGTTTTTTAATTACGCTTCTACATGTTATTCTTAGTATTTGCTGTAATGATTACCAATATATTGTTTTCCCCTCGGGCTCACTTGCACATGCCAGTTTAGTGGTCAGTATGCATTCTTAATTTCTCTCAGTCTAACTTAACACTATACCACTTTGTTTATATAAGAACTTTATAACAGTGAAGTTCCATTTACACTCACTCTCATTCACTGGCTATTATTATCATATATTTTATTTCTCCCTGTGTTTGTAAATCCCAGAATACATTGTTATTATTGATTCTTTAAACCATTTACTAACTTAAAGAATTGAAGACAAAGCATATTTATATTTACCATTTCCAGTGCTTTTCCCTATTTGGAAATATCACCTGAAATTATTTCCCTTTAGACTGAAGAACTTCATTTAGGATATTTTGTAGTGTGGGTCAGCTAACAACAAATATTATTATCTTTCACTTATCTGAAGATGTTTTTAATTCACCATATGTTTTTTGAGTTTTTCTGGATTAAAAAATCGTAGGTTAAACATTTTTTTTCTTCCAGAACTTTAAAGATGTTAAATTGTCTTGAGGCCTCCATTTATCTGAAATAAAATCAGCCTTTGTTATTACTCTTGTTCCTCAGTATTAGTATATTCCTCCCTCCTGACTATCTTTGTGATCTTTTCTTAATCTTGGGACTGCAGCAGTTTAGCTGTGACGGGTCTAGTTATGACTTTCTTTATAATTATCCAGTTGGGATTCCCTGAGATCCCTAATCTCAGTGGTTACTTTTATCAACTTTTGAAATTATTTCTCTAGAATTTTTCTCACGTGTTTGCTTTTCTCTTCCATTCTTTCATTCATCTCACAGTTTGCTGAGGGCCTGTTTTCAATATTTTTTATATACCACTTTCCCCTATTAACATCCCACATTTGTCTTGTAAACATGCTATGATCAATGAACTAATATTGATGTATAATTAGTAACTGAAGTCCATAATTTATTCAGATTTCCTTAGTTTGTGCTTAATGGTCTTTTCCATTTCAAGGTCCCATCCAGGGGGCCACATAACATCTAACCTCTCTCCTTAGGCTCCTCTTGGCCGTGACAGCTTCTCATATTTTCCTTGCTTATGATGACCTTGACAGTTTTGAGGGGTACTGACCAAGAATATTGTTGGACAACCTTCCATCAGAATTTAACTGATGCTTTTCTAACAATTAGGCTTGGGGTTTGAATTTTGTAGGAGGAAGCACAGAAGGGGCTGCTCATATCATATCAAGGGTACAGTTATCAGTGTGACTTATGACTGTTGACATTGGCTTTTATCATGTGGTTGAGAGTCATGTGGCAGTTCCATTATTAAATTTTTTGAGGAATCTCCGTGCTGATTTCCATAGTGGCTACACCAGTTTACAGTGCCACCAATAGTGAGTGAGGGTTCCATTTTCTCCACATTGTCCCTAGCTCTTGTTATTTCTTACCTTTTTGATAATGGCCATTCCAGTAGGTGTGAAGTGATAGCTCATTGTAGTTTTGATTTGCATTTGCCTTATAATTAGTGATGTTGAACAGTTTTTCATGTACCTGTTGGTCATCTATATTTCTTCTTTGGAAAAGTACCTATTCGGATTCTCTTCCCACTTTTCCATCAAGCTGTTTGTCTGATTTTGAACTGTATGGATTCCTTATATATTTTAGATGATAACCCCTTGTCAGACACATCATTTCCAAATATCTTTTCGCACTCAACTTTCTTTCATGGACAGTGGAGTCCCCTCAGGCGGGAAAGAATCTGACCATGGATCTTACCCAGCAGCTTCACTACTAGTAAGGGTCATAACCCTCCAGTTTCTGGTTCCTCTTCATTTCCGTCAAGGAGTAGCCCTTGCATTTAAAAAAAACATTTTGTCTATAGTTTATCATAGGTCCAATACAAGCTAGTCTTCCAGGGTCAACATTCATAAGCTTAATAAATAACTTTGATAGTCACCTTAAACCTATCTGAATCAAGACAAGGTAGAAGTAAGTCAACATGATTGTATAACCAAGAGGTTGACTGCTGTGTTGCTCTCTCTCTGAGTTTTTATTATTTATTTATCAGCTGTAAAATGGCTAATAATTCCCACCTTATAGGGCGGTGGTAAAGGCTAAGGAATGTGGCACACAGTAGGTGCCCACCAAATGCAGCAATAGCTCAGCTGCTGAAGAATCCGCCTGCGATGCAGGAGATGCCAATTCGACTCCTGGGTTGGGAAGATCCGCTGGAGAAGGGAGCAGCTACCCACTCCAGCTTTCTGGCCTGGAGAATGCCGTGGACTGAATAGTCCATGAGGTGGCAAAGAGTCGGACACGACTAAGCAACTTTCACTTCACTCACTAAATGCAAGTGGTTTCCCTTCTCCTTCAGTAGAGTTACCTATGTGCTGTTGCCAAGACCAAGGCTTGTACCAGGAACACAACGCCACTCCCACCTCTTTCCTGCCAGCCTCTTCCAGCTATGTCTGGCTCTTACTGGCTTCTGGTCTTTATGTCTGGCCTATCCCATCCCCAGGCCACCTCTTTTGGAGTAAAGCCTGCTGGTAGGCGCGCATCCTCCTTAGCTACATATATCTATATGAAGATACAGGAAGGTAGCTATTTGGGGCATTCACACACTCATCCAACCAATACCAATACCAGTATTGCATACCCACTATGTTTTGAGCTCTGTCTTAAGTGCTGCGAGTCAACAGTGAACAAAAAAGAGAATCTCTCCCATTATATTCAGTGGAGGGGGCGGGCACTAGACCAGCAGGTCAGATACACAGTATTGTAAAGCTTGTGATAAGAGTAACTAAGGATAAAAAGCATGAATAAGTAGATGGCGTACAGGAGTGAGGAGACTGCAATTATCTTAAGTGTGTTTCTTTTCATCTTTATTTTCTTTCTACAGATATTTTTAAAACTATTAAATATAGTGTAAAAAGAGTATAGAAATGGACTTCCTGACAAAATGTTGAATAAAATATGCTGCAATAGGATAGGGTTGCCGTGAGAGAAAGGTTTGCCAGTCATCATGTTGCTGACTACAGCAATTCTGGCTGTCGGCTGGAAAGCTCAGAAAGAACTCAGGAAATCTTTTAAAAATATTTTGTGTAGGGGAGAGGCTGGGGTTTTTAAATAGTAAGGTCAGGGAAGGTGACATCATGAACAAATTCTGAAAAGAGTAAACCACACAGACATGCAGGGAAGAGCAAGCAGCAAAGGCAAAGGCTGGAGGTGGGAGCGTTTCTGGCTGTTGGAGGAACAGTGGGAACGCAGTGGGCCCAGAGCGGAGGCCTCGTGCGGAGAGCAGGAGAGGGCTAGGAGCATTCGGACTGGTTAGAGTTTTGATGACCATTTAAAAACCCACCCTCACCCCCTCTCCCAGCACTTAACAGGGAGAAGAGGAGGGATCTGAAAGATACACAGAAGTCGAGGTCAGCAAGGCGGGTGTGCTATCCTGGTCAGAAATGAGGCAGGAGTGACTATGTTACTGAGTCCACATTCACACTGCTCACCACGCTGCTGCTGCTAAGTCGCTTCAGTCGTGTCCGACTCTGTGTGACCCCATAGAATGCACCCCACCAGGCTCCTCCGCCCCTGGGATTCTCCAGGCAAGAGTACTGGAGCAGGTTGCCATTTCCTTCTCCAATATATACATGCATGCTAAGTCGCTTCAGTCGTGTCCAACTCTGTGCAACCCCATGGACAGCAGCCCACTAGGCTCCTCTGTCCACAGAATTCTCCATGCAAGAGTACTGAAGTGGGTTGCCATTTCCTTCTCCAGCTGGCCACACTACAGTCCATTAAATTGAGAGACGAGTTGTTGGGGCAATAAATAGTGACTTTTTTTGGAAAACCAGCAGACCAAGAAGATGATGGACCCGTGTCCCAAAGAATCATCTTATCTAAATTAGAATTCAGGCTCCTTTTATTCTAAAAGGGGAAGGAGTATTCATCATTACTGCAAATTTCTTGGCACTGAAATCCTTTGTTCTTGCATCTGTCCACATAAGTCCAGTCATAATGTTCTCATAAACCTCCAACAATTGGAATATTATTCTCTGTTCTGCAACTTTTTTTTTTTACCATTTTAAATTGAAGTATATAGTCGATTTACAATGTTGTATTAGTGTGTCTGTTAGTTGCTCAGTTGTATCCGACTCTCTGTGACCCCATGGACTGTAGCCCACCAGTCTCCTCTGTCCACGGGATTCTCCAGGCAAGAATACTGGAGTGGGTTGCCATTTCTTTCACCAGAGGATCTTCCCAACCCAGGCATCAAACCCAGGTTTCCTGTACTGTAAGCGGATTCTTTATTGTCTGAGCTACCAGGGAAGCCCTTGGGTTAGTATCAGGTATACTACAAAGTGATTCAGTTATACATATATGTTCTGCAACTTTTTATCTCTATATGAACAGAAAAGGTCAGAGCCTTGAGAATGGGGCTATCCTGAATATTTCGGGCTATAGGCAGCGTTCTTAACTTGTAGCAAAAACAATAAATAAATAAATAAAATAAATAAAAGTTAAAGAAATAGATCCAATATGAAGTCATATTTGTTCTCACTATTACAGTCAAGTGAACAAGAGGAGGACTGAGACTTGTTCACTGGATCCAGCAAGGAGGTCACTGGGAACCATGACGAGAGTTGCTTCAACGAATGGCTGTGGACATAACTCAGTCAAGTTCAAGAGAGGAGGAGAGCAAAAGGAACGAGTGGGAAAGCATGAGGGGTCAGGGGGAGTTTATTTATCTTATAAGTGGGAGAAATGTTTGTACTCTATACATTAATGGGAATGACTGGATGAAGAAAGGAACATTTGATGAGGAGGAATAAAGAAAGGAAATGGTGTAGCTGTGGTCCCAAGTCTTCTGCCCTTTCCTCTTCTGTCATCAGTTCAGCGCTCAGTTGTGTCTGATTCTTTGCGACCCCATGGACTGCAACACACCAGACTTTCCTCTCCATCACCAACTCCCGGAGTTTACTCAAACTCATGTCCATTGAGTCGGTGACGCCATCCAACAGTCTCATCCTATGTTGTCCCCTTCTCCTCCCACCTTCAATCTTTCCCAGCATCAGGGTCTTTTCAAATGAGTCAGTTCTTCACATCAGGTGGCCAAAGTATTGGAGTTTCAGCTTCAGCATCAGCCCTTCCAATGAATATTCAGGACTGATTTCCATTAAGATGGACAGGTTGGATCTCCTTGAAGTTCGAGGGACTCTCAAGGGTCTTCTCCAACACCACAGTTCAAAAGCATCAAATCTTCAGTGCTCAGCTTTCTTAATAGTCCAACTCTCACATCCATACATGACTACTTCTGTCATGGGCACTAATTTTCTTCTGGGAGTCACCCTCCGCTACCATCAGTACAAATGGCCTTAACAAGGCTGCTTCATTGCCTAACTACCAAGGTGGGTAATTTGACCAAGCCTGGCCAATAGCAGGGCTGCAGTCTCAGGCCTGCAATTCATTTTGGAGGGATTATGTGACCCATGATGGACCATTCAGAGCAAATGAGCATCAGCTCTGGGACTTTTGCCAGAACACCAGGGAAGGGCAGGCTTTCTGTCCTTGGGGTACCTGCACAGATAGGGGGAGGGACCAGCTGTGTCTGCACCCAGAACCTGTGCCTGTGCAACCTCACCCAGCTGCCTGACTGACAGGGGCCCTGCCACGGAGTAGGCTAACAATGCCTGTGCAATAGACTGCCTTTCTGGAGTCTGACTGCCCCAACTCACACTGGTCCTTCTCTGATGTGTTACTCTGCTTTAGCTCCTTTATACTTATCATCACTATCTGAAACACATAATTTCATCCGTTACTTTTTTTTTTTTTTGTCTTCCCCGCAAGGTCTGTCTTTCCCACTGCTTTGTCTCCAGGATCTAGAATTGTTCCTGGCACAGAACAGGGTTCCAAATAAATATTAACTGACTGAATAAGAAAATACAGAAAAATGTACTACAGCTGCATATTCATACTTGGGCACACCTCGCTTATCCAGGAATCAAGCATGGACACTTTCAGTTATCTGAAATGCAAGAAAACTCAAAAAGCCCTAGAATTAGCAAAATGCATGTGCATGAGCTGTGTCTGAAAGCATGTTTTGTTTTGTTTTTATTTTTAAACAGAGCTGCCCCCTTCATGTCCTCATTCAGAGATCAGGGACTATTGTAGACATGGTTCTAACACACCTGGTGATCTGGTTTTCCCCCCAACACAGCAGGTTAGAGACAGGACTTTGGGGGCATTAGGAGCATAGAAACACTGACACCAGCAAGAAGAAACACGTGGCACCCAGGAGTCAATGAGAGAATTTCAAGTGAGAGCAACTTGGCCTTGGATGCAGGATGGGGAATCTCGGGGGACACCTAGAGTTAGAACATGTAGGGGTGGTAGTGATGACTCAAGGTACAGAGCGAAGCTTAAACTATCCTCTGCCATCCCCATTCTGGAACTAGAGGGGTGTGCGGGACATTTTATTCATCTATTTTAAAAATAGATTGAGTCCATGCAGAAAAGTAAGGGGCGGAAATAGAAATCACCCCTCATCTTCCTCAGAGAGATGCTTCCTTAGGCCTCACGAGGCTGGTACAGAGGCTGGGTCTGCCGTCACTCCCAGGTTACACACTGTGCTTCACAATCGAGACTTTTGTTGACACCATAATTTGTCATCGCATGGACACACACTATTTCACATAATTATTCCTCTGCTGGACAATCTGCTTCCAAACTTTGGCAGCTGTCAATACCTCAGTAGTGAATGTCCTTGTCTGTGAGGCAAAGCTTGGGTGCTCAGCCCTGATTATGTTTCCTAATAGTAGAATTGCTGCCTCAAAGATATGGGCGCTTTAGATTTTTTTATACACACGGCAAAATTTATACATTCGCAAGTTGGGTATACGATCTTTCAGATGCTAAAGAAATAAAGTCGTTATAGAAAGCCTTCTATAATTTTTCATCCCTGGATTGCAAATGATGGATGTCCTCTGGTGGGCAACTATGTGTCTGTGTTTGTGTGTGTGTGTGTGTGTGTGTGAATGCATATGCACACGCGCATATGTGTCCAGTACCTCCCTTGTGTGCATGGCACATTCTTATTTTCCACCTCACTGGTACTCCCCAACTACCCTCTGAGCTATACACAATGTGTACTGCACTCCCAATTTACAGATAAACAAACCAAGGCTCAGAGAACATGTGTATTAGAGCGAAAGGAAGGCGGCAAACACACGTGGATTTGAATTCCAGCTCTGCTGCTGCTGGGTGAACTTGACCTGTCTCTTGAGCCCCAGTCCTCTTGTATATAAAGTGAGGATAGGGACACCTGCCTTATAGGAAAAGATGAAATCAAAAGGCAGGTGGGGTGTCTGGTACAAGTTGGGCACACAGTAAACGCTCAAGCAATATTTGTGTTTAGTGTTAGAAAAATCACGTGTCAAGGTCATAGCGGCAGAGTGGAACCCACATCTTCTAACCACAAGTCAAGTGCCCATTCTGGACACCATCTGCCTTTGAACCACGTGTCCAAACTGAGGAGAGAAGATTTTGGATTTGTATCCGTGTGGGGTTAGGGCTTCCCTGGTGGGTCAGTGATAAAGAATCCACCTGCCAATGCAGGAGACGTGGGTTCGATCCCTGGATCAGGAAGATTCACCCCCTGGAGAAGGAAATGGCAACCCACTCCAGGATTCTTGCCTGGGGAATCCCATGGAACAGAGGATCCCACTGGGTTATAGTCCACGGGGTTGCAAAGAGTCAGACACGACTGGGTGACTGAGGATGCACGCCAAGCGGGGTTAGCATTGCTGAGTCTCTGCAAGACTTCTCTGCTATGAATCCAAAGGAGACACTGGTCCTGACTGAGCCAACTTTAAGAGTAATACAGCCTGTAGAGCTGAATGGCTGTCAGCTTGTGGTCTATTGGGACTGGGAGAGCTTTGTCTTGTTGACTAAACCCGTCTGTGCCAACATCCTCCCAGCTCGGTATTTGGGCATCTAGCCTCCCCACCCCAACTCACCTACCCACCCCACCAGAGTCCTGGGCAGATTTGCTGACAGCAGGGCTGAAAGAATCCCTCTCTCACCCAGGCACGCCTCTGGGAAAGTTATTCCAGCTGCCAGCCCGGGCCATGCAGGGTAATGGATGGCCTCCCTTTAATGTTATCTGGGAGACGGGCCACTCCTTAATCTGCTGCAGTGTCATTAAGAGATAAAATGTTTGCTCTATGGAGGTCCTAGTGGCCTTTAGAAACTGCAACTTAAACACCAACCAGGAAGGGCTCCTCAAGGCTTAACCCTCCCCTTCCCAGCACAGACGGTGAAGCGTCTGCCTGCAATGCGGGAGACCCGGGTTTGATCCCTGGGTTGGGAAAGATCTCCTGGAGAAGGAAATGGCAACCCACTCCAGTATTCTTGCCTGGAAAATCCCATGGACAGAGGAGCCTGGTAGGCTCCAATCCATGGGGTCGCAAAGAGTCAGACACGACTGAGCGACTTCACTTTCTCAGCACAGACCCAGGCCTTGGCCAGATGTATCTATGGATCATTGGCTTCCGATCCCAAGGAGCCCCGGGGTCCTGCTCTCAGCTCTTCTCAGCCCAGGGAGCAAGTGGGTGTGAGAAAGAGGGAAGACGAAGGGAAGAAAGGAGCCCATGACACCAGAGTCACTCAGTTCAGGCGTCTGTAGACAGAGGACCCTCCCCAAGTCTGGGTAGAGAGCAGAGCACCAAGGGGCCCTCACTGGGGGCGGAGTGACTCCGAGACATTCCCTCAGCCTCTCTGTGCTAGGCTCCTACAGGGCAGAGGGGCTGGCGGGGCCTCCAGCACCAAGGTTCCAAAGTCCGTTTCATGGCAAGTAGAGCCTGCTTCCCTGAGAGGAGCGACCTGTCCATGCCCCCACCCAGGTCCCTACTCCCTGCTGGGACCACATGTCACACATGTGACCAGGTTGGGGGGGGGGGGCAACCCTGGGAATGGCAGGGAGGGGACTTGGACTTGAATGAGAGGGGAGAAAACTCTGCTAGCAAGCATCCCTTAGGAGCCCAGCACAGTGTCAGAACCATCCTTCCTAACACACACATAATACGCAGAGCCAGCCTCAAAACACTCCTCTGAAGACAGGGTGTTGTTACGCCCACTTCACAGCTAACAACACTGAGGCCCCAAGTGCTGGAGAGATGTGTCCAAGGTCATATCAAAGGCAAGTTTTGTACCCAGGTCTGTCTGATTCCAAAACCCAAACTCTTACCTATCGCACCACTGGAAGGAGTGCCCAGGAGAGACGTCTCACCTTGACCCCTCTCTTTCCTACCTCCCACCTTCTGCACGTGCAGTCCCCGCTCCTAGCACAACTTTCCTCCTCTATCCAAGTCCTACCCAGTCCATGGCCTGCTTCTTCCAGGTAGTCCTCCCTGACGTCTGACAACCAAACCCCTGATGCCTCCACCCACCTAGCTCTCTAGTTGTTCAATTTGCCATCCTCATTTTAGATGATGGTGCCATGAGGCCCAGACACAGACATTAGCTCATTTCATCATCTCACCAGATTAATCGATGTTTACTTGGCGCTGACTTAGAGCCAGGCACTGTGGGGGCCTCAGAAGGGACGGGAACAGACATGCACCGAGCTCCTGCAGAACCCCCTATCCTGGAAACCCAAGAGGGGTTCCTGCAGGCCCCTCACCCTGTTGGAACATGAAAGACATGAGGCCCAAATATGCGGGTTGGCGCTCCTGTCCTGCAGTGAGACAGTGGCTAGAACTCGAAACCAGGCCAGCCCTCACTCGTTTACCTGCCCCTGGAACTCCTTAAACCCCTCAGCTGGGACAGGATTGGTCCCATAGCTTCAGGGCTCAGGCAGACACAGCTGTGCAGAGAGGGGATGGGGTGGGGGCAGCGAGGGAGAACCCTACGTCACCCTCGGGGACACCCAGGGCCCTGCACCCTCAGGGACAAGCTCCCCTCCTCTGTTGACTCCAGGCTGTGCCTCCCCCTGGGGACTCTGCCTCCCCTTCCCCCAGCTGTCCCCAGGGCCCAACTCCAGCTGAGAAGCCTCAGGACATAAATTAATTCATCTCTAGGTTTTGGGCTCCAGATGCTCTTTCCTCTGGCACCCCCAGGCTGGTCCCTCTCCAGCTCGATTCTTGAAGAAATATTCCAGGAGGAGATGATGCTGCTGGTCTTGGCTCTGGGAGAGTGAGGCCCGGCCTAGGACTGGCGCTGGGTGGGAATCCCACCCTGGAGCTGGTAACGGCGTGTCCCAGAGTCAGAGGGGGCGACCTCTGTGCATCACAGACGTGTCTGCACAGAGGGCATGGTGAAACCCTCACGCCCTCCAGGCCCTAGACTTGACTCTGGGCCACGAGAGGGGCGACTGGAATGCGTCCCTACTTTGCTGGTGGAAGACTCGCCTGGTGAGGAGTGTCAATTTACAAATCCCCCTGGGGGCCCCCCTCCCCAGACTTTACAGTCTTAGTCCCCAAAAGAGGAGGGAAGCGCTGAGAGAGAGAGAGAGAATGTCAAATCCTGAATTGTCACAACTGCCAAGAAACTTAGGAAATGAAATCTACAGTGTTAGTCGCTCAGTCGTGTCCAAACTCTTTGCAACCCCATGAACTGTAGCCCACCAGGCTCCTCTGTCCATGGAGGTCTCCAGGCAAGAATGAAATCTAATTCACGTGTTAAACATGAGAAACCGAACCCAGTGTTCACACAACCAGTTAGCAGCAGAGCTGGAACTAACCAATTGTCTCCTGACCATCGTGTACCCGTGTGAGACGGGGTGTGTGTGTGTGTGTGTGTGAGCACATCTGCCTGGGTGTACGGGACAGTCTTAAGTGTGAGTTGAACAGTCTCAGGGCACACTTGTGGATGCCACATTTGTCCCAGGGTGTAGGCATGTCTGAGTGTGACCTGGTGTGTGACAGTGGCTGTCCCCTGGGGTGAGGGCAGGTCCTGTGGGTGCCTGTCTCAGCCATTGCCCTGAGTCCCCGGCCCATCCTGGTTGATGGAGGACCCTGTCTCTACGCCGATGCTCCATCCCCTAACAATTTCCAGTTCTTGGCCAGAAGCAGCGAGGAACTCAGTTGTTTCTATTTGGTCTTTAGATTATGAAACAGAAATTAGATCTAAACTCTTTGCGGGGAGGTAATTTTTCCTAATCACTCACCCTGTTGCACAGATCTCCACAACTTGATTATGTCTAATTAGATTAATTGGACAGAAAGTGATTGCTTCTCTCTGAGATTATGAACTACGGAGAACAGGGAGAGGTATTGGAGGTGTGGAGACTCCCTGCCCCCCAACCAGTCTGGCCTGGTGGGGAGGGGCCGTGCATGGGGCCAGGTCCGAGGCCTTGCTCTGGCGTCCCCTCTCTCTGCTGCTCTCTCCCCCCTTGTCACTGGCTCTGTCACCGTGTCCCTCTGTGTCTCTGCCTGCCTCTGTCCCCAACTCTGTTCTGATTTGGGCTTCAGAGGCCTTGGGTCTGTCCTGACCCGGCT
Source organism: Muntiacus reevesi (assembly GCF_963930625.1). Classification (NCBI taxonomy): domain Eukaryota; kingdom Metazoa; phylum Chordata; class Mammalia; order Artiodactyla; family Cervidae; genus Muntiacus; species Muntiacus reevesi. The sequence goes on from NC_089251.1 coordinate 114,507,511, forward strand.
GGGGTCCCCCTCCTGCCAGGAGAGGACCCGGGGCTCCCCCTGCATTACCGAGAGGTGTGACAAGGACAGAGGTCCAGCAGGACTGGCTCATGGTCACCTTCCACAGCAGCTGAGCCCAGGGGCCGGCCCGCAGGGCCAGGGTGGGCCGTGCCTACTGAGAGGCTCAGGGAGGTTCCGGCTGGGAGAATGGGCTCCAGGAGGTTCTGAGGGTGGCGGGGCCAGCCGTGAGAGGGTGGCTGAAAGGTCTGGTTGCCCCCTCCTCCCACAGCCCAGACTGGCCACTGCCACCTGCAGGGGCTTGTGGCAGAGAGTCCCTGGCCACAGACACTGCTCCTTCCCTGGATCCTGGCCCCAGCTCAGCACCCGCCTTCCCACCCGCTGGCGCAGTCAGAAAGCTGGGCCATCAGCTGCTACCTCCCTGCGATCCCATCCAGGGAGTCTCCCTGCCCCGCCCCCTCGCTATCTCTCCCCACCTCTGTCCACTGTCCACAGTCCTGACCTAGTCCAGGGCATCATCTTCTTCTCCCAGGTGCTGCACAGGCGCCCTGCTGTCCTGGACCCAGCCTCCCCCTCCTATTCCAAGGCACAATCTACAGCAGAAATGAACATGCCATGCTCCCTCTCAAAGACCATCATGGCTCTCACTGCTCTGAGGACTAAAATCCCAACAACGAATGCAGATTACAGGGCTCTTGTAAGCTGGCCACGCAGACCACCACCCTGGTGCAGCCCCATCTCTTACCACCCCCGGCTCCCACTCCGACCCCACAGACCCAGCTGTGTGCAGGCCTTTGCAATGCTGGGTATCTTCCCAGAACACCCTTGCCCAGGCCCTGCCTGACACCATCTTTCTTCACGGCTTTGTTCAGTGGGTAGCACTAACAGCTGCATGTACTAAACTGGGCTGTGGGTGTTGCATGATTATCTCAATACTCACAGCAGCTACCCTGTGGGGATCATTATTAGCCCCATTTCACAGAAGAGAAAACTGAGGTTCAGAGACAGAAAGCACCTGGCCAAGGTCACGAGGTTGGGAAGTGGTGGGATTTGAACCCAGTTCATTTGCATGATATCAACTCTCCCCATTCCACCTTTCCCCTCCCAGATTAGGGTCACCTCCTCTGTACTCTGGTTTTCTGTATACAGGCGTCTGCCTGATTGTTCCAAATTGTCAGTTTCTCCATCTTCTCATGGGCAGTGAACTCCTCATGGCCACTAATGCCCAGAACCAAGGGTGGGACCGGGTGAACACTTGGCCAGAGTCTGCTGCTCAAAGAGTGGGTGGTGACTGCCCCTCCTGGGCGCCTCCCTCCCATGCCCTCCCCTCCTACCACTTGATACCTCAGTAAGCAAAGCCTTTAAACCAAAAACAATTTTACAGTTCATTTGAGTTAATCATAGCTGCTTTTTCTGGAAACTATTTTCCCCAAATTGTCTGCAGAGAGGCAGGCAACCTGCCTGGCAGCTTCCCACCCTCCATCACAGAGCCCTGGAATCACAGGGGCGGGTGGGAGGGGTTGGGACCCCAGAAATTCAAGTCTGCATGGCGTGCTCTGTGGTGGATACTGGGGTACAGCAATGAACAAGATGGGTTCACTCCCCACCCTCACGGGGTTGCCCATCTAATAAAGAGGCCAACTTTGAAGAAATAATCACACAAGGGATTGTATAGTCAGTGTTGAGTTGTAATGAGTTAATCATGCAGAAGTCTAATAATACTAACTATCCGACCCTGCCTGGCAACTTATTACACCTCTTGGAGCCTGTTTTCTCACCTGTCATTGGAGACACTAATGGCACCTTTCTCATGGAGTTTTGCGAAAATCCGGTGAAATGTGTAAAGCTCTCAGCCTAGCACCCATTATTCCGTTGTTTATAACATATTACAAGCCTTATTCCTTAGTTAGGGCTGCCAGAGCAAAATATCAGACTGGGTGCCTTAGACAACAAAAATGTATCTTTTCGTGGTTCTGGAGGCTAGAAGTCTGAGATTAAGATTCCACAGAGTTGATTTCTTCTGAGGCCTCCATCCTGGGCTTGTAGGTGACCATCATCTCCTAATGTTTTCGCATGGTCTTCCTTCTATGTAGGTCTGTTTTACTCTTCTCTCCTTATAAAGAGAGAAGTTGCACTGGACTACGGTCCACCCATATGACTTCATTTTAACTTAATCATCTCTTCAAATATCCTATCTCCAAATACAATCACATTCTGAGGTTCTGTGGGTTAGGGGTTCAAGAGAATTTAATGCATATATCCACAAATCACTTACATGTAAGTATTTATAAAAGCTTTACTTATAATAGTAAAAAAATTAAATGTCCAACTAAGAGAGAATGATAAATTACGAAAGATTAATAAAAATGGAAGTACACAGCATTTTTTAAAAAATGAACAAACTACTAATATATACAAAACAGGTATGAATATCACAGACATGATCAAAAAAAATCAGACCAAAAACATGATTTATGATTCTATTAATATGAACTAACCCACAGCATAGAAACTGGAATAAGAGTTATTTTCAGGGCTGGGAAGTTAACCCCCCAGAAAATGGAACAAAAAGACTTTCTAGGGTCCTAAAAATGTGCAGTGGAGATCGTGAAGGACAGAGGAGTCTGGCATGCAGCAGTCCACGGGGTTGCAAAGTCAGACATAACTTAGCAATTGAACAACAATGAAGAATGTACAACAATTTGACCTGAGTGGTAGTTACATAGCTGTACACATTTGTAAAAATTCATAGAAATGTTGCTGTCAGCTTTTGGTATGCATCAAACTACAGATTTAGTGGTCAATAGCAGTCATTTACTTAGCTCCCATTTCTACCGGTAGTGCATTTAATCAGGTCGAGGCTAGCTCAGCATCTCTCTGATGCTAAATCTCATGGGTCTGTGGTTGGCTAGTACTGCAGACTGCAGCTGAATGATAGGATGGCTTCACTCACACATCTGGTAGGTGGTAGCTATTAGCTGAAGCACCTTCATTCTCCTCCATCTGGACTCTCACCCTCCAGCACACCAGGTCAGTTTCATTCTCATATCTCCAAATACAGCAAGGGAAGGAAAGCCCCCATCACCAAGCACCCTGAAGCATCTATGTGCTTACTGCTGTGCCCAAAGCAAGTTCACTGGACAATGAAGATTGAACAGATGAAGAAACAGACTTTCATTCCTGATGGGAGAATTCAAAATGCCACATCAAAAGAGCATGGATACAGAAAGGGAAAGAGTTTGTGGTTATTTCTGTTATTTTTACAATATACCAAATGTACAGTTGAGATCTGTGCATCTTACCATACAAGTTATATCAATATAATAAACATCAGTGATACAAGGATTCAGATCAGTCCAGTCAGTCTGTCCTTTCCAACTCTTTGTGACCCCGTGGACTGCGGCACACCAGGCTTCCCTGTCCATCACCAACTCCTGGAGTTACTCAAACTCATGCTCATCGAGTCGGTGATGCCATCCAACAGTTTCATGTTCTGTCACTCCCTTCTCCTCCTGCCTTCAATCTTTCACAGCATCAGGGTCTTTTCCAGTGAGTCGGCTCTTCACATGAGGTGGCCAAAGTATTGGAGCTTCAGCTTCAGCATCAGTCCTTCCAATGAATATTCAGGACTCATTTCCCTTAGGATTTACTGGTTTGATGTCCTTGCAGTCCATGCCATGACCTTCATTTTTTGAATGTTGAGTTTTAAGTCAGCTTTTTCACTCTCCTCTTTCACTTTCATCAAGAGGCTCTTTGTTACTCTTTGCTTTCTGCCATAAGGGTGGTGTCATCTGCATATCTGAGGCTATTGATATTTCTCCTGGCCATCTTGATTTCAACTTGCACTTCATCCAGCCTGGCATTTCATATGATACATTCTGCATATGAGTTACATAAGCAGAGTGATAATACACAGCCTTGACATACTCCTTTCCCAATTTGGAACCAGTCTGTTGTTCCATGTCCAGTTCTAACTGTTGCCTCTTGACCTGCATACAGATTTCTCAGGAGGCAGGTCAGGTGGTCTGGTATTCCCATCTCGTGAAGAATTTTCCAAGTTGTTGTGATCCACACAGTCAAAGACTTTGGTGTAGTCAATAAAGCAAAAGTAGATGTTTTTTTCTGGAATTCTCTTTCTTTTTCTATGATCCAACAGATGTTGGCAATTTGATCTGTGGTTCCTCTGCCTTTCCTAAATCCAGCTTGAACATCTGAAAGTTCTCAGTTCACATACTGTTGAAACCTCACTTGGAGAATTTTGAGCATTACTTTCCTAGTGAGTGAGATGAGTACAATTGTGTGGTAGTTTGAACATACTTTGGGATTTCCTCTCTTTGGGATTGGAATGAAAACTGACCTTTTCCAGTCCTGTGGCCACTGCTGAGTTTTCCAAATTTGCTGGCATATAGGATTTGAAATAGCTCCGCTGGAATTTCATCACCTCCACTAGCTTTGTTTGTAGTGATGCTTCCTAAGGCCCACCTGACTTAGGACTCTAGGATGTCTGGCTTTAGGTGAGTGATCACACCATTGTGGTTATCTGGGTCATTACAATCATTTTTATATAGTTCTTCTGTGTATTCTTGCCACATCTTCTTAATATCTTCTGCTTCTCCTAGGTCCATACCATTTCTGTCCTTTATTGTGCCCATTTTTGCATGAAATGTTCCCTTGGTATCTCTAATTTTCTTGAAGAGATCTCTAGTCTTTCACATTCTATTGTTTTCTTCTATTTCTTGACACTGATCACTGAGGAAGGCTTCCTTATCTCTCCTTGCTATTCTTTGAAACTCTGCATTCAAATGGGTATATCGCTACTTTCCTCTGCCTTTCTCCTCTCTTCTTTCCTCAGCTATTTGTAAGGCCTCCTCAGACAACAATTTTGCCTTTTTGCATTTCTTTTTCTTGGAGATGGTCTTGATCACTGCCTCCTATACAATGTCACAAACCTCTGTCCATAGTTCTTCAGGGACTCTATCAAATCCCTTGAATCTATTGTCACTTCCACTGTATAATCATAAGGGATTTGATTTAGGTCATACCTGAATGGTTAAGTCTGAATTTGGCAATAAAGAGTTCATGATCTGAGCCATAGTCAGCTCCCAGTCTTGTATTTGCTGACTGTATAGAGTCTCTCCATCTTCAGCTGCAAAGAATATAACCAATCTGATTTCAGTATTGACCATCTGGTGATTCCCTCTGTAGAGTTGTCTCTTATGTTGTTGGAAGAGGATGTTTGCTGTGACTAGTGCGTTCTCTTGGCAAAATTCTGTTAACCTTTGCCGTGCTTCATTTTGTACTCCAAGGCCAAACTTACCTGTTACTCCAGGTATTCCTGACTTCCTACCTTTGTATTTCAGGCTCCTATGATGAAAAGAACATCTATTGGGGTGTTAGCTCTAGAAGGTCTTGTAGGTCATCATAGAATAGTTCAACTTCAGTTTCTTCACCTTAGTGATTGGAGCATAGACTTGGATTATTGTGATATAAGATTGGGTCTGCTAATTACAAAAGATATTTTTGGCCTAAGTAAAACTTTCTTGTTTTCTGTTCTGACTAACTCCTTCCTAAACAGAACCAAGACAGAGCTTGTTACAAGATGCATGTGTGTGTGTGTGTGTGTGTGTGCGCACGCATGCACATGTGCACAGATGGGGAGTTGTAGTAGTTTCATAACTTGCAGCCTCAGTCAGGTTTTGCTCAGATGGGATGGAGATGAGATTTTCAAAGGACTAAGTTGTGAGGAGCTGGGCTGGAGAACTCAGTCTAAGAAGTGGACTAGGAAGGGAAACATTCTGGGTCAGCTGGTGTGGCAAAAGATAGGTTTTCAGCACCACGGAGAGTTCTGATGCAGCTAGGGCCTTCTTCTGAGTCCTGGAACCATTCAGTCCTCTCTGTCATCTTGGTAGAATGCTCTGGTTATTAAAGGAAATTTACTCTTGCAAACTGTGTTATTGCCAGAGATGAAGGCATGGTCTCTCACTGAGCTCCAGTCTTGGCTGCACCACACAGCTGTGTGACTCTGGAAAAGTCAACAACTTACTTAACCTCTGTGCCATGGCTGCCTTGTCTATCACTGTTGTTCAGCCACTCAGTTGTGTCTGACTCTTTGTGACCCCATGGACTGCAGCACACCAGACCTCTCTGTCTGTCACCAGCTCCTGGAGCTTGCTCAAACTCATGTCCATTGAGCTAGTGATGCCATCCAACCATCTCATCCTCTATCTCCCCTTTCTCCTCCTGCCCTCGATCTTTCCCAACATCAGGGTCTTTTCCAATGAGTCAGTTCTTTGCATCAGGTGGCCAAAGTATTGGAGTTTCAGCATCAGTCCTTCCAATGAATATTCAGAGTTGATTTCCTTTAGGATTGACAGGTTTAATCTCCTTGCAGTCCAATCCATGAGACTCTCAGGAGATTAATGGTAGCTACCTCACAGTGTTTCAGTAAAGATCAAATCAAAACAAGGACAGTAAGGAGTATAACATAGTGGCTGGCACACAGTAAGTGCTAAAAAGTTATCTTTTTCTTACATAAGATGGAAGGGATTCAGAAGGTTTCCATGACCCCAGATGTTTGACAAACTTGTTATATGACTTTAGGTGACTTAAATAATATACCTGGCTCCATTTCCATTCTGTAAAATGAAGCTATTTGCTATTTCCACATTACTAGAGTGTATGGTTTTACCAAGAGAATGTAGTCATATATCACTTGGTAAAATAAATACAGTGATAAAATAAAATTTAAAAGATATTGGACTAGTTGGCATTTATGGTTCCTATAAACCCTATCTGTCCTGGGTCTTGGGTTCAGGACTCGGGATGGTGCAAAGTCATGCATGAGGGTTGAGTAAATGAGGATGACATTGAGGGCGGGTTAGGAAAGGACACCAACTCTAAAGCATGTCAAGCCTTCTAGCTCTTACACAGTGCACCCACACTTTCCCAATATGTTGAGACATTTCATCACCCTGAGCCCTGATACATGGGAGCACACCACCCTTCCCCATGGGTTCAATCATGCTGGCATGGTTGTAGCTTCTTAACCCAATCACAGTCTCCTCAGAGCCTGCACACATTCTGAATTCCTCTCCAGGAATGCACAAAATCATTCTGTCTTACAAATGAAGTGACAAAGAAACGAACCAATTTAAAGGAAAGAAAGAAAAAGAGGATTAGTTGGGTTCATTCACCTGAAAATTCAAGGAGTCAAAGAGCTTCAGGTACAGCTGGAGCCAGGAATTCAAATGCTATCATTTTGGAACAGAGACTTCTCAACTTCTCTGTATTGGCATCTTTCACAGTCACTGCCCTCCCCCCATCTACGTGGAGGAAGGGATGCTGACAGAAGTCAGGCTTCTGTCACACCAGCAACACACCCATCCTTCCCGATAATTTTAGCAGTCTCTGCTATGATTCCTATTGACCTGCATTGAGGCATCTGCCTGAAACAATCACTGTAACCGGCGGGGGCGGTGGGGGGGAGAGGACTGAGTGGCCAGGTCTGGATGACAGCGGCCAGGAAGGGTCAGCCCACCTGGATGGGCTGAGAATGGCCAGGGAGTTGTTTTCAAAGAGAGATTGGGGTGGTCTTACCAGAAGGAGAGCGATGCATGAAGACTAGAGAGTGGGTAGAAGCCTGCTACACATTCCTCTTGACTCATTCTTGGTCTCAGCCCAAGTGGCCCTTCTTCAGAGAAGACCTCCCTGGTCCCTGGTATGTCAGGGCCCAACAATCCTTTCCCTTTGCTTTTTGACCTTTGTGAGTCTCACAGCTAAAATGCAAAGCTAAATGTGTATTGGTCCAAATATATACTAAGTGCTTTAGATATATTAATGAATGTAATCCTTCTAATATACCTAGAAGGTGGATATTGTTTAAGTTGAATTTTATAGATGAGGAAACTGAAGTTCAGAGAGGTTAAGTAACCTGCCCAGGGCACACAGCCAGCATGTAATTGATCTGGTTTTCAATTTTCAATGGTTTTCAGTGGTTCAATGGTTTCAGTTTTCAGTGGTTCAGTAGTCACATTTCAGCCCACACTTTTCTCTAAAGCACTATACTAGTCTTATCCTAAACATAGTCACATAGGTAATCATGACTTTATACACACATGCATGTGCACACATATAAACAAATACACACACAAACACATGCATTCACACACTCACATACACACTCATACATGTCTTCACATGCACGCTCACACCGCTGCACAGTGCTGCAGGTACACAAGCACTCACACACAAACTCAGATACACATTTGTATGCACTCACAGAAACACACACAATCATACAAATATCTACTCATCTGTCCACACAGGTGCTCAAATAGAAATTCTCATACCCTCATTCACACTCATCCAGGCATTCACACACATGCACTTGCACATGCATGCACTCCCATAAGTACTCTTACGCAAGGATACCCAAAGTCACACATATGAACACACAGAAACACTCACATGCACACAGTTGGGTGGAATCGTTGCTCAAGGCCTGCCTCCCGCACTCCCACCGTGAACCCCAGAGCAGGACGCCACCTCTCTGGTCCACCGTGGTGTCCTCAGCACCCAGCACAGTGCACAGAGCAGGGCTGGGTGTCCTCACTTCTCCAATGGGAGGAACAAAGCTGCCCAGCCCTCCCCTCCCTTCAAGGGGGTTTGGGAAAGTTAGATACATTTTAAAAAATGGTACCTCTTCCCTCCTATTTACTTCCTCCTTGCTCTCTCCCTCTGTCCTTCCCTCACCCTCTCCCCTCCTTCCCTCCCCCCTACATCCTCTGCTCACCCCTATTTTCCTCATCCTCTCCTCTTTCTCTGCCTCTGCCCCATGTCACCTGCTCTTCCCAGCCCTCTGCACCTTCCAAAGCTAATTAAATGATACTGTAAAATGTATTTCATTTGCATTTGGTTCGAAAGTGCCACGGAGCACCCGCGCGTGCTCATTAAATGGCTCCTTGTAGAGGGATGTAATGAACCAGTTTTATTACAGCAGTCATCTCGACCCATCCTGGGAGGCGACTCTGTATTCATCGGGAAGAAGGAGAACCGCGACTCTGAATGCCTGGGGGTGGAGGTGAGGGAAGGGAGGAGGGCCCCATTTGGGGGAGGTCCCAGGCTGCCCTGGCTCCAGCTCTGGGTCTGGCCAGGGCAGGAGGGCGGAGGTAACGCTGGGCTGTTACTGTGCTTCCACCATAACTGTGAAAGGCAGGAATTGCCGTTGGCTTTGACCAGAGCTATAGCCAAGTTTCCCACCCTGGGCCTCCAGAATTCCCAGGAATGCTTATCACAAAGGGCCTCTTAATTTACTCATGTACCAAGCACCATCTATAGAAGGAATTGTCAGCCTGGCACACACACACACACAAATCCAGCTCCATGGTATTATGCATGTGCCACTGTGATTACAGTGACAGGGAAAGTTGCTGAGAAGCGCTTCTGCATTCCTGGTAGCCTCAGTCCATTGTGCACGTCCTCTGTCTTTGGGATCTAATAGCAGCATCTGAGGCAGTGATGTAATAACAGCAGCCACCATCTCTTGGGCACCTACTGTGTGCCAGGCACTGAGTTTAGTGATTTACCTAGATTATCTCATTTAACCCTAGTTAACATGAAGTGAAAGTCGCTCAGTCATGTCCGACTCTTTGCGACACCATGGACTAGTCCCTGGAATTCTCTAGGCCAGAACACTGGAGTGGGTAGCCGTTCCCTCCTCCGGGTTATCTTCTGAACCCAGGGATGGAACCCAGGTCTCCCACATTGCAGGTAGATTCTTTACCAGCTGAGTCACAAGGGAAACCCGAATGGGAAATACTATCATTACCCCCATTTCACAGATGAAAAAAGCTGAGGCCCAGGAAGATTGGGTCACTTCCTCAATCCTGGCACAGGTCAGGTAGGTATTGAATTCAGCAGTCAGGTTCCCCAATCCACACCTGACCCAACCGCGCCCCCTCCTGGAGCCTCTCTGTAGGGGAATAGCAATCAGCCAATCTAGGGAAAGAGCAGTTAGCCCAGATGGTGGTGGTCAGGCTCTCTCACCCCACTCCCTCTCGCTCATTCCCCACGTCCTCTCTCTCACCCACGTTCTATAAACAATGACTTCGCACGGTTATGTAACAGTTGAGATCATTTACAGCAATGCATACGCGCATTAGGTACTCACCTGGCCACATGTCACCTTTGTTCTGTGTACCTATATAAGCTCCACCTGAAAAGCCCTTGTGACCGCGTGATGGCCGTGTCAGCTGGGTCAACCACGAGAGGATACAGCATGTCTGCTGCGTGGCTGCTCTGCCAAGGAGAGAACAGACATGTCCGCAGCTCCTACAACTCCCTGAGTTTTCTTCCAGCTCCCCCACCCGCTCCTTGCCTAGCCTGGGTTCAGTGAAGAGCGCGCACAGTGTGAACAGTGAGACACTCTCCCACCTCACAGGTAAGAAGACTGAGGCTCAGCAGACAGACGGGCTGCCGGGACCTCTAAAGCAACAGCCACAGGACTTGGGGGTCCTCTGGGGTCTGACAAGTGTTACTCCAGAGCCCCCTCCTCCCTGCACTATACTTTGAGAAAGGAGTATGTTTGGTTGGTTGATTGCTTGTTTTTTGTTTCTGACCAGATTTTGAGGATTCTGAATATGACTTCAGAAGAGACTAGAGCTGCTTGGAATCCCTGGTCCCAAACATAATACCTTCCACTCACTCCCCCTGGTGGTCAGACCCCAGCTCAATCAGACCCGGGTCACCTGAGCTAACTGGGCCAATACTCTTGACAGTTCCTTCTTGCTGTATTAGAATCCAGGCAAATTAAAGGGTTCTGCTCACCCCTTGGATCACAGCGCAACTTTGGCCCCAGAGATCCCTTCCTCTGCCAGGGGCCCTTTGTAGACAAGATGCGTTAACTCACCAGTAGGGAAGCTAACCATCCCTGGGCATGGGAACCTTCTGTGCCCGGCGTCCTGGCATGGAGCTGGGCCCATCCTGCCCACGGGACTTCACCCTTCTCCTTCCTGAACCACAGGGACCTGGGACCTGGAGACTAACAGGGTCTGCTCTCCACGAGGACAGAAGAGTGCAGGAGGGAGCTTAGAGGAAAGCAAGGACGGAGAACTGGAGGAGGTGATCTGGTAGGGAAAGGGAGACCTCAGATGGGCTAGAAGGCAGAATTCAACTTTCCTGAGTACCTACTATGTGCCTGGCATTTATACACACCCTTCACCTAAGCTTCATCATCTTGGTGGGCAGATGTCATCAAGACCATTGTGTGATTATACCCATTTTGCAGATGAGGAAATCAAGGCCTGCTGAAGGTAACACAGTTTGGCCATGGTGGAGCAGGAATTCAAACCCAGGCCCCCGGTGACCTCTACGTCCATCTATTTTCCAACCACACTGTCCAGGTTTACTCTTCTTTGTATGAGGGACCCCATAGGTCCTCCACCTCCATTGGCCACCACCTCCCCCCCAAAGCCACCAGGCAGGTCTCTGAGAAAGGGAAGCTTCAGTAAATCTCAGCCTTCAACCAGGAGGGGCCGAGACCATCCCTCGGGAGGAGCCAGCATTTCCCAGCAGAATAAATCACTGGCCTCTTAGTCACCACAGTTGTAGACACTGCCTTCCTTCCCCAGGAAGTTTGTAAATCAAACCTTAGACCTGGATTTGCAGAGCCTGCTGGGAGGTGTGAGTGAGGCAGGAAGCAGGGGAAAGGATACTGCGAGAACAGCACCCCAAGTCAGGCCCTGGGGGCTTCATGGGGGGAGGGGCACAGCGTGGGGCTGAGGGATCACAGCTCCCTCCTGGGCCCCCAGGGGTGGTCCTGATGCTCCTGGGACCCCACCAGCCCTGACCTTCTGTGGGCCCCTGATCTGGTGTCTAGGAGTCTGGGGGCAGCTGGAGCAAAGGGTCTGGGACTCAGGGATGGAGGCTGGAGAGGGGGCTTGGGAGGGGGCAGCAGCTTTGAGCTGAGCTCTGGGTGGGGATGTTTGATGGGAAGAGGGGCTCATGGTCACAGAGGACAGGCCAGGGGAGGGGGTACCCAGCAGGGCCCTGGGCCTGGGCAGCTGGGAAGAAGTCCGACAGGCAGGACTCAGCACCCTGGGCTGGGAGTCAGGGCCTGGCTCAGTTCTGGTGCTGCTGACTGGCTGTGTGACCTTGGGCAAGTCACTTGGCCTCTCTGGGCCTCAGCTGCCTCATCTGCAAAGTGAAGGTGACTATTCCTGCTCTGGATGTGGGGAGAACTCAAGGAAGTCAAGGAGCAAAAAACCAGGGGGGAGGGACCATCCTGACCACACCAGGCACAGTGCCCGGCTCTGCTCCACCTGCCTCTGCTCTAGCCTCCTGGTGATTGGCCAGGCTCTGGTGTCCCCGCCCCTGAGAGCCCAGCTGATTGGAGGAGGTTGGGCCTTTTGGCAAATAAGTCTGCTCCCCCTTCCCTTTCTCCTCCCCTCAGCAAGGCCACTGCCTCTGGGCTTCACACACCTGGCCCCAGGAATGACTACAGCCTGGTAAAAGGTGATTCACTGTTTAAAAGCAGGCTAGCTCTGGCCCTCTCTCCCCGAGAACCACGCTGCTCCCCCAGTCCTGCACTGACCCTCGCCTTCTTAATGCCTGACCCCCCCCCACCAGCTGTGTGACTTTGGGCAAACACTTCACCTCTCTGAGCCTCAGACTCCTCCCCTGCTAAATGGGGGGTGAGAATGCCTACCTCTTGACATTCTCATCCCCACATTATTATTTACACATCCTTGTGGTCCTTAAGCAAGCATTTCTTTGGAGCCTCCTGTGTGCCAGGCCCTGGTCTGGGCATTGAGAATACAGAGATGGGCAGTGGTGAAGCCTCCACTCTCTTGAGCTTCCGTCATGGTGGGACTGTTGGGTGGCTGCAGCAAGGAGCTGGCGGGGAAGGTGTTTGCAGGTGGCCAGGAGCCGAGGCAACGCAGGCTAAGTCAGTGACACCCAGCAGGTCATCCCCAGAGTAGGAGTCAGCGCTTGGGCCAAGGAGACACTGCTGTGCTGGGCTTAGTCGCTCAGTCGTGTCCGACTCTTTGCAGCCCCTTGGACTGCAGCCCGCCAGGCTCCTCTGTCCATGGGGACTCTCTAGGCAAGAATACTGCAGCGGGTTGCCATGCCCTTCTCCAGGGGATCTTTCTGACCCAGGAATCGATCCAGGGTCTCCTGTGTTGCAGGCGGATTCTTTACCAGCTGAACTACCAGGGAAGCCCAAGGAGACACTACTCTGTACTATTTGGGCTTCCAGGTCCCAGGACAAGCCTCAGCTCGTAGTGGAGGTTGAGCCTTCCCAGGCCCCCTTGTCTCTTCAGGCCCACCCAAGGGCTCACAGGCTCTACAGGCGAGAGTCACCTGGGCGTGTGCACCCCTCTTGGACGAGTAGCTGGTGGTTTCCTCTTTCTGAGCTCACTGTCCTCCCCTTCCAGGTTCAGAATCTTCATCCAGCAGAATCACCTTGGGACAGAGTTGGAGCGGTGGGGTGGGGAGATGGGTGTCGTTATCGGTCCACTCTGCCTGCTTGTTGCCCTGAAGCTGACTGAGTGGGCAGAAACTTCCCCCACCAGAGCTGATAACAGAATTTTTAATTATTATCGTTATCACCTGAAAAACTGGGACCTGCCGCAGATAATTAAAATGAGATTTGGCTCCTCCTTGCCCATCTTTTCAGAGAAGGCAATGGCACCCCATCCAGTACTCCTGCCTGGAAAATCCCATGGACGGAGGAGCCTGGTAGGCTGCAGTCCATGGGGTGGCTAAGAGTCGGACACTACTGAGTGATTTCACTTTCACTTTTCACTTTCGTGCATTGGAGAAGGAAATGGCAACCCACTCCAGTGTTCTTGCCTGGAGAATCCCAGGGACGGCAGAGCCTGGTGGGCTGCCGTCTATGGGGTCGCATAGAGGCAGACATGACTAAAGCAACTTACCAGCAGCCCACCTCTTCTATCAGGTTTAAAACTGATGGTGAATTTCACCATCACACCTGGAAATAAGAGATGCGAACAGGGATGTTGTTGAAGAAAGAAGGCTGTGGAGCAAATGTGGATGTGGACACACACCTCGGGGGCTGGGGGAACATGTGCATGCGTGTGTGCACATGAGGCTGCTTGAGCTTGTGTGTGCCCAATGGTGTGTGTACCTGTGCAGTGGCTGGGGAGAGGGGGACGGGAGGTGGGCAGGACCCTGTCAGGGGCAGGCCACAGGAGGTGGGGATAGGTGACAGATGATGCAGTGAGGGTACTGGGAAGTGGGTTCCAGGTATAGATCTGCCCCTGGGGATAATGGCCAGGACGCTGGAGGCCCATCAGGGCCCCTGCTTCCTCGTTAATTTCCCTTCCCGAAGTCTTTTTTCTCACTGGCAAGTCATGCACAGACTCGGCCCACCCTGGGTCCCAACCAACTTGGTGAGGGGACTAGACAGCAATGTCCAAGGTGGGGAGGGGGCGGGGTGCTGCAGGGAGTCCCCAGCATCGTGGCAGCATCAGAACTTGTTCTAAGGAGATGCTAGCTTGTTGGAGAACACAGCCCCACGTTTAGAAGCCTGCTGTCAGCTGGGGGAGCCTAGTCCTCCTTAGTCAGGAGCTCTGGGAGAACCTGGGAACTCCCGAGGAGACGAGGTCCCTGCAAACTCACAGAAACGTGAGCTCAAGGTGTCCCAACAGAGACCCTTGGTGAGGTGGACCCTCTCACAGGTGGGCCCCCCTCCCTGAAGCAGAGAGGCAGCTGGAGGCAATGGGGGCTACCCTCCCAGATGAGTGGACCCTGAATCAGCACTGCCAAGAACACCCCCTCCTGGGAAACCAGACCCATTCAGATCCTTCCCTGACCCGGCGGTGGAAGAGGGAGCCTCACTGAGCCTCCCCGCCCCCCTCCGCCCCAGCCCGGCGTCCTGTGTCATCACAGACAGGCCCTGCCCTTCTCTGGGCTGGACCCAGTGACACTAATCCTGCCTCCGCCTCCAGGCTGGATTCCTCTCCTCTCTCGCCTCCCTGCCCCCTTGCCTCCCTCTCCCTTCTTCTTTTGATCCTGCAGTTGCAGAAACATAAACTTGGCTAATTTCTTGGTCCCGTAAATCGCCCAATGGGGAGGCCAGGTAGGCGGCCCCCGCTCCACTCCATCACCCACCCTAATGCATCGTCTGACACTTTCAATTTATTTTTCAATTCCTTTACCATCAGAAATGACGATTAAATTTCCAGCGTAAATACCGCTTTACCAAACTGAATTAATCACGGGAGAGGAGGAGCAGACAGGCCAGCAGCACCTTCAGAGCACCTCAGGCCTTAACCCTTCCTCCCAACTGAGGCCACAGCGGGAGGGCGGGGTCTCGAGCCTCCCTGGGGTCACCTGACCCAGACCCCTTTGCCCTCTTGCCGCCGCTCTCCCCTGGGGGTCTAGGAGAAGAGTCTTGCCCAAGGTCACCCTCCCCATCAGGACAGGGAGAGTCAGGACACCAGTCCCTCATCCCCGCCCCTGAATCCTTCCTGACCTACCTCCAGCCCATCGGGATACCTGCAGGGTAGGGGAGGAGGGTGGCGCTCCATGGCCAAGAGAGGGACAGACTTATGCTGGGTTTTGGCATTTTTCAAGCCTGGGTTCCTTGACAGCTTGCCATCCCCTTGCCCACTACCATTGCCGTCGCCTGCACCAACCATGGCCACTCCTCAACCCAACCATGCATTTGACGGGTCTCCCTCTTCTTTGTCTCCCGCCCCCAACCTCACTCAGCCCAGTCCTCCCTTCCTGTGACCTCCACGGCCTCCTCACTGGTCTCCCCACTTCCACACTTGCCTCTACCCACTCCCCATCCATCTGCAGAGCCATCAGTTCAAAATACTGTCCCGTCGTTTCCTGACTGGAAACACTGACCTGCTCTCAGGTCTGTTCCCCTCCCTTCCTGGCCACTAGGACTAGGCTGACCTGGCTTCTGAAAGCCCTCTGACCCCCTTTTCTGGATTGGCGACTCCTCAGGCTTCAGGGTTTTTTTGGGTTTTTTTTATCTAAACCTCCCTCCTCAGAGAACCTTCTCTGATCACCGTCCCCCATTCTAAATTAGTTTCTTCCTCCTAAGATTCTCTCTCAAATCTATTTCCTCTCCTTCAGAGCTTAACACAAGTTATAATTACACACTAATTTGTGGGTTTGTTTAATAGAATTCTCAGGGGAGGGACTTGGTCTGACTGCTTGATGCTGCTATAGCCTTTAGAACATGCCCCGGAGGTAGTGGGGGCTCAGTGCAGACTTTGTAATGAATGAATGAATGAGTGAATGGATAAGTGAATAAGTGAGTGAAGGAATAACAAACCCCTCATGTGCCCACTGTGCCAGACTGAGGCTGGGCCCTGCAGCTGCAGTAACGAAATGGACATGCTAGCTGGGCTCTGAGGGTTGAGTAAGAGCTTACTGGGGCTCTAAGATGCCCATCGGTTTCTGGATGGACCCTTCCCGTCACCCTGAGAGGAAGCCCTTTCCCCTTTGAAACTGATTAGTTTAGAGGTTCAGAGCCCAGACCTCAGGGTCAGATCAACCTGGGTTGAATCCTGATTCTGCTCTCGGCACTGTGTGACCTTGGGCAGGTCCCTCAGGCTCTCTGAACCTCTACCTCTCACTCTGTGAACAGACGACCCTTTCATTGATGTTCAAGGTCCCATCCACCATGAGAGAGGTGGACATGGCCATGGTGCCTCCCATCCACGTGGGGGACAGACCCAGGCACAGCCAGTCAACCAGCTGGGAGTTTCAGACGAGTCCAGGCACTGGGAAGCGGGTGCTGAATGAAGGCTCCAGGAGCCCAGTCCAAGGCAAGGTAGGGGAGGCTTCCTGGAGGAGGCAGCCAGTCAGAGCTCCCTGCAGCTTGCTCCTGTGACTGTGTGTGTGTGTGTTTTCCTCCTCTTGTTCTCCCTCTCTCAAAGTTCCTGCTGTTCCCTTTGTCTCCCCTCAGTCTCCCTCCACCCTGACGGGACACCTGAGGGACTCAATCCGGTTCCAAGGACTCTGCCTCTGCAAGCAGGCCCCAGGAACCCCCGATAAACACCCACCTACACACCTCCGGGAACCACTTCCCTCCAGTTGGTGTACAGGCCAGATACTTGCTGCCGCATCTCTCTAGATACAAGCATGCGTGCACACACACACACACACACACACACACTCATGCACACCCAGGATAGGGAGTAGCGAGCAGGAAAAGCTGGGGCTTACAGAGCCTCCTGCAGGCGTCACAGTCAGCTTTTGTGCAGCAGCCTGGAAAGTAACTGGGCTCCCGCAGGCACTTCCCCACCCCCACCCCACCCCCAGCTCCGGGCCTGCGGCAGGCAGGTCCTCTCTCAGTCTTTCATCAATCCGCCATCGCATCCTACAGCTCTTTATTAGATGCCTACTGTGCACCATGCTTTGTGGATGGGGCGAAGGCAGCATGGTGAGCAGGGCCAAGCCCTGGTCCTCAGTTTGCTCCTCCGTGAAATGGGGCATCGCCTGGATGGTCCAAGGGCCTCTCCAGGCAGCCCCGATCCTCTCATCTAGAATTACTCCCTGAGGCCAGGGTGAGAGGTGGCCGGCTGAGCCAGAGCCTGGGCAGAGGGTTGAGAAGAGGCTTCAGCATGGCCAGTGACTGGAGGGACAAGGAGGGGGATGAGATTTCTGAGCCAGTTTCATCCCACAGACAATGAGAGTTTCCAGAGCAGACAGACCCCACCTTTCCTCCCCAGCCCAGTGACCTCTGCTGTGACCTCGTGCTCCTCTGGGAGCCCCAGGCTGGGGAGGAGCCCTGGGCCCTGACATGGACTTGGAACCTGACCCCCGTCTGAGTGGGGAGCCCCCTTTACACCTCTGTGCTCAGAGAGGGAAGCAGCTTGCCTGAGATCACACAGCAAATTAGGGATTCGTTCCCACCAATGTGTGTGCCTCTGCTGAAGGAACGGAGAATAATAATCACAATAATAACCAGTGCTGGGCACCCACTGCACATGCCAGAACCTGCTGAGCACTTTATAGGTGAGACTGCATTTCACCTTTACATCGCCACCCGCCCTCCTGCCCGGGGTGGAGGTATGACTGGCCCCATTTTACAGATGAGGAAACTGAGGTGCAAAGAGAGAAGAGGCTCACCCAAGGTCACTCCCACTGGTATCCCTCTCACCACTCCCGTCTCTAGTGGGCATTTCTGCACTCTGGGTGGTTATTTGTCCCCGTCTGCCCTCCCTGCTTGTCTCTGATGTCCATGGACAGGTCTGTTTCACTCCCCACCCCCCTCAGTAGGTGTTCATCATGTAACAGGGATTCAAAAAAAGATTTGTGACAAAGAAGTAAAGTGAGACTTTAAGGAAACCAAGTCTCCCAGAGGAACTGTTCCTCCTTGACCCCTGCACATTGGGCAGACTTCAACTCCTGGCTCTTATAGGCACCACCTCCCACGTCCTGTCTAGACAGGCTGACTTGGAAGGGGTTAACAGCCCAAGTCTCAGGACTGGTTGACTGGGTCCTGTAATTAAGCCCTGGCAGCTGGCAGAGGGGTGGCCTTGCACTCTGGGGAGAGTCAAAGTCAGCCCCTTCTCCCCCTCCCAGAGCACTGAGCACAGGTTCAAAGCGCCCCTACATCCCTTCCCCCGCCTCCCTTCATCTTCAAAGCAGCCCTAGAGTTGGAGTGCGCTGCTGTTGATTCCTGAAAAAGAGGCGCAGAGGGGGAGGTGACAGGCCCAGGGTCACGCAGCTAGCAGCTATCAGTGGTGAACCTGGGACCTGCAGCCCTCCTCTGAATCACCTGCTTCCTTCCCCCTCCTCCTACTCCCCAGCTCTGTGGGTGGTTGAACACCAGGCTCTGCTTTCAAAGTCCCTGAGCATTTCCTGCCCTCTGACCACCCTGCAGGACCCTCTGCCTGCCCACCAGCCTGGGGGCATCAGTGCAGGACCCTCCAGGAGACAGAAGCCACACAGGAATGCGAAGAGGGAAAGTGTTAGCCACTCAGTCGTGTCCAACTCTGCAACCGTGGACTGTAACCCACCAGGCTCCTCTGTCCATGGGATTCTCCAGGCAAGAATATTGGAGTGGGTTGCCATTCCCTTCTCAGGGAGATCTCCCCAACCCGGGTCTCCTGCATTGCAGGCAAATTCTTCTCCCTCTGAGCCACTAGGGAAGCCCGAACAGGAAAAGTTCAACACAAATAATTTTCATTGCAACAGTGGATCAGAGTAACGAGGGATTGGCTGGTAAGAAGTGAAAAGAATGCTATCAATGCTATCAAATCCAGAAGTGCAAATATACGTGGCAGCCAGTACCTCTAGGGCTGAGACAGGGTGCCAAGGAAGAGCCCAGACCCTGAAGGAAAGGGCAGAGTTGTAGCTCACTTACTGACAGGGAAGTCCCCATGATGCCACCCAGGTGGAACTTGCTGGAGTCTGCCCTCCAGAATTTCCAGAAAGGATGCCAAGGAATGCTGTTTCTAGTGAGGTGACTCACTGGATGCAACTGCTTTGAAATCACCTTTGGAAGTTATTGGGAGAAACCTCCAGCCACTGGGACCTCCACCAATAGCTACTTGACCCTGGGCTTTTTACCTCCTCCGCTGGGCCTCTTCTTCAGGAATGAACTGCAGTGATCCAGCTCCAGGGCTGCTTTGAAGATGAAAGGAGGCAGGGGAAGGGATGTGGGGGTGCTTTGAACTAGCACTCAGTGCTCAGGGAGGGGAAGGGATTGACTTTGACTCTCCCCAGAGTGCAAGGCCACCCCTCTGCCAGCAGCCAGCTCCGCTCTCCCCCTTGCAGGGCTTAATTACAAGACCCAATATGCACTATAGGGTCAGGCCCCGGGGAAGCTACTTGCACTGCAGGAGTGGGATGCTGGAGAAGTCTCACGCATCACGGAGCTTCTTTCTGTTAAAGCACCCATCAATCCTACAGGACCCGGGTGCTGGGGAGGCCACAGCAACAGCCTACCAGAGCCAGTGTGCGCCAGACCTGGGATGGACGTCTCTCCACTGCCCCCTACTGACAAAGTTTAGCATGGAATGTTAGCTGGAAAAGGGAAAAGCTGCAACGTGATGCCCATTTCCATCCCCACAAATCAGCCAGCAAAGAGTGAAATTGGAGCAGAGACGCAGTAACTCTGAAACCTGCGTGGTCCACATCTTCGGCTACTCATGTGTACTTATGAGTACACATGTACACATCTTTGAATTCCCATTCAACAGCAAAGGAACTCTATCTCCAGCCTACAAAAGGCAGCTATGTATCTTAAAAGTGAACGAGATTTTTCTCTGAAACAAGGAGACCCACAGTCCTAAGACACATTGCATCCATTGCTAGCTATAGCTTACTCCTCTGACTCAGACACACTCTGCTAACTGTTCTGTTATCAAAGATTAAATTTCTGAGTTAACTTGTAACCCCTTGTATATAAAATTAAAACGAGAAAAAAATAGAAGAAAGGGACTAGCATCCATAGGTAAACACGGGTATGTAGGAAGCAAATTGAAAATATGCAAAACTACTATCATCATGATTTTTCAAGTTGGTCTTGAGGCCACAGTTGGTACTGTGGCTTCCTTCTTCCTCACTCACTCCGTAGCCCACTAATCACCCCTCTCCTCATCCAAATGCTCAAATGATCAGGGCTAAAACCTTCACTGCTGAATAGTCTGAGTCCTCAATCATCCTGCCTTTGTTGGGATGGGGGAAGGATGCTTTAGTTTTCCATTATCCTTCCCAATGGGACCTGATGGGACCAAGGGATGACTTACAGAAACCCTTGACCCAGATGCTCCTCCCCATCTTTCCCGCATGTGTAGTAGCAGCCCAGTTTTCCTTTGGCAATCGAGATCAATCATTCCAGAAAGCAGATTAACCTCTTTCTTGACTGTTGGTTCAGCAGCATTAAGTCCGAAACGGCCAGGTGGCAGTCTCATCTTCCAGTTCAGTGGAGCCATTGTAGTGTCCCCCGTGGAAGCCTTATTCCCTTAGTACAAAGTTACCAGGATGGGACCAGACTCTGAGTTCTTCAGTATAACAGTGACGGGAGCCACTCCCACCTGGTCTCCTGAAGTCTGGGTGTGCTGGCTCCCCCGAAGCCAGGAGGAGGAGCCATAGAGCCAGCACCAGATAATGGTCTTAGATTCAAAGCATACGCTGCGTCCCATCAGAAAGAACTCCAACTTTTCAGGGCATTATCTCCTGATTGGCTCCACAACTGAGCCTCCAGTAGCCATTCCACCTTTCAATTAGGCCAGCCACTTCCGGGTACGTGGTAAGACCAGTTAATTCCACAGATACGACCTGTTGGCTGTGCTTTGCTTCTGCGTCATGAGTTCCCTGATCAGAAGCAGCCCCATGGGGAATGCCATGGTGGTGGCTAAGGCATTTTCGAGTTCATGGATGATGTTGCTGGAAGAGGAATTACCAGCAGGAAACACAAATCCAGACCAGAATGTGCATTTATCCCAACAAGGGTGAATCTCTTCCCCTTCCATGATGAAGAGGTCCAGTGCCGTCAACCTGCCACCAGCTGGCTGGCAGGTCCCACTGGGAATGGGTGCCACGTTGAGACATCAGTACTGGTCTCTGCTGTTAGCGGATTAGGCTCTTATCAGTAGCCTTCACCAGTTCTGCTTTGATGATGGACAGTCCTGGCTGACTCCATAGCCAATTGTTTATATGCCCACGGAGCGAGCACTGGGGTGGCCATGGGAAAGAGGGCTGTGTGCAAAGTTTCCTTTTCACCACCTAATTATTTGGGGTCTCATCTACAGTGGATTCCCTCTGCTGAGCATTCACTTGGGACACAAATATCTTCAGCGATTAGAACCAGCTGAGACGTCCAGCTGGTCTCATCACTGGTCTTCAATTCTATTCCTTCCAAGTCCCTGACCATCTGCCAAACCATTGGCCATGCGTATGAACCTATGGCTTTTTCTTACTCTAGACACGGTGGACTTTCAGACATGCCACTCCAAATTCTGCCCCAGAAGGCTTTTCGTTCACCACTATTTTTCAGGGTCACCCCTGTATGAGGCAGAAGTGGGGTAGCTGTCTATTTCCCAGTGGTGCCAGCCCACTGTGCAGACACACCTGTAACGCAGGCTCAAGTCCTCTCTTCATCATTAAGCTGGTCACACGGAACCCCCAAGAGGCCCTCTGCAGGGACCAAAGGACGGAAGTGACGTGGCAGGGGCTGGTTTGGAAGGAGTCTGAGCTGCCTGCCCATGTGACTTGCTGGCATGGTCCAGACTCCCTTGAGCTCATCACCTATCCCTCTTCCATAGGGAAGATTGTGCACTCCCGACCTTACGGTCAGAAAATACCCAGGTCATGATGGAAAGCTCAGGCTGTGTGATCACCTGATGTCCCCTAGTTAAATATTTAGTTTCTACCAAGACCCCCTAGCAAGCCAGGAGCCATTTCTCAAAAGGAGTGCAGTCATCTGCCACGGAAAGCAGAGACTAGCTCTGAAATCCTGCAGATCTGAGCCAGAATTCCCCTGCCGTGCCGCCCAGAGGCTTCGTACTGCCCCATCTTGTCCACAGACATTTTGCGTTTCCTTAGATCTGCTGGGTCATGGCCCCTCATGGCAGAGTTGTTTGCACTGCAGGCTGAAGTTGCCGCAGAACCGTCTTGGTTTCCGCCACAAACCTGCAGACGCTGGGGTGGCGGGCCTCCAAACCTAGTTTGTCTGGCACCTCCCACTAGGGCAGGCATCTAAAGTGCCTACCACTTCCTGCTCCTCAGAGCCAATCAGCATAATGTCCTCAACGTTGAGGCCAGGGTGTCATTGGTGGAGACAGTCGGTTCTCGGCAGACTGACTCTGACCCACCAGGGGACTGACTCCTCAGCCTGAGCAGCTGGTCCCAGGCCCCTGGCGGCACCCTCTCCTGCAGGCCTGTGAGATGGCAGAAGAGAGCTGTCACCCGGCAAAGACTTCAGAGAGGAGGTGTGAACTCAGAGCGCAGTCCCTTCATGTCACAATTTTTCATTAATTCCCTCACTTGCCCATCCACCTGTCCTCCCATCTCCACACCCTCAGCATTTGATGAGCAGCTGCTGTGAACTTGGCATGGGGTGCAGCAGTGGGCACAAGAGACCCAGGCCCTGCCTCACTGCCCCACGCAGTCACAGGGAGAGGTGATAGACACACCAATGACTGACCCACTTCATGATGGGCGGGTGGTCATGAGGACTCCAACAGGAGAGGAGACCAGTGGACCCAGAACAATGTGGAGGTGCAGGGTGGTCAGGAGGAGCTCAGGGGAGGTGACATCCCAGCTGAGACTTGAACTGGGAAGTGTCCCAGTGGGATGATAAACCATGTGGTTACCTTGGTCAACAGGGTTAAACAGTCTCCTGGGCCTGGCACACAGTACGCGCTCACCACACAAGAGCCATGAGATCATGATCACGGTTATACTTCAGTTGTTATTATTATCTGCAGACACCTCCTGCTCTGAGGTCTCAGAAGCCATCAACAAAGGGTGTGGGGTGAGCACTGCTTCCCCTGGATGAAGCTGCTCCCCCTGGGGCCACGGAGACCCCGGAGTTCCCACAGGAGGGGACTGCACCCAGGCATGGGGTCAATCCCTCCCCACCCCCTATCCTTGCAGATGAGGCAGGTGGCTCCTGCTGACAGTCTGTGGTGCCAGGAATCTGGGGAAGGTTTAATTAATTATGACAAT
Organism: Muntiacus reevesi; assembly: GCF_963930625.1. Taxonomy (NCBI): domain Eukaryota; kingdom Metazoa; phylum Chordata; class Mammalia; order Artiodactyla; family Cervidae; genus Muntiacus; species Muntiacus reevesi. Next base: position 114,531,172 of record NC_089251.1, read on the forward strand.
TGACACCTTCGCCAGATGTCCACCGTGAGACTCCGGCTCCGATGATAAAAGGTTCGGGTAATTCTGTTTGAGCAGCACTTTGCAAGCAGTATGTTTTTCATTTGGGTCACCAGGAAACATGCTTTATTTTGCCAGACACTGCCCAGAGAGGGCCGGCTGGTACTTGGCCCTACTTACTCCCATCCTGGCAGATCTCAGAGGGTGCCAGAGCTGGGAAATGGTTGTGTTGTCCCTGGGGCTGACCTCAAGGTGGGGGACCTGTGCCCAGGTGACAGGGAGGGTATTTACAGAGAGCAGAGGAGAAGAGGTTTATTGAACACAGATACTTGAGGGTCATCTCAGGGTGACTGGTCTGCCTTCCTTTAATCCTCACACCATCCCTCTCAGGGAGGGTCAGCATTACTTCTGACTTCTTAGATCAGGAAACTGGGGTTCAGGGGAACAGTGATTTGCCCTGGGTCACCCATGCTCCCCCCACCTTCACCCATCAGCTGCCTAAACCCTGGCCCATGCAGTGTCTTCCAATTTCAGCTCAAGGCCAACTCAAAGCCCCCAAAGTGTGGTGGGCAGCCTCCTGAGTAGGGGAGGGGCTTATTAACATGCAGATCCCAAGGCCCTCCCCAGACTCAGGCACCAGAGCCTCTGGGAAGGGGCGGGACTGGAGAATCTGTATTTAACCATCTCCCTGGCTAAGATGGTAAATGGTCTGCCTACAATGCAGGAGACCCGGGTTTGATCCCTGGGTGGGGGAGATCCTCTGGAGAAGGAAATGGCAACCCATTCCAGTACTCCAGTACTCTTGCCTGGAAATTCCCATGGACGGAGGAGCCTTGTAGGCTACAGTCCCTGGGGTCACGAAGAGTCAGACACGATTGAGCGACTTCACTTTCACTTTCACTGGATAAGTGTGCTGCCCTCCAGCCTCTGGGAACCACTGTCCCAGGTAGTTCACTCCTTCCCCATCTCCCCTGCTGCTCCACCATCCTCCCATCAGCGCCAGTGCGCTGACCTCCGCCCATGGCCACCATGCCTGCCTCCCAGCAGCCCTGCTGCAGGAACCACCACTGCCCTTCTCCGGGGGGTCAAGTGGGGCTCAGAGAGGGAATGACTGCCCAGGCTCTGCTCTCAGCTCCAGCCCCACCCCCAATTCTCTCCCTACTTCCCAGTCCCTGGGGAGCCCTGGGTGGGGAGGGCCCCGCTGACTCGCTTACACCAGCTCCCCACGAGGGACTCAGCTTCAGAGTCCTGTGGCCCAGGAAGAAATCCAGAAGTCCTGGGCGTTTGTGACTCGGCCACCCCAGAGGTGCTCCACCACCCCATCTACAGCCCCGCTTCTGTCCACGCCCGGCCTCAATCTGGCCGAAGGACCTGCATCCCCACAGACCCGCATCCCTGCAAATCCAAGGGAGCCCCGCTGGGCCAGGGCAGGACCTCAGCTCTATTGTCTCCCATTACAGTCCCCAGACCTCAATCAGGGTCCTGGTTCATGGCTCAGTGAGAGACAACACCGCCGTGTGTATTTGCTTCCTTAACTTTGCACCACCAGGAGACTGGGGGTTGATGGAAAGTTTTGGAACCCTTGAGTTCAAGGTCCCTAGAAGCTGACCTATGCCAAGCACACAGATGCCATCTGTATCACCTCACTGAACCCTTGCCACAGTCACTCGAGGGTGTGTGACTCCCCCATGTCCTGGATGGGGATGCTGAGACCTGGAGGGGTCTGCATCTCACCCACAACTCACAAGTGCACGCTGGGACAGAGCAGGCAGTGAACCCTGAGCCCTATCCCCCCAACTCCCCACCACTGCCCATAGCACTGCCCTCCCTCTGGCACACCTCCCAATCTGCCCGGCCCGGGGCCTCTAGAAGCCCCTTGGCGGTGATGGTGCCCCAGGCTCCACACTCATTGCGAAGAGAAATCACAGCCCTGCTTCATGCTTTGTGTCTGCCACCTGGGTCAGGTCGGAGCTGTGGGGAAAGCAGGTAGAGTCAGTCCAGATGGAGCTGCTGACTCAGCCCCACGCGCTCCGTCCTGAGCCCCGTCACTTACTCCAAAGACCTTGCTGTGGCTACTCTTCACTCTGGAAATTTCAAAGTGGCCTTTGGCCAAAAGCGATAGAATTCTGACCTAGAAAAGTTAAAAGGCTTTTGAAATTATGAGCCCGGAGCACTGGCCTGAGGACAAGGTGGCTGAGGTTGCAGAAGGAAAAAGAAGAAAAGCGGAACCACAGTTCCGACTCCTTCAGGTCTGCAGGGAAGTCCGTGGGCCCAGACCCCTGATCTGACCTGTGAGTGGAGAGGAAACAAGAGCGTGGGGTCAGGGGGCGCCCAGCGTGGGGAGGGGTACATGCAGGGTCACTGCACCTCCAGCCAGGACGGCTGTGCAGCCGGGAGCCTGGGAGCCCAGCCACGGTCACAGCTCCGAGCGATGCTTCTCCAAGGAGGCTATAGCAACGCACTTGAAGGTATCCAAGACCACCAAGTCTCCCACACCTGGGCCATCCTGATGGCAGTGCCACCATGGTTTGCCACATCCACCAAAAAGACTAGTTCCTCGTATGTTGCCCTCTGCTCTGCGTCTTGACTTAAGGGCACCCCTCCTGCCCCAGCAGTGGTCCTGCTCTGCTCATAATGTATCAGAGGTAGGCACACCTCTGCAGAGCATGCTGGTGGGTGCAGCTGTGAGCATGAGCAGTCTCCACCTGAGGACTGGCTGGGAATGCTAGGGTGTTCATGAGCTGGGAGCAGCCTTCAGCCACAACAGATGAGGGGTTGGAGGACACATTCCAGCTTGCTTGCCCCCCCACTGCCAAGATGGAATTGTTATAGGAAAGAGAGTGGGGTGCAAGAGTATGGTCACACCCCAGGTCACATCCAAGTCCCGGGGACGGCCAGCAAGTGTGGGTTCTTGATTTATCACAGGAGAAAATCAAGAGTGATCCATAGCAGAGCTTATTCAGGGGTTTAAACCTTCATAGAAGGTTTATTCAGGGAGGAAACACACTCCATAGACACAGTGTGGGCCATCTCAGAAGGCAAGAGAGGCACAAAGGTGTGGGGGTTGTCAGCTTTTGTAGGGGTGGGTGATTTCATAGGCTAATGAGAGGGAAGAATATTCCAGCTATTTGGAAGAAGGAGTGGGGATTTCCAGGAATTGGACCAGCGCCTACTTTTTGACCTTTACGTTCATGGTGCTGGTGGGCGTCATTTAGCTTGCTGATGTGTGAGTGTAATACTGAGGCTCAAGGTCCAGTGGAAGACAACTTGTCTGCCATCTTGGACCTAGCTGGTTCTCATCTGTTTATATCATGTCCTTGGTCCACGTCATTCTCTTAAAGGTTACGCCCTGCCCTGATTTGTCTCCCCTCAGGGGTGGTTGCCATTTCTCTGGGAGTTTTTTTACGGGTCTCAGAACTTTAAGAGAAGGGTTCTTAGATAAACCATCATGTCTGGGATATTGAATTTTAAGGAAACTGGCTTAAGGAAGCTAGTGTATGTTCTGCTGCCTCTTTTGTTCAGGTCTAGATGTCACGGTACCTGGAAGAAATGCTTCAGTTTATGCATAGAATTCTGGCCTAAATAATAACGAAAGCAAACCCTCTGCTCTCTGTGTTTCATTATGTGCTGTCTTCCATCTGTTTAGAGAGAGGGAGTTGTCTTTAGTTGACTCTCCTCCATCATTTTCACCTAGATATGAAGCACTTTCTCACCTCTGAACTCTTTCAGTCCCATTGCCAACCCGGGGATGTGGCAGGCTGGTGACCCCTTGGAGCAGAGCAGACAATTAGGGAATCCAAAGCCTGAGAGTAGAAAAAGATGGCACAGCCATCATACACAAGAACAAGCAGCACACGCAGGTTCCCTGCCCCACCTTGGGAGCCTGACATGTGACCCAGTAGGTTTCAGCATGTGCAAGATTTCAGTGCGAATGGCAAATGCAGACACTCATGTTCTGCTTCTGCATTCCCATGGCAGACATCACTAATCCATCCCAGCACTCTTTCTCTCTGACCTTGAACTCCATCCCAAACTCCTTTCCAAGGCAACACATCAAGCAGATACAACCATCCAACTGGTACCATTTTGAGAGATGATCCTGTTTGCCCAATAAGAATAAGGAACTCTCCAGCTACATAAAATGCTGGTGGTAGAATCAGAGAGTCCTGGGTTTGAATTCTAGCTTATAAATGACTAACCGGGGTAGCATTGGACAAGCATATTTATCACTCTGAGCCTCAACTTCCCCATCTGTAAAATGGGGGTAATTGGTATCCCATAGGGTGGTTGAGGGGATTGCATGAGAAAATCCCTAACCCAGCACATGGCACAGGGCACAGGGCAGATGCTTAATGATAGGATTCAAACTGAAGAGAGGGTCTTCTTTGGCTAACATGGGTGCTTCCTTTCTTGATCCCCTGATGACCATCTGGTGGCCACTTTTATCACCAAAGTTGGGAGCCAGGATTCACTGGTGTGCTGGGAAGGTGACTGGGTGGGTGTCAGAGGCCTGTGTCCTAGCCCTAGGTCTCCTGTGGACCAGCTGCATGTTCTAGGTTCTAGGGCAGGTCCCCTCCTCCTGGGGGTGGGGAGGATGTGGAAGGTGGGGGGAAGGGTAGCTGTGGTAGAGGAATGTTGTCCCACCTGGGAAATGAGTTTAGCCTAAATCTCCACTGCTCCTTTCAGACATCTAATAAATCCTTTTTTGGTTGTGCTGCATGTTCATTGCTGTACGTGGGCTTCCTCTAGTTGCAGTGAGCAGGGGTTACTCTTTGTTGTGGTGCACAGGCTTTCATTGCGGTGCCTTCTCTTGTTGTAGAGTGCAGGCTCTAGGCGCATGGGCTCAGTAGTTGCAATTCTCGGGTTCTAGAGCACAGGCTCAGTAGTTGTGGAGCATGGGCTTTAGTTTATTCACAGCACATGGAATCTTCCTGGACCAGGGATCAAACCCACATCCCCTGCATTGGCAGGCAGACTCCCATCCACTGTACCACCAGGGAAGTCCTTTTTAAGATGAGCTGTCACCAAATCACCACCCCTACCCCCCTCTACCTTCCCATTTCCTAAACAAATTCTCAAAGGTTGGTCCCATGGAGTTAATGGGAAGAACCCTGCCTCCTAATGAAATGCAAATCCCAGCCCACCTTATTGTGCAGGAGTTTCGGTTCATTTGTACTTTCTTGGTGACACAATCTGTCTCCATCTCCAGTGGAGTCTCTAATCCCTGCAATTTCCATGGTGCTAGTAATTATCGGGAAAAAAAGTCTGAAGCACAGAAATTCTGCACCCTGTCTATGAGATTACATACTTTAATGGAGTTTATTAAATTTATTCTGCAGCTAGTGAGGAGATTAAACTCACTGTGCAGCTCTAGAGGACAAAACAAGGACCAATTGGCAGAATCTTCCAGGAAGCAGGTAGGAATTCAAAAAAAAGAAGCACATTCTGCTATCAGAGCTGATCAGTGTCAAATGAGCCCCATGAGGCCAGAGGATGAGACCAGCAGGGTCCAGAACCTAGTGTGGTCACTATAGGGGTGCTAAAGAGGGGTGGCTGAGGATCATACCTGTGTCCATTTTCCAATTCTCACTTTCCAGGGATTTGGAAGAGTCAAATTTTCTAAACCTCCATTTCTCCATTTCCTCCTCTGTAAGATGATGACTGCCCTGCCTAGCATAGAGCAATGTATGGTGAGCAGGCACACTATTATTTATTAAGAGCTGGGTGGAGGCTCCCTCCTACTCCTAGTGTCCTAGGGGAGGGTGGTCCTACAGATGCCCTGGTTTCTCCTTCCCACAGAACTGGGGGAGTTTGAGGAGAGCAGGACCAGCTCATGGGTCCCACCCTTATCACTCTCTCTTTGGAAGCCTGACTGCCTTCAGGAGCTTGCCATCTGCCCCGCTTTCAACCACTACCAGAGGTTTTGTAGCAATGACTCCCAACACCCTGACCTTGAGGAAGCCTATGGGGTCCAGTGTTGCCTCCAATAATGGCATGTCTGCTCTCTAATCCTGGGGCCCACAGTAGGGGTCCATAAGCCTGCAGTATGTGTCACATACTCCAGCAACAGCTTTATCAGCGATAAAAGGGAGACCCCTTGTCTATCTGCCATGCCCTGGATCCTCTGCTGGGTTTAAAATCAGGGAAGCAGATGCTTCTATCAGGCCCCCTAAAGCATTATTATTATCACAAGGGCTGAGAGCTTAAGACACCATTGGCGAAGCAGCTGACAAGAGAATTCTGTTTCTAGAACTTCCACTCCCCCCAAAGGCTGAACCGTAACACATGTCTTTGTCACTTAGTCCAGCCTCAGCAGTGTCCAGCATGTAGTAGATGTTCAGTAAGTAATATTGGGGGCCTTCTCGGTGGCTCAGACAGTAAAGAATCTGCCTGCAATATGGGAGACTGGGTTCAATCCCTAGGTTGGGAAGATCCCCTGGAGAAGGGAATGGCTACCCACTCCAGTATTCTTGCCTGGAGAATTCCATGGACAGAGGAATCTGGCAGGCTACAGCCCATAGGATCACAAAGAATCAGACACGACTGAGTGACGAACACTTTCAAATAATAATGAGTGAGTTAATTTTGCCACTATGACAAAGATATGCAATCTCTTCCAGAAAATAAAGAACTTCCATGCAAAATCACATTTAACTTAGTGGTGAAACAATGAATGGTTTCTGACCAAGACAAGAAACAAGGCAAAGATATCTGCTCTTCTCTCCCCTAGTACTGAAATTTACACTGAACATAGTACTAAAATTTACTGCCACTGCAATAAGGTAAGAAAAAGAAATAGAAGACATACAGTTTGAAGAAGAAGAAATAAAGCTATCTCTACTTGCAGATGACAGGCTGTCAGTGTAGAAAATTCCAAGGAATCTGCATAATCCTTCCCAGAATTATGTGTGTTCAGCAAGGCCTCTGGATATACAAAATGCACAAAAACCAATTATATTCCTATAAACTAACTGAACACACAGAAACCAAAATTAAAAACACAATACCACGTAAAATTGTATCAAAGAAAATGAACCATTTAGCTATGCACTTAACAAAATACATCCAGGATCTGTATGCCGAAAATTATAAATTAGTGATAAAAGAAATTTTAGAAGACCTAAATAAATAAATGGATAAACAGACTGTGCTCATGGATCTGATATTCAACATATTAAAGATGTCAACTCTCACCAAATTGATACACAGGTTTAACACAATTGTTAACAAAATGCCAGCAAGGCTTTTTGTAAACATAGGCAAGCTTATTCTAAAATGCACATAGAAAAACACAGAACCTGGTACAGCTAAAACATTCTTGACAAGGAAGAAAATGGGAGGAATCACTCTATGTAATGTTAAGATGTACCATACAGTTACATTAATCAAATACTAAAATTTTGAGAGCAGGATAGACCCATCAGTTCAGTTTGGTTCAGTTGCTCAGTCATGTCCAACTCTTTATGACCCCATGGACTACAGCATGCTAGGCTGACCTGTCCATCACCACTCTCGGAGCTTGCTCAAGCTCATGTCCATCGAGTTGGTGATGTCATCTAACCATCTCATCCTCTGTTGTCCCCTTCTGCTCCTGCGTTCAATCTTTCTCAGCATCAGGGTCTTTTTCAATGAGTCCATTCTTCCCATCAGGTGGCCAAATTATCGGACCTTCAGCTTCAGCATCAGTCCTCCAATGAATAGTCAGGACTGATTTCCTTAGAATTGACTGGTTTGATCTCCTTGCAGTCCAAGAGACTCTCAAGAGTCTTCTCCAACACCACTGTTCAAAAGTATCAATTCTTCAGCGCTCAACTTTCTTTAAGGTCCAACTCTCATATCCATACACGACTACTGGAATAAAACATAGCTTTGACTAGATGGATCTTTGTTGGCAAAGTAATGTCTCTGCTTTTTAATATGCTGTCTAGGTTGGTCATAACTTTTCTTCCAAGAGCAAGTGTCTTTTAATTTCACGGCTGCAGTCACCATCTGCAGTGATTTTGGAGTCCAAGAAAATAAAGTTTGTCATGGTTTCCATTGTTTCCCCATAGACTCATAGATCAATGGAGCAGAAAACAGAACTCAGAAGAAGACCTAGCCAAAAGCACTCAAATGATTTTTGACAAAAGTGTAAAAGCAATTCCATGGGGGAAGAATAGCCTACTCAACAAGAAGACCTCAAAAATTATACATCGATAAACAGCAAAATTAACCTCAACTCATCTTATACAAAGCTCATAATGGATCATATGTTGTTGTTCAGTTACTCAGGCATGTCCAATTCTTTGCAACTCCATGGACTACAGCACACACCAGGCTTCCCTGTCCTTCACTATCTCCTGGAGTTTATTCAAACTCATGCCCATTGAGTCGGTGATGCCATCCAGTCATCTCATTCTCTGTTGTCCCCTTCTCCTTCTGCCCTCAGTCTTTCCTAGCATCAGAGTCTTTTCCAATGAGTCAGCTCTTCACATCAAGTGGCCCAAGTATTGGAGCTTCAGCTTCAGCATCAGTCTTTCCAGTGAGTATTCAGGGTTAGTTTCCTTTAGGATTGACTAGTTTAATCTCTTTGCTCTCCAAGGAACTATCAAGAGTCTTCTCCAGAACCATAATTCGAAACCATTGGCACTCACCCTTCTTTGTGGTCCAGCTCTCACATCCATACATGACTACTGGAAAAAAACATAGTTTTGACTTTGTTAGTAAAGTGATGTCTCTGCTTTTTAATATGCTGCCTAGGTTTGTTATAGTTTTTCTTCCAAGGAGAAAGTGTCTTAATTTCATGGCTGCAGTCATCATCTGTGATTTTGGAGTCCAAGAAAATAAAATCTGTCACTGTTTTTTCACCTTTTCCCCATCTATTTGCCATGAAGTGATGGGACTGGATGCCATGATCCTAGATTTTTAAATATTGAGTTTTAAGCCAGCATTTTCACTCTTCTCTTTCAATGGATCATATACATCAATGTAAAACATAAAACTTTTAGAATAAAATATAGAAGAAAGTCTTCCTAATCTAAGGCCAGGTAAAGAGTTCTTAGATTTGACAACAAAAGTGTGAACCATCAGGAGAAAATATTGATTAAATTGAACCTCACTGAAATAAAAAACTGCTTTTGTGAAAGCCCTTGTGAGGAAGATTTTCTGACAATGTGAGACTCAAGAGTGGGAGCAGAGGCATCAGCACTCCCCAGGAAAGTGACCTTGGAACTTGAACCAGACAAGACAGAGAAAGGCAAAAAATGTTTTCAAACCAAACCTGGAGGAAGAGTTTTCTTCATTTGCTTAAAGAAGAACTATTGGAAATTTATGTAGAAAAGTCATTATTTTATACATTCATTCATCAGTTCATGCATCCTGTGTTTATTGAATATCTCCAAGTGCCTCTTTTCTATGTACTAGAACTAGAAGTGGACAAGATAGAGAAGGTCTGCTCTCCCATCTAGGATCCTGTGGTCACCACTGCTAAGAAAAGGAAGAATGAAGGCATCACTCTCACTATTAATCACCTGAAGCAAGAAATAAGTATGTTACCTTTGCTCTCAGTCCATTGGCCAGAACTAGTCACATGGTGACAACCTAACTGCAAAGGATGCTGGGAAATATAGGGATATTTGGTGTCTCCTATTTGGAGCACAAACTCCGTCATTATTCAAAGCTGATTATACTAAATGACCCAATGATAAATTGCCTATAGTCTCCATCTCATAGGTTGACTTGACTTGATGTTTCTCAAGGAATTCAATGCATTTCTTAAATCAGTGAGTCAACATGCTGCTACAGGGCATACCATACACAGCCACATGGATGGAGAAGATACCATACTATGACCACAGTTAAGATTCCCTCAGAAACAGCCACACCAGAAAGACAGACCCGGAGAATGTCACCTCAGCCTTCACTTCAGCAAGGCATCTCTTTTCCTCTGACAGACAGACAACTTGAACACCACCTTTCTCCTGAATGTGACAAGAAGGGCAAAGAGAAAAAAGATTGGGGTGAGGGCTGAGCGTCATTACTGGGAAGGATGTGGGTGCTAACTCTGGAATGTTCCATGACAGTGACTGAGTGGTCAGGCTTGGAACTTTCATTAAATGTGACAGCAGGAGAATCAGGAGACATAGCCCATTCATCACATCTCCTCACCCATGGTGCTAATGTTTCTGGGTTACCAGGGCCCCCTTCTTGGGAGGCTGTAGAAGCCAGGAAATCAAAGGGCACAGAGTCACAAGCCTGGCAGGGACCCCAGAACAGTAGTCAGTCCAGGTTCTTCATCTTATCAAGGGTCCACGATTGCATGATGCTCTTCACATTCATTTCTTAATTATCTCAAAAACCCAGTTAAGTGATGTTACAGGTTTGTGCTCCTCACAAAGACAGTGAAGACCTAATCCCAGTACTGATGAATGAGATTTGTTTGAAAACAAGGTCTTTGCAGATTTAATCAGATTATCATGAGGTCATCAGGGTGGGTCTCATCCAATAGGACTGGTGTCCTTCTAAGAAGAGGGGAATTTAGACACAGAAACACACAAGGTTTGTGTATTGAATGCCCTGTGAAGGTGGAAGTGGCAAGAGAGGCTGGATGAAGCAAGGATGACTCCTCCCCAGAGGCTCTGGAGGGAGCATTGCCCTGCTGACACCTTTATTTTTAATCTCTTGCCTCCAGAACCATGAGACCATCAGTTTCTGTTGCTTTTAGTCACCAGTTTGTGACACTTTATTATGGCAGCCCTAGGAAACTGATGCAGTTGTCATCTGCACTGGTCAGAAGGATAAAGTGAGCTACAGAGAGGGCAATGCGTGACCTAAGATCACACAGCCGTCAATAGAGGAGCAGGCTGAGAAAGCAGGGCTCTGATCACCCTCCCTCCAGAGCTGCTTAGCAAAGTGTGGGTTCCTCCAAGTCCCTGGAGAGATTTTGTCCTAGACAGAGCTCTCTTCACAGTGAGGAGTGGATCTGTGTTCCCCTCCCAGATGCAAAAGTTTTGAGGCTAACATCTCATGGAATGCTCAAGTATGGATGGCAGGTGGGTGGCTGACAGCTCAAGGCTGAGTGAGGTGGGGTCACCTCAACGGTTCTCTGACTCCTGGATCAGAATCTGAGCTCACAAAGGGAGGGAGTGGCCCGGATAACCTCACAGTTCCCACTGGATGTGTCTGGTGTCAGCCCCCTCCCCCAGCCACTGCCCAGTTCAAGCCCTAAGCCTCTGCCTTCTGAACATGTGCCAGAACCTCTCTCACTCCCCACCAACCATTTCCTGCTCCAACAAATATTTATTGAGCACCTACTGTATACCTGGAGATAACTCTGGGAGATAGTGGAGGATAGGGAAACCTGGCATGCTGCAGTCCATGGGATCACAAAGAGTTGGCCATGACCTAGCAACTGAACAACAGCAACAACTGTGTACCTAAGCCTGTGTTGGGGGGCCAGTGGTAGGCAATACTGAGTTCCTACCTTCAATTTCATTGTATTTACAGTGAAATGAGAATCAGCATATAAATCCATATTGATCACATGATGCATGCCAAGATAGAATGCAATGGGGACTCAGAGCAGGGGAGCCTGAAGCAGACTAGGGGATGGAGTTGGGCAAGCATCCATGAAGAGAGATGCTGACCTTGGTTTGGATGATTAGGAGATGCAGATGGGAAGATGAAGGAAAAGGCCACTCCAGGTGACAGGAACAGTACATGCACATGTACCATCATGGCTAGCATGGGATCCAGGCCACAGTAATTGGTTCAGGGGTGGACATGTGACTCAGCCTCGACCAATAAGACTCCATCCTGGGACTCTGTTGGAATATTGGGCAAGCAAAGTACTTTTTTTCTACTGAAGCTGCTGGGAGCCTCCGGGAGGAGAGGGTCTATCTAGGAATGAAGCCCATTCAGAGGAAAGTAGAGGCAAGAGATTGGGTGTAATGGATGCCTGACAACCTCTTCTGAATACCTGGATCCAGCTGTACCTGAATTCCCTTAAACTTCTCAGTTACATGAGCCTATAAATTCCTTTTTTCAAGCTTTAATAAGCCAACTTAGATATGTGTTTCTTGTAACAGAAATGGGCCCAATTAAAACAATTATTATCACATTTTCCCATACCACCATGATCCTGCTGGCAGTGGTACACTGGTCAGTTACTACCTGGGGATTCAAGCCCAGACCTGCTGTCTCTAGTGGGTCTGTGGAAACTGGAGTCAGAGAAGCAGTGACAGGCCTGCTGAGGGTCAGGGCAAGAAGAGCTCCAGATGCAATTTGAGAGTCTGAAATAGCTCCCTGAGCCAATCTAATCTGAGAAGGCCTGCATGGCAGACAATCTCCAAGAGTTCCTGGGATCCTCACTGCTCACCTCCCACGGCTGGTCTGACCATGACAGTTCCGTTATCAGGTCTGGCAGGACTGAAATGTCCCAGCACCCACCTGCTACATCCAACAAGGAAGTGGGGGAGAAGTAATTTCACTCTCCTAACATCCAGGGGAGCAGTTCTTCGACTGCCAGCAGGACGGCCTGGTGGGGGATGGGAGAGTCTCTGGGAGGCCAAGGGCTCAAATGAATCCTGACAGGTAATCATTCCCCAGAGCAGCAGGTGAGTCGTGATTAGCGCTCCTGGGCAGAGAAGGAGGTGGCCATGCCTCGCCAGCTCCCTAGGACTCCAGCCTGGAGGCTGAGTGGATCCAGTAGAGGGGAGGGGAGACCGATCCCCGGTGCTGTGGGATCATCTTCCTGGTATGGCCCAGGATCCCCCACCAAAAGGCTCTTCTAGGTTGGTCTCTGCTCATTGGTTGAGGATTAAATGTCAAGATGAAACAGATGTCTCTGCTTCTACTCCAAGAGCTCCTAAGGGCAGGAATCAAATCTCATTCACATGACTTAATACTGTGCTGACACACGGTAGGGCCTTATTATATGTTACTTGCATGACTGGGTAAATTATGTCTATAAAGAATGAAGGGGTAAGGTGACACATAGGTCATGGGGACCTGTTCAAATTTTGGGAGCACAGCATGGGGAGAGGTCACCCTCCCCAGGATGGGCTGGGGACTGGATGCTCTAGCTAGTCTTAAGGAGACATCCTGGAGAAGAGGGATATGAGATGCGCTCCTGATGGGGAGGATTTGGGAACCAAAGAGCAGAACACATTCTAGAGGCATCCTGCGTATGGGGGGTGTGTGTACATGCCTGGGATCTATGCATGCATGCACACATATGCGCTTCCTTAGAGACTAATGGGATTTGACCTTGTGAGAGCAGAAATGAGACTCTGATTTCAAGGCATTAGGTAGTTAGAACAGGAAAAAGGAGTCCAAAATGGCAGTGGCTAAAAGATAAAGAAAGGGAAAAACCTGCAAAAATGGAGGAAAAGAAAATCTGAGGAATGGAGTGAGAACCTCAGATGAGACAAACAGCCCTCCTGCCTAGCCCAATTTACATAGGGCAAGCTCAGGGGGAGGAGAAAAAACATACAAGAAGAGGAGCCAAGATTGAGCCCCCTTTATTTTCGGGTCGGCCCACCCTCATGCCTTGAGGATGTGCTATCCTTTGCCTGCCAAATAAAACTGAGCTGTAACCGAGCTGTAACACTGGTCCGCCGTTTCAAATCTTTGCTGCAACAAAACAGAAATGAGGAAATTACACACTCCCCCAACAAAGGGACCCACTAGGTTCTCCTAAGAGCCCTGGGAGAAAGATGTAATTAGACTCACTCTGCAGATGAGGGGACAGAGGCTGTGGTGGCCTGCTCTAAGTCACATGGTGTGGAGCCACCACCTGACCCAGGTCTGACTGCGGGTTGTCCATCCTCAGCCCAGCTCACCCAGGGAAGCCAGGTCCCCTCCCTGCCAAGACAGCAGCATCAGTTGCTGTGCACTGTGGGCGGGGGGCAGGGTGGGGGGTCTACAGGTGGAGCCCTTGGGGGCAAGGACCTCTCCCAGAGGCTTTTCTAAGTCTGTCACAAAGAACCAAGAACAGCTTCCAGGATCAGCTCGTGGCAGAAGAGCAGTAGGCTGGAGTTCAGCAGGTGTGTGCCTGTGATCCGTCCCTGAGGACACGCTTAACCAGGGAGGCTGAAGGCAAGGCTGATTGATCTGTCAGAATCTGAGTCCCAGCTGGCTTCCACAGGCCCTGCCCACCTCAGGGCCTCATACCAGGGCCAGGAGGCAGCCCTGTGCTCTGCGGGTGGGCTTGGGGCCTCCCGATCCATGACACCCCCTTGCCGCCCTATCCCCATGGAGGTGGAAGGGAGCAGAGACACCAGTCTATGATAAGGTCCAGGGTTGGGCAGTGTGAAAGTGTTAGTCACTCAGCTGTGTCTGACTCTGTGACCCCATGGATTGTACCCCTGCAGGCTCCTCTGTCCATGAAATCTTCCAGGCAAGAATACCGGAGTGGATTGCCATTCCCCTCTCCAGGGAATCTTGCAACCCTGGGATCGAACCCTCGTCTCCTGCATTGCAGGCAGATTCATTCCCGTCTGAGCCACCAGAGCTGGGCAGGGCAGCCACAAATCCCACTTGACTTGGGACAGCCCCAGTGTACGCCTGTTGTCTGGATGTGATTCATAGCAGTGTCCCCTTGCTCTCTGAAACGTGCTGGCTTGACAGCATTACAGGGTCACCTAAGGTGGGGTGTTCTTTAAAGGGGAACAAACACTGACTGGGTTCCTATCAGAGCCCAGGGGCCCCGACAAGATTTCATTCATTTAATCCTCATCAGCTCCCTAAAGCCTAAAGAGCTCTTCCAACCCCATCCACTGTCAGAGGACACCCAATAGATGTTCCAGGAAAGATCATTTCCTGGGCCAAGTACACCTTTCATGTGTTAATACAAGCAGCAGGATGGAAGAAAACACTGCACACTGCCTGGGGGCTGCCACAGCAGGGCAGGCAGAGACGATCTTCCTGGAAGATCTCTAGGCCGTCTCACTCAGGCAGGTGTGGGGAGGCATTTCATCATGATTGAGGCAAAACAACAACAATAAGAATAACAACAATAAATAATCTTCAATCATGTTTTGTAACACTGAGAATAGAAACTCAAAACAGATAGCCCTTTGTTTCACTAGGCCGGAGGGAGGGTTGGAGAATTCCAGCGTGGGTTCCAAGCTCAGCGTAAGGAGGAATGCAGAGCGGCAGAGGGAGGGGTAACACTGAGCAGTGTCCAGAAACCAGAGGGAGCAGGACGCTAAGCCCCAGGAGACTGGATGTCCCGCAGTGCCCCAAAGGGCTCAAGTCAGCTTACCTAATACTAAGGGTAAGGAGTCCAGAGGGCTTGGGGACCCCACAGAGACGCGTGGAGCCTGGGGGCTGAGTCTGCAGTGTTAAGGAGGTGTGTGTGTGTGTGTGTGTGTGTGTGTGTGTGTGTGTGTGTGTGAAGTCACTTCAGTTGTGTTCAACTCTTTGCAACCCCGTGAACTGTAGCCCACTAGATTCTTCTGTCCATGGGATTCTCCAGGCAAGAATATTGGAGTGGGTTGCCATGCCCTCCTCCAGGGAATCTTCTCAACCAAGTGATTGAACCCGCATTTTTTATATCTCCTGCATTGGCAGGTGTGTTCTTTACCACTAGCCCTGCCTGGGAAGCCCGTTAAGGAGGCAGGTGGGATTTATTCCCTCCTTCCTTCTGCCACAGTCCCACTCTCTCTGATGTTGAGTGTGGCCGTGGAATTTATGGTGGTCAGTGGAACGCTGGTGGAACTGGCTGTTGCCAGCTCTGAGCTGAGGCCTTAAGAGGCATGACTCACTCATGCGCTCACCTTTCTCACATTTTGACCAAGGACCCCGAGGAGAACAGGCAGCCCCTGACTCCAGGAGAGGCCTAGGAGCGGCCCAGGAATTCATCCAAAGCCTGAAGCAGACCTCCACCCCAGGAGCCTGCAGATTCATAAGTGAGAAAGATAAATGTTTACTGCTATCAGCCTCTGAGAATTTGAAGTTGTTACAGAAAAGAAACAAAGACAAAACAAACCTACTGCAGTTACCCACAGAGATTTCAGGATGGAGTCCTTTTCCTAGAAGCACCTGATGGCATCTCCAGAACGCTGCATCCCTCAGAGGGTTATTCTCCTGGCAGGTTTTTCTCGTGGCAACCAGCATGCCTCAGTCTTATCCATCTGCAAGGGGGGCACGTTAACTGAGGACCACTGAACCTCACTTCCCTCCTGGGTCTCCCCAGGTGGTTCTGAGCATCTGTGTTGGGGGGTCACATGTTGAGGGCTCCGTCCATCCACAGCATCCACTCTGCCCTCCTCCTGCACTGCTGACCCCCGCAGGCCATCAGTGAGGCCTCCCACCAGTGTTGGTGTCTCCAGGAGTCTGTGCCTCTGCTGAGCGCCGGGGTCTCTCCCTGCTCCAACAGGCAGTGACCTTGGAAGTCCCAGGAAGTGCTGGACAGGTGGGTTGCTCCGGGGAGAATGTCCCACCTCTTGTCTGGATGCTACCTGGGCCCCTGAGCTGCACTGCTCAGGAGCTGAGGCTCACAAAACTTGTCATGAATATAACCAAGCTCTGGCCTTCTCCCATGTTCCTATGGAACTGGAAACCCGTCCCTGCAGCCTGGAAGGTAAAGAACACTCCAAGAAGCTGGCCTTGATTCCTCATCATCTTCATAGTCCTCTTGGCCCTGCCCCATGCTGGCTGGGTTAGACCCTCTCTCTGCCCTCACCCCCACTTCCATAGCTATCCAAGACTTTCTTCTCTTGAATCTCAATCAGGGTGAAACCTCATGATCAGTTTCCACACAGGCTGTTCCCCAGGCTTGGAGGCACCCTTCTGGCGGGTCAGTTCCTTCCCACCCATCAGGCTCTGTGTGAACATCATCCTCTGTGCTCCTCCAGGATGGGATGGAGAGAAAGAGACAGAGAGAGAGAGATACCTGGAAAGAGGAAACAAGTACAAGGAGAGATGAGGGAGAGAGAGATGGCAACCAGCAGGGGAGAGAGAAAAATGGGAAGAGATGCACACAGAGAAGAGAAAAGCCCGAAAAAAAGAAAGAAAAAGAGACACCTAGAGGAAGATAAAGGCAGAAAAACACATAAAGAAAGACACAGAAACACATACACATAAACGCACACAGAGAGGAAGAAAGAGAGGCTTTGGGAGCGGGTATAAAAATAAGGGTGTGACAGAGGCTTAAAGAGAATGAGATGTATGCTCACACCCACCCACCGCTGCCCCAGCGCCCGCATCCAGACAGAGATGGAGAGAGAGAGATACAATTCAGACAGGCGGGGAGAACAAATGGAGTGTGGGGGCAGAGAAGAGAAAAGGGCACAGATAGCAAGACAGAAAAAAGATAGGGAGAGATGAATACACAGAAAGAGAGAGAGAGTGATGGGGAGAGGCTGTGAGAGAAGCTGGCGGGGAGGGAGCCAGAGGGAGGCAGGAGCCGGCAGCGCCCGGAGCGTCAGATGCTGGGAGCTCACCCCTCCTCCGCTGCCCACAGGCTTCTTTTCTCCACCACCTCCTGACTGGCTCTCAGGAGGCTGAACTGTCAGCGGAGTGGAGATGGTCACTCTCCCAGGTCCAGTTGCCCAGACGCACTCTGCCGTCCACCCAGAGCCCTAAGGACCAAGAGATGATGTGGGCGCATCTGCATTGAGCTGAGTGTTCTCCTCCGTCCTCCCCTTGAACCAGCCTCCCTGATGGAAGGACAGAGACCCGCCCAGCATCCGCTCCCAGGCCCAGACCTCAGAGCTGCTTGGTTCTCCCTGCTGGTTTCTGAGCCACAAGGACCAGGGGTGCACACAACGGAGTCCCCCCAGCAAGCCTCTGCAGGCCCCCCACCACGGGTGAGACACCGACCCTGCCCCAGGACGCCCACATGGGAGGCAAGCAACCCCCCTCACATACTCCTCGCTGGATGCATGACTGTGGTGTCACCTGCCCTCTCGAAGCTTCAGTGACCCCCTCTGCGAAATGGGGATAATGAGACCTCCCTCTCACACATGCTCCTGCGTGAGGAAGCAGAACTGGAGGAGGGGTGCTGACCCCCCCATCCCACCCACCTTCTTCTGGGATTAAACAGAGAAGAGGCAAATGTCTATCCCAATTGCCCCAAATTACATCCCCAGGAGATCAGCCTGGCCTTTGCCAGGGCAACGGGCCTTTCGGGTGCAGGAAGCCTAGGTTGAAGGTCTATCAAACACCCCATCACAGCCAGTTCTCTCTTTGTTGCCATTCATTTCTCCCGGAGAGCAAGATTGGAAAGACAGCACTAATTTACTTTTCCAGAATGGATAAAGATATGACAGTAACCGAGGTGATGAAGCGCCGGGAGCCCATAATTCACATCCCTGATACTCCACGTTGGAGCTGATTAAGCCAGAGCAACAATCTCAGGCTATTTTCTCCCTCTGTTGCTGAGGAGAGCTGGCTCCCATGGTTGGGTGGTGGGCATAAGGGACTTAGCAGAAGGGGAAACAAGATCGAGGGGAGGAAGGAGAAGGGTCTTCAAGTGCCTGTGGTCCCATGATGGGGGTGGGGGCGCTCAGGGACCATTTTCCTTAGGGATTGGTTCACCATCAGGCGCCTGCAGGGGTGCACTGGTGGAGAGTGTTACTGGCGGTGTTTGCATGTGGGTCCATCACTGAGTCCAAAGGCTGTCCTGCTGCGGCAGAAGATAGATGGGCCCCCATCGCAAACAGATGGAGTCCATTCTTTGTGGACCGATACTCCGAGACGAAAATAGTAGGACAGTGAAGGGAGGAGGCTGAGCCCTGCCAAGAGAAAAGTTAAGAGCGCACACATTTCTCATTCTCGAAGTCAGGAGACCTCTCCAACTACACATGCACAGAAGGGTTCTTTGGAGTTCAAAAGGGGCATGATGCTAAGGAAAGTTAACTACCCATAGGCCTCTGAGGTAGAACCCATCTTGCCTAAGAGCTGTGTGTGCACACATGGGAGGATCCTGAGGTATACCAAGTATGGACTCTGCACCAGGCAAATCAAAATAATTGGCCACAGGAAATCCAGAAGAAGTGCCCCATAAAAGTGATTCAAACTGCCTTGAGGCATGCACTCAGCGACTCTCTCTCTGAGTCTGCTGGTGTGTCTAGCCACGCTCACTATACTCTTCTTCCTCCTAATACTTGTTTCACTACTTTCCATCTTTGTGAGAATTCTTTCCTGTCAAGCCAAAGAGCCAGGGCCTGGTCACTGACCACTGGCCTAGTGGCTAGGATTTGGTGCTCTTACCACCACGACCTGACCTCAACCTCTGGCCGGGAACCGAAGCCCCACTTCAAGACTGTAGGGGCTGTAGGCCCCACTTCAAGATGCTGTAGGCTGTAGCCACTCAAGATCTGGATCCAGGCTGGATCCAGAGTACCTGGGGACCAAGACTACCTGTGTCCACGGGGAGAGTGCTGCTAGACACATGGGAGCACATGCATCCCATGCTCAGGAAGGCTTTTCCTTAACACTCACGACGATTTGTGTCAGCAGTGAGACAAGCAGTGTGTCTTTGGAGGCAGGGCAAGGCTTGCTCTTGCGAGGACCCCCGACATATGTGGGAGCTGGTGCACCAATATGCACAGGTGTGTGATGCTCCGTGTTGCTTACTGGCTGTGTGGGCCGAGGCAAGTTTGTTACTTCTCTAAGCCTCAGTGTCTCCATCTGAGGAATGGGAATAGTCATAGTGCCCACTTTATAGAGTTCCAGGGAGGATTGAAAGATAGTGCCTGGAAAGAACCCAACCCTGAACCCAGCCCACAAGAAGGGCTCCGCGATCATGAGTTACCATCAGTGTCACTACCATGGGGATCACACGCATTCTTCCCGGGTGAACGTGGGGCACATGTTCATCTGTGAACCTGGGGGAGGGGGCCCACTGCGCTGGTTCATGGATCTCATGGGCGATGGCATTTCTGGCCAGAGGGAGAGACCTCTGTGTTACCTCCAAGATGCCATTTCACCTTCCTCTGTGGCTCAGATAGTGAGGACGCAGTGTCCAGCCGGGAGGGAGGGAAAGCAGATGGAAAGCCATCCCTCTAGGGCCTGAGAGTTTGGACTTTATGCAAAGCCAGAGATCTTCTTTGATGGAACTGAAAACAATTTTCAGGAACACAAAAGGAGGCATTTGAGAGAGAGAGCAAGCCAGGTGGCCCGCAAAGAAAGAAAGGAAGAAACTGACAGCAAAAGAGCTGTCAGTTTAATGCAATTTAAATGCAACAAAGCCTGAACTCATCTGCCAAGGACCAGGGCTTCTCTTCACAGGGAACAAAGGATCCGCATGCAGGTGTCCTGCCCCTGATGGGAGACAGCAAATCCCCCACAGTTGCCACGCCTTCCAGGGTGGACCCTAGTGTTCATTTCCCGTGTCGTGCAGTCTGCAGTGAGAATGGCTGGGTCCTTCTGTGGTGCTTGTGCCTGGGTTGGAGTGACAGGTGCTTTTGGGGCTTTGGGGGTTCAGGACGGAGTGGAGAGGGAGAGCAGAGTCACAGCCAGCATCAGGAGGGGTATTCGAGCCAGAGAGCCAAACCCAGCTCATGTTCAAGGGAGGAACTGAGTCTGTGAGTCAATCTGGAGCTTTGGGGAGGAGAGGTGGCAGGGTTGACGGTTGATGGGTTTAGAAGAAGACTCTGGAGAAAAGCTAAATTGTGATGGGATCTGGTGCTGCCTAGAGGGAGAGGGAGGGGCAGTTCAGTTCAGTTGCTTAGTCATGTCCAACCCTTTGCAACCCCATGGACTGCAGCACGCCAGGCTGTCCATCACCAACTCCCAGAATTTGCTCAAACTCATGTCCATTGAGTCAGTGATGCCATCCAACCATCTCATCTCATCCTCTGTTTTCCCCTTCTCCTCCTGCCTTCAGTCTTTCCCAGTATCAGGGTCTTTTCAAATGAGTCAGCTCGTCACATCAGGTGGCCAAAGTATTGGAGTTTCAGCTTCGACATCAGTCCTTCCAATGAATATTCAGGACTGATTTCCTTTAGGATGGACTGGTTGGATCTCCTTGCAGTCCAAGGGACTCTCAAGAGTCTTCTCCAACACCACAATTCAAAAACATCAATTCTTTGGCACTCAGCTTTGTTTATAGTCCAACTCTCACATCCATACATGACTACTGGAAAAACCATAGCTTTGACTAGACAGACCTTTGTTGGCAAAATATGCTTTTTAATATGCTATCTAGGTTGTTCATAGCTTTTCTTCCAAGAGCAAGCGTCTTTTAATTTCATGGCTATAGTCACCATCTGCAGTGATTTTGGAACCCCCCAAAATAAAGTCTGTCACTGTTTTCATTGTTTCCCCATCATCACCTCCTCTAGCTTTGTTCGTAGTGATGCTTCCTAAGGCCCACTTGACTTCCCATATGGAATTCCAGTTGAGGGAGGGGCAGAACAGGCTCAAAGGCAGAGGATCTGGATCCCAGTCCTCTCAGGCATCGCCACAGGCCCCCTGACCTCCCTGGGGTCACAGCCATCCTGGGTGGCAAAAATGTCAACCTCTTGTCAAAGATCAGAGGCCCATAGGGAATTGGGGCTGTGGTGTCACCTGCAAGTAACCCAGCCCCATAACCCTACAATCAGAGACACCCAGGTCTAGAGAGGGACGTGGCCTGCCCCGCTCACCCAGCACATTAGGGGCCCCCAGCCCAGATGAGGGGCTCTTTCTCCTCCACCTCTGTCCCCACAGAGCGTCACGCCTCTGACAACGCGCTAGCCGAGGTCTGCCTCTCAGGAGGCTGTGTCTGGAGCTCCCGCTGGGTGTGCCCTCTCCGGGAAGCCCCCCGTTAAAGGCTCAGGCTGCCTGGAAGGGATGAGCCGGCCTCTCTCTCCCAGCAGCCAAGCGGGTCCCTCTCAGACCAGGCAGCGACACTGCAGGGGCCTGGCAGGGTCGGCAGGCGGCCGTGATGCCGAGCAAGCGGGGAGGAGGGCTGGGTGACAGCATCAGAGTCGGTCCCCAGGGCTGGGAGGGGTCACAGGAGGCAGGAGGTGCAGGGTACCAGGTGGGCGCTGCGCCCAGAGGACCACTTTCTTGCTGGAATGAGTTCTGTAGGCAGGGACTCTGCCCTGCTCCACACACCCTTCTCTGTGACCCTGGGCGAGTGACCCCAGTGTTCGGGGCAGGGAAATGGGGATAATAACACCCCCCAGGACTGCAGGGTGGAGTAATAAACCCCGACATATGCAACAGGCCCAGCCCAGAGGCTGGCAGGTGGATGGTCTCTGACAGAGGGGGCTCCCTCCCGCCCACTGCCGGCCAGGACGCCCGAGCCGGGGTCACGGCTCCACCATCACGCTTCTGGACTTGTGTCTTGCTCCCCTGGCTCCTGGCTGTGAGACCCTGGGCAAGCCCCTTCCCTCCCTGAGCCGCAGTTTCCTCGTCTGCAAGGTGGAAATAATAATAGCACCTCCCTGCAGATCGAGGTGAGGACTCGGTGAGGTGATCATGGTTACGTGCTGGCTCACGGCAGGCACAGAAAACACCGCCATCAGAGGCAGCTGCCGTCCCCCAGAACAGGGGCTCTGCGGGGCCTCTTAGAGAGTGAAGCCCTGGACCCACAGGAGGGCTGTTGTTCCCACATATATCATTCACTCCCAGCATCCCCTCCAGAATCCCCCGTGGGATCCATGGCTGTTCCTCTCCCACCTCCTTGCTTTTCCATCTCTTGCCTCCCTGTCCAGCTCTGACAGGGCAGGTCTGGTCTCTACTCCGTCTATTGAAATGTATTCTCTGTGCTTGTGAAAACTACGCATCCATTACTGCTTGGTTAATGACGGCACGCCCGCGTCTCAGTATGCCTTCCTCTGCTTTTTTGAACAAACAGTGGTAAGAAGCTCGTCAAAAGCTATTTGGCAAAAGGCTGCACTTCCTTTTAAGCCACATTATGTTAAAATCAGAATTTCCTCTGGAATCACTAATAACCCTCCTCTTCCTTTTCTTTTAAAGAAGAGGGTCTCTTGTTCATTCTTGTGAAAGCTGCATTAATGGAGATGAATCTAGAAGGCATAAACTCCTGAGAAGATGTAGCTCTTTAAGATGTATTTATCTGCGGTGTGAATGTGAATGTATAAGTTGTGGGGTCACTGTAGGGCGGGCTGAATTGTTCTGCTTTGAATGAATTGTAGATCTGGCTGTGAGTACCTGTTTCTCACTGATGCTCCAGCTTCTGTTTCAAGTGGTGATACTCAAGGAAGTGGAGTGAGTCCTGCTGGGTCTGTCAGCCCCACCTTGGCCTGTTGTCAGGTAAACAGGTTCACCTGGACCGTATCACCTGTACAGGTCGGTGGGAGGCTGATCGACATTCCTGACATCCTCCCTGATTCCCAGCCACTTGAGCCCAGATCCCTTGCCTGGCCAACACTGTCCTTAAGCTGGTGACCACGTGTCTCTAATTGCCTGGGACAGAGGGCACTCCAGGGAAGTCAGGGGCAACGAGGATGAGGTGGTCACCCTGTTCCTGGGACTCCAGTCTCTAAGTATGGTCTGTCTCTAAAATTTTGTGACCTTGGCCTGGGGTCTCAGAGTCTCACCTCCGTAATGTCTTGGTCCAGCCCCTGAGTCCTTCCCACTAAGGAACTGGGCTGACGGCCTGTCAGATGGAGCAGGGCTGGACTTCATACCATACCTGGGCCCTGCATTTTACAGGCTCCACCTGCCCCCCCCCCCCCGCCTCCTTCTGCATCCTCTCCCCCAGGATGAGAAATCTGCATGGCTAAAAAGCTGTGCCTATCCAAGGTTTGAGCTTCCCTGGTGGCTCAGATGGTAAAGTGTCTGCCCGCAATGCTGGAGACCCAGGTTCAATCTCTGGGTTTCGAAGATCCCCTGGAGAAGGGAATGACAACCCACTCCAGTATTCTTGCCTGGAGAATCCCATGGACAGAAGAACCTGCCAAGCTCCAGTCCTTGGGGTTGCAAAAAGTCAAACATGCCTGAGCAACTAACATTTATCCAGGGTTTGAGTTTTATCATCCTAAATCATGGTTCAGGTAGCTGTTGCTGTTGTTCAGCCACTAAGTCATGTCCAACTCTTTGTCACTCCATGGACTGCTAGGACGCCCCACCCAATTCCCAGACCAAGTGGCCCAGAGACCACTTTCTGAGCCCAAGTGGAACTTCTTCCCTGGCTCATGCTCCTGCTCATGGACTGGGGGCCCCGGTGAATACCTGAGCCTGAAGCACAGCTTTGGGCACAGGCAGTGGGCAGAGCGGGGTGGCCAGTCCAGTATGGGGGTGTCGGAGGCCTCCTGGAGGAAGCGGTGTCTCAGGTGGGGTCGGGAGGATGAGCAGGGATACACAAGTCACAGGAGGGGAACAGAGTCCCTGCAGACCTGCCAGGGGAGCAAAAGCTGGGAGAACCGCGGAGGTGAAAGGGTCCAGCAGAGTCAGGGTCAGAAAATTCCAGAAAGAGAGCTGCCCACTGGCTGGACACAGCCAAAGCCACCTTACCCAGAAGGGAGCCATGCCTGGAGAGGTTAACGGGCCCGCCCGGGTCACCCAGGAGTCGGCGATAGGATCTCTGAGCTGGGAGTCCACTACCCCAGGCCCTAGGCCGGCCTCCTTGATCTCAGGTCTTTCACACACCCCAGTCCACCCCAGCTTCTGTCACACTGATCTTTATCCCTCTTCTCCAGCAACTCCTTTTTACCTTTCACCTTCGTGGCTGAGACCATTTCTCAATGTCCAGCCAAAGGGATAAGTAATACTTATTGGATTTGATTTAAGTAATAAAACATTTGCAGGCCCGGCCGTTCGGGTGGGAGAGCTGGGATCAGCGGGGCCCAGCTGCAGACACAGACATCAATCTTGCTGTTTTCCCAACATGAGGCCTCAGAGGTGCTGACTGGGGGCTTTGGGCCAGCAGCTCTGGGGCTGGAGCCTCTGTTCCCAGGCTGTGTGAGTCTGGGATGTCTCTTCACCTCTGGGAGCCTCGGCTTGCTCCTGTGGAAAGTGGGGCAACACCACGTACCCTGCAGGGATTGTCATAAGGATTGGAGATGTTGGAAAGTTAAGCACCATATGTGAAGTCAAGTACCCTGTGTCTTCCCAGGGCCTGGGGGTTACACTGTGGCATCAGCTTCTCCAGTGCTGGAGTGTGATTGGCCAAGAAGTCATGAGACTGACTCAGCTTTAAAGGCCACCGTTCCTCCCATCAGCTACAGTCAGGAGGTGAAACGATCTGATTTATCATTTTTTAAGATTCCCCCTACAAGCTCAGCCTCACCTTGCCCTACAGCCAATCCTGACCTGAGGATCAGAGTAGAAGCTCAGTGCTACTGGCCGAGGTAGGAGTGGGGCCTGAAAAAATGCTGTGTGCCCTTAGGTGAGCTCCAGACCCCCCCAAGCTCCCATTTCAGGGAGACTCCCTTCTTCACGGGGCTTGCGTCAGGCAGCCCAGGCTGCCTGGATCTCAGTCCCCTCATCTTTACAAATTAGCCACATGTTCGGGAAAACAAACTCACTCAGAAGGACAATGTAGATAGTGGAGTGCAGTTTATTACACCAGCGGGCCCAAGGCAGAGTCTCCTCTTAGCTAAGGACCCCGACCGGTTTTTGTGAAAACTTTATATACCCTAAGTTTACGTGCTCAAACTCACCTCCCCAAATTCCCTGAAACTAGTCTGGACAGAGCAAAAGAGAGATACAATCAAAGTTAACCCATGATTCATGTGCCATAAGCCTAGGTAGCTAAACAGTGGACATTTGCCAATTGTGGTCATACCCCGAAAAGCATAATAGAATTTAAAACTCTGTTCTGTTACAGAGATAATTAGGGTATTCTTTCAGGCGATGGAGAGTCTAGGTATGAGTCCTGAGGCTCTTCCATCAGAGGGGTCTGGTTTTCCGTTGGTGTGTCGTTTCCATAGACACCGGGCGCAGAGTTCAGAGTCCGTTGGGAGGGTGACCATGTATGTAGCCCAGTGTTCACAGTCCGGTCTAAGATGGAGTCCTGCTTTCAAGATCTGTTCTGTCAGTCCCCTCCTTCAATACAACCTTACTCATGGGGCTGTTGTGAGAACTATAGGAGAATATGTGGGTGAGGGGACCTTCCTGGCACCTTCATTACGTGCTCGGTAAATGGTGATTGTGGTCCTGGGACTTTCCCAACCTGGCAGAGGCTCAGAGCGACCAAGGTCACCCCATATGTTACCCCTGGACTGAGAAGAAGCAGTTTAATAAACTAATAAAAAGAAAGAGTATCAGAGTGAGGGGCCAAGACCAAGCTCCTCCCAGAGGCCAGAAGGAACTTCTGAACCGGTAAGAAGGCTGTCATCCTCTCTGCTCCCAGCCCTCCAAGGCTTCTGGGCTGACTCAGATGTGTGTGACCCCCAAGCCTCCTCCCCATCCACCTCAAGGCCACTGCTCTGACCTTGCTCCCCTCTGACTCTTCCAGTCGCAGAACTCCAACCACACTGAACTCCCGCTATTTCTCAAACAGAGCCCATTGTGGCCTCTGGGACTTTGCATTTGCTGTTGTCCCCTGGGCTTCCCTGGTGCCTCAGACGGTAAAGAATCTGCCTACAATGCAGGAGACCCAGATTCAATCCCTAGGTTTGGAAGATCCCCTGGAGAAGGGGTTGGCAACCCACTCTAGTATTCTTGCCTGGAGAATCCCCATGGACAGAGGAGCCTGGCGGGTTGCAGAGTCAGACATGACTGAGCAACTAACACATACACCCTGCCAGGAACCTGCTTCCTTCTGCTGTAACCAGGGCTTGTCCCTCCGCTTGATTCAGGTCTCTGCTCAGATGTCCCCAAAAACATCACCCTCCCAAGCCTAACACTCTGCCCCCAGCCCTGAACTATTTTTCTGCATAGCAATTATCAGTCCTGGCATCATTTAGATATGTATTTTGTTAGTGTTTGTGTCCCCACCCCATACAGTGGGAGCTCTGATTATGAGGCAAGACTTGGATCTGTTCTTGTCCAAGCTCTGTCCCAGGGCAGTGCCTGGTGCATAGTATGGGTGCATTCATGCATGCTAAGTCGTTTCAGTCATGTCCGACTCTGCAATGCTATGGACAGCAGCCCAGCAGGCTCCTCTGTCCATGGGATTCTCTAGGCAAGAATACTGGAGTGGACTGCCATTTCCTTCTTCAGGTGCATAGCAAACCCTTGGTAAGTGAAGAGGCTGGAGGCAAGATCTATGGGTTCAAATTCAAACCCTTTCTTTCCCTCAAAGTGTGAGGTTAAACTGAATCTTTGCCATCTCTGAGCCAATGTATCGCCTCTGTAAAATGGGCCTGATAATCATGCTTCATTCAGAATGGAATGTGACCCCATGGTGGATAAGCTGGCAAATGGCCTAATACAGTGCTAGGCGATAACCATAGCATATGCTCCAGAAACTGTTGCTGTTGTCTTAACAGTAGTAAGTCCATTCATTCATTCATTCATTCCCTCCACAAACACACTGACACCTCATCTGCTGACAGACACAGAAAGCCAAGTCAAGCTTGGCTTCTGACCTCAAGATGCTCATGGTTTAGTGGGAGAGACAGACCAGGGAATACGTAACTAAGGACCATGAGTGGAGATAGAAATAGACTCATGGTGTCTCCTTCTAACCTTTCCCGAATTCTTCCAGTCGGTGGTAGCTTGTTAGTTTCATGTCCCTTACCAAGACCTCCTGTGTAAAATAACTCACACAGATGGTTATTATGGTGCTTGGCCAGGGTGGATGGTTTTAGTCAGTGTTTTACAGAGGGTTTTACAGAGAAGGGGATGTTGGGGCTGAGTCTTCAATTGTTGCAGGAAGAGGGACCCATTCCAGGGCCTGAGAGTGGGCTCTTGTCTAACATCAGAAATGAATTGTCCGAGGAGACACACAAGCTGACAAAGCAAGAGAATTTATTGGGAAGGTGCGCCTGGGCAGAGTAACGGAGGGTAAGGGAACCCAGGAGGACGACTCTGTCACGGAGCTTGCAGTCTCAGGCTTTCTGGTGATGAGGTCAGTTTCCGGGCTATTTCTGGCCAGTCATTCTGACTCTGGGTCTTCCCTGGCAGCGCATGCATTGCTCAGCCAAGAGGGATTATAGCAAGGCGGATCCTGGGAGGCGGTAGAACACATGGCATCTCTTTTTGACCTTTCCCCAATTCTCACGATTGGTGGTGGCATGTTAGTTCTGTGTTCCTTACCAAGACTTCCTATTGTAAAATTGTTGCAGGAAGAGGGACCCGTTCCAGGGCCTGAGAGTGGGCTCTTGTCTAACACTCATAAATGAATTGTCCGAGGAGACACACAAGCTGACAAAGCAAGAGAATTTATTGGGAAGGAGCACCTGGGTGGAGAGCAGTAGGGTAAGAGAACCCTGGAGAACTGCTCTGCCACATGGTTCGCAGTCTTGAGTTTTATGGTGACAGGATTCATTTCCAGGTTGTCTTTGGCCAATCATCCTTACTCAGGGTCCTTCCTGGAGATGCACAGATTGCTCAGCCAAGAGGGAAGCCAGAGAGAAGGATTCCGGGAGGTGGTGGGACATGTGGCATCTCCTTTCTACCTTTCCCAAATTCTTACCAAGACCTCCTGTCGTAAAATAACTCATGCAAGTGGTTACTCTTGTGCCTGGCCAGGGTGGGCAGTTTCAGTCACTGTTTCCCCTAACAGAGTAAGGATCCACCAGGCCAACAGAGAGGGAGGAACATGAAGGCAGAGAAAAGAGCAGATGCAAAATCAGGGGCAGTTTCCTGCCTGTTGGGTGCCTGGCTAACGTCTGTGCTTCTGCACAGTTGGTGCAGGGCCGAGGAGGTTGGACCATGACCTGAGGACACTCTGGAGCTTGAGAAGGGTTTCCAGCAGGAGGGATCCAGTTGGATCACTCTAGGGCAGAGTGGAGGGTGGGATGAGCTGGAAGTCAAAGAGGTTGTCAGTGTGTAGAACTGTGGCATGAGTGGAGGGGCTTGGGCAGAGGACAAGGGGAGGGACCAGTGATCAGGGCAGCCATCAGGTTAGCTTAGGAGCAGCAGCTCAGCCAATGGGATTGACATGGAAAAGTCTGAGCTGCAGAGTAAGACTTCTCCAAACTCCCAACCAACTTCAGGGCCTCCCTACTGGCAGAGCTGTGCTGTTACATGGGTCCAGCAGCTGTGGAGTGGAGTGGAAGAGCTGGGAGGGAGGACAGGTCAGCAGGGTATTGTCACAAGGCAGGGAGGAAAGGATGTGAGGAAGGAACATTCCATCAACCAGAAGCTGCTCGAGGAAACCCAACAGGGCGAGAAAGAAGTTTCCTCCCACCAGAAAGTCAAAGGGGAAATACATTTGTTTCCATGACACACTTGTGTTTTTCAGGAGACCATGTGATTGTTTCTGCACCGGAAAGCCACGCATGGAAAATTCCACCTGCTGAGACAGCCGCTTCCTCCTCCAGGCATCAGACAACAGAGGAAGCATCTGTCCTGAGTTCACTGGTGCCTGAACTCCTACCATTGGAGCTTCATTCCTTTGGCTTGAGGCTCTGTCTTTTGTTAAAATGCAAGCAACTTCACAGAAGTCCTCAACCCAGAATTATTTTCATGAATTCAACAAATAGTTTTTGAGTTCCCTCTCTAAACCAGGCAGTACCTAGAGGCTCGGAATAGAGAGATTAAGGCTTGTCCATGTGCAAGTCTTCAAGGAACTGGCAGGTGATATGGAGCCCTGTGGGCCCTCCAAGGCACAAAAGCCTTTCTGTGCCTCCCATTTCTTGATTATAGGAAATAGGCTTTCATTCGGCCTCCTTGACCTTCCGTGAGTTCCAACCCAGCAGGTTCCAACAGTTGCTAAATAAGGAAGGTAGGGGATGCAGAGAAAGGGGAGAAACAGTCGAAAGAAACAGTAGTACAGCCTTGGGGCAGGGTCCTCATTTCCCCCATCAAGGGGTATACATAACAATGTCTTTGAGCTATTTTACCTAAACTGAAACCCCACCAGGTGGGAGAAGTTAGTGGTATGCTGCCCACAAGCACATAAACTCCAGACCAGTTGGAACCAAAAGGTTGATGATGCTGACTCCCACTTCAGTCAGTTCAGTTGCTCAATGTGTCTGACTCTTTGCAACCCCATGGACTGCAGCATGCCAGGCTTCTTTGTCCATCACCAACTCCCGGAGTTTGCTCAAACTTATGTCCATCGAGTCAGTGATGCCATCCAACCATCTCGTCCTCTGTCATCCCCTTCTTCTCCCACCTTCAATCTTTCCCAGCATCAGGGTCTTTTCCAATGAGTCAGTTCTTCGCATCAGGTGGCCAAAGTATTGGAGCTTTAGCTTCAGCATAAGTCCTTCCAATGAATATTCAGGACTGATTTCCTTTAAGATGGACTGGTTGTATCTCCTTGCTGTTCAAGGGACTTTCAAGAGTCTTCTCCAACACCACAGTTCAAAAGCATCAATTCTTTGGTGCTCAGTTTTCTTTATAGTCCAACTCTCACATCCATGCGACCACTGGAAAAACCATAGCTTTGACTAGTTGGACCTTTGTCAGCAAAGTAATGTCTCTGCTGGGTTGGTCATAGCTTTTCTTCCAAGGAGCAAGCGTCTTTTAATTTCATGGCTGCAGTCACCATCTGCAGTGATTTTGGAGCTCAAGAAAATAAAGTCTGTCACTGTTTACATTGTTTCCTCATCTATTTGCCATGAAGTTACCTCACAAACTGATCACATCCCCTCTGAACCATTACTATAAAACTTTTCACTACCTGCTCCTTCCCAGGTAGTGCTTGTGGTAAAAAAAAAAAAAAAAAAAAAAAAAAAAATGCCTACCAATGCAGGAGACTTAAGAGATGCAATGTCAATCCCTGGGTCAGGAAGACCCCCATGGAGAAGGAAATGACAACCCACTCCACTATTCTTGCCTAGAGAATCCCATGGACAGAGGAACCTGGTGGGCTATGGCCCATAGGGTCACAAAGAGTCAGACACAACTGAAGTGACTTCTCATGCACCCACGTGCTTCAGGTTGGGACACACAGATTTGAGGGCATTATTAGCCTTGCTGTGGTCCCCTTTGGCTGGCAATTCAATAAAGCTATTTCTACTTCACCCAAAACTCTGTCTCTGAGATTTAATTTGGTGTCGGGGTACAGAGGCCAGATTTTGGCATCATGGATGCGTGGACAGGAGACAATAGGAAACCCAGTCATACTGGTGCAGCAAAAAGGAGTGGGAGCGAGATGCTGCTGGAGCCGCCAGGAGAGATGATTCATTTCACGGTTGGAAAAGGTGAAGCTTGAGCTGTGATCTAAAGGGTGAAGAGAGGGTCAACTGAAAAATAATGCACAACCTAAAAGTTTTATTCGGTGAACAAATCTGAGGAGTTAAATCCAGGAAATAGCAGCTCAAGTGACCCACAGACTTGCTCCAAAAAGGCAAGACAAGAGTGGGAGTGGAACTAGGATAGATGGGAGGGTTTTCTTGATTTTGTTTGTTTGTTTGTTTGTTTGCAGCAGAAGACCAGGTAGTTGGAACATCAAAAGATTCATGTTAATAAAGGAAAACCAGATATCTCAAGTTAAGGAATTTAGCACTTGTCCATGTATAGGAAGATGCAAGAGTCTGAACTCACTGAAATCATTCCTTTGAGACATCTCAGTTATCTGTGGCCAGTATCCTGTGTTTATTCATGCTGAGTTTCCTCAGGGTTCACTGTCTAGAGTGGCTGCAGCAGCTGACTGCTAGATGGACTTGACAGAGGGCAGCTTATTTGTCTCCACCCCGAATTCCCTTAGGGGTCAGGGTCCAGCTGTCTGTAATGTGACAGTTTGATAGCTGTAACATCCTTTCTGTATTGATATGGCTGGCAATATTTTAATTCACAGGGGTTGGGTGTGGATAGAGAATCCCAGCTGTGGGGGACAGCCAGGGAGAATGGATGGAGACATGAGCCAGAGTGGTGGGGAACAGGGGACTCCAGCCTTGGACACAAGGCAGGACATGGACGATGGGGCTGAAGCAACAGGGAGGGCTTCTCATTGATTGGATGTTATAACTCATCTCAGGTGATAGCATCTGTCACAGTCTCTGCTGCCTGCCCTTCCATCACCTCCTACCAGGGAGGTTTGTATCCCGCTTCTCTCTCTCTCTCTGCCTCTAGCTGTGTGATATCAGGCAAAGGACTTAACCTCACTGAGTCCCTTTTTCCCCATATGTGAACTAGACTTACTCTTGACAATATATGGAGCCTATGCCACTGAGCATTGCATTGTGGATTTCCTTCCCCCTTTACTCTCAACTAGACCTTATGAAACATGATTTTACCATATCTGCCCCTCCACTAAGGCATTCTAAAAGCCCTTACTATGGCTAATCAAAGCCATGAACTGAATCCAGGCTGAACTAAAACTGACTGGAGACTGGTGAGGGTTTCCACGGTGATGAACACGTAAGCAGGTTGTCCTGGGAACCTGCATGGATGTTCTTGGAGACACAAGAGGCTCGCTTCTAATGTGGCCTAAGGGACACAAATGACCTCCTCAGTTTGGGCTAAAGCAGGTCATAGGGGGCAGATGAGTCAAGAAAGGACAGATGGGATGATAAGTTGCATGCCATGTTCAGAGTCAGAGCTGGACAAGCTGTCCATCCCAGCTCAAGCCCATGGTAAGATGGGGAAATGAGGCTCAGTAGGGAGAAGGGACTCACCCCAACCATCCTCCCCATTGGAGCAGAATGGCAGAAGAAATTGGTTGTACTCCTTGTCCACTGCACCATCCTAAGAATGAAACCACATCCCAGCTGATGATAAGCCCCCATCTTCTGAGCACTTTCTAGGCACCCAACCCTGCACCAGATATTTTGTGAGCACTTGCCGTGTGGTCCCCTACTGACTCCAAGAAGATGGTGATATTATCACCAGGTGAAGGGTGAGGAGAACTGGATGTCCGAGGCTGGATGGGAGTGACAGGTGGATGTGGAATGGTAGAGCCAGAAGTGGGTGGTGTAGACCAAACTCATAACCCACCTCGTGGCTTAATAGGCAACAGCAAGGCATTCAGGTGCTTCTGAGACCTCATCTTGTCCATCCTCACATCAGTCTCCAAAGGTGGGGACGGTTCTCCCCATTGTGCTGATGAGGAAACTAAGATTCAGGATACCTAGGGGACTCACCTGAGGTTCTCTATGCTTAGGTGACATACGTGAGATGCACAGGTGCTCACGAGTACATCTGAGACTCACAGGTGCTCACCTCAGGCCTGGCTCTCTTCCAAGTATGATTTGCATGTGTTAACTCAGTCCTTAGAACAGGTTAAGAGGCCTGCGCAAGGTCACAGAGTTTGTCAATGGCAAAGCCAGGAGTCTACCAACCGCAGCCATGTGACATCAGAGCACATGCTGTAATCCCAGGCCATCAGCTGCCAAGGCTGGTAAATGGTGGAGCAGGATCTAGACCTGGTCACCCTGACTCCAGCCTCATGCTAGCTCCATCACCAATGGCTCAGGCTGAGCAGAGAGCCTCAGGCCTGGACACCAACCAGAGCAAGATGGACTGTGGTTGGCACCCCGTCCAGACTCAGCCCAGATCTCACAGGAAGGCCAGGGGCAGGAGAAGCCTTCCCAGAGCTGGCCTTCAGGCACCCCCAGGGCAGGGACCAAGTTGTTGCCAACCAGGTTCTTGGCCTCCTTAGTCCATAGAAATTGATAAGGGGCCAGACAAGAAATTCAAGGCTTTACTGGGGCCCTTTGCTGTAGCAGAGGAGAGTGAGAATAAGTGACAGGTTCCTTTGCTTGCTCCCTGAAGGGAGGGTGAGTTGGTTCTTAATATGGGTTGAAGGTAGGGGTAGGTCCAAGGGTCAGGCCAAAAAAGTGGCTTAGGTGATCTGCCCACTCCCTTGGTGGTGCTGTATGGGTTTTTGGTCTTTTTGTATCTGGATCATAATTTGCCCCAACTGTGTATGCAGGAAGTTCTTTTTAGTACCTTCTAGTTTTTCTGTATTCTGTTGCTGGGGGAGAATGTCCAGATGCAAGCAATGAAGCAGAGGGTCCCAGGTCCCAGCCTATCTCAAAGCTCAACCTGCTGAGCATGAGACATTACAGACCCCTGGGCCTTGGTCAAGGTGGACAACCTTGTCTGAGTCTCAGCATCTTCCCCAGGCCCATTCCAGTGCAAGGAATCAGCTATTCCTGGGATGGGATCCCGGACTATGCATTTCAGAAATCCTCACAGGTGATTCTGAAGCAGCCCTCAGACTCTGTCATCCGGGGCCCAGGGTCAAAGTCTAGGTTGTAAAATCTGGGGTTGTTGTTCAGTCGCTCAGTCATCTCCAATTCTTTGCAACCTATGGACAGCAGTATGCCAGGCTTTCCTGTCCTTCACTATCTCCTGGAGTTTGCTCAAACTCATGTCCATTGAGTTGATGATGTCATCCAACCATCTCATCCTCTGCCGCCCCCTTCTATTCCTGCCCTCAGTCTTTCCCAACAATAGGGTCTTTTCCTATGAGTCAGCTCTTCACATCAGATGGCCAAAGTATTGGAGCTTCAGCTTCAGCATCGAGTCCTTCCAATGAATTCAGTGTTGATTTCCTTTAGGATTGACTGATTCAATCTCCTTGCGCTCCAAGGGACTCTCAAGAGTCTTCTCCAGCACCACAATTGGAAAACATCAATTCTTTAGTGCTCAGCCTTCTTTATGGTCCAGCTCTCACATCTGTACATGACTATTCAAAAAACCATAGCTTTGACTAGATAGACTTTTGTTGGCAAAGCGATGATCAGACACTAAAGAGAATAGTAAAAATAATAGCAACACATTGGATGTGCCAGGAGCTTAGCCTGTCCTCCTCTATGCTTTCGCTCCCAAGCTAATGAGAGTGAAAATTAATAACAAGACTATTACCATATTATTTCACAGATGAGGGGACTGAGGCTCAGAAAGGGGAGAAATCTGCCTGAAGTCATACAGCTGGTGAGAGGAGAGCTGGGGTTCCTGCTAAGACTGTGTGATCCACTTGGCCAGGCTTCTTCCCTTCCTCCCTCCCTCTCTGCAGAGGGTCTGGGTTAGGAGTGGGTGCAGGCGATGGCTCCTGTGGGGGCTTCCACCAGAGAACTACCTCTCCTGAATGCAGGAAACAGCCTTTGCCTATCTCTTCTGTCCATTCCCAAGTGGGAGTTTAAGTTTTGAAAAGACCTGATTGCCCAGAAGAGATTTTTACACACAAGAAAAGCAGCTTCTCTTTTAGTGTGAGCATCAGGTCGTGAAGGATTTGGGGAGATGTATCAGAAGTTCTACTGGGTCCCAATGAGCATAAACAGCTTATAGTGCAAACAGCACACTCACAGAGATGCTCAGATGTTTCCTAGACCCCAGAGGCCTTAGAAGTTACCAGGGCCTCCCCTCCCCACCCAGCTGAGATCTAGATCCCCTCTAGTGGTGAGATAATCACTAACCACTAACACATAGGCTGCTAATTCTATTAGTCTAAACTAACGGTTGAAAGGTTCTGCCCCTTTGATTATTTCTCTTCAGCAGAAAAGTAGGGATGAGGCAAGGGAGGAATCGCAGGATCCAGAGGTACCATTCCAGGCGGGCAACCCACCCACTGTGTGATGGGGGTCATCTCTCTGGGTCTCATGTTCACTATCTATAAAATGAATTTCAAAGGGCTGGTGAAAAGCTTAAGGAAGAAAGCACATATGAAGGGCTCAGTATGCTGTGTGGCACATAGTAAGTGCCTAGAAAATATTAGTTCCCTTCTTCCAGTGCAAAGGAACTGCATGGGTATTTGTGCTCTGTCCGGAGAACGGTGATAAATGGAGACTGCTGCAGGCTGTTTGAGCAGTGGTGTGGGGTGCACATACACATGTGTGTGTTCTGTGTACCTTGAGTGTGTGCACGCAACATGTATGTGATGGCCACAAATGTCTTGTTTGAGATCTGTGGGTGACGCCAGGAGAAAGGAGGTGAAGTGGTGGATGGTGATGTGGGGAAGTTAGAGGCCTGGGCGCTTGTGTAAACCTGGGGAATTGTCAGCACAACCTAGTCATGATTATTTTAATATAAATAAGAGTAAAACTGACCTAAGAGTAAAACTGACATCTAGGAAGATGCCCCAATCCTACCAGTCTAACTCCTGGTCTTATTGGGGAATGCATAGCAGTGAGCCAGGGAGTAGGCACCAGGCATCTTGCCAGGGTGTCATTTTTAGCCCAAGACCAGAGAAAATGCCTATTATTTGATATTAAAACACCACAATAAATTATAGAGGGTAAAATGTGCATAGATTTGAAATATTAATTTAAAAAGTTCAAATAATAAGTATGCCAGTGGCTGGTTGCTTCAGCCTCTGGATGCCCTGGAGACACAGACGTTCTCCCTCTGTAAGAGGAGTGCCCCAGTGGAATCATTTTGGTATCCCTGCATTTCAGGAAATGAAACCTGAGTGAAAGAGACTGGACAGAGCTGTGAGTTGCTCTTACAGGGGTTTTAGAAAACTGTCTCTGCAGAGGGACTGGAGACAAGGGAAACTAGAGGCCCGAGCAGAAGTTATTGCACCAACAAAGGAGGATGAGCAGGCCTGGGAGCAGGATGGGACAGAGGGAGCAGAGAAGAGGGTACTGGGAAAATGTGCCATAAAAATATCTCCTGGACTTAAGGAAGGATGAATATGGAGACAAGAGAGGTAGGAGTTTGATCTGATTCGGATGGTTAGCCCTCTGTGCCCAGCTATGTGCGGGGTAACCAAGTTCAGAATCACAGGAGGAGCGGGAATGAATATTCTTCAGAAAGTGAAGACTGAGAGTGAGGATAAAGCCCCAGTTGTTTTATAACTCCACTCTATTATTCAACTAGGACAAATCATATTGATGAAGTAGAAGATGGGGAAACACTCCCTGATTCATTCTACAAAGTCAGTATTACCCTGATACCAAAACCAGTCAGAGGTATCATAAATAAGGAAAACTACAGAATCTTTACAGAAATAGGTGTAAAAATCACCAGTAAAATACTAACAAACTGGATGTAAAGAAGATTATTCACTACAACCAAGTGAGACTTATCCCAAGAATGGAAGTTGGGTTTAGCATGTGAAAATCAGCATGACATAGCTTATTAATAGAATAAAAGATAACAATCACACAATCATCTCAATAGATACATGGAAAGCATTTGGCAAAACCTAACATCTTCTTATGATAAAAACAGTCAACAACAACCAATATAAAAAGAAAGAAAGAAATTTCTTTATTCAAACAAAGTTCATCTATGAAAACTCTACAAATAGCATCAGACATAATAGTGAAAGACTGAACGCTTTCTCTTGAAATCAGGAGCAAGACTAGGATGTCAGCTCTCTTTTCTATTCAACATTATACTAGAGGTCCTAACCATGGAAATAAGACAAGAAAAAAAGAAAAGGCATCTAGATGGTAAAAGAAAAAATAAATTAAACCTATTTGCAGATGGCAGGGTATTGCAGATGAAAAATTCTAAGGAATCCAAACACACAAAAATGATTAATCTAGTAAACAAGTTCAGCAAAGTTGAAGGATACAAGATAATACACAAAAATCTAGTGTATTTTTACATGTTAACAATGAACAACCTGAAATGAAGTTAAAAAAATAATTTCTTTAATAATAGCATCAAACAGAATAAGAGCCTTAGGGATAAATTTAACAAATAAGTGCAAAACACACTGAAGCCTACAAAACATTGTTGAAATAAATTAAATATCTAAATAAATAGCACGATCTAAATAAATGGAAAGTTTATAGACCAGAAGACTAACTATTGGTTAGATAGAAATGCTTACCAAATTGAACTACAGATTCACGATCCTTACCAAAATTCAGCTGTCTTTTTTTTTTGTCAGAACTTAACAAGTTTATCCTAAAATTCATAAGGAAATGCAAGGAATAAAGACTGACCAAAATAATCTTGAAAAAGAAAATAAACTTGGAAGGCTTTTACGTACAGATTTCAAAGTTTACTGCCAACTACAGTAACTAAAATAGTGGGATTTTGGCACAAGGATAAAGACATAGATCAGTGAAATAGAATTTAGAGTCCAGATGTAGCACTACCTATATGGTGAATGGATTTTCAAAAAGGATAAGATAATTAATTAAGTGGGGAAACAGTAGTCTTTTAAACAAGTGATGCTGAGACTATTGGATAGCCATATGTAAAACAACAAAATTAGATCCCTGTCGCACACTATATACAAAAGTTAACTCAAAGCAGATAAGCCTGAATGTCAGGGCTAAAGTGAAAGTGCTAGTGGCTCAGATGTGTCCGACTGTTTGTGACCCCATGGACTGTAGCTTGCCAGGCTCCTCTGTCCATGAAAGTCTCGGGGCAAGAATACTGGAGTGGGTTGCCATTTCCTTCTCCAGGGGATCTTCCCAACCAGGGATCAAACCCAGGTCTCCTGCATTGCAGGCAGATTCTTTACTGACTGAGACACCAGGGAAGTACTAAGGGCTAAAATTAGAAGTAAATATAGGCAGAAAAATCTTCCCAGGTGACTCAGGGGTAAAGAATCCGCCTGCAATGCAGGAGACCTGGGTTGGGAAGATCCCCTGGAGAAGGAAACGGCAAACCACTCCAGTATTCTTGCCTGGGAAACCCCATAGATCGAGGTGCCTGCTAGGCTATAGTCCATGGGGTCACAAAAGAGTCTGACCCAACTTAGCGACTAAACAACAAACACAGGCAGAAATCATTATGAGCTTAAGTTGGGCAACGGTTTCTTAGATGTGACACCAAAAGCATAGTTCTAAAAGCAAAAAGTAAATGTCAGACATCATCAAAATTAAAGACTTCTGTGTTTCGAAGGACTTCATCAAGAAAGTGAAAATACAAGCTACAGAATCAAGAAAAAATTGTGCCAATCATGCATCTGATAAGAAACATATCTAGAATACGTCAAGAAGTCCTACAATGCCACAACAAAAAGCCAAACAACTCAATTTGTAAATGGGCTAGATTTGAATAGACATTTCTCTAAAAAAGATATACAAATGACCAATAAGATCATGAAAAGATGCTCAACATCACTGGTCATTAAAAAATATTAAAACCACTGTGAGATACCATTTTCTATACATTAGGATAGGGAGATGGGGCTTCCATGGTGGCTCAGATGGTAACGCATCTGCCTGCAATGCAGGAGACCCAGGTTCAATACCTGGGTCGGGAAGATTCCCTGGAGAAGGAAATGGCAACCCACTTCAGTACTCTTGCCTAAAATATTCCACAGACAGAGGAGTCTGGTGGGCTACAGTCCATGGGGTCACAAACAGTTGGACATGACTGAGTACCTTCACATACACACATACATTAGGATGACTATAAGCAAAAAGTAGACAATAGCAATTAAGGGTGAGGATATGGAAAAATTGGAACCTTCATATACTATTGGTGGGAATATGCAGGCAGATTCTTTACCATCTGAGCCACCAGGGAAGCCCTATAAAATGGGGTAGACACTGTGAAAAGCAGTTTGGAAGTTCCTCAAAAACTTAAGCATAGAGTTACTGTAGAGCTTGGAGATTCTGCTGCCAGGAATATACCCAAGAGAAGTGAAACCTTGCCTTCCATTCAGAAGATGGTGCCTACAGGGCAAGCTCAGCTTCAGGGAAAGAAAAGGAGTTGGGGGGACAACATTGGAATGATTATTCCTGAGTGGGCTTAGGATGCCAGGAAAAGGACTTTTGGTGAATTGGGGACTTATAAGCCCCTGAAGAACCTTATAGGGTTTTGCCCTGTGTGTGTGTCTACCCCCTTACGCATGTGAATAGCTGAATTAATATGTACATAATAACTTGTCCTGTGTAACATCTCTCATAGTAAAATGACTGGTATTTCATGGTTCAGTAACTCAAGAGGGAAAATCGAAGACTAATATTCAGCTGGCATTTTATTCCAATTCACAAATGTATGCATCCTTGAGTTTCAGATCTCGCTGCAGCCCTGTGGCCTCAGTACTTGGGGAAGATCTACTTGGGCAGCTGGGTGTGAGGGACTCTTCCTTGGTGGGTGTTAAAGGGGAAGCCTACAAGGGTTTCAGAATCCCAGGGCGCTGGGAAGGCCATCGCTCAGTGCCTCCATCTTTCTGTGCGGCAGACAAGGTTCCTGCTGATAACTTCCTGTCCATCACATTAGGACCACAGGGAAGGTCCCCTCCCCCAGCCCTTAAGTGCTTTAGCTGCTCTGTCCTTTGATGATCCTGCAAGGCCTGGCAAAGTAAAGTGAAAGTCGCTCAGTCGTGTCCAACTCTTTGCGGCCCCACGGATTATACAGTCCATGGAAGTCTCCAGGCCAGAACACTGGAGTGGGGTAGCCTTCCCTTCTTCAGGGGATCTTCCCAACCCACAGATCGAACCCAGGTCTCTTGCATTGCAGGCGGATTCTTTACCAGCTGAGCCATAGAGGAAGTCCAAAGGAAGCCACGAGCGAGGCTTGGGAAGCTCCAGCCTAAAAATGTGCTGGTCAACTCTGACGGGTGGTCAGAGCCTCAGCTTCAGATATCTTGGTTGGAGTTTGGGCTCCACTCACGCACTGGGGAATTTGGGGGATGGTGCTTCACCCTCTGTGCCTCATTTGATGTTAGTGTTGACCCCTGTGAGTGCCCAGGGTGTCTCTATATGGTTGGTTCCCCATCATCTGCTCTCCCAATTCTCTAACATCACATGCATTGTTTATACACGTAACAGTCATTTGATCATGGTTGACATTGGCATTCCTTCCTGACTGATGTGTTGACATGAACTTTAGCATTCAACTTACTGTTGCAATAATGATTATAATTACCACTTGTCAATGAATTCATGGCTGTAATCTCCTCTATTATAATTGCTGTTAGGCAGATACAAATCATCTCTGCTCTCATGAACATGATCAAAAGCAGGCAGATGCACTCTGTTCCCTCCGTGGTCTGGGAATCTGTCCTTCAAGTCTTCGTTGGCTTGGACAAGCTCTTCCGCAACTCTTTGTTTGTCCTGCAGAGTGGATTCTGCAGCCCCTCCCTGAAGAACACCTCACTCTGGAGATGTGTGATGACAAGTCTTGCTTTGCTGCTGGCTACTGTGTTTGGAGAACTCACCCTGAGCCAGACATGGTACTAAGTGTCTTGCCAGCATTAGACATGAGAGAATTTTCATTTCCATTTAACAGATGTGAAAACTGGGGTTAGAACTGTAGAACTGTTGAAAGATTTGATCAAAATTCTGCAAATACTGAGGGATAAGCCAGCCATTGACCTCAGGTCTGTTTGATTCTAGAGTCCAGATTTTTCACTGGTATATAAAGCCTCCCTCTCCTTTCCTTCCTCCTCTTCCCAGCTCTGTGCCCAAGCCCAGCCCTGCCAAGACCCCCAGCAGGCAGCTTGAGAAGATTCATGTCACTAACTAGAATGGCGAGAGGAGCTGGCTTCAGATCCACCTTATACGGTGGGGGTCTGGGAGGGGGGGCCTGGGACCCCCAGGACCTACAGCCCAGTTGAGAACTATCTGCCTAGAGATGACACACCAGTGTCCCTTTGCTCCTTCTAGCAGCTCAGAGGTGGAACTGGCTCTACGGCCAGCATCACCTTGCGGCAGGCGTTGGAGTGATGGGAACACTGTTCCTAAGGTTACCATCACACAGTTGCTCCAAGGAACTTCTTCTGGACATCACATGATTCTCACAGCATCCTTGGAAGTGAAGCATTCTACCCCTTGAATGGGGAAACTGAGGCCCAAAATATGACAGATTTTTGGAACTGAGACACCCCTTAGATATCATCAGCCTCTTCATTTTGTATATAAGGGACCTGAGGCCCGAGAAGGGAATAGACTTGCCCAGTGTCCATAGAAAATGGGGGGTCAGGGCCAGCACCAGACCACAGTGGCCGTAATTCCTAGACTAGCACAACCTCTGAGTCAGTCCAGGGTGCTGGCTTTTTTTTTTCTGTTGCTATTTGGTCTGGTTTTCAGTTTCAGCATGATTCCCAGCCTATCTGCTCTCCTAAGAAGTTGACGATGGTGGCAGATTTGTTTGGATTCAGACTTGAGTCCCAGGTCTGCCACTGACTCACCGTGTGTGACCTTGAGCAGCCTCTTCTTTGCCTCTACACGCCTCAGTTTTCTTATGTGTACAACCAGGTCGCCAAGTCTGGGTTCCCCAGGTATTCTGGATGTACTCAGAGCATCCCGTTCCCCCAGGGGTCTCAAAACTGGACGTGGTCTCCATGAGCTCTTAGCTTGGCAGCAGCTGCTTCACTTCTCCAGCCATGATTTTATTTCCTGCTGCTGGAAACTCGGCTCCATGCACTTGGGCTGAATGACTTGATTTGTAGAAATTAACATTTCCTGGGGCTGTTCACATCAGAAGCAGCAGGCGGTTGTTCTGAGTACTTCTGAATGAGCTCAGGAGTCCAGCCGAGACAAATTCATCCCTCCAATGTGACATCTGCTGGACAGTGACACTGAATTATTTCACATTATAAAGCATTTCCCCAGGTTCCCAGAACCTTTATTTAACTGAAGTCGGAGTCTCCCATCAAGAGACCCACTCCCCTGTCTGGGAACTTTTCCTGGCAGGCAGTGTCCTGGGAACTGATTATAATTGCGTTATAGAGGACAGAATGGGTGTTGATGGCATAGGCAGGGGCCTCAGGACCTCTGGGGGGTGGGGGTGGGCAGGGGACAGCGATTGGCCCCCAACGGGAGAGGAGAAACGGGGCGGAATTGAGAGGGCCATACTGATGGGATAATTCACTTCACAAGGTCTGTCCCCCAGGGTAGCTGCCTTTGAGATTCATGTCATCAATTACCCATTTATTTACCCTCTCACTCAGCAAGCTTCTTGACCAGTGATGGACTGGGTAATGTGCCAGGAGAAGGGGAAACAGAGATGATGAAGAGCTTGTCTTTACCTTCAAGGGGCTCACAGTCTGGTACAGGAAACAGAGGCTCTGCCTCAAGAAGTGCAATAAGAGACCCCAGGAAGCAGGAGGAGAGAGCACTGAATTCCCTCAGGGAGGCAGGTGGGGCAAGTGTGGGTCTTAGGGTGGGGTCCCCCAAATAGACCCTGAACAAGGACTCTGATGCTGGTCACTCATCTGGGAGGTGAGCCCAGGGTCACAGGTGAGGACATGGAGAGCCTGGACAGGGCAAGGAGGAGAGTCAGCACAGCCTGGCTTCATGAGTGGGTTACAGCTGTGGGTACCAGGGCGCGGTCCTGCTGGGGACCCACTAAGGACCTCACAGAGGATGCCTCGGCACCATCCTCCTGGAGGATGGGGAGGATGGACGTTTACCCACTGACTCTCGGGCCATAACTGCCCCCGACACTCCCAGCAAAGAGGGTGTGGATGGGCAGGAGGACATGGATTCAGGCAGCTGGAGGATATGATGGGAAGGATTTATTTCAAGGTCATGTGTGGGGACATTTGTACATCTCTCCAAATCTCTGCAAGGAAGGCTTGGGTGGTGGAGCCAGATGAGGAGAGGCAATA
This sequence comes from Muntiacus reevesi, assembly GCF_963930625.1. Classification (NCBI taxonomy): domain Eukaryota; kingdom Metazoa; phylum Chordata; class Mammalia; order Artiodactyla; family Cervidae; genus Muntiacus; species Muntiacus reevesi. The sequence continues at coordinate 114,574,529 of NC_089251.1, forward strand.
GGAGAGAGAGGGAGGATCCTGCCGTGGACCGGCCCCCACAGAGGCAGAAGTAGACAGACCCAAGAAGATGCCTGGTATTGGCCTTTCACAAGGAAGAAGCAATTCTGCTCCTGGAATGACTGAGGACACACAGAATCATTTGCCAACAGAGAGAAGGTGTCTGTGTCTCAGAGCTCCATTTTCCCACATGGGGAGGAACTTGGGTCAGTTACTGGGACCAACGGTGCTTATGCTTGGGCAGGGGGTTTCAAGAGGATAATGGTTTAAAACAGCATTTGAAGACTAGGACAGTGGACACAGACTACAAGAAGGTCAGAGGAGGGACAGGTGATGATGGAGCCAGCTGAGGTTGGCAGTATCACAGTTCAGTTCAGTCCTTAGTCATGTCTGACTCCCCACGATCCCATGGACTGCACCATGCCAGGCCTCCCTGTCCATCACCAACTCCCGGAATTTACTCAGACTCATGTCCATTGGGTCGGTGATGCCATTCAACCATCTCATCCTCTCTCGTCCCTTTCTCCTCTGCCTTAAACCTTTCCCAGCATCAGGGTCTTTTCAAATGAGTCAGTTCTTCACATTAGGGGGCCAAAGTATTGGAGTTTAAGATTCAGCATCAGTCCTTCCAATGAATGAGTATCACAGTCATTACCAAAACAGCCCCTCCACATCTCAGAACTGGAATAGCAAAGGCAAATAGTCAGGTTGGTCCTTTGCCGGGCTTGGCAAGACAGGGGTGGCTCAAAGAGAATACCAGCCAAGATCCAATCATCTCCTGAGCCTCTGCTTTCTCATCTGTAAATGAACTTGGTAATACCCAGTTCTCCGGGTACTGTGAAGATGAGGGACGTTGTCTGCATGGGGGACATTGAAGGGCAGCCACTACTGTGGTCGCCGGGACTCACCAGCGTGCGGGCCCAGGCTGATCAAACTGAAGTTAATGCAGACCGTGACCAAGGTTTCACCAGACTCAGAAAGTGGCTTAGGCCAGTGGCCTGGCCAACACCAGGAAACATCAACCCCAATCACTGACCTTGAGCCAATAGTACTCTGCTTGGAAGGGGCTCCTAGAAATAAATATGGACCCAACACCAGTGCACCTAAATGTACTCAGCAAAAACCTGCAGTTTAAAGGGAAAAATAGACAACAATACAATGATAGTAGGAGACTTCAATATCCCACTTTCAACAATAGATAAATCATCCAGACAGAAAATCAATTAGGAAACTCAATAAGGATTTGAACTATACTTTAGATCAAATGTACCTAACAGACATATATAGAACAATCTATTCAACAGCAGCAAAACACACATTCTTCTCAAGTGCACATGAAACATACACTAGGTTAGAGAGAAAATTTTTAAAGACTGAAGTGATACCAAATATCGTTTCCAGTCACAATGGTATGAAACTAGAAATCAGTAACAGAAGGAAAGCTAGGACATTCACAAATATGTGGAAATTAAACATCACGCCCCTGAACAACCAATGGATCAAAGAAGAAATTAAAGAGGAAACTTTTCAATGTCAAAATATATAGAAACAGGAACACTACACACCAAAACTAAGGTGAAGTTTATAGACACAGATACCTACATTAAGAAAAAAAAGAGATCTCTAGCAAATAACTTTACGTGCAAGGAACTAGAAAAAGAAGAGCAAACTAAATCCAAATTTGGCAGATGGAGGGAAATAAAGAGTAGAGCAGGGAAAAATGAAATAGAGAATTGATCAGTGCATCCACTGACTGACAAAAGGATAATGGATAAAGAGAACATGATATATATCACCTATCATGGGAAACAGGGGGACTGGATCCACATGGCCCCCTCACTCTCACAGTTTGGAGGGCGAGACAGTGAACAAATAACCAATGAATAAGAAAGTTCATCACTCACTGTGGGAGAGTGAGGAAGGGCATACAAAGGGTGAGGCCCTGAGATGACAGGACAGTGGGGCAAGGGCCCCCTTAGGCCCAACAGGGAGGGGGTCCTGGTGGGGTTGGGAGGGGCATCTGAGCTGGGACCTGGATGCCAAGAAGGACCGGCCATGCAGAGGCTGGTGGAGGGCACCCAGGCAGAGAGCTCGGGGCCGTGAGAAGTGAGCGGAGAAGCAGGAGGAACACGCGGAGAGAAGGAAGAGCCCATCAGGCAGGGCCTCTGAGGTCACCCCAGGAGCTCAGCTTCGCCCACCGAGTGTGGGAGATCTCGGGGGTCTGAGCAGGTCAGTGATGGGACCTGGTGTGATCGTTCGAGCAGCCACTCTGGCCGCCACTGTCCGTCAGTCACTCCAGGGCTCTGTGACCTTGTGCAGGTCACTTAAACTCACAGAGTCCCAATCTTCTCACCTCCAGAGTGGGCATGACAATGTCCCCGGCCTCACAGGTCTCCTTAGAGGCCAGCAGGACCGTCCGCACAGAGCAGTTGGCAGCATGCCCCGGGCCTTCTGAGCACCAAACGGAGCTTTGCTCTTTCCCGTCACCACGTCCAAGGCTCTCGTCCTCCACAAAGACATCACTTGACCTGAACCTGTTGAAACCACAGGTCCCTCTAACCCTATGCACCACCAGTTCCCCCTGCCCTGGGAGCACCACAGCCCCTGATTCTTTCTCCTCCCGTTTCTCAGATGAGGCCCCCAAGGCTGACTGAAGGTCAGGACCAGCCGCGGTCCCCCCGCGGGGAGGAGGCCTGTGGACCAAGGGCCTTGGACGCCAGAGTCTCTGCTCCCACCGCCCCATCACAGGCAGTTCTGCCCACATAACAACACCTTTATTTCTGCGCTGGCCTCCACCCTGAGGGTGTCTGTTAAGCCCCTGTCCAGTAGAGTTTGCCGGGGGAGGTCAGTAGGAGCCTGGTGACAGGGAACAGCCAGGCCCCGCTCTCAATCAGGGCCTTACAAATGGCCTGAGCATCCATCAAAGTCACAGCTCCGTCTTCTGGGTGCCCAGGACGTATAACATGTCCCAATCAGGGCTCAGCAGAGTGGCGGTGAGAGGTAATAATTACCTTGGCAGGTTCCTACATCCAGATTTATGATGACATAAAGAAAAAAATTTAGCTCCAGGCAGTAAATAGGCAGCTGGCCCCTCTGCACTTGTAGAGATCCTAATTACTGGAGTGGGGCGGGTGGGGGCCTCTACCCCACATCTTCCCTGACTGCAACCCTGGGCAAAACCAGGCTGGCCCATTCAATTTCTTTGCTCTAGGCCACCCTGTCCTAGAGGCCACAGGCTCTGACACATTTCACAGCATTTGAAGGTCAGCACCCAGGCCACCGATCACATTTGGCATTGCATCAAGGGATCCCCTGGTTTCCAACACCACCCAGGCAGGCCACGGCGCAGCTACAGACACAGCCTTTGGAGTCAGCCTGATGTAGGTTCAAGTCTGAGCTCTGCCGGGCAAAGGCTATGACTTTGGGTGAGGAAACTGCCTTCCTGAGCCTCCGTTCCCTCATCTCTAAAATGAAGGGGTGGCCCCTACCTTGAAGGGCTGTTGTGTGGATTAAGTAAGAGACAAAGGCTGCAGGCGCTAAACAACAGGCACGTTTACTATCCAGGGGCTTCGGGATTATAAGAGATGGTGACTCTGAGGGCCAGTGATGTCACCGGGACTCTGCTAATTCATTTCAAACATTTTATCTCTAGACTTCGCAACCAGTCCTGCAAGGAGGTAATATCATGTCCCTTCCATAGATAAAGAAACTGAGCCTGCGGCAGTTCAGGGACTCAAGCAAGGTCACCAGCTGGGGGGACGTGGGAGCTTGGCTTGTTAATTCTCGAGCCTGCACTCCTCCTAATACACAGCCCACCCTCCCAGCTCCTCTGAAAGCTCGAGTAAGGCCAGACAGGCAGAACCTCCCTTCCTTCCTCCCTCAGGCCAACATTTCCTAAGCATCAGCTTCACATCCAGTCCTTTGCCAGGCAGTGGATACAATCAGGTGAACACGGAAACACTTCCTGCCCTTGAGGAACTCAGCCTCTGATAGAGGGAGAGGCAGGACCGCTGCCCCGTAGTGCAGAACACAGGCTGACCCTCGTCCTAACACCCTGCATGCTTCTCTCATGCTCTGTATTGCTTTCGAAGGAAATGCCACCAATGGCTGTCTTTCCTCAATGGCCCCAACCCCTCTCCTTCCAATCTCTTTTAAAGCCACTCCCCTGAGGCTGTCACTCCCATCAGTCCATCAACACCTTCCCTGTCAGCAGTGACCCTGGGTCACCTGTGACCTCCCTGTGCTGAATCCAATATCAATCCTCAGTCCTCACCAGACTCAGCAGAGCAGTTCCTCTGACAGTTGGCCAATGGTTCCCCTGAAGGCTTTCTTTCACTCGGCTTCTAGGAAAGATCTCTGGTCTTCCCTTCTCTGTCTCTAAGTTCCTAATGCTGAGGGTCGGTCTTCACTCATCCACTAGAAACCATGGTGATCTCATCCACCCTATGGTTTTAAATATCGACTCTGCACTGACAACTCACAGATGTATAACAACTTCAGCCCAGCCCTCGTTCGTTCCTCCAGGGCCTCCACCAGGCTGCCTGTTCCTGCTCTCGGGGATCTGACCGACCTCACAGGGTTCACATGGCCCAAAGGAGACTCCGCAGCTTCTCCCCAAACCTGCTCTCCCCAAGGCTCCCCCATCTCAGTTCACACACTCATCTCAGTTGCTCAGGCCAAAATCTCGGTGTTACCTTCATCTCCCTCCTTCTGTCATGCCTCACGTAGGACACCCCACATCCAGTCTCTAGCAGACCTAAACCCATCCAGAATCTGACTGCTTCTCCCCACCATCGTTAGGTACAGCTTGGTCCACGCCTCCATAGTGGTTCCCCGGGAGGATCGCTGCAATCCACAGTGGATACATCCTATGCTCAGGTCACACGGGCCAGACAGCCACAAGATCCCCACGCTCCCCAGCTGTGAAGTGGGAAAACCTAGGAAACGTTCTCTATTGGGCAAGGCCCCATGCTCATTTCCCTCATAGCTCCCCAGTAGGGAGAGAATCTACCTGCAATGCAGGAGACCCAGGTTCAATTCCTGGGCTGGGAAGATCCCCTGGAGAAAGGAATGGCAACCCACTCCAGTATTCTTGCCTGGGAAATCCCATGGACAGAGGAGCCTGGCGGGCTACAGTCTCTGGGGTCAAAAGGGTCAGACACAATTTAGCGACTAAACCACAACCACAACCACCATGCTCACTGCACACCACAGTTTCTAGTTCTAGGGAAGAAGGAGAAGATGAATAATGGGAGTGACCAGGGTGTCGCCAAAGGACCCACTTAGGCAGGAGAACAAGAAATGTCAGGGGGTGGCATTTAAACTAAAATCTAAAGGATAATAAGTAACCAGCCATGGAAACAGCCTTTGGTGCCAAGACCTTGAGGCAGAAAAGAGCTGAGCATGTGTGAGGCACAGGCCAAGGGCAACTGTGGCTGGAGTGTAGATGGCTCTAAAATAATTCCTATCCACAGATTCTGCTTGTAATGTGATAAGATGTTCCTGCTGTGGGTGATGGGATCTAAGCGCCCACCCCTTGAACCTGGCCGGGCTGGTGACATCTGCAGAAGTGATGCTACGTGACTCCCGAGGCTCCATCATAAAGGTAATACTGGCTTGGTCAAAATGTTCATTTGGGGTTTTCCTTAACATCATATGGAAAAACCCAAACGAATTTCTTGGCCAACCTAGTATATCCTCCACCTCTCTCTCACAGGATGCCTTCCTGTGAGTGCACCTCCACGGTGTGAAGAATCTGGAGCCGCCCTTAGAAAGGCCGCAGGGAGAGCATGGAGACCCCAAGTACAGCCTAGGAACTCACAACTAACTGACATTGGCGCCAGTTTGCCAGCCAAGTGAGTGAGCACTAGAAAATAATCTGTAGTCCCAGGTGAGCACCCCGCCTCTGCAGCAGGAGGCACAGACCCAGTCCACCAGTTCTGACTTCTTTCAGGGTGTTATTTTTAAAGCTCTGCCTTTTGGGACATTTGGTATGCAGCAAGAGATAAGGAAGGAAGCCCCCTCCTGGCTGCGGGAGCTTGGACCAGACACAACCAGCCTGAGCCCCATTTTTCCCCTGTCAGGATGGGGAAACAGCAGTCCTCCTGGAGTAGAGGTAGGCCAGGGTGAGAGTGTCATGGGAAACACACAGCCTGAGGCCTGCACACAGTAGGTGCTCAGGAAAAGCCGGGGAGGCTCGCGTCACACTGTTCTGTGCTTGAGTTCCTCCAACTGCTCCCTGAGCCCCTCCAGGGCTGGGACCTCACATTTCCTGGGTGGATGCAGTGGCCTCACACTCACTGCTAGCTAACAGGATTTGTCCCCTCATGTTTGGAAGACCGTCCATCTTCCCTGCCCACTCCCACCTCTTCACACGGCTAACAGCCCTGGTCACTGGTCAGTGCAGACCTTCCCCCTGGGGCTCCCCTGCGTGCAAGATCCGTAGGAGCCCCTGTAGTCTGCGGGGCCCCGTGCCTGCAAGTGTCCTCCTGTTTCTGCTGGGGGGAGGGTTCTGAGACATCATGTTTTTTCAAAATCCCTTAGACATTCCAGTGATATTGAAAAGCAGCTCATTTCTATATTCACTATGTCGGCTCAGATGGTAAAGAATCTGCCTGCAATGCAGGAGACCCAGGTGCGATCCCTGGGTTAGGAAGATCCCCTGGAGAAGGGAATGGCAACCCACTCCAGTATGCTTGCCTGGAGAATCCCATGGATACAGAAGCCTGGTGGGCTACAGGGGTTGTGAAGAGTTGGACACAACTGAATGCCTAACACTTTTCACTTTCACTTCATGTCCTGCGGTGGAGATGTGTGCATACCCTCTCTCTCTCTGCCTGTCTCTCTCTGCCTTCATCTCTGTCTCTCTGCCTGTATCTCTCTGTGGCCCTCCCCCTTTCCTCCCCAGTAACAATATGCCAGGACAATCTGTCCCCTCGCAGAGGGACCATCAAGTCACACAGAGCAATATCTCAACACATGTAACCAGATTGCCTGGCCTGGGTTCATAAACAAATGTCCTCACAAAGGCTGTATGTGGCCAAGCCCTGCCTAGTTCAACGTGTGTCCAAAAGCTCTGCTGAAAACAAGGTCCCTTAACAACAAGCATTTCGTCTTTGCAGAAGGACCTGGCAGTCAAAAGCGGGACACGCAGGCAGGACCGCGGGAGGCTGGGCTGGGCCACTCGTGGTTGTGGACCTGCAGGGTACGCGTGACCCGGCAGAGCCTCTGTGTCCTTGTCAGCAGAGGAGACAATAACAGCATCTTTCTTGCTTGGAGGATTCAGAGAAAGGTATAAATTATCAACACGGGAAATGATGCTTCTGTGATGGAAGAGACAGCACCTTCTCATGTGGTCCTCTGGGCAGCCTGGGAGGCAGATGTCTTGAACTCGCTTGGCAAACAGAACCTGAGGGTCAGTGAGATGAGCTGAGGGACCCAGGACACACTTCTTAGTGACAGAGGTGCTGGGACTCCAGTGCTGCATTCACCTCCAAAGCCAGACCGAATAGCCTAAGTGTGCCCACGGAGGGGACTCCAGACCCCTGGGGCCGGTCTGCTGCCAGGGACTCCTGGGTCTCCATGAAGTGAGTTCAGCTGCTCCTCTCTGCCTCAGCCCAGGTGGAGGCTGCAGATCCCAGCAGAGGGCAGCTCCCCATCCCTCATCCGAGGGGCAGAGACGGGGGCTCACAGCAACTGGGGGGGACAGCGGGCTACAGTCTTGTAGCTGCTCCCACATCCAGCGAGCCTAGGTATAAGCTTCTGGAGTCTGGAGCTCCCATGCACCCCTGGGTGACTGACCTCCTGCATTCCATGTGATGTGTCTGCCTCCAAAGGTGAGCGTTCCAGGCCTGCGAGTCCCTGAGCATATCCGTCCTGGGACTGTTTCAAGTTTCAGGGGTGGCCGTGCCTCTGCTCTGCCATTTGCTTCTGACCAGACCCTGAGCCTTGGGTCTGAGCCCTGGGGTCTCACCTCCACCCCCATGGCTTTCTGACCTCCCTGACACTTGCTGGACATTTCCCCATGAAAGTTCATTCCACAGCGGGTCTGGAAACAGGATTAGTTAGCCGGGTGTGTGAGTGGTTACCTCTGCAAAGAAATGTCCTTGGGAAAAATCTGGGTTTGGCCTCTTCTTGCACTCTCTCATGGCACAGGGCCCTTTGTGTCCTTAAGACTTCGTGGGATAAATGGAATATTTGAGGGGTTAGAGATCACATCCTTGGAAGCAATGTAGAGTGGAGGAAAAAGAGACAGAAAAAGAGAACCATTTTCTGGGCCCAGTTCTGCCTCTAGCTCAAAACATGACCTTGGACAAATCCTTTCCTCTCTCTGGCCTCTTTCCTCTGCTGGACCATGAGAGGATAGTAGAAAATGCTCTCTGATGCTGATAGGGGCTTCTCTTGTGGCTCAGCTGGTAAAGAATCCACCCTCAACACAGGAGCCCTGGGTTCGACCCCTGGGTTGGGAAGATCCCCTGGAGAAGGCTGCCCACTCCAGTATTCTGGCCTAGAAAATTCCATGGACATCCATGGGGTCACAAAGAATTGGCCACAACTGAGCGACCTAAGAGTCTGCTGAGATCTGGCTTCACACAGCAGACAGGGGCTGATGCCTGCATGGTTAAAGACCCATGTTCTGGAGTCATTCAGTCCTAATTTCAGTCCTTGCCAACTGGCTCCTTAGTGGTTTCATGATCTTGGGTTGCTTGGTTTCTCTGAGCCTGTTTCCTCAGCTATAAATTGGGTATGATAATAGCGAATAGTCAGTGAGAAGAAGCAAGTAAATCTCTTCACACTGTCTAGTATATAGGAAGTATTCACTAGGTAGCTCTTCCTAGTGATGATGGTGATGATGAAGATGATGAAGATGATGATAATGAAGATGATTAAGGTGATGATAATGAAGATGATGATGGTGGATGATGAAGGTAAAGGTAATAATAATGGTGATGGTAGTGATGATGGCAATGATGCTGAAAACAATGATGGTGGTGGTGATGATGGTGAAGATGGTGGTGATGATGACAATGATGATAATGATGTTGGAGACCTCTGCCCGCGGTTTGACCTGTTGCCAGTTTCTCCACTCAGTGTGGACAGAGAGCAGGTCAGGACCACAGGGATTATCTGTTTACCACCTTCATTTTATAGCTGGAGAAACTGAGAGGCGGAGAAGCTGGTCCAAGGTCACATCTCCCAGTAAGGACAGTGGGGGTGCCGCCCCAGCCCTGGCCCTGGCCTGTACACCACCTCCAGCTGCCAGGCTCCTCCTTGCCAGCCCAGGTGCTCCCCTTGCCTTCCCAGCCCGGCTGCAGCAGCATCTGACCCTCAGTTTTCTTGCTCATCCCAGAAAACTCTGAGTATGAGTCTTCATCACTGGGTGTTAATCATCCTAGAAGCACCCCCCAAACACTTCCCGGGCCACGTGTCCACTCTTTCTTACAATAAACAGATTCAGAGTTATCAATCTGGGTTCACAGGAAAACCCGGGGATCCTGGCAGGATCCATGCCCTCCTACCTCTTAGAAGACTCCTGTGTTCAGGAAGGGGAAAGGTTCTTAGAGGCCAGAGGAGAACAGACTGCATAGCAAGGGGTGGGGGCGAGACCCGCTCAAGGTCACAGAGCAGGTCAGAGGCTCGCAGCCCACTTGTCACCACAGCACCAGTGCACTGCTGAGCCTCAACGAGCCTCTGAGACCCGGTTTCCCAGTGGGGGTCACAGGGTCAAGTTCACCTGTTCCTCACCCACATTCTGCTTCTGAGTATGGAGGCATTGTGGGGTTTCTGTATGGCTCCCCAGCTTCTTCTGGTCACTTAAAAGAAATGACTTTACTGTTTCAAAATGGTCTGTTCTTGTTACAAAAATAATGCCAAAACACAGAGTCTAAAATCTTTAGAATGCACCCCAAGGTAACACTGTTAACATCGTCAGGAACACTCTGCAGCTGCTGCTCCCCTTCAGCCCTCCTGCCCTCTGATGCATTTCCTCCTGCTCTGTCCTGCTTCATACTGGGAGGTGTGGACTATACCAAGACTTGTTCACAGATGGATGTTCATGGGTTTGGACCCCGGAGAGGCCCCAAAGGAGTCCGGAGGGCAGAAGGAAGGGAGTCAGGGTCTCTGTTCCCTGTTCCATCTCTACCTCCATCCGGAACCTCTGAGTGGCTGTGCCCTCCCTGAGACCACAGCTCACTCACCTTCTCCGGAACCTGGTGACTCGTGGTGGGCTGGGAGGTGACTCCCCAGGAGATACCAACGTACTGTTGCCATGAGAGGAATGGATGCTGAAATTTGAAATAACAGAGGTCATTAGAGGAGGGGAGGGGGATAATTTGGTTGGATTTTGAAGGATGAATAGAAGTTCATTAGATGAGCAGTGGAGAAGGTATTACAGGCAAAGGGAGCCTGTAGAGTTTCAGCATGAATGAATTCAGAGTAAACCTTTCAACATCATCCTCAGAACAAGCCTGTGAAAGAAGCTGAGTTATTCCCCACATATCACAGATGGGAAATGAAGGCTCATGGAGGTGAAACTTCTTGTCTCAAAGTCACAGAGTAAGTGGCTAAGCCAAGGTGTGCCCCTCAAGCCTGTGCCTGCTCTTCTTCCTGCCCCATTTTCCTCTGTCACTGTCACCAGGGGACTCATGATCCTGCCAGTTTGGTTCCATGTGATGGACTCAGGCTTGTCTGCATGCTGACCTATTCTCGAGGTGAGCTGGGATAGTAGGGTGGCCAGGCCAACAAGCCCCACAGCGTGACTCATTAACCAATATCCTGCAGCAGAATATCGAGTCCACGGGCAGTGACCTGGGCCTGCAGGCTTCTCCCTGGGCCCGGAGACTGAGCTCAGGTCCCTGAAGTCTCAAGTTCTGTCCCAGGGCTGCAGGCGGGAGGGACTCAGAGATGCCAGCAGGATGCCAGCAGGACAGGATCTGCTGGGGACTGGGACCTGAGTCTTTTCCTGCTGGCAGGGCCAGGGAGAGTCCCATCCACGCCCTAGGTCAACCCTTCTCTCGTTCAGCCTCTTCCCTGCTCACCACCCTCTGCCTGGACGTCTCAGACCTAGGAAAGAACGTCATGGCTGCCTCCTCCCAGAAAGACCAGAACAGGGAGTAAACAGATGAAAAACAAAGAATGATGTGTACGCTCTCCAAGGTCCTGCCCTCTGGGTTCTTTGTAGACTATGGACAACCTGGATGGACCCTGAGGGGCAGAGGCAGGGATGAGGCTAGTTCCTAAGAAAGATGAGCTCACCTGGCTGCCAGCCTGGTCACTGCCTGCGTCCTGTGTGGGACACGGCTTCCTCATTCTTGCACCCAGGCTCTGCCCACCCTCGCCCAGGTTCCAACAATATGGGGCTGCTGCTGTCTTCCCAGATCCACTGCCATCACTTCCGCTTCCCTCAGGATTCTGCTTCCCGCCACCGGGGCCTCTCAACATAGCTTGTACAAGGGGCAGGGGGTCAGAATGGGGGTGATAAGATGGAGTCCCTTTCACTCTCCAGCTCCTCCCCGACCTGCCATGTCCCCCGCTTCCCTTTCATATTCCTCACTCCCTAGTTTCAGGGGACAGTCTCTCCCCTTGTCATCCATCTGCCCTCTACGCTGGAAGTGCCACCAGGAAGGGCAGGGATTGGATCACTTTTTGTTCAGAACCCGTGAACAGTGCCTTGAACAGAGCCTGGCATGTAGTAAGTCCACGATAAACATTTTTTGTGACAAGTGAATGAATAAATGTGAAGCTCTCCCAGTTAAGTGAGGGCACCCAGGAGAGGAAGAGCAGCAAGCCCCCCACTGTGGTTACATGGGTGGTTTGAGGAGGTGTCCTGGAGGCGGGGACCCAGGCAGCACCCCGGAGGAGGCTTGGATAAACACTCCCCGGCAAACTCACCCACCCTCTCTGTTCATCGACATTCTCCTGAGCACCTCCTGTGCTCCAGGCCTTGAGAGAGGAGTCAGTGCTGGGCCCAGCAGACCCTGCCACTCCCAAGAAGCTCTCTCCAGAGGGAGGGAGACAGGCCTGCCCCCAGGCTTCTAGATCAGGGAGCTACAAGTCAAGGATCCATGCAGTGGCTCCTGCTGGGCCCCTGGGGTTATAAATTACTTTCACTTCATGATTCACCTGGTGGGGGTTATTGCTTCCACCTGACAGGTGGGGGAACTGAGGTTCAGGCCTCCTGACACCAAACCCCATGGGCCTCCTCCAAAACCTCTTCCTATCTGGGTTTCTGATTCACTATCACTTTCTGACAGCTGAGCTGGGTGCTGGAGTCACAGACATGGATAGCATGGGTGTAGCCATAAACCTGCCTTTCCCAGCATAGGGCTTCCCTGGTAGCTCAACTGGTAAAGAATCTGCCTGCAATGCAGGACCCAGTTTGATTTCTGGGTTGGGAAGATCCCCTGGAGAAGGGATGGCCATCAGTTCTAGTATTCTTGGGCTTCCCTGGTAACTCAACTGATAAAGAATCTGCCTGCAATGGGGGATACCTGGGTTCGATCCCTGGGTTGGGAAGATCCCCTGGAGAAGGGAATGACTACCCACTCCAGTAGTCTTGCCTGGAGAATTCCATGGACAGAGGAGCCTGGCGGGCTATGGCCCATGGGGTGGCAAAGAGTAGGACATGACTGAGCAACTTTCACTTTCACTTTTCCCAACACAGCTCAGAGACAGGGAGGTATGACCTAACTGACCCAGAAGACAGTGGGGCTCAGTGGACCAGCCTTGGACGCAGGGCCTCTCCTGTCTTCACCATCTCAGTGGAAGCCTGGTTATAACTGAACAAATGAATGAACAAACGAATGAATGAGTGGGAAGATTGATAAATCCTGTCTTGGGCCAGGGGAAGAGACTCCATGAAACTAGGAACCTGAATGACTGTGCCCCTGCCTTACTGTGTGACCTTGGCCAAGTCTCTTGCCCTCTCTGGGCCTTCTGAAGAACAAGTGAGTTAGTCCAAAAGACCATAACCACTCAGGCTCTGGGCTTCCTCTGTTTGAGGCAAGAGGAGGAGCCGAAAGACCCCGGCTGGCTGGTTCCTGCACTGACTACAGGTGTCAGCCCAGGCACCATCCAGGATTCTAGGGGGACCGTGCACCCTGGAGTGGAACTGCTGGGACCACTCTGATGAGGATGCATGATGTCAGCAGCAGGACACCAGGGAGGCCAGGCTGACTCATGGTCAGTGCAGTTATAATCTTGTGCCCTAGAGAGAGACACACGAAAGACGGGCAAGGGCTGGTATAAAAGCTGGTGTCCCAAAGTGCTCTTCTGAGTCTCTTTACTTAAACTATCTTATTTAATCCCAGCAATATCACAGATAAGTCAGTCTGTTCGTTAAGACTCTTTGGTCAGAGATGAAATCCAAAGTGCTCAAACTAAAGAGGGAGTTTTGTCCCATAGAACTGGCATGACAGAGGTAGATTTTCTTCAGGCATGGCTGGATCCAGGGGCTTTTATAAGAGCACTAGATCTCTTTTTTCTTACTAACATGTCTTAATTTTCCTTCTGTCTGTGATGGGAGTTGGATGGACCTTTCTCTCCCTTCACTACTGGAATTCTTCACAGGGAGGGGAGGGAAGGAAGGAGACATAACCACCAGCAGCTCCAAGCTTGCATCACCCACTCCGGAACTCCAGAGAGGAAGGAGCCAGTCTCTCCCAGGGGCCAGGTATCAAATCCTGGCAAGGATTCTGATTGGCCTGATTTGGGTCACAGACCCATACTTCGAACCAGTCACTGTTTCCAGAAGTTGGGATGTTAGCATTGGTCTGGCTGGGCCATTAGCTATCTCTAAGGATAGGAGGTGAGGTGGGGGCTGTCATTAGTAATCTTGTCTGAATCTCACAGCCTGGGGAGTGCAGAAGGCTTAGTTTCCGAAAGAAAGGGGGACTACACAGAGAAAGGGCAGACAATGGCGAGGTGACAAAATGTCATGTCAGTGACAGTAGACATTATTAATCCCACTCTACAAAGAAGGAAACTCAGTCTTAAAGAATCTAAGTAATGCTAGTAGACTATTAGGTAGCAGAACAAAAGCTCAAAAGGCTCTTCACTGCTAATCACTAAGCTAGGGCTTCCCATGGACCCCACTTCTGCCACACCTCCTCCTCCCCACACACCTGAGTTCCAAAAGGTTTAAACTGATAATTGCAGGCAGAGCAGGATGGTTCTCAAAGCTCCGGCACTCAGGAAGGCCCTGGAGCTTCAAATCTAATCTTCATCATGGGTTTAACTTGAAGTTCCCTTTTCCCCTTCAACTGCGGTGCACAGGGCGCTCTGCCCTTGGCAATTTTTTTGTCAACTAAGCAGGGCTGAGACGGGGTGCGTCAAAGAGAATAGAGACCAGGTCAGCATTGCCAGGGGCGAGATTAGCGGGGAAATGCTGGGAGCTTTAAGGCGGCTGAAGTGCGAGCTGTCTGGCATTCAAGCACATTCTCTAGTGGAAACAGTTCACAGCACTCAGACACAACCAGAGCCTCCCCAGTCCCTCCTTCCCATCCCAACCTGTCGGTTTCATTTAAAGGATATTCCATAGCACGTCACAGTCGAACCTCAGTCCAAACCCTTTCTTTTTACGGAAGAAAAAGCATAGCCCTGAAACACCCAGACACCCATTCAAGGTCAGAGAGTGAGTTAAGGGTGAAGTAAGAACTGCCCAGCAAGTGCCCACTGAACACCAGACATTGCGGTGGGCACTTTGATGCTTGACTTAATCCAAGCCTCAATCGTGATGATTCCCTTTCATTCATGGGGAAACGGAGTGTCCGAAGGTTACCTGTCTTTCTCAGCGTCACACAGCTAGGAAGTGACAGAGCTGCTTGTGAATGGATTTGCTTGGTATAAAAGTCAAGTCCTGAGCCACTGTGCTGGTCATTTGTCCAGTCACCTCTTTGCTCTCCCCTTAATGACCACTATCTGTGTGAAGCTGGATGCCTGCAAATGGCATTTCCCAGTTTCTCTGGAACACTGGTCCTAGTGAGCTTCAGACAAAATGGGAAGTGCTGGGAGAAGCCTGGGAAGTCGGAGGTGAGAGACCCTGTTCATCTCTCCTTCTGTCATGTTGGTGGCCAGCAGCTCTTAGGGACTTCAGTGACGACGGCAGCAGTTGCAGTGGTCGTATCTCCGCCAGGAGCAGCAGCAGGGGCAATTCTTCTCCTGGGGCTCCCCCAGCCGTGGGCGGCAGTCGATCCTAACTTCCTAAGCCCTGGTTTCCCTTCCCTTCTCTTTCTGTGCCTTCACCCTGTCAACGCTTCCATGGCAGAGAGGACCCTCCTCTCTGTGCAATTGCTCTTGGAGGTTCTGTTTTCCTAAATGAACCTTAGGTTTGCCTGAGATGCAATCTCAATTGAAGGCAAGACTCGGGTAGACCAAGTGGCCACTGCACTTGACCTTAAGTGTTGATTTCGATGACAAGAGTATGGGGTGTGATGGCTACCTCTAACTGTTCTGGAAAGAAAAGGACAAGCTCAGTACTTTAAACTCTAAGATCAAAGTATCCTCAGAGAACCAGAGATTTAGGAAGGCCCTAAGGAAATGTCCTACCTCTTATAGTCACAGGCAAGACACAGCTGAAAATCAGGTCCCAAATTTCATCCAAAGCACATTGCAATCCAGTCCTGCCGATGAGAAACCACAATAGAAGTTGAACTTGACTCATAGCCTTGGTCAATCCCGTGTGTGAAATCAACAAGGCATTGACTAAAAAAGAGGAATCCTGAGAACTGGAAGGAGAACTCAGATGAATCTGAGAACCTTGAACCACAAACTCTCCCCAAGCTTCCTTTGCCATCTATGGCAGATGCTGCTCTCATTTAGGAAAGGTAATCTCCCCTTTCCTGGAGACCCCATAATGCTAAAAGATATTGATTTGAGAACTCCTGCCCTGCTCTTTACATTTTCCATTTGACTTGCCTGTGTGTCCTGTGCAGAAGGCGTATAGAGCTTGGAGAAGAGTTATGAACTATTATGAACTTACTCCAAATGCATCTGCTATTCCAGATGTGGTATCTCTCCTAAAGGAGAAAATCACCTAGCTCCTGGCACCCTATATAGCTGGTGTTCTGGCCACTACCAGAAGGAGTTTGCTTTAATTCAGCAGGAACGGCAGGAGGCTCTGTCTTGCCTCAGAGCTGTACCAGCTCTCCTGCTAGGATGGATATAGACTAGAAGGATGGATCTAGACTAGAAGGATGGATCTAGACTAGAAGGATGGACCTAGACTAGACTCACTGACTCAGCCTGTCAAGTAATATTGTGCTCACTTGCCTGACTGATGACATCATGCAGATCAAACCTGCTGGGTAGAAAGTGGACAGCATCCTAGAAGCTTTAATAAGATGTACACATAGCAGATGGAGAAGGAAATGGCAACTCACTCCAGTATTCTTGCCTGGAGAATCCCAAGGACAGAGGAGCCTGGTGGGCTACAGTCCATGGAGTTGCAAAGGCTCAGACATGAGTGAGCAACTAACATACACACATAGCAGATGGTGGGACTTCACACCATCAAATTCAGAGGCCAGACCCCTACATGAAGTTCCTGGGGTCCAATACTGTGGAGCATGTTTGAATATTGCCTCTATAGGGACAGGTAACTTGATTCTCCTCATACTGTCTTTCACCAAGAAAGACACACATTTGGTAGAATTTTCTGGATTTTGGAAGCAACATCCCACACCTGTAGCATGTGCTGCTCCAAACATTTTTTACTGTCTTTGAGTAGGGTCCAAGGCAAAAAGGACCCTGTAGAAAGTCTAGACTGCTGTGTGACTAAGGCCTTGTGATCAAGCCTCTAATGATTTCCCAAATTGTCTGTGACAGATGGAGTAGCTACAGAGCCTGGCCCAGCAGCCCAGACCCTCAGGGTATTGGAGTAAATCTTCACACCCTTCCAAAGACAGCCTCCACAGAGCACCAGGTGACCATAAGATACTCGCATCCCATCATGAGACAGGTGTTATCTGATCCGCTGAGCCATAAAGTTGGACATGCATGACAGTAAATCATTACCAAACGGAAATGGCGTCAAATTCATACTCCAGCAGACCTTGAAAGCATAGATAGATTGCCAGTACAAGTGGTTCAAGCTCTCCCAGGACCTGCTTCTTCACTGCCCCTGTTCCCTTCACCCACGCTGATGACCCCACATGAGGCTTCCGATGACCAGTCAAATGGCAGAGAGCAACTAAGCTCTGGTTGCGAGATGGTTCTACCAGATGTCCTGTACATCTGTGGAAGGGGACTTTGCCGCTTTTCAGGCCCACACAGGAATATCCCTGAAAAACAGCAAGGAAGGAAAATCTTCCAAGGGGTCAGAATGTGGAGCAGCCTGGGAAGACAGACAGCCAAAGGTGAAGATTATAGGGGTTCACAGGTCATCTCTAGTAGGTTGGAGAGATAATTAGAATCATAGAAAGAGCAAGATTGGAGATTGGAGGAAGTACAGAGATACTCTGAATATTCATTGGAAGTTGAAGCTGAAACTCCAATACTTGGGCCACCTGATGTGGAGAACTAACTCATTTGAAAAGACCCCGATGCTGAGAAAGATTGAAGGTGGGAGGAGAAGGGGACGACAAACGATGAGATGGTTGGATGGCATCACCAACGGAATGGACATGAGTTTGAGTAAACCCCAAGAGTTGGTGATGGACAAGGAGGCCTGGTGTGCTGCAGTCCACAGGGACACAAAGAGTCGGACATGACTGAGCGACTGAACTGAATCGAACTGAACAGAGATACTCAAACACAGCTCCGTCCTTGCCCTGAGGGGGCCCCCAGACTCAGCTAAGAACAGTGGGCACGTGATTTGGCCAGGCAATACTCTAAGAGGGACAATGCACGAGTGAACACAGCCCCGCTCTCCAGGAGCTACACATGATAAATGTCAAGAAGTAGCTTTACCTACTTTCTGCACGTGATCTTATGTATATGATGATGCTACACTATGAAAGAAACTGAGGCCCGGGGGCCTAAGTGGGTGGTCCCAAGAGCAGGTAGGACTCATTTCCAGCTGAGTCCTGATCCCCTGTCCTTCGCTCCTCAGCCTGTGTGGGCAATGACATTTCCCCGGCGTGTGGGTATCACTTATACGTGAATGCCTGATGAACTTGACCCTTTTGACCCTTCCACTACCTCTCAAGTCCTGTGCCATCTCTGCCTGCGGGAGCTGCCTGGGATCAGGGACCCTGTGCTGCACCCCCCGCTCACTCTCATGACAGCTCTGCCAGGGGTGTATCATCTCCATTTTCAGCAGAAGAAACCTAGTCTCAGAGGATGCCTGAGAAGCCAAGGGGCAGAGACAGAGACACAGTTGTAGGGACTGGACTCTCCTCCAGGCCGGCCACCCCTGGACAAGGATGCCCCCCGAGTCCCTTACATTCCACGGGCCGGCACTAGACTCTCAGGTCCCTGGCACCGCCTACGAGCCCAGCAGTACTGGCTCCCGCCTGTCCCCGTCTCCCCTGCCCACCTGTCCCAGTTGCTGGGCGCTTGGCTCCTCCTCAGACATACCACGGCCGTCCCTCACTCTCCCTGCAGCCTAGAGGGCCCCCACCCTGCCCCGGCACCCCCACTATCTCAGTTTCTCACCTGGTTCTGGTCTCAACTCCAATACGCCACTCCAGAGAGCCCACCCGGAACGCTGCCCCAAACACAGCCCTCCCTGCAGTCCGCTCCCTGAGCCCTGGCCCTGCCGTTCTCCTCAGCCTTTGTCATCACGTGCTGATGTTCCTCGTCTGGTTTTCGCTGTCCTAGATTGGGTCCCCCAGAAGCAGCACTTGGGAGAAGGCAATGGCAACCCACTCCAGTACTCTTGCCTGGAAAATCCCATGGACGGAGGAGGCTGGTAGGCTGCAGTCCATGAGGTCCTGAAGAGTCAGACACGACTGAGCGACTTCACTTTCACTTTTCACCTTCATGCATTGGAGAAGGAAATGTCAACCCACTCCAGTGTTCTTGCCTGGAGAATCCCAAGGAGGACGGAGCCTGATGGGTTGCCATCTATAGGGTTGCACAGAGTCGGACACGACTGAAGCGACTTAGCAGCAACAGAAGCAGCACTGGAGAGGAGGATACGCGGCAAGTATTTAAAGGGGAGGTGACGCAGCTCTGCTAGGGACACAGGGAAGTCAGACAGGGAGAGACAGGAGTTAAACCAGCTGTCATGGCAGGTTCCTGGTGTTTGTCCCCAGGGGGCCCCTGGCAGACGGTCAGACACAGCTTAAGGACTATCCCACCTGAAGGGCGAGGGAGCTGAGGCATTTACACCCCAACCCTGGAGAGTCGCTGGTTGAGAGCTGCTGCCAGGGGCTGTCAGTTCCCTGGCACATCTGACCTGCCAGCCACTCAGGCCAAGTCCATTCTATGAGCCTTCCTTCTCAGACTCCAGGACCTGACTGTCCTGCACTAGCCTTTCCCAGGACTCTTGGGCACAATCAGGTATCAACACAATGGGAGGAAGCCACAGGAACACCTGGGAATGGGGTGGAGGTGTAGGGAACCCAGGACTAGGAGAGGGAGATGCTGGCAGGAGCCAGACCGACACCCTCAGGCCATTCTAAGGGTCACAGCTCCTGCTCTCTCACATGTCACCTGGAGGCTGCGTGACCACGTGCAGAGCCCCCACTGCAAATCAGGGAAGCTTGAGTAAACGACCCCCAGACCTCCTCCCCCAGCTCCCGGCCTCCGTCGTGGCTCTGGCATCTCTTGTCCAGGACCACCAGCTCCTCCAGCGCAGGCCTGAGTCTTGCTGCTTGTGTTTCTCTTCTGTCCAAACTTCACTGCAGCTTCGGCTGGACCCCACTTGGAGGGAGGCGAGGCCTTAAAAGGTCACAAGGAACTGTGACCCTTTTAAAATCATGAAAGCAAAACCCCCAGGACTGCAAGGTGTGTGTGTGTGTGTGTGTGTGTGTGTGTGTGTGTGTGTGTGACAGCAAGATGAATCGGAAAGTCACAGCCCCAGCGTCCATCAGCTGATGGGAACCAAGTGGTCATCATCCCCAAACACTCAGAGGGACCAGATCTGCCAAATGAAAGGGCCGGTAGGGAGTCCAGGCCACCAGCCCTGAGCCTCCTGGTTCTTAGCTCTGAAGTCTAAAGTGCACAGAGGTGGAGCGAGCACCCCAGGTCACCAGCCAGGCAGCACCAAGCCTTAGACCAGAACCTGGGCTCCAGACTCCTGTCCTGAGTGCTTCCACCAGGCCCGTTGCCCCAGAGGCCGGCTCTCCAGCTGCTCCAGACTGGCCCACTGCCCCTCGGTATCTTCTGCACCAAGTGGAGCCAAGTCTGCATCTGATTAAATAACCACGCAGGGGCGACTCCACGGTCCCCAAGGGGATGCTCCATTTGCATGAGATGAGTGACGCTCCCCACACTCCCTTCAGGGCTTAACAGGAGGGAAATTCAAGTTCACAGCAGTCTCTTTTTATACTTCAAGAACATTGCCTACGAGAACCAACTGGAATTTTCTGTACTTAATGCATAATAACCGGTTATATGAATCTAAACTGTCCCTGTAAACCTGTATTAAATGCCCAGAGAGAAAATGAAAGTTTTAGTCGCTCAGTCATGTCCAACTTTTTGGCCACCCTATGGAGCCTAGCCAGCCAGGCTCCTCTGTCCATGGAATTTGCCAGGCAAGAATACTAGAGTGGATAGCCGTTCCCTTCTCCCGGGGATCTTCCCAACCTAGGGATCAAACCCAGGTCTCGTGCATTGCAGGCAGATTCTTCAAAGTATTTAGGACATTTAAGTAATGAATTATTAGCACAAAACCCCTGCTACTCTGTGTACTTCATTTTCTCCCCTGCAGCCCACCCTCCTCTCCACCCCTCCCCACCACAACCCACCCTCCAGACAGCAGCCTCAGGATCTTTCTAAAATGCACACCCCACTAGATTTCTCCAGGGTTTTCTGTCCCCCAGGACTCTCACTACACTCAGGGTCAAGGTCAAAGCTCTTCACATGTCTCCTGCGGTCCCTTGGGATCCAGCCCCCACTACCTCCTCCATCTTCTCAATCCTTGGTCACCCCCAAAACCATGATCTGCCTGGGCCACAGGGACCCACTTGACATCGTGCTAACACATGTCTCTCACTTATCTCTCCCAGACCTTTGCACAAGCAGGTCCCTCTGTCCTGAGACCCCCCCCCCCTTCACTGGCACTTCCCCCAGGGCCTCCAGGTCTCTGCAGAGATGGCCCCTCCCAGGGAGACCTTCCCTGAGCTCCCCCCCTAGCCCCACGTGCCTGTCTTCGTGCAACTGACCCCCAGAATGGAACAACCCAGTTCTCCATTTTGGATGAGAGTTGGACCATAAAGAAGGCTAAGCATCGAAGAATTGATGCTTTTGAACTGTGGTGTTGGAGAAGACTCTTGAGAGTCCCTTGGGCTGCAAGGAGATCAAACCAGTCAGTTCTAAAGGAAATCAATCCTGAATATTCATTGGAGGGACTGATGCTGAAGCCCAAGCTCCAATACTTTGGCCACCTACTTCGAAGAGCCCGACTCACTGGAAAATATCCTGAACCTGGGGGAGATTGAAGGCAGGAGGAGAAGGGGGTGCAGAGGGTGAGATGGTTGGATGGCATCACTGACTCAATGGACATGAGTCTGAACAAGCTCCAGAAGATGGTGAAAGACAGGGAAGCCTGGCATGCTGCAGTCCATGGGGTCACAAAAAGTCAGACATGTCTGAGCGACTGAACAATAGCTCCCACAACTGACTAGGAGCAAACTAGCGGCAGGGGCACATCTCACTCACCTCTGCAGCCCGAGCACCGGCTTTAGGCCTGACCCATTCAGGGCTTCAGTGACATTGACTGAGGGGCAAAAACATCAGGCTGGCAGACCACAGAGGTGCCATGTGTCCCAGTGGTTAGACTGCGTGTCTGGCCCCATTCATCACTCACCAATACCCTCGTCTGTTCAGGCTGTGGCCATCAATGGTGGGGATCCCCTCTTACCAGGAAAGGCATTCCCAACTCACCTCTGGGGAGTGGTTTTTATTCGCCTAAACCAGGTAAGGTAATTTCATATCCTCGGCCAATGATTATTCTAGGCGTTGCTATGTTCCACCCAATGAAATACAAGCAAATCCATCTTGCACAAGGCTTCTAGCAAAGATTTCCTTTTCTAAATAAAAGAGACAGACTCAGTTGATACAACTCTTCTGCTGTGCCCAAATTATTTCTGCTACCTGCTAGCCACACATGATGTCTGGCTGGAGCTGCAGCAGCCATTTCATGACCATGAGGCTACCAACTCAAGGACAAGAAGCCTCATATACTAAAGAAAGCCGAACAGAAAAATTCTGAGTCCTGCATGGCATCATGAACACCTGAACCAGGGCCAGTGGTCACCCACATCTAGACCTCTCTTCAGGTGAAAAAACTGTTTTCTTGAGCCACTATTAGACAAAGTTTCCATTACTTGAAGTCAAACACAATTGTAACTGATACAGACAGACTTGGACTCAAGTCCCTTCTCTGATACTGATGAGCTGTGACCCTGAGTAAGACAGATAACCTATCCAACCTTTTCAAGTTTCTGAAAATGCACTTTATTCACCTGCTAGAATGGAGTTGATGGTTTCTCCCTCACAGGTGTTCTCCATGAGGGAGGACTGATGCTGCCTGGGTCAATGCAGAGACTGGTACAATAGGAAAAACTGCTAAATGTATCAAGAGCTCACCATGTGTGGACATGGATCTAAGCCATTTGTATGAATCATCTCCCTCAATTCTTATCACCTTCCTGTAAATAAGTGCTAATATTAACATCCTTTTTTTTTGTTTGCTTACAGATGAGAAAAACAAGGCACAGAAGGGTGGAGTCACCTGCTCTGGGAAACACAGCAAGTGGCAGAGAGGAGATGTGACCCAGGCAGTCAGATCCCAGAGCTCACACTCCTAACCATCGTGCTGTGCTGGCCTGGTGCAGAGTAGGTGCTCAATGGATGCCTGCTGACCAGATGAATGAACGCATTGAGACAAGTGTTTGTTTGGCACAAACCACTGCCTTGGTTTGTGAGGGGCTCCTAAGGAGACCCTGAACCCGGAGGCCAGTGGGCAGACCCCCTGAGCCCACCCTCCAACACCCTACACATACCCCCACTCCCACCCACACCTATCTCCACCCCAACCCTTAAACACACACACCTCCACCCCCCACCCACACCCCTACACACTCCACCCCCCAACACACACACCCTTAAGGCTGTGTCTCCTCCAGGCTCACTGACCCTTAAATGTGTCACTGGCCCATCTCAGTCCTCAGACACTTTCTCATTCCACCTGTGATTGAGACAACACATTGGGTCTCATATTAACTTTTATTGCTTATTGATTTTCTCTGCCTTGTCTCAGCCATGTCCATTTTTATCTGCTTAAAGCAGAAGAAGTCATTCAGTGGGAGAAGCAAGAGAGTGTACAAACAAGGACCTCTATTAATGGGGTCATTGTCCTTGACGGGGGAAGAAGGGGCCCACCCTTCACACTGGCTAAAAGAGCCTGAGGAGGGGGCTGCCACCCTCTTCACCCAATGAAGTCCTGGGTCTGAGATGGGGTGTCATCTGGGGAGACAGAGGAGGAGGCCCTGAAGGTGGCTGCAGGGGTGTGTCCGAGTGGAACTCAGGGAAGGTTGGGGTGGGCACCTCAGCAGCAGTCACACCTGGGTGGGGAGTGGGGTCTGACAAGGAAGGAAGCAGGAGGACAAGACAGAGGCAGGGCCTGATGGAGGCAGAGACTCCGAGCTGCTCTCAAAGAGCCCGGGGCCTTGTTCACCCTCCCTGCCCCACTGAAGAATGTGTTCTGGTCTGGGCCAGGCAGGGAGGACATGGCTGCCCACCCACCAGTTGAGTCCCAGTCCCCAACACTCCTCTTGAAGTTGGGCTTGTTGGGTGGTTGAACTCTGCATACTGCCAGAGAGAGGCTCTGGAAGAGAAGGCATGAAGCTGCAGTGTGGAGGCCTGGGCTCACCTCTGGGTCCCCCATCTCACCTCCTTGAACTGCATTTTCTCCTCTGTGAAGGCAGGAAAATACCCCTGCCTCTGGGGGTATTGGAGAGGGCAGGGCATGAGGTCTTAACAAGAAGCAGTTCACACAGGGGCTGGTGCAGATGGGACTCAATAAGGGCAACTGTGACAATGATGGAGATGGTGATGGTGATGATGGTGGAGATGATGATAGTGGCAATGGTCTTGATGGTTTTATTAAGTTAGGGTTCTCCAGAGACGCAGAACCAATAAGGGGTATCTGTGTGTGTGTGTGTGTGTGTGTGTGTGTGTGTGTGTGTGTGTGTGTGTGTGTGTGCACGCGCGCACATGCACACACGCATGAGTGAGTGTAAAGAGAGAAAGCCTTTAAGGATTTGGCTCACGCAGTTGCGGCAGACAGACTGGCAGACTGGAGACCTGCGGAAAAGCCTGTGTCACCGCTCGAGTCTGAAGGCCCATCTGCTGGCAGGATTCCTTCTTTTTTGCAGAAGCTCACTCTTGTTTCTCTTAAGACCTCCAACTAATTGGCTGAGACCCATCACGTTAGGGAGAGTGACCTGCTTTACTCAAAGTCTCCTGATTAAATGTAAATCTCATCTAAAATCTTCTAGACTAGCATCTGACCAAATATCTGAGCACTACGGCCCAGCCAAGTTGACACACAAAATGAACCATCACCATGGTGGTGATGATGATGGCAGAGACAACAGTGCTGATGATGACGACCTATGACTCGAGGAGAAGGCAGAGAAGCAGGAAACACCTCTCGAGGCCCTCATCCTTGTAGATCTTCAGACCTCTTTCCTCCCGCTGCTCCTCACTCAGCATTCTCATTTTGGGGTCTCAGAAGACACCAGGAGGGGCTTCCCAGATGGTGCTAATGGTAAAGAACCGACCTGCCAATGTAGAAGACAAAAGAGTTGAGATGCAGGTTCAATTCCTGGGTCAGGAAGATCCCCTGGAGGAGGGCCCAGCAACCCACTCCAGTATTCTTGCCTGGAGAATCCCATGGACAGAGGAACCTGGCAGGCTATAACCCATGGGTTGCAAAGAGTCAGACATGACCGAAAGGACTAAGCATTCACAGACACCAGGACATCTTGGAAACTCAGAATTGAGGAGTCTCCTTCTCAGGATTTGGCCTCCCAGCCCCTCTGCTTGCCCTGCTTAGTAGCAGCTCATGCTCCTAAGCCGTCAGTGGCCCCTTGCTTCGCAGAGCTTCATTGCCAGAGGGTGGCCACAGGGAGGCAGGGCTGGGAGCCAGTTTCACTCTTTCTCTCTATTTATGGACGTAACTCATTTCCACCAGGAAAGTGGATGGTGCTGACAATCTATAGAGATACCACGAGTGTCCCCACAACTTGTATTGCACTCCACATCACCTTCTATGTAGGAGAAGATGCAGGAAGTCTCTGGCTCCTCTGAATTCCCTCAAGAAGGACTTGGGGGAAAAATTAGCTACCTCTAGGTATCAGCCGCGGAGAAGGCAATGGCACCCCACTCCAGTACTCTCACCTGGAAACTCCCACGGATGGAGGAGTCTGGTAGGCTGCAGTCCATGGGGTCGTTAAGAATCGGACACGACTGAGTGACTTCGCTTTCACTTTTCACTTTCATGCATTGGAGAAGGAAATGGCAACCCACTCCAGTGTTCTTGCCTGGAGAATCCCAGGGATGGGGGGAGCCTGGTAGCCTGCCATCTATGGGGTCGCACAGAGTCGGACACAACTGAAGCGACTTAGCAGCAGCAGCAGCAGGTATCAGCCGCTATTCTACTTTCCAGGGAATGTCTTAGAGTAGAGACTGGGGAGGTGTGGGCAGAGTGCTTCAGGTGGAACCCAGCATGGCAATTAAGGCGCAGCATCCTTGGCTTGTAGTGAGAGACCACTGCAGCTCTGCCCTGAGATCAGGTTTGGCTTCCCTGATCTAATTAGCACTGTGGATAATTAAACTCTACACCCAAACACAGGCCTGCTCCACAGAGAGCGCTTCAGCTCTCCTATTGCTTAAATATGAGATGGTTCCTCTCCTCAAAGACCAGAACCAGGGATGCAAAAACCAGAGACAGAACTGTAATCACCAGTCTGATTACTCAGCATGAGTTAATAAAAATTAAATCAAAAACCAATCTCCCCACAAACAAAATAATTGAAAACACTCTGAGTCGTTTCTTTATTCCTGCTCTATTTAAAGGAACAAGGGCATTTTCATCCTTTACTTCTTTCAGGTTCTCACGGTTCCACTTACTTATTAAGGTCCCTGGCTGAGCACCTACTTGTAACAGGCACATGCTGGGTGCAGGAAGGAGAAATAAAGAAGTCAGACAAAGTGCCCACCCTCCCGGGGCTCACAGTTCTTGAAGGACAAGGCAACAGTCACACAGACAAGTGTATCTAGATGAAGCCAAGCTTGCCGTGTACAGGAGGCAACAGGGAGGATACTAAGGGGGACTAACTCAGGGACTGACATTTAACTTGAGACCTGAAGGAGCTGATTACATGAAGGTCGGAGGGCAGAGTGATCTATGGAGCAGAACTGCATGTGCAAAGGCCCTGGGGTGGGGAAAAGGGTGTCAGAGGGACAAAGCAAGGGCCCTGGGGCAGAGTACTTGAGTAAGAAGAGAACCTGAGTGGGGGAGGAGGCAGCAGCTGGACCCCACAGGACTCATGGCTTTGGTCAGCAGAACTGAGTTTATCTGAGTTTCTTCAGGTGATATTAAAGGGTTTTAAGCAAGGGTGTGGCCTGATCAATTTGGAGCTACTGCTAACACTGACTGACATGATAGAGGGGGCCTGATTATCTCCTCCCAACTCCATCCTCAGGAAGGTCTGCAGCCATTGCATGGAGCAGCCTGGACCCATCTAGAAGAGAGATTGCAACCGAATGTGTGGAAGAGACAGAGATGGACCTACAGCTATGAAAGCCACTGGGGAATCCTTGGAAATCGGACAGAGATTTGGACCTCCCTGGGACTCAACCCAAGAGTATTGAGGTCCTAAGGGCCTCCTAGATGTCTGGGACAAGACCCCCTCACTCTGCAGAGCCTTCCAGTGCAGACCAAGTATGTGGACAACCTGACCCTCTGTGTTTGACCTGAAGGATTCACCTTCTCCCCAAGCAAACCCATCTGTCCTGGGGAGCCATGGGAGGGCAAATTGCTCCCCCAGACTAACCTGGCATAGTGTGGGCAATTAGAGAGAGCAAGGAGAGAACAGCATCAGACAGACCTGGACAAGGCCCCACCATCAGTCTAATTGTGCAGATGTGGACAAAACTCTCCCCTCCCTTGAGCCTCAGTTTCTGCATCTGTGAAATGGATACAATGTCTACTCGCCTCCTGGTTGCATTTTCCTATTCAAAGTGAGTGCACACAAACATACACACACACACACACACACACACACACACAATCATATAATAAAAAATGAAATAGAACCCAAGTTACCTTATGATCCTCTAGACTGTCTAGCCCTGCTCGCTGAGTGCCCAGAACCAGGGCTAGGGATAAGGGATGGACAGCAGAAAAGGTGGCAATTTTCAGCCTGGAGAAAAGTTTGTCCACAAAAGAAGTTTTTCAGCCTTGAAAATATTTCAGTTGCATGTTGGATGTTGGATATTTTGATCTCATATCTGGAATTAAGACTTCATAGGGATGCCCCTCAGCTTTCCTCCCTAGATCCAGCCTGGAATTCAAAGGAAGGCTTGCACAAGACCTCCTGCTTCATCCTGCCCTGGCCTCACCCTGACTGGGTCTGCAGAGCTGACTGCCTCCTGGCTGCAGGCAGAGGGAGATGAGGGGTGGAAGGAGAGAGCTGGTCCAGCGTCATCATCTCCCAGGCACTGGGTCTGCCCACTTGTGAGAGTGGCCCAATCAGTGTCCCACCTCTGACCAATCAGATCTACACATCCTCCTTCCTTGGGGAGTATGGAGGGGTCTCAGAAGGACCTTGGAGCCAAGGGCTGTTTCTGCCCAAGAATAATGAGTCAGACTGTGATAGTAGCTGTGAAAGTGAAAGTGAAGTCGCTCAGTCATGTCCGACTCTTTGCAACCCCATGGACTGTAGCCCACCAGGCTCCTCCATCCATGGGATTCTCCAGACAAGAGTACTGGAGTGGGTTGCCATTTCCTTCTCCAGGGGATCTTCCTGACCCAGGGACCGAACCCAGATCTCCCTCATTGTAGGCAGATGCTTTACCATCTGAGCCACCAGTGATAGTAGCTGTAGTAGTGACCTAAAATGCTCTAGAAACAGAGGTGAGGAATATTCATTTGGAAGTTGAAGGAAGTTACATAGAAGTTACGTTTGAAAGAAGTTACATTATAAAGAAGTTACGTTTGAACTTGGCCTTAACCATGTGGTAGGGTTTAAATAGGCAAAGATGGGGTTCACTATGGAGGCATGAGGGGGGCAGTGCAGGGCACAGTTCAGGAATGCTGAGGGTCTAATATGTCTGGGGGAAGGTACAGTAAGTCAGGCTGAATTTAGGAAAAGGGACCCCAGTGGAATAGCAAGGGCTGGTGGGAGTAAAGATAGAAAATGTGAACAGGGGAGAGACAGAATCAATGCTCCCAATTATCAGCCCAGGACAAGCAGTGATGCGGGGTCCGGGGGTTGGGGAGAAAGGCTAGAGTGGCGTTCAAAGTATACTATTTGGAGCAGCTGAAGATTACTATAAGCTTTAGACATGAAGTATAATTGATAGGATCAATTATGCATATTTAAACTGCATGATTTGATAAATTTTTACATATATCTGCAACCTTGAAACTATCACCACAATTAAGATAATATCCATCAGCTGCAAAGTTTCCTTGTACCTCTTCCTCCCATCCCCAAAACTCATTCTGTCCCTAGGCAATCACTGATCTGCTTTCTGCAACTAGATAGATAGATAGATAGATTAGCTTTTATTTTCTAGTGTTTTATACAAATTACATGATACAGTATGTGCTCTTTTTTAACCTGGCCTTTTCATTCAACATAGGTATTTGAGATTCATCCATGTCGTTGTACGGCATAGTTCATTTCTTTTTTATTGCTGAATGGTGTTCTATTGTATAGATTTGCTTATCCACCTACCTGTTGGATCTTTCGAGTGTCTTGCGTTGTTTGAGCTATTAAAAATAAAATTGTTATGACTATCTGTGTGCAGTATAGTCACAAAGAGTCAGACACAACTGAAGCAACTTAGCACGCATGCCCACAATGGCTAATGATATTGAACATTCTTCCATGTGCCTATTTGTCATCCATATAAGTCTCATTTAGTGAATGTGCGCTGTGTGCCAAATTGCTTCATCTTGTTCGACTCTATGCAACCCGATGGACTGTATAGCCCACCAGCTTCCTCTGTCCACGGAATTCTCCAGCCAAGAATAATGGAGTGGGTTGCCATGCTTATTCTAAATCTTTTGCATTTCCACATGAATTTTAGAATCAATTGATAATTTCTATTAAAAATCCTCCTGGTATTTTGGTTGAAATTGCATTGAATCTATAAATCAATTTGGGGAGAATTGACATCTTAACAATATTGAGTCTTCTGACTCATGATCACATTTACTATTGAGGTCTTTAATTTCTCTCAGCAACGTATTTAGTTTTCAGGGTATAAGACTTGCATATGTTTCATCAGATTTATCTCAAATAATTTTTAATTTCCGGTGCAATTGTAAATGGTATTTTAATCCAATTGTTCATTTTTAATGTATAGAAATAAAATTGATTTTCATATATTGATCTCATAACCTACATGATCTCATAAATCTGTAACCTTGCCAAAATCATGAATTTTAGAATGTAAATTCTATCAGATTCTCTACTTAATCGTGTCATCTGAGGATAAAGAAAGCTTTACTTGTTTTTTCCAATCTGGATGCTCTCCAGCCTTTTATTAATTTTCCATGTCTTGTTACACTGACTAGAAGCTCCAATGCAATGTTGAACAGAAGTGATGTGACCTGACATCTTTTTTTTCCCCCTGATCTTAAACAGCAATGATTCAATTTTTTATCATTAAGTTCCATGCAAGATGTAGGTTTTTTTCATAGATGCCCTTTATTAGGATGAGAACATGTCCTTGTTTCATCTTTGGTAGAACTTTTAATCAGAGATGAATGCTGCATTTTATCAAACTTTTCTGATTATATAATTTTTCCTTTTGCTTTATTAATACAGTGAATTACATTCACTTTCAAATGTGAGAGCAACCTTGCATTCCTGGGATAAACCTCTGTTGGTCACAATACACTTTTTTTATATTGTTGAATTTGATTGTTAAAATTTTGTCCAGCAGTTTTTACCAGCGTTCATGAGGGATACTGACCTATAGTTCTTTTGGTTTAATTCGATCTTGTAACATTCTGGTCTGATTTTGGTATTAGAGAAATGCTAATTTCATAGGATGAGTTGAAAAGTATTTCCTCTTTTTCTATTCTCTGAGACATTTGTGTACTTGTTATTATTTCATTCCAAAATGCTATGAACAATTCTCCAATAAAGGCATTTGGGTCTGGAGATTTCTCTGTTGGAAGATATTTAACCACAAATTCAATTTCATTTATTGATAGAAGGCTATTAAGGTTATCTATTTATTATGAGTCCATTTGGTGTGTGTGTCTTTTAAGTGATTTGTCTATTTCATCTAAGGTGTTGAGTTTATTAACATGAAATTAGTCATGATATTCATTTCATATCATTTTAACGTAAAATCTGTAGTGATATTACCTGAAGTGAACTCCTGGTTTTGCTTTTTAGCTTTGTGATACTGGACATGTCACTCAACCTCTCCAGTGCCCAATACTGGAAGTTTGTTTGTTCTTTCTTTTTCTCCTGGTGAGTTAGGCTAGATGTTTATCAACTTTACTGATTTTTAAAAATGAGTTTCTGGTTTTATTGAATTTCTACCTCTCTCTTTCATTTTTATTTTACTGATTTCCAACCTGATTTTAGTTTTTCTTTTCTTTTTCTTGCTTTAGGTTTAAGCTTTCTCCGTTCTTTGGTTTTGCAGTGAAAGCTAAAGTCATTGAGTTGTGTCCTCTCTTGTTAAATTCCAATATAGATAGAATATGTACCATGTATGACTTGAATGCATTTAAAAATTCTATGGCCCAGAATAGGTTCTATCTTTATAAATGTTCCTCATACACTTGAAAAGACTGTATATTCCACTTTTACTAGATGAATGGTTTTATAACTGTCATTTAGGTCAAGCTGGTTGATTGTGTTGTTCAAATCTTAGGTATCCTGACTCTTGGTCTACCTGTTACACTAATTATTAAGAGAGAGTATTGAAATCTCTGATTGTAGTTGTGGGTCTTTCTAGTTCAATTTAAAATTCCATCAGTTTTTGTTTCATGTATCTTTAACATTCTTTACCCGGTGCTTAAATACACAGGGTCCAGGAAGGGGCAGAGCAGGCCTCCCCCGACGGGACCTCTGCACAGAGAACAGAATCACGTGACAGTCCCAGGGACAGTCACCAGCAGTGTCCCGGCCCCACTGTGAGCCCAGCTCTGGGCGAGCACTTTGGACTCATTGACCCAACACGTCCTCACACAGCCTGTGTGCAGGTCCTGGGACCATCTTCATCCCACACAGAAGGGGCTCAGAGAGGTGCAGGCCTTCACCCAAAGTCATGTCCTCTGAAAGAGCTTACCCTTTTTCATCATGAAATACCTGTCTTTGCTCAGAAATTTACATTGTCTAATATTAATATAACTACTTTAACTTCCTTTTAATTAATATTTGCATGAGATATCTTTCATCTTTTTTGTTTAACCTATTTATGTATTTGTGTTAATCTCTCAGTCGTGTCTGACTCTCTGCAACCATATGTACTATAGCCTGCCAGGCTCCTCTGTCCGTGGACTTCTCCAGGCAAGAATACTGGAGTGGGTGGCCATTTCCTTCTCCAGGGCATCTTCCCAACTCAGGGACTGAACCTGTGTCTCTTGCATTACATGCATATTTTTTTACCATCTGAGCTACCAGGACATTTAAAGTATGTTTCTTGTAGGCAGTATATCATTCTTTTGAAATTTTTTAAAAATTCAATTTGACAATCTCTGCTCCTTTTCTAGTAGAATTCAAACCACTCTACCAAATAATCACATGTTTAATGTGACTATTGATAGGTTAAACCTCCAATACTTTGGCCACCTAATGCAAAGGACTGACTCATTTGAAAAGACCCTGATGCTGGGAAAGGTTGAAGGTGGGAGGAGAAGGGGATGACACAGGATGAGATGGTTGGATGGTGTCACCGACTCAATGGACGCGAGTTTGAGTAAACTCCAGGAGTTGGTGATGGACAGGGAGGCCCGACATGCTGCAGCCCATGTGGTCGCAAAGAGTCGGACACGACTGAGTAACTGAACTGAACTAAGCCTATCAGTTTTTTATTCGTTATCTATTTGTCTCACCTTTGTTCTCTGTTTCTCTTTTCTGCCTTCCTTTCAATAATTTTTATTATTATTACATTTTATCTCCTCTGTTGGCTTATTTTCTATAACGTCCATTTTGCTATTTTTTGGTTGCCTTAAGGGTCTGTATGATATATCTTTAACATGTAACAGTCTAAAATCAAGTAAAATTATACCATTTCACATATAAGAACTTTACAAGAGTATACTTCCATTTCTACCAGTATTAATCCAATTGTCATATATTTTACCTATGCAGATGTTATAAACCTATGTGCACTGGAACAATATAAATATGTTGTTACAATTATTTAACAGTCAATTATCTCTTTAAAAGATTTAAATAATAAGAAATACATATTTGCCAATGTAGCTATCATTTTTGCTCTTTCTTCCTTTTTTAATCATTTTTGGTTTGTGATGTGATTAATTCTTTCAGCTTTTGTATACGTGAAAAGTATTTTGCCTTCACTTTTTTTGGAAGGTATTTTTGCAGGGTAAAGAAATCTAGGTTGACAATTTTTTCTTTCAATACATTAAGGTACATAACTCTGCATCTTCAAATTTGCATAGTTTATGAGAAGAAAGTGGCTGTTATCATAATCGGTATTCCTCTACAGATTTACTGTCTGGCTGCTTTTATGATAATTCTCATTATCACTGGATTTGAGTAATTGGATTACACTGTGTCTTGATGTAGTGTCCTTCATATTTCTTACTCCTGGATCTATCAGACTGTGGCTTTCATCAAATATGGAAAAGTGTTTAGCTATTAGTTCAAATAAATTTTTTACCCCTCTCTCTCCTTTGGGAATTTCAGTTGTATGTATATTAGGTTTCTTGAAGTTGCCCCACATCATTAATAATCTTCATTTTGTTCATCTCTTTTTTCTCCATGGATTTCCTTTTGGAGAGCTTTTAATCCTATGTCTTCATATTCTAACTTTTTCCATCTGTAATGTCTAGACTAATTTAATCTTATCTAGTGGATTTTACATTTCAAACATTGTAGTTTTCATCTCTAGAATTCAATTTGGGGCTTTTATTATGTATTCTGTATCTTTACTTTCTAAACATGTGAAATACTTCTTATGATTATTTTAACATTTTGTCTTCAACTTCTAATATTGATGTCAGTTCTGGATTGGTTTCAATTAATTGATTATTCTCATCATTATGGGTTTTGTCTTCTCACCTCATTTTATGCTTGATAATCTTTATTTGCATTCCAGACATTATGATTTATGCCCAGTGTATATTGCATATTTTTGTATTCCTATAGCACTCTTAGTCCTTTGTTTGGGTACATAGTTAAATTACTTGGAAACAGGTTGGTCCTTCTGAGTCTTGTTTTTAACTTATTGTAATGGGTTGAATAGTGCCCCACCCCAAAAAACTCATGTCTACTTGAAAGCTCAGAATGTGACTTTATTTGAAAATACAGTGTTTGCAGATATAATTAGTTAACATGAAGTCATACTGGATAAGGATGGCCCCTAAATCCTATGACTGGTGTCTTTATAAGGCTCTGGAAATGCATAGAGAAGCATGTCATGTGATGATGGCGGTAGAGATTGGAGTAATGCATCTATAAACGAAGGAACACCAGGAATGGTCAGCAACCACCAGAAGCCAGGAGAGAAACATGGGATAGATTCTCCCTCACAGCCGCCACAGAAAGCTAACCCTGGCAACAATTTGATTTCAACTTTCTAGCCTCCTGAACTCCAAGGGAACAAATTGTTGTTTCAAGTCACCCAGTTTGTGGTTATTTGTTATGATAGGCCTGGGAAGCTAGCTCCGATATGTTAGGCAGATCCAATGTACCATCTAATCTAGGTATAATTCTTCCCACTGAAGCAAGACCCTTTCGAGTATTACCTGGTGCCCCACAAATTCTGAAGTTTTTCAGTCCAACTGGTAAGCACAGGCATTATTCCTAGTCATGTTCACCCTACTCCTCTCAAATGGCTCTTTTCCTGGCACTTTTCTCATGCATAGACTCTGAACAGCCCTCATCAAATACTTGAAGGCAACCCTCTGCACAGCTCTGGAGTTCCGTCCATTTGGGCAGCTCCTTCCTTTCCAATACTTTGGCCACCTGATGTGAACAGCCAATTCATTGGAAAAGACCCTGATGCTGGGAGAGATTGAAGGCAAAAGGAGAAGAGGGTGACAGAGGATGAGATGGTTGGATTGTATCATCGATTCAACGAACATGAACTTGGGCAAACTCCAGGAGATGGTGAGGGACAGGGAGGCCTGGCATGCTAAAGTCCACAGGGTCGCAAAGAGTCGGACACGACTTAGCGGCTGAACAATTCCTCTCTAGTATTGTGTCCCTGTACCTCCAGCTGTCTTGCCTCCCTTAACTCCTCCCTCTCCTCAATTCAGACTCAGTTAGGCTCCACCTGGGCTCCTCCTCCCGGGACTGACTGCTGCTGCTTACTCACTGTCTTGTCTGACTCCTTGGGACCCCACAGACGGTAGCCCACCAGCTTCCCCTGTCCATGGGATTCTTAAGATAAGAATACTGGAGTGGATTGCCATTTCCTTCCCCAGGGGATCTTCCCAACCCAGGGATCAAATCTGCACGTCCTGCTTGGCAGGCGAATTATTAACCACTGAGCCCCCTGGGAAGCCCTGTCCTGACTGAGACCTCTCCCAAGGCAGTTGGGGCACTCACAGGTCTCACCTTGTCAGTCTCCCTTCTTCTCAGGAACCTCTATCCTTCATTGCCTGATGTCCAGTGTCCCAGTGCTCCATAGTTTCTTTTTTCAGTTGTTCAGATGGGAGAATAAACTTATTCCCTGTGTATCCATCTTGGATATAAGCACAAATTCCAAAACCATAAGATCTCGAAGTGCTAAAATTTAAAAGTCTTGTAGGGATTATTGAACCACAATCTCAGAGTGTTAGGCTTTTAAAACATGGCAAGTTGGAGTCTTAGCTCGCTCAAAGGACTGGATACTTTCTGATAATGATCACTGACAAGAGTTATCAAGTATAAGCTGTGCCAGGGACTGTGCTCAGTAATTTGCACACATTATGCCCTTTGTCCCCATGACAAACCCTAGGGAGTGGAACTATTATTTCTCTCACTTTCCAGGTGCTTAGTGAGTGTAAGTCATTGCTGAAGGTCAGTGACTGCAATGACCTGGTAATCAACAGGGTCTGGACACAGCCTGGATCTCTTTGCTCCGAAGTCCATGAACTCAGCCTGTCTGCTAGAGTGCCTCCCTCGAGGCCTCTCTGCTGAGTGCCCACCCTTCCTCTGTGCACACCTCTAGTGATGGGGAACTCATTACCCCTCCCCAAGGCTGCCATCCATCCTGACGGTGGACACATCTCTCCTGTTGTTCCTAAATCTGCCCTGGGAGACCCCACAGGAGAAGACAGGCTTCACCCGGGACTCCTGTAGGGAGGGGGAGCAGCTGTCCGGGACGGGACGGTGCTCACACAGGAGTGGGGCATCTGGGGTTAGGAGACCCCCAGCTGCAGCCCCTCCCTGTGATAGAGAGGAGGGGGGTTCATCCTGAGGGAGGGAATCAGCCTAGACGTTGGCAGCAGGAGCTCTCAAAGAGAAGTGAAGACAAGCCCAGAGCACTGGGCGCTGCGGTGGGGGATGGACTGTGATACAGAACACAGCTCCCCAGCAGTCAGAGCACGGGGCCTAATAAGACTGGCATCCTAAGTGCTGTGCCTTTAATTTTTTGGCTCTACTCCCTGAAAACTTACTCTACAAAATGTGCCTTTGTACCATCCATCCTCCCAGATGGCTTTTTAAGTTAAGCTTTTTTGTTAACGGGAAGAAGAAAAAGGAGGGGTGGGAGTAGAGGGAAAGGGGGTGGAGCCGCAGCCCCCAGGGCTGGAGACAAAGTCAGAAGAACAGTGAATGGGAGGGTGGGGCAGGGAGCCCAGGGGTCCAGGAAGGGGCAGAACAGGCCTCCCTGGATGGGACCTCCGCACAGAGAAAGGAGTCACGTGACAGAGTCCCAGGGACAGTCACCAGCAGTGTCCTGGCCCCACTGTGAACCCAGCTCTGGGTGAGCACTTTGGACTCATTGACCCAGCATGTCCTCACTCAGCCTGTGTGCAGGTCCTGGGACCATCCTCATCCCACACAGGAGGGGCTCAGAGAGGTGCAGGCCTTCACCCAAAGTCACGCAGCTGGAGAGAGGCAGACTCAGGATTCCAGCCCAGGACTGTGGGGCTCCAGAGGCCCGGCTCTTCTCCAGGAATCACACAGCCCCTCCCAGACTGTCAGCCGGGAGAACCATAGAGATCAGCCCCACTGCAGCGCCACTGTCCTCAAGGCCTCAGTTTCTCCATCTGTACAATGGGGCGGTGGATGGAACTCCCCGGTTCCCAAGCCTGAATCCACAACAGAATCTCCTGGGGGTTTTTCAGCAATACTGAGGTCTGGGCCCCACCTCAGTGTCTGGATTTTTTAAAGTCCCACCTTATCCCAGGACATTATAACTAGCACAGGGTCACACTGCACCCCCTCGGGTGAATTCTCAAGGTGAGTGTCTCTGGAGCCAACCCCAGAAGGTCGAGAGAGAAGCTTGGCTGTTACAGCACATCCCAGCCAGCCCAGTGGGAGGGTCTGTGATGGATTCTGCTTCCACAACCACATCTGGAGGCCTCTTTCATCCCCTCCCCTTTCCTCAGCGCAGCCTATAAGCCAGATGTCCGGGAGCCATGATGGATCACCTCTGTGATGGTCGCAGATGGCTCCTCCACCACCCAGCGCCAAGTGCCCCAACCCAGTGTCTACAAGCAGCGACTCAGTGACCGGTTATGAATGCGAAGAAGAGAGTGTGCCTGGGGAGGGGGGCTCTGAGATGGGGGTGTCACAGCAGAAATGCCAAGCTGGCTTCCTCGTGTGGCCCTCTTATAGGCCTGGCCTGCATTTTCCCAGTTACCGAAAGAATACATACACACATACACACACTTTTGTTGCCTTTTCAACCCTAAGGACAAGCTGGATTTTTCAGGTTCCTTAGCAGTTCCCAAATGAATGGCAGGAATGACTGAGAAAGGTCAGAAGTGGGGATGCAGGCATGCCACTTGCAGACAGGAGCTTTGTCTTTCCAGAGGAAGGGATATCTGCCCATTTCCCAGAGGGGCAGAGCAAGGCAAGGTATGAGGCCATTGTCAGAGGATTTCACAGTGAAAAGCCTCCTTCCTGCCCACCTGGTCCAGGAGCCTCAGAGCTCACATTCCACCCCCTACTCCCAACCTGCTCCTCCCTAAGGTTCCCAAACCCAGGAAAGTGCTCAGAAGTCCCTCCCCTCATCACTCCCCAAAAGTTCAAT
The DNA here is from genome assembly GCF_963930625.1 of Muntiacus reevesi. Classification (NCBI taxonomy): domain Eukaryota; kingdom Metazoa; phylum Chordata; class Mammalia; order Artiodactyla; family Cervidae; genus Muntiacus; species Muntiacus reevesi. The sequence goes on from NC_089251.1 coordinate 114,612,266, forward strand.
TAAGCCATTCCTGCCCCCATTCATTCACCAAACTTACCAAGGCCCACTGTGTGCCTGCCCTGTACCTGGGGCAGAGCCATGACCAAGGCAGCTCGCCTCCCTGCCCTGACATTCGGGGTCACGATCTAACCCCGGGAAGGGAGCACAGAAGTGCACAGATGATAAATTACAGCTGGGCAAAGGGCTGTTCTTGGTGCCCAAAGCTGCAGAGCAAGAAGTGGAGAGGAGACCCTAGGCAGAGGGAACGAGGGTGCAGGGCCCTCCCCCACCCAGGTAAGGCGAGCTGGGGGTGCTTTTCTGCAGAGGAAAGCCCCCAGTTCCCAGCTCTGAGCAGCCGCACCAGCTTCACAGTGAGCCTGGGTCCTCCCAGTCCACGGTCATCTGACCCCATTTCCGGTATCTAAAATACTGCAGTTAATTTGCAGCCCCAGGCTGGCCCCGCCCACAAGCAAGGTGTGCCCCCTGAGGCCCTTGTACTTCCTCCCGCTAACCCCCGCCTCCCCGCCCCTCGCCCCTCGGCTGACCTTCTCCTTCTCCTCTTTCCCAGCCTCCCCTGCGGTCTGAGATACCCCGAAGGTCCCCTGACTCCTCTGGATGTTGGGGGTCTCCCGGGGGTCTGTGGGGATGGGCTTGTATCTGACACCTTGTCGAGAGGCCCCTGGTGTCTTCCGGGCCCCTTTGGGGACAGTGTCCTGGTCTGTAACCGGCAGCATCACCCCCCAGCTGGGGACCCAGCAAGAGGAAGGACTGTCACCCAATGAGCCCACAAGGACCCAGCCGGGGACCCTGAGGGGAGCACCTCCTGGCCCGTGAACCTCCATCCTCAGGCAGATGGATTTCTGCCCACCCATCCTCTGGTCCCCGTACACGGGGCCTCCCTGGACCAGGACAACGTAAGAACTGTAGTCAGAGCTCGGGGGATTGTTCTGGAAGCCCTGGAGGCAGCAAAAAGCTGGGGGTGTGGGGTGGGCAGAGTAGACACAGTCGAGGGGGGCGTGGCGCCAGTCAAATCCATTTCCTCTCTGAGGCTACCCCTGATCCTGAGCGTGGACAGGAGGTGATTCTGGGAAAATTCCGGCGGACGAGGACTGCCGGGAATCCAACAGGCCCTGGGACATCTGGTCGCGGCGCTGCCACTGTGACAAGGACGCTGCTGATAACAGCGTGCCGGGCGCCGCGCCAGGGCTCTGTCCTCCCTCACAGCAGCCTCTGTGGGGGGCCCGTTTAGGATGAGGAGACCGAGACTCGAGAGCCGAGCCGTCGCTGGCCTGGCCCCACTTTAAGCACCTCTTGGCCCTGGTGTTGCCTGGAACCTCCGAGTGTTCAAGCTGACGCCACTTCCTCTGTAAAATGTAAAATCTGCCCGCGTCCTGAGGGCGGCATGGCAATGGTGACTGTCCCTTTTAGAGCAAGTCTGTGGAGGCGAGTGATGAAGTACCGGTCCCCCAAGGCCAGCCTTGTCTGAGGTGCCCATTAGGGAACAAATGTGGCCCAGCTGTACACCAGCTCGGGATGCGCTGAGGAAATCGCTCCAAGGACAAGGAAATGAAGGGCGAATCCTTCAGCCCGGCAGGGGGCAGGGAGGCGCCCGCCATCTTGCGGCCGGGCTCCTGCGGGAGAGCGGTGGGGAGTGGGGAGGACGAGGTCTTCAGGGGTTCTTCCAGAGACAGGAACCGCTGGGTTCAGATGGCTCTCCTGACTCAGATTTGTTCCGTGAAATTTGTTCAGGAAATTTTTTTTAAAACTGCTGGCAATAGAGAATGCCTCTCTTGTGAACTTGAAATGGTAAGAAGGTCAGTCTGAAACTGTGAGGGCCTTCAAGAGAAGAGATGCCTTCAGCTCAAGCTTAAGTGGGTGTGTGGCCCCTGGTATCCACTTTGGAAGAGGAAGGATGAAATATTAACAGGAACGTGGAGGGTCTATGTATGTGCCTAAGCTGTTCTAAACACTCTACACATACATCTACTTATTTACTTCTCAGCCCAACCCTGTGAAACAGGCATTATTATTCCAATTTTTAAGTCAGACCCCTAAGTTCATACAGCAACTAAGCCCCAGAAGCAAAATTCACACTAAGTTGTCTGGCTTAAGAGGGAGGTCCTTAACCAACTTGACACAATGTACCTGCATGAAACACAGGGAAGAAAGACAAAGCAATAAATATAAGTGATGGAGAGTCTGAACAAAAGATGTAAGCAAGAGAATTACACTGTCAGCTTGTCTTTTTAAAAAGCACTTGGCCATTCAAGCTTCAGCAAATAGTCACTAAATACCTACTGGGTGTCAGGCCCTGTTCTGGGCACTGGATGGGCTGGAGAAAGACTATCCAGGAAGTGATTGCAATATGTTGGTAATAAATAATGAAGACCAAGGGGAGAAGGGACATGCCCTGCACACAGCAGGTGGGATGGGACCAGCTTCTCTGACTTCCTGCCTAGAGATACACGCCCCAGGCTGCTCCTTGTTCTTATCAAGAGGATCCTGGAAGCCCCAGAATATGATTTGATTATCAAATTGCTAGAAAACAAAAACCATAGGTCATGGCTCTGTGTGCAGATGACACAATGAAATATAAGTTGAGGCCAATCAAATCGTTAAAAAAAAAAAAAAACAGTAATACTCAGTGCTGTTGCGTGTGCAGTGAGACAAGCATTCTCACGCAAACCAGTTATGGGGAGTATCAATCAGGGCAATCATTCAAGAAAGTACTTAAACATATAGGGTGATTTCACTTCTAGGAATCCATCCTGAGAAAGAGACCAGAGATTCAGGCAAAGGTAATGCCAAACGATGTTCATCACAGCCTAATGATATAGAAGAACAAAACCCTGTAACCCTCTAAATGGGCTTCCCTTGTGGCTCAGTTGATAAAGAATCTGCTTGCATGCAAGAGACCTGGCTTCGATTCCTGGGTTGGGAATATCCCCTGGAGATGGGAAAGGCTCCAGTTCTGGCCTGGAGAATTCCATGGACTATATAGTCCCCATGGAGCCACAAAGAGTTGGACACAACTGAGCAACTTTCACTAATCATCTAAATATCCAACCTTAAGGGATGGTGATAAAGTTTGATGCATCTGAAGGCTGGTCTACTTACTATGCAGTCATAACATGCTTTTGAGAAATTTTTAATAACAGTGACTAGAAAAAACTGAGTAAATGTGTAATCTACTTTATTGCAAGTATAATTCAACACAATTTCAATTATAATACAATTATAAAATTCAATACATGCATGGTAAAAGATTAGAAGATGATAATTAAAATAACAAAAGTAATAAAAATCTACAGTTTATTGACTACCTGCTATGTGCAGGGCACTGTAGTAAATGCTTTACGCGTATTGCTGTTCTGTCCTTAGTCACTCAGTCATGTCCGACTCTTTACAACCCCATGAACTCTAGCCCGCCAGGCTCCTCTGCCCATGGGGATTCTCCAGGCAAGAATACTGAAGCGGGTTGCCATGTCCTCCTCCAGGGGATCTTCCCAACCCAGGGATCGAACCCAGGTCTCCTGCATTGCAGACGGATTCTTTACTGTCTGAGCAACCAGGGAAGTCCATACACATATTAGTTCATTTAACTTTCAGGACAACCCTGTATCATTTTATTTCTCCTTCACAGGTAGGAAATTGAGGCACTGAGAGGTTGAGTGACATGTCCAATATCACAACGCTAAGATGCTAAACCAGGAGTTCACTCCAGGTCTGGCCAACTCCAAAATCCTTGCATTATCACTGTTAATTACTCTGCCAAGCTGGGGAAACCAAGGCAGGTGGCTAACAGCAGAACCCAAGCACCAGCAATCTTGAGAACCAACCTGAATCTCTGGACTTGTTATGAGTCCTGTATAGGGACTTAAGCAAGGGAGTAACATGGACCCTGGCCCTTAGGATCTTAGACCAAGACTGAGATAACTCAGCAGGGTTACTTATGAGCCGCACCTGTCCCCCTGCGCCCTTTCTCGTACTTTATGCCCCAGCAATACCAACTTGCTTGCAGTTTCCTGCACGCTTGGTACTATTTCTTCCCTCCATCCCTTTGTTCATGCTGTGTCCGCTGCCTGACATGCCCTCTCCTCTACCTTCCTCGACTGCCCACTGAACTCCTCTGCTTCCCTCAGCGCCCCAGCTGAAATGCCACGCTGTCTAGGAAGCCTGCTCTTGTGCTGAGTGGAAGGAGTGCCTCAGGCACCCTCAGGAATGGTCCTCAGCTCTGGTGTTGCTGTTGTCTGTGTAGGTATCTCTTCTAATGAGACCAAGGGGGTGGGAACCGTGTTTCTTATCCCACTGATACGTGGTGGTATAATCTGGTGGTCAGAGCCTGGGCACTGGGGGCAGACAGCTCCAGTTCTAGCTCAGCGTCACCACTTAGAGTTGCACGTGGAGCAAATGACTTTATCCTGCAGCACCTAGGTCCCCTAGTGTTTCAAATGATGCTGACACCTGCCTGTCAGGGCCTGAGAGGAGGAAGGGAGTGAGTGCTGGCAGAGGGTTAGGAGGCAGGAAACACGCATCTCCTGTTATCTCTCTCTGACTCCCCCAGGCCCTCTCAGAGCCTGATACAGAGACAATAAAAGTTAGAATGATTAAGTGACTATTTCGGCCTGACATTGACAACCATTCAAAGCTCCCTTCTGCAGGAGCCTAAGCCCTTTGCTCAGGATCTCTGCCAGCATCTCTGACGTCTTCACCTGTAAGCCGGTCATGTCCCCGCATCGCCACCACCCTGCCTGTGGCCCCAAACGCTGACCACACAGAGGCACCAATGGACGCCGGGGCTCTCTAGCTTCCGATTGAGCTTGGCCCCTGGGAGGACCAGCAGGAGATCAGAGGCAGAAGGAGGGTCAGGGGTTTTTTCTCCCTGTCTCCCTCCCTAGCATGTCTGAGGACCAGGTGCACCCTCTCCCAAAGGCCTCAGCCCCCGTGGGGCAATCCTTTGTAGCTCTCCCTGCCCCCTCTTCAGGCTCAGGCACAGTGAAGGCTCCTGTTGTCAGCCTGGGCCCCACACCCTCCCTGTGTGTTTCTCTAACTCCGCCCCTGCCCTCTTCAGTGGTGTCCCCTGAAGTGCCCTGCATGGGGAGCTCTCTGTCTCCTTGCAGGAACCCTGAACTGACACGGCACCCCTCACCTCTCCCCTACACCACCCTGTGCTCTGACCTAACTGCATGCTGACCTTGACATTGCCTCTGCAGGGAGGGTCGTGCCTTCTCTCCAGCCACCCACATCCTCCCTGGTGCAATGCGCAGACACCTTCCCAGACTCACTCCCTCCAACTTCAGGGCCCTTGTGAGTCCCACACTGGGGCAGCTCCCACCTCATCTACCGGACCTCTCATGTTTGAGTGACTATGCAAGAGAGGCATCATGTGGTGTACTTCGGTAGAATGCCCAGGTTCAAATCCCACCTCCGCTCTGTTACCATCTCTGTGAACTTGGGCAAGTCATTCACGTCTCCGAGCTTTAAGTTTCTCGCCTGTGAAATCAGCATGATCATATGGACCCTTTGTGAACTTTGGAGGCTGAAATGAAATGACAGATGCAAAGCCCTGTGTGCATAGGAGAGGCTCAGTAAATGGTGGTGATGGCATTGCCGCTGAAATGATGGTGATTATGATGATTATAATGCGTCTGTCCTCCTCCCCTACAGCGAGCCCCTAAGGGCACGGACTGTACCTGATTCAATGTTGTGTCCCGAAGGCCTAGCTCAAGGCCAGAACCCAGTGGGTGCTCAAGAAAAGATGCTCACCACGCAGCCAATTCATTCCACAAAATATGTATTGACAGGCGCTGTTCCAGATGCTGGAAATGCAGCAATAAACAGACAGATACAAATCCTTGCCCTTGAGGATCTGGACAGCTCTGGGGCAGAAGCTGGAACTGAGTGGACTGGAAAGAAGCACAGATTCCAAAGTGTTCGAGCAGGGGGGTTGGGAGATGTAGCAGCGCCCCAGTGACCCCAACCCGGAGCCCCTCGGGCACACCTGAGCTCATCAGTAGCTGCTATGGGCAGTTCCTGAGAACCCCCTCAGCTTCCCTCGGCTACCCTGGCTTTGTCTGCCCCATGGGAGCCCGTTCAGCCCAGGAGTGTGGTCAACTATAGGGGAGGGGGATTTCGTGCTTGCAGAGGTGACCCTCACGCAGTAAAGGCTGTGTGCCACGTGGCTCCCCTGTGGGTCCCGGCAGGATGGCCCCACCACCCACAGCAGCATCTGTGCTCGGTGGCTGCACCTTTGTCTCACTCTTCTCCCTCCCTCTCTCTCTTCTCTCTCACCTGTGCCTAATGAGGTCACCTCCCAAATAAACCACCAGGGACTGTTTGGAAAGCAGCCCTGAATATTCACGGGAAGGACTGATGCTGAAGCTGAAGCTCCACTACTTTGGCCACCTGACGCGAAGAACTGACTCATGGCAAGAGGCCCTGTTGCTGGGAACGGTTGAGGGCAGGAGGAGAAAGGGACGACAGAGGATGACAGGGTTGGATGGCGTCACCAACTGGACGGACATGAGTTTGAGCAAACTCTGGGAGATAGTGAAGGACAGGGAAGCCTGGCGTGCTGCAGTCCACGGGGTCACAGAGAGTTGGACACGACTGAGCAACTGAACAACCACCACCCACACAGAGGCTATCTAGGTCCAAGCTCATCATTGTGCCTCTGAGGAAACATCCGGACAGGACCAGTAACTCCACCAGCTCCCAAACTCTGCAGTCTGGGGCAGAGTACGCTCCCCCCAGTGACCCCCCACCATGGCCGCTACAAAGGGCAGAGTCTACAAGAAGATTGGGAGGGGGTGTGGTGGGGGAGAGTGGAGAGATTGGGGTGGGGGGGTACCTTTTGCCTTGCTTTCCCTGAGCCACACACTGAGCCTTTTAAAATTCATTGGTTTTGCGATGTGGAGAACAGGTAATGCAGTTACTTTTACATGGGCGTGTGCAGGAATGAAATGTTCCAGCACTGCTCCCCTGCACTCTTAAACAGCGCCTGTGTTTACTTCCAAATGGGGTGCCTTCTGGGCATATTGATCTGGGCTGCTGTGCTGCTCCATATAGCTTGAGAAAGACCATCACTTCCCCTCATTCTGTCTTCCTTTTCAGGGGTCTGAGGCATTTCACACTCACCTGCTCTTGGAAGGGCCTCCAGGTTTCACCAGGCTACACCCATGGGTTTGGGAGCAGCGGAGTTCTTCTTCTGTCCTGATGGATTCATGGAGGGTCAGGGAGGTGCAGCGATCTGCCCCAAGTATACAGCATGGTCAGGGCAGAGGAGAGTCTAGTCAGGAGCTCCTCTAGCTTCTAGCCTCACTGCTTTTCCTGTCTCATCACACATTTAGAAGCCAAATCTCACTACTCCTCAAACACATGAAGTACATTCCTACCCCAGGACCTTTGCACTATCTGTTGCTGCAATAAAGACAGAAAAAATCTTTCCCCACCCCCTTTCTAATGACTTGTTCCTTTTCTCACTCAGGTCCTGCTCAAAGTTCTTCTCATCAGGATGATCAAGGGATCAAGAAGGGCTGCCCTGAAGAGGTGGCCATGGGGCTGATTGGAAGCCTGGAGGCTACTTGTTGGTGTAGGATGCAGCAGACTCCGGCACTGGTTGAGGTTGTGGCTGGGATAACGATTAAATCCTAAAGCCTTGTGATTTTGGCATGAAGTTTTATGGTCTTAAGATTCTATTAAGTGATGATTCAAGGGCTGAGGGGTCTAAGACTCCAGAGTTTCAGGCTGTTGGGTGCTGAGATGCTGAGATCTCACCTGTAAGAACTTGCTCATGGAGGAAGGACTGTCAGACCCTTCCTTTGGCCGAGAGTAGGTTTTCCCTCTTTCTGCCGCCTCCCCGAGTGCTGTGTGAATGGGACTCTTTGTGGTGTGGAGAATGCAAATTTGTTCTGCAGTTGCAACGTCAGGCGCTTGCCTTATCTGTGTGTTCCAGTTTCCAGAACAAATATTGGAAGACAAGTCTGCAGAGGTTTTCTGTATGTACATGAGTTAATTTCTCCAGCCAGGGGCTCATCCAGACACGGATTGTAACACAGGGCCCCATTCCCGCACTCACTGCTGGTGACTGGGCTGCAGCGAGCCCAGCAGGGGGACGCGGGCTCTGACTCCAGGGGGCTGGGGGAGACCTTTGTGTGCCGAGGCTTTTTGGGCCCAGGTGGGCTCCGAAGTGAGACAGGGCAGAGCTCACCAGCTCAGTCCTGTGACCTCTTCCCAATCCTCTTGGATTCAGTTTCTTCGAGGACCGAGGGGCTGACCCTCCCAGTCTGCCCGGTGATTCAGAGGGTCAGAGGAAGCCCCCAGGAGTGAGGCAGATAATGAGCATCAATCCCACAATCCTGCTCTCATCACATCGGTGGGGGCGGGCGCTGCTCCAGCACTTCACACAGGCTCCCTGCTCCCCCAACCTGAGGTTGGGGAGGGGGGTGCCATCATCACCCCACTTCACAGATGAGGAAAGCGAGGCGCAGGGAGGTAAGTGACTTGGCCACATCAGACTGCTGCTCTAAGAACCTGTGAGCAGATGCAGAAACATTTGAGTTCTTCTAGCAGCCCTCCTGGCCGGGTGCCCTGGGACCGGCTGCCCTTCAGCCTGTCCTGAGGGCCTGTCCCTTGTCCTGCTGTGAGGACGCTCGGGTTGTAGCCAGAAGATACTGAGATGCAGGTGACACCCCCAGGCCTTTGCTCCTGCTGCGCCCTCTCCCTGGAACACCCTGCCCCCGTTTATCTGGGAAGCTCCCACCCACAAGGTTTTGTCATTCCCTGAGGTCGCAGGCCCAGCAGCAGGAAGCAGGCTGGAGGCTCTGAGCCCACTCCAGGGTGCCAGGACCCCCCGTGGGGTGAATGGAGGAGCGGTTCCCTCTGGGGGCTGTGAGGTGCCCCTCCCCTCACCCACATCAGCCCCTCCTTCCTTCCTGCGGCCCCGAGAGGCCCCCCCTGTCACAGACCCCAGCGCGGCTGCTTAGTCGTGTCAGTTAACTCTGAACGGATCACAGGAGCCTCACCTGAGATTTACGAGGACACGCTTAGGCACCAGGTGATTAACTCAAAACAACAGGTGATGCACGTGGAACGTGTTAACCCACGAGCCTGGCCGGCGGCCTTTCAATCCCTGTATGTCCCTTCGGAGACTCAGCAGTGACCGGCAGCCCAGCTCTTATCGATTAGCAAACCTTAAAAAATTTATGACAAGTTGGAATTAATTGGCCACAGTGAGGGATGAGTTTGGCTCGGGCCGAGGTTCTGTGGCCCCGACGAGGCGAGCCTGGAAGGAGGAAGCTCTGTGAAGGAAGCACCAGCCACTCAGACGCTGGAGCCGCCGTCCCTCCGGGCTCTGCTGGGGTCTGTCCCGGCCGGGTTCACTCACCCATACCCTTGCCCCAGCATCTCATCTCGCAGGCTCTGATCCTCCCTCTTGCCCCATTAACACAGTGGCCAGAAACCTGCCATGACTCCCTGTCTCCCCAGAGAGACGGCCTTAGCCTGGCGCCCACCCTTGCATCAGGGTGCGGTGCCCCTGCCTGGCCTGGGTGGGATACACCCAGAGCCAATACCCATCCAATTTGCAGGGCTGCCCAGTCCCCAGGACGGCCCACCCACTAGGGCAGGGGGCCAGGAATCACATGTGTTTGAAGGTGCTTTCTCTGAGTTGGGGTCATCTCCTGGATCTCTCGGCAGAGCCTACCTCATAACTGCATTGCAGTGTCTGGGGGTGGCAAGGCTGTCTGGACCCACACAGGATTGGGTGAGCCAGGAAGGCCAAACCATGGCTTCCCGGACACATCCCCCCGGCCTCTCACCAGCCAACTCACCGGTGCTGAGGGCAGGAGAGGGCCGGGTGGACCCTGAGTCCAGGCCTCAGCCAGACACTTCTCTGCTCCCACCCTTTGCCCCTATGTCTGACCCACCAGCCAATTCTTAGGCTCTTCCTCCAAAATACACTCCTCTCTGGCCTCGTCTCTTTCTCCTGCCCTGGTCCAGACTTCTCATCTGCTAGGTTCCCCACTAGCCTCCTGCCTTCACCCCTCCCTGGTTCCAAGCCACACCCCCATCAGAGGAGTCAGATCATGTCACTTTTTGCTGAGAACTCACCCCCGCCTGGGCTTCCCAGGTGGCATTAGCGGTAAAGAACCTGCCTACCAACACAGGTAGACGTAACAGACTTGGGTTCAATCCCTGGATTGGGGAGATCCCCTGGATGAGGGCGTAGCAACCCACTCCAGTATTCTTGCCTGGAAAATCCCATGGACAGAGGAGCCTGGGGGTCTAGGGTCCACAGGGTCTCAAAGAGTCGAACACGACTGAAGTGACAGCACGCACGTGCACACCCCTGCCTCCCCATAAACTTAAAATCAAATGCAAGCTCCTTACCGCCTGGCCTGCGGGATCTGGCCCCTGCCCGCATCCATTTCTTTGCTCCTGCTGTTCCCTCCACCAAGAACTCCCTTCCACTAGCTCTTCTCCCAGTCCAACCCTCCCTGTCCTCAGGACTCAGCTCCAAAGCCATGTCTTTCCCGAACACTGCCCTGAAGGGGCACCTCCCCTGTGCTGGGGGTACCCCGTATCCTCCTGCAGATTCTCCATCTACCTGTCCCCTTGCTGTGTTCTCTTGGGGACTGACCTTATCCATCCTTATCCTTATCCAGGGAACCCTGCACCTCTCTGGCTTCCAGGTCTGGAAATAGGGCGTCCCAGCATGACATCAGGGAAGGAGAGATCAGGGTGTTTATATTCCCGGGACCCCTCCCTGTAGAGCACAGGGCTGGCTCCATCCCCAAGTTGCAGGTTTTAGCTTCTGTCAGGTGACGCCCTCCCAACGCCCTCCACTGAGCTCTCTCCATCTCTAGTAGTAGTAGTTCGTGCTTGCTTAGTCATGTCTGACTCTTTGCAACCCCATGGACTGTAGCCCACTGGGCTCCTCTGTCTATGAGATTTTCCAGGCAAAAATACTGGAATGGGTTGCCATGCCCTCCTCCAGGGGATCTTCCCAACCCAGGGATTGAACCCACATCTCCTACACTAGCAGGCAGATTCTTTACCATCTGAGCCACAAGGGAAGCCCTATTACATCACAGGTCAGTGAATAGAGCAGACACGCGCTTGCATCTCCTAACATGGCACTCAGACTCGCAGGAAAGCCCAGCCAATTCTGTGGAAGTTTCATGTTAAATCTCACTGACTTTTAAATGCCTTTGCATGGCATTTCCCAAGCTAGAATCTGGTGACACCCATTTGGGAGGTGTTAACATTTGGCAGCCTTACACGGGCAGTCCATATTGGCCTGTTTCTCTCATTTCACTGAGAATCTATGACAATTTCATCCCAGGCTGCCTTGACACCAGGTTCCAGTCTGTGCGCTGGCTCTTCAGAACTGGGAGACCCTGAGCCACTGTTCCTGCTGGACCTCAACGGGTTCCTCTAGACCTCAGCGTGACCCAAGCGCTTAATTTCATCCCTTCCACCCAAGTCCATTCCTCCTGCCCAAACTTGCCCTTCCCTTATCTGTGCCAGCCTTGGAATTCTGGCCCCACTCGCCCCAGACCCTGAGGTCCATGTCACTATGACAGAAAGGGTTTCAGTCCTGGGTCAGGAATTCAAGCCCTAATCTGTCCTGTCACCGACTCCCTGTGTGATCTGGGGTAGGTTGCCTCTCCACTCCAGGCCTCAGTTTCCCCAGCTGCTCCTTCCACCTGGGATTCCCTTCCCTGTGAACAGGTTGGATCAGATGCTCTCCTAGCATGATCCCTACTCTGGTGGTGAGGTCTTGCCCAGGGCATAGATCCTGTTGACAGTCATCTCTCTTTGGGAGGTGAGAAAGGAGGGGGAAAATGTCATTCTGACTATGAGACATAATTATAGTGATCAGAAAGCAAGAGGCGACAGTCTCATGCTGGTCACTGCCGGCCTAACTACAGGGATGTTTTAGTTCCCAGCGGTACTGAACTGCCTAGCTGAACAAGACGAAGCCATAAACACTTGGCCCTCCTCCAAAATGTGGGTTTTAGGATAAACAAAGCCAGTGAGAAGGAATGAAACCCCTCCTTGATGACAGAGCCTTGGGGATGCGACCCCTGATGACAGGATAGGGGACGTGGGAATGGGATTGATCATCGCCACCACCAGCATCATTGTTGTCATGGCAACTGATGTAAATAGCAGCTTTCCTCTATCCCAAGGGTTTTCTATGGACTGACTCACTCGACCCTCACCACAGGCCTTGAGGAAACAGTGCCACCATCATCTCCGCTTCGGAAGCGGAGATGGGGGGAACAGAGGTTGAAGAGGTTATGTCATTTGCCCAAAGCCACCAAGCTTGTGAGTGATTATAGAAAGACTTTAACAGCGCTGAGCCCGTCATGAGCTTGTGCTGCTTGTTCCAATGACGTGCTGACACCAGCGTGGCCTTCAATGTCCCCTTTTAATCAAACAGTCAAGACAAGGGCTCAGCAGCCATGAGAGTCGGGGTCTGAGGTAGGGGGAGTCAATAGCATCACACCTGCCAACTGGCACACCTGTGTCGCTGGCACAACCTGGCACCTGGCCCAGGTCCTGAGGGCCCTTGCGTCATGACTAGAGGTGAGCTGGAGGAGGGACTGTTGCTACATCTCTCTCCTCATGAGGGGCAAGTTGCCCCAGCCCCCTTCACAGACCTCACTCCCTTTTCCTACAAGCATGAAGTCCAGGGGCTGGATTTGCTCAGCCCCAAGGATTGGCCAGGGCACCCAGGGACGAGCTGCTCTTCCTTGCCCTGGCCCCTGTTGCAGGACTCAGCCTAATGTAAGAATAATAATTGGACTCCAGATAATGCAAGAAATAGAGACCTAAAGGGAAGGTATCGGATGCGTGGGGGTGGCCCGAGCATGGAAGAGGAGCAATTCAGACTCAGGGTGAAGAGCTGCCAGGTCAGCTCCTGGATCTAGAAGAGGAAGCAATACCCAGTGTTGGTGGGATCTGGGCTGAGCTGGTCCCAACCCGTTGCCTGCCCTCCTTGCCCTCCAGGGCAGAGGAGAGCATCTGAGCTAAGTGTCATGAGCTCCTGCCATGCAGATCAGTTGTTTCTGCCAGCGGAAAACCAGGACACCATCAAGAAAAAGACATGGAATTGATGCCAGGTGGGCAAGAGCACCAGACTCCTTTCCCCAGCTTTCCTGGCTGACTCAGGGGCCAACTGGGTACATCTGCTGCTCTGCCCAAGACCTCCCAGCTTCAACCTGGGCTGAGCCAGTGGTCTGATCGGCCAGGAATGTAGGTACGACTAACCTGGGGGGACATTAAAGCTGTCCGGAAAGGTTGCCCTGGGGGGAAATAGTAATAATCGATTAACCCATCATCTTACCACTGAGTCTCAAATTCTGATGATGAAGAATGTGAAGGAGGAGGAGACAGAGGAAAGGGAGGAGTAGGAGGAGCAGGGGAAAGAAGGGGAGAAGGTAGAAGTCTGTGTAAGGCACGGCTGTAAGCACTTTATACATAGACACAGAGCACAGGCGTGTCACCGCCTGTGTGTTCTTCAAGGGCGCAGCTTCTGGTTTCAAAGGCTGATAGACATTTCTAAACGTGGAACCTAGATTGAGGGAATGAAAGGAGCAGTGACAGACTCTCTGCACCCATAGGCTGGTCAGGCAGCTGAGACAGGAGGGTGGGGGGTTGAATATAACCAGGGAGTTGGAGGCTGGGGAGCTCTGTCCAGCATGTGGGCGGCCCAGCCATGCGGGCGACCTCTTATCAGCCACTTGCGATGACATTTCTCGATAAGGAGCAGCCCCATGAGTGTTGGAGTATTTATTTTACAGGTGAGGAAAGTGAGGCTCAGCAAGATTAAGGATAGGAGCCCACTCTCTCTGAACTCATCAAGAGTAGTCAGGACTCGAACCCAGAACGCTGACATTTCATGGTGCATGTATCAGGTCCTCAATGCTGGATAGATTGATTTAACCCAGTGGCCACCAGTGAGGTCTGGCTTTGATGCTTCTGAAAAAGGCACTTCCTCTCGTATCTGCCGTGTGAGCCCAGAGAACTTCTAAGAAAGGATGATATTAGAGGAGGAAGTGGACAAGCTCCCCGTCGGTGTCCCCAGTCACGGCAGCATTCACAAACTCCTGTCCACCGCGAACGTGAGGCTACCTCATCACACAGCCAAGGTCAGACAGTGTCTTCACATCCTGAACGTGGCACAATGCCGGCGTCTCTGAAAAGCTTAGAATAGATCCTGCCCTGCATTCCTGCCCTCCTCAGGCCCCAGGGGTAACGGTGATCTGTTTCCATCAAGGTCCAGCTATTGTAAAGGGACTTTAAATAACCCCTCTGCTGCCAAGAAATGTATTATATGTCCCACAGAGATGTGTGCGGCTGTGAACCAATGAACAAGAGAGGTTCAAGGCCCTGGTGGCTGCGGGACAAACAGCATGAAGTGCCCTCCCCTTCCTTCCCTCCTTCGGGATGTCAGTTTCCAGTGACTCAGCAGATGTCAGCAGAGTACAGACCATGTGCACGGCTCCAGGCACAGAGGCAAAGCTTGGTCGTGTTCTGTGCTTGAGAAGGTCGTGGTCAGATGGGGGGTGGCTGACACCGTCTTCCCCGCAGCGATGAGCGCCATTCCATGAGCACCTCCTGTGTACAACCGGCCCATTTAGTGCCTGCTGTGTGCTGGGGCCACAGTCAGGGGTTTCATAGGTAGTGTCATTAACACTCACAACATTATCTTGTTGGCAAGTAATTTTTCATAGCTTTATTGATATTTAATTTGTATGACGCTAAACTATACAGGCATCATCGACTTAATGGACATGAGTTTGAGCAAACTCTGGGGAGATAGTGAAGGACAGGGAAGCCTGGCACGCTGCAGTCCATGGAGTCACAGACTTGGATATGATTTAGTGACTAAACAACACACGACTCTTTGCGACCCCATGGACTGTAGCTTACCAGGCTCCTCTGTCCATGGGATTTTCCAGGCAAGAGTACTGAAGTGGGTTGCCATTTCCTTCTCCAGGGGATCTTCCCAACCCAGGGATCGAACCCAGGTCTCCTGCATCACAGACAGACGCTTTACCATCTGAGCCACCAGGGAAGCCCCAAACTATACAGGAGCAGAAGGGAGAGACAGAGGATGAGATGGTTGGATGGCATCATCAACTTAATGGACATGAGTTTGAGCAAACTCTGGGGAGATATTAAGGACAAGGAAGCCTGGCATGCTGCAGTCCATGGAGTCACAGAGTTGGATATGATTTAGTGTCTAAACAACAACAAAACTATATATATATTTAAAATGTAAAATATAATACATTTAACATATGTATACACCCATAAAACTACCGCCCCAATCAAGATAATAACATATCATCATCCTTAACTTTCCTCATGCCAATCAGTCATCCCTCTCTCTGCTCCCTGTCCCCATCTGCAATCATCAATCTCCTGTCACTATAAATTAGCTTGTTTTCTAGAGTTTTCTATAAATGGAAAATCAGTACATCTGCCTTCTTTCACTCAGCACATGCGATGCAACCATGATAGTGTGTATGTGTTAGTCGCTCAGTCATGTTCAACTCTTCGCGACTCCATGAACTGTAATACCAGGCTCCTATATCCATGGGATTCTCCAGGCAAGAGTACTGGGCTGGGTTGCCATTTCCTTCTCCAGGGGATCTACCCAACCCAGGGATCAAACCTGGGTCTCCTGCATTGCAGGCAGGTTCTTTACCATCTGAGCAACCACAGGAGCCCTATCTGTGCTCAGTGATAGAACACAGATCTATAGTCAACACATTCTTACAGGTGAGTCATATTCCATTGTATGGATATATTGTACCACCATGTTCTTATTCTTTCAACTGTTGATGAATGTTTGGATGGTTTCTGGCTTGGGGCATTGTAATAAAGCTATACATATTCATGAACAAGTATTCATATGGACAGGAACTTTCATTTGTCTTGGGAAAATTCCGAGGAGCAGAATTGCTTCACGGTATGATAGGTATGTTTTTAACTTTTAAAAGAAACCATTCTACTGGACCAAGATAGAAAACTCAGAGATAAACCCATGCCCCTATGGGCACCTTCTCTTTGACAGACAAGGCAAGAATATGCAATGGAGAAAAGATAGTCTCTTTAATAAGTGGTGCTGGAAAAACTGGACAGCTGTGTATAAAAGAATGAAAGTAGAACACTTCTTAACACCATACACAAAGAAAAAACTCAAAATGGATTAAAGACCTAAAGGTAAGACCAGAAACTATTAATATAAAACTCTTAGAGGAAAACATAGGCAGAACACTCTTTGACATAAATCACAGCAAGATCTTCTATGACCCACCTTCTAGAGCAATGGAAATAAAAGCAAAGATAAATAAATGGGACCTAATTAAACTCAAAAGCTTTTGCACAGCAAAGGAAACTATAAACAAGGCAAAAAGACAGCCCTCAGAATGGGAGAAAATAATAGCAAATGAAACAACTGACAAAAGATTACTCTGCAAAATATACAAGCAGCTCAGCTAATACCAGAAAAATAAACAACCCAATCGAAAAGTGGGCAGAAGACCTAAACAGACATTTCTCCAAAGAAGACATCCAGATGGCTAATACACATGAAAAGATGTTCAACATCACTCATTATCAGAAAAATGCAAATCAAAACTACAATGAGGGATCACCTCACACAGGTCAGAAGGGCTATCATCAAAAAACTCTCTTTGTAATAACGAGAAAGACTCCATATTTTATTTTGACAGCTTTCAAGACTCCATTCCTCCTCGTCCCCTGTTGATCCACATCTGGGCATCCTGATAAGAAGCCCCACATGTCCCTCTGTCCCTTGGCACCTGGAGGAATTTAAATCACTCAAGCCGCAGTCCAGGGGTGGCACTGCCCCCTCCAGCTTCACCCTCTCAGCTCAACAAAAATTCTAAGCCACCACCACTCTCAATCTTATTCACTCCAAACCAAGCCCGACTCTTTGGGGAATTCTTTTGCCATTTACTCTGTGAATAATAAATTTTGTTTCACACCTACTAGTGCCTGTGGGTCATTTGTACCAACATTAATAAAATTACACTTGTTTGACTTAGTATGAATAGAATGCTAGATTTCTAATTTAAAAAATAGATATGCAACAAGCAACAAAGGTTTACTGTATAGCAGAGGGAACTATAGTCAATCTCTTGTAATATAAGAGAAATGGAAAATTTATAGGAAAATCTATAATGGAAAATAATCTGAAAAATAATATATTGTATATGGATAACTGAATTACCTTGCTGAAACACTGTTAAGTATACTTCAATAAAATGCATATATTAAGAAAAAAATAAATAAACTCCTATGTAGGATGTTTCCCAGCATCCAGCAAGGAATGCTAAGTGACTAAAGAAAACAGAATTTTATGGAATCTATAGAATAATTTAGGAAGAACTGACATCTGAACAATATGGTGCTCTGACCCATGAACACAGTGTTTTTCATTTACTTAGTTCTTCTTGTTTCCCTCAGCAATATTTTCTAATTTTAACTGAACAAGTCTTTCACAACTTCTGTCAGATTTATCCCTTAGTATTTCATATCTTATGCTATTGAAATAATATTTTATTAGGATATAATTGATGTCTTTAGTTTCATACTGTATAGCACAGGGAATTTATATTTGATATCCTGTGATAAATCGTAATGGAAAAGAATATGAAAAAAATGTACATATATATGTATAACTGAATCACTTTTCTGTACAGTGGGGATTAACACAACATTTGTATATCAACTGTACATCAACAAAATAAATTCAAAAAATATTAAGTTAGTTTTAACATACATGAGTTGTATAAAATATTGACTCGATATTTGTATATATGAAATGATCATCACGATTCATCTTGTTAACATTCATCACCATATACAGTTATAGAATATCTTTTCCTTATGGTGAGAACTCTAAAATCGACTCTCTTGGCAACTTTTAAATATGCAGTACAGTATTATTAACTATGGTCACCATGCTATATATCACATCCCCATGAGTTATTTATTCTGTAACTAAAAGTTTATTCCTTTTCACCTTCTTCACCCATTTCACCCACTGCCCTCACTCCCTACCTCTGGCACCACCAATCCTTTTTCTGTATCTATGAACCCATGGGGGTTCTTTTTGGTTCACCATATAAATAAGATGATATGGTATTTGTCTTTTTCTGTCTGATTTATTTCACCTAGCATAATGCCCTCAAGGTCCATCCATGTGCTTGCAAATGGCAAGATCTCATTCTTTCTTATGGCTGGATAATAAAGTCCATGGGACTTTATGGGAAAGAACACTGGAGTGGGCTGTCATTTCCTTCTCTAGGGGATCTTCCCAACCCAGGAAGTGAACCCGCATCTTTTGCATCTCCTGCATTGGCAGGCAGATTCTTTACCACTAGTGCTTCCTGGGAAGTCCTTTTAATCACAGACTTTCTAACAGGTGGGAGACAATGTCTATTGTGGTTTTTATTTGCATTTCCTTTGTGATTCGTGAAGTTGAGCATCTCTTCATGTATCTATTGGCCATCTATATATCTCTGGGAAAATATCTATTCAGATCTTCTTCCCAATTTTTAGTTGGATTGTTTGGGGGGGTTTGCTATTAAGTTGTAAGAGTTCTTTATATATTTGGGGTATTAACCACTTCTCAGGTATGTGATTTGCAAATATTTTCTCTCATTCGGTAGGTTGCCTTTTCATTTTGTCGATGGTTTGAGGCCCAGCCTATCAGTGGCTTTGTCCCCTGGCCACAGTGTTAGGCTCAGACCCAGCTTGGTCCTCAGAGTTAGCCCCTGTATCACTGATGAAGGGGTTAAGAGGCCGCCACTTTCCTTTGGGGTTGCTAAATTGTTGAGGATGAGAATGAGTTGCTTGTAGCCATGTTGGGGAGAGCCGGTCTGAGAATAAAGCCAGACAAACACAGCCAGGAAAAGTGTAAAAGCAGAGACAGAGCAAACACGTGTGTGTCCTAATCACATAGAACATGAGCCCTACGAAGACAGAGCTCCACAACTGTTTGACTCTCTACGATATCGCCAGCACTAGAAGGATGCCTGCTTCTAGGAACTACTGCTTGTGTCCCTGGATCAAGGCAAACCTGAAGCCAGCAACTCCCCCAGATTTCCAAGTTTCACCATCTAGCACATTTCCCTTCCTGTCTCAGCCAGCTTTTTTTTTTTTTTTTTTTTTGCCACACTACATGGCATATACCTTTTCTTTTATAACTTTATCTATTTATTTTTGGCTATGCTGGGTCTTCATTCCTTTGCATGAGCTTTCTCTAGTTGTGGTGAGTGGGTGCTACTCTCTAGCGCTGGTGCACAGGCTTCTCATTGTGGTGGCTTCTCTTGCTTCTGAGCACGGGCTCTAGGGCGTGCAGACTTCAGGACTTGCAGTACGTGAGATCAGCAGTTGCAGCTTCTGGGCTCTGAAACACAGGCTCAAAAGTTGCGCCGCCTGTGGGAGAAGGCGAGGGTGGGATGTTCTGAGAGAACAGATTGAAACAAGTATGCTATCAAGGGTGAAACAGATCACCAGCCCAGGTTGGATGCATGAGACAAGTGCTCGGGGCTGGTGCACTGGGAAGACCCAGAGGGATGGGATAGAGAGGGAGGCGGGAGGGGGGATCGGGATGGGGAACACACATAAATCCATGGCTGATTCATGTCAACGTATGGCAAAAACCTCTACACTATTGTAAAGTAATTAGCCTCCAACTAATAAAAATAAATGGGGAAAAAAAAAAGTTGTGCCGCATGAGCTTTGTTGTTCCGTGGCAAGTGAGAGCTTCTCAGACCAGGGATCAAACCCACATCTCCTGCCCTAGCAGGCAGATTCTTTTCTACTGAGCCACCAAGGAAGCCACCTCAGCCAGTCTGAATCATGCATCTATCACCCACACCCAGTGAGCCCTAACCTAGTTAGAGAGCCCTGATCTCTAACGACCATGGGAGGAAACCATGGGAGCTTGGTTCCTCTAGGAGTTAGGCAAACATGTGTGAAGAATAAAATAAATGAACCCAAAAATCTCTCCTGCCCCCTAAAGCCCTCAGCTCTCTCCCTTTTCCCAGGAGCCACTGAGCTACAAATAACTTAGCCAGGGCCATGAAGTAGAGAGATCGGCTTTTCCCCACTGCAGCCCCATGTCTGTTCACTTGACATTTGGAAAAGGATGGCTGGGCTCAAGGAAGTGGCCTGCATTTCTGTGTGGAAGCAGAACCCCAAGGAGAGAAGGAAATGGGTTCCAGGCTAATTGGTCTAGAACTAGACTCTCATGGGCCAGAAGATGCCGGAGTAAAACGCTAATAGCATTAACTAAGTGCACATTCTCAGAACATCACTAAGTACAGACAATGAGCCCAATGGAGACACCTGGGCTTTGGAGCTACCCAGACCTGTCCTAAAATCCTAGGCTGAAATCTGCCACTGACCAGTCATGTGACATTCAGTTCAGTCACTCAGTCATGTCTGACTCTTTGCAATACCATGGACTGCAGCTCGCCAGGCTTCCCTGTCCATCACCAACTTCCAGAGCTTGCTCAAACTCATGTCCATTGAGTCAGTGACGCCATCCAACCATCTCATCCTCTGTCGTCCCCTTCTCCTCCTGCCCTCAATCTTTCCCAGCATCAGGGTCTTCTCTAATGAGTCAGTTCTTCACATCAGCATCAGGTGGCTAAAGTACTGGAGCTTCAGCTTCAGCATCAGTCCTTTCAATGAATATTCAGGACTGATTTCCTTTAGGATGGACTGATTTGATCTCCTCAAAGTAAAAGGACTCTCAAGAATCTTCTCCAACACCACAGTTCAAAAGCATCAGTTCTTCAGTGCTCAGCTTCCTTTATGGCCCATCTCTCACATCCATACATGACTACTGGAAAAACCATAGCTTTGACTAGATGGACGTTTGTTGGCAAAGTAGTGTCTCTGCTCTTTAATATGCTGTCTAGGTTGGTCATAGTTTTTCTTCCAAGGAGCAAGGATCTTTTAATTTCATGGCTGCAGTCATCATCTACAGTGATTTGGAGCCCAAGAAAATAAAGTCTCTCACTGTTTTCATTGTTTCCTATTTGCCATGAAGGGATGGGACTGGATGTCATGACCTTTGTTTTTTGAATGTTGAGTTTTAAGCCAGCTTTTTCACTCTCCTCTTTCACCTTCATGAAGAGGCTCTTCAGTTCCTTTTCACTTTCTGCCATGAGGGTAGTGTTATCTGCATATCTGAGGTTATTGATATTTCTCCCGGCAATCTTGATTCCAACTTGTGCTTCATCCAGTGAAGCATTTTGTATGATGTACTCTGCATAGAAGTTAAGTAAGCAGGGTGACAACATGCAGCCTTGACGTGCTCCTTTCCCAATTTGGAACCAATCCATTTTTCCATGTCCAGTTCTAACTGTTACTTCTTGGCCTGCACAAGATTTCTCAGGAGGCAGATAAGGTGATCTGATATTCCTATCTCTTGAAGAATTTTTCACATTTTATTGTGATCCACACAGTCAAAGACTTTAGCATACTCAGTGAAGTAAAAGTAGATGTTTTTCTAAAATTCTCTTGCTTTTTCTATGATCCAGTGGATGTTGGGAATTTGATCTCTGGTTCCTCTGCCTTTTCTGAATCCAGCTTGAACATCTGAAAGATCTTGGTTCAGGATTTTGAGCGTTACTTTACTAGCATGTGAGATGAGTGCAATTGTGTGGTAGTTTGAACATTCTTTGGCATTGCCTCTCTTTGGGATTGGAATGAAAACTGACCTTTTCTGGTCCTGTGGCCACTGCAGAGTTTTCCAAATTTGCTGGCATATTGAGTGCAGCACTTGCACAGCATCATCTTTTAGGATTTGAAATAGCTCAACTGAAATTCCATCACCTCTACTAGCTTTGTTCATAGTGATGTTTCCCAACAACCACATGACTTCACATTCCAGGATGTCTAGGTCTAAGTGAGTGATCACACCATTGTGGTTATCTGGGTTATTAAGATCTTTTTTGTATAATTCTTCTGTGTATTCTTGCCACCTCTTCTTAATATCTTCTGCTTCTGTTAGGTCCATACCATTTCTGTCCTTTATTGAGCCCATCTTTGCATGAAACAGTCCCTTGGGTATCTCTAACTTTCTTGAAGAGATCTCTAGTCTTTCCCATTCTATTGTTTCCCTCTTGAGAAACTGCTATTTTTATTGGCCTGAGGAAACAGAGGCTGCCCAAAGGGGATGTGACCTGGCCGGAGAGTTGTCACAAGCTAGGAAGAATGAGAACTGGAGCCAGGGATCTCTGATTTCCGGGACAGCACTTCACATGCTGGGTCCGGGCTCTCTGGTGGAGGCTGACAGAGTTCTGCCTGGCGTGTCCCAGAGAAGCAAGGATCCAGGGGACCCTACATGCTTCCAGGGAGCAACCCCCTGAACAAGTGTCACCTGTCATTCAGATAGGCTTCAGGAAGCCCAGAAGAGGTGGGTGCTCTGCAGAGAATACTGAGGTCTGGTCCCAGGAGGGTAACCGGGTGCCAGAATGTCACCCCTCACATTCCCACTGGACACTGTGCATTGACAATTACATTTGTATCTGTGTATTCTTTTGCTGACCCAAGAAATATAGAAAAGAGTCAGACTCGGTATTTGCCATAGAGAATCTCACCACCCCACATAAGAGGCTGACCTAAATACCAAGAGGGAACAGCACACAATCATCTTTGCTATCACTGCCTCTGTTTTACCTGGAACTGATGGGGTCCCAGAGAAATTAAGTGATTTGCCCATGATCACAGAGGTCAGGATGGCAGAGCAAGTCCAGACCCCAGCCTTCTGCTGCTAAGGCCCAAGTTCCTTACCGCACCCCACCCTGCCCCTCAGAGCATGGGAGAGGAGTAAGGAAAGAAAGAGGACGGCATAGGCTGGAGGCATCTAGGAGGGCTTCCTGTAGAAGCGGGAGACAAGCTGGCCTCTAAAGGTTAAATTGGAGAAGAGCATGCAGAGAGGGAGGAGCCACTCACAGCTTGCTGCTCCCAGTTCTCTAGGCATCTGGGGCTGGGATTCTCCACGAGAAGTTTCAAGGTCTTCCTCAAGCAGATGCCCCAGAACCTCTCCCCAAGCAGGTGGCGCTGCTTCCTGGGCCGTGTTGGAGGCGGCCCTCAGGTAAGGGTGGTGGGCGGGGTGGAGCAGGAGCTCCTGGGAACATTCAGTCCATTTCTGTCCCAGGTGATTCTGAATGGAGCAAGGGTGGCTGTGACCTTGCCCATGGTCTGGGATGACAGTGGTCTCACTACTGTCTGATGAGGCCATTAGACCACATTCCATCAGCCAAGCAGCCCCACCAGACACAATTCCCGCAAATGACTCATCAACCCTAGTATTGCGCTACCAAGAGGCCCTGTGATTTCCCTTGCAATTCCCCGTGGGATCAGCATCCTGAGAAGGTGAGAATCCCCCCCACCATTGTGTCCACAATTGGGGAAGGTAGCCTGTTTCTCTCGTGTTCTGCCTCCAAATCCCGTGTTCACAGTGCATTTCCCTATGATGAGCCTGCAGAAGCCAAACACCACCACCCGGCAGGAAAACACACATCAGCTGCTCTGTGGGGTATTCTCTGTGTGCAGGTGGGGCTGGAGGAGCAGGGACCATTAGAGCCAGATGCCTGAGTAGCGGGGAGATACAGCCATTCTCGACACAGACAGCTTTCCAGACCGAACCCCAGACAGTGAGTCAGCGACTCCTTTAAATCTCAAATCCCCTCTCCCACCCTCCCTTCCTTCGACAGGTACTCATGATGCCAGTGAGGAGCAGTCCCCGTGGTAGCACCAGGCTATGGAGACGACTGAGGCCATCATCCCCGTCTTGGGGAAAGAAGCAGAGTAACCGAGGGAGGCCCGGCAGTGACAACACTCCTTCATTTATGCATCACACATATTGAGCATGTGATGTACAGGGCGCAGAGCCACCACAGTCCCCACCCCACGGAGCTCACAGTTCAGAGCGGGAGACAGAGCTTAATCAGTCGCACAAAGAAGCACAAGGCCATACATGTGGTAGACGTCCCTCAGGGCTCAGCAGCATGTCACCGAGCAGTCTCTGCAGACTAGAACAGCCGAGCCGGGATCTGAAGGATGGCCAGGAGTTTCACATGAGCTCAGGGGTGGGGGGGAGCATTCAGACAAAGGAACAGCATGTGCAAAGGACCTGTGGGTGGACAGCTGCTGACCTGTGTGATTAGAGGGCAGAGATGGGGGAGAGAAGAGGCAGGCTGTGTGGGACCTCAAAGGCCCCTAAGGAATCTGGGGTTTTGTCCCAAGAATAGCAGAATCCCATTGTGTTTTAAGTGGAGTCCAAAAGCCACGGAGGGAATTAATATGACAAGAGTTGTGTTTCCAGAACAATCCTGAGGCCACAGTGAGGTGTATTGTGGCGGAGGGAAGTGGAGGGACGGTAAAACCTGAAGGAGGGAGTAAGCACCTCGGTTTAAAGTGGGGGGAACGGCTTCCCCACAGGGGTGTGAGCGTGTCAAGCAGCCACATTGACATGACGACACTCAGTCATTTAACTCATGTTGGGCTGCTCCGCTAGAATGTGGCCCCTGTGGGCCACCCCCAAATGGAGCGCTTTTATCCAGGTCCCACCTCCACGTCATCCAGAAACCTGAACAGCTCAGCCAGGCGATTGCAGCTGCAGGAGAAGGCCCTCAACCGTTCTGTATCAGAGAGGTCAGGAGGCCTGAAGCCTCTGGTGGCAGGAGGACTAGGGACTTTCTCCCCCAGGAAAGCAGAAGGGCTGTCTGTTGGGATTGAGGAGAGGGCACACTAGGCTGTGACAGCCTGGTGGGCGCCAGACCCAGCGCTGTGCCAAGCGGAGGGTCTGGATTAGATCCATTCATTCACTCACTCATTCATCCTTTCTTTCAATGAATATGACCTTGGAGGTGAATCCCCTTGACATACTCAGACCTGGCATTTGTCTTTTAAGACTCAGCACAGATGTCTTCTCCTCCTGGAAGCCCTCCCTGATCTTCAGGGCCAGACAGTCACCTTTTTTATTTTGCTTCCATCATCCCTGGGAGCGTCCATGCATTGTCAATGCCGATGGCTATGTGGCCCCACACCCACCCCAGGGTCCCATGGAAGCCAGACTCTGGAGGGCAGGTGGGCTCACGTCTTCATCTCCTTCTGTCATCTTCTCTCCACACAGGAAACTCCAGGATGCTTCCCAGAGCCTGGAATAACACGGAACTCAGACAAATCTCACAAATGCCACAGAGAAAGATGGGGATACTGAGGGCTCAAAGCAGAATTGGATGCAGAGAAGAAAACTGGAAATTAGCAGGCTGTGGGAGTGAGGAAACCAGAAAAGATTCAGCATTAAAAATGGTCCAACAGTGACCCAAGACATTTGATTTATCAGAAGCAAATTACCCTGCCCCCTGGTAGATCTGAGAGTTTCTGGTGCAAAACATTTCTCACATCTCTTACGTTTCATGCTGAGCTGGTCATGTCCTAGATTCCGGGAGACAGAGAGCGATCCCAGCACCGGGAAGAGCACAGGCTCTGACGTGGGTCTGAGTGCTCCCCTCTCCCCACAGAGTCAATGCAGGTGAGTCCCCAGTTGGTGCTGCTCCTCCGCAGACCCCATGAAGCAAGGCTCAGAGGGGTCACGTGCACTGCCCAAGGACACACAACTAATCTGGACTTTCCCAGGTTAGCTGGACTGGCTGTTCTGTCCCTTTGATTCCAGGTGGCATTTCTGGCCACAGAGGCGCTTCCTGCAGCCCTTGGGGTCATATCCCTGGGGGTCAGAGGGGCCTCCCAGGCCATTCGTCAGGACTCTGGCACTCAGTCCCACAAGGTCTTCCTCCTCTCCGGCCCTGACTCCTCCCTGCCCCCACGTGGGTGGGTTGATCCTGGATGGGATCTTCCAGGCTGTGTGACTTGGCCCCATTTTACTCCACTCCTTTCTGGGGCTGCAGTCCTTCCCCTGTAAAATAACAGCCCCACCCTCCCCCACCTCCACTGGAATGAAGTAATTTGCATGAGGTTGGGGGGCACTTGGCCAGGAATTTTCTCTCTGCTGGAAGCTCCTGCCCTCTCCTCCCTCCTCAGGTTCTTTCCAATGCCCCCTACCAAGGTCCCCCTACTGCCCTATACCCCCTAAACATGGCATTTGTTTCTCATCGTCAGTTTATTCCTTCTCAGCCCATTTCGTGTGACTGTTTTTATTGTTGCTCATTGCTTTGCTTTGATGGTTCTGCCAACTGTGTCATATCGTTTCTACCTATAAGCCCTCAGGAAGCAGACTAGCAGAGCCAGGAGCCTGAGTGACCGGGGGTGATGGCACCTCTGTGAGTTCCAACCTCCACGCACCAGACTGGGTCTGCTCAGAGCTGAGTCTCCTGGTCCCTGATGCCCAGCCCTGGTGTTACAGAGCAGGTGTCAACCAATGACTGGTGAATGAGCAACTGAGTGAATGAATAAACAGTGATAAAGGGTGGGGATAAGATAAAAATGATAACAGTGATAAAGGGGGGAGAGGTTGAATGTGATGGTGGGAGCACAGAAGACTGAGTGATGGAGAGTTCTATGCCAGGTGCTGTCCTCAGAACTTTAACCGGATTATCCCATCAATAGTCCCAACAACCAGGTGGGAAAGCAAGCTTATTATCCTCTTTTACAGATGGGGATACTGAGGCACAGAATATGACCTAGGTTGCCTAGTGCCACGTGTCTGGTTTATTGCAGAGCTGGGATTCAAACCCACATCTCCCAAAGACTGCCATCTGGAATTAGGCAGAACATCAGTTACCCTAAAAACCTGGAAGCGATTCCCTTTGGTATAAACCACCCACTGGGTCCCTGGAGAATTCTCCTTTGTCTTCATAGTCATGCCCAGTGCTGATGTCAGTATCACTCCATTGTGAATTCCGACCCTGCTGCCCGTGAAGTCTTAGACACTCAGGAGGAGTCCTCAGATCAGGCAGATGGGATGTGGTCCTTGAGAGACCAGTGTGGCTATGGGAAGAGGGTGCTTCAGGGCTCTCAGGCGCAGGAGTTCCTGGGCCCTGCATGCCCTGGGCGTGGGGTGGTAAGTGTGGAGACCTCGGAATGCCTACAAAGACAGTTACAAAGAAGGACCTTGCAGAGGCAACACTAGGTTCTGGGGTAGGTTAAAGGGAAGGGCCAGGAATGAGGCTTCCTGACTGCCTCCAGGGCCCTGGGCTTCAAGAGTCACCTCTTTTCTTAGCGGCTGTGAAGGCTGACCCATCCACTCAGGTAGGTGATGGCAAGCCCCATGCTTGCAGCAGCTCAGCCTGGGTTAGGATCCTGGCTTTGCCCTTTTCCAGCTGTGTGAACTTGGGAAAGGTCCCCTCCAACCTGACTTCTGTACTCTGGGCTCTTTTGATCCTCTCTAGCTTCCAGGCCTTTGCATTGCTGTTCCGTCTGCCTGGAACACTCTTCCAAATCTTCTTCACCTGGCTAACAGCTCTGCATCTGCAACCTCAGTTCAGTACAACTTCCAGATCCTGCCTGAAAGCCCCCCAGCCTGGGTTCCCTCTTACCATCATGTGCTCCTCCTTTTGGCTTCTAAGTGCAAGGACTGACTGCTTCCGGGTCACGGTCACATTCCCCACACCCAGGATGTGTCCCAAGCTTGGAGATGCCCAATAAATGGTGGACAATTCCAGGCATGAGTGAGCAGCCCACTGTGTTCCACCTCCTCCCTTGCCAGGTGACTGTAACTATGCTAAGAGACACTCCAGGTGAAGAGCTGGACCACAGGAGGCTCTCAGCATGGGTCACTCCCACTCTATTTGTCCTCCTACAGCAGGAAAGATGGAAAAATCGATCGAATCTGCCTGAACTGAATTGCACCCAGCTGCAGACTCCGCATGGCGGTACAGGTTGGTTTGTGTGGAATCCCTGTGATCTCAGGGTGGACAACAGTCAGAGATTGTCCTGCAGCCCAACGTCAGGAAGCCAGAGGAAGTGGGGGATGACATCCCTCCCTCTTCACGGAGACACTTCCAGGATAATGGAGACTCTTCATCAGGCAGTATTTATAGTAGCACCATTCACAGCAGCAGCAGCAGCAGTTGCATCTTTAACCTTTGGACCTCTCAGAGTCTCAGCACTGATCTCAATTAATGTATGTCTGAGCATTTTTCTCCTATCTTTTCACTCCTATTAAACACTCAGGAGCTGGTATAATGAGAGCTGAGGGGCTGACACACAGGGAAAACTAATTTTAAGAGGATTTGGTCAAGCCATGTGGATGGGTGCGCTGGGCTGGGCAGACCCGGGCTGGGTGGTGGAGGTGGGCTCACTAGGGGGAGGGGATGGGACTGAGCTGAAGGAGGTGAGGGTGGAGGCTGGGCAGCTCTGGCAGGTGGGCTTCTTTAGGTCTGCAAGCTTAGGACAGGACCTGGGGAAGAGAGATGACAAACACCCTTAAACCAGGCTTTCCCGGTGGCTCAGTGGTAAAGAATCTGCCGGGAATCCAGGAGACACAGGAGACATGGGTTCAATCCCTGGGTCTGGAAGATAACCCTGAGAAGGGCATGCAACCCACTCCAGTATTCTTGCCTGAAAAGTCGAATGGACAGAGGAGCCTGGCAGGCTACAGTCCATGGGGTCGCAGAGTCAGACACAACTGAAGTGACTGAGCGCGCACGCACCCTTAATTCAGCTCAGGAGAGGCATCTGTGCTTTAGGGGACACACCACCGCCTCCCAACCCCACCCCCACCCCTCTTTAACCTCACTCTGTGTGTGTTTAGTCACTCAGTCATGTCTGACTCTTTGTGGCCCCTTGGACTGTAGCTCACTAGGCTCCTTCTGTCCATGGAATGTTCCAGGCAAGAATCCTGGAGCTGGTCACCATTTCCTACTGTAGGGGATCATCCTGACCCAGGGATCGAACCTGTGTCTCCAGTATCTCCTGCACTGGCAGGCAGAGTCTTGCCACCTGGGAACCCCGGAATTCTCTGCTCAAATGGCCCTGAGTCCGCCTCCAGGAGCCTGCCTGCCCCTCTTGCCTGCGTCTGGGATGCTGACATGACCAGCAGACCAGCCATGGGGTAGTTTCACCCCAGAGAGTGGAGACACCCAGGCCAGAGGGGCCCCTGAGAGTCCACACCCAACCACACCTCTCCACGGTTTTCTCTCTGCCCCTCCACCCGCACCTCCAGCCTGGGCTACACAGGTTGGCTGTGTGTGGACCATTTGGGGAGTTTCTGGGTGGGGCTGGGGAGCCAGAGCCCCTGGCCAGAAGTCCCCTTGCAGGCAGCAGTGCAAATTCGATCATTCTCCAGATGGGCCCTGCGAACAAGAAAGATGAGAGAAGCGTGACTCTGCTCCGCGCTGAGTCCCGTCCTGTGAGTGTTGACTGAGATGGCCATGACCGTGGTCACTCTGGTGCTGGTGGGGTCGTCATCAGGAGGCTTGACTCCTCAGGACATTGCATGCCTAAGGAACCCCAGGGAGCGGCCCCCGGGTAGGAGTGGCCAAACACCTTCCCCCTCAAGCCCCTGATGAGCCCTCTTTCACCACCTGGGCCAGGTCCCAGCTGAGCCTCCCAGGCCGTCAGTTCAGAATAGAGGGGGCTTCTATAGGTGCTCTGGAACCTCTGTGCCCAAGGCTTCCCTGTGCCATAGAGGACAGAGACTTCCTTTTTGTTGTCACAACAGGTCTGGCCGTGGGGCCCAGTAACTCAGTACCAATGCAAGGGCATCAGTTACAGGATCACTGGGGTCAGAAAGCCATGGGATAAAATTCCAGGTCCTTCCCAAGGGCTGTTTCCCCACCTGTGGAGCATCAGAGGCAACAGCAATGCCCTAGGATCAGGGAAGGTGAAATGAGACCATATGGAGAGTGCCTGCTCCGAGGTGACCCAGGTCCGAGCTGCTGCAGTGAACTTCTCCTGGCCCCATGACCCCTAGACAAGTTGTCTCACTTCTCTAAGCCTCAGTTTTCCCATCCCTAAAATGACAAAACTAATACACTTTTCTTCTTAGTTTCATTATAAGGATGAAAGAGGATGTCACACTGCCCTGATTCCTACGTCACCTGGAACTCCCCAAGGACACTGACTCCCCACTTTCTTAGGTCCCCCGGGGAGTCCACCCTCAGGCCCACAATCCCTGGGATCCCCCTGCTCTGAGCTGGGGGTGGAGGGAGGAGGCAAAACCAAAGGGTCTCCTTGCCCCTGATTCAGAGCAGACCGGGAGGCCCCCGCACTGGAGTTGGCTCGACACTTTGCTGACCTCTCATAAAGCCAGACAAATTGTCGTAGAAATATTGGTGTAATCTCTAATTTCTCCAACATCATTTTAAATGCAGTCAGTACTCAAAGGTTCCAGGTGTTTAGAGAAACAACCAACAAAATGGCTCCAGCGTATATGGAATCATATTCTCCCTGGAGCCCTGTGAGAGCTGTGAATGCTTGTGTTAAAACCTAGGCCATCTCGGCTGTATACAAAAAAGGAGCAGTACCACTGTGGTTCAGCTCAACGGGCCTCAGCAGGCCACGGCCAGGGTTTTGGTTAGACCCAGGGCCTGGCCCGGCAGGGGCATACATCACAGGGCTAAAATCACAAACTCCTCAGCCAGCCCTGGGGATGTGAGTCAGCTGATGACCCCAAGGTCAGCAAAGACAGCAAGTGGGGTCCCCCAACACGAGGCTGACAAAAGTGGCCAGCATTCCCTGACACTTGGGAAGGGTTGGGCACTAGTCTATGATTTTTAAATACATTTACTCATTTAATCTAGCCCTTGAGGCAGAGATTTTACTGTTGTCCACAGTTAGCAGAAGAAGAAACTGGGGTGAGAAACATTAAGTAACTTGTTCGATGTCCTATAGTTGCTGAGTGACAGAGCTGAGATTTGAACCCTGGGCATCAGGCTTCAGACCTGCACTAAAACAGTGTTGTAAAGCCCAGAATTCCTAGCCCAGCACAGAAGCTAATCCGTAACATGGCTCCTTCCAACATATATAGGTTAGTTTTGGCTGCATAACAAACTACCCCATAATGAACTGCCTTAAAACAGCAATGGACTTGTAAACAGTGGCCATGGTGATGGGAATAGAAGTTATGTGTGGGCTCAACATCATGGATCTCCCCTTATCAAGACTGATCTTGCCAATGCCACTACTAAGAAACTAATCTACCAACAACAGAGGCTTACACCGGCTGCCTGGTACGGGACCATTCCTTGCGGGGACCTGCCAGTCGGCTGGTGGCAGGTCCTCTCCACCAGGGCCTGGGGCTATGTGTACATAAAAGCAGCAGTATTGGCCTGTATAGCGAGAGCAAGAACACAGAAGCCAGAACCAGGAAGAGAAGACCCTTTCCTCCTGTGGTGTATTTCCAGTGCCCTCTAATGATAAACTGAGCAATGTGCTCACTGGGAAGAATAAATGCTTCAAGAGTCCAGTCCATCACTGCAGACCAGGTACTAAAGGGTGAGCTTTGAAGTAAGAGGCAACAGATTGATAGCTGGTGGTACAGGTATAAGCTGGTGGTACAGCCCACCAGTTTCTGTATTCTTCTGCACACATTCGGACTCCGTATACAACAAACTACTCTCCGTTCTTACTTGACAAAATACAGCTATGTTTTGGGAAGTGGAAAAATACTCATCCTTCCTCACATTGGGAAGATACATAGTCCCAACAGTCACTGTGTAACATCACTGAATATAGTAATTGCTGCTTAAATTTAGTTATGGTTTCACTGAACATAACTAAAGACTATATGGTAAAATTAACCTTGAGCAACTCATATATAAAATAAAAAGGGGAAGAAGGGCAGCAAGGAAGAAAAGGCTTGGTATATACAAATAAACACAGGAACAAAACAGACAAGGAGGATTCCCTTGTGACTCAGATGATAAAGAATTCACCTGCAATGCAGGAGACATGGGTTCCCAGGTTGGGAAGATCCCCTGCAGAAGGGAAAGGCTACCCACTCCAGTATTCTGGCCTGGAGAATTCCATGGACTATAGTCCATGGGCTTACAAAGAGTCAGACATGACTGAGCGACTTTCACTTCACTTCACATCATATTTCCATTGCCCTCAGTCAAAATCTCTGGTGATCAGAACTCATTACCTGGTAGTGTGTCCCAAACATTAATCTCTGAAGGATCTGAGTCTTCATTTATCTCACCTTTTTTGATTTTCCATTAAGCTTCACTATGGAGCATGGAAGTACTGAGAGGTAGCCCAGAGAATCCCTTGGGTTCCAGACGCAGTCCTCTTTGCCTCCATTATGTAGTAGCCACCCAAGTCCCCCTTGGCAACGAGAATAAATAAAGCCCACGGATCGTTAGATCAAGCTTCTCCTGACCTATAGGTCCAGTGCGCAGGAGTCCAAAAGGGCCACGTACAATCTCATCTTCTTTTTTTTTTAAGATATTTTTTGACGTGGACCATTTTAAAGCCTTTAATTGAACTTGTTTCAACACTGATTATGTTTTAGGATTCGGTTTTTTGGCTGAGAGTCATATGAGATCTTAGCTCCCTGACCAGGGATCAAACACACACCCCTGCCCTGGAAGATGAACTCTTAAACACTGGATTACCACGGAAGTCCCTGAAATCTCATCTTCTGATTCAGCAGAACCATCTTGCTCTTTGTCCACCTTTGTCTCACCTGAAGACTAAGCTCCTCAAACCAGAAGAGCTCAGAGTTTCCAGGACAGGGAGCAAAATCTCTGTGAGTGACTTACTAGGTGAAGCAGTGATAGAGGCTACTCCCACCTTCTCCCCTCGTCCCCTGAACCTAGGTACCCTGGCTGCAAGGAAGCCAGCACCTGGTAATGGTACTGGATTCAAAGCATACTCTGCATCCTTAAAGAGAACTCACCTTTTCAGGGCATTTTCTTCTGATTGGCTCCACAACAGAGTCTTCAGTAGCCATTCCACCTTTCAATTAGGCCAGCCACTTCCGAGTACATCATGAGAAATGCCAGTCTGGACAAAGCACAAGCTAGAATCAAGATTGCCAGGAGAAATATCAATAACCTCAGATATGCAGATGACACCACCCTTATGGCAGAACGCAAAGAAGAACTGAAGAGCCTCTTGATGAAAGTGAAAGAGAAGAGTGAAAAAGTTGGCTTAAAACTCAACATTCAGAAAGCTAAGACCATAGCATCTGGTCCCATCACTTCATGGCAAATAGATGAGGAAACAATGGAAACAGTGACAGATTTTATTTTCTTGAGCTCCAAAATCACTGCAGATGGTGACTGCAGCCATGAAATTAAAAGACACTTGCTCCTTGGAAGAAAAGCTATGACAAACCTAAACAGCATGCTAAAAAGTAGGGACATTGCTTTGCCAACAAAGGTCTGTTGAGTCAAAGCTATGATTTTTCCAGTAGTCATATGGATGTGAGAGTTGGACTATAAAGAAGGCTGAGTGCAGAAAAATTGATGCTTTTGAACTATGGTGTTGGAGAAGACCCTTGAGAGTCCCTTGGACTGCAAGAAGATCAAACCAGTCAATCCTAAAGGAAATCAGTCCTGAATATTCATTGGAAGGACTGATGTTGAAGCTGAGACTCCAATACTTTGGCCACCTGATGCGAAGAACTGACTCATTGGAAAAGACCCTGATGCTGAGAAAGATTGAAGGCCAGATGAAAAGGGGATCACAGCAGATGAGATGGTTGAATAACATCACCAACTCAATGGACTTGAGTTTGAGCAAACTCCAGGAGTTGGTGATGGACAGCAAAGCCTGGTGTGCTACCATTCATGGGGTCACAAAGAGTTGGACACAACTGAGCCACTAAACTGAACTGAGCCACTTCCAAGTGTGTGGTAAGACCAGTTAACTCCCTGGACATGAGCTGATGGTTTTGTTCCCCTTGATATGTCGTGAGTTCCCTGATCAGAAGCAGTGCTGTAAGGAATATATGGTGGTGGATAGGACATTCTGAAGTTCATAGATGATAATGACAGAAGAGAAATTATGAGCAGAAAACACAAATCCAGATCCAGAACATGTGTCTATTATCATGAGGATGAGTTTCTACCTCCTCAACACAGACAACATGCAATCCAGTCCCCAGGATCTCAGACACATAGGACACCCTCTAGTGCCTGCCCAGCAACCTTAGCTGACCTGAACCCCAGAGGGTTTTTCCTTCTTGCTTGGAAACTGTGGTGAACAACCCAGTGGGCTTCTTTGCCATCCAGGGCTGCAAGCAGATATTCTCCATTGATGTCTGGATCCCCAGCTTTACAAAGGGGGACCCAACTTTGCAAAGGGGGCCCCCTTCCAAGAGTCTCCTTCTATAGATACTCTCTCTCAACCCTGGTGAATGATTTAGAGTTCTCTTAAGTCTATAATCAGTTTACTCAGACTGAGGCCCATGGTAAGAAAGACAATTAGCTCCCCAAAATGAGACCTATATTTGGGGGAAAGAAGAGGAAACAGGCTTGCCACTGAAGCAAGTCAAATGGCTAAAAATGCTGAGAACAGTTAGCTTGCTGGGAAGAGTTTGGGAAGAAACATGTGGTCTCCCTGTTGGTCACTGTGTTCTAAAAAGTGCCATTAGATGGGACTGAGGGATTGTCCCACTGGGAGCCCACATATGTCAGGAAGAAGAAGCTCCAGTTGTGAGCAGAGCATTGAAGGCAGGGTGACCTA
Source organism: Muntiacus reevesi (assembly GCF_963930625.1). Classification (NCBI taxonomy): domain Eukaryota; kingdom Metazoa; phylum Chordata; class Mammalia; order Artiodactyla; family Cervidae; genus Muntiacus; species Muntiacus reevesi. The sequence continues at coordinate 114,646,913 of NC_089251.1, forward strand.
GCTCCAAGGAGCCCCTTGGCCCAGGCAGAGACTGGCACTATGGAAAGAGTTGGGGACAGCAGCAAAAGGTCATGGATGTGACCACAGGGCAGAGGCATAACCTTTGGGACTATTCAGGGTTCATATGCCTTCAACTCTGGGATCAGAACCAACAACCAGGTTGGACCCTTAAAGAATAACTGGCTTCCAGCTGAGACCATCTTATAGATGAGGACACAGAGGCCCAGAGAAAGGAAACAACTGACCAAAGACCACAATAAATTTTAACTTAAGGAAAGATAATTTTAACTCTGGCACAGATACAGATAAAAACAAAGGGAAAAGTTTCTAAAACATGAAGGAAGATGAGAAGGACCACAATTTCCAAGATCAAGATGGGAAAACTGAGAACCAATTGCCTGAGGTATTAGCAGTGATGAAATGTCTCCATAACTTTGTTAATGGTATGTCTTCAGCTTAGAAAACTTTGCAATTACAGAGCTTGGGGAATAAAACAGGGAAAGTGCTTCCATTAATTGATTCTGTTGCACAGGCAGTGAGGCAAAAATCAGACCCAAACCAAAGAAAGCACAACCATAGCTGACCAACAGTCAAGCAGCCCAAGGCACGAAGGCCTTAGAAAGACCCCGCCTCTGCAACTCACCTGCTCTGACACGGACTGCCCTTAGCAAACTCCCTGGAATTCCACCCCAGATTTCCCCCATCAGCTCCCACAAGCTAGGATCCTATGCTCCAGGCAGAGAAAGAGACTTCAGGGCTCTTCACTCCTCCTCTGGCCTCATCATCTCACTTGAGGACAGTCCAGCCATATTCTGGTCTTCCTATTTTGGGCTGATTCTTTCTTGTTTACCCTCCACTCTGCCTTTGACATTTGATCCTGTCATTCTCAGTATCAACACCCTCCAACACACACTCAGAAGCGGTAAAGTGAGTCATAAAGGGCAGAGCTCTTAAGTCACATAGACCTATGTAAGAATCCCAGCTTTGCCATTTCCTGGGTGATGTTGGACTGGTTACTTAAACTCTCTAAACACTAGTTTCCCTAATGTTTGGTCTGTGAAATAAGTACATTACACAGTGATCCATTTTAGCTGGGAATCTTCAGCTATAAACAACAGAAATCCAGCTCATCCTCACCCACTGCAGATGGGCCTCTTCTAAATTCTACATAGTAGGGTGTGAGTGGGAGGAGCATCAAGTATGGCAAAGATAGCTCCAGGCTTACATAAACCCAGCCAGTGATCCCAGGACAAAGGGAGTCCTTTCCCTGCCCATAATCCTTTGCCAAACCCTAGTGAGAAATTCTTATTGGCCAGATATGATCCATGTGCCTACTTCTATACCAATTACTATGGTCATTGGGATGATAGTCACTTCTGGGTTATACACTTAGTGTTGTGGTCAGTTACAAGTCCCTCCAAGAACACAGAGACTGGGAAAGGAGCAAACAGGAAGAATAAGGGTACTGCTGAATTTTGGAAGAAAATCTAGAGTGTCCTCAGGCAGAAATATGCAGCAGAGAACCACTGAATGCCTCCTGGAATTATGGTGGAGAAATAAAAAATGTGAGACATTTCTGTCCATGGTTAGTTCAGTTCAATTCAGTCACTCAGTCGTGTCCGACTCTTTGTGACCCCATGGACTGCAGCACACCAGGCCTCCCTATCCACCACCAACTCCCAGAGTTTATCCAAGCTAATGTCCATTGAGTCAGTGATGTAATCCAACCATCTCATCCTCTGTCTTCCCCTTCTCCTCCTGCCTTCAATCTTTCCCAGTATCAGGGTCTTTTCCGATGACTCAGTTCTTTGCATCAGGTGGCCAAATTATTGGAGTTTCAACTTCAATATCAGTCCTTCCAATGAATATTCAGGACTGATTTCCTTCAGGATTGACTGGTTGGATCCCCTTGCAGTCCAAGGGACTCTCAAGAGTCTTCTCCAACACCACAGTCCAAAAGCATCAATTCTTTGGTGCTCAGCTTTTTATATAGTCCAACCCTCACATCCATACATGACCACTGGAAAAACCATAGCCTTGACTAAACCAACCTTTGTTGGCAAAGTAATGTTCCTGCTTTTTAGCATGCTGTCTAGGTTGGTCATAACTTTTCTTCCAAGGAGTAAGTGTCTTTTAATTTCATGGCTGCAGTCACCATCTGCAGTGATTTTGGAGCCCAGAAAAATTAAGTCAGTCACTGTTTCCACCGTTTCCCCATCTATTTGCCATGAAGTGATGGGACCAGATGCCATGATCTTAGTTTTCAGAATGCTGAGCTTTAAGCCAACTTTTTCACTCTTCTCTTTCACTTTCATCAAGAGGCTCTTTAATTCTTCTTCACTTTCTGCCATAAGGGTGGTGTCCTCTGCATATCTGAGGTTATTGATATTTCTCCCGGCAATCTTGATTCCAGCTTGTGCTTCATCCGGCCTAGCATTTCTCATGATGTATTCTACATATAAGTTAAATAAGCAGCGTGACAATACACAGCCTTGTATTGTCCTTTACCTATTTGGAACCAGTCTGTTGTTCCATGACCAGTTCTAATTGTTGCTTCATGACCTGTATACAGATTTCTTAAGAGGCAGGTCAGGTGATCTGGTATTCCCATCTTTTTAAGAATTTTCCACAGTTTGTGGTGATCCACACAGTCAAAGACTTGTCCTTGGTTAAATACTCAATAAATGTTAACTCTCGAAATGATCACTGCTACTTTCAAGGTAAATCCAGAAGACTTCCACTTCCCATTACAATGGAGTAACAGGGACTAAACTTACTTGCCTATCTTAAATAACTTGTAATTCAGGTAAAATATATGATATGACAGCTTACAGATATGGAGAAGGCAGCACAGGAAAGCGATTCTTGAAATAAGGAAAACAAAGGAGGTGAGCACTACAGTTTCCCTGGCTAACTGTCTGGAGAGTGTCTCCAGGCCCAGCATAGGAAAGGGGACTCAAGCAGAGCCCAGAAGTCTGCCTGGGCAGAGGAGACAGTTGAGGATTCTATAGGTGGAGAGGGCTAGGATTTATAGGAAAGAGAGGAGAGAACTACAGAGAAAGAGAGAGACAGAGAACTTCAAAGGGTCCCCTTGAGGTTTTAGCTGATCAGCACATGCATGTGAGTAAACTACCCAAGACTGGGGTTGAAGAAAAACAGTGGGAAGCAACTGGTAGCAACTGGACTAGTTCTAGCCAACTGAAGTCATAAAACTTCATGAAACACAGAGGAATGAGGCTGAGTATTCTGAGGATATTACCTAGCAGTTGAGGTAAATTAGCCCTGGGTTGAAGGTTGATCTGGTCCTGGGCAAATAAATAAATAAAGCAAGTCTCACAAAATCAAAGTATTTTCAAGCAATTTGACTGCAACCAAGAGCAAAGATCAAAAGTATTTAAAAGAATAGGAAAAAATGTCTAGCACTCAACAAAGCAAAATTTGCAACAGCCAATGGCCAAATAAAAATTGCCAAGTACACAAAAAAGTAGAATCACACAAACCATAAAGAGAAGAAAAATCAATCCTTAGAAACAGGTCCAGAAATGACATCATGGATAGAATTAGTAGAGATATTAAAGCTGAGTTTCTAATTTTGTTCCATAATTCAGAAAGTCAGAGGGAAACTTATTTCATACAGATATTTTTCAATGCCCAAATAAAACTGGTGGTGGTGGTTTAATTGCTAAATCAGTCCAAATCTTTCATAACCCCAAGGATTGTAGCCCACCAGGCTCCTCTGTATATGGAATTTCCCGGGCAAGAACACTGGAGTGAGTTCCCATTTCCTTCTCCAGAGGATCTTCTTAATTCGGGGATTGAAACCATGTCTCCTGCATTGGCAGGTGGATTCTTTACCACTGAGCCACCAGAGAAGCCCAAACAGCCTCAGTAGAGTCCCCCAAAAGGGATGATTGTGGGGAAAATATCTGAATAAATATTCAGCAATTTTCCAAATTGGATTTTTAAAAATCCACAAATGCACAAACTCAAGAATCTCAACAAAGTGAAGCACAAAAAGCATGAAGAAAACTATTCCAAGTCACATTATAACCCAATTATTTAAAATCAGTGATAAAGAAAACATCTAAACAGCAGCCAAAGAAAAAAGACACCATACACATGAATAAGGATGATAAGAACAGCAGACTTTTCCACAGAAACACTACAGGCCAGAAGTAAATGGAGCAACACAGTTAGTCAACACCTGGGCTGAGATTCTACCCCAGAAGGCTGTGCTCAATAATACACTCTTTTAATTACTCTCCAATGCCATCTCCCATTACAGAGCTAGCCAATTTATTATCCTGCGTAAAAATGTTTTAAAAACCCACCTCCAGGCCTGTGCATTTACTGACATCTGCCTGATGTTCTCTGCCACAAATTCCACACGGCTGGGTCCTTCCCTCCATCTAGGCCCCTACTCAAGCGTCACTTCATCCCACTGAGTTTTATATACTCCCACTCACCCACAGTCCCAGGCCCTCTTCTTGCACTTATTTCCTCATGCACATCATCACTGTCTGAAATCAATCTGCTATTGTTGACTCATTTATTAGCTGCTCCCCCCTTCTGGAATGTCCCAGCAAGATGAGACCCTTGCCTGTATTTTTTCATGATTGTATTCTTGGTCACTAGAGTACTGCTTGACACAGAGCAGGTACAAGACATCTATTAGTTGGATGAACAAAGGAGCAAAATAATAAATGAATGAATTTATATATCCCCAAACCTATCATACTACCTACCACATGATGCTTTCCAATCAATGCTAATTAAATGGACAAATGGACAGATGTTGCAAGTACAAATACCTCAGAAGTTATCATAAATCAGGTATGAAGTTAACCTTTGATTTGTCCATGAAACAAGCTTTGCTGAGCTATTTGAAAGAGTCATTCAGATGGTTAAGGAGATGTTTCTCCTGTTTAAAGAAGTGCATTATTTTCTAGATATCGCCATTCATAAATTCACTGGCCTGAGAGGAACTTCAGGGGTCACCTAAGACTACAGTCTCTTTTAACAGGTGAGAAAACAGACAAAGAATGAAGGAAAAAACTCATTCAAGATCATACATTGAGTCACAAACAGACAAGAAGTCAGCTCTCCTGATTTCTTTATAATTATTTCTGAAGCAGTCAGGAGATACTCTTATAATATGCTTGTGAGAATGTAAATAAGCACAAGTTTTTTTCAAGGCATTCTAATTACAACAATAATAACAATTTAAGAAACAATAATGGGAAAGTTTTAATTCTCATGACAATCCTAGGAGGTGAGTACCATTTTTACCCCCACTTTACAGATGAGGAAACTGAAACCCGGGGAAGTGAAGTACTTTTCCCCATGTTTAAACAGGCAACAAATGACAGAGTCAAGGTTTAAATGCAGGCATTCTGGCAAGGTGTATCCAAAGTTTTTGATTTGGTAGATTCACTTCTAGGGCATTCTGCTAAGAAAAGAATTATGATGCAGAGAACAACACATTTAAAACTGCCTGACACTGTGTTTCTAAGACCTATTCTTCTGACACAGACCAGAAATTATATGTCTCCACCAACCAAGAGCTATCTGCTCCTGGTCAGCTGATACGGGTGCTGTTAGTGTGGTTTGCCACCTGCTCTGAGATAAAGCATTTCCAGATGCAGCATCTTGTCTTTCTCAGGGTCAGGACCAAAGACCTTTCTCCTTGGCCTTGGTGCTGTTATCCCCCCAACATGCGACCTCAGGATGACATGGCTCTCTGAGCACTTTGCTCAACCCCAGCCTGACACCTCTGTGCATCACTCATTCATTACAAGACTCTCACTATTTGTGGGAAATTGACACACGGAGAAGAAAGGAAGAGTTGGGGAGGAGCACATTTCTTCAGCCTAAAAGGATCTGTTCTGTAGGCAGGAGATGGATGACAAAGGGAGAGCTGGGCTGAAGTGGCAAAAAGGCTTATAAGGAAGTGCGGCAGTCTTGGTGCTTAATGGGGGGATGCCAGACATGAAGACACGGGAGCAAACCACCTGTCTCCTCCTTCTCACTGCAAGAGGGATGTGTATCAGGAATCCTGTAAACACTTCCCAGCAGGAGCACCTTCTCTCTGAAGCTGGTTCCTTATTTCAAGACATTAAGGAGGATCCTAATATGAGTTCCCTAAAATTTCTCCATTCTGTGCTTTCCACTGAATAATACATTTCTCTCATACATGGAAGTTTTTTCCTTTTCATACCACTTTAAATGTCAAGTGTCTCTTCCCTAGAAGCATTGAACTGAAATAAAAATGATTAGGGGATATTTTTGTCTCATTTAAAGATAACCTGGAGCAAACAGGAGTAAATGGACTTACTTGGAGGTTTCACCTCAATGCACTTCTCCCTCCTGGTTCCTTCCTTCCTGCTCCCCGCTTCCTACTGCCGCAAAAGCTGCCTTGGGAGCTCCCAGCATAGGGAGGGTTAATGCACCCTCCAGGGCCTGCCTTCCAGATATTGAGTTCCCACATTAACTCTGATCAGAAGCAAGTTACCATGAAAGGCGCTGATTTCCTGGAAAACTGAAGTGAGGAGCCTGGTGGGCAAAATGTGGAAGCCCTCCTGCCCTGGAATGGGATTCCAATCACAGCTCCTCTGTCACTGTGACTGTCAAGGTGTGCTCTGGCGGCACCTTGGAAGTCACCCACAGGCCCCTTTGCCCAATTGAGAAGACACCACACTTTGAGCAGGTCAGCAACGGGATGTAAAAATCAGCTGACAGGAGCTCAATAGGAACTTATTAACTTTTAATGCAGAGAAGCCAAGGCTGCTTAAATATTTAAAAGTACAATTCATCACTTGAAAGACCAATGAGGACTGCAGAGAGATACTGGTCTTCTGGGATCTTCATTATCAGGATTTTAGCTATCATAGCCTCTTGCACTAAGTACTGATTCATAATAATACTTCTCATTTACTGAACACATATTATACACCAGGCACTATGTGATGAATTTTATATACATGATGTCATTTCATCTCCACTGTAACTCTGAGAGGCAGACTATGCTCATCGTTTTAACAGATGAGAAAATGCCGGCTCAGGGAAGCTGAGGAACATGTCCAAGGTGACACAGCAAGAAAATGGCAGGGTCAGAATCTCAACTCACGTACATTAAATGCTAAAACCCACACTTTTGACTTTTGTGTTAATCAGGGTGGAGCATCAGGTACTGTACAAGACCCACCACCACTGCTATAAACAGATGAAAACATGGACGAGGCACATGAAACAGCTATTTCAGACATTGGAGAGTAGACAGTGAGGAGCTGTGATCTCTGAGAGAGGAGAGAAAAATGAGTTGCGCTCTAAAGCCCTGGAAGTCTTTTTCCCTATTTCCCAGGCCACAGGGTAATATAAGTAGGAGAGGCAATGTAAGTAGAAAGGGGCCGTTTCAATGAGTCAAAGAGGCAGATCTGAGTTTGGGGAAACAGAGGCAACTAGAGACTACAGTGAGACTAGCAGAGAAGGAGTTACACGGAGAAAAGACTCCGGAAATCTGCACGGAGGGCCCATGAGTCTGTTGCTGAGCGGTAAGCTCTGAAGACATAGGGTGAAAATCCATGGGGCCAGGCAAAGATCTGTGTTCAAAGAGCACAGATCTCAGCATCCGCAGGGCTGGGCAACTTGAACCTGACCATGTGGAGTAGAAATCCCCTCACTGAACATTTGAGGTAGTAAGTGAAGCCATTTAGGGATAATGCCTTAAAAATAAAGCTAAATCAGCCCTCCAGGAAGTCTACTCTAGCCTTATCATAGCAACAGTACAGAACAAACCCAAATGGATCAAACTGACTTTGGAGGTGACCTTTTTTAACCACTTGCCAAAACAACTTCAATACTCCTTAAAGGAAGATAATGAAACCTAGAAACTCAAAAACAAAACATCCAAAATGTTCGGCATACAATCAAATACATTATATTATATATAATAACCGTATGGAAGAGTACACTCTCCCACTTGAGGAGGGGAGGAAAAACCTGAGAAAAATAAGCAGGGAGAAAAATATATTCCTATCTATAGATAAATAGAAAGTTTATATATATATATATATATATATATATGTATGTATGTATATACTATATAGCAAATTTTTACATGTGAAGTTAATATATCATGAATCTTGCTGTGCAGTCACTAAGTTGCGCCCAGCTCTTTGCGACCCCTTGGACTGCAGCACACCAGGCTTTCCTGTCCTTTCCTATCTCTCAGAGTTTGCTCAAACTCACGTCCATTGAGTCAGTGATGGCACCCAACCACCTCATCCTCTGTCACCCCCTTCTTCTCTTGTGTTCAATCTTTTCTAGCAGGGTCTTTTCCAGTGAGTTGGCTCTTCACATTAGGTGGTCAAAGTATTGGAGCTTCAGCTTCAGCATCAGTCCTCCCAATGAATATTCAGATTTGATTTCCTTTAGGATTGACTGGTTTGATCTCCTTGCTGTCCAAGGGACTCTCAAGAATCTTGTCCAGCACCACAGTACAAAAGCATCAAGTCTTCGGTGCTGCCTGACTCTGCAACCCCATGAACTATAGCCCACCAGGCTCCTCTGTCCATAGAATTCTCCAGGCAAGAATACTGGAGTGGGTAGCCATTTCCTTCTCCAGAGTATCTTCCCGACCCTGCAGTCGAACCTGAGTCTCCTGCATTGCAAGCAGATTCTTTACTCTCTGAGCCATCAGGGAAGCCCAATATAATGAATGTGTGTGTGTGTGTGTGTGTGTGTGTGTGTGTGTGTGTGAATTTTATAAAGAAAAAAGAATTTTTCACTGCCAGACCTGCTGTACAGGAAATGTTAACAAAAATTCTTCAGGTAGGATTTTCAGATCCGCACATGAGGAGCAGGGAAGTCCCCACTCCATCCTGATAACAAGTTAAAAACTGAACAGACTGGAAAAATCAACAATTCTTGTCTCTAAAAGCCAAGAACACAGGGCAAACCATTGCTCACAAAATTGCAGAGAAAGACAAATACCAGTCATCACAGCTTACCTGAGCAGATTCAAGAGTGGGAACTAATGTAGGAACCAGTGCTGGGGTAGGAAGATCTGAACTGTTGAGAATTGCTGGAGGCTCAGTATGAACAACACTGAGCGTTAAAAACCAGAGGGAACCCAGACATGGGAGGCTCCCTCCAGGTTTTACAGTGAATATTGGAGAAAAATTTCCCTCATGCTTCCAGCAGAATAGGGTGAAAGAACAATTTTGAAATAGGTCAAAGCATTCTGTTCTTAATAAAGCCTGCCCTCTGGAGAAACTAGTTAACCAGAACCTAACCTGCAGGGGTATTATCATAATCTAACTGACTTAGGAGTATGGAAATAGCCAACTCCAGCCTCATTCTAGCCATACTGACCCAACTAAGGGGGAGGAAAAAAACTGAAGAGCACTCATAACATTGACAGTCTGGAGGCACAGGCTCACCAAAACATTAAGACCTAATCACAGTACTATAGAATGCCTCCTCCACACCTCACAATCACATCACTAAAGGTCTATCTACTATAGTTTCTTTGACCCAAGACCCCTGGTCAGACTAACAAGGAAAAATTACCAGACTAAAAGGCAAAAGCACAGTTTGAAGAGATAGAACAAGCATCAGAACCAGACGTGGCAAGGAGTTGGAATTATCACACCAGGAACTTAAAATAACTTTGATTAACATGCTAAGGGCTCTAATGGATAAAGTAAGAACAGATGAACAATGTAAGCAGAGATATGGACACTATAAGAATGACAAAAATACTAGTGATCAAAAACACATAAGCAAAAGGAAGGATGTCTTTGATAGGCTTATAGTAGACTGGACATGGCTGAGGAAGGAAAATCATAACAAATGAAAACAAAGATTTACTAAACAAATGAAGAGCACTAGAAACAGGATATATGTGAATAAATATGAGGCATTTTTATAATTTTTGTTAAAAGGTAACCCTTAAAAGCTAAAATACTGTCAACGTAGCAAAGAATCTATAATACAAACAAACAAAAGCTTCATACCTTCTGACAGCACAAAGGATGGGGTAGAAGAAGTAAAAGTATTCTGTTGTGAGGTTCTTACATTACATGTGACATGGTATAATATTATTTGAAGAATCTCTGTACTATGTTAAAGCTGCATACTGTAAACCATAAATAAACTTCTAAAGAAAAAACCTAAAAAGAAATATAACTAATAACACAATTGAGAATATAAAACAGAATATTAAAAGAAATGTATACTCTATTCAAAATGTAGCAGATAAAGAGGAATGTGGAACAAAAACTAAAGATACAAATAGAAAAGAAATAACACTAAACAGAAAAACCTGACACACTTAAATCTAACCATATTTTAGATTTTATCAATTGCAAATAGTATGAACATTCAAGTTAAAAAGCAGAGATTGTCAGATTAGATAAAAGTAGAGTCTTGACTCTCTGCTGTTTATAAGCAACACTGACTTTATATACTAGATACAGATTCATTAAAAGAAAAGAATAAGACAAGATGTACCATGGAAACACCAATCATGAAAAAACTAGAGTGGTTATATCAAGATCAAGAAAGTAGACTTCAGGGCAAAGATATTACAAGAGATCAAGAAGGACACTTCTTGATAAGAGCCAACTCATCAATAATATATAACATTTCTAAATGTGTATGCATTTAATTACCAAATAATAGAGCTTCAAAATGCAATGAAGCCAGAATGGAGAAAACCAAACGAGAAATGGAGAAGTCCACAATTACATTAGTGAGAATATTGAAGCCTTGGACGACATCATCTTAACCTCACTGATGTTTGTAGAATACTTTACCCATCAGCAAGAGAATATAGATTCTTTACAAGTGCACATGGAATGCACGTTAAAACAGATGACATGCTGTACCACAAATCTCAAATCATTTCTAATAAGGATAGACATCCTACAGACTATCAACTTTGACCACAGCATAATTAGACAAAAAATCAATAACAGATATCCACAGGCACGTGTGTATGTTAAGTCACTTCAGGTGTGTTTGACTCTTTGTGTCCCTGTGGACCATAGCCGCCCACCAGGCTCCTCTATCCATGGGATTTTCCAGGCAGGAATACTGCAGTGGGTTGGCATGGCCTCCTCCAGGGGACCTTCCCAGTCCAGAGATCAAACTGCGTCTCTTACATCTCTGGCACTGGCAGGCAAGTTCTTTACCTCTACGCCACCTGGGAAGCCCAACAGATATCTATACAATTCCTAAATATTCAGAAACAAAGCAGCTTATATCTAAATAATCTATGGGTCAAAGAAGAAATCACAAGTAAAATTCTTTTAACTTTTTTGAGGTGAATGACAATGAAAATACTACATATCCAAATTCATAAATTTTTAAGTCATAAAACACTACTTAGAGGGAAATTTGCACCCTTTAATACTTAGAAAAGGAGAAAGAAATATAAATTGCAATAAAAGTTAAAATTAAAAAGAATAAGTTAAACCAAAAATAAAGGGGACAGAAATAATAAATATAAGAGTAGAAATCATGTTCTAATGACAGATAATAATAGAGAAAATTAAGAAAATCAAAACCTGGTTCTTTGAGAGGAATAATACAATTGATAAACCTTAAGATAGATTCATCAAGAAAACAGGAGAGAATCTCAAATCACAAGTATCAAGAATAAAATAAGGGACATCATGACAGATCTTATTAAAACTTAAGCAATAATAACTCAAAATTGTGAATAATAATATGCCAATAAATTTGACAGCTTAGACAAAATGGTCCAATTCTTTAAAAAACACAAATCATCAAAACTAACACAAAGACAAATAGAAAATCTTAACCATCCTGTATCTATTGAACAAATTTGAATTTCTAACTAAAAATTCCCCATGAGGGAAATGCCAGGCCTAGACTGATTCCCTGGTGAATCCTAACTACTTTTCTCTTTTAGATAGGAAATGATAGCAACGATAGCACAAATTCTTTTGGAAGAGAGAGGAAGGAGCACTCCCCAACACATTCCTTGAAGGCAGTGCTACCCTGATAACAAAAGCAAAGACATTTCAAGAAAAGTCAGCTATAAAGTAATATTCCTCTCAAATGTAGGTACAAAAATCCTTTTAAAGACATCAAATTCAGAAATATGCAAAAGACATCTTGTCCAAGTGGAGTTTGTCTCAGAAATCCAAGGTTGCTTTAACCTTGGACCAGTTCCCACAACTGCCAGCACACGTGGTCACATCCATCACATTACTGATGAACAATGAACTTCAGAAATCCCTCTCACTTCCTCTCATTCACTCTACAGGTATTTTTGGAGCACCTAAAATGGGCCAGGTTCTTACGTGGCAGCAGATGTAAGAACTGAATGTAATACCATGGTTCTCCTTGAGTACCCAGTTACGCAGTGTAGACACCTAGTATGGATGGAAGGAAGTATATGAAAGAGGAGAGAAGTCAGAACAAAGGGTGGAGGAGGGGGTCACTCATGTGGAGGCACAGAGGAGGAAGTCATGCATTGCCCCCAAGGGTGGTCATGGAGAAGAAGACATTCACTTTTGGCCTTGAGAGACAAGCAGGTTCAAGGTGTCCCATCACATGCCATTTAATGCATATATGTTTAGCAATAAATAAATATCTTTAATAGCAGCATAAGCAACACTCACAAATTTGCCCAACACGCTTCTGCGTGAGCACATGATCTGAAAGGATCCTGAGTGAATCTGTGTTTCCTCAACTAAGCTGCATACAATGTCAGAGTCAAATCTTCTGTGGATGCTACTCTCTGCATCTATCAGATGGAAAAGCTGAGTAGGGGGGAGCAGCGGGTATAGACTGTGCAGAGCAGTCTAGGCCAGGGGAACAGCATCAGCTAAGGCAAAGAGGCATGAAAGGCCTGTAGAGATCGAAGCCGGGAGGAGTTCCCTGGGGCCGGAGCACAAAGTATGGGCAAGAAAGGGAGAGGGAGGGGCAAAGAGCAGACTGTAAATTTCAGGGTAAAGAGTTTGGACTGCATTTCAGAAACCAGAGGTGCTTACGGACCTGCTGGTTCCGGCCTTGAGATGCTTCAGGAGCCAGAGCAGAGGGGGAGAGGGAAGGGCAGGGCCAAGTTGGCCCCTCCCCACTTCAACCTAAGATGCTCTGCTGCTACGAGTTTGAGAGCCTGGGGATCCATGTCAGATCTCATTTGAGAAAATGAGAGATGATCCTTAATGATAATATAAAATGTATATAAAACTATTTAATAAATTATATCTAAGTTCTCTTCCAGCAAAGTCTAGAGTCTTGGCACACAAGATGCAGGCTGGGGAGACCAATGTCCTTTATCCAATCTCCTGCACAGAGGCTCATCCCCCATCTGGAGAGCCCTGGGGTGGAGGCAGGAGCCAGGGCTTAGAGGCTTGATGTACTACTACGTAGCATCTCAGCGCCCTATCTGTCCCGGGGTGACTAAAGATATCCAACTGGATTATACTGTTCTGATGGAGTGGTGCCCCTTTCAGAACCCAGCACCCTCTGGAACAGAGTAGATCCAATTGAGACACTGCTCATATCACCTGGAAGAGGCTTTGGATGGAGTTCAGCCCACCACTCACTGGAAGCTCAGCTCCCATGGGTGGGCCCAGGATCAAGGCTGATATTTAAGGACAGTGATTTCATTTCTGGGGGCCCCAGCCTTCCCCTACTACCTTCTTAGCCACACACACCAGGCAGGTCAAGAGCACTGCTATCATCCTTCCAGTAACTCCCCCTCCTCAAAATAAATAGGCACCAACTCACTGCAAGAGGCTAAGAGCCCTCATTCCAGGGAGCTTGCACGTAACTGGAAATATCTTTAACACCTATGGGTGGCTGTTCCCCACCCTCACCCTGTGACAAAGTTGGCATCAATTTTCTGGAACTGAGCTGTGAACCCAAGATCAAGATGGGGTGGGCAATAGAGGTTGGCACGGTGTAAGAGGGTGGCTTTACAATGAAATTATGATTATTGTTCTCCTGGTAGCATTTCTTCTGTGCCTCCATGGCAGACAGCTCTCTGAGTGACAGCAGATTTGTATTTCATTAGGACACTTTAGGCAAAAGATCAATGATACTCTGAGAATCGCTCTGCTGGTCCACGGGGGCACATGAGCCTGGTGAGCTGCCTGCAAAGATCCAGCTAAAATTAGCCAGTGCCGCAGACGCTGGATTCGCAATCATAGCACATCGATTTCCTGAATGACGCTGGATCCAGGTGACTTTAATTGGTCTCCATGTTTTGTCCTTGTAAGCAGGGCCCTTTTGCATGAAGTGGTTCTTTTTCTGTAACGAAGTGGTTCCCTCTCTGGGTAAAGGGAGCTATTTGAAGGCAGGCTCAGGATTTGACAGCAAGCAGGGTTGAGTGAGGATGGGAGAGAGCTCTGTGGCCTAAATACCCTTCAGTGACCTGGAAATAGTCTTCAAATATCCAGTCCCTAAGAAAGAGCAAAGAGGACTTGCCCAGCCAGTGAACAGCAGACTGATACCTGGGGTCAATCTCTCTGGCTCCATTTTCCCTATCTCTAAAATGGACATAAATGATGAAAACTCATCAATGGATTGTTCAGAGATTTGGTTATTTAACTCATGCAAAGCAATGGGCGCAGAGGCTTCCTTGGTGGCTGAGACGGTAAAGAATCTGCCTCCCATGCAGGAGACTCCAGTTCAATACCCAGGATAGGAAGATGCCCTGGAGAAGGAAATGGCAACCCTTCCTCCAGTATTATTGCCTGGAGAGTCCCATGGACGGAAGAGCCTGGTGGGCTACAGCCCGTGGTGTCACAAAGAGTCGGACACAACTGAAGCGACCTAGCACACATGAGCAGAGTGGACACCGGCCCTGGCGCATAGGAAACGCTCACTGCCTGGAGCTGGTTACCATCATCGGGAGACACCATCTTCTACTGGACACCCACTGCCCACCCTACAGGTTCCACATGCCTCCCACACCTCCTCTCATTGTCCTCAAAGTCACCTTGCGGGATGCAATTTCCATTTCAGGGAGGAGGGGACTGAGGTGCAGTGAGGTTCAGCAAATTACCAAATGGGGACAAGATGGCAGGTCTGGGTTTCAAGCTCAAGTCTGTCGGATGCCTCTAAGCTTCCTTCTTTCTACTCAAAGGATGGTTCTTGGACCAGAAGCAGGGGCATCACATAGGGACTTGTGTGTGTGTGTCTGTGTGTTTTCAGTTAACATGGGAAAGTCAAACCAAGACAGTCACAACTGTTTAGCAGCTCCTGCAACGTAATTTTTCATCCAGCAGAATTTTTATAGTCTGCCAGTATAGCTGGGATGCATCTCATCCCAACTACACTGGCTGGGAAAACTGAGGCTGAGAGAGGCTGAATGACTCATTCCAGGTCACTCAGGGACAGAGCACAAGCCTCCAGTTCCCGGCCTGTGCCTGCCACCTGGAGCCTCCAGGAAATGAACGGGAATCGCTGAGACCAAGACGGAAGACATCATACGATGGGAGCTGAAATGTCCCTGTGTCCATATACTCTGACTGTGGCAAGGAGTTTGAGGAGAATGAAGCCCCTTACTCTTCAAAATGACTGTCACTCCCCCTGTTGTGGTGCTTGAAATTCCACCCGAAAGTCGGCACTGAGATCTTTTAAAATGCAAGCATCCCTGAGAGAGGGTGTTGGCAGTGACCTCAGAAGGCTCTGCCTCATAGAGTCCAGTGGTGATCAGAACCCCGGCTAAGGACTCCTGCCTCCTGGTGTCCAGCTGTTTCTTCCAGCCTTCCTGCTAGTGATATTAACAACTGTGGATAAAGAATATCACCAGCAATTTCAGTAAATAAAGATGTTGTGACCATCAAGCTACTAGTCACTGCAGTCACCCTAGACAGTGCAGCCCTAGGGGCTTCAGGATGGGAAAAAAAAAAAAAAAACAGGATACTGGCCCTAGATAGCTAACATGCATATCATAGGAATAATTTCAACGAGCCCAGACTCTTGCATCCTCCCAAACATAGAAAAGCACTAAAATCATTAACCTGAGTCTGTTTTTTTAGGATTAGCAGTAATCTTTTATATTTGACTACATGGTTTTTTGGCTTTGTTGTTTTTTTAAGGAAAAGTTCCTGTGTATCCTGGCTCCTCACTTAGCCCTTTGGAACAGTTCCTCAAAGCTCTGTGAAAGGCTGGTTCCCAGGCTATGCTCCTCAGTAAAGTCCCCCCCCAAAAAAAAAACAAAAACACATCATTCTGAACTTTTAAGTTATGCTTTTTCCCAGTCAACACAGCAATATGCAATACCCAAGTGGCACAGACCACAGGTAGGCACAGTTTAAAACTGTCTGCACATAACCCATTTAATTCTCACAACCTCCCCGTGAGGCAGGAACTCTTTATAACCCCATTTTATAGGAGAGGGTAGGAATGTGACCCATGAGGCTACATAGCTCCTAGGTGATGGAACCAAGATTTGAACCCAAGCAGCGATTCCCACCATGACCCCCTCTATTTTACCCCCAAACACACAACTCATCAGGCTGCTCAGACCCCTCACACAGGATGTCTACCCTCTGTTCTGACTGCAACTCTCTTTATTGGAAATAGAGGGATGGGGCCCAGCAAGCTGATCACCATCTTGGTGGTGGCCAGCTTCTCCCCATCCTGGCTGGAGGCCAACCACACTCCTTGTAGCTTTCTGGGCACCTTTAATCTCTATGATCAATGTGTCAGGACAGCAGGTTCAGAACCCATTGTACACGCAACACAGGTTACCCTGAAGGTCCCCTCCAGGACAATCGGTCAATATACCTGCAGTGGGAGTTGCACCTGGAACCAGTGTTGTATGTGAAGATGGGGGAAGATGGGAAGGGCTCATGTCTGGCCTGGAATAGCCAAGCACCCCTCTTGCAAATAACACCTCACCTCCAGCTGGCTCCCCAGGTCCTAGCAGGCTGGAGGGCTCTCCTCTCAGGTTGTACCTTTGGTATCTTCTTGCCAGTTTTACACCTGGACTGAGCCTTGGGAGGGGGCACTTCACATGCAGGACTTCACCACCACCCCGTGGCAGCAGCTCTGTGAAGTGGGGGCACTTATCCTCCATTTCATTATCTGTGCTGAAGGTTAGAGAGATTAAGTGAATCATCCAAAAATGCACAATGGCGGCAGGAGTTAAACGACCCTCGTCTACTTGCTACCTGTGAGATGGGAGAGTTTAAGCCCTGTATGATTCTGTTTCATCAGCTGTAGACTGGGGATAACCAATATAGACCTACTTTATATGGTTATGAGGGAAATATGCAGCTCCATAAATATCTGCTGTTACTGCCTACACACTGTAGGGGCCAGGATTTGAAACTGAGTCCACCTAGGCAGAACTAGGCTCACCCTTCTGACCGCTGGTAGTACCACAGCTGAACCTACACTGTTACTATCTTTCTGAAACTTTCCTGGGAGAGAAGTGTGGTCATTGTTCACACGGCAAGCTGACCGCTAGACTTATCCCTTTAAAATAAAATGTGGGCTCCCCTGGGCACTCAGTGGTAAAGAATCTGCCCAGGCAAGAGGCACAGATTTGATCCTTAGTCTGGGCAGATTCCACATGCCTCAGAACAACTAAGCCCATGCACCACGACTATCGAGCCTGTGCTCAAGAGCAGGGGAGCCACAGCTACAGAGCCCACACGCCACAACTACTAAAGCCCCCACGCCCTAGAGCCTGCGCTCCGCAACAAGAGAAGCCACCGCGATGAGAAGCCCACTCACCACAGCTAGAGAAAAGTGCAAGCAGCAGCGAAGACCCAGCAGAGCCAAAAATAACTAAGTAAATAATTTTTGAAAAATAAAATGTGGGAGCAAGAGTTTGAGCTTCTATGTGAATGAGTTGTGTCCCCACAGGGCGACTGGCCCTTTCTTAGGACCAAGACCGTAAGGAAAAGCCACGTTCGGCCCACCAAGTTGATGCCTGTGATGTACCAGTAACTTCTAGTCAGCACTTACCCTGTGCAGGCACAGTGCCCGTGGCTCTGGTTTAATATTCCTGACAGCCCAAAGATGGAGAAATCATTGCTCTCTCCACCTTACAGGAGAGGGAACAGGCACAGAAGAGAGCGGGAACCTATTTGAGTCTCCACGGTGGCAAAGCTGAGACACAGGCTACGGGCCTCGCGGTGGGCACAAATTGCACGAGCAGAAAGCCCCAGACGCTTAGCCCAGTCTGCCTGGCTGGCTCCTGGTGGTTTCCTCTCCTCCACCCGCTTCCTACCTGCCTTGACATTGGTCAAGCATTGGTGCCCACACCGGCTATTAGACCCTGTCTCTGAATGATCCTTCCAGTGGTTTCCAAGCTTCCATAGAAGTGTTTGAAAAGCATATGCCCTTTGGGGTCAGAGTTACCTGGACTCAAATCCTGGCGCTGGCTCTTATCAGCTATGAGAGCTTGATGGTACATCTTTTAACCTACATGAGCCCTGACCTTCTCATCTGCAAAGAGGGATAAGGAGTGCTCCGTGGTACTGTGATGACTTAGAGTGTGAGAACTTGGCTTGGAGATGCTTCACATAGGATCAGACAGGAGGTCAGCTCTTCACAAGTGTTCCTGCTAACTTTCCCTGGCCCAGACTCCACCATACAAGGCAGCCCTTTCCCCAGATGGCGATGGTATGGTCCCCAGGGTGGATAAGGCAGGCACAGGGCCTCTGGGTGCTTTTAATAAGGCTGATGAATTCAGAGAGAATGCATGAGAGAAGTTACGGAGTGATTCAAATCCACCACCTTATTTGAGCACAACTTTATGCCAGGATGGTGACAAGCACGTCACATATAATGTCTAGTCTAGTCTTCACAACAGTCCAGCAAGGCAGGTTTTATTATTGCAACTTTCCGTAAGGTTGGTCCAGAACTAACAAACACAAAGTGACCTCCTTCATGTCACCTCCTGGTACTTAGCAGAGTCAGAATTTGAACCCAAGTCTACATAACTCATAAACCTACAGTCTTAACTACTCCACTGGGCTATCTCCATCTGCCTGAGGCTAGGGGCTAAAATTCCATCATTCTTTCCTTAGAGAAGAAGTAAGATAAGAGGTATGCAAATGTTACCCACTACTTGGGACTTAGCAAATCCCCAACCAAAGTTTTGTTGAGTGGTTGATCTGATGATGTGGACACAGGAGACTTGTGAGCAGTATTTGAAATCACACCCTCATGAACTGGGGGGAAAACCATATAATTGTTTTGGGGTTTTGAGGAACTCTGGGCTGCTTGGCTACCTCTGAAGCTGAGACCCAGGGAGCCCACCTGGACAAAATAATTACTGCCCAGTATCTGCTTTCTGCCCCTCTGGACTCCCACCCAAGCCTCTGCTCAGCAGATTAAGTGCTACAGGTCAAACTATGTGACTGAAGATGGTGTTTGGAATAAGGCTCATTTCTGATGATGAATAAAAGACCAGCACCTACCTCCGTGGGGAACAAGTCTCATTGCTTAGAGGAAGCAGGATTTCCTATGAGTGCATGTGTGCTAAGGCTCTTCAGTCATGTCCCTGTGTCCCGAACTCTGTGTGACCCTATGGGCTGTAGCCTGCCAGGCTCTTCTGTCCATGGGATTCTCCAGGCAAGAATACTGAAGTGTGTTGCCCTGCCCTCCTCCGGGGGATCTTCCCAACCCAGAAATCGAACCCAAGTCTCACCTCTCCTGCAGTGGCAGGTAGGTCTCTACCACTGGCGCCACCTGGGAAGCCCAGGATCTCTCATCTATCTGTCCACAAAAAGAAGCATTTTAAAGTTAGTTGGAGTCAATGCACTTTTGTTTTTGGAACCAAGTTAAGTACGGTAGCTAAATGAATCTGGCTCTCTCAGTGGATTGGAATGTACGATGGGAAAGTGACTTTCATCTTTAGAAGGCTATGAGCAAGATGTATTCATTAAGCTCGGATTTAGAGTAGATTCCAACACATCATAGCTCTGACATGTATCAATTACCACATGCAAAGTCAAATGCAATGTTAAATCCAAAACCACAGAAGAAACTGTTGAGTTCCCAAGAAAACGATGAAAATTTAACAATTTAACACTTTAGGGTAAATCAGCATTAAATCAGAACTCCTTCACAGTAACCACAGAGGCCCCTTCCCATGTACATAAAGAGAATCACAGGAGCTTTTGAGATTATCCAATATTTTAATGGTTTTAAAGATTTTTCTGAATCAAAATGAAATCCCTCTATCCCTCATTCCACCCTTTTTTCTTCAGATCAAGATTAAATCAATTCTTATTTTCAAGGTAGAACTGTAAGAGTCCATATTCTTTAAACCGTGATTAACGACATTAGATCATTCACTACTTTTGGCTATAGGCTCTTCTTTCAGTCTTGCACACAAAATTCCACAGATTTCACACTGAGTGACAGACCTTCTTCAGATGGTCTTCAAACCAGTCAAATTTGATGTTATCAAGAACATAAAATCTAACATCGCATTGTCTGTCAATGCAATACGGAGTGGAAGCTGTGGACCCGATGAAGACCTGTTGTTTTCCTTCCCACACTGAACATCCAGAAGCCTTGTAATTTGTGTTTGAAAAGCTGGACGGGAAAAATGACGCTGTTTCTCAGCCTGAGACTCTCAGCAGTAGAGATGAAAAAGGAGGGAAAGCGAAAGCAGGATGACTTCCACCGCGGACTGCACGGCGCTGCCGCCTCCCTTGGTGGTGGCCGTCGTGGCCCCGCCGGGGGCGACGCTGGTGGCGCCTACGGCGCTGGGAGTGGAGACAGGCTGTGAATGCATCTGCTGGATCAGCAGCAGTGACAGGAGCAGCACCCCCAGCAGGGGCCTGCTCAACATCCCTCCTCCCATGTCGGCTCTGTGCTCAGCGCTCCGCAGGCTGAAGGGCTCAGCTCCAGGCGGCGGCGGCAGGCGAAGTAGCAAGCGCGATCTCCGATCCCAGAGCGACCCAGGGGCCTTTTATACACCAGAGGCATCCACGGGAGGCGCCGTCTCTGCTCGCCGCCTACAGTCCGAAGGCGCGCGCTCCCTCCTGCCCACCCTCCAGCCCGCACCTGCACTCTCTTCCTTCCTTCTGACACTTTGCTTTTGAAACCAAATATTTGTAAGCTATCTAGAGCGCCTCGGCGCCCTTACTTGGAGAGCTAACGTTCCTATTGTCTCTAGTCCAAGTGGTATTACATTTTTCATGATCCCTAAAAGTGATGCCTGTTTGTTGTTCAAAGTTAGTAGTGCAGGCTATGACAAGAGGTTTATACCCCAAGATAATCATGTTGATGTTTGGTATGTTTCTATTTAGCACATATACATGTCTTGCACTTAATGGAGATTTTGGACCTAGAATTTTTGCTTAAAATTTTTTTTCTTTTTTTTTTTTTTTTTTGGAGGGGAGCTGTCTTGTGCGATCCTACTTCCCTGACGAGGGGTAGAAGCAGGATCTACCCACAGTAAAAGCAGCTGAGTCCTAACCACTGGACCTCCAGCGACTTCCCACTTAACATTTATCAGGAGCATTTTCCTGCCATTAAAATATTTTTTGGAACCATGATTTAATTTGTTTTCTTAAAAGATTGCACATAAAGCTATGTGTTCAGAGTTTTATCCTCAACTTATTTCATTTTTATTCTTCTGGATTTGTAGAGAAGAAAGAAAATGTGCCATGATGTTAGGCTTGGCTGTTCTAGGTGATAAGATTTTTGTATTTTCCAACTTTCCTACACTGATGGGATCTTTGGAAGTTGAACTAGTTGTTTTTGCTTTTGTTTTTGGCCAGTGCAGTTGGTAGAATTCAGGCTGGAATAAACCAAAGTGGAAATGGCTTATTTAAAAAAATTATAGATAGGAAGTTGACAGTGAAAATGAAAGAATAACAATAGGAAGTTCATGGTTAATCATGGAGTGCTTATAGTCTAAATGGGAACTGATTCTCTTTGAAGGACTCGAATGGGGTAAAAATAATACATTCGCTGATGTTTGAAATTGGGGATATAACTTATAACATGACATTTAATAGAAGTTTTTAAAACCTTTGACTTAAATTCCTTTTTAGCTTGAAGAGAAACTTTAAGGCTTTCAATATCCTTTGTCCTTTTTTCCAAGAGTAAAAATATTTTCTTTACATTTCAGATTAAAACATACTTGGGACTGGGGCGGAAGGGTTCCTAAGCCACTACTTCTTGCCTCTTCAGGAGTCCAATTCCTTTTTCTGAATCTTCAGCGGAAAGAATTCTCATTGTTTTTGCCATTTGAAAGTCAAGCCATAAACACTGGATTCCCACTAGCTTACTCATCTTTGCAGAAAGCGGTATGGAGGTAGGGTCAAAGATGCAGAAAGCTGGAGAGACCACCACTCC
The DNA here is from genome assembly GCF_963930625.1 of Muntiacus reevesi. NCBI lineage: Eukaryota > Metazoa > Chordata > Mammalia > Artiodactyla > Cervidae > Muntiacus > Muntiacus reevesi. Next base: position 114,669,233 of record NC_089251.1, read on the forward strand.
TCCACAGCTGTCTCTGTCCACTTTAGCAAGAGTTGAGCGCAATGAAGTGACTTAGGGCATTTCAAGAACAAGGACTCTCATACGTAGACCTTTTCTCAGAACTCCCTTTGACAGTTTTTAACAAACACATAAAATCCAGTTGTGTTAGAAAAAATCCGTTTTCTAACAACACGGTAGGGAGCCATGATGTATGTTTTGGTCAACACAGAACCTTGTGTTTTTGCTTTTCCGCTTCAGCCAATCAGAGGGTCTTCTGTAATGTTGCCTGGAGCTTCCCACACACACTCATGTATTTATCACTTCTCTGCTCAGATTCCATCATCACAATGTGGAGTGTCTACCATTGTTGCCTGTTGCCCAATGATAGAAACATTGCTCTGCTTATGGAACTCCTATTTTCAGAAACAGAAGCTAAACATGCCAGAGGCTCTCCTTTCTAATCTCCTTCCCACCTTGGATGTCATCCTATGATGATCCTGTGTGATCAAATGCACTCCAGCACACACTTTGGAAAGAAAGTTTCCTCGGAACTGACCAGAGTGAGTTTGTGAAGTGACAACCCTGACTGGTAGCTTACAGTTTTGCCTCTTCAAATTTCCGTACCTTTTAAGACTGAGTTAAAACTTTGCCTCCAATACTTTAGCCACCTCATGCGAAGAGTTGACTCATTGGAAAAGACCCTGATGCTGGGAGGGATTGGGGGCAGGAGGAGAAGGGGACGACAGAGGATGAAATGGCTGGATGGCATCACCGACTCGATGGACATGAGTTTAAGTAAACTCCGGGAGTTGGTGATGGACAAGGAGGCCTGGCGTGCTGCGATTCATGGGGTCCAAAGAGTCAGACACGACTGAGCAACTGAACTGAACTGAACTGAACGGAAAACGTTGCCACCCCAGGGAAGCCTTCTCTGCTTCCTACAGCCAGAAATTCTCTCTCCTTCTAGTTTGCCCATGAATTTTATTTTATAGCCTTGAAGCTCCCTGAGAATAGTAACTACATAGTTATCTCCTAGAATAACAGTTAAGAGTATGGACTTAGGAACTATTTATTGCCCAAGGGCAAGTTCCAGCTTTGCCACTAACTTGCTGTGTGACCTTGGACAAGTTACTAAACCTCTCTGGGTCTCATCTGTAAAACAGGGTGATATCAGCTCATACCTCACAGGACTGCTGTGAGAATGATCACATGTATCCATGAAAAGCACTGAGGACAAAACCTGTCCTGTCATATACCGTGCGATTGTTTCTATTACCTCTGCTCACATGCCCACCACGGTCACCTGTGGTCTCCAGACCTGTGAAGACTCACTTCATTGTGAGTGCAGAGTGGCCCTTTGAGGACATGTCTGTCATTGCTGCTGGTGGCACACAGAGCAATTGACCAGGGTTTAGGGCCAGCTTTCCCACAGGTCCCATGCCTTCTGACCAGCATGGGTGCCATGCCCTTCACTGGCACAAAACCCTCTTAGTCTCCCCGAGGCCATTGGTGTCCACCCACTTCCTGCCATCTCCACCGCAGCTGCCCTGCTCTCATCTGCACCTGAACCACCGCAGACGCCTCTTGACTGATCCTTGTGTGCCTGTTTTCAGGTGCTTTGAAAGACCCTACTAAGGGAAGAGACACACCAGTTGTCCTGTCTTCGGCTCCTTCAAAGCCAGAGCTATGAGCTCTTTAATAAGGGCCCACATGGGCCTCAGGCTGGACTCACACCACGTGGTTATGAATCACTCATCCCCTGCAAAGGCTCCCATGTCCTCGGCAAACATGACTGATAAGATCAGAGCCTCCGGCACCTCCTACGGGCTCCTGTCCACAAGAGTAGATGTGGGGAAGCTGGGGGGAGCAAATCAGGGTGAGCCCAAGCCTGCAGGGAAGGCCCAGGGCAGGAGGCAAGCGGAGCATGGGTCCCTGCAGCCTAGGGCCAGGCATCTTGTGACCATAACAGAGATTTAGGAAGATGCGTCTTTTCCAGCTGTGACGACGCCCACGGAGGGGCATGTACGCCCTGGAGGCAGTGTTTATGGGTGGTCCAAGGGACCAGCTGAGCCCAGGGACTGATCCAGACAGGCCTGGGTTTGAATCCAGCTCTGCCATCACCAGGCAGGTGGGGTGATCTGGCAAGTCTCCTCTGAGCCTCAGTTTCCACACCCAGGTCAATGCCAAAGTGGGGCCTTGAAAGCCAAGCTCAAGGTTGGGGTCTTTGCTTTCAGAGCAGCAGGGCTTCTGTGTTGCTTTAACCAGCTGGGGGACAGAAGGTCTGCCTTTCAAACAGATCACCAGGACCTTTACCTCAGCCTCTCTGTGGATTGTGAGGACAAAATGGTAAAATGCTGCTGAAAAGCTTAGATGGCTCAGCAGCATCCCAGGGTGGAGGTAAGTGGATGCAAGCCCTCCCTGCTCCGTCTATCAGGGCAGCAGTCCCTCCCAGGTACCAGCATTGCACCCAACACTTCACCCACATCTCCTCACTGCATCCCCACAGCCCCAGCAAGATGGATATTGATACCACCCCATTTCAAAGGAGGAGAAATTGAGGCTCAGAGGAATCCCAGAATGGGAAGGACCTTAGAGAAGTGCCCTCTGGGCCCATGTTCATTTCACAGAGGAGAAAACTAAGGCTTGGGTGGGTTATTGATCTACCTGTTTACCTCAGAATCCTAAAGTGGGAAGGACCAGAGACCTGGCTCTAGACCAATACCCATTTCACAGAGGGGGAAACTGAGGCTCAGAGATGGGCAATGGCTTGCTGAGAAAGAACTGTCCTAATCAAATGATGAAATGGCTTATCTCAGCAAAGCCCTGATATGGTACCTAGAGCATACCTGAGGGTCCATGAATGGGTTTTCCCTCTGCTTCCCTAGCCTCTCCAAGGTCAATGGCACTGGTTCCAGCTGGTGAGCATCCTTTGGGCATCATCAGGACATCACTGAAATGTGTATGGATGATGCAGGCAGTCAGCCCTCCCAGTTCTGTGTGGCCCCATCCCTCTGAGCCCGCTGTCTGCCCAGGCTGTGATCTGCAAGCCTCTGGCTGATACACAGCTGGGGCTGAGGCCATCCTCCACTGATTCCCAGTGCTCAGGTGTCTCCTGAGGTCTCTGGGGGCAGAATTCGGGGACCCAGATCCCGGGGAGGGGCAATTGCCAACTGCAGAGGGAGGGATGGGGCCAGGCCCGGGGCAAGGAGAGCTTCCGCTCGCAGGCTGCACAGGGGCCTGGGGTTTCCCACAGTCACCAGGGATCCGGAGAAGGGAACAGGGTGGCGAAGGGCCTGGGAGCCAGGTCACGAGGGTCAGGTTGGAGGAACAGTGAGAAACTGGGGTGCTGAGGAAGGACTTCTAGGAGCTTTCCGGGTGGGCCCGGGTGACTGGCTGGGAGCCAGGGAGGACTCCCAAGGCTCATTGGCACCAAGGGTCTCTGGAGCTTTGAAGGCATTCTCCCGGCCCATCTCTGCTTGCTCACAGGCCTGTGTTCCCAGGGAGCGCCCGTCCTCTGCTCCCTGAGAATATGCTTGTGGAGATGGAGACACCCGCCTGCCTCGGGAGGGCGTGGCTTTCTGGGATGGGGCGGGGTTTGGAGTGTACTGGTTAAGACCACCCAGGACGCCTCTCCTGGCCCCCCATTCTTCAGAGGAGAGACCGAGGCCCCAAATGGAGAAGTGTTTTCTCAAGGTGCCACCACAATCTGCAGACAAGCCATGTCTTCCTCTACCCTTTTCCTTCCCTGCCCGTGTTTTTGTTTGTTTCTTTGTAGTTTCTTTGCTATCTCACCTCTGTGTTGCCCCAGGTCACAGGAGACTCTCTTGTGCGTGATCACAGGCCTGTGGGTCATCCAACCTGGGTTCAGTCCCCAGTACTACCACCTCCAGGCTGTGTCATCCAACAGGGATCTCTGAGTGTTTTGGAGCCTTAAGGTCTCCCTGGGAAACAGGACTAATGCAAGAGCCTGCCTAAAATGATGCTGGGGAGACTCAAACGAGGTAACAGGTAGAAAGGGCTTAGGACTGTGGCCGATCTACGTGGTGGAGAGAGATGGGGAAAGGGGAGAGATAGACAGAGAGACAGATCATCGGAACAGAGCCAGAACCAGCCTGCTGACCCCTCTTTCTGAGCTGCCATGATGATAACATGCTGACCTGTCCACTGTGTGCCAGACCTGTACTAGGCCATGTTTAAAGGACAAGTGAAGGTGACCAGGGGGTCTTTCAGCCAAAGGAGAGCACAGCTTGTGTCAGTGATTGCATATCGGTGTCTGAGTTTTTGCAAGGCAGTTGTGCAGAGAGAGGAAGTGGCATCTTGCCTCACAGGCAGCCTGGCCTGTCTCTGACCTGGAACAGCTCCCTCTCTGATGCAGCGTGAGGACAGTCCTCCACCAGCCACTGTGGAGCCTGGCCCAGGGATAGCAGCCCATCCACTATTAGGGTTTCCTGATGGAGCGATGGTATACAGAGTGAGGGTGGTAGGTGGGGACTGGTTGTCTCAGGTGGTCAAGCAAGGCCTCTCGGAGGAGGTGACATTGATCTGAAACCATCATAGCATCTCAGGATTGACCCTCCAGCCTAAGGTCACCCCCTGGAATCCTCCCAGCGTTGGAGGGTGATGTGTTCAGGTGACAGGAATGCAGTTGGGGGAACACGATGCTGGTGTTCAGTTCCCAAGCCAAGGGGCCTTCAAGGGTGGGGGAACGGGGCCCTGATAGACAGCCTAAGCGAGGCCCGTTGAGGAGCAGAAGTAGCCCAGTTCAAGCAACTGTCCAGGTAATACCTGGGGGGTGGGGGGGAATCAGACTCCTGATTTTTCAGGAGAAAAGAAAATCAAATTTTTATGTGTGCTACCCCAACTGTTAAACATTGAACATCTGCTTCCACCCCTTCCTTTTTCTTCCACTTTCCTTTCTTCCCTTCTGTGCAAAGTGTTCATTTTCAGAAATCTTCTAACAATTGACATCTGGAGCAAGAGTATTTTCTATTTCTCTTTCCCAGAGTGAGGCTGCTGAGTGAGACTTCTCTGGAGGTCATGCCTGCCCTTCAGAAAGTAAAATGCTTTTTGGAGCCGCTTACAACCACCAATATTTATTGAGCACCTACTGTGTATGAGGCCTCCTCTCACGAGGATCAACTTAATCGATGAAGAGTTCTATTAGATTGGTTCACTTGTGCATTCCTGATGAAAATCAGAGGCTTGGAGCAGTTTGGAAACAAGTTTGTGGTCACACAGCAAGTAAAGGGTAGAGCAGGGACAAAAACTCATATCTCTGACCCAATGTCTGTTTTTGCCCCTGCACCAGTGGTTATCAACTAGGGGCAGATTCTGTCCCCAGGGGACACTTGGCAATTTACAGAGAGATTTTTAATAGTCATGACTCATGGGTACTCTTGGTAATCAGGGGACGGGGGCCAGGGATGCTACAAAATATCCTATGTTAGGTTGGCCAAAATTTTCATTCGGATTTTTCTGTAGGATGTTATAGAGAAACCTAAATGAACTTTTTGGCCAACATGATATATAGGACACTCCAATCCCCTCAAGGAAGAATTAACTAGAAAAGGGAGCTGCAGCTGCCTGGCCACACCTCCCCGCTATGGATACTGATGATGGGCTGCATGGGCCAGCACTCAGAAAGTTCCTCTCGTGCATTTGCTCTCCACCCTCCAGCAAAGGTGTACAGAGCTCCTCTGCCTGAGCTGGAACTCCAGGGAGAATACTTCCTGGAGCCTCTGCGGTTGGGCTCAGGGGCCGAGTCCTCCTCACTGTGCCTCTGGACAAAGTGCTCCACCTCTTCAAGCCTTGATTGTTTGCAAAATGGTGGTTCTCAGGCAGCTTGGGAGAGGTAATTCGCACAAAGCACAAGGCACCAGGCCCTGGAGGAGGGAGCACCATCCTTGTTAGTCATCATCAGTGTTAAGAAGGATTCAGAGTCCAGTGAGGAGTCTCACCAGGCAGACGTGAAGTTTGGAAATGCCTCCTCTTGGGCTACACCCCAGAGAAGTCCCCACCTCAATGTGTTCACTGCTGCCTCAGGTTGGGCACAGCCATCCACAGAACAGGGGAAAGGGAAGGAAGAGGAGCTCATGCTCCCTGGAATGATGGGGAAGACGGTGATGAACGGTGATATCCAGCCACGCACCCATTACACCCACTGATTGAAGCCTCAGCTCAGGGGCCAAGTCCTCCGCAATGCAGAGCTCACTCTGGTCCCCACTGCCAGGCCTAGTGGAGTCATCAAGTAAATCCCACATTTAGAAAAAGTGGGGGGACAGACACTTTCCTGTAATTCAAATGGTAATAAGGGAGAAAAATGGATCAGCTCGCTCCAGATAACTACCGCGAGAGAAGTAATTTCTCTGTCCTGAGCAAGGATGCCAGTGGCAGAGACTCCTGCCCAGATAATTCATCAGCCTCAGATTAACGGACTCCTCGGGAGCCATCTGCACATGTCTCTATAGGGTTTCTCAGGACGCCTCTATTTAGATTTCATCAAGTCTGTTTTTCTCTGTCATCCCTGAGCAGGGAGGCAGGTACCGCACTGGGTAGCACAATTGAATATTGATTTGCCAACAACGACCCAGAGGAATACACCGCATTCAAGTGAGTCAATTGTTTCTAACAGCCCAAGCCCTCCCCACACCCTCATGGTTTCCCCCGTGAGTTACTGAGCTGTTGGTGTCGCATCAGGCAAATGAGAGCCCAGTTTTGAGCTCATAGGGAATAAATGCCTCAGTTTCCTCATCTGTGAAATGGGAATAAAGACATGGGTTGAAAGACTCTCACTCTATTCCTCAAAATATTTTTAAATGGGCGTATATGTTGTTGCTCTTGTTTTTGTGCTAAGAATAAAAAGAACTGCTGCCCAGAGCAGGCTGTGCCTCATTGGCTCCCTGTTCTATAACCAACCCCTCCCTGCCCACACTCTAATTCCGCTTGTGATTCCATCCCTAAACCTGAGTCCTGCGTCCAGGGCCTGCTGCATCCTGAACCCACTGTGATGTGACCGGACACCCATGTGTCACTTCCCGTGGGCCTCACTTTTCTGTGCTCAGTCTGATGACACAGCCCTGCTATTTTGTCTGGAGCTTCTGAGGCCGACTGTGCTCTGAGATACAAATGGCCAGTGTCTGGGCCTTTCCTGGGGTCAGGTCATCTTCTGCCTCAGTGCCCTTGAGGGTCAGAGTCGAGGTTTGTCCCGTCTTGCTGGAAAACAAAGAGGGATGATGTACAGAAGAGGTGGGTATAAGGGACAAAGTATGTCAGTATAAAGTCCCTTCTGTCTCAGAACAAAATTGTTTCCAGGAGGAAAAAAGAAATGGGGCAAAAGAGGTAAGAGTCATGAGTGAAGGATCCAACCTTTGAAAATACTGAATAGAGTAGTCCTGCCTTACCCATTGGAGATACTTTCCAAGACCCCCAGTAGATGTCTAAAACTGTGGATAGAACCAAACCCTATATATACTATGTTCTTCCTAGGCACACATACCTATGATAAAGTTTAACTTATCAATTAGGCACAGTAAGAGATTACTAACAATAAGTAATATTAAAGTAGAACTATTATAACAATATGCTGTAATAAAAGTTATGTGAAAGTGGTCCTTCTCTTTCTGAAACTATATTATTGTACAAGTTTAATGCCTTTTCCATCTTAACTAAGTAGTTATCCCATGCTATGGCCATAACTTTTGCAGTTTGAAGTACAACAGCAAAGCTAGCAAGCATTTCTTTTTTCTTCTTTACAATTTCATGGATAGAAAATTCATTCTTGCCATAGATTTAGCAACCTCAGCATACAGTTTTTTTTTTCTTATTAAGTCAAGCACTTTCATGTTTTCACTTAAAAAAAAAAAGCACTTTACAACTTCTCTTTGGCATATCCAAGTTGCCAGCATCACTACTCTTGCTTTGGGGCCATTCTTAAGTGAAATAGGGGCTCCTTGAATGCTGGCACTGCAATACTGCCACAGGCTATCTGATCATTGAGATGAGTATTAAGTGACTAACCGGCAGGACATGCTGGAAAAAGGGATGATCCACATCTTGGGTGGGGCAGAGCAGGCTGGCTCAAGATTTCATCATGCTGCTCAGAACAGCACACAGTTTAAAACTTAACAAATTGTTTATTTCTAGAATTTTCCATATAATATTTTTGGAGTGTGATTTACCTCGAGTAACTGAAATTATGGAAAGTGAAATCACAGATAAGGGGTGACTATTATAAAACTAACCACATCAGAGTGCTCTGCCATGGTTGGCTAAGTGGAGGACAATGACGAACACACGAGCAGCATTCCTCGCCTCCTTTTTATCAGCTCCAGCAGCTTTTGTTTCATTCTAACAAAGAGAAATAGAAGGCAGGGAGCTTCAGTAGCTTCTCCCCTTTCTTTGTTGGGTGGAGGGTAACTTCCAGCCCAGCCCCACCTCACTTATCTCTGGCCTTTACTCCCACCACTCAGAGTTTTTCCCACCTTGGACACATTTACTTTCTTTTGATATGTCATACTGAGCAGGCTTTCTGCTACTTCAGGGCTTTACATGCTCTGCTCCTTCTGCCATAAACCTGTCCTGAGAGAGGGGTAGGAATGCAAACCACCCCCAGTTTGTAGTTTGCTCCTTTCCTAGATAGGGAAGGAGCAGAAGAAATGAGACCACATTCCAAGACCAGGGATGTGGCAGGTTCCTAAGATCGAGGCAAACTTTCCCCTGGACCTGCTCCCCACCCCCAGGCTAATAAGTTTTCAGTAACAGATAATGGCATAATACTGCTGAGAGAGAGGGGATAGCAGAGAAAGAAGATCTTGCAAAAAGACCATCTCTGAAGCACAGAGCAAAGGAAAAACCTGAAGCCGAGGATTGAACAGATTTTGTGCTGGCAGAACAACCCAACGGAAGGTATTGCTGCAGGATTTTAAAGCTATAGCACTGAGGGTAAACACAGCCACAGTTCAGCCCTGCTCCTAACTGCTGCTGCTAAGTCACTTCAGTCGTGTCCGACTCTGTGTGACCCCATAGACGGCAGCCCACCAGGCTCCCCCGTCCCTGGAATTCTCCAGGCAAGAACACTGGAGTGGGTTGCCATTTCCTTCTCCAATGCATGAAAGTGAAAAGTGAAAGTGAAGTCGTTCTGTCATGTCCGATTCTTTGTGACCCCATGGACTGCAGCCTACCAGGCTCCTCCGTCCATGGGATTTTCCAGGCAAGAGTATTGGAATGGGGTGCCATTGCCTTCTCCACTGCTCCTAACTAGATTAACTCAAATCTTCCCAGTAAAGGCCTAACAGAAGGTAAGATGTGCCCATTTCCAGGCATGAAGGGTATTTACCCCAAACTCTAAAGTCTTATGAAGATATCTGGCTTTCAACCAAAAACTATGAAGCATACAAAAATCAAGACCAAAAAAAAAAAAAAAAAAACACAGTCTGAAGAAATGAAGTAATAAAATATAGATGTTGGAAGTATATGACATGGGATTTTAAATAAATATGATTACTTATTAATATACATGTGTGTGTGTATGTGCTCAGTTGTGTCCAATTTTGGCAACCCTAGGGACCATAGCCCACCAGGCTCCTCTGTCCATGGAATTTTCAGGCAAGAATACTAGAGTGGGTTGCCATTTCCCAATCCAGGGCATCTTCCCAACCCAGGGATCAAACTCGAGTCTCCTACATTGATAAGTGAATTCTTTACCCCTGAGCCACCAGAGAAACCCATTAATGTCTGCATTAATATACAAAAGACTCTACTGGAAAAAGTTGACAATGTGCAAGATCATATGGATAATTCATCAGAGATATAGAAATCATAAGAAAAAGAATGAAAATGCTAAAATAAAAACCATAAGAACAGAGATAAAGAATGACTTTAAAGAAATCATCAGTAGATTCATTATAGCCAAAGAAAGAATCAGTTAATTTAAAGATCAGTTAGCAGAAATTGCCCAACTGAAAAAGAGAAAAGAAAAATAGTGAGGGGGAAAAAAAAGCAGAATGGAACACCCAAGATCTGTAGCACAATATCAAACAACCTGGCATATACATAACTGGAATTCCAGAAGAGGGGAAGAATATGATGTAATAAATATGTAAAGAAATAATGACTGAGAATTTTTCAAAATTAGTGAGAGTAACCAAGTACATAACAGATCCAATAAGGTCAGAGAGCATAAAGCAAGACAAAAACAAAACAGAACACTAACTGCACTATATGTCAACTGCTGAAAACAAAAGGAAGAGAAAATCTCAAAGGCAGACAAAGGGAAAATACCCAATACATACAGAGGAACAAAAATAAAAAGTATGGCAGATTTCTTCTTAGAAAATATGCAAGTTCAGTTCAGTTCAGTCACTTAGTCACAGCCGACTCTTTGCAACCTCATGGACTACAGCCCACCAGGCTTCCCTGGTCAAAGTACACAAGCTAGGTGAAAAATCAGTGACATCTTTAGATTTCTGAAAGAAAATAAATATCAAACCAAAATTCTATACCCAGTGAGAATATCTTTCAAAAATAAAAGAGTGACATCAACAAGATACAGTTGTACAGAATCCTAAGCCCTCATTCCCCTACAGAAACACCAATAACAGCATACAGATCCAATTGCCTTTGTGACTGATTCATGTTGATGTTTGACAGAAAACAACTAAATTCTGTAAAGCAATTATTCTCCAATTTAAAAATAAACAAATTTTAGAAAATTGTCTTTGTGAGAATCCAGAACCCAGTTCAGAGGTTGCAAGACCCAGGTGAGCACAAAGCCAATAAAAGCCTCAACAAAGTAGGTAAGAAAGTTTGTTGTATTTGCCTACCCTAGGCCCTCCTCATGCTCAGCGTAGTATAGTATAATCACGAGAAGACATCTCAACTCCCAGCTGCTCCCTCAAGAAGGAAAGAGAAGAGTGGAACATGCATCCAACACTCTGGTTCTTCGGGCGCTGCACAGAGGATTGCTTTATGCCTTGTCTGACTTGAAACACTGTCTGTAATGGTGGCACAGTTTAGGTGCCAGGCTGGGGGTCCCTGAGAACAAAAGCATGTTCACAACACATACAGCATTGGGGAGACCCCAGTACTGTATAGACAGACACCAGAGGGGAACAAGCTATTACGAGTTCCTAAGAAGAAACAGGGGCAAGCCTCTTTAACTGGAAAATTATCGACACAAGCTGGAAGATACATCCCCAGAAAAATCTGAGAAGTATCCACAATCTCTAATCAAGTCAATGAGTGAAGCTCTTCCTCTGTGTGAAGCCAGTCCATAAGACTTAGAGGTGGCTCTTTCGTCAAATGTCCAAATCCCAGGAAAAGACCACAAAGCATACAAAAAAAAAAAAAAAAAAAAAAAAAACCAGATAAATGTGACCCCTATACTACTGACCAAATACTGTGGAGCCGTAAAAAAAGAATTTTGCCATTTACAACAACGTGAATGGACCTACAGATTACCATACTAAGTGAAGTAAGTCAGAGAGAGAAAGACAAATACCATATTATATGATTTAAAAGTGGGATCTAAACTATAGAGTTTGGAGGAAGTAGAAATGGGTTTCAGTGGGTATTGAGTTTCAGTTTTACAAGATGAAAAAATCCGAAGATCTGCTGAATAATAATCTGAATATACCTAACACTACTGAACTGTAAACTTTTAAATGGCTGAAAATGTAAATTTTGTTATGTTTTTGACCATAATTTTAAATTTAAATACATAAAATGAAGGCAAAATAAAGTCTGTCTCAGGCAAACAAAAACTGAGACTTAATGCCACTAGCATTTTATGTTCAATATATTTTACCAAATTTTTTTTTAAAATTCAGATAAAAGCCACCATCAGTGTACTACACTGTATTGATAAACTAGAAAAAAATCATATAATCATTTCAATAGACGCAGAGCAAGAGAGGTGATTGGGGAAGCATTTGACAAACACTCTGCAGACTAGAGAATAGCAGGGAACTTCCTGAAACTGATAAGTGACATCTAAAAAAAACTTACAGTTAATATTATACTCAAGGATGAAGAAAGATTGTTTTTCCCTAAGATTAGGAACCAGGAAAGTTCCATTCCATTTCACACTGTTTCCAAAATCCTCATCTCCACTCGTCTCAGCTGCACTCAAGGCTCGTTGACCCAAACTCACTCTCCAGAAGTGGGACAAATAGATTAAAAAAAAGAAATAACTGCAACCTGCCCCAGGGATTCATGAGCCCCCAACGTCAGAAGTGCAAGTAGGTTCACAAATGGGATGAATGACCCTAGACTTGCTACCACAGGCTTTCTCTTTTGTAGTAGTTCCAAAGCCATCATATCCGCATATTGCCCTGTTTTGTTTTTATCAAAAAGCCAGGGTAACAAGCCACCGTTAGGAGAAGAGAGCAGAAGACCTGCTGTTTCTCCCCTCCTCCCATCACAGACCTTCCTGACCTCCCCATCAGCCTGAAAAACCAGAGGCACCTCTCCAGGCTCAACTGCTGGTGGGATATTCAGACGATGCTAATGATTTTGCAGAGGTGTCCCTGATGACAACTGGCCAGGCACATTCTCTAAGGGTGCCCGCTGTGAGGGCATTTGCGGAGCCCACCTCCCTTTGAACGCTGATCCTAATCATCTTTGTTCCTCCACAGTGCCCAGCACTTCATCGGGGCCTGAGAAAGTACTGGTTGAATCGAACAGAACTTGAAACAGAAATCGAACACACTTTTAAGGTTGCATCAGAGCAAGAAAAGAAAATGTTTGAAAATGAAAATCCTTTTCTGTTGCTCCCTGGAGAGCATAGCACTTCAAGGAAGCCTTTAGCAAATCCTTTTGTAAAGTGCAGAAGTGTGGGATTACTTTGTATGATAAATACCCCTCACGCATGATACTGTGAATTTATACATGTATATATGCATATGCATGGGCTTCACAGGTGGCAATAGTGGTAAGGAATCCACCTGCCAGTGCAGTAGATGCAAGAGATGTGAGTTTGATCCCTGGGTCGGGGCGATCCCCTGGAGGAGGAAATGGCTACCTACTCCAGTATTCTTGCCTGGAGAATTCCATGGACAAAGGAGTCTGGCAGGCTACAGTTCACAGGGCCTCAAAGAGTCTGACACAACATGCATATGTATATATGTGTGTTTAATATTAATGTTGAATATAGAATATTGGTGTGTAGATATTAACTAGTTAAATATTAAAGTCTACAGAGACAAACGAAGCCTCTCTGGCCATTTTTCTAGCCCCACTCCTCCAGAGATTTTATTTAAGAATTATTCACATTAGAAATAATTCATCCTCCCAGGATCAGATAAAGTGTGTTAATTTTTTAATCATAAGACAGGAAATTCAGGAAACCAAGAGACAGAATCTGGTCCAAAGGGTTTCTCTGTCTCTCTATTCCCTAGGTAAAACAAAGCCCAAAATACATAGTTATGCTGCAATGTCCCTGCCCTCAATCTGCAGTGAGAAGTGGCTATCAATCTGATTGGTCTAAAGCTCAGAATTGCTCACATTACTAGGTTTTGGGGTTGGGGAGGTGGAATGAGTAACTGGAGGGTTGCATGGGCAGCTATCTTCAACTGAGCCTCTACCAGAAAGCTTTCACCACTCCCCAGAGTGGAGTTATAACTCCAGGTTAAAAACGGAACCCAGAGTTCACATCTACTCATAGATCTCTTATCTCATTCAGGACACTAAATTTTGGGCTTTCCTGGTGACTCAGTGGTAAAGAAACTGCCAGCAATGCAGGAGACCTGGGTTTGATCCCTGGGTGGGGAAGATCCCCTAGAGAAGGAAATGGCAACCCACTCCAGTATTCTTGCCTGGGAAATCCCAAGGACAGAGACACCTGGTGGGCTAGAGTCCATGGAATCACAAAAGAGCTGGACGTAACTTAGTGACTGAACAGCAGCATGAAAATGTCAGGAAGCAGGAGGACTCTCAGAACGCTACAGAACTTTGCATGAGAATAAAGTGTGTTCTCTGGCAATTTTAAAACATGTCTCACTGGACCATCACCTTGCATCCTTCTGGCCTCCTAGTTCCACCACTTCCTCCCCAGCTTTGGAGAATGTGGCCTATCTCTTCATCCACAGGGGGAAGTTCCCTTAAGAGCTGGAGCTTTGCAGCTCTAAACAGCATGTAGTGAACTGTTGCAGGGTCTAGAGAGGTGCTCCAAGCAGACGATTCCTGGTCACACATGTTTGAGAAAAGCTGAAGACTACTTGATTCTCTGCCACATGGCCTTTCAGAGTCTTTAATACAGCTGGTAACCAAGGAAATGAAGGCCTGAGTCTGCCAGGCTACTGCCCCTCCACCCCTTGGCAGGCCACTCAACCTCTGGGTGCCTCAGTCTCCTCCTCTGTGAAGTGGGGCAATAATAGAACCCACAGCACAAGGTTGTCATGAAGACTGAATGAGTTCATCTATATGTGAGCAATGCCTGATGGAGGAGGCACCATGATACCTTCTGCTGTTCCCACCTTTGTCTCCATCATCATCACCATCCTTTGGGAAGGATGATGGGCTCCTGCCTCACTCCACAAACCAAATCCACACCTTGGACCCTTGCCTGGTACCGAGATCCCCATAACTTGGGTTACAGCCTTGCTCCTGCGAAGCTAACTCCTCCCCCTCTCACCCCTTCCCCCATCTTAGCTTCCCCAGAAGCAGACCCTGCAACAAGGCTTTGAGGATGAGTGTTTTATTGAGGAGGTGGTCCAGGTAAGCATCAAGAGGAAGTGAGGCAGAGAAGGGAAGGAAGCCCAGAGGAGGTGCATATTAAGCAAGTGAATGCTGTGGGTGCAGAGTCTCAGTCCCGGGGGCAGGGCAGTCTGGGAGACAATGCAGAACACAGCTCAGAGTTGCTCTACCGGAGGGCAGGTGTCAGAAAGTGAGAGCGTTTACTTCCAGCCCCAACCACTGCTGACTGAGGGCTGGTCCTCAATTCTCTGGTGTTCCCAGGCCCCCACAATGGATGGAGAGGATTCTGTCTGCAAGGTGCACCTGCCCACTACCCACTGCTGGGACACCTGACCTGGCCATCCAAAGATCTCTTGTCACCAGATTCTGAAAATGTCAAGTTCAGTTTTCTCATTCCCTATGCCTTGGGCTTCCCCCCAAACCTCTTCCTGCCTAACTTGTGAGACTGCATGTCATCCAGACCCTTGCTCTTCCACATCTGGTCCACCTTATGGTCCACCCTCCTAACCAGAGCACCCTCCTGCCCAGAGCATCCTCAGATGATCAGCGGTGGGACAGGTGAGGGCTGGAAGTCAGGGCTCCCCATCACCACCCCCACCCAGTTCAGCAAGTCGTCTGGGCACCCAGCCAAGTTGAAGGCCACTTACTTATTTGAGCACCTACTGTGTACCAGAACTCGTGCTGAGAGTGTCCCCTGTGACCCTCACAGCCATCTATGAAGGAGAATTCTTCAGGTCTACCTTCTGGCTAGGGAAACTGAGGACCTGAAAGGTTAGGCCATTGCTCCAAGGTTACCTTCTGTCCTAAAGACACCCTGAAAAGGCTCTTGTGGGAGTAACAAAGGGATCCACACACATCTCCACCCTCCCACTGTCCCTGTCTGTGGGGATGTGGTTTTCAGTAACCCCCAGTTACAACCCACAGGGGCTTCCCTGATAGCTCAATTGGTAAAGAATCTGCCTGCAATGCAGGAGAGACCCCAGTTGAATTCCTGGGCCAGGAAGATCCACTGGAGAAGGGATAGGCTATCCATTCCAGTATTCTTGGGCTTCCCTTGTGGTTAAGCTGGTAAAGAATCCACCTGCAATGTGGTAGACCTGGGTTTGATCCCTGGGTGGGGAAGATCCCCTGGAGAAGGGAAAGGCTGCCCATTCCAGTATTCTGGCCTGGAGAATTCCATGGACCGTATAGTCCATGGGTCACAAAGAGTCGGACATGACTGAGCAACATTCACTTTAACTTTTTTCACAAACCACACTGCAGTCCCTCTTCCTAAATCCTTCCAGTTCATTGTTTGCCTGGAATCATCCTATTGATCTCATCAAGTAATTGTCAGAGATCATCTCCGAGAACCAGAGGTTGATACCTACACGGCCAGCAGATGCTGTGTGAGAACCTGTCCTTGCTCCTGAGAGGTCCTTGTTTAACCACAGTCACCAGGGCTCTGGGTCTACGGCCCCACTTTGGACTTTGCAGCGATCACAAGAGGGCTTGTTATCAAAACTGATTTGTGGAGGTTGAAAGGCTTTGGATGAAGATCTCTGCGGTGGGACTGCAGGACTCAGGCAAAAATGCAAGGCCATCAGCTGTTTGGGTGAAACCCAGCTGTCATGAAATTTTAATTAAATTCTTATTTGTGTTCAATAATTGAGGACTGACTTCCCAGGCCTGACTCTGGAAGGGAAGCCAGGGCCTGTCTGCCCTGGTGGGACACTGCAAACACTGAAAGTGCTACAGGGGTAAATAAGAGCCTGCCTTCTCATCTGTGCCCCCTCAGTTACCTCTCTTCTCGGGAAGTCAGCTTTCCTGTCTCCTTCTCTGGTCATCCTGGCAGAAGTGAGCAGACAAGAGGAACAGATGGAGGCTAGCAGCTATAGGAGAGCTGGGTGTCCAGGGAGCGGGGCCGAGGGAACGATCGGGGGAAGACCATGGAGCTCAGGGTCCAGCAGGACAAGGTGTGAATCCTGAGTTTGCAATTCACAAGCCGGGCGATTTTAGCAGGTCACTTTGCCCCTGAGTCTCAGTTTCCCCACAGGTAAAACAGCCACTGTAACTCCCACCTGGGTAGAAAAGCCAGTTACTGCACATCTCTCCTTGTTAGCCCCGGTGGCTTCCCTGGCGGCTCAGATGGTAAAGTATCTGCCTGCAATGTGGGAGACCTGGGTTCAATCCCTGGGTTGGGAAGATCCCCTGGAGAAGGAAATGGCAACCCACTCCAGTACTCTTCCCTGGAACCCCATGGAAGGAGGAGCCTGGTGGGCTACAGTCCATGGGGTCGCAAAGAGTCGGACACGACTAAGCGACTTCACTTTCTTTTCTTTTCCTTGTTATCCCACAAGTCTGGTAAGGGTCTTCTCTAACCCCTACAGTTTAACAGGCCTAGAGGAGACAGTTGTCCAGGCTGGGAAAATCAGATCGCTTCTCCTAGAATGCTGCTTGAAACATGGGGATAAAGTCAAACAGCTTTGGAGAGCCAATCACATCAGCCCAAGGGTCTGCCTGCTGTTTAGGTGTGGTCATGCTGGATCATAAGTGAACAGAGAGGCCAGTCTGAAAAGGAAATGAAGAAGACAGGCAAAGCGAAATAGAGATGAGTCGTTCTGCAGATCCAGCCAGGGGGAAAGGCAGAGAGAGGCAGAGAGATTGGATGGGAAGAAGAGGGACATGGAGAGCAAGAGAGTGTCTCTGCCAGGTGACTTTCAGGTCCCAGAATGCCTCGTGGGCTTCGACAGTTATGATCTGAGACATCTCCTATAGTCTCACCCTAAACCCTGTTTCCACTTGAGTGAGAATTAATTCAATGTCTGGGGTAATGCAACACTTGCAGGGTTAGAGCTGAGTCAGGAATAACTTGATGGGGCTTCCAATGATGTCCTAAGATCAGAACTCTTTCTATGTCTCCTCTGAATGTTGTCTTCATTCTTAGGCTACACTTGAGATGATAATAATAGTTCCAAACTATGGACTTCCAGGCTCAAGTTCAGTGGGAATAATCTAGTTTAAGTTCAGAGGAAAGAGTAAGAGTCTAATTCTCAGAAGTCCCAGTAAAAAGCTCATTGTAAAACAGTGGCTCTTGTTTGGTCATAGGTCCATCCCTGAGCCAATTACTGTAGCCAGAGAATGGTCTGAATGGATTGGTTCAGCCCAGGTCACGTGGCCCATCTCTGAGCTGTGTGTGTTGCCTCACCCATGAACTGAAAGTGGAACAGA
The DNA here is from genome assembly GCF_963930625.1 of Muntiacus reevesi. Taxonomy (NCBI): domain Eukaryota; kingdom Metazoa; phylum Chordata; class Mammalia; order Artiodactyla; family Cervidae; genus Muntiacus; species Muntiacus reevesi. Next base: position 114,687,113 of record NC_089251.1, read on the forward strand.
GATGACCCAAATAAAACTCCTGCTGATAAACAGATAAAGAATACAAGCAAAACACCCTGATGAAGACATAACCTCAGGAGTAGATGGAGAGGTAGAAATTAAGTCCTTATGAAATGTATCTATAACAAGGCTGACGCTTAATAAATGTTTATTTCTCTTCCTTGCCCTTGAATGGGCAGCTTTTCTGTGCAGCTTAACTAGGCTAGAAATTCATGTCCCTCTTCTCCCCATCCAATCTCTCTGCCTTTTGTACAGACTTCACATGTGGCATTCTCTAGTCTGGGACACCCTTCTTGCTCCATTGTCTGTTCAATTCTTAACCTTGGTGCTGAATTTAAGTTTTATCTGCTCCCTGAAACTTTTCTAGAGTCTTCTGGTGGATGCTAGTTTATTGTGAGACTACAATCTCTCAATAGAGAGAGGTATTTTTATAATGCACTTTGCTTACATTTCTATTAACTGCCATCAGGAGGCTGTATATATCAGAAGTCTCGGTTCTAGTAAAACCAGTTTGTCTGTTTGTTTGTTTATTGTTTTCTTTTCCTTTCTTTTCTTTTTAAGCTCCATTGGCAGGTGGAACTGTATCAGAAGGTAATGATATTATATGCAGGTAGAGTGTATCAGAAAGATCTGGGTTCTTATTCTGGCGCCAACATTTAATAGTCTTGAAATTTTGGCAGACAACTCAGCCTCTCTGAACATCACTTCTCTAAACCACTACCACTTCTCTTAACACTACCAATATCATTGGGTTGCTGCAAAAATTAAATACATTAACCTATGCAATGTATTTAACACAGTATCTAGCACACAATAGGTACCTGATGGATATTAGATTTTCTCCAACAATTTAGACAAGTTGTGTTTCAAGTTTTTTGGAACTCAGAACACATTGTTTCATTAACTCTTCTATAGCCTATGGTTTAGTTCAGTTCAGTTTAGTCGCTCAGTCGTGTCTGACTCTTTGCGACCCCATGAACCACAGCACGCCAGGTCTTCCTGTCCATCACCAACTCCCAGAGTTCACTCAAACTCATGTCCATCAAGTCAGTGATGCCATCCAGCCATCTCATCCTCTGTTGTCCCCTTCTTCTCCTGCCCCAAGTCCCTCCCAGCATCAGGGTTTTTTCCAATGACTTAACTCTTCGCATGAGGTGGCCAAAGTATTGGAGTTTCAGTTTCACCATCAGTCCTTCCAATGAACACCCAGGACTGATCTCCTTTAGGGTGGACTGGTTGGATCTCCTTGCAGTCCAAGGGACTCTCAAGAGTCTTCTCCAACACCACAGTTCAAAAGCATCAATTTTTCAGCACTCAGCTTTCTTCACAGTTCAACTCTCACATCCATGCATGACCACTGGAAAAACCATAGCCTTGACTATACAGACCTTTGTTGGCAAAGTAATGTCTCTGCTTTTTAATATGCTATCTAGATTGGTCATAACTTTCCTTCCAAGGAGTAAGCGTCTTTTAATTTCATGGCTGCAATCACCATCTGCAGTGATTTTGGAGCCCAAAAAAATACAGCCTGACACTGTTTCCACTGTTTCCCCATCTATTTCCCATGAAGTAATGGGACCAGATGCCATGATCTTAGTTTTCTGAATGTTAAGCTTTAAGCCAACTTTTTCACTCTCCTCTTTCACTTTCATCAAGAGGCTTTTCAGTTCCTCTTCACTCTCTGCCATAAGGGTGGTGTCAACTGCATATCTGAGGTTATTGATATTTCTCCCGGCAATCTTAATTCCGGCTTGTGCTTCTTCCAGCCCAGCGTTTCTCATGATGTACTCTGCATATAAGTTAAATAAGCAGGGTGACAATATACAGCCTTAACATACTCCTTTTCCTATTTGGAACCAGTCTGTTGTTCCATGTCCAGTTCTAACTGTTGCTTCCTGACCTGCATACAGGTTTATCAAGAGGCAGGTCAGGTGGTCTGGTATTCCCATCTCTTTTAGAATTTTCCACAGTTTATTGTGATCCACACAGTCAAAGGCTTTGGCATAGTCAATAAAGCAGAAATAGATGTTTTTCTGGAACTCTCTTGCTTCTTCCATGATCTAGACTATGGTTAGTCAAAGCAAAAGCTCTAGTAGCTTCTACTACTTATAACTATGAATAACAATGTTTCTTTGGAAAAATATAGTTCAACTCCCAAACACAAGCAACACATCCTCCTCCCCCTAATCGCTCCCAAGGAAGAAAATGTATATGGGCAGTATTCAGAAAATGTACACTCACAGCAGAGAGGGCAAAGCAGATTGGGAACCAGGAAACAGAGACATAGGGTGACAGGGCTGATGGAAAGCATGAATGTTTCAGATTCTTCTACTTATGGTCATTATAATAACAATTTTTAACTTATTAAAAATAGATGGGAGAAAATGGAAACAGTGACAGACTTTATTTTCTTGGGCTCCAAAATCACTGTGGACAGTGACTGCATCCATGAAATTAAAAGATGCTTGCTCCTTGGAAGAAAAGCTATGACAAACCTAGACAGCATATTAATAAGCAGAGACATCACTTTACTGACAAAGGTCCAAATAGTCAAAGTTATGGTTTTTCCAGTGGTCATGTATGGATGTGAGAGTTGGGCCATAAAAAAGACTGAGTGTTGAAGAACAGATGCTTTTGAACTGTCATGCTGGAGAAGACTCTTGAGAGTCCCTTGGACAGTCAGGAGATCAAATCAGTCAATCCTAAAGGAAATCAGTACTGATTATTCATTGAAAGGACTGATGCTGAAGCTGAAGCTCCAACGCTCTGGCTACATGATGCAAAGAGTCAACTCATTGGAAAAGACCCTGATGCTGGGAAAGATTGAGGGCAGGAGGAGAAAGAGGCAACAGAGGATGAGAGGAGGAGAAGGGGATGACAGAGGGTGAGACGGCTGGATGGCATCATTAACTCAATGAACATGAATTTGAGCAAACTCTGGGAGATAGTGCAGGACAGGGAAAGCTGGCATGCTACATTCCACGGGGTCATAAAAAGTCAGGCATGACTGAGTGACTGAACAGCAACAAATAATAACAATAACAGTAATTATACCAATAATACCATTGGTAGGGACTTACAGTGTGCGAGGCTCTGAGTGCATCATCTCATTACTTCTCACAACTACTTTTTACGGCAAGGACTAATACGATCCCCACTTTATAGCCGAAGGAACTGAGAGCCCACAAAAACAATACATTTGCTCGGTCTTACAGGTGTAAGTGACTGACCCAGTTCACAGCTCCTGACCACTACCTTCACTGCCCCTCCACTTCTGCGGGTCCATTTGTGAGTTTTTAGGGCTCTTTCTACAATCACCTTGTGAAGGAAGAGCTGATTGCATCGACAGGTGGGGAAACTGGGGGTCACAGAGGGGAGACAACTTGCCCAAAATTGCCCAGCAGGGAAGTAAGGGTATCTCTGTGTGCCTCATTCTGACTCCTCCTCTAAGGCTCCCTCCCCAGCTCCCCTCACTCCCAGATCTCTCACAGGAAAATGCAGAGACGAGATGAGAGGTGAGTGTTTTTCACTGCAAGCAGCAGCCTGAGCAACTGAGGAGCCTATTCATTTATTCCTCAGCACATCCTGCCCTGCCATCACACATCGCTTTCAAACATCACACCTCGCTTCTCCCCAACAGAAGATGCAGCTGGTCATTCCTTAATGTGCCTGCCCTGCTTATCACCTTCAAGGAGAGACTCAATCCAGGAGGTAAACACAAAAGACTTGCTTCTGATAAGTGACGATCTCATACCTCCCATGGATTCGAATGGATCCCGTAATAGCATGCCATTATCCTCTGTCAGGGATGAAAATCCCCCAAACATTGCACCTATGCATGGGTGGCAGGTGCTGGCATCCACACAGGCCAGCAACATCCAGAGGAAACAGGCAAGTCCAGGTCTAGCTGAGGGCAAATGGTTAGAGATATAGGAGTCAGTGGGTGGCTGGTGGAAGCTCCTGGATGCAGGACATGTACATGTCTGTAGCCTTTGAGATCCAGTCAGGTTGAGACCAGCCTCAGCATTACCTGGTCCACAAGATGAACAGCAAAGGCATAGCCAGGTGCTGGCTCCTGACCTGCCTCTGTTCTCCACATGGTCCAGATTTAGCCCCTCTGCCTTGGTCGTGGGATGAGGTCTCCCAGGCTTGAGCCTCACTTGCTTCTGATAAGTGTTGATCTCATATCTCCCATGGATTCAAATGGACCCCATAATAGCATGCCATGATCCTCTGTCAGGGGTGAGAATCCCCCAAACACCACATCTATGCGTGGGTGGCAGGTGCTGGCACCCACACAGGGATGTGCAAGTCCCTGGGCTTGCCAACCTCAGCTCCATCCCCTGTCCCAGTGGGAGCGACCCTCTGGCCCTGGTGCTGTGACCCACCTCTATGGCCAGCCTCAGTGCGGGACCCAGTGCAGACTCCACCCCCCACCCCACACACACACCCTGACCCTGTAAGAGCCGAGAGCAAGGACAGGAGAGCCTGGATCCCCTGCAGCCCCTGTGGGCCGCGCCCGGGCGGACACCGCGGTGAGTGTGCAGGTTCAGGATGTGCTTACTGTCTGTGTCTTTCTGGCAAGTTACTAACCTCTCTGAATCCCAGCTCCCTCATCCCAAAATGGGAAGAATACCTCCTTTCCTTCTACAGAACCTCAGCTTCCACTCTATCAACTGCAGCACGCCTGGCCTCCCTGTCCATCGCCAACTCCCTGAGTTTACTCAAACTCATGTCCATTGAGTCGGTGATGCCATTCAGCCATCTCACCCTCTGTCATCCCCTTCTCCTCCTGCCTGTCTTCTCTATAGTAGGCACCTAAGATTTCTTCCTCCTTCTGCCCCCTTTAGTCTCCTCCTGCCATTTATGGACCCCTAATTTGAGGGATTATTTTTTTATTTTTTGGTTGGGGGAGTAGCTCCCCCTCTCCATTCTCCTTCCATGAGGCTGGGGTGGGCTCCATCCTTGGGGCCTGAGCTGGATCAAGTGACCTGGGCCTGGCCAATCAAAACTCTGCATTTCCCTGGCTCTGTAGAGCACCTATTCTAATAAACTATAAATAAGTACATGAACGTATAGCTTAGTGTTAGATTAGCTCATTTGTTGTTGTTCAATTGCTAAATTGTGTCCAACTCTTTTTGAACCCATGGACTGCAGCACAATCCATGGTGAGGCTTCCCTATCCCTCACTATCTCCTGGAATTTGCTCAAACTTATGTCCATTGAGTCAGTGATGCAATCTAACCATATCATCCTCTGTCACCCTCTTCTCTTCATGCCCTCAATCTCTCCCAGCACCAGGGTCTTTTCCAATGAGTCCACTCTTTGCATCATGTGGTCAAAGTATTGGAGCTTCAGCCTCAGCATCAGTCCTTCTGATGACTATTCAGGACTGATTTCCTTTGGGATTACCAGTTTAATTTCCTTGCAGTCTAAGGGACTCTCAAGAGTCTTCCCCAACACCACAGTTCAAAAGCGTCAATTCTTCAGCACTCAGCCTTCTTTATGGTCCAACTCTCACATTCATATGTGACTACTGGAAAAACCACAGCTTTGACTATACGGACCTTTGTCAACAAAGTGACATCTTCTGTCTGTGAAGAGAAACATAGCATGATGGGGGTAGAGAGCAATGGGAAAATGGCATGAGCCAGGGATGGGGATGAGAAAGCGCTTGATATAAACCCAAAGAAAGTTAAGGAATGAGGTATGGCGGGAGAGAATTCCAGGCTGGGAAGAGTGAGTGTATGAGGAAGGGATCTACCGCTTACTGGAGAGGAGTGGGGAGCAGGAGGAGAGTTCAGAGCAGAGTTCAGAGGAGTGGGCGGCAGAAAGCCTTCCAGGGCCACTTAAAGACTGTGGGTTTTACACTAAGCAAGATGGGAACCCCGTGAGGACTCTGAGCAGAGGATGGACATAAACAGTTGTGAGCCGTAATCACAATAATAATAGTAATCACCTGCAAACATTTACTGTAGACCAGACGCCTCTTCTGAGCTGGCCAAGTATGTACTCGTTGAATCCGCACAGCAATCCTACCGGCTGGCACTACCACCTCCACGAGTTACAGGTTCAGACAAGTTACAGAGATCGCCTCCAGGTCACATGGCTGGTAAGTGGCAGAACTAGGATTCGATCCCAGGAAATCTAGTCTAGCTCTTTGTTGCTGCCTCCTTTTAAAAGGACCATTATCCAGAGGAATCGGGTGGAGAGGGAGGTGGGATGGGAGACCGGGATGGGGAATTCGTGTAACTCTATGGCTGATTCGCATCAATGTATGACAAAACCCACTGAAAAATAAAAAAAAAATTAAAAAATAAAAAAAAATAAAAATAAAAATAAGAAAAATAAAAGGACCATTATCTCTCTTTTGCAGATGACGAAAATGAGACTCAGAAGTGATTTGAGGGTCAAAAGCAGCCGCGCTGGGATTTGAACCCCTGTCTGTAGGTCCCAGTGCCCAAGGCTGGACCCTGGCTGGGAGCCGGATGCCTTCACCCACTCCGGCCAGGTCCAAGTTGCGCTCGCACCCTGTGCTGAGCCCAGGCAGGGCAGCCTCTCCCCCAGGGTCTCTTGAGTCCTCTGCCACTGTGGCCTCAAGCCCCATCCCAACTCACAGGACTTGGCTCCTGCACCAGACTTTCTCCTCCATTCCTGACGAAACTGAAGGCCTGGGTCCTGGGCCCCGGTGCCTCTGAGCTCCACGAGATGCCCGCTGGATCTGGCCCTGGTACCCAGGCTGCCCTTGTAAAGTCTTGTTAGCAGGTGTCTCACTTGTTCCCAGCCGCTGTCATCCATGAGCTTTAGAGCACATGGCTCATGAGAGCTCCCCTGTGGGGAAGAGCAGCCTTTCCATGGAACCCTGCTGGGTTTCTGAGAGGAGTGGCCTGTCAGAGAGGCTTGAGGATGGCCAGACCAAGACTCCTGTCACCTCTACTACTGACTCGTCAAAGGGCGCAAAATGCCCAATGCCACCAGTGGGGCAGCCGCCCGGAAGGCTGAGCCCGGGATGGGCAGAGCAGGAAGGAAGTCAGTGACCAACAGCGCAGATGCCCCTGCTGGGCCCTCCCTCCACCCAAGGGAGGGAGGAGGGTCCCAAGGGATTCAGGAGGGTCCCACCTGAATCTCCGAGGCAGGAGGGGTGCACAGCTAAGTGGCCTGGTGGTAGTGGCCGGAACTGGGCTGGCCACGGTCAAGGGAGGATGGAGTTTGCTGGTTCAGAGCCCGGGTGCTCCACACACAGGAACGTTTTCTTGTGATCGTAGCAGATGCTGAGGGGGTCCCACCTGTGTCCCCTGGACACTCGCCCTCACACACCAAGGACGGCGATCTCTGCAACTCTTTGCCTCTTGTTTCCTCCACTAGAGTACATCCAATGACCCTTACTCACAAAGCAGAGTGTCCACTACGCGCTGGGAGCCGCGTCAGGCTTGGGGACACAGCTCTGAGCAGGACAGGGGAAGGCCCATCCTCACGGAGCTGACGTTCGGTGGGGAAACACGAACAGACGCAGCTGTGTCCAGAGGCAGGTGGTGACACGCGCTAAGGGAACACACGGCGGGGCGAGGGGACGGGGTGACAGCGTGCGGGTCAGAGGCTGATGTGGCCTCACTGTGCGCAGAGTGAGGAGGGGACCAGGGCTCGTCCCGCCTGAACCTCTGGCCGCACACAGAGTTGGGCCCGGACTGCCCTCAGACAACACCTGCTGACGGAGTGTCCAAGGGATGGAGCCCCTCCCCACGCACCTCTGTGAGGGAGGGGAGGACTAGATGGGCGGAGGGCTAATCTCTGCTCTCCAGCCCTGATGCGATGTCTCCACACGTCCACGTTCCTGGAGAACAGGGACCTCTGCACTCCCTCTTCCCAGGGTCTCATTTCAGCAAATGAGAAGAGGGAAGAGGCAGAGAAAGGGAAGGGTGAGGAAGCAGAGCATGACCCCCTCCTCCAGCTTCCCAGGCAAAGTCGTCACCCCCAGACGGGAGGAGAGTGGTTTGGGGGCCTCCCTCCCCGCGGGGGCAGAGCTGGGGTGAGGACCCAGGAAACACCACGTCATATGGCCTAGAAAATGAGCCAGGACCTGATGTTCCCCTGGAAATAGCTGTACCCAGCCCCCTCCTCACCCTCCCTCTCGGGAAGCCCCAGAGCCCCCCCCCCCAATTTCCCTTGAAGCACGTGTTCCAAGCACATTGTTTTCGCCTCCCGATAAACTGTGATTTATTTAAGGCTCTCTGATGGTTGTTTCGTGTCTCTGAAGCCTACTTTCTATAGGAAGATCAATTCCAAGGAAACATCCCAAGCCTGTGGAAGTTAGACCCATTAACAAGCGCTAAGTGGCCAATTGCTCATGGAGGGGCCTTTGTCTAAGACCAGGAAGTGATAAAACCTCAGACCCGGCTCTCTGTTGGCAGCCCTGGAGGGCCATTCACAGCAGGGTTTTACAAGACTCAATTATTTCTCTTCCAGCTAAAATTAAACTTCATCTGATCTCAGAAAGGATGATTAAAGAGATACATCAGAGAGCAAATCAGTTCTGTGTGGTGGACGGAGGGGCCCTCTCAGAACAGCCTCTGGTTCCCACGGCCACACACACAGGCACACAGGCACACACATGCACACACAGGCACACATGCACACACACATGCACACACAGGCACACACATGCACACACAAGCACACACGTACACAATTTGAGCATCAGACATACTCAAAAGTGCAGGGGCAAAAGTGAGGGATGAGGGGCCAGAAATGCCACCTCAACACCACAGTCAATCAGGAATGGGGGTCCAGGCACAGATCTGAACCAGCAAAGATAATTTCTGGAGGCCGAGAGAAGGCTGAGGTAGGGAAGGGGACAGTCTCCTAATTCCAAGACCTGAACACTGCTGCTTAGTCACTCGGTTGTGTCCAACTCTGCCACCCCGTGGACTGTAGCCCTCCAGGCTCTTCTGCCCTTGGGATTTCCCAGACAAGAACACTGGAGTGGGTTGCCGTTTCCTACTCCGGGGTATCTTCCCAACCCAGGGATCGAACCTAAGTCTCTTACATCTCCTGCACTGGCAGGGAGATTCTTTACCATTAGTTCCTAATAGGGATGTGGTTTCTAAAAACTCTGATTTCTGGGAGTGGACAAGGGCCCAGGGCCTCATCTGATGTCAAAATGTCCTCAAAAAAATACATCCGGAACTGTAGTATTGCCATCAACTCTCAGACACTGGGAACGTCTATGTGCCAGACTCTGTCATCTTACTCAAACCTCACAATAACCCAACGTGGTAAGCAGTAGTATTGTCCCATCAGTGAGAAAACTCACAGAGTTAAAGTCATTTGCCCTAAAACTCCCAAGCTGCAAGTCAAAACCAGGTCTGTCTGATGCCAGAGTAGAAGCATTTCACTATTATACCTCCCTCTGTATACCCCAAGGATGGGGAGCACACACCTCTCAAGATAGCCCATTCCCCCTCCACAGCTTTGAATGATGGAAAGTCCTTCCTTCAGGCCACACTGAGGAAACTACTTCTTCCAACTTTGAAGATAATGCTCTCATTCTCTAGAGGTGTGCCACCCTTGGATTCTACAACCCCACTCCTCAACACTCCAGATTCTTCTGGAATGAGGAGATATGGGGGTTAGCCATAGGTAACTGGATGAAGTCTCCTTGATCCCCCACCCTGATTTTTATTAGAAATGTCCCCTCACACAAGAAACTAGAGGTCTGAATGATGAGATTTGAAACTCATGGTAGAGAGATTTCAAATTTGACCACAGGTCTCCCACTTTTTCCTCTGTCCCTGCCCTATACAACGTAACTTTGCAACTTTTCTCATCAAGAGGCAAACTGTATATCCCCACTTCTTAGTCTGAGCTGGTCTTATAACTTGTTTAGGCCAATACAATGCTGCAGAAGTAACATAATGCCATTCCTGAGCTTAAACTTCAAGACACTGCATGCTTCCACCTTCTTTTTCACGATCTGCCTTTACTGTGAGAACAGTTCTGGACTAGCCAGTGAAGGGTAACAGGACATGAGGAGCAGAGATAAGCCATCCCAGCAGAGGCCATTCAAGACCACCCAGACTCCAGCCAACATACCATCGGTCCTAATAACCCCATCCAAGACCAGCCAAGCCCTGCCCACAGTGGCAGAACCACTCAGGAGAATTACAGACTCCTAGGCTAAGTAAATGCCTGTTATTTTAAACCACTAAGTTTTGTGATCACTTGTTATGTAGCAATAGCTAACTGATACAATATACCTCTGTAATCCCAAAGCAGTTGTGCCCGGCCATCTTTCAACACTGCATATAGAACCTTATTTCTTCCAAATTCTCCCTCCTCTATCACCCTTACTCCTGAAAAACCAGACGAATTTTTCCCATGTCTAAAGAGGCAGTAAATAGATAGCTGCTAGAGTCCATGTCTCCCTTCAGGCATTCCTTCATTCGGTCAGCCAACAGATATTTATTGTGTGCAGGGTTCATGATCCCTGCCATCATAGCACATACAGGGAATACCAGCACTAAAGAAATTGCAAAAATAATAACATTGGAAAGAAACAGAGTTTCACTGAATTTGCCTGAATTCCCCCAGTGTGACCTTAAGTTGCAAGCTCGCCATTCAGAGCACAATTTATAAGAGAACAGGTGCTGGCAGAGGGCACCTCATACAGGTAAGTGAAGAGCTGGCTTGCCCTGTGTGTGTGTCATTGGGGATGGGAGTAGAGCATCATCTTCAAATCACAGGAGAAAATGCTATAAGGCCATGCCTAGGTTCTCAGGACCAAGCTTACACATGGTGGGGCCTCTCCCAGCAAAACTGGCAAGAACTCCATGAGTCTTCATGCCTCCCCCGTAGGACATAACCTAACTGGGGAGGAAGAGAAGGCAGCAGCTAGAGATCAACAGGAAGAGCTAACACCATCCAGCAGGACCAGCCGATGTGACGGGTACCATGGTGAGTGGGGAAACCAGGGCCATGAGAGCCGGACATGCAGGGAGTGTGTGGCAGGACCCTCATCCTGTTACTCCACCGCCAAGAGCCTGTGTTCCTCTCTGCTGCTGCTGCTGCTAAGTCGCTTCAGTCGTGTCCAACTCTGTGCAACCCCATAGATGGCAGCCCACCAGGCTTCCCCGTCCCTGGGGTTCTCCAGGCAAGAACAGTGGAGTGGGTTGCCATTTCCTTCTCCAATGCATGAAAGTGAAAAGTGAAAGTAAAGTCACTCAGTCGTGTCCAACTTGTAGCAACTCCATGGACCGCAGCCTACCAGGTTCCTCCATCCATGGGATTTCCAGGCAAGAGTACGGGAGTGGGGTGCCATTGCCTTCTCTGGTTCCTCTCTGACACAGGCAGATAGTAATAACCCGTTCTCAAGGGCTTAATTTTTTGTATAAGAATCAAATGAGATCATAAATGTAACAAAGCAGACTCAGGTCCTGATACATGTTTAACAAATGTCCACTTCCTCGTTAATAAATTTGTAAAAGACTAGAGTGTGGAAGCCCCAAGAGGTGTGGGAAGGTTGGAGACTGTAAATCTGAATGTCCACTTTTTTCCCCTCACCTCAGCCTTGGACCGGGCCTCTTGCCATCCCGCCCCCTCTATGCTGAGCACTCTCTTGTCCACGGGGCAGGCTTCCTTGCCCAGCATACACATAGAAGACACCTCCCCACACAGTGTCTCAGACTGTCTCCTGCGCCACTTCTGGTGGTTTTCCCTTTGTATCCAGATGCTTCCCTCTCTTCCCTGCCCCTCCTTGGGGCCTGGATTCTCCCCGGTGCCATTTTCCCATCTTCCCCACTAAGCTCTGAACATCCAGGGATCATAAAGAATGTCATCCCTGTGTTCCACGTAGTACTTGGATCACGGCAGGCTCTCAGGGGATGGTGTGGACCAGGAAAGACTCTGGTCTTTCAGAAGAAGTTCTGCTTCTCTACCAGTCATCCACGAGGGCACCTCAGCAAGGACCAGATCCAGACTGGATGGACCAGGGGCTCCTTGCAGAGCAGGGGCCCCTATGTGTCAGGAGCCTTTCTTTATCAGCTGATCTAGGTCCCACAAAAGCCAGAGGGCAAGAATTACTCTGTTCTGTTGATAAGGAAACTGATTCAAGAGTAACGTGGCCAAGAGCTGGTGGCTGGTAAGTATCTGGGCCAGGTCTGGATCTGAGTCAGAATTTTCTCTCCACCTTGCGTCTTCTTATGTAGACACATAGAGACCACCCAGTTATAGGTGTGGTTCTGCAGATTCTCAGAGAATGGGAGTGGAGAGGGGCTTTAAAGACAGGCCCACCCAGGAGAACGGGTCAGTGAAGGGGCATTAGAAGGTCTCTCCACCCCAAATGGTGCCAACCTGGGTCCAGGTCTCAGTTGTGAGCATGGAGGATCTTCAAAATATTAAAAATAGAATTACCATATGATCTTTCTGGAAGTATATCCAAAGTACACAGAAATACTAACTTGAAAAGATATCTGTACCTCCATGTTTACAGCAGCATTGTTTTCAACAGCTAAGACTTGGAAATAATGTAAGTGTCCATCCATAAATGAATGGGTAAAGAGAATGTGATGTGTATCTACCTCTCTCTCTATATATATATATAATAGAATATATAAAATATATATATTATATGTTATATATTGCATCAATATATGATATATTATAATTATTATACTTAATATGCTATGTTAATATACAGTATATCATATATATAATGGAATATTACTCAGCCACAAAAACGAGGAAATCCTACCCTTTGCAACAACATGGATGAGCCTTGAGAAGGCAATATGCTAAGTGAAATAGGACAGAGAAGGATGAGTACTATGTGATCCCACCTATATGTGCAAGCAAAGAAAAAAAGTCAAACTCACAGAAAATGAGATCAGATTTGTGGTTACCAGAGTAAGAAGGTGGGGGAATGGGAATTGGAGAAAAGTGGTCAAAAGGCATAAACTTCCAGTTACAAGATATCAGTGCTTAGGGATGTAACATACAGCATGACTATAGTTAACAGTGCTATATGATATTCAAGAAAGTTAAGAGAATAGATTCTAAGGGTTCTCATCACAAGGGAAAAATAATCTTCTTTTGCTTTCTCTTTTTATTGTATCTATATGAATTGATGGATACTAGCTAAACTCACTATGGTAATCATCTCACAGTCCATGTACTAATAAGTTCAACCATTCTACTATATACCTTAAACTTATACAGTGATGCGTGTCAATTGCATCAAAATAAAACTGCAGAAAAAAATCTAGTTGTCTCATTTATAACTGGGTGACTTTGGTATATTGCTTAATGCCTCTCTGTTTCCTTGTATTCAATCCTGGACAAAAGTAGCTGACTTTTTTATCCATGGAGCTTCCATATGTATGTTGCTCCATTTGTAAATTCCATACGTATGTATGTTCCATGACATATGTAAAAGCATGTCGTTTGTCTCAGTAAAATCTGGCTGAACCTGGGATTAGAGGCCCAAACCACGACCCCTGCAGCCCTCCCTTTTATTTAGAGGCTGAAACCAGCTTCTGTCCTCTTGGAAAAAACAGAGAATAACATCGCATGAGGATCCTCCATAACCCATATGCCCTTTGTCAAGTGACCAATATGCCTGAATTAGACAACAACATTCAGAGGGATAGCCAAGATTCCAGGAGCATCCCCTCCTCCTGTCTCATTTGTCCTCCCTCTCCCCCCATCTCCCTCTCTCCAACGATGATTCCACATCTTTTGTACAATAGCTGAGCACATTTGCAGAGGTTTCTAATGGCTGGTCAGATCTCTCTAAGGACTAATGTGTATTCCCTATAATGACATTCATTAGTCTATCCAACATCAATACTGTTCTCAGGTTAATATGTTTGGCTTAATGAGGCATTTATTTTCAGGCTGAAAACTATTGAAGAAGCATGTTTTTCTCCCCATGAGCTAAGCTGATGAATAGATTAATCCTAGACTAAGAAAATGAATCTAACTGGCTTGTTTTTATTCCTTGGTAATGGCTGCCTTGAATTCATTTGAGTTAACCTGGTTATTTCTTAAGGAAATAAACAAAAAGACATTCCCTGATTGGTTCTGTGGTTTGTCCCCCATTCATGTTTTCCCCCTTTCTACCAGGTCTCAGGAAATAAAAAGAAATAGTACCAGTGTATGAGGAGGTGGGGAAAGCATGCTTGAAAGTGAGTGGGAGGAGGGGCTAGAATGTGAAAAGGAAGCTCTCTTCTCAGATGGGGACAGAAAACAACAACAATCACCGACAGAGCGGGGAGTCTGGCTGGCCCATCTCTGTTGTTGCAGGCTTTGTGGGATTCACTGTTGTAGCCCCAGTGCCCAACACCCTATTGGCACTCAATAGACATTTGTTGAATGAGTGAAATAGATACTCAACAAATGACTTTTGTTTTTCAATGATGTCCATTGTCTCAGACACATATGGTGGGTAAGTCAGTGTTCATGACTCCTGGCCCAAAGTCAAGAATGATCTAAAGGACAATTTTCTTTGCTGACCAGTGGCTACACCACATTTTTCTCCATACAGCTTCTGAAGGCTACTCCCAGCCATGAGATGCCAGCTAGCACATATTACCCTTCTTCCCAGGAATTTGCTGCCAGGTCTTGTCAATTTGCCTGCCCCTGGCCGAAGTTCAATAGCACAGAGGGATCTGTGCCCCACCCCCTTTCTCAATGACCAGAATTTATTCATTCTGTTAACAAGTCCAGCCCTGTGTTTTTTTTTTAATTGTTCTGGTAGGTGGGGGGAGAGGTGTGGTTAATGAGTGTGGACTTTACAGGCAGAGATAGCTGATTTCTGATCTCAAGTCCTCCTGCTGAGAGGTCTTGGCAAACCCCTTCATCTCTGAGGTTCCATATCCTAAATTTTAAACGATGATGACATTTTCTTTCTTTGGTTGCTAAAATGCTTAAAAGAAACCACACGTATAAACTGGCTGGCACAGTAAGGGCTCAGTGACTGTGGAGAATGGGATTGAAAAGAAGAGGATTGGATATCATCAAACACAACTGGCATTTAGCCTTCATCCTCTTCATATCTATCTTCCCCGATGCTGTTCTGTTCTCTGCTTTGTTCTGATTCCAAACTGTGAGTTGGATCCATTGGCTCTTCTTGCCTTTCCTGACCCAGAACCCCCATTTTCCAGGCTGCCCATCACAATCCTGAGGATGCATCTAGGATCTTAGATAATAACCTGATCATGATCTCTGAATGTTACTTCTTCTTAGTTTATCCAGTGCTTACTCATATCTAGTTCCCTCCACTCCTTTGGGAGGCCAACTCTCCTCCCCAGCCAGAGTTCACATGGAGATGTTGAGACAGATGGAAGAGAGCTGACTTTGGTGTCCCTAATGCTAGACTATCCCCAACCTAGGACAGACACCGCCAGGTAAACATGGTCTAGAAGCCCTCCCCATCCACCCTTTGGGTGTCAGACTCTTGCAACCCCATGGACTGTAGCCTGCCAGGCTCATCTGCCCCTGGATTCTCCAGGCAAGAATACTGGAGTGGGTTGCCATTTCCTTCTCCAGAGGATCTTCCTGACCCAGGAATCCAACCCAGATTTCCTCCATTGCAGGCAGATTCTTTATTGACTGAGCTATGAGGGAAGCCCCTACCCTTTGGGAACGCCAGGATATTGTGATGCTTCTGTCCTATTTCTAAATGCACCTGCCACTTGGAGTTCATAAGACTATGAGAAGGTGGGATATGGTGATCTAGTAGGGTGGACCAGGAGAGTGATTTTAGGGTAAAGGAAGTGCCTCCTCTTCCTCTTCGCCTTAGACATCCTGTTGCAGGTCCTGGCCCTTTGTCTCCTTCAGAACCATGGACAGCAGCCACAAAGCCCTAAACTCTTACCCAGTGCCAGACATTACTAACATGATGGAGATGAACCTCAGAGATCATCTCAGGTCAACAGTACATTTCATGAGCAAATCCTAGGAGAGTTGTTTAGAAGTGACATGGTTTAATAAAGAGGTCACTGGACTGGAAAGCTAAAGGCTTGGGTTTGCTATGTGACCCTGAGCAAACTATCTCCCCTCCATGAACTTTAGCACCCCTAAATCCATCATTCCAAGATGTCTGCTTGGAGACACAAGAAGTGGGTAACAGTTCAAGATCTAATCCTGTCCCCATATGAGAAAAAGTATCCCCAGCAACCTGGTGGAACTACTGATAACTTATTTTGCTTTTGCCTTGCAAATATTTCACTCCTTCCATTTTATACAGTAGTAGTTTGATGGATGGTTAATCAACATAGCCATGTTTATCAATGTCAAACTAATTAGATATTTCCTGTAAATTTTCTTTATAAGGAACCTCATGAAACATCAGTAAGACCTCCGATCTCCCAGATTCAGAGAATATTCCAGCTAGAAGTGCTTTGACAATGGTTCCATCCACCCCCTTCATTGTCCAGTTGAGGGAACAGAAGCTAAGAGAGGAGGAATGACCTGAGTTAGTGAAAGAGCTGGACCACAAATGGAATTGAATCTTTGCTTCCAGACAGTACTATGACCACTTACCTCTACAGGTGGTAGGGAAATTGACTGAAAACATTTTGGTCATGTCACTGGGTTGAGAACCCTAAAGATGTACAAAGCAATGACCCTGCCGTTTACTGACCATTCACCATGCAAGTCTCATGATAATCACAGAAAAAAGACCATTTTGTCTTCACTATAAATATGAAGAACCTAAGACTCAGAGATTTGTGGATAACTGGGAAGAAAGATGAACAAGATACTTGGGCCCTGCTTACAGTAAACCTCACATTTTTAACAACTACGTTCTACCCATTCTTGAGGAGCCTGTTTCACTAACTCTAGTTTCCCCCTAACTCTAACTGCCATCACTAACTCAGCCTGCTTTGCTGATAAACTGAAAGTTATTCAGTTTTAGCACAGCAGGTCCTGCATCCCAGGAAATCCCTCAGTCTGGGGCAAACCAGAATGGTTGATGACTTCTACTATAACTCCAGACTGCACTCAAATTGTCACCCGTTCTCCACATCTCTGTTCTTCCAGCTGGTGGAATGTCAGGCATGGAACATCACCCCAGGGTGTGAGTATTACTCAAAGATTTGGACAGCAACATTTTTACTAACATAAATACAACTAAGTTATGGACTGGATTGCAAAATTCACAGGGCTTTTAAAGATAAACCATCAGTCTTCAGGATGTTTTATTCATGGGGAAAGCATTTCTATTCATGCCTCTATTTATTCACTTTGCCCTTTAAAAGTATCCATCCTGACACAAGAGGTCACCTTGACTTTAGCCTTAAACTTGGTCTTTGCATTGACTGAGTTCTTCCCACCATCCTACACTAACCACAGCTTAAAATACAAAATTTGAGTGCAGCCCTATCCAATCCACGAAACTGATCCTGACTTTACCCTTGAGATGATCCTAATCTGTTTCAACCAAAAGCCATCCCTGGACTCCTGAGCCTAAGAAATAGACACAGTGTTATGTCTGGTGTTATATATATAGTTGGATTTGAGGTCCAGCTTTTCTACTGACTAATGATGTCACCTCACTAAGTCTCCATTTTTTCATCTTTCAGATGAGGTTAATGACCTATGTTAGATGGAATTATTCACAGAGTGCTCAAGTCAGGGGCTGGCACAGCAATTTTTGACCCGGTCAAAATTCTTGATGGGCCAAAAAATTCTTGATGGGAATCTAACCTTTACTTTAAACTTATCTAAGCCTGCTCCAGCCCTTCACACACTGTCCCCAATGCTTACTATGATGGTGACAGAAACCCAAGCCTAAGCACTTGTCCTCTGCAGCCTCTGCATTTATCACACAAGGGGACCAGTGTCCCATGCTGAGTTAGGACACTTCCACTCTCTCCTCACATTATGTCTTGTTAAGAATGTTTTCAGAAATTTAAAAAAAAAATATCCCCCAAAGAACAAGCTGCTTTGAAAGAACATCTGCAAGGGGACTGGCGAGAACAGATGTCAGGAGCCCAGAAGGTCAGCAGAAGGATGCATGGCTGTTTTGGCCCTTGAAAGCCTCTCACCTTGACAGTCTAGGCCAGGCTGCAAGCCCAGTGTGTGCCCCACCTCTGCTCCTGACTATCTGGGTAGTCAGGGTCAACCACTTACCCTTTCTGACCTCAGCTCCCTGCTCTACAATAAATTGCCAGGGCCAGAGTCTAGGGCTCCTCCAGCTCTGACGTCCAGGAGACCCCAGTTGGCTCTGACTCCAGGGCATGGGTCTTTTCTATTTGTAGGTCTCCTGAGACTTCATCTACAAAGCCTCATTTTTATTTCATTTGCAGCCGGTGCATCCTCACATGCTCCCAAGAGAAGCAGGAGCCCTAACTCTCTGAGTCACCTGGATTCCTGTCTCTGAGATCAGGTTTCCTGAGCCCATATTTCTCATCACAGGGGCGTGGGACCAGGAGCAGGAGACCAGAGTTCAAGTCTAGATGCTGAGGCCCACTCTGAATGAGCTCAGGCATACACCCTACCGTGGATCTCAAGTCCTCTGTTTAGATAAAGTAAACTCAATTTTCTCCAGGACTCTTACAGCTTGATAGCCTGGGAAGCTTATACTCTGCAACACACCCTCACCTGCCTCGCCACAGATTCACTCAAAACCCCACCCGCAGAATCTCACCTGTGAGCCAGGCCCTGGGGATACAGGATTCATGAGGCTTTGTTGATTCCACTGAGTGACACTCTCAGTCCCATGGGGAAAGGAAGCAGATGGAGGAATAAGCCAACTCAGTGGGTAAGAGGACAGGGCCAGGTCAGCACGGAACACCCTAGGGCCCTGAACTCTGTCCATTCTGGGTGTTCAGGAGAGCTCCCCAGGGCCTGGGCATACCTTCTTTGTGGCTTCGAAACCTGCTCCACAAAGAGCCACCTGCAAGGCCTTGGACAAGTCATCCTCCACCAGATCTGTTGCCTGGTGTGTCTAAAACAGGTCTCAGCTCAAACACCAACTCCCCCAGGAGGGTTTCTTGCACCCCAACCTAAAGTAGCTCCAATCACTGTCTTCCACATGGTCTGGAAATTATTTGTTACTTGTTTATTGTCAGAAAGCCCCTGATCGCATGTATACCAAATGAAATTCTTTTATGTATTTATACAATAAACACTTCTGTATCAGGTAATGTTCCAGGAGCTGGAGATTCAGCAGTAAGCAAAACTAACATTTCCTCTATAGACTCTACAGTAGATTAGATTACACAGAGATAACAAGGTAAATGAATAAAGTATAGAGAGTGTATTAGAACAGTGGTTAAGTGATCGGGAGATTAAAGTAGGCAGGAGGAGGGGTGAGACGTACAAGGAGGCTGGGGTGCAATTTCACATGGGTGGTCAGAAGGAGAATTCTGGGAAGGACTCATGTGAACACAGACCGGAAGGAGGTAAGGCTGTGGACCCTGAGGGTCCCAGGATGGGTTGCATCCCAGGCTACAGGAACCATAAGCCAAGGTGAAAGGCAAGAGTGTACCCGATACACCTGAGGGTCAGGAGGCCCATGTGGGTGGGGCAGAGTGAGGGAGAGGCTATGGGGGCCTCGGGGGTTAGGGAAGAATTCTGACTTTACCATAGAAAGATGGGAGCCGAGGAGGATGTGAGCAGAGGAGAGAGGTCGTTGCCTGGTGTTGTTGAAGTCCTTACTGCTACTCAATGGAGAAGAGACGATAGGAGACAAGAGTGGAATCAGAAGGACAGCTGGGCAGAATAATCCAGGCTGTGGGCAATGGTAGATTGAATTGTGATAAGAGCATGAGCGTGAGAGATGTCGGATTTTTTAGAAGTATTCAGCACAGCAGCTGGTACACAGTAGGTCCATAGGAGATGGCAGCTATGATGGAAGATGCTGAGAAATCTGAAATGAAATCTTCCAGCTGCCTGCCCGCATCTCTCTGAGACCTAGTAACTATGTTTTCAATCTCTCAGAGGGGATTAAGAAAGAAATATCTTCAGGCTGCAAAGAGAAATTGCCGATGACACGGTGAGGGTCTAAGTTGCTTGCCAAGGTCTTTGAAACCGTGGAAAAAGACAAGAGGGCCAGATTATATAAGTGATAAAACACTAACATTCACACATTCAACATGTGCTTAAAAGTTGCACACCCAGAGTATTTTTAAGGGGAAGTTAACCTTTAAAAATGATTTGCTCTTTCTTGATTTAAAAAAAAACAGTTTGAGAGGTAAAATAGATAAGTGCATGTGCTGACTTCAGTTTTCCCAAATGAATCCCTTTTCCCTTGTAATATATTCTGTCTTTGGGATTTTAACTAAATATAGCCAAAGCTATGGTTTTTCCAGTACTCATGTATGGATATGAGAGTTGGACCATAAAGAAATCTGAGTGCCAAAGAATGGCTGTTTTTGAACTGTGGTGTTGGAGAAGACTCTTGAGAGTCCCTTGGACTGCAAGGAGATCAAACCAGTCCATCCTAAAGGAAATCAATCCTGAATATTCATTGGAAGGACTGATGCTGAAGCTGAAGCTCCAATAATTTGGCCACCTGATGTAAGAACTGATCTACTGGAAAAGACCCTGATGCTGGGAAATATTGGGGGCAGGAAGAGAGGGGGACAACATAGGATGGGATGGTTGGATAGGATCACCAACTTAATGGATATGAACTTGAGTAAACTCCGGGAGTTGGTGATGGACAGGGAGGCCTGGTGTGCTGCAGTTCATGGGGTCGCAAAGAGTCAGACATGACTGAGTGATTAAACTGAACTGAATTACATCAATAGCCATGCTTTGGTCACATGGGCAATAAATCATATACATTTCTTTAGGAGTGAAACTGACAACCAGTTTAGAATAGAAAATCCGGTTAGGTGTGAGTATGTGTGTACAGTTTAGAGAAAACTATGTAGTATTTCTATAGTGTGTACGGAAAAATAAAATTCCTGAGGTAATTCAGCCATTCAAAACTAGCCATCCAGTTTGTTGGGTTTTATTTCTGGTGAAAATATCTGAAGATAATTCAAGATAAAGTCAGAGGCAGCCTAGGAGAGTGAAGAGACAGAGCCCAACAAAGCAAGAAAATGGAGCTAGGGCTTGGGCTGGGACTCACGTGGTTGTCGGGACTCCACCTCAGACTGACAGGGTGACCTAGAGCCGACTGCTCCTCTTTCTGGACCTCAGTTTCAACAATGTGTAAAACAAAGGAAGATTTCATCTCTAAGATTTCTTCTTTCTGACTTCTAAATTTGTAAATAAGCCAAAGAAGAAGGAGGGTAAATGAGAAATGATAGGAGAGGAGGCAGGAAGGATAATCCTGTTGTGCTTGGGACTTTGATTCAAAGAACAAAATGAGGCAGAATAGGAGTTCACCTCCCCTCACAAACACATCAAATAGATAACTCTATGTGGAGCAACTCACATTGAAAAAGACTTGAGACAGGCTGTTCTGCAACCAAGGCTATAAAAAAAGATCCCTTGGAATCTAATAGGAAGGGAGGAAAAGCAACCTAAAAGAGAAAGGGGGAAAACAGAGAATAACTAAAAAACAACCAGAAAACAGGTAGCAGAATGGCAATAAGAACATACCTACTTATAACAGCTTTAAATGTCAATGAAGCATCTGCTCCAATAAAAAGGCATAAGGATTCGATTTTTAAAAATGAGTTTTATTTATATGTTACTCCAAGAGACTTACTTCAGAGCTAAAGACACATACAGACTGAAAGTGAGGGGATAAATAAAGATAATTCATGTAAATGGGGATGAAAGCAAAGCTGGGGTAGCAATGCTCATATCAGACAATGTAGGCCTTAAAACAAAGTCTATAATCAATGACAAAGAGCATTATATAATGATAAAGGGATCAATACAAGAAGAGAATATAACATTCAAAAACCTATACTCACCTAATATAGGAACACCTAAACATATAAAACAAGTACTAACAGACATAAAGGGAGAAATCAACAAAAACACAATAATAGTAGGGGACTTATACACTTCATTTACATCAATGGACAGATCAGACAGAAAACCAATAAGGGAACAGTGGCTTTAAATTACACATTAAACTAATTGGACTTAATAGATATCTATAGGATACATCATCCCAAAATAGCAAAATACACATTCTCTTCAAGTGCGTGTGGAACATTCTCCAGGAGAGATCACATACTAAGTTACAAAACAAGTTTCAACAAATTTAAGAGGATAAAATACAGCAAGCATTTTTTCTGACCGTAATAATATGAAACTAGAAATCAGTTACGGGAAGAAAAATGAGAGAAACACAAACATATAAAGACTAAAATTGAGGCTAAAAGCCAATGGGTCAGCAAAGAAATCACAGAGGAAATCAGAAAATATTCTGAGATAAATGAAAATAAAAATACATCTTCCCCAAATCTATGGGTTGCATCAAAAGCAATTCCTAAAGAGACGATTATAGCAGTACAGGCCTATCTCAAGAAACAAGAAAAATATCAAGTAAACAACCTAAACTACCATATAAAGGAATTAGAAAAAGTAGAACAAACAAAACACAAAGTCAGCACAAGAAAGGAAATAATAAAGATCAAAGTGAAAGTAAATAAAATTGAGATCAAAAAAGCAATAGAAAAAATCAATGATAAGCTGTTGTCCAGACTCATTAAGATAAAAAGAGAGGACCCAAATAAAATAAGAAATGAAAGAGGAGAAATTACAAGCAATGTCACAGAAATACAACTAATCACAAGAGAATATTACAAACGGTTTCATGCCAACAAATTGAACACACTAGAAGAGATGACTGTTGCCCGCCAGGCTCCTCTGTCCAAGAAATTCTCCAGGCAAGAATACTGAAGTGGGTCGCCATGACCTACCCCACAGGATCTTCCTGACCCAGGGATCAAACCCATGTCTCCTGTGGTTCCTGCACTGCAGGCAGATTCTTTACTGCTGAGTCACTGGGGAAGCACATAGAAGAAATGGATAAATTTCTGGAAATATATACTCTTCCAAAACTGAATCAGGAAGAAATAATCTGAACAGGCCAATTATACTAGTACTGAAATTGAATCATTAAGCAAAAAACGTCCAACAATAAAAGTCCCAGACTGAGAGTTTCACAGAGGAATTCTACCAAACATATAAAGAAGAGTTACTTCTCTAACTATCCCAAAAAACTGAAAAGGAGGAACATTCTCAAATTCATTCTACAAGGCTACCATTACCTGATACCAAAACCATACAAATACACAGCAACAGCAAAGGAATTTGCAGGCAAATATCTCTGATAAATATAGATGTAAAAACTCTTCAACAAAATTCTGAATTCAAGAATATATAAAAAAGAGCACACACCATGATAAAGTGGAATTTATTCCAGGGATGCAAGCATGGTTCAAATCAATGCAAATCAATCAATGTTATACACTACACTAACAAAAGGAAGAATAAAAATCACAAGATAATCTATAGACACAGAGAAAGCATTTGACAAAATTCAACATCCATTCACTTCATGGCAAATAGATGGGAAAACAGTGGAAACGGTGACAGACTTTATTTTGGAGGGGCTCCAAAATCACTGCAGATGGTGACTGCAGCCATGAAATTAAAAGACACTTACTCCTTGGATGGAAAGTTATGACCAACCTAGGCAGCATATTAAAGCAGAGACATTACTTTGCCAACAAAAGTCTGTCTAATCAAGGTTATGGTTTTTCCAGTAGTCATGTATGGATGTGAGAGTTGGACTATAAAGAAACCTGAGTGATGAAGAATTGATGCTTCTGAACTATGGTGATGGAGAAGACTCTTCAGAGTCCCTTGGATAGCAAGGAGATCCAACCAGTCCATCCTAAAGGAAATCAGTCCTGAACGTTCATTGAAAGGACTGATGCTGAAGCTGAAACTCCAATAATTTGGCCACCTGATGCGAAGAACTGACTCATTTGAAAAGACCCTGATGCTGGGAAAGATTGAAGGCAAGAGGAGAAGAGGATGACAGGGGATGAGATGGTTGGATGGCATCATCGGCTCAATGGACATGAGTTTGAGTAAACTCCGGGAGTTGGTAATGGACAGGGAGACCTGGCATGCTGTAGTCCATGGGGTCACAAAGAGTTGGACATGACTGAGTGGCTGAACTGAACTGAACTGAATATCCATTCATGATAAAAAGTTCTCCTCAAAGTTGGTATAGAAGGAAGATATCTCAACATAATAAAATCTGTTTATGACAAACCCTCAGTCAAAATGTACTCAATAGAATGAAAAGCTGAAAGCTTCTCTAAGATCAGAAATAAGACAAGGATACCCACTCTCTCCATTTCTATTTAACATAGTAGTGGAAGTCCTAGCCACAGCAATTGGATAAGAAAAAGAAATAAATGGTTCAAATTGGAAGAGAAGAAGTAAAATTATCACTATTTGCAGATGACATGATACTATATATAGAAAATCCTGAAATCTCTACCAAAAAGCTATTAGAACCAAATTTAGCAAGGCAGTAGGATACAAGATTAACATACAGAAATCTGCTGCATCCCTACACAATAATAATGAACTACTAGAAAGAGAAAACAAAAAAGCCATTCCATTTACAATAGAATCAAAAGGAATAAAATATGTAGGAATAAATTTAACTGTAGAGGTGGAAGACATACACTCTGAAAACTATATGGCATTTATAAAGAAAAGAGAAGATGATAACAATAAATGGAATGATATCCTGTGTTCTTGGATCATAAGAATTAATATTGTTAGATGTCCACACTACCCAAAGCAATTGAGAGGTTTAATGCAATCCCTGTCAAAATACTCATGACACTTTTCAAAAAACTAGAAAAAGTGTTATAAAATATATATGAAACTACAAAGGACCCCAAATAGTCAAAGCAATTTGAGAAAAAATAATAAAGCTGGAGGTTTCACATTCTCTGACTTCAGGATTTACTACAAAGTTACAGTTAAAGCATAGTACTGGCACAAAAACAGATATATAGATAAGTGGAACAGAAAACAGAGAAACCAGAAAGTAACCCACACACATACAGTCAATTAATCTAGGACAAAGGAGACAAAAACATAAATGAGGAAAAGACAGTCTCTTCAATAAGCAGTTTGGGGAAAACTGGACAGCAAAATATAAAAGAATGAAATTAGAACATTTTCTCACACCATATACAAAAATAAATTCATAATGGGTTAAAGACCTAAATATAAGAACAGAAACATCAAACTCCTAGAAAACATAGGCAGCACACTCTTTACATAAGTCTTAGTAATATTTTTTTTTTGATCTGACTCCTCAAGTAAGGGAAACAAAAACAAAACTAAACAAATGGGACCTAATTAAACTTAAAAGATTTTGTACAGTGAAAGAAATTATTGACAAAAGGAAAAGACAATTTAATGAATGGGAGAAAATAATTGCAAAAGATATGTCTGATAAGAGATTAACAGCCAAAATATACAAATAGCTCAAAAAATTCCATATCAAAACAACAGATTTTAAAATGGACAGAAGATATGAATAGACATTTTTCCAAAAAGACATATGTATAGCCACAGGCACATGAAAACTTGCTCTATATCACTAATTACCAGATAAGTCCAAATAAAAACCATAACAAAATAGCACCTCAAACCTGTCAGAATAACTATTGTTACAAAGACCACAAATAATAAATTTTGGTGAGAATGTGATTGAAGGGGAACCCTAATAAACTGCTAGTGGAAATGTAAATTGATGCAGCCACTGTGGGAAACAGTACGGAGTTCCTCAAAAAGCTAAAAACAGAACATGTGATATAGCAGTTCCACTCCTAGATATATATGTGAAGAAACTGAAAACACTAATTTGAGAAGATACATGCACTCCAGTTGTCATAGCAGTATTATTTACAGTGACCAAGATACAGATGGAGAAGGAAATGACAACCCACTCCAGTTTTCTTGCCTGGAGAATCCCCATGGACAGAGGAGCCTGGTGGACTGCAGCCCATGGGGTCGCAAAGAGTCAAATGTGAATGAAGCAACTTAGCATGCACGCAAGATACAGAATCAACCCAAGTGTTCATCAACAGATCAACGAATAAAGAAGATACGATATAAACAGACAATAAAATATTGTTGTTGATGTTGTTTAATCACTAAGTCATAGACTGTAAGCTCATTTATCCTTGGGATATCCCAGGCAAGAATATTGAGTAGGTTGCCATTTCCTTCTCCAGGGGATTTTCCCAACCCAGGAGTCTAACCCAGGTCTCCTGCACTGCAGGCTACCCACTCCAGTATTCTTGGGCTTCCCTGGTAGCTCAGCTGGTAAAGAATCTACCTGCAATGCAGGAGACCTGGGTTCGATCCCTGAGTGGGGAAGATCCCCTGGAGAAGGAAATGACTACCCACTCCAGTATGCTGGCCTGGAGAATACCACGGACTGTATAGTCCATGGGGTTGTAAAGAGTCAGACACAACTGAGCAACTTTTACTTTCATCTCACATTCATAGACTGTAGCCTATGAACTGTAGCCTGCCAGGTTCCTCTGTCCATGGGATTTCCCAGGCAAGAACACTGGAGTGGGTTGCCATTTCCTTCTCCAGCAGATCTTCCTGACCTAGGGATCAAACCCACATTTCCTGCATTGCCAGACAGTTTCTTTACCACTAAGCTGCCAGGGAAGTCTACAGGAAATATTACTCAGCCATAAAAAAAGAATAAAATTTCACCATTTGCAACAACATGAATGAGACTGGAGGGTATTATGCTTATGTGAAGTAAGTCAGACAGTGAAAGACAAATATTATATGTTATCACTTATTTATGGAAGCTAAGAAATGAACAAATAAACATAACAAAATATAAATAGACACAGACATAGAGAACACACTAGCAGTTACCAGTGGGAAGAGGAAGGAGGGAAGTGGCAAAATAGAGGTAGGAGACTAAGAGATACAAACTATTCAGTATAGAATAAATAAGGTACAAGGATATATTGAACAGCACATGGAATGTAGCCAATATGTTATAACAACTTTAAGTAGAGCATAACCTATATTGAATCACTGTGCTTTACACCTGAAGCTAATATAATATTATATATCAACTACTCTTTCGTTAAAAGAAAAAAGAAGCCAAAGAGCAAAAGTGAGGGAAGGCACCACACTTTGTGAGAATTTGATGACCAACCCTGGGATGACTGAGGCAGCAGGGACTGTTAATCTGTTCACTTCCATCATCTCACTCTTTCCTCCCCATAGTCCCCAGAGGCAGGTCTTTTTAATCCCCACTTCATGAATGTGGCTCTTGAGACTCTGACAGGTGATAGGACCTGCCCAAAGTTGCACGGTTGGTAAGTCACCTGCCAGAATGGAATTTTTCTGGCTCCAGATCACATGTTGTCTCCCTTCTCCAGCTGTCTAAGTCCTGAACTTCCAACAGAGAAAACTGAAGAAGAATCCCTAAGGGTGGTCTGCACCTTTCCTCTGATCTCCAACTGCAGAAGGTGAGTTTGACTGCACTGTAGGTTTGCAGAAAGCTGGCATCTCTCTCACTGGGGCCAATCACAGAGGCCCTGCCCTGTTCCCTGAAGGACCAAATGAGAAGATGACGTTGTTCCATGGGACCACCCTCTGGGCTTTGTTCCTGGTGAAACTTGGTTGGAGAAAATTCTGCCTGAGACCACAGTGAGGCTTCTCATTCTCCCCTCCAGGTCTCAGCCAGTGACAGGGTTTCGAAGCTAATACCTGAGCAGTCAGCTGCCAGGAGGATCGCTGCCCACATCCCTCCAGACCTGAGAGCAGAAGCCCTGGAAAAGGAACCCACACCTGCCTGAAGAAGGTGGACCCTGATCCACAGGCCGAGGAGGAAGGGAGTGGGGGGCACACCAATCAGGGTCACCCTTTATGTCTGCCTCTTCCAGACCTACCCATGATGACCTGTCTCAACCTGATCCCATCATCCCAAACCCAGTGCTGTCCACACAGTAGGAGCTAAGCGAGGTCTGAAGCAGTTCAGCAAGGCAGTGAAGTTCAACTTGGCTGGTTTAGGAGCTCCAAATCAACATTAAAATCAAGCATATCCTTTATAGTAGTGGATTCAGATATCACTGTTTCTTGCTTACACCCTGGTCAGGGTAGAGATGAGCAGTCAGAGGTGAAAAATGACAGGAAAAGTGGATTCTCAGATTTTGCTGACTACAGCCCCAGAGAGGACTGCAGAGGTGAGACTCACCCTATTTTCTGCTCAAATCACAGGCCTTTTCCATTGATCTCTATATTTCTAAGCATCAGGCATTTCTTCTTGTGTGTACTGTCAGTGCCTCCTAACCCAACATGTCCAAAACTGAGGTCATCTCCTCTCCACTCCAACCTGCTTCTCACTTGTGTTCTCAATCTCCAAGACTGGAACATCTCTCCCATCAACCAGGCTTGAGATCTCATGGTTTCTGTGTTGCATTTTAATAAAGATTTTACTTAAGAAAACAGCCCAGGACATTTTCTACAGGATACCCAGAAAATGCTGGAGAGATGAGCAAGGCTGGATCACATCAGACACGACACCCAACAGACCTAGTTTCTGAGCAAATGGTATGTGTTTAATGAATGGAATTTTTAAAAAATAAATGAATGAATAAAGTCATAATGAATGAATGAAGTCATGTATGAAAGAAAACATTCATAAGCAAATGAATGAATGAACCAATTAAAGAATAAATAAATAAATAACTGAATACACAAATGATCAACTGAGAAAAAATTGTACAGACCAAGTACATGCAAATGAAAGAAGAAATGAGTGAACTAGTGATGGGAGGAAGAAATAAATTTACACACGAATGTGAGAAATGGTTTTTTCAATGGTTCTTAAGGCTGGCTGAAGAGGTGAGGAAGAATGAATGAATGAATGGACATAAAACCACAAAGATTAAGCAGTAAATGAGTGAGCAGATTTATACATGGAAAAGCGGTGAAAGAGTTCCAGCTGGATCCACAGGGTTGGTGAGGTTTCCATTTGGAAACCCTGGGGCTGAGGTCCTGACAAACTGACCACATGCCTCTGAGTGAAGGTTTTATTAATGTGACTTCCATTGGATTTGATAACGACATTATTATACACTTTTATTAAATAATATTAGCTGAAGCTGAAAGCTCCCCAGGATTAACTCCGAATTCAATAGAAAGGACTAAATATTAGAATCAACTTCATTGTTTTCCCAACTGTGCTGCAAATAATTAACCATTATGCAGCAAACCCCCAGCAAAATTTTAATACTCACTGTTAAATAACTGCTTCCACTACAACCCCACAAATTAATCTCCAGGAGGTGTAATTAACGTCGACCTGACAAGCTTGCCGTGTGGCCTGGTAATGAGGAACGGGGTTGAATTTGTCCCTGTGATCCTCCCATGAGACTCAGCAAGGAGGCTGTGTGGTGCAGGAAGGAGGCAGGGGACTCTGTCGGGGGAATCAGAGCCTAGGTCCCGACCCCATCCACAGCCACGTGACATTAAACTACTCACTCTCCCATCTGGGCCTCAGGCCCCTTTTCTATAAAATGAGGTTGGTTCTCCTAATTCCCAACCTCTCTGGGGGAACCTCATTCTAGTAGAGTTCCTCACTGTCACTGTGCGCCTCCATAGCTCAGGCACGTCCTCATCACGGGCTAACAGGGGTCTCTCTTTCTCCCCCACCAAACTGGGGCCAGGGCTGATCTCAACCTCAGCACACACTCAGCTCCCAGTCCAGAGCCTGCACAGAATAGTGTTCAGTGAACAATGCAGGGAGGAATACATAGATCTTGCTGGGCAGTGGGGGTTTGAGAAGCCTCTTCAGTCCCATTCAGAACCATGAGGTTTGATGAGCAGGAGGCCACTCACTACGTCCTCACAGAGCTTCTCATGTGGCCCTATCACTGATGCTCTTCCAGTGTCACGTGTTCCCTGGATTCCACCTGCATCTGCCCATCTCAGCCCCTCCCCACTCCCTGCACACTGCCTCTAGGACCTGGTGGGCCCAAATGTATGGAAACATCTGCTGCAATGGTGTACAAAGTATTGACAGGCTCTGATGCAGGGCCAGAGCTCCACCCTGATCAAAGTTTGTTGTTGTTCAGTTGTTAAGCCGTGTCCATCTCCTTGGGACCCCATGGACGGCAGTACACCAGGCTTCCCTGTACTTCACTATCTGTTGGAGCTTGCTCAAACTCATGTCCATTGAGTCCATGATGCCATCCAACCATCTCATCCTCGATCGCCCCCTTCTCCTCCTACCCTCAATCTTTCCCAACATCAGGGTCTTTTCCACTGAGCTGGCTATTTGCATCAAGTGGCCACAGTATTGGAGCTTCAGCGTCAGTCCTTCCAATGAATATTCAGGGTTGATTTCCTTTAGGATTGACTGGTTTATGTCCTTGCAATCCAAGGGATTCTCAAGAGTCTTCTCCAACACCACAGTTCAAAAACATCAATTCTTTGGTGATCAGCCTTCTTTATAGTCCAGCTCCCACATCCACACGTGACTACTGGAAAAACCACAGCTTTGACTATACAGAACTTTGTTGGCAAAGTGATGTCTCTGCTTTTTAATATGCTATCTACGTTTGTCATAGATTTCCATCCAAAGAGCAAGCATCTTTTTAATCTCATGGCTGCAGTCGCTGTCTGCAGTGATTTTGGAGCCCAAGAATATAAAGTCTGTCACTGTTTCCATTTTTTTCCCCATCTGTTTTCCATGAAGTGATGGGACCAGATGCCATGATCTTAGCTCTTTGAATGTTGAGTGAAAGCCAGCTCTTTCATTCTTCACTTCCACCCTCATCAAGAGGCTCTTTAGTTCCTCTTCAGTTTCTGCCATTAGAGTGATACATCTACATATCCGAGCTTGTTGATATTTCTCCCAGAAATCTCGATTGCAGTTTGTGATTCATCCAGCCCAACATTTTGCATGATGTAATCTTCATATAAGTTAAATAAACAGGGTGACAATATACAGCCTTGTTGTATATTGAAGCAATCATGTATATATCCCAATTTTGAACCAATCAGTTGTTCCAGTAAGGTTCTAACTGTTTCTTCTTGACCCAAATACAAGCTTCTCAGGAGACAGGTATGGTGGTCTGGTATTCCTATCTCTTTAAGAATTTTCCACAGTTTGTTGTGATCCACACAGTCAAAGGTTTTAGTGTAGTTAATGAAGCAGATTTTTTTTCTGGTATTCTCTTGCTTTCTCTATGATTCAGCGAATGTTGGCAATTTGATCTCTGGTTCCTCTGCCTTTTCTAAGCCCAGCTTATACATCTGGATGTTCTCAGTTACATTCTGCTGAAGCCTAACTTGAAGGATTTTGAGAATTACCTTACTAGTATGTGAAATGAGTGCAATTGTCTGGTAGTTTGAACAATTTTTGGCACTGCCCTTCTTTGGCATTGAATAAAAATTGACATTTTCTAGTTCTGTGGCCACTCCTGAGTTTTCCAAATTTGCTGACATATTGAGTGCAGCGCTTTGACTGCACCGTCTTTTAGGATTTTAAATAGCTCAGCTGGAATTCCACCACATCCACTAGCTTTGTTTGTAGTAATACTTCCTATGGCCTACTTGTCTTCCCACTCCAGAATGTCTGACTCTAGGTGAGTGACCACACTATCATGGTTATCTAGGCCATTAAGACCTTTTTTGTTTAGATGAAGGTCCCCATACTGACCCTGACCCAGTGCTGTTATTGACGAGAGGTCAGCCGGTGGATCTGACTTCCCCACAGGGACAGAGAATGGAGACCTGTCGAATCCCCCACAAGCACCTAGAAGAGGGAGTGTCAGGAAGAACAGGTCCCTTGACAATGGACTTTAATGTCCCCAATGTTCCATCAATGACACTGGATGCTGGCTATCCAGTCTATCACCAATCATTCCGGAATTTCTTCCTGCTTCCAGAGGCCCACTTCCTAATTATTTTGCTCATTCTAAACTCTCTTCTCTGTTTCTAAAGTTGACATAGATAGGCATCCACCTGCAGGTTTAACGAGCCTTTTCTCTGGATTTGACCCCACCTAACTCACCTCATTTCTCTGCTCATTAACCCCTCTCAGTGACAGGCAGCCTCTTCTAATTGGACCTGATGAAACTGGCCTGGTGTGTGTTGGGGGGGGTTCTTTAGGGGTGGGTAAGATCAGAGCTAGAATAGACCAGTCTATCTTGGAGAAGACTCAGAATAGTATTACAGGGCTACTCAGTGATTCTGATTGGATCATCACTAGCTAAGTCTGGTCTGCAATGGGCAGATCTGTATATTCTGTTGATTCATTCAATGAACATTCACTGAGCATTCTTTCTGTAACAGGTCCTGGACTGAGACTGATGTGAACACCTCTCAATTCAGTTCAGTTCAGTTCAGTTGCTCAGTCGTGTCCAACACTTTGCGACCCCATGAATTGCAGCACGCCAGGCCTCCCTGTCCATCACCAACTCCCGGAGTTCACTCAAACCCATGTGCATCGAGTCGGTGATGCCATCCAGCCATCTCATCCTTTGTTGTCCCCTTCTCCTCCTGCCCCTGATCCCTCCAAGCATCAAGGTCTTTTTCAATGAGTCAACTCTTCACATGAGGTGGCCAAAGTATTGGAGTTTCAGCTTTACCATCAGTCCTTCCAATGAATACCCAGGACTGATCTCCTTTAGGATGGACTGGTTGGATCTCCTTGCAGTCCAAGGGACTCTCAAGAGTCTTCTCCAACACCATAGTTCAAAAGCCTCAATTTTTCGGTGCTCAGCTTTCTTCACAGTCCAACTCTCACATCCATACATGACCACTAGAAAAACCATGACCTTGACCAGATGGCCTCTGCCCCTGTGCAACTGAGGAAGGCCAGTGCAACTGAGTCACCACATTCACCTCGATCTCTCAGCAAGTGTATGTTCAATGTCTACTCTGGACCTTCCCACTGTCTAGGGGGAAAAAGCAATCCTAAAACACACCTCACCCAATAGTGGGTGCTCTGATGGGCTAAACGCATGATGCTCTGGAGACACAGAGAAAGACAACTGAGTTCAGAGACGTTGCAGAAACAAGAGCCGAGTCGTGGAGGAAGGGGATGGGGTACTTGCCTGGCAAACAGATGGGAAAAGGGGGCATTCTGGGAAGAGGGCAGGAATGTGAGAAAGTGGAGAGTTGTGTGAGAGATGGGGATGTTGACAGAATCATAAGCAGCCGATGGATATAGGTGTGTGTGTGTGTGTGTGTGTTTTAAGACAGAGGAAGATGAAGCAGAAGAGGGAGTCCCCATCAGTCATAAAGGGCCCTGATGCCCACACTGAGGAATATGGTCTTTATTCTGAGGAGGAGGGGATGGATCTCTGAGGCAGAGTGCAAGATCAGTTCTGTATAACCAGGCAGTCCCTCCGCTGAGCAGGGCCCATCTCCATGCTCAGGAAGATCAGGGACCTGGAGGTGGTCTTTTGGTAGGCCAGGGAGAATGGTCACGAGTTGCCTTGGGCAATCTTGTCTGTAGGATCCTCTGTAAGTTCCATGACCTACTTTTCTCCGTCTCTGTGTCAGTCATGTTTGGCACTGACCAAGTGACCTTCCCAGTTGGTCACCTCCACGGGCTCTGCCCAGAGGCATTGTTCCGGCTGGACTCTTCCACACCCTCTGCTCTCTCATAGCAAGTCCAGGCTCACAGGGGGAGGCCCAGCAGGTGCCCCTGAAACTGGATCAAGAGAGTCCTGCTCGCATTAGATATGAGATATCCAAGGACACCTCCAAAGACACAGGCAACCAGACAGGGAGCTGGGGCCCCTCTTCTTAAGTCTGCTACATTCTCCAAATCGTCCTTGATTATTACAAATTACTCTTAGAGGAAGAAGTTCTAAAAAGAGAAAAAAAGTAGAAAAAGATCAATAATTAAACATGAACATTTTTAAATGTCCTCTTCATATGATGCTCTAACTCCTGATTAGGGTCAATTCTTTAATAATTGACTGGGTGTTTCTGGATAGTTAAGAAGCAAGAGAATTGGGGGCTTCTGAGTCAGACAGACCTAGATGGCCTTAGCTCAGCCAAGTCCTTGGACAGATTTTATTTCACCTTCCAGCATCCATCATTTCTGAAGTAGATGGTCATGCCTCTCACAAGTTTAGAGGCAAATTTAAATGAAAGAACATGGGTGAAACAGCAGCACCTGGGACACTACAAACGTTCAAACCATGGTTGCTGCTATTACCGACTAAGTGAAGAATGAAGATAAAGCCAAGGTTGTCTTGGGAGAGATGCTCTCTGCCTCTGTATCTCTTTGGCAATCTCCTTGATATACTGCACAGCTAGTTTGATCATCTCTTATGCTTCTGATAAAATAAAGCTTGACTGCAGAAAGCTGTATCATCAAAAGAAAAGTGAAGATGTTCACACTGTGTTGTCCATAAAATCCATTTCTTACGCAGAGTCCTTGGTTGCAAAGAGGTGGAGGACAGCCCCTTGCCCCTGAACTGAGGACAGGCCCAATAGAGTTTCATTGTGTCTCCACAACAGCTACAGAGGGGCATCACACTCCCATCATCATTAAGTCTTTTGCCAGAAGTCACAATTAGATGTGAATGGCAGAGTCTGATTTCTGCCTTCTTTGTCCTTTCAACTTACAAGGATTTCCTCTGCTTTTTTTTTTTTTTTCCATTTTGGCTCATTTTCTGCCATCATATCAATCAAGCTTTTATACCATCTTTTTTTCCTCTACTGATTTGGAAATTGTTCATTCCATTTATCTTCTTTATTGGTTAATCTTTACATTTTAATAAGCACACTTGACTTAACACTGTCTAAAGTAAATCAATAGCTCTCCCCTTGCTCTGAACAATGCACAGAGCTTCGAATACATCAATTTTCATCACTTCTCCCATCTAACTATTATGGTTCCACCCTCCTTTACACCACAAATTAGTTACATGACTTTCATTTGCTAATACTTTTGTGTTACAAGATCAATGCAAGCTCACGGGTTTCTCTACTCAGTACTGTACCTGTGATCTACTCCTTCCTTTTTATAACACTGTCCTCCCTGAAGTGTGTCATTTATTTGTCCGCTCAGAAAAACCCTGTGAGTAATATCTCTCAAACTTTGTCTGAAAATATCTTTCTCCTTTAGTTTTTTTATTTTAAATATTCTTTTATTTCTTCAAATTTGCTATTTATCAAGAGCGACTGAAATTTTTAAAATATAGTTGAATTCCCATCACCATCATTAATATGGAAAGAGTTTTAAGAGAAAACTGATGAGTATTATTGTTTCCCACTTCAACCACCATCTTCCTCAATTTTAAACAATAGTTTAAGTGCTTTTTTGGATATTTAGATAGTTTAGATAATTTTAGATAGTTCTTTCTCTTGGCATTGAAAATATCATTCCACTGTTTCTGGGTCTCTATGCTTGCTGCTGAAAAGTCTGTTGTCAGTTTAATTGTCTTTCTTTGATGGGTAATCGGGTCTTTTCTCTGGTTGCTTTTTTTTAATGCAAATGTTTTATTGGTGCATAATATGCATACAGAAGAGTGTTCAGATCATAAGTGTGTGCTCTGTCGTGTCTGACCCTTTTATGGATGCCCCCCAGGCTCCTCTGTTCATGGAATTTTCCAGGTAAGAATACTGGAGTTGGTTGCCATTTCCTTCTCTACATAAGTCTTCAGCTAATGAATTTTCACAAAGTAAACATAAAACATTACTACAAACTGACAAGCCCCCTAATAATCCCTTCCAGTTACTATACCTCCACCAGCCGTAACCACTGTTCTAACTTCTAACAGCCTGTTCTTTAACTGAATATAATAATATACTATGTTCCCTTTTTTCTCTCAACATATAATTGTAATATTCATTCATGGTGTGTGTTGTTCTGGTTTGTATAATATTATATTTTATTTTTCCATTCTGCCTTTGATAAGAAGTTTCCAGTTTGGAGTTTTTGTGAATAGGGCTGCTCTGAACAACCTTGTCCATTTCTTTTGGCAAATAAATAGTACATAGATGAGAATAGAATTTACTGGGTCATAGTTCTTTTAATTCAGGTCTGTGTCATGTCTGATGAGGTTCTGATGTTTGCTTTGTCTTTTCATTTCTTTTGTCTTACCTTTTGGCATTCCTTGTGATTTTTTTTGCTGTTGGAAGCTGGACATTTTGCACTGACTAATGGAAACTGACGTAAGTAGACCTCTAGTGTGAGGATTTATGTTAGTCTGGCAAGGAGTTGAGTTGTATTTAGTGTTTGCTATAACTGTAGGTGTCGAGGGCTTAAAATTCCTCTAGGATCCTTGTCTTAATCTCCCCCTCTTGACTTCAGGCTTCCCTAAATCCTCAGAGAGAGTCTACATGGCAGCTCTTTCAAATCTAATCCATTATTATTTGTATTGAAAACCCTGTTTGTATGGTGATAAGGGAGGGGAGATGTTTATAATCTTCCAATTAAACCTCAGTCTTTGAGTGGAGCTGTGTCTCTGGCCTGTGACATTCTTATATAGCTTCTCCCAGTGCCAGTTAGGTGAAAGGAAGGCCAACGGAGGCTGCAGGGGGAAGACCCTCCCTTCATGCTGCTGGAGAAAGGCTCTGGTTAAGTCTTTCCTCCTGAATTGTAAGCCTTTGTTATGGAAAGGATTCTGGGTATTTCACAAAGATTACTCCTCCTTTCTTTCTGCCAGAACCAAGAAGAGATCTTCTTGGAGTTTGATCATGACAATCTGGTGGAGTTCCTGAAGTGAGTGAAACCCCATGAAACCTTCTGTGCCCCCAGGACTGTGGTATCCAAGGAGTTTCTCACCTTCACACTCAGCCTCCAGCTATTTGCCAGAATTATCATTTAAGTGTTCCTACCTGTTTATGACTCTAGAAGCTTCTGCTACAGGCAGGCAGGTCTTATCTGTGACTTTCTGGATTCACATGTCTCCAAATTTCAGGTAGCACTTTGCTCTGCAAACTCAGTGTTCTGATGGAGTCAAGAAAAGCTGATTTTCCACTTGTCCACTTGCTTATTGTAAACATGGAAATGACCATTTCCAGACTTTTTACATGGAAGCTCTATGTATTTATTTGCACTTGCTCAATTTCTTCTGGAAACTATGAATTCAAGTCTTTCATATATTCTGTGGAAGTCATGGTCCTTACTGATTTGAGTATTAATTTTCCAAATTCTATTTTGATGTTCTATAACTTCTAATAAAAATTTTTGAAACTTCTCAGTCTCTCCTTCATGTCTATGAACCTTTTCTCCAATCTCCATTCCTTTCTGTGTGCATTCAGGGTAATTTCCTCTTGTCTACACTCCAGGTAACTGATTTCTTCCCCAGTTCTACCTAATCCACTCTCCAGTCCATGCTTTGAGAATTTTTTTAATTACAAAAATTATCATTTTTGCTTTTAGATTTTTTTTTCTTTTCTGCTCACATTTGCGGGTTTACAAACAATACCTGCAATATAAATTAAAGCCATAAACCCAAGCAAAGCACAGGCCTATAGTCACCCAAGGAGTTCCTCATTTCTCTCAGAGTCCAGGCAGAAATGGACAATCTCCCTTATTGTTTCCCAGCTGCAGGGAATGGATTCTTTTTCTTTTATCTGCTCTCTCTGAGATTGAGCCCCCTGAAGGTCACAGCTTAATGCAACTTCTGCATTGTACCCAAAACATCATTTCCTGTTCCTGGAAGGATTAAACTCAGTCCCTTAGCTGGCGACTGTTCATCCACCAACCCTGAAACATGGCGTAGATTACCAGCTCACACACTTGCCACCTGGTTGTCAGTTTCTTTCTACCTCCTGGGAATGCCCCTTGCCCTCTTGCTATATTTGGTCAATTGTCCCTCAAGTTTATAGAGAAAAGGTTTTCATGGGCAGAACTTAGAGCCCAATCTCTGTGTTAGGTCCATCCCCTGCCTTGCTCACTCAAAGCCCATCTGGGTTCACTGTGTCTGAGGGTCCCATGGGTCATCCAGGTCCAAGTGTTCAGGAGACAGATATACGGCTCAGGACCCAGCACGTGGAGCTGAGGTGCGGACAGATACATGGGTCAGGACTCAGCACGAGGGGTTGGGGTGTGGACAGATTTGGAATACAATGGATGTGCTTACTAATATCCTTGGCAAAGTACAAATGTCCACTTAGATGTGTTTGGCATTTTGTTCCTCAACTTGTGTGTGTCTGGGCTTATGTGGGTAGAAGTACATACTTTCGTGTCTGAGGCCTGGATCAGTGACAAATATGAGTGTGAGTTCAGGAAGCACCACATCCTGCTGTCTTTAGGAAAGGATTCAAGTGGATTCATTTGAGTTAAAGTGGAAAGGACAGAGCTTGGGGCTGTGTCAATAGCCCAGGCTCTGGTATTTATTAGATATATAACTTTGAACAGTTACATATCATTTCTCATCTCTGAGCCTCAGTTTCTTCATCTGTAAAATGGGAATAATATAAATCATCTTACAGTGTTGCTATGAAGATTGACTGGAAAGACAGACATCCAGATGTACCAAGACAAGCACATAGTGGGAGCCTGATAAGTGCATAAAGAGCCCTACTCTGTGTTCAGAGTCAGGTCAAATAGATCCAGGCTCCAGGTGTGATCAAGAAGATGATATTTGTGTTGGGCCTTCAAAGTTTAAATTCCACTAGGTGGAAAGTAGAGGGAAAAACTTCTCAGGCAGAGAACACAGCAGGTGCAAATGTTGGAGATGTTAAAGGGTATAGAATGTTCCAGGAGCAGTGAGTTGTGACAATACCTACCTACCAGGGAACTGAGAGATCTGTGCTCAGAGGAGTCAGACCTCGAGGCCAGGAAGCAAAGCCTGGCTCTGCACCTGGTGTTACTCATGCTTGTGAAAGTGTCAGGACCTATGAGTCTATCATCTGAATTAATGAGTATGTATCATAGCTACTAGTATCTATTGAGAGATTCTGCGTACCAGGCAAAGTTTCCTGTATTAACTTATTTAAACCTCACAATAAGCTCACAAGGTAAGTATCATTATTATTCCCATTTTACAGATGAGGAAACAGATACAGTGGAGTTGAGCTGACTAGAGAAAAGGGCCAGCTCTCAACCCCTGCAAGGCAGCTCTAGGCACATTTGGGATCAGAAATGCCCAAAGGATCACTAGATGCCCAAAGGGTACAGGATCCTTAGTGATATGGGCTTACTGAGCTGCCTTCTGGAAGCTGTCTTGGAGATCAGTGTCACTTTGGGGATCCATGCCCATCTGGCCAGGAACAGAGGGTTCCCAATGCCAGCCTCCAAACCTTTCAGCAGAAGAGCTGAGCTCCCCCTGTTGGAGGCTGGACTCCCAGACACAAGTACCTCTTTGATTACTTTCTAATGAAAAACACATTTGCATCCAAACTGAAATTATATTGTCAGCAGTTAATTATCACTTGTCAAACAAGTGTGTGCTCAGATTGTGGGTTTGATTACCATTTAGGTTTGCAAAAGCCTTGTTCCTCTTATTTGATGAGGCCTCTCTGAGCAAGAGATACTCATTGTTGGAATTGTTGCTTTTTTTAAGCAGTTTGTGTGTGTGTGTGTGTGTGTGTGTGTTTAATAAGCAGGTTACTTTGCTGTCTGAGTCCAGGCTCTTGGCAAATAACAGAAAAGCACTCAGTGTAATTTAAGCAAAGAATAATGTCAGGCAGAGGAGTGTTTTAGGCTCTGGGGATGTCCCTGGAAACTTAGGGGCACCTGGACATAAAGCTCCCAGTCTGATCCCAGGGACCTGCCCTACCATCAGTTTTCAGGTGCGCACAATCTCCCATCCCGGTCAGCTTCCTTACTCCCCTGCCCCCTGGCTTCTGTTTTCACTGTGTGGGAATGACTGTGCCTCCACTGTTTGAATCCATGGCACACTCACTAGGTCAAGGACCAGGCAAATCTGGGTTCAAGTCCTGACTCACAGGGTACACTTGGGCTTCTTGCTCATTCCCACGAATCCATTGCTTTGTGCGTGAATTGGGGCCCCTACCTGCTTGCCCATTTCTTGTACAAATGAAGTGACATCATACAA
Organism: Muntiacus reevesi; assembly: GCF_963930625.1. NCBI lineage: Eukaryota > Metazoa > Chordata > Mammalia > Artiodactyla > Cervidae > Muntiacus > Muntiacus reevesi. The sequence goes on from NC_089251.1 coordinate 114,727,087, forward strand.
GCAAAATACTTTGCACATTGACAGTCACGTGGTGGACTCTGCAAGGAAATGTAACTGTGCTATTTCTGCTGCTGCCATGGTCATTGCTGTTGTCATGATAACAAGACAGTGTTCTGAGCAGAGCGAGAACCTCTTCTGATGGAGGTGGAGGAAGGATGTCGCTGTCTGCCAGGCCCTCACTGGGTGGCCCAGAGACCCAGAGCAGGTGCCTTGTGACCTCCACCCTAAGCTAAGAGCCCTGACCTCCTTGCTCAAAGAGTGGAAAAAGTAACGATCACCTCGTGTGCACAGTTCTGGGGACAGAACGAGATGAGACCGTCTTGGCAGGCAAAAGGTGCTCAATTAATCCCCCTTTGCTTTCTGGCATGTGCCCTTGACCCGGGAAGGAACAGTGAGTGCCTAACTGATGGGGAAGGGAGGGTGACTAGATGAATGATATTTTTAATGGGATTAGAGATCACACGACAACTCAATTTAGAATCTTCTCTGAAGGCCTGGACCAGAAGCTGGAATCTTTTGTAATATTTTTTTCCTTTGTTCTTTGGTTGATGTCTGTTTTCCCCACGGAAAACAGAAGCTCCAGGGGGGTGAGAGAGAGTTTGTGTTAGTAATTCTCTCCGAAACCTGTGCATAGCATATTGTGCATAGATCACATCACAGATATGTCATGTGGATGAATGTGATGATGCTCATAAAGCACTCAGCTCAGCACCTGGAATATTCTATGTGATGTCCATGAGTTATAATCACTGATTTTTTAGAATTCAAGGTGACTGAAGCCTGACGTGGACTTCCCTGATGGCTCAAATGGTAAAGAATCCACCTGCGATGCAGGAGACCTGGGTTTGGGAAGATCCCTTGGAGAAGGGAAAGGCTACCCACTCCAATATTCTGGCCTGAAGAATTCCATGAACAGAGGAGCCTGAGGTGGGGAGAAGGAGAAGTGGGTGAAGACACCACTGTGCCTGAGGGTGAGGAAAACCAGGAGAAGGACTGGTGAGATGTTGGGAGTGAGCCTCCAGTTTTAACTCATGGAGTGATCTGGAGGGAGCCACTCTGTGAAGCAGAAAACCAGGCCTGAGAACAAGGATGCGGAGCCTAACTCCATAGAGAGAGAGCAGAGCTGCTCAGGGTCAGGTTTGCTCTGTCCATGGTCTCTTCAGCACCCTCATCCCCAGCCCTGACACCCCCGAGTCCCCGTTAAGCCCAGCAGCCCATATGCATTTCAGGCCAGAGCCCATAGCTACGGGGACCTGGAGTGGCAGTTCTTGTCCAATGAGGAGCCAGAGAGGGTAGTGTCCTCGTCACAGGGGCCGTCAATGGGAAAGCAGGGGCTCAGCATAGGGGCCCCTCCAACCTGAGAGCAGAATTCATTCTCAGCTCCTGAGAAGATGAAGTGGACGACACCAGCCTGGATTTTCATGTCTCACAGCTTCCTGTCCAGACAACTCCACTGTTGCAATCTCCCTCCAAAGAAGGAGCGATGGCTGAGGCAGGGTACCCAAGGGGGGTTGATCCACCCAGCACCCCTCTCCCTTCTGCCTCAGGCAGTCTCACAAGCCCACCGTCCCCTGAGACCTGGGTTCTACAGCTGCCTCTTCCTCTTACCCTGGTCAGGTGGCTTCTGTTCCCTGGGAAGAAGGGACACCAAGATGGTCCCTCTGACATCCACTCCGGGCCTCTTCATTTGGGTAACAGCCTTGACTTTACCTCCACCTCCAGAGCTGGTCCCTGATTCCCTAAGACGTAGCCCAGACCAGGGACAATCAGCACAGGAGTAGTTCAAATGTAAACATATCACTTAACATGATCCAGTCAGAGAGAAGTCCAGGACTTTTGCATTCTGGCTGGAAGAGGTGCGTCTTCCAGCAAATGGCAACATGGAACTACGTGGCCCACGTTAATGCTGCAGCCACCTGGGAACCCAGACCAAAGGTGAAGACAGTGCCTTGGAGGCAGAGAAGAGGGCTGGAAAACACTGGGTCCTTGGTCACACAACTGAGATGCTGGATCAGTCCTTACCTGATACTAGTTTGATCATTTAAGCAAGTGTGTGCTGGATTTTTTGCCACCTGCACTGGATCTCAGCTCATCCTTCTGTAACAGGAAGAAGTTATTCCCTGAAGGCGCAAATGTTCACTGGTTCCATTGGAATCCCAGGAATTAGCAAGGGCTCCCAGTCCCTGACAGGAAACCTTCAAAAATGAAGCTCAGAGAGCAGTTCCTGTATCCGTGCTAAATCTATTCATTCATTCATTCAACCAGAATAGGTTAAGCACCTACTCTGTTCCCAGCGCTATGCAAAATGTGCGGTTAACCTCTAAGGGAAATAAGGTGAAGAAAAGAAAAACAATGAAGAAGAAAATCAGTAAATAAACAAAACAATTTCAGAGGGTGTTAAGTACTTGAAGAAAATAAAACAAGGCAACATGATAGAACATTGACTCAGGTATCGGGGGACAGATACTGCTTTGTCTCAGGTGGCCAGGAAGGGCCTCTTGGAACAGGTGGCATGTGGGCCAAGACATTAATGATGAGAAGGAGCAGCAATGCTAAGATGTAGGACAGAACATTCCTGAAAGAAAGAACAGCTGGTGCAAAGGCCCTGAGGCAAAACAGGCTTCTTATATGTCAAGAAAAAAGATAAAAAGACAGTGGCGTTGGCTCAAGTTAGACTCGATAAAATTTGAATACAGTTTGTTATGGGCCATTTACCATTCTAAGCACTCCATTTGTCTTAACTAACAATCTTCTGAACAAGCCCGTAGGATATGTGTCATTATCCCCATTTTACAGATGCAGATTCATGAGTCCTAGAAAAGCTTATTAACGAATTTAAGATCTAATAGCTAGTGAATGTCAGAGGCTGGATTTGAACTCGGGTTTTCAGGTGCTGGAGCCCACACCCTTTCTGCCTCCCTGTGCCCCATCTGGGGAACGATGGCAGCAGTCTTTCCCGGGTTTCAGTCTTTTCCGGGGTTTCCTGTGGACTCGCTGGGGCCTTCCCTCACTTCTCAATCAGGCAGGGCCTCCTCACCCACTTCAGCCTCGTGGACAGCCCCTGGTGGAGAAGCCTGCTGTTTGGGGGAATATATTCAAGTCAGTGGAGTGTTACTGTCATTGTCCCTGCTCACCTGTGATATGTTCTCCAATCAACTTTACCAGCATTTAAGGTTTTGTTTTTCTTCTTTTTGATCAGCCTGACCACTGTGTCTTGATCTTAATTTCTTCCAGACTTGAGTGGGGAATAGAAATGCCACTTATTGGCCCTGCAAACCCTGAGAGCGATCATCAAAGTTGGCAGGGGTTGGAGCAAGTAGAGGCTCAGATGTTGAATTTTATTCTGAATACAAGTAGGTAGACTTCCAGCTTCAGCCTGCCAGTTGCTTCTCCTGTCGTTATAACAAGAAAAACCTGGAAAACTGAAAACCAATGACTGTTCTTGGACTCATCAGAGAACTGAGATTACAAGGTAAACTGCCCCTCCAAAATCAGGAGAGATGGGGAATACAGATGGTCACAGCAAGACCCACTGGACCCATTGTTAAAGAAAAAAAATGACTCGACACTTGCTAAAAAATAGTAAAGCAGATTTTATTCTGGAAGTGGGGGTGCTGCAAGAATGGGATTCCCTATTAGGGGAGAGAGATTGGGCTCACCCCCAAATCCAGCAAGAAAAAGAAGGAATTTATAGCCAAGGAGCAAAGTAGGGGGTCATTGGATAGAAAATTCCTAAGAGGAAACCTCAGGGGTTAGAGGGCATTCTGGCTAAAGGCAGTCTGGGTGACCAGGTATCATGTGGCGGATAGTGAAGATGCAGAACTCAATCAGATAAGGAGGGTAATCAGAGGGCGAGTGTGGAAGATCCTGATTAAACTGACTTGGTAGGACCCTCACTACAACTGGATGATGCAGGGGTAAAAGTGGAATCCCCCATCCAGGGCCCAGTTGAGAAGAGAGTACAGAAGAGCCTGAGTTTGGTCAAGGAGAAAATCTTTGCCACCATAAATCTGGCGGGAACACTTAATGCAGCTTAACTTGCTAGAGGCTGAGTGTGGACTAATGCAGGGGTAGAAACTCCTGGGGCCCCTGCAGTCTCAGGGGAGCCCCAAACTTTCAGGGGCTTTATTCCTCGAACCCCAGAAAATACACCTGGAAGGCACTGGAGTTTTGAGCAGAGGAATCACTCACACTGGGATTATCTCTGCAACCGGCAAGTTCCAAAGAAGGCAAAAGACCCTCACGTGGTGATCTAAGAGAACTGGAAAGAACTTCCTCACCAATACTGAAAAATGTCTGACTTCCTGTCTTGCCTGATATTCTGCCATTAATTTCCTCTGTGGATCCAAAAGATTAATCTGAGACCCATCGCGAAACACAAGGACCCCCGCAGAGCAACGCCTTGACTGCTGAGCTTACAGATTGGGGCGGGGATGTCAGAGGGAGCTGAGCACAGGGGTCTGGGGAGGACTTCCAGAGTGAAAGGTTGGGGGATGGGGAGTAGGAGAGCAGGAGCCAAAGAGAAGGGAAGGGACACACTTGGCAACCACCTTCTTTCTGATTTATGCCTTGAGGATAAACAAGATCCAGCCCTGCCCTCCAGGAGCGTACAGTCTGAGGGTGGAGGCAACGTTGTGTTCAGACACTGAAAACAGAGGCTGGCATGGGGTAAGAGCTGGGCGATGGAAGAGCAGAGAAGAGGAAGGGACCAGCCTGGGACAAGGGGTAGTCAGAGATGCTCTCCTGAGGCGGGGACACTGGAGCAGACTAGGCAAGTGGATATGGAACTGGAACAGTGTTCCAAGCAGCAGGAACAGCATGTGCCAAGACCCAGAGGAAGGAGAGTGCACAGAGTGACCGGAGCCCAGACGGCGGGGAGGGAAGTGGTGAGAGGTGGTCCCGAGTGCCAGCTGTGGGCTGTGGGGGGACCAGGGCTTGAGGGCAGCAAGCAGGAGTGGACTGTGACCTCCATGAAAGACTGCCATCTCCCAAGGGTCCTGCCAGCTCCTAGTACATAGGAGGGGCCCCACAAACATGAAATGAAGGAATGAAGAAATGATTGTGACGGGGTAATAGGAAGACAAGGAGGATATTGCAGTGGTCCAGGCAACAGCTAATGGAGGTCACACAAGGTCAGAGCAGTGGGCACAATCAAAACAGGTGACTTGAGAGCAATCTAAGAGGAATGGACTGGATTGGGTGGGGTGTACACCCATGGTGGCTCAGACGATAAAGAATCTGCCTGCAATGCAAGAGACCCAGGTTCAATCCCTAGGTCAGGAAGATCCCTTGGAGAAGGGAGTGGCAACCCACTACTCCAGTATTTTTGCCTGGAGAATTCCATGGATAGAGAAGTCTGGAGGGTTACAGTCCATGGGGTCTCAAAGAGTTGGACACAGCTGAGCAACAAACACTTCTGTGTGTATGTATGCAAAGGGACTGTTTGTATGTCTGTGTCAATGCATGTCTCTGTGTGTGTCTGGGTGTGTGCTGTGCGTATCTGCACACTTGTCTGCACATGAGTGGCGCCCACAGGACTCACTAAAGCCAGAGGCCAACTGGGACCCTCATCCAGTGCCACTTCATCTGCCCACGCTGGCCTCATTTCCAAAGAGTGGTGTTCATCCCAGTCCTGACCACCCCCAGACCATCTTTCTTTCCATCTCCTGCTGTGATGGATATAAATGCTGCTCTAATTTCTCATCATTCCCTGAAATTTACAAAATGGTTTATTCAGTTACACTTTCAGCTCTTCTCCTTTCTTTCTTGTTCTGTCATGTCGTGGCCAAGCAAAGAGAAGAATAAGAAAAGTGATAAAGCGTCAGGAGGGGGAGGAATGATGAGGAAAAGAAAAGCGGCTGTGGGGCCAGAAGGTGATCACAGGAGAATGATGGGAGTGAGTCATTTATTTTCTTTTAAAGAAGGATGAGTTCTGTTCACTTTCTAATACAGCAACCTCATGGTTCCCTGTGATACGGGCCCCAGGAGGAGGGGATGTGACCTGATTACTCATGACTGTCCGCCTACCAGCAACCACGGGTTTGTTGCCAACAGGTCCACATCCCCTGAACCGTCCTACTCTCCGTCTCCTCACAGGGGTCTACTGCCTCTCAGTGCCCTGGACAGGGCCCCGGACAGGCTGGGCCTCCTATATGTGTGAGCATCTGCTCTGTATCAAGTACACAGCTAGGTCCTGGGGTTGAGGTAGCTAGAGTAGACAGTCTGTGCCTTCCAGAGTTTCTATCTGAAACTGAAATTAAGCAATAACTACACAAAGAATCAGCTATAACATGATGATGGCCACAGGGGATCTGTCTTGTAAGAGGGAGGTCGGGTGGGCTTCCTGGAGGAAGCAGTAGTCCTATGCTGAGAGCTGATGGATGCATAAGAGTCAGCCACGTGAGATCCCCTGGAGGATGCTCCAGGCAGAGGGAACAACACCCGCAAAGGCTCGGAGGTTTGAGTGTCAGAAGAAAGGCAGAGGGACCAGGCAGGAGCCCACTGCACCAGCCCAGGCATGATGGTGGACAGGGGCTAGGTGGGAGCCTGGAGAGTGAGAAAAAATACTAGATCCGGGGTTAAGTGGAGGTCAAGATAGCAGGACTTTAGGATTATGCAATTCATAAAAATCCAGCACTGCTCATTGTTAAGAATTCATGCTATTTCACTCAACATCTTCTAGGAGTCTCTTCTAACAAAACATAAATCTGGAGAAAGAATAAAGAGATCAATTGCAGGCTCCCCTGGTGGCTCAAACAGTACAGAACCCACCTGCCAAAGCAACAGACAGAAGAGATGAGGGTTCGATCCCTGGGTCAGGAAGATCCCCTGGAGAAGGGAATGGCAACCCACTCCAGTATTCTTGCCTGGGAAATGCCATGGACAGAGGAGCCTGGTGGGCTACCGTCCATGGGTTTGCAAAGGGTCAGACATGACTGAGCGAATAACAGTTTCACTTTCACTGTTTATAATAGTCAAAAAATTAAAACCATTCACATTTCAAAAGTGAGAGTTTAGTAGGAATATTAATCAAATGGACTTTTTCTAGTGATATATAAAGAGACAGAAAACTGGTCAGATTGGAGAGTCTGGTGAGAAAGACCCAAATCTGTGTGTGCCGCACATGGATGGCACAGCTGGGGCTTCACAATGTCTACTCCCCCTGCAACAGGGGGCCAGCACATCCCCATCACTTTTCATGACAGGGGCACTGGTGAGACTTGCTTTGACCAAAGAAACATGAATGGAGGTGAGGACTGACCCTTCCAGGAGGAACAACTAAGGGTCTGAGCTCAATTCTCTGGTCCAGTCTCCCCTGTCACAGTGACACTTGGGGATGCTGACCTCCTAAGGGACCTGAGACCGTGGCCCCGCCATCAGTCTGAGTCCCTGGGGCCAGCGGCAAGCAAAGCCCTCCCCACTGATCACAGTCGGCGTGTGACGTGTATGAGAATAGCCTCAACTGTTTTGGAAAGTCGCTTGCTATTGCTTCATATCCTAGCTTATCCTGACTGTCACACCATTGTGAAATCAACTATGAAAACATATAATTTTATAGGGATAGAAAAAGGAAAGAAGAAAGAAAGTAATAGAAACTACTGTCTTTGGGAGGGGAGCAATTAGTGATTGATAACCTCTTTTATATTAATGTTTGCACTTTCCAGACGCTTCAGTGTTAAAAAGACATCACTCACATTAAGGGGAAAGGTCAGTGTTATTAACGAGAATGCTGGGCCCTGGAGAGGCCGTCCTGTCCCAGGCTGTATCTCCGGCTTCAGGAACACTGAGCGTCTGTCCCGCCCAATTAGCCCTTTATTACTGATCATTTTGTTCTCTAATTGTCCGTCCTGCATAATTTAGCACGCTCATATACTGTCTTTTCTCAAATGTTCAATTTAGTGTTTCTTGGCCTCAGTTTCTCATCACCAAGTGCAGTTGTGGCAGAGAAATCTTTAGAGGCCTCTCAGCGCCAGCCCTCCCTCAAGCCTCAAATAATAAAAGCTTCCTACAAAGCAGATACTGTTTTGCTGCTGAGGATCTAAGGCACAGAGAGGTGGAGGAATTTGCTTAAAGTCATACCCTCACGTGATTTGAGCCCAGGAATCTGCCTCCAAGAGACACTCCCTCCTCATGGAATCCTCATAACAATCCTATATGGTCAATATTATTGCGCCCATTTTACAGAGGGGGAAACTGATGCAGCTCACGGAGGTTAAGCCACTTGTCCAAGTCATGCAGCAAGGGAGGCTGTGGAGGCTGAAGCTGATGTCAGATGTGTGGGCTCTGAGGCCTGTCTCTTCTCACTGCTCCAGTGATGAGAAGCCAAGCAGGGCCAATGCCCTCCAGGCGGAGGAAGAAGTGGCTACATTCAGGGCACTTCCTGCCAAAGCAATCACCAGCCATGACACAATAATAGCAACAGCAGTAATAATAACAGCCTCACCCACAGAGTGTTTACAATGATTGTTGAGCCTATGACTGTACTGTCGTATATAATACATATTACGTATAATACCCCTTAAGGCTGCTATCTTCCCTGGTGGCTCAAATGGTAAAGAATCCACCTACAATGCAGGAGATGCGGGGTTCTATCCCTGGGTTGAGAAGATCCCCTGGAGAAGGAAATGGCAACCTACTCCAGTATTCTTGCCTGGGAATCCCCACGGACAGATGAGCCTGGTGGGCTACAGTCCATGGGTCACGAAGAGTCAGACACGACTGAGCGACTAACTCAAGGCGTATCTCACATGTGAGGCACTGGGCTCAGAGAGATTAAGCAAGTTTCTCAAAGTCTCCCCGCCAAGAAGTGGTAGAACCCCGACTTGAAACCAGCTTTGGCCAAAGCCTGTGGTCAGAACCATCCACAAAGACTGAGCCTCCCCCATCGAGGTTTCAAATCAGATGCAGGAACACTCCCCGGAAGAAGCTCTAGAGATCAAATGCTGTTGTGAGAGCAGAAAGGGAGAGAGCTAGAGGCACAGAGTAGAGAAGAGATGAGCCTGGAACCCAAAGCGCCGATGTACCCAGGGCCTGGGTGGGCTCCCTACAAGGACCGCGGTGCCTTGGGCCCCATCGCTCAAGAGGAGCAAGGTCACTCTGGCTGTGGCCGAGCCGTCCACGGGGTGGAGCCTGTCCAACACAGCCCGGGTGGCCAGCTGCTGCCTCGGCTCCGGGGGCGTGACTGCGGATCCTAAATCTGTGGGAGCTTCTCGCCCAAAACAGTTGTTCTAATTGTCATGGTCATGCCTGCTAACATTCTGTGATAGCCATAAGCTCAGAAAGTGTGAGTGACCGCAGACAAGGGAGGGGCCTGGGATGGTTGGGATGGAGTTTAAAAGGGAAGAAGGGGGTGACTTGAAGCCTCCGGGAGACTCCGGTTGAGGGGCTGGCTGCCTGTCCTGCCTGTGGGGCATTTCATAGTCCCAGAGGCTGCAGTCATTGATTGTTACATCAGACTATATTAAAGTGAAATTATCAGTAAAAGTCGTTGGACGTAAATAAATGCACAACATTGGAATACCAAGGGGATGGGCCTGGATTTAAGCCTTGGCTCTGCCACTGATTTCAAGGACCAGCACCCAGTTCTCAATCTCTTACCGGAGTCTGGGAGTTGAGGCTTCGTTCCTTCATCCTCTCAGCCCCCTTGCAGAGAGAAGCTGCCCCTTGTCCTTCTTTAATGCGGCTTCCTGGGTGGTGTCACGGGTCCTCCAAATCAGTGAGCCCTCCTCCCCCAGGGCCCTCACAGTACTGCTTCCTCTGCCCAGGAGTCCCCCACGTACCAGGCTGTCTCTCCGGGACCCAGGAGGACTAGGAAGGCTGGAAACAATTGGGATGGGCGCAGGTCTGAGCGGGGGGCCGGCAGGGGTGACAGCCAAGCCCCACCACCACCCCGCACAGAGCTGGGTGCAGCCTCATTTCACACTTGGTGTCCAAGCTTGCATCACGGTGCTGGCCAGGAGCCTGGTGTGCAGTTATTAACGGTGATGTGCTGTAGGTGTGTAATTGTCAGAGTGGTTTTGCACATTTTGATCCATCTATAAATATGGATGATAATTATCCATCATTAGCATATGCTTATGTTCTGCAAAAGTGTACATTGTTTTCCCGAGAATTCAAGTTGCCAATTCCCAACCAAGACACAGGGACTCCAGCCTCGTAGTCATGTGTCCCGTAGACACAGAACATGGGAGGGGTTACCTGAGCACCTGCCTGTGGCCCCACCCAGGGCCCTGAAGGGGGTCACTTACCTGGGGTTACCCCTGAGCCTCAGTTTCCTTGGCTGTAAAATGGGGATGAAAGCAACTCCCTCCTCACGGAGTGGCTGTGAGGATGAAGGGAGCACGTGCAAGTGAAGGGCGCCCAGCACACACAGGAAGTGCTCGCTTGTGTGAACTGATGCCACTGCTGTTGTCACCCCAGGACTGAGACACACGTGCCCATTTCACAGATGGGGCTACTTGCTGTGATGACGCCCAGCTGCTGACATGGAGTCAGGCACTTGGGTCAGGCATGTACACACATGTCCCCCACATACTCTTCACAAGACCCCTACTGCAGGTGCTATTCCAGCCCCCTCTCCACGGGTGGGAGTGGGGCAAGACTATGCCTCAGGCAGATCAGGCACCTCCTAATCAAACAGCCCAAAGTGGGCAGAGGCTCAGAGCAGGGCTTTCTGCCCCAGGGCCCGGGCTGGCCCGCCACCTCACACAGCCCAGGACCCTCAGTCACGAACAGTGATGAAGAGGTGGTGGACACTCCCGGCTGCCCGCCCAGCAGCCCACTCCTCCTTCCTTCGCTCCCAGAGCCCTGTGTTTGTCCTGCAGCAGCAGGCTCAGATTTGGTGGGCCTCCCCAGGGGTAAAGCCACTCCTGGCACCCCAACCCCTTCTCCAGACATTGCTTTAGGGGTGGGAGTGTGACCCAGATCTGGCTACTGAGGTGTGAGGGAAAATCTACTGGTGGAGCGACTTCTCGGAAGTGCATTTTCTGCCTCACTCCATTCCTTCCTTCTCAACTTGAACGCTGTAGTGTGAGACATGATGTTTGGAGCTGTGGCAGCCATCCTATAACCAGGAAGCCAAAAGCTAAGAACACAAAGCCAATACAGTCAAGGATGATAAAGAGGAAAAGGGTCTCTGTTGACATCTCTAAGCATCTGACAAAGTTGAGACCACTTGCTTTGAGAACAATCAGCAAATACTTTCTTTAAATGGAAAGGTAGTAAATAATTTAGGCTTAGACAAAATCAAGACGAAAAATGAATGATATTATGCAAGTATTTGTTTAACAAGACAGAAAACAAATTTCCACATATATTTGATTGATGAAATTCAAAATATAATAAAGCGCAATTTTTATAGCAGATTTATCAATGAGAATAATGGTTTTGGTTTTTTTTTTTACCATGTTTAAAACATTTCACTTACTTGCAGATCAAAATTAGTTTTCTTTGTTACCAAATGAATTGCAAATGTTCATCTGTTAAAAACCACCCTTAGTTCAAGGGTCATGCAAAAAAAGACAGCTGGGCCAAACTGGCCCATGGACCATAGATGCCAACCCCTGCTCTAAAAGATCTGGTATTCGTGTCTTAATCGTTTCAACCATTGTTGGATTCCCATTACATGCTTCCCCAATCATTTCAACTGATGGAAGCACCTCCTCTGTGCTTAACACACATTTCTTATCAAAGTCATGAGCATCTGACTGTACCCTCCTCCCGCATCAAACCGGAGAATCCTGGAGGCAGAGGCTGTGTTCTTGCAGGTCTCTGTAACCCCAGACCTTTGTTCAGATCATGAAACTCCAATTACCACAGTGTGAATAATATGAACGAATGCATGAACAAATGAAGCACTTGGTAAATTGAAAAGTGCTGGGCCCAAACGCAGGGTTAAGTTCTGGGAGGGGCGTGGATGGGGGATGGGAGAGGTGCAGCATGCAGAGCAGGGATTAGAGAAAAACAGCAGCCCCTTTGCTCCATCCAGCAGGAATGAGGCACCTGTGTGCTCACAGACATCCCCAGCCGCTCCATCCTGAAGTCTGGTCTGCAACCCTGCCAACCCCTTGCGCGGTCACTCCCCTGGGCTCCTGGAGCCTTTAACAGTTAGCGACTCCTTCCCCAAGCCAGAGGGACAAGTTTTGTGCTCTGCCATTTTCTCCCTAGAAATGGTTGCGAGCAACCAAATGGTTATCATTACTTCAGCGGCAATTCCCTGCACCATTATTTTGTAAGAGACAAGGGATGGGGCAGGAGGCGAGGAGGAGGCAGGAGAAGTGAGGAAAACCATTTAGGGTGAACAGGCTCTAAAATTTCAGCTCCAGGTTTTGCCAAGAGACTGGGTTGGAGAGTGATTTCAAATAAATTTTGCCGTCAGAGTAAGAGATCTGTCTCCCCCAAAATGCTCTATTTTGACATTTGGCTTCAAGAGATTTGACAGAATTCATTTTTCCAGCAGACAAGAGATCAAGGTATTAAACAAAATACATTTCACCCTGAGAGCGCCGTTAGCCATTTGACATGTTATGTTTCATCTCGAGTCTGACTGTTTCAGCCTCTTTCTTTCCTCTCTTTCTTACTTTCATGCACCAGCGAGAGGTGAGGCCAATAAAGACAGGATCTCCCTGTGCCGAAGGCACCCGCTCCCCAAGATAGCTCTGGAAACTGGAAGCAGGGAACCTGGAGGCAGAGGGTCCCTGGAGAGCTGCTAGGTATCCACGGGGACAAGAGCAAGCAAGAGAGAGGCCAGGGAGAGGGCGTAGGGAAAAGGTGGGGTGAATGGAGGTCTGGGAGCCTGAGGGCCCAGGGGACTCACAGGAGCAGAGCTGAGGACCCAGCACACGTGGGGAGGAGTCAGGAGGGGCGTGGGGAGGACTGGGCCACGCTGGTCACCAGAGCTGTCCTCTGACCAATGGGCTGGGAGGCCTGGTCACCTTCTGCTGAGGCCCCGTGGGGCCCCAGGGGAAAAGCGAGGAGGAAACCCAAGCTGCAGTTGACAAAGTCTGCTCCTGATCAGTTGCTGATGAGGACTAATTAGCTTTGCATAAACTATCACTCTTGATAACGGCCATCTGGATTAACAGTCAAGGATGCTTGAGGGGACCCTGGTCCCCAGACCCAAGGGTTATTACAGGGACTTCAGAGTCAAGCAAATCCAGGTTCTCTGTCCTGGTTGCAGCCAGTTACCAGCTCTGGGACTTTGCCCTTAACTTGTCTGAGCCTGTTTCCTCATCTGGAAACTAGGCTACCACTGGCCTCTCCCTCTGAGCGGCGATGAGGAGTGAATGAGAGCCTGTCCTCACCTGTGAGCAGTGACCAGTCCCCCTATAGCCCTTCCTCACTCCCTCTTCCCCGTGGCCACTCCACCTGCCCTGACTCCAGCACAAGGGTCAGTAAAATATCGGTAAGCCAATGCTCTGAGACACCTTGCCAGGCTCTGAGCTGAGCTCTCCCTGTGCTTTTTCTCATTGATTCTATTAGTTCTTTTCTAGATTCTGCTACAGGTCCCATTTTACAGATCAGCACACTGAGGCTCAGAAAGTAAAGTAATGTGAAAAGTCACTCAGCTGCGAGATCAAGGCACAAAGCTAGTCTGACGGATGGCAAAAATTCATGCTTTTCCCTCATGCCACGCCCATGCACTTCGCCTGGCTCAAGCCTTTCTTTTCTTTCCAAACTGGAGTTGGCAGACCCGGCAAAAACTGACCCTGAGCAGAAGAGTGGCTCCGGAGCTGGACAGTGACCCCTCATCACCAACCTAGCTGCCTGGGGTCAATAAATTCAGTGTCAGCATCACTCCAGCCTTTGGTGGGGCCCCAACGGCACCCACCTCCCCACCTTGGCATCTCTAGGCCTATTAATCGGGAGATTCACAGGCTGATAGGTAGGTTTGCATGAGCTGCACCAAGATCAATTTAATACCTCCCATCACCTGCCTTGAACAGCTCCTTCCCCTTGGAGACATGGTGCTCTGTCCCCGTCAATTATCCACCTGGGGGCTGTGCCAGCCACTGCTCCAGGCCTGTCCCCTCACACCTGTGGCTTGCAAGAGGTTGTGCCAGGCTGACTGAGGGCTCCCTCAATGCCCCTTCTCCCCACATTCTCCCTCCTCAACTTCATGATTGGAAATCAGACTTCAGAGCCAGAATTCCTGGGTCCAAATCTCAGCTGTGTGACCTTGGACAGAGTACTTAACCTCTCTGTGTCCAGACTCCTCATCTGAAAATGGAAAACTGTTAGCTGTTGTTATTGTTACCAATACCACATCCCTCCTCCCTCACCCCTCACCGCATCCCACCTGAGACCCACATCTTGCTCCTGGAAGCCTGCCCCCAACCCCCAGGGGGCACCAGCTCACAGGTTGTGGGGTGAGACCCCAGGGATGGTTCCATTTCTCAGGGGCCCCTGAAAACCTGAGCAGACTTCAAGGCACAAAGGGCTGTGTATCCACAGAATGAGTGACTTTCTCACCATCTCGTTTAGGGACAGACAAACCAACCGTTCTGATGCTCAGCCACCTTCTCACTATGGTGCCTGAAGAGCAAGGACACAACAGTCGGCAAGTATCCAGAGTGTCTACCCAAGACCGCACAGTGAGTGGCCGAGGCGGGATTTGACCACCCTGGTCTGTGCGACTCTAAATTCTAAAATCTTCCCACCGCACCACACCAAGGCTTCCTGAGTGACTTTCATATGTCCAGAACCAGGCTGGGTGCCAGCAAGCAAAGACGAGTGTCAGGAAGCCAGGACCACATCTTCCTCATTCAGGGAAGGTCTGAGCTCCTGCCAAGCCAACCCAAACCTCTCCCTGGAGCAGTCGTGAGGTCCAAGATTCCCTGGACAACCTGCTATTTGCTGCCAGAAAGTACACCTCCTACAGCCCGCTCACCTCCGATCAGCCTTTCACTCCATATCAACTGTTCAGCTCCTACCAGCCTGCTTACCTCCCACCAGCCAATTCACCTCTGACCATCTGTGGAGTGACTGAGCATTCGGAAATTATTATGAAACATACCAAGATGCATAAATGTCCATGGAGGCAACAGGATCTCT
This sequence comes from Muntiacus reevesi, assembly GCF_963930625.1. Lineage (NCBI taxonomy): Eukaryota > Metazoa > Chordata > Mammalia > Artiodactyla > Cervidae > Muntiacus > Muntiacus reevesi. The sequence continues at coordinate 114,742,138 of NC_089251.1, forward strand.
CCCTCCAATTCCACGACTTCTTCCCACCCCATCATACCCTGTTTGAACCTTTCTTCAGCCTCCTCCCAACCTCCCACCCCACCATCCTTTCCTGACCACCATCGAAGAAAGCAGTTCACCCCAGAAATCTTCTTAGGCTCCCCTTGCTTAGAACATTCAAGGCTTCCCCAGAGCTCTCGGGATAGAAACACACCTGCTCCCCACAGCTGAAAGGAATCTGCAGGAGCTGGTCCTTCACGTCCCCCACCTTAGGGTTCTGCTCCAAGACTGTGGGACCAGCTCAATGCATCTCTCTTCTCCTAAGCAGAGCCTACAATTCACTGTCACGTCCAAGGCATCTCTGTTGATCTTGCACTTGCTGAGTGCAGAATCACCCACAACAGCTGCTCTGAGACTGGGTCTGGCCAGGAGGGGCCCTGGGTCCTCTGGAAACCCTACCAGTCCCGATCATGGACCCCCACCCTTCCTGTCATCAGTGGAGACCCTTCCCAGACCACACAGACACTGACAGTTTCCCTCTCCTCAGGAAGGCTGTCAGCCATCACAGGGACACAGGCTATGGTGCTGGGAACTTTCACAGATTCCATAAAACTACTAGAATCCCAGAGATATTTAGGAGGGAAGGGAAAGCTCAGACCAAAAGTGATGGGAGTAAAGAGAAAACAGAGATGTGTCAGGGAGATTAATCCGCTGCTCAGACATGAAAGAAATACACTCAATTATTTTGTATTGCCTTTCATTGGAATGTTCACATTGTACTCAGCTGCCTGCAAGCCTTGGATTACCCAGAGAGAAAGCACAATGAAAGATAAGGGAGAATAAAAATACTGACAAAAATGTTCCTGAAATTGGAATTCTTTTTGAAAGAAATGAAATGCCAGGCCACAGACAATAGAGACCACTTGGCACTGATGCTTGATCCCCAGGCCAGATAAGCCGGAGTCAGGGGATCCAGCTGTCATCTTAGACCTGCCAGCTCTATGCTGAGTGACTTGGGGCAGCTCACTGCCCCTCTCTGAGCCTCATTCTCCGTAAGTCCCGTGGGCTTCCCACGGCAGCACTATTGGGGGTGGTTCCTCTTTGTTGTGGGGCCCATCATGTGTACTCAGCAGCATCCCTGACCTCTACCCGCCAGATGGGTACCAACCCCCAGCATTCCAGCATCACAATCAAAAATGTCTCCAGACCTTGCCAAATGTCCCCTGGGGAGCAAAATTGCACCTGGAGATGCTTTCTGAGTTCATGCAATAGAGAGAAGAGCAATAAGGGTCACAGTGGATCTCAGCCCAGGGCCAAGGAGACCCTGTTGCGGGGAGCTAGGGACAGAGATGAGGTGAGCAGGGAGGGCTGCCTCATGGAGGGCTCCGCTGCTGAGCTGGAGCGTGTGGACCCCCCCATCGTCAACGCCCTGGGCCAGAGGACAAGGGACCAAGGTTTGCACCCACCATGCTGGGTTGGTGACTCTTGCACATGTCTGACCCATTCCCCGGGACTGGGTCCTTGCCATCTCTGGGTCCCATCTCTGGTGCAGGGGAGGCACGAAGCGCTTGCTGAGCTGAGCTGAGCTGAAGGGCATTTGCTTTCAGCTGCTCCAAGCTCAGTCTTAGGAAGGCACCAGACCCTCCCCCAGGGGCTCTCGGCCCATCAGGGGATAAGCGTAGAGTCTTTGGCCCTGTTCTCCAACATCTCCAGCTCCCTCATCCCTGATTCGGGGTCGACTTTCCCACCCGTTGGAAGGCAGACGTGGACTGTGACTTGCTCTGGCCAATGAGACATGAGAGGCGGAGGCATCTGTCACTTGCAGGAGGGAGCATTAAGAGCCAGCGCACAATCTGTGCAGTGATCTCAGAAAGCCCAGATGGAGGTGAAGCCGCGTCAGCCCAGAGCAACTGTGGGGAGCAGAGCCGGTCACCTGCCCTGGGCGTGGCAGCACAGTTGGGGGCCTCCTCTTGAGTTGGGGGTGCTGCGGCCATTGGTTAACACAGTGGAGCCTGGGCCCCTCAAGTGATGCCCCTGCCAGAACCAGGTCACCTGAAGAGTTTCCCCCCTGCTCCCAGGCCCCCATGGATGCTGGTCCCTGTGAGATAAGTCACTCCATGCCACCCATCACAGGTCTGGAGTGCCCTTCCTATATCCAGGAGGCCGGCTCCCCAGCTCTGACTGCCCAGACCTGGACCAGACAGGCATATCCCATAATAATGTGCAGATCACCCAAGAACCTCTGGGCTCCAGGTTCCTCTCTGTTTACTGAACCCTTCAACAAAGAAGCCCCTGGACAGAGTCTGTGCCAGGCCTGCACTGGGCGCTGGCAGTATCCAGGGAGCAGCCCCTGCCCTCCCGGAGCTCACAGACTTGTGCAGGAGACAGTCGGTACCAGTGAGCAACCCAGAAAAGAATTGAGTGGAGCAGGGGGAGCACTGGGGGTCGGGAGAGGAGGCCGGGGGGAGGGGAACCAAGTCTGCAGGTGGGTTGGCTGGTCGTAGTCAGGTGGTCATCTGGGACCCAGAGGTCAGAGGGACCAGCCACGTGAAGGGAGCGCAGGAAAAGGCATTCCAGGTGGAAGAGCTGCATGTGCAAACGTCCTGTGACGGGAAAGGCCTTGGGGAGAAACAGCAGAGCAGAGGAAGGGGAGGGAGATAGAGAAGGGGGAGCAGGGTCAGACCACACACGGGGAGGAGCCTGAACCTGACTCTACTCCAAGGAGAGGCCACTGAAGGGGCCAGGAGGGGAGTACTGAGTGGTGTCAGTCACTCAGCCATGTCCGACTCTTTGTGACCCCATAAACTGCAGCCCACCAGGCTCCTCTGTCCGTGGGATTTTCCAGGCAAGAATACTAGAGTCGGTTACCATTCCCTTCTTCAGCGGATCTTTCCGACCCAGGGACTGAACCCGGGTCTCCTATGTTGCAAACAGATTCTTTACCATCTGAGACACCAAAGAAGCCCTCAGGAAGGGAGGGTCAAGACCAATTCACATTCAGAACATTCTCTGGGTCTGGGGCGTAGCGCAGGGCCTGGCACCCAGTGGTGCTCAATGAATGCTTGAGTGGTGACACATGAGGGAAGTAAGGAGATGCTCTCTAGGGCACTGCTGACTCACCCTGGTCAGCCTACATGCTCCCTACACCCAACAAGGGGTCCGCTCGAGGACAGGGAGGTGCTGGTGTTTGTGGAGAAACTACTGTTGCTGGCCTTCTCGCGTGTCATCTCACGTGTCAACTCACATGTCTTCAGTTAGGACCCCACAAGGTATGCGCAAATGTCCCCAGTGAGCCACTGATGTTGTTTTTATAGTAAAACAGGTCGAATGTTCCAACCTGATGTTAAGATGCATGAAACAGGAATCTCACTTTTAAAAAGCATTCAGAAATATTTCTATCTGGATATCAATGAAAGTTCATGAAAAATATCACTTTTTAATAATGAGGTAGGACAAGTCCCTAGAACTGAGTAATGGCAGAGAAGAAAAGTCTCAACTCTTCCCCTAATTACAGAGTCTAAAACATCAAGCTGACAAAACAATAATAAAGAAATATGAGGAAACAGGCAACTTCCTAACAAAAGAGACAGAAACCAGTTAACGTGATAACAAATGATACCCAGAATCATCCGAGCCTGCAGCTGGGTTTTAGCATTGTCTAGCCACATGCGTTATCCCCAAAGATCCTGCCAGCTTCTCCCGGAGTGCAACCTGCCCCTGGACTCACGGTCACAGCCTCTGCTCAGGGGCGCGGAGCTCCATATTCCCAACTGTCTCTGCAGTCTGTGCTCCTGATCCAGCCAGTCTTTTTAGCCCTGAGCGCAATGCACCACCTCTAAGGAGTCTCTTGGATCACACAGTCCATCACCCCAGCTCTGGGCTCAGCCCCTCCATCTCACTGGACCAGCCATTCAGGCCCACCCATCCTGATCTTTGTATTATTTGGTGACAGTATGGGGGAAGCACATTGCCACAGGGTATGCCTGGACCTGAGTTCACATGCCCACTGTGTGACCTGGCTCAAGTGGCTTTACTAGCCTGAGTCTCAGTTTCCTCACCTGTGAAATGGGAAGGTAACAAAAGTACTGACCTCATAGAATGATTGTGAGATTTATATGATTTAATATATATCAAGCACTTATATATATTCTTTGCAGCCAAAGATGGAGAAGCTCTATACAGTTAGCAAAAACAAAACCAAGAGCTGACTGTAGTTCAGATCATGAACTCCTTATTGCAAAATTTAGACTTAAATTGAAGAAGTAGGGAAAACCACTAGACCATTCAATTATGATCCAAATCAAATCCCTTACAATTATACAGTGGAAGGGATAAATAGATTCAAGGGATTAGATCTGGTAGACAGAGTGCCTGAAGAACTATGGACAAAGGTTCATGACATTCTACAGGAGGAAGTGATCAGGACTATTCCCAAGAAAAGAAAGGCAAATGGTTGTCTGGTGAGGCCTTGCAAATAGCTGAGAAAAGAAGAGAAGCGAAAGGCAAAAGAGAAACAGAAAGATATACCCATCTGAATGCAGAGTTCCAGAGAATAGCAAGGAGAGATAAGAAAGCCTTCCTCAGTGATCAATGCAATGAAATAGAGAAAAACAATAGAATGGGAAAAACTAGAGATCTCTTCAAGAAAATTAGAGATACCAAGGGAACATTTCTTGCAAATATGGGCACAATAGAGAACAGAAATGCTATGGACCTAACAGAAGCAGAAGATATTAAGAAAAGGTGGCAAGAATACATTGAAGATCTATACAAAAAATGATCTGTATGCAGGTCAAGAAGCAACAGTTAGAACCATATATGAAACAAGACTGGTTCCAGATTAGGAAAGGAGTATGACAAGGCTCTATATTGTCACTCTGCTTATTTAACTAAAATGCAAAGCACATCATGCAAAATGTTGTGCTGGATGAAGCACAGGCTGGAATCAAGATTGCCGGGAGAAATATCAATAACCTCAGATATGCAGATGACACCACCCTTATGGCAGAAAGCGAAGGGGAACTAAAGAGCTTCTTGATGTAAGTGAGAGGAGAGTGAAAATGTTGGCTTAAAATTCAACATTCAAAAAACGAAGATCGTGGCATCTGGTCCCATCACTTCATGGCAAATAGATGAGAAAACAATGGAAACAGTGACACACTTTATTTTCTTGGGCTCCAAAATCACTGCAGATGGTGACTGCAGCCATGAAATTAAAAGATGCTTGCTCCTCGGAAGAAAAGCTATGACCAACGTGGTAGACAGCATATTAAAAAGCAGAGACAAATAATAATAATAATAAATAAATAAAAATAAAAAGCAGAGACATTACTTTGCCAACAAAGGTCTGTCTAGTCAAAGCTAAGGTTTTTCCAGTGGTCATGTATGGATGTGAGAGTTGGATTATAAAGAAGGCTGAGTGCTGAAGAATTGATGCTTTTGAACTGTGGTGTTGGAGAAGACTCTTGAGAGTCCCTTGAACTGCAAGAAAATCAAGCCAGTCAATCCCAAAGTAGATCAGTCCTGAATATTCATTGGAAGGATTGATGCTGAAACTGAAACTCCAGTACTTTGGCCACCTGATGCAAAGAGCTGACTCATTGGAAAAGACCCTGATGCTGGGAAAGATTGAAGGCCGGAGGAAAAGAGGACAATAGAGAGTGAGATGGTTGGATGGCATCACCGACGTGATAGACATGAGTTTGAGTAGGCTCCAGGAGTTGGTGATGGACAGGGAAGCCTGGCATGCTGCAGTCCATGGGATCACAAAGAGTCGGACACAACTGAGCGACTGAACTGAACTGAAAGCTCTTACAATATGCCCACCATGTAATAGCTACTCAGTAACATCTGCCACCCTTATCATCCTCCCCATCTTACAGACAAGGAAACTGAGGCACGAAGAAGGCACACGGCCTCCTACGTCCCCACAGCCGGTGACCAGGCCCAGGCCGGTGTTCAGTCTGTGTTGTGACTCCATCTCCAGGCACCGGTGTGGGGGCTGGACTTACTCCTGCTACAGCAGCATGGACGTGAGGGGAGGAGTCCACGCTTTTGCCCATGATGGCACAGGGCCAGTTCCACAGCTTCTGCCCAGGAAATGCTGGCCACCCAGGATTTGGGGGAATGGTCAATAAAAGTGTCCATTACAACTGACCACATACCCAACAAGGGGCTGAGCATTGACCTGTGTTGTCCCTTTTAATCATGACAACTCTACTCCCACTTTACGGAGGGGCAAACTGAAGTTCAGACAGGCTAAGGCGCATGTCCAGGACCACACAGTCAGCTCTTCAACTCGCAGCTGTCACGTCCAGGCCTGCATCCTCCCCACCAGAGGCCAATGGTCTGTGATGGTCCCTCTACACTGCATCTCTCCCACAGCCGTCCTCAGAGGGAAGTCTCCTCATCTCCCACTTCACAGATGAAGGAACTGAGGCAGGGGCATATGGAGGTCACTCAAGTTCCCACAGCCAGTAAAGGAAGAATCTCCCTGAATTCAGACCCAGGGCTCCCTCTTCCCACAGTGATGGCGGGCGGTTTCCTCCTCCCTCCCTTGTTCCGAGGCTGCCTGAGTGACCCATGCAATGGGCCCCAGCTGCGGGGAGGGGGCTGCAGGGACAGGGGACCTCCAAGACCTGTGAGGAGACCTGTAAGGAGCTGGGCAGCCAGCCCCCAGGGTCCTGGAGATCTCTGAATTCCATACTCTGTCTCCTGGACACTCCACAGACTTCGATCCTTTGCAAAGCCAGGGCCTCCTCTGAGAGGCGGAAGGAGGAGGGAGAAGGACCCGCTTTCTCTCCATCCTCTCCACTCAGCATCTGCAGAGCTGTGCACATGCATCAGAAGGAAGAGGTGCATCTTCGAGGGCCCAGGATGAACCCCATAGAGATGGATTTTACTGAACCTCATTATCTTTCCCTCCCAGGGTCCCAGGTCACGTCAATAACTTCCTGCCCACTGCCTGGCACAGATCTGCAGCAAGGCCGCAAGCCTCTTTTAGGAGCTGTAAATCCACCCCCCTCCCCCCTGGAAATCAATTGGAAACCCAATTGCTAAATCTAGCAGTTTATGAATCAAAGGCCTCTTCTGAGCTCGGGCTGGGCTGGCTGAGGCTCCAACTCCCCAGATCAGGTTCTACCTGAGGTCGGGGGAGTCGTGAGACCCACCAAGACCAGACTCAAAGAAAACACCCTAAACCAGGTGGCGGTTGCCGCCCCAACCTTGGCCCTCACCGGTCATCCTGGGGTGCTGCTCTAACCCACTGGGCCAAAGAAAATCCCCAGCGAGTCTGCAGGGAAAGAAGCTACCTGGTCCCAGAGCTTCACCCTCAGGCTCATTTCTCCCTCCACCAGCATTTGTCCAGCACTTACTTCAAAGAATAAAACTGAGCAAGATCATGTGGGGCCTTTCTGAGGATAGACCACCCATGTCACCCACCTCTCATTTGTAGAAAAGCTTTAACCTCCTATGCTTGCCCCCCAATTCCAAAAAGCAAATTTAATCAGAGAAGTAGAAAAAAAAAAGTGCAGAAACAAAGAGAAGCAATTGAGCAAAGCAAAAACAATTTACTCATAAAACAAAGTCAAGGATCCTTAGTTCCTTCTCAAGGGCTACAAATAATATCCTGAGCCATATCCTTGAGCTGTTTTGCAGATATTAAAACTCCCACCAGGTGGAAGAAGTTGACTGAGTGTTGGCAACCGGCACATAGACCTCAGATCAGTTGGAACCAGAAGGTTGATAATTGAGCTAACCCAAAACGTCACTCTGTTACCTCCCCATCAAGCCAACAGAGAATTGTACCTAAGCTGATCATACACTCTGCAGGCCTCACCCTCACACTGTCTTTAAAAGCCCTTTCCCAAACACCATCAAGGAGTCTGAGTCTTTTAAACATGAGCTGCCCATTCTCCTTGCTTGGCACCCTGTTATAAATGCTGTACTTTCTTGCACCTTGACCTGGCATCAATATTGCTAAGCAAGGAGACCCAAGTTTGATTTGGTATCAAGAACACTCTGGTTCTGAAGTGGCCCAGGAGATTGTCTCAAAGTCCCATCACTTTACCAAGTCAGGGAGCTTTAGGCGGTACCTCCTGGAAGAGGGAGACCAGAAGTGGAGCTCATTTGCAGCCCCTCTTCCCTCTGGATGGAAGAGCTGTGTGCTGCAGGAAATGGTAGTGGGCAGTGGGTGCTGAAGAAGAGGCATTCTCCTGTGTGTGGCACATTTGACATCCCATCTCCTGGCACCTTGGACCTCTTCAAAAGCAGCAGAACTCTCTCCTGATACACCCACTCGTCCACCCAGTCTGATTCCCCTTCTATTTCCAGTCTCAGCCACAGCCACTTCCTCCTACCGACACCCCCACCCAGCAGAGTTCCCTTCAACCTCAAAAACTACTTGCTTCCTGGAGCACAGACATTTGATCACTCTGCAGGAATTCTCCACCTGCCCATCTGTGAGCCCAGAAGAACAGAAACCTGCAACCAGGTTTGCCCAAAGCTGGCATGATGACCGCCTGATCGGTGCTCATCACTTACCTGTGAACAAATGGATGAGGGAGGGACCCAGTAATCAAATGAGTCCAGGGGTTATCTGTCCTAGGGCATGTGTGTGTGGTAAGTCGCTTCAGTCAAGTCCAACTCTTTGCAACCCCACGGATCATAACCTGCCAGGTTCCTCGGTCCACCAGATTCTCCATGCCATAACAGTGGAATGGGTTGCCACACCCTTCTCCAGGGGAATCTTCCCAACCCAGGGATCAAAGTTGCATCTGTTACATCTCCTGCATTGGCAGGTGGGTTCTTTACCATTTGTGCCATCTGGGAAACCCCTAATACCGGAGTGGGTAGGTGTTCCCTTCTCCAGGGGATCTTCCCAACCCAGGGATCGAACTCAGGTCTCCCACATTGCTAGTGGATTCTTTACTAGCTGAGTTACCAGGGAAGCAGCACCCTGGGGGACATCCTGTGAGGAAACTTGGGTCCCAACCAATGGCCCTCATAATGCTAATAAGAGCCCCTCCCGTGTGCCCAGTTTCGAGTTAAGGCCTTTTCCCTCTTTTCCTCATTTGATCTGCACAACACAAAATGCAGGTGCTGCTGTCATCCCCCTTCGGGGACTGGGATCACAAAGGCTGAGACTGAGTAAGTGCAGCATGTCAGGAACAGACCTCAAAACAACATCTGCTCACCCAAATCCTCGCCCTTTCCATGGCTCTTGCCTCCCAAGGCCCCTAAGTCAGGTAATATTGTTGTGTCAAGACGTTGGTGTTAGAACCTCTGACTCCTCAGAAACCGAGGCCTCTGCTGGATTCTATTAATAAAGATTTAGCATCAAGACTGAAGGAGGAGAAGGTCCCAATCAGACCCAGAGAATGTTGTCTGCTCTAGGCTTAAGAGACTCCCAGACTACTGGGACCAAGTCCTAAGGAGCAGACTATGGGGTAATGGGAGCTGCCCCCGTACCTCACCCCCACATTCCCTGAGCCCAGAGTAGCATCCACCACTAGCTCTGCAATACCTCATCTCCTCACACAGCTGGTGGGGAGCAACTGCTATTAATCCTGGATTGTCAGGATTGGCTTGGTTGAAGGGACAAAAATCTAGCTTGCCCTGGCTGAGACCAAAGTGAGTTTTCTCAGAAAGAATGGAATGAGATGCCAGGGGAACCATGGCAGGCTGGAAGTAGACAGGTAGTATTGTTGTGTCAAGACCTTGGTGTTAGAACCTCTGACTCCGGAGAAACTGAGGCCTCTGCTGGGTTCTATTAATAAAGATTTAGCATCCAGGCTGAAGGAGGTGATGGTCCAGGGCTCTGCCTCTTGCCTCTCTGTGTTGGCTCCTTCCACAGGCTGAAAACTCAGGGCCCAATAGTTGTTGGGAGTCTCATGTTCACCCACCAGAGCAGGACCAACTTTCTCAACTGCAGTCTTAACAAAGGTCAGATGTTCATTACAGTGGCCAAAGGCATGGGGGGCCCATATTGGTCCATCTCTGGTCAGTGCCCATCCTTGTCCACTAATGAGTGTCCAGAAGAGGCAACAAGGTCAGGTAAGACCAGGTGGACTCCTGCTATTGTCACCTGGAAAAAAGGTCAGATACCAGGAGGAAAGGATGACACCTGGGCAGACAGCAATCCCCATTTTACAGATGAGGAAACTGAGCCTCCCAGAACAGAAGGAATTCTCCTGAAGTCGCACAGTAAGTGACAGATCTGGGACCTGAACCCAGGTCTACCAGGCTCCCGAGGCTGTGCTCTAACCACTTGGCGGCACTGTCCACTCTGCAGTCTGCAACCCAGAGAGGTCAGAGGCAGGTCTGAGCCTGAGAACCCCTGGTCCCAGGACACTAGGAAGGGCAGGCGCTCTGCCCTCGGCTCCCTCAGCCTCTCTCAGAGGTTGGGCTGTGTGTGGAGGCTGAGGTGGGGCCATCACAGACCCTCCATGCCTCACAGCCCAAATTGGTGCCGGAAAATTCCTCCCAGTAACGGGGATGTTTGCAGAAATAATCAGAGAGCAATAAACAGACACCAGAGTAATTAGACACAAACAGTGGACGTGCCAGGCTTCTCAATGCCAGCAAGCCCTCCCCATGGACCCTCCCATCCACAGTACAAGAAGAAGCCACTGGGTCAAGTTGAGCAGTTAAGACCTGGAGAACCAAAGAAGAGACTGGAAGGGAGGGGGTTCCCTTGGAAATCTCAGCATCCAGACAGTGAGGCTGAAGCCCAGGGAGGGAGAGGAACCTGCCCAAAGACACAGAGCAGCCTCAAGGGACAGGCAGGCCTGGAGCCACAGCCTGCTGGGAGGCCGGTCAGGCCAATTCCTGGCACATCTGGTTAAGTGCAGGTCAAGGTCATCTAGGGGGAAGGATCACAACGGACAGGCAACAGGGGCACAAAATGATGGGAAAGTGTTGCATTGGTTCATCCATGGGCTCTGTATTGAATGCCTGCTACACTCCAGGCCCTGTACCGGGATAGGACAGTGAGTAAGACAGGCAGGGAGCAAGTTCAGTCCAGGGCATTGAACCCAGAGGTAAAGATCAGCCCTGCTTCACGCTTGTAACATGCACTGGGAACCCAAATGGCAGCAGAGAAGCCCCAGGGGGCTGAGGGCAGGCTGATCCTACCCCAATTCACTGCCAGAAAAGGCAAGGGGGAGACTCTCCAGAGGAAAGTCAGGGCATGGGACAGCCCATCTGGCTACATGCTCCCCCTCCCACCCCCACACCTCCGCCTCCAGTCTCCCCAGTGGAGCAGGGCCTTTGTCTCTTGGCAGTGGAGGGTCATGTAGCAGTGGGAGCAGAGCTATGCTATAAAATGGGCCAGTATGGGGTGTGGAATACTGGGAGGTGGAGGGCTCTGATGGGGAGGGATGGGGAGTCAGGAGGCTGTTGTCATGTTCCCAGTGAGCTCTGATAGGGACCTAGGGTGAGGAGGCACAGGAGCAGGGTGGGGGAGGGATTCAAGGACAAATGCATGCACCCTCTTGCATCCCCATGACCTGGGAAAGGGATCAGGACTCCAGAGGAGGTGGCTGGCCTCATGTGGTTCAAAACTTGCCTCTTGGGCCTTCCAGACCGAGTAGGTGGATAACCAGCAGCTGTGGGAAATGGGAGCTCACAGCCAGGGCCCCCCAGCACCCCCATATCTGCAGTCCCAGCCCTGAGGACAAGGCCATGGGGAGCCTGACTCCCAGGTGGAGCGGGATGAATCACTGCAGGCCATCCTGAGGCTGGGCCCCCATGGGAAAGAGGAGGATTTGCAGACAGACAGCAGGGCAGAGGAGCCCCTCAGCATCTCGTGGATCTGGGTTTAAAGCCCAGCCCTGCCACTCACTTGTTCTGCAGCCTTGGGTGAGTTATTGATCTCTCTGAGCCTCAGGTTTCCCCATCTGTGGAAAGGTTAGAGTTGATGGTCTGTAAGCTTTGACCTTCACGATCCTTCAAGCAGCAGACAGTGAGCAGCAGGATTAAAGTGAGAGCCCTAGCAGTACCACATGCTTCCCATGAACCAGGCCAGAAAGCGGGAGGGCCACTTTCCATTCATCACATCATTCCACTAGCAAATGGCGCTCTGAGGACCAACAGTCCTCAGGGTATGCAGTAGCTTAGCACCCTTTTCCCTTTGTCCTAGTAAACCCCACCCATTCCTCAAGGTTCTGCTTAGCAATCCATCATACGACAGGAGGCCCAGGTTGTAAGCTAGGTTCTGATTCTTCTTCATCATGTGACACAAGGTCAGCTGCCTCAGTTTCCCCACCACTGCAATGATACTCACCCTGGAGATCTATAAACACACTTTCAGCATTCACATTTTGGGAATGGGCTTGAATGAGCTGCCGTTTGTTGTGTGACTTTGAGGGGAGTTACTTGAAGTCTCTGGACTGAGTTGATCTGCTCACCCAGCAGCCCTGTCCCCTGAGCCAGGGTGCACTCCCTTGCCCACTTAGATTGGCTCTCAGTGCCCTAGCTTGGGCAGACTCCAGCTGTACTCCAGCGCTCCTCAAGGTGACATGGAGACTCATTAGCTCCCCTAGCCTGTGCCCCGGGATGGGAGACAGGGACACATCTGTACCCCAGAACTGATAAGCCAGAAAGAGTACCCAGAGCCCTGGAGGGGACCAGAACCCCAGAACCACACCAGTACTGTGAAAGAGGAGGAGAAATGCATCTCCCCAAACTTCCCGAACTTCAAGCCCTGGAACAAGGAAGTTGAGCTAGGATGGGAGGTGGGTCAAAAAGTCAGGCCCTGAGCACCCACTGCACAGATAGGGAAACTGAGGCAGCTCAATTCAAATCACACAACGATGAGTTATCAGAGGCTGGCCTGGAACCTGGGTCTCCTGATTTATGGCCAGTTGTTGAAGCAGAACCTTGAGGGATGGGTGGAGGGTTTTGTGTTGCTGTTGCTGTTGTTGTTTTTTCTGATTTAAAATGTACTTGAATTGCTTGCAAAATCACTTGTTGTATAACAATGAAAAAATAAAGCTTGTTCCTCTGATATTCATGGAATAAATCTGTGAAATGCCAAAAATTATTTTAGAAAAAGAAAAAGTAGAATTTTTCAGACTGTGATAACCAAAAAGAAAATTATCAATTCTATTATATTGGCTCATATTTAAAATCTGAGCTAAAATCCATATCATCTCCCTATAAGCAGATGTCTTAGGGTAAATTGTTGAGTGCGCTGCTCAGCATCAGACCTGAGATCTGGTGGCCTTGAGCATCTGTGAAGTTCAAGTTTTCAGTGCCGCAGAAATGGAAAAAAGGAAGCTCAGGGACCATCATTTAATTTTTTTTTAATAATACTGAAGTTTATTTTGGGCTTGCCTAGTGGCTCAGACGGTAAAGAATCCATCCGCAATACTGGAGATCTGGGTATGATCCCTGGGTTGGGAAGATCCCCTGGAAGAAGGCAAGCCAAGCCACTCCAGTATTCTTACCTGATGAATCCCCACAGACAGAGGAGCCTGGCGGGCTACAGTCCATGGGGTCACAAAGAGTCAGACATGGCTGAGCGACTAAGCACAACACAAAGTTTATTTCATTTCTCTTATTATAAAGACAGTACCCAAGACCCCTCAGACAGAGCTGGTGGGAGTATACATGGGTACAGTGTTTTGGATGACAATTGAGCAATGCTGTTCAAAATTTAAATGCTTATTAACCTCTAGCTCAGGAAGCCCATACCCAAGAATTTATCCTACAGAAGTACACACAAAAATACTGAAAAATGTACATTCAAAGGTGTTCCTAACAGCACTGTTTGTACAGAAAGAAACTGGAAACCTTAAATCTCCATCATGTGGGGAGTGCATGCGCGCTAAGTCGCTTCAGTCATGTCCAACTCTGTGACCCTATGGACTGTAGCCCACCAGGCTCCTCTGTCCATGGGATAATCCCAGCAAGAACACTGGAGTGGATTGCCATGCACTTCTCCAGGAGATCTTCCCAACCCAGGGATCAAAACTGTGTCTCCTGTGGCTCCTACATTGCAGGCAGATTCTTTACCGCTGAGCCACCAGGGAAACCCTCACCACTAGGTAATAAATCATGGGTCATCCACACAATGGAATGAAATACAGTGTGGGGTTTTTTAATGAAGTAAATATATAATGATGTCAGAGAGACATTTCCAAGACAAATTAGAAGGGGAAAAGGAAAGTTGAGAAATAGTGTATAAAGAATGATCTCATTCTTGTAAAATGTCTCCAGAGGTCTGAAAAACAAACTGCCAACTCCTGGAGTTGGAGGAGAGAGGAGGTGAAGGTTTTCACTGTCTTTAAAGAACAGAAGGAAATGCAAAAAAGTTTCTATTAACTGTTTAGTAAGAAAAGCAATAACAATATTCATTTTAAATTGAATCAAATCAGTGTACACTGGTAATAAAAAAAATGTGTTTTGTCTTTTCTTTTTAATGTGTATTATCAACACCCAAAGGTGTATTTTTAACATTTGATTGCATTTCTTTCAGTATTTTTTAATCAGCTTTTCGGGCATAGTTATTATTGATCTGTAGGTGTAATTTAACACTCTAGGATCCTTTAAACATTTAATATTATAGCACTAAGTATTTCCCATCATTTATGCATGTAAACAATATTTCCATCACCTGAGAAGTATTCCAGAGGGTCCATAATTTAGTTAAGTAAACTCTTGTTGAGTTTTTATTGTTCCCATTTTTTCTTTTTTTTTAACTATTATAAGTAGCCCTGCAGTAAATGTATTTATGCCTGAAGCCCTGGGGAGAGAGGCATAGAAGAGTACCTATGCATCATTAAAAAATGCAAAATATACATGTAAAAGACTACTGCCTAGGCTGAACTTGATGGAGGCACAAACAAAACATGCAATTCTCCTCCAACTCTCCCTCAATTCTGCTCTACCTACGGCCCACCTCAGTGCTCAAGGACTTCCCAAGTGGATCCCATAGCCCTGCAGATCCTGCAGACAGACCAGCACCCCGTGGAATTCATTCTGTTCCCTAGCCAGCGCGGAGAGGTCCAATATGGTCCAACCAGCCCAGGTCTGACTGGAATTCAGAATTCGGGGACTCCTGCTGGGAAGAAGGTGGAAAGGTAGGCCTCAGGGTCTGCTCCTTCCCTCATCTTCCCTCCTGCCCTCCCGACTTCCAGCCCCTTCAAGGTAGTGCAGCCCAGAATGTAAACAGAAGCTGTCGGCTTCCAGAGTCTGTGTGTTCAGCCACTGTGCCAAATTGGATGGAAGGGCAGAAGGATGGGAGGAGCTGAAAATGAAGGGACCCTTCTTCTCCAGTCTCTGCTGAAGAGATGCAGCCCTCATGCATCAAGTTTGTTGCATGCATCAACTTGACATGCCTGTCAAGTTTTCTGCCTTTACAGGACAGGTTCTGCCCATTTCTGCAGGCTTGTATACTTAATTCTCTGCCCACTGAGGTCTTTATCATGAACCTTCCATCTCCACAGGAGCAAAACCTTTGAAATAGTAACCAATGTTTTGTGTATTACTTTCAGGCACCCCTTGACCCTTTTCAGCCCTTAGCTAGTCATTCTGGCCTCTTTACTGACTGTGAAAAAGAACTTTTAGCAGGAAACAGAGTATAAATTGGACCTACCTTTTGACGAGCAAAGTCATAGGTCCCCAGGGTGTCAACAATGGATGTGAAAGGATACACAGAGGCGGTGAGCTGGGCTTTCCATGGAAGTAAGAGAAGGGTGAACCTGGTCAGGGGAGCAAGCGGATGGAAGGGAACCTGATAAGTGCACAGATGAGGTCCCTCTGCTGCCACCCCATCTGCTAAGCCTCCATCATCTCTACCCTAGGTTATTACGTAACTCCCTTACTGGCCTCCCTGCTTCCACCCTTGCCCTCTACAATCTCCTGCAGACACGGCAGCCAGACTGACCCTGAAAACCTGAGTGACATCGTGTCAGCCCTCCTCAAGCCATCCACTGACTCATTCTTCATTCAGAGTCAAGGCTAAATTCTTACAGTGGCTTAAGAGACCACCCTTGCTCTGAGGCCACCTTTGCCTCTCAGCCCCCAGGCCAGCAGAGACTTTCCAGCTGCTCATTACACTTGAGCCTCAGAGCCCTTTACCACACCTTGAATTATTAGATATGCACCTGCCCTAGGACCTTTGTACTGGCTAATCCCTGTATCTAGAACACTCTTTTCCTAGATTTCTACATAGCTCACTCCTGTATCTACTCCAGCCTTTGCTTAAATGTCCCCTTCTCAGTAAGGCCTTTCTCAGACACTCCTTTAAAATTACATTTCTATCCCCCCTCAATCAAGCAATTTCAGTCTTCCTTACCCTACACGAATGTTTCATGCTTTCATTGACTTTCAATACATTACGGATTTTTACTTTTTATTATATTTATGGTCTGTCTCCTCCTTAACTAGACTGTAAAGTGTGCAAGGGCCAGGATTTTTTTATTTTATTTTTTTTTTTTGTTTCCCATGAGGTAGTGCTCAAAAAATATGTGTAGAATACAGAAGGGATTCCTAAACAGAAGGCTCCTCCCAGTCTGCCCCCTTTGTGTCCCAGGAAGGAGAGCACACACACATCCCCAGACAGTGTGTGGGAGCTGAGACCAGAGGGACCTGAGCATCTTTCTCTGGAGAAGCTCCAGGAAGGCAGGCAGGAAAGACACCAGAGAAGAAAGGGATGATGGGAGTATCCAGAGACTGGGGCTGTGGATGGCTTCACAGGATTCTCAAGGTCCCAGCCAGGCAGAAGAAAGGCCAGAAGAGAGCTGGCTTGGAGCAGTCCTGGAGACAGACAAGGTCCAGTTGCGCGTCCCTACACATGAGGGGAGTGAGGGAAATGCTTCCACAGATGCCAGGATGGAGAACAGGCCCTGGAATCAGACACAATTCTGGGGAATGGTAGAAGTCAGCCTGGAACTGACTGAGCCCACATTTCCACCACTCTGAAGAATGGGACTCTAGACATGTCAGGACAAGTCATGGAAAAGGGAGACTAGTTGTATCTCTGTACTTCTGAATTTGTACCTGCTACATGCAGAGTTTTTCTATCCCTTTCAGAGCTCAGACTCAGCACAGGGGAAGCCCTGAGTCCCTTCTCAAGGTCATGAACAATGTTTTTCACACTTTTTCTCCAAAGAACCTTAAAGGAAAAAGAGAGAGTGCCCCACACAGGGCTCAGGACTTGTAAACCAAAGCTGATGCACTGAGATAGTTAATTTTATGTTTACTTGGCTAAACCACAGTGTTCAGATATTTGATTAAATATTATTCTGGGTGCTTCTGAGACAGTGTTTTTGGATGAGATGAACAACCGAATCAATAGGCTTTGAGTAAAGCAGATTGCCCTCCAAAACGTGGGAGGGCCTCGTCCAGCCCAGCTGAAGGCCTGAATAGAACAGACTGACTTCCCTCTGGGGAGAAAGACCCCTGCCAACTGATTGCCTTTGGATTTAAACAGCAGCTCTTCCCTGGGTCTCCAGCCCGACATCCTACCCTGCAGACTCTGCATTTGCCAGACCTCCACATCTCATCAGGCAATTTCCTTTTTTTTTTTTAAAAAAAAAGGATTCTATCTCCTGGTGGTTCTATTTCCCTGAAGATCCCTGACTAATACAAGCACTGAGTCTTATTTTATTTCTAATACTATGAAATATTTATGCTCTATCCATAAGATATTCATATTTGTTTAAATATAGAAATGTCCTCCATCAGCAGATAATCAACAAATGCTTATTGAGCAAATGGGTCAGGACCTGACCCATTTGCCTTTTCTAGAAGACACTACATAGCTTCCGGTTCCCATGCATTACCCCTCAACCTCCAGAGTTCACTCTCTCTCTTATCCTTTACTTGTTAAATTCCCATTCATGTTTCAAAGCCCAGCTCACTTAGTCTACTTGAACTGCTATACCTGGCAGAGAGGTGGACCAGGTACCATAAACAACTGTTTCCCATGCAAATAACTTTGATCCTTTTTAATCTCATTAAAGGTATCAAGGCACTGTCACAAAATTATGAAACCCTAAGAAGTAAAAAACAAAGACATAGCAGAATTCCTAGGAGGTAAGAAGCACCCTAACTAGCTTTTCCCAAAAAAGTTTTACAAAATCTTGGAGACCTCAATAGGAGACAAAGTCTAGCACCATGCAAGGTGATGGGGCTAATAGGAAATTCCTGCATGAAAAGAGACCCCCAAGGGCTGTACCCTCAGTGAATGGTTGAATAAAGAATAAACACACGGAAAAGAGAAGAGCAACGAGAATACTTGTCTGACCCAAACTCAGTGTCGGGTAAAAGGAGAAACACTTTACAAAGGGTTGTAACTACAGGGTTACAAAGGGTTGTAACTACAAGCCCATTCTCAGGTGAACTTGGAGTCAAATTTGTGATACACATCATTCAAACAACTAACATTCTAGTTGGTAGTGACCCCACATTGATGAGCAGCAATAAATGCAAGCTGAAAGAATGTGACCTCTAAGGACCATGAATTCACAGCACACACAAGGGAAAAAGTACCATAAGTGAGAGTCCACAGACACTCAAGACTACAGTCAGACCCATGAAGACTCCAGATGTCAGGATGATTAGCCAGGAACTAGAAGAGCTTTGTCTAACATGTGTAATGCAATAAAAGAGAAGATTGAAAATATGAGCAAGCAGTAAGAGACAATAAAAGTTTCAAAAAACAATTGACCAAGCAGATTTTAGAATGAACCAAAGAAAAGAGCAGTTTAGAAAGAGTTGAAGAGACTATTAGTGAGGCGAGTAACACTGTTGAAGAATGCAGCACAAAAAGACAATAAGATGGAAAATATTAAAACAAGAGGTTAAGAGGCAATGGGAATGAAGAACTATTTGAAGATAATTATTCAGAATAACTGGAAGACAACAATTTTCATCTTCCAAACATTAAATGAGAAAATTAAAGATAGTCACACCACACTGTAATATGTATAATAAAACAACAGGAGAGAGAGAGAATTAATATCAAAAACAGCCAGAGACAACATCTCTGCTATTCCATTCCCTCACTCCCTCCCCCCAGGGGGAGATGTTTGAGGGTACATACTTGCAACTAGGAGATAAGTCCCGGAAACCTAATATAGAGTACAGAGATTATAGGAATAAAAATGCATTATGAAAAATAAATTATTTTTAAAATCCAGGGGTGGGGGGTAGAGATGCCTACAAAACAAGGATGCATAACTTCTCAGCAGCAATGGTAAAAGCTAAAAAAAAAGAAGTACTAAAAAAAAAGTGAAGTACTATTTTCATTGCACTAAGGAAAAGCAGCTGTCAGCATAGAAGGCTAGCAACCCTATCTTTAAGGAGGGAAAAGGAAAGGTATTTTCAGACAAGCAAAAACAAAGAATCCACCACCAGATAAATTCTAAAGCATGCCTTTTTCAGGCGAGAGGAAAATTACTCCACTCTGAAGGATGTGGTTTGGGCAAAAGGAAAATGAGTCCCAGTATAAGGACTGAGAGAAAAAATGAAATGGTGACATGCTGATTATCACAAAGGGGAACCTAAACTAACATTAAATGTCTGAAACAATAATAATCATCTCTAACATCAAAGACAACAGTGTGATAACGGTAATAAAATTTCATTTCAGAGGTTAGAAATAAACAAGAGAGAACAAAAACACCTGATAAGAATCCCAGGTAAGCTGAGAGAAGGTGATTAGAGCATCCCAGTGTTCCCATATTTCTTGGGAGCAGTGTAAAAAGACCAATTAACTTTAAGTCTTGTTGATTGAAGTAGACATCTTAAAGCAACTAGAGTAACTGCTAGAAGAATATATCAAATAGACCAAAGCCTGAACCATGTGTCAGGACCAAAAGCTAGCTCCACAAATGTCAAAGGATGGGTACAAGGACTCGGATCACAAAGCAATTAGGTTAGAAACTAATAATGAAAGAGATAATGGGGAAATGCCCTTGCATTAAGAAATTAACCATATTTCTAAACAATTCAAAACTGAAAGAGAAACAATAATGGAAATGTTTAAATATACAGAAAAATAATAATGACATCATGATATGTTAAAACTGATGGGTATAGAGAAATTGATAGTTAGAGGTTCAGAGCCTTAAATAATGAGAAAAGAGCTTAAAATGAATGAGATAGCTATTCAAAGTAAGATGTTAGAAAAAGAACAGAATAAACCTAGAGATGCAAGGAAGGAAATAAGAGACAGCAAAAATTAATAACAAAAATAGAAATGAGAGCAAGTGTTTACTGAGCAAAATTCAGACTTAAATTAAAGAAAGCAGGGAAAACCACTAGACCATTCAGGTACAACCTAAATGAAATCCCTTACAATTATACAGTGGAAGTGATAAATAGATTCAAAGAATTAGATCTGATGGACAGAGTGCCTGAAGAACTATTGACAGAGGTTCGTAACATTGTACAGGAGGCAGTGATCAGAACCATTCCCAAGTAAAAGAAACACAAAAAGGCAAAATGGTTGTCTGACGAGGTCTTACAAATAGCTATGAAAAGAAGACAAGTGAAAGGCAAAAGAGAAAAGGAAATATATACCCATCTGAATGCAGAGTTCCAAAGAAAAGCAAGGAGAGAAAAGAAAGCCTTCACAGTGATGAAGAAATAGAAGAAATGCAAAGAAATAGAGGAAAACAATAGAATTGGGAAGACTAGAGATCTCTTCAAGAAAATTAGAGATACCAAGGGAAGATTTCATGCAAAGATGGGCTCAATAAAGGACAGAAATGGTATGGACCTAACAGAAGTAGAAGATATTAAGAAGAGGTGGCAAGAATACACTGAAGATTTATGCAAAAAAGATCTTCATGACCCAGATAACCATGATGGTGTGATCACTCACCTAGAGCCAGACATTCTGGAATGCGAAGTCAAGTGGGCCTTAGGAAGTATCACTACGAACAAAGCTAATGGAGGTGATGGAATTCCAGTTGAGCTATTTTAAATTCTAAAAGATGAAGCTGTGAAACTACTGCACTCAATATGTCAACAAATTTGGAAAGCTCAACAGTGGCCACAGGACTTTCCTGGAAAAGGTCAGTTTTCATTTCAAATCCCAAAGAAAGGCAATGCTAAAGAATGTTCAAACTATGACACAATTGCACTCATCTCACATGCTAGCAAAGTCATGCTCAAAATTCTCCAAGCCAGGCTTCAAAGTTTGTGAACCAAGAACTTCCAGATGTTCAAGATGCATTTAGAAAAGGCAGAGGAAGCAGAGATCAAATTGCCAACATTCATTGGATCATCGAAAAAGCAAGAGAGTTTCAGAAAAAAATCTAACTTTTGCTTCTTTGACTACACCAAAGCCTTTGACTGTGTGGACCACAACAAACTGTGGAAAATTCTTAAAGAGATAGGAGTATCAGACCACCATTCCTGCCTTCTGAGAAATCTGTATGCAGGTCAAGAAGCAAAAGTTAGAACTGGACATGGAGCAATGGACTGGTTCCAGATTGGGAAAGGAGTACATGAAGGCTGTATATTGTCACCCTGTTCATTTAACTTCTTTGCACAGTACATCATGTGAAATGCTGGACTGGAGGAAGCACAAGCTGGAATCAAGATTGCCGGGAGAAATATCAATAACCTCAGATACATAGATGACACCACCCTTATGGCAGAAAACAAAGAGGAACTAAAGAGCCTCTTGATCAAAGTGAAAGAAGAGAGTGAAAAAACTGGCTTAAAACTCAACATTCAAAAAACAAAGATCATGGCATCCAATCCCATCACTTAATGGCAAATAGATTGGGAAACAATGGAAACAGTGACAGACTTTATTTTCTTGGGCTCCAAAATCCCTGCAGATGGTGACTACAGCCATGAAATTAAAAGACACTTGTTCCTTGGAAGAAAAGTTATGACCAACCTAGACAGTATATTAAAAAGCAGAGACATTACTTTGCCAACAAAGGTTCGTCATGTATGGATGTGAGAGTTGGACTATAAAGAAGGCTAGCACTGAAGATTTGAGACTTTTGAACTGTGCTATTGGAGAAGACTCTTGAGAGTCCCTTAGACTGCAAGGAGATCAAACCAGTCAATCCTAAAGGAGATCAATCCTGAATATTCATTGGAAGGACTGATGGTGAAGCTGAAGCACAATACTTTGGCCACCTGATGCGAAGGACTGACACACTGGAAAAGACACTGATGCTGAGGAAGATTGAAGGTAGGAGGAGAAGGGGATGACAGAGAATGAGATGGTTGGATGGTATTACTGACTTGATGGACATGAGTTTGAGCAAGCTCCAGGAGTTAGTGATGGACAGGGAAGCCTGATGTACCACATTCCATGGGGTCACAAAGAATCGGACATGACTGAGCAGCCGAACTGAACTGAACTGAACTGATTTACTGAGCACCTACTATGTGTAGAATGCAATTCTAATATGTGTTAGCTCAATTAATCTTCACAAGCATATAAGACACACACTATTGCTGTTGCTCTTTTTGTAGATGGGGGAACAGAGGCACAGAATGGGTAAGGCAAACATAAAATAAAGAGGATTGGCAATGCCAAAGATTGGTTCTTTGAAATAACTAAAAAAACACAGTCTCTAGCATGAATCAAATAAGAAAAAAAAGTAAATAGAGAGAAGACCCAAATAAACAGTGTTAATGATGGGAAAGAGACCATACCACAGAAGCTACAGGGATTAAATAGATAAATAAATAGAATATCAGAAATAACTTTATGACAATAAACTTGAAAACAGATGACTCAGAGACCTTCCTATAAAAAATACAAACTATGAAATCTGACTCAGGACATTTTTATGTCTTGTTGCACAATTGTATAACATTATGAAAGAATTAAAGAATCCGTATTAGAAGTAGAAACCTTTTGACAAAGACACTGGTTTATAGCATGATTTCTCAGACATTATTTATTTATTTATTTATTATAAATTTTTATTATTTATTTATTTATTTATTTTAATTTATTTATTTATTATAAATAAAGAACAATCTAATCTTTCAAAAACAGGTCCCATTTATGAAGCTAATAAAACCTTGACAGTAAACCCAGAAAAGAACAATATGAGAACAGAAAATCACAGGCAAAATTCTGTCAAGAACACAAATGTAAAATTCTTAAACATAAGATTAGCATATGAAATCTAGCAATATATAAATAATAAACATATCATGATCAATTGGGGTTATTCCAGGAATGCAAGGTTGATTTAAAGTTAGAAAATTAATTAATGTAAACATCACATTAAAAAGTTAAAAGAAGGTAAAACATGTAAATATCAATAGATGCAAATAAAATTCAGTATTCTTCAAGACTAAACTCCCAGCAAACTAAGAATGAATTAGACTTTCTTAGCAGGATAAAGAGCATTTCTGAAAAATCTAGTGTAAATATCAAACATTATGGTAGTGAAAACAACTTTCCCTTTGAAATAAGGGATGAGACAACAGTCTCTTCCCTCACCACTCTGGAAAGGTTAGAAAGAAAAGCAGTGAAAGGTGAAAGGAAGAAATAAACCTGTCCTTATTTGCAGATGATGTGATTGTCTATGGGGAAAGTCTAAAAGAATCTAATGATAAATAAATAGAATTAATAAAGCAGTTTATGTGTATATCTAATCATGTTATACATTTTAGATATCTTATCATTTTGTGTCAATTATCCCCTAAAAAAGAGAATTAAAAATAAGGAAATTTAACAAGTTTACTGGTCACAAAATCAATATACAATGCTAAATTACATTTCCATGCCTCAATAAAATAAAAAGGAATATCATTTACAGCAGGAAAAAAAAAGTATAAAATACCTAGCAACAAATCTAATGAAAGTCACTGAAGCTCTTTCTGGAGAAAATTAATAAGCTCAATTTGTTTGATAATTATACATATAATAATAATTATAGCTTTTAGTGTGTGTGTCTCTCTTTCCCCTCCCCTGTCTCCCAGCTGTTATTTTCATCCTTGAGTAGGGGGAGGACCAGCATATTTATCAGAACAATTTCTGTTTATTGATTATCATTGACCTGTAGCTTTAAAAATTTGAGTTCTCCATACTATCTCCTTCATTATCTTTCTCACAGGTGGACAATAATATTGCCATCAGCATTTCAGGAAATTAGTCTCAGAAACGTGAAGTAATTTGCCAAAGGATGGTAAAGTGTGCAGGCAGCAGCAGAAACCAGGTCTGTTTTGTTTCAAAGTCGAGCTCTTTCCACCCCATCTGGTGCCCCTTAAACAAGAGCTCATTGTTGATTAATTCCCCACATAGTGAATAACAGTGTGCTGGAAGCTGGTATTAACGAAATGCAGCAAAGGACAAGATGGACATGAACTTGATTTCATAGAACCCAGAGTCCTCTGAAGAAAAAAGATTGTTAAGTAATTACCACAGAGCTGAATAATGCCATTCTATGGGGGCTCAGAGCAGGGGAACAGGAGGGCTTCCTGGAGGAAGAGGTATTTACTTACAAACCAGAAGAGGCGTATGAGTCGTCCTGGTAAAGCATAGTGGAGAGGTTAAGGTAGAAGAGTGATGGAAAGGTATTCCAGGCTGAGGGAACAGCATGTGCAAAGGCTTGGAGGAGACAGACTGGCCTGGACACAGAACAGAAAGCTGGCTAGAACCTAAGCTGTGGCCAGCGATGGGTGGCAGGCAAGGGCTGATCCACACAGGTCCACCACGGCAGTTACGGAGTTTGGGCTTGATCCTAAGGAGAATGGGAAGTTGTGCAAGTGCTTTTCTGTTTGTTGTTTTGTTTTTGGCTGTGCCGGGTCTTCGTTGTTGCACAGGGTTTTCTCAAGTTGTGACCAGCAGGGGCTACTCCGTCTTCTCCTTGTTGCAGAACACAGGCCCCAGACCACAGGCTCGGTAGCTGTGGTACGCGGACTTAGTTGCTCTGCAGCATGTGGGATCTTCCTGGACTAGGGATCCAACCTGTATCTCCTGCATTGGCAGGCAGATTCTTTACCACTGAGCCACTACGAAAGCCCCCACCGAAGAGTTTGAAGAAAGAGAACATCATGTTTGATTTGGGTTTTAGAAGACAGAGGGAACAGAATAAAGGAAGAAGTACTGAAGTCAGGAAGCTGGGTCAGAGGAGAGTTTCATCCCCAGCCTACCTGCTTTCTGTCCATCCAAAGCCCTTACAACCTCATGAGGCCACCCCACTGGTCGGGACTCTAGGCCACAGCAACAGAGACCAGTCCCGCAGCTGAGGCCTTCAGAAGGGAGATGATTAGTCCCCAGGCTGACAGAAGGGCTCAGAAGTCTGGGGGCAGTAAAAAGAAAAGCCAGAATCAGAATCCTGGTGCCCCCAGGACACACCATCTACCATCACTCATCTCTGTCTCTGCTTCTTTCTGCCGAGTGACCTCAGTTTCTCCCACTGCACCTGGGCATGACCCACAAGGCCAGGGAAGGTGACCCCAAGAGTCTACTTTGAGCTCTTACTCCAAAGGCAAGAGGACAGCAGCAGAAAATCCCAGGGGAGGCCTTGATGGGTGGGTCCTGAACCAGTAAGGAGGCAGGACTCTGATTGGCCAGCCTGGGTCACATGTCCATCCTGGAGCTCTAAACTGGGAAGTGTGGAGGCCAAAGAATTGTAATTGATGGGAGAACAGAAACGGAAATGCTGTACCATGACCTGGTAATAGGGGAGGCTAGTGAGCAGGTTAAAAATAAACCAAGTACATAATCAACAAACAACACATATAGACTGACATGCAGGTAATGATGGGTGGTTGAACCATTTATTACAACTTTCCCCCCAAACTCTCCTAGAGCTAACTAGTAGAAACAGACTAAAAACCACCAAAATAACTAGTCCATCTGGATCAGTCAGTCCAACCTCCCATCAGTGCAAGGAGGAAAGAAAGTCAGATGGTGTTTGGGGCTAGACTCACAGGCGACCCACGGTGCTGTTCTGAAAATTCTGTCCAAATAACTGCCAGTCAGAGATCCTCCTGGAGTTAGCAGTGTTACCAGGAGCTGTCCAAAAACCAGGCCAGACTGAGTGGACCATTGGGCAAAGGCCAGAGCCCCTGCCCTCTTTATTTCAAGCTGCCTATAATAAAGAGCCACCTGAAACCCACAATCCACACCTTCCGCAGCCTCCTGTGACCTCAGACAAGACCCGGCTTGACAAACCTTTGAGCTCAGCAATTCCACTTCTCAGTATCGATTCTAGAGAAACGTTCTCACATGCACACAATGAGACATTCACAGAGGTTTTTATTGCAGCACTTTTTATGGAGAGAGAAAGGATGAAAGGAACTTCAATATCTATCAATAGGAAAATGGTTTTTTAAAAGATGATGCGAACCTCCCTAGTGGCCCAGTGGTTAAGGATCCGCCTGCCAATGCAGGGGACATGGGTTCGATCCCTGTTCCAGAAAGATCCCACACGCCGAGGGACAGCAAGCAGTCGTGTGCCACAACTACTGAGCCCTGGGCACCCTAGCACCCGTGCTCTGAAACAAGAGAGTCCCACACAATGAGAAGCCTGTGCACTGCAACTAGAGAGCAGACCCCGATTGCTGCAGCTAGAGAAAAGCCAGCACACAGCAACCAAGACCCAGTGCAACCCTAAATAAATAAGTAAAAATTTTTAAAACAAGATGGCACTTCCAAGCCATGGAACATGACACATGACCTCATTAGAATAAGATAGCTCTCTAAGTGCTAATGTAGAAAAATGTCTGTGATGTTACTAATATAAAAAAAAAGTCAGATGCAAAAACATGCATATTGTATGATACCTTTCATGTTTTTTGAAAGACCCATAGCAAAAACACATGCATATGTGTGTATATAAATGCATGGAAATGAAGCTATAAGGATTATACACTACTCTGATAACAGTGGTTACCATGGAGAAGAGACTGAAATGTAGGAGTGAGTGGTACAGGAAGGTAGCCCAAGGAAGCTTTCCTTTATCTGAGTTGTTCAACTATCTGACAAGGAAAATATATGCAGATAGCACTTGCACAGTCAAAGTTAATATTTAGGGAGAAAGTCAGGGGGTTATGTGCATTGTAGCACTGCCAGTAATACCAGGAACCCCCAAAACAACCTAAACACTCACCTGAAAAGGACCAACTAAACCAATACAGGCACCTCTGACTAAAGGACACTGGGCAGCTGCTGAAAAAAAAATTGGGCAGAGCCAAGTAGGAAAATATTCTCTGAAAATGAAAAAAGCAAGCTGCAAGAATGATGCTTGGAGTATAATCTCGCGTTTACAAGACAAAGGTGAGTGAGGGAACAGACATATGCCAAACCACTAACAGGCAGAGTCATCGAGTGGAAGGATGCTCTTGGAGTCGAACAGATGTAGGTTCAATCCCTGCCCTGGACCCAGCTGAGTGGTCTTGGTGCTGAGTCATGGGTGAGGGCGGGGGTGGCACAAGCTTTAAGCCCCTTTGATTGTCCTTGAAAAGAGAAGGCAGCAGAACCTACCTTGCGGGGCTGATAACAGGATTGAGGAACCATGAATTTTAAAAGCCTGACTCTGCAGCCATCTTTCAGTAAGCTCGTTGTCCTCAATGCCTGCGCTGTTTCATCTGGAAGTGGGTTTCAGAGCTGGGGAACCAGACACTCAAAATACACTCTTCTACAATGCTGATTTTTACAGCAAGCTTGCATATTTCCATGTTTTAAAAACTAAAAGGAGAAAACAATCCAGCCCAACAGCTGCCTGAGATGTGTCCTCTGACAGCAGCTGGATGCTCCACCCCAAGGCTGTCCGGATGTGAAACTCCTGGGCCCGTCACGCCGGCCATCACTGACCACGGGCCGTGAGTGTGCACACCCAGCCACCACCAGCAATCACCTCAAGAAAACTGCTTCCAGTTCCAAGACTGTGATTATGGAGAAACGCAGGTAAAATGAGCCAGGCCCTCAGAGCACGAGGATCCCTCCCAGCTGCAGGCTCGGGCCCAGGGGGGACGGGCAAGTGGTGGGTGACAGGTGTTCTCCTGTCACCTGCCTGTCTGCATCCTGGGATTTAATACAATTTGGACACTTCAGTTGAGTGCCAGCTGGGGCTCCAGCCACGTGAAATCAGGCAGATAAATACTGAAGCAAAGGGCGCCGAGACCTTGACTCTGTCATCTTGTCACCAGCTCTGCCAGCGCCCCGCTGGCACGTTAAGTCGCTGAATCAATCAGGGCTGAAGGGAGGAGGATGAGAATTCCACAAAATTGCACCTTGAGAATCACATGGTTCTGCTACTGTTCCTTGGAGCATCTGGGAGGCCCATCCAGTAACGGAGGGGACCCTGGCCACAGGCAGTGCATTCTGAGCACCTACCCTGAGCCAGGTCTAAGAATTCCAGCAATGCAGGAGACCTGGGTTCGACCCCTGGGTTGGGAAGATCCCCTAGAGAAGGGAAAGGCTACCCACTCCAGTATTCTGGCCTGGGAAATTCCAGGGACTGTATCCATGGGGTCACAAAGAGTCGGACACGACTGAGCGACTTTCACTTTCACTTCACTTCACCACACGGCAGGTCAGCACGCATCCCAGGAATGCAGCAGAGACAGGACAGCGACACGCTTCTTAGAAGGAGCTTCTGGGTTGGGATCCCCTCTGTCCCCCAAGTCCAAGCCCCAACCACCGCGAGGGCAGCATCTCTCACTCTCTGGAACTGCTCTGGGACCCGGGGACCTGAGTGCCAGTCCCTATCGGGCACTGTGTGGGTGAGCCGTGAACACTGGTATGATTGGCCAAGTCAGCCCTGCCCGGGGAACACTGGAGTGAGTGCAGGGGAGGGTAGAGGGTCTGACGTTTGCTCCTTCATCTCCCACATGCTGGCACCATGCAGAGCATGAGGTGAGCAGGGAGCAATGTGGACACGCCCTGGAGGAAGCAGGGACCTTGAGGAATGAGGCCGTTATCCCCAGGTAGCCAAGACAAGCCCATGGGGCCTTTGCTGCCACCCAGCCCCTCTCATCTAAAGGAAATCAGTCCTGAATAATCATTAGAAGGACTAATGCAGAACCTGAAACTCCAATACTTTGGCCACCCGATGCAAAGAACTGACTCATTGGAAAAGACCCTGATGCTGGGAAAGATTGAAGGCAGGAGGAGAAGGGGATGACAGAGGATGAGATGGTTGGATGGCATCACCGACTCAATGGACATGAGTTTAAGGAAACTCCAGGAGTCGGTGATGGACAGGGAGGCCTGGTGTGCTGCAGTCCATGGGGTCACAAAGAGTCAGACACAACTGAGCAACTGAACTGAACGGAACTGAGCCTCTCTCAGCTTGGGGAAGGGATTAAGCACAGAGACCTTTGTCAGCCCTTCCGGGAGGGCGGGAAGATTCCCCAGGAAGGACATGGACCAAGCTGCCTCCATCCCTCGCAGTGACTTTATGTCCAGCATAAGCCCTCTGTCCCACCTCCCTCTGTCCCAACCTCACAACACCTCACTTAGAAAGTTCTAGGTCTCCAAAACCAAATACCATGTTGATTGGTATTTTGCCTACTCAGGGTGATTGTTGCTGTGGTTTCCTGTCCCTTTTTTCCCTTTTTCCACCACCTGCCCCACATCATGTCAAGATGACCTCAGTTCATGCCATCTCTCCCTTCCATCCACCCCCACGTAGCTGCCCCATTAATTCCCTTGGATCTCCCACAGATGATGGAGCAGCTGCCAGAGCCTTTGCTGCCCTGGACAGCAGCCTGAGGTCCAAACCTGTAGACCCCAGCATGCTCTGGGAACGAACACCGCTCGACTCACCCAGAGCATCTGACCTTCCACCTTCACCTCATTCCTTCCCCCTGGAGGCTGAGTCACAGCAAGCAAGCCCCTGCCCCAATCTGGGCCTCAGTTTCCCATCTGCAGAGTGAGTTCCCAGCAAGAGGATCGTTGAAGACAACATTCTCCATCCTCAT
Organism: Muntiacus reevesi; assembly: GCF_963930625.1. NCBI lineage: Eukaryota > Metazoa > Chordata > Mammalia > Artiodactyla > Cervidae > Muntiacus > Muntiacus reevesi. Next base: position 114,771,991 of record NC_089251.1, read on the forward strand.
TATACAACTACCTCTCCCTGACTCACTGTGGGACCCTCATGGGATAGGACCATGTGTCGCTCATCTCCAGGTCCCAGCTCAGGGCCTGCATACAGGAGGGCAGGCGGCGTATGGTTCTGAGAGGGACTTGGAGTCCCACAGAGAGACTGGGGGCTGGGCAGGAAGGAGGGGTGAAGCCTCAAGTCCCAGCTTTGCTCTTCACCAGGCACAACCCCTGAGACCCTTGCACCCGAAGTTCTCCTGCCCTCCACCGTAAGACGGGAGAGCACCCTCACCTCCATCGAGGCTGTGGCTGGAGGTCAAAGGGTGTAAAGCTCTCGGCACAGAGCCCAGCACATACCAAGTGTATGATGAAGATTTGTTGTTGTGGATGACGATACTTAGAACAACTGCTTGAATAAAACATATTACTTAAATAAAACATGTTACTTCCTACTCTTTTGAGACTTCGGCTCCCTGTTGCATTCATTCATTCATTTCACTCACATGAATTGAGCACCTTCCATGGCCCAGCAGGACTCCCCTGGGACTATAGGGGTGAAAGGGACGGGCAGGGCCACCCTCCTGGGACTGATAGTCTCCTGGGGAAGAGCGTCGATCATCAAGTGAAGGAATAAACTGAACAGTCGTGGACAGGAGAAGATCTTTCTAAAAATGATATTTCTTCTTCATCTGAGAACAGAAACAAAACGAAATGCTGCATCAGCTTTGGGGAGGCTCTTTTGTCTCCAAATGACACACCCTCCCCTCTTTCCTTTCTCTGCCAAACGAGCTCCCACTTATTTCCCAATCCCCAGCTGGTGCCAACTCTGGGCCCTTGAGACCCTTCCTAGACACCCACCCCGCTCACAACAAACCCTCTCCTCCTCCAGAAACCATTCTCCTCCTCACCAGACACGCTCACCTCCTCTGGGCTCCAGGGAGTCTGCAGCATGTGACCACACCTCTGACCCAAGTGGGTTGGACCGAGAGAGGATGCTTGACCCAGGTCGCAGCAGACTAGGATCTAGGCCTGGGAGCCTCGATCTATTGGGAGGCCTGGGAAGAAGGAATCCTGGGCTGCAGGGGGAGGTGGGGACAGAGCTGGGAAGACAGAGGACTGGGAGGCTGGACAAGGAGCTTGTGCCCCCTCTCCCATCCATGTCACCCATCCACATGGTGGGACCTAGTTGTTCACTCACACACGCTCCAGGGTACTTTCGGGCCTACCCACTTGAGAACACAAGGAGATGCCACAGAGTCCTGCTCACCCCTTCTCCTTACTGCCTGGGCGCTAAGCAATCTTCATGGCCACTGAAGGAGAATCCTGGGTTGGCCATTAATGCGGACCTAACTACTAGGGTGGGAGGGGACGTCCCAGCCTGCATCCCCGGTCCCAGCCCCCCACTGCTGTCAGGAGGTGGGAGAGGAGGGGAGCTTTGACATCTGCCCCAGGGGCTGCTCATCCCATGGATAGCTGATTGGCAGGTAAAGCAAGGGCCCCAATGGAAGATCTCAGTGCCCGCTGAGGGGACGGGGAGCCCAGCTCTCTGCCTGCACTGGCTACAGCTCAAGAGGGTGGGGAAGGAATGAGAAAGAGAAGGTGGGACTCCCCTCGAGGACGGGAAGCAAACACAAGGAAGAGAAGATAACCGTCCTCTTAAAGCACACAGAGAGACAAACTGTTAATTTAATAGGTTGGTTTTTTTCAAGATTCCTAGCAGCTTGTCAACTTGGGAGGTTTTTTAAATACCATTTTTCAAAATCCTTTGTGTCTAAAGCTGGCCTTGTCCAGTAAGTACATTCGACCCCCCACTGTGACCCCCCACTGTGACCCCCCACTGTGACCCCCCACTGTGACCCCACACTGTGACCCCACACTGTGACCCCCCACTGTGACCCCACACTGTGACCCCACATCGAACAGGCTTGGAGGCCCTGCCCAACTGGCTCCCGGGCAGGTCTGAGCCTGGGTCTGGGGGCTTCCCAACAAGAGTCGCCTTTGCGTCTTCCTCCTCTACACCTTGCCCTCTGCCTGTGGAGATGCCCCGGCTGGGTGTTCACACCTCTTCTCTTCTCTGCTCTCCTTTGCTAGATGAACCAGGCCAGCATCAAGGTTTAAATAACCACCCCCACCACTACTGACAACTCCCAAGCATTTCCCTCCAGCCTGGAATTCCAGGTTGTTAGATCCAGCTGCCTTCTCGACATCTCCTTCCAGCCATTTAATGAGCATCTCAAACTTAATACCTGAATCTGAACTCCGAACCGTCACCTGTCCCCTGCAGTGCCGTCCCGTCCACCGCCTGCCCCTTCCACCGCGGCCCCATCTCTGGGAACAGAAGCTTCCTCCTTCTCATCACTCAGGATAAAGCCTAGAGTCCACCTTGACAGCTCACTGTCTCTCACTCCCCACACCCAGCAAGCCCCCAGCACGTCCCGATGGCACTAGCCCCAGTGTTCCCACACTGACCGTTTCCTCCCACCGCTGCTGCTCGGGTCCAGCCACACGCCTCTCTCACAGCTGCACGGAGGGGCTCCCTGCTCCACGCCCCACCAAGGCTCCACTCAACCTCAATCCAGCAGCCGAGCACGTCCAAACACAAGTCAGAGCACGCGACTCCTCTGCTCAAAGCCACCCACCCTCCCCGGCCCCAGTCTCCCATTCCCATAGCACTCAGGGTGACCCTGAGGTCCTTACAAGGCCCTGCAGTGGCAAGCATCCTCCCCCCATCCCTCCCCTGGCCCCTTCTGGGGCGCTTGCAGAACGGAGGGAAGACAGAAGAATGAGGGCAAGAGTCCAACCTACCTGCCTGAGCAGACAGGGGACCACAGCGCACACCTGTGCTTGGATGTTTGTGCCTGGGAGTGTTTGTGCACTAGTGTGGCCCCCAGGTGCACTGCTGAGGGGGTGAGGAGAGAGCCAAAGGGAAAGAGAGCCAGAGAGCATCATCTCACTTAACCAGCCCGACCTGCGTATCTGAATGAGGTATGTGTGTGTGTGTTTGGGTCAGTGTGTGTGGGTATCCATGTTGGGGGGAGCGGGGGGTTATCACACATAAAGAACTCACTCTCAGCCAGCCCCACAGCCCACCTGATGGCTCCATGGCTGACCCTGGTCCTCGCGGACATAACTGAAGAGGGTTCTCTTTACAAGATCAAAGGGAAAAGAAGTGTCCCGGCAACCAGGTGGGAAGTGGCCAGTTATAAACAGCATGGAAGATGGGAGGTGAGGTGGCGGGTAGCAGGCACTGGGCTTCATGCTAAGCGTAGCTTCATGGGATCTGAAAAGGATTATAGGAGGCAAGCGTGTACAGGGCTGTTGGTACCTAGTAAATGCTTGGTGAAAGGCAGCTCTCGGTATTATTATCTTGTCATCTTTTCCTCCTCTTGACAACTTCCTGGAAGCAGGATTAAGACCCCCATGTCACAGGGGAAGCTTAAAGAAGTGAATCAGAGACCTGGGACTTGAACCCAGGTCTCTGTGGCTCCAGAGTCCAGGCTCTTGACATGGCCCACCTGCTCTACCTGAGTCCTCCAGAGCCCGGAGTCCCCACTGGTGCTGTTGGGTCAGGACTCATCTGCAGGCAACAGAACTTGTGGTCAAGGGAAATCTGGAAAAGAGTGTCCAGGCTGATGGGGTCAGATCTAGCCAGGGAGATAGCCATCGCTAGTGTCAACATGCAGTGGACAGGTAGGGAGGGGCATGAACAGATCCAAGCTGGAGGATAAGCAGAGACCCTCCCCGCTATGCCTGGCTTTCGAGACCTTTCTTGATCTGGCCCATCCTCTCAGGTGGACATGCTACCCTGATCCATATTGGGTTCCTATTTCCAGTGCATTCTATTTTTTTTTCTCTTCCTCCTAATTCACCTTGCAAACTCCTATTGATCCAGCAAAACCCAGATTAGAGGCATTCTCTTCTGGAAAGCTCCCAGATGATAAGTCATGGCGTCTCCAGTGAGGAATCTGGGTCTCAGGGAGGTTGAGGCTGTGCCCACCGTTGTCCCCACTAAGCAGCAGAGCCCACTTCCAAACCAAAATGGTTCAAGGGATCTTCTGAGGCAGAAGCCACCGGCCTCAGTGACCATCCGGGACTGAGATGAGCATTCTTGTCCATCAATCCCAGCCTCAGGGCCTCCCTACCCTAACACTGCCCTCACTGTCCTGTGACCCGTCCCACTCCTAAGAGCTGACCCCAGCTCCAGCCTCTTGGAAAGAGCACACAGGGAGTCCAGTGGCCCAGGGCCAGATCCTGCCTCAATACTTGCAGAGCTGTCTTCAACTTCCGTCACGTCTCTGAGCTTCCGTGCCATCCTCGGTCATACAGGGATGACAGTGTGTTCTTGCTCACGTGGCCTTGAGAATGAGCCAAATCCATGTATGAAAGAAACCAACCCAGAGCCCAGCGCCAGGCGATGCTCCAGGCACAGGTGTTAAGTTGGTCCATGCAAGGCCCTTAGATAATGCTGGCTTTCACTACACACTACACTGGGGGCATTCCACGTTGTGGCACCCAGTTGGACTTTGATGCATGTTTTTAAGATGCATTAGTTTCTTAATGAGTTGAATTCTGGCTCTGACAGTTTCAGCTCTGACTTCCACCAGGGCCTGCCCTCTCCATATCTCACTCCCCTTGTCTGTGATCCTTTATAAAGCCTTGTCATCCGGTCCCTAATTTTCAAATATTCATGGCAGTAAAACCTACTCAGATTCAGGGAGACAAAAAGTCAGGAGGATAGAAAGAGAGAAACACTATCAGGGGGAAGCCAGGGGTGTCACAGCACCTCACACCCCTCCAGGGCCAGAAAGGCTGAGTTCAGGACACCTGTATGAACAGGGGCTGCTAATTAACCACAGAACTCCAGGAATGAGAGTCCTGGAGGAAGTCTGTGATTGACTTTGCTCCGAAGGTAGGAGAAGGTGGGCGACTCATATGGGGACAGATTTAGGCTCAGCATCAGCAGCCAAATCTCCTCATCAGTGAGACAATTGGTCCTGTCAGGTAATGAGCTCCCCGTCCCTAGAAGTGTTCAAGTTATTACAACAAAGAGGGAGCTTCCTATATTACAGGAGGGAGTTGGGCTAAAGTTATTTCCTGTGCTAATATCTGATTCCAACATTTCTATTTCAACTCTGCTCCTCTGAATGCTTTTATGTTGTCCCACGTCTTTTGTAAAGATTCCTAAATCCTCAGATTCGGCGGGCCTATGAGTCCACAAATGCATCTGTGCTCCTATTATTCTAGGACTTTGTACAAAGATGAGATGCTCAGATCTTGCGGTTTAAAGATTCTATAAAATGTATCTTTGAGCCTGTGAAAGATGCTCTAATCCCAAGATTCTGTGCATCTCGAATGCTCTGAATGGTACTAGCATATTCCAGAAGGCTCCAGCTACACAAGAGAAGCGAAGGTTCAAAGATCCTGGGCTTCTCAGAGGTTTCGATATCTTTAGAAGATTATTCGGTGGTTTTTCTCCAGGGACCTCTCAGCATTATGAAATGGAGTCCCTGGGTGTTCCCATTCCATTCGCCTCCCTCTCTCATCCCCACCTGGCTCACCCTGCTCTCTCTCTTCAAGGACCCAAAGCCCTCAGAGTGGAGTGAAACATTCCAGAAGTTTCCACCCCCACGTTGGCCCCCAACTCCAACTGAGCCTCCACCTGGTTAACCTGTCAGCAGAGATACACCCCATCCATGATGCTAGTCCACAAACTGCTTTTCTGGATTCTCGCACATGCACTCCCCCTGGGGACCACCCCCCAGCTTGGAGCACCAGGGCTGAGATACCCCTCCCTGCATCCCAGGTCCTCTCCTCCTGCCCTGCCCCGGCTCCCAGACCTGGGTGACAAGTGTGGGCTGCCCCTCTGATGCCCTGTGGTTGGGACTTTCTAGGTGGGGGAGTTGTCACTTGTGACAACCCAGGTATAAGGTCACCACAGGGATGCCTGCACATGCCCCCACCTCTTGGGTAGGTTTAATTGGTCTTAAAGCCCAGATAATAAAAACCATTAGAAAATCTTCAGGCAGATGTCATAGAAAATCTCTGGGCCCAGAAGAACACCTTGGGGATTTTTTTTCCTCTAGTGGGTTGCCGTCTATGGGGTCGCACAGAGTCGGACACGACTGAAGTGACTTAGCAGCAGTGTTAATTATCACAAGAGTAGGGACGCAGTCTTTGGAAACCAAGTGGAATTTTTCTGGTGTAAGTTAAGTGTTAGCCACTCAGTCATGCCCGACTCTTTGTGGCCCCAAGGACTGCAGCCCACCAGGTTCCTCTGTCCTTGAGATTCTCCAGGCAAGGATCCTGGAGTGGATTGCCATTTCCTTCTCCAGGGGATCTTCCCAACCCAGGGATCGAACTCAGGTCTCCTGCACTGCAGGCAGATTCTTTACTGACTGAGCTACCAGAGAAGCCCCTTTCTAGTGTGTTTCACTCGAAAGAAACACCTTCGGGAGCAAGAAGCCAGGAGCGCACTTTCCTTTCAGTTCTGTTTGTGTCCCTGATCCTCTCACCCTCTCCGTGGAGCTCTTCTCCTCTAGGCCTTGTTTAATCTGGGCTCTCAGCGGGCTCTGATCACCAGACATTCTGCCGGGTTCACTTTGGTTTTTCTGGAAAGAACTGGATTCCGGGGAGGGGCACATGGGAGAAGGCAGGGAGGGGCTGGAATTATGGAGGCTGCGTCTGCAGTCGATCCTCCAGGGCAGCCCCCACCCACCCTGACCTCAGCGGGCAGGTGGCGGTCCTGGGGAACCTGTATCAGAAAGGGAACCTGGAGCCTAGAGCCCGGCAGACTTAGCTGTGGAGGCGAGAACCCGGGGTGGCTGGGGCTAAATCTCTCAAGGTCTGGGTACAGAGGCCTGCCTACGAGGCAGGAGGGGGTTACTGGGGACCAGGAGGCAAGGGTGCCCACCAACCTGCTCCATGCGGTCTGGAGGCGAGAGCATCTCTGGCAGCTGCCCCCCTGGCCCCTCTGATCAGAGGTGAACAAAGAGGAGCCTGCGCCCTCCTGGGGCCGAGGCAGGACAGCCATCGGCTCAGGGACCAGAGACCAGGCTGCCTCCCTGCGGGGAGACGCCTGTGAGGCCAGAGCATCAGGGGCAGATGAGAACCGAGCAGCCTCCTCACCGCCCTGGCCTGGTTCCCTCCTCCCCTCGCAGGGCTGAGGCGGCAGCTACAGTGACGGCACAGCCAGCCAGGAACAGGGCCAAGGGGAGAGAACACAGGGCCTGGGGGTCTGAGGGAGGGCTGACCTGGGAGAGAAGGAGGAGGAAGGGGAGATGGGGCGGGCTTGTGCTCAGAGCCCCCAGCCCTCAGCTGTGATGGGCACTTCACACACTCTGTCTTCTGTTATCCTCACAGAGGCCCTGGGAGCCTCCGTTAATGTCCCCATTTTTCAGATGAGAACATGGAGTGTCCACGATGATATGACAAGCCCGAGTCCCAGCTGTTCAATGACAGGGCCAGGTTTCCACCCAGGCCTGTCTGGCTCCAAAGCAGGTGATTTTCCTTGTGCCCCAATCAATGCAGACATGAAATAACCAGCACAGATGCTTTTGTACTGTGGTGTTGGAGAAGACTCTTGAGAGTCCCTTGGACAGCAAGGAGATCCAACCAGTCCATCCTAAAGGAGATCAGTCCTGAATATTCATTGGAAGGACTGATGCTGAAGCTGAAACTCCAATACTCTGGCCACCTGATGCGAAGAGCTGACTCATTTGAAAAGACCCTGATGCTGGGAAAGATTGAAGGTGGAAGGAGAAGGGGATGACAGAGGATGAGGTGGTTGGATGGCATCACTGACTCAATGGGCATGAGTCTGAGTAAACTCCAGGAGTTGGTGATGGATAGGGAGGCCTGGCATACTGCAGTCCATGGGATCACAAAGAGACAGACATGACTGAGGGACTGAACTGAACTGAACTGAACTGACATGCTCCATAAGGGCAGACAACAGGGCCACAGCTGTAGGCTCCAGGAAGGGCACTGGACTAAAAGAGGGAAACTGAGGCTCAAACAGTGGCCCATCCACTTCCTAGATGCCTTAGGCCTCTCTCAGCCTCAGTTCCTACATTTGTTAAATGGAAATGATGACCCTATGGCAATAGCGGGAGGAGGGTTAGAGTGAGACCTGTGTGCCTGGTCACAGCAAAACATGAGCTGAAGCAGGATCTAAGGTTGTGCTCTGAGCTCTCTGCTGGCTCCTTTCCTGGAGATCTTTCAGTTCCTAACTCTTTCTGAATCCATCCATCTATTCATCCATCCATCCACTCATCGATCTATCCACTTGTCTGTCCATCCACCCATCCATCCACCCATCCAACCATCCAATCACTCTCTTGCTGATTTACAGCAGGAACCTAAAACTGCTTCGAGCAGGTCCTGGAGGGAGACACCAGGAGGGATGAGACCATCACTGATGTCTGAAAGCCCTCCCAGTCCTGTGAGAATGGTCACAGGTAGAGGGGCTGGTGGAGTCCTCAGGGAGCACTCTCCCTGGGAGCATCAGGGGGGACTGCAGGAATGGGGGCTAAGTTACCACCAGCCTCAGCAGTGGAGGAAGGGCATTCTGGGCAGAGGCACATGTGCAGAGGAAAGCAGGCACAGATGAGCCTGACTTATTCGAGACAAAGCCTAGCGTGGCTGGACTCCAGTCTCAGCACTCAGGCAGGCGTGTCAGGAGGGAGCAGGAAGAAGTCACAGCTTGAAAGGAGGCAGGGCCAGACTCGGAGAAGCCTTGAGTTCCAGGCCAAGAAGGTTGAGCTTGAGCCCACAGGCAGTTAGGAGCCACTGAAGGTTCTTGAGCTGGGGCATGGCAGGAAAATACAGGACAGGTGTGAGAGGGACAAACTGGAAGGCTGTGCCTCTCCTGGGCCCAGTACTGTATGACCCTCCTCTCACAGAGGGTCTCCTGGCACGAGGACCACAGGGTGGATAGTAGTGGCGTTAGTTGCTCAGTCATTTCCGACCCTTTGCGACCCCATGGACTGTAGCCCACCAGGCTCCTCTGTCCATGGAATTCTCCAAGCAAGAATACTGGAGTGGGTTACCATTCCCTTTTCCAGGGGATCTTCGAGACCCAGGGATCAAACTGGTGTCTCCTGCATCACAGGCAGATTCTTTACTGTCTGAGCCAGCAGGGAAGCCCAGTTTGAATAACTAGTGCTAATAGTTGGGGGCGGGGGGCGGCTAGTGGTAGAAGGGATGGTTGAGAAGTGGCCTGGGTTCAGTTCAACCCAGAGCCCCGCCAATGACCCAACACACAAACGCACAGCTCACACACCCCGACAAAGTCCAAGGGGGTCCTGGAGTCAACCCCTCCCCCAGTTCCCAGCTACCCCAAGGGTCTCATCACTAAGGGGACTATTTCAGCCCTTCTCTCTTGCACCCCTCCCCTCCCCTTCTCAACAAGTGAGCTCACTTCTCTGCCCAAAGAAAACCCAAGCCTCAAAATAGAAACCCCCTAGATTTCCTGACACCAAACATTCCACCCCCCACCCCCATCCCCTACTCCCACCCCCCCCCGCCCCCCACCCCTCCCGACAGCACTCACAGGCCCCTCCTCTTCCTCCTCCTGAAGATGGAACTTGCCCCCTCCCTCTGCCTGGGCCCAGACCTGCTCCTTGAGGCCCCTCCTGCCCCACCACTGTCTGTCCAGGGGGAGAGGGAGGCACAGCTTTAATCTCTTTATCTATCATCTATCTGTCTGTATTTATTTCTCTCTAGCTCTGTGGCCCCCTTCCCTTCACACCTGATTCATATTTGCTTGTATTCAAGTCTCTCACCTTGTAACTAACAAACCTGAACTCCGCGTCCCCGTCAGTTGTATCCCTCTCTTTCCCCTAACAGCCCAACTTGTTAAACCACTGGTCCACAATGGTTGTGAACCACCCCCCCAGCACACACACACATGCACACACACACACACTCCTGAGCCCAGCACAGTCCCCATGCAGCCCCTATGACACTGCACTTGTCCACTCTGACCTCCACACTGGTTCCTCCAGGAGCTGCCTCTAGCCTGCAGCCACCACTTCCTGTCTGGCCTCTTTCCACTCTCAGCTCTGTCCACAGCCACACAGTGGCCAGAGGGACCTTCAGACCCAAATCTGCCCAGGTTCCTCCCCTCCTCACACCCTGCGTAGCGATTGCCCAGGATAACATCCCAACACGCTGGCATGGCACCACTACCCCCACCATCATTCATTGGAATGGATGGGTGGATGGATGGATGGATGGTGGATGATAGATGAATGGATAAATGAGACGTGAATGAAGGATGGATAGAGGCTGAATGGATGATGGATGGGTGGATAGATGAGCATGTCAAGGACAACACATCCTAACACTCAGAGCTGGTTCAGAACCCCCCAGATTGTGCCAAACTTTCCCTGCCCAACCGACAGATCTTCACCCCAAGAGAAGACAAAATCGCACAGGATGAAGCCCTACAGTTCTGGAGACCTGGCCAGCCCTTTTCACTGCTCTTCACAGCCATGACCCTATGAGGTGGGTCTCTTGGTCTAAGGCCACAGTTAAGGATATGGTGGCTCCAAGCAGCCCAGTGGGTGGCCAAACTGGACGGACAGCCAGCCTGCCTGGCCCAGAGCTGTGAACATGAGCAGGGCGCCCCTGGCAGGGGCTGCTCACATGAAACTTTGCTGAGGATTCTTCCCGGCTGAAAGCCATGGGTCGCGGCACCCAGAATAAGTTCCTGAGGTTTGCACAGTAATGCTAATACTACCAATAATACCACCACATGCTGCTGCCGCAGCTCCGAGCAATAACTCAGTGATGAGGTCCAGGCCAGCCCCCCACCTGCCTCACCGGGTTTCATCCCACCACAGCCCCTCGGGCTGCTACGGTTCCTTCCCACGTGACAGAGGAGGAAACTGAGGCTTGCGAGGTACAGCGAGCTGCCCAAGATGCCCCCATCCCGCCACCGGCAGAGCCAGGCTGGACCCTGGGATCTTGTGGGCCTCCTCCGTGTCTCCCGAGCTCCAGCAGCTTCTCTGACCCTCCCGGGGGTTGCCGCCCAGACTTCTACCTGCAAAATACTGATTTTGATTCAGTCCGACCCTTTGACTTGAAATGGCCTCCCTTTTTCAATTTGCCTCACCACAAGCAATAACATCCATGAAATCAAGGTTTAATGCATTAATTGCTTGTGAGGCTTTTTTCTGATATTCATTAAAATAAATACATGACTGGTAAAATATAGAATATTAATGTTTGCCCATTCACCACCTGTGATCACCTCTCAGACCCCCACTCCCTGGGAGACTCCACGGCTGCTGGTGGAGAAGAGAGGAGGGAGAGGAGTTGGCACTTGAGCAGTGAAGCCGGTCTGGCCGCTCCCAGCCCAGCCCAGCCCAGGACAGCAGCAGTTCTTCCTCCTGGGGAGGACCCACCCTCATCTGCTGCCCCAGGCTGGGCCTTGGCCAAAGGGAAACGCCAGGGCAGCTGGAGGGGGGCCTGCTGACCACCAGCCACGTGAGGGGGGACCCTGGGGGAAGGGACAAAAGGTTGTGATGGCCCCAGTGGGATGCCTATGGGAGTGCTCACCACGTCCACTCCCCGCTAGTCCTGGCCCCTGGAGGAAGCCCCAGGCTTGGGACAGATTTCCTGGCTCTGCACCAAACACAGGAGAGAGGCGGGGAAGGATTGCTGTCCACAGGCCAAGGACTCCTGCCAGGAATGAAAGCAGGAAACTGCAAGGGAAAATTTGATACCAAGAGGAGGGGAAAGCCTTCCCCCACTGTGGTCACACACTCAAGCGGCAGCTGCGCCAACCATGGGGGCAGAGGGGAGGGAGGTGGCAGGCAGAGAGGCCCCAAGTGGGAGTCAAGGCTGCAGGACTGGGAGGGGAGTCTGTTCCAGCCGACACGGTAGAGGGGATGTGATCAAGCCGGACGGGGGTCCAGAGGTGAATCGGTGGAACCAGGATCCCAGTCTAGGAAGGTGTTTCCTCCTGGAAGAAAGAAGACTCTAGGATCAAGTTGGGTAGACAGGCCGAGTTCAAGTCCCAGAGCCTCTACTTGATTCTGGAGGTCCCTTCTGGTCTCTGAGCCTCACTTTACCCAATCTGTACAATGAGGATAATTGTACTTCCCTAAGTGGTTGTAAGAAATAAACAAGGTTAGCACTCTTAGGACAAGGCTTAGCCCATAGTAGGGCTTCCCTGCTGGCTCAGATGGTAAAGAATCTGCCTGCAGTGCAGGAGACCTGGGTTTGATCCCTGAGTTGGGAAGATCCCCTGGAGGAGAGCATGGCGACCCACTCCAGTATTCTTGCCTAGAGACTCCTCATGGATAGAAAGAGTCCAGCACGACTGAGCGACAAAGCATAGCATAGCCCATAGTAAGCATAGATATATGTTAGCTATTCATAGAGTTATACATATAATTACTATTTATAGTTATACTGTAAGTATATTATTGTATGTATGTTTATATATTTATATTATTGACATAATTATTATATTTTTGTCATTGTTGCTCACTCTGTCATGGCCAACTCTTTGCAGCCTTATGTACTGCAGCATGCCAGGTTTCCTTGTCCTTCACTAACTCCTGGAGTTTGCTCAAACTCATGTAAATTGAGTCATATTATTTATACATATATTTATTATTTGCATAATTATATGACGTATTTATTTTAATTTGTGTCTTAATGTGTTATACTTAAGTATGTAGTTATACTATATACATTGTGAAGTGAAGTGAAAGTCGCTCAGTCGTCTCCGACTCTTTGCAACCCCATAGACTATACAGTCCACGGAATCCTCCAGGCCAGAATACTGGAGTTGGTAGCCTTTCCCTTCTCCAGGGGGTCTTCCCAACCCAGGGATCGAACCCAGGTCTCCCACTGAAGAGACCTCCCATTGAAGGCAGATTCTTGACCAGCTGAGCCACAAGTTAATACACCATAAATTGCAGTTTGCAAATTATGTTTTATTATTATCACTAAAAGGCTAGGGGAACCACGGGAGCAGATATGCGCTGTGTGGCCCAGATGCCTTCATTCTTTCCCACATTCACTCAACACACAGGATTCTCAAGAGCAACTTGGAGCAACTCTGCCCCAAGAGGCAGAGCAGTGCTCATTCTGGGCCGTGACTGCACAGTCACAAGCCCTCAGGTGGGAACGTCAGGAAGGACGGAGGGACTGTAGCTGTGACGGTGCCGGGGCGCCAAGGTCAGTTCCCAGGGACGACATGCCTTGTGTGCGCCTGGGGCAGCCCGTGATACCATGGGTGCAATGAAGCTCAGGGCGGTGGAGGACTGGCCATGATCACACAGGTTCTGAGCACAGGCAGGGTGGCCACCCTCTAGACCGTCCCCCTGCAGAGCCCCCTTGCCCCATCACTGAGCCCGGGCAGCCACTCACATTTTACAAGGAGGCAGGAGACACAGAAAGGATCCACTTCAGGCCCTGGGACCTGCGGGGAACGTGGGAGGGCTGTACCCTGACCTGTTAGCAGATTTTCATGAGGGAGGAAAGGACCATTTCTTTTTTTCTTTTTTGCTATGTGGGATCTTAGTCCCCGACCAGGGACTGAACCCATGTCCTCTGCACTGGGAGTGCAGATCTTAACCACGGGACCGCCAGGGAAGTCCCAGGAAAGGACTGTTGTAGATGTGAGGAGATGCGCTTCCTCCTTGAGGCCCATGGGGGAGACCTGTGACTCAGACAGGGGTCCTGGAAGACCTGTGTCTGAGACGGGGCCCCTGGAAGACCTGTGACTGAGACGGGGGTGCTGAACCCAAACCCCGACAAAGATGCAGCTTCTGTGTTGAGCCCCTCGGGCCCCTCGCCCCGCACTGGGCACTCACACCCTGTCTCTTTCAGTCCTCACACCCCCGCCGGGGGGGACTCATTCTCCCCACTTCCTAGGCGGGCAAACTGAGACTCACAGGAACCCAAAGACACGCAGCCTAGGAGGGACAGCACTGGGGCCTGATTGTGAGGCGCCCTGGGGCCCCCAGTCACCTCTGCCCCAGGGTCTCTAATAGCCCCTTCCTGGGCTGCAGTTATTTTTGGCTTGAGAACACATGCCCTGATTTAGGGACAGAAGACTTGACCACTGCCCACCGCAACAACAGAGGGTGGGGGACAGGAAGATGTCTCCTGGGGGGCCTCCTGCTTAGCCCCCCCCCTGCCCCAACATTCAGGACTGAGCTGCCACCCCTAGTTCAGCAAAGCCCCCCGCACAGGCCCTACAAGAAGGAGGTGACTCCAGCCCAGGCCCTTCTCAGGGCTCAGAGGGAGCAATAAGAATGGGAAGATAACACCCACCTCTGAGACTTGGACCCACAGTCTGCCCTCCTGGGATGCCCTGTGTGTGGGAGGGAGGGGCAGTTTAAAGGGATTAAAGTAGGTGCTACTGAGTGTGAAGAGTGACGGAACTGCCCCAGCTCACACTGCTACTGAGTGTGAAGAGTGACGGAACTGCCCCAGCTCACAGGAAGGCGCGCTGAGCCCCATTCCTGGGCTGATGGTGCCATCCTGTGGCCAGCTTCCACCATAGCAGCCCCAGGTCTGCAATTCCAGCCCCAGTACAATCACTTAGCTCCAAGGTCCAAAGAGACCCTTGAGATGTTCTTGCCCAGTGTCAGCGGTCCATTTCACAACTGGGGAAACTAGGTCACCCAAGTAGCAGCAGAGGCTGAGTGGGTACAGTAGGAAATAGTCCAACGGGTCTGAACAACAGCCAGACCGTCCAGCACCTAGAACGCTCAACTACTAAGAATTTTATCTCCAAGGTAATAGGGAGCCTGAGAAGGTTCTTGAGCAAGGGTGTATGTGTGACCGACCAGATGTTCCGTGTAGGACCATCACTCTGATATCCGTGTGCAGAATGGACTGAAGATCAAGACAGGAAAGCCAGTTAAGCTGCTATGGTCCCAACCTGTGGAGGAAGGACTAGAACTTCCTTTCATCCTAGTGAGTCTGAACCCCAAACAGAGAGGCAACCTTGGTTTCCCCATTCACGGAAAAGAATTATTTAAAAAGGGCACAAGAAGTTTGAATTAGAAATTGAGTGTATGTTTCAAATCACCTAATGGCTGATCCAAAAAAGGTAATTCAGCGAGTGATCTAAATATGATTCTGATCCTAAATATGCAGAGGCTGCCGTGCCCCCACCAGAGCCGTCCCCTCCCCAGGCCAACAGGACCTGACAGCGGCTGAGCCCCCTCCCTTTCCTCTCTCCACCCCTCCCCTTCTCCTCTCCTCCCCTCCCCCACCACAAAGCCTCTGGGAGGGGGGAGGTAGCACACTCACAAAGCAGGAGGCTCTGAGCATCTCCTGCCTCCTCCCATATTAACTGCATTTGTATCTGGAACAGATGGGGTGTTGGGACTTCCCCACCCTCTACCACTTTTCACAGCGCATTGGTTCAGGAGAAAATCGTGTAATTAAAAGAGGAGAAATGCAAAACAATCCCCTTAGCGGACTTAGCCATCTTCCCTCCCTTGTAAATCCATTAATGAACTGTAATTACAAAGACAAACCCCTCATTGAAACCTGGTAACCAATTCACTGGGGGGCCAAGAGACTCCTATTGTCAGCCACAACCTGAGGAAAGAAAGAAAGAAAAAAAAAAAACGTAATTAGTTTAGCTCAGTTTATCTATACCAAAATCAAAAAAACAAAAAACAAAAATATCAGTTACAAAGCAACTTGCCGTCTGCCAAAAAACTGCAGCTGCCCTGGGGAGATGCTGGTTTTTCTTCTTTCTGGGACTTGTTTATAACCTTCTGTTAATCAAACTGAAAGCAGAGAGATGGGGGGAATTACACAGAAAAGGGGCGGAATGGCAAGGGGACCTGGAATAGCTGTGGCAGAATTGAGATGAGCAAGCAGCAAGAGTTTGGATTTGAAAGATCCCAGGATGCCGGCCCCTGCTTTCCTTGGAGCCTGAGACGTGGTCCTTTATGAGCTCGCTCCCCACCCCACCCCCATTCCCCCCAGGCAGGGAAGAATGATGTGATCCACCGGAGCTGTTCCAGCACGGGTTCCATGCCTCCCGGCCCACACTAGTTGGGACTATTCATTAGTTCTGCCTGCCCTGCTCCAGGCCCCTGCATCTCACAACCCCTCCTCCTTGAAGAACCACTAAGACGATTCAGTCATGTCTGACTCTTTCCAACCCTACGGACTGTATCCCTCCAGGCTCCTCTGTCCATGGAATTCTCCAGGCAAGAATTCTAAGAGTGGGTTGCCCTTTCCTCTTTCAGGGGGAATCTTCCCCACCCAGGAATCGAACCTGCATCTCTTACATCTCCTGCATTGGCAGGCAAGTTCTTCACCACTAGCACCACCTGAGAAGCTCAGGTTTCTGGACCTAGAGAATCCTTGCAGCCAACTCACCCATCACCAGGGAAAGGCAGAGCCCCAAGCCTGGCCAATCACAGCCTTGCCTCCCCCTGGCCACAATGATGGTTCAAGAGTGAGCGGAGGACCCAGTCAGACCCAAGGGGTCTGAACTGTAGGAATAGCCACATACTTGGAGCTGGCAGAGGGTCAGTGCAGAGCTGATGGGCTGTCTCCAGGAGAGGCCGTGCCAGGGCCTGAGGCCATGGTGGTGGAGACCAGAGTCAAAAGTGGAGAGAATCCGAGGCTTGACAACATTGCTGATCTCTGCACCCGCCCCCCAATCCCACCCCACCCCACCCCACCCCATCCCACCCCCTGTGGCACCTTCAGCCGCCGGAACACACCGACTCCCTTCTGGGGCTTAAGTTGCTTGCTGTGGAGTTTCTGTCACTTGCCACCAGCAGCTCTAACACCCTGTTCTGCCCCCACGGTGCCTGTGGACCAGTCTTCCAGTCTGAACTCACTGCTTCTCCTGCTAGCTGTGTCTTACTTTCCCTCCGGGCATGGAATTTCCTCAGGCAGGAATGCTGGAAACAGGAAGTAGTCCCCCTTCCCCACTCCAGCATAATGGCCATATCCTGGGCACACACCCTTCTCCGTTTGTTGCTTTCATAGAAAACCCTGAGGTTCCAGATCCCCAAGCCACCTCAGCTCATCCTGGATTGGGACCAAAGCCAGGTCTGACCATAACAGCAGCATCAGGCCCACTGGGTCTACCCTCTGAGCTGTGGCATCCCCCAGCCTTCGTTCTGGGGACCCACCCTGGCCCTGGGTTCTGAGGATTCTCCATGGCTGGCGCCTTCTCCAACCCCAGTCTGTTGAGGAGGCCCTTACTCCCTGCCTGGCCCCCACCAGTCCCCACCTTTGGGATCCAACCCTGCCCCCTCTGCCCTCCAAGGTCCAGCCTCAGGCTCCTTCACGACCAGATCCACTTTCTGCCAGACTGTGAGCCTGCTGACTGCCTGGGCTGGGAGCAGGGGGAGGTCACTGGGGTCTGCCAAGCACCTACTGTGTGCCCCAGGCTTGACATCTATTATTACAATCAGCAGAGTTCAGGGATTGTTCTTGAGAAAAGCCTTAGTGTCAGATAAACTGAGGAATCAGCTCTTCCACTGACTCGGACAAGTCCCATCACATAGAACACAGTCATGCTGCCTCCAAGGGTCACTGCATAGATTCATCGAGGTCTCCTGCACCATCTTCAGAAGCAGTTTCTCAACTCTCCCCGCAAGTTAAGTGTTTGAACCAGCCCGGGGCTCACTGCCTCAACCCGAGAAGCAGGTCAACGGCCTGCACCCCCCCCAGCTCGGGGATGCGACATGGATGTCTGGTCCATGCCCATCCCATCTGAGGCCTCTTCACAGCCCACCTTACACTCCATCTGAGGATTTGTAAGAGAAACAGGAGTCATACTGATAATTGGGAAATCTGGTCCCTTCACCCCCTTGCTTAAAACCCTTCCATGGCTTTGCATCCCACCACAGATGGAGCCCTTGCCCAGTCTGGTCCTGGGCTCCGTCCCTGCTCCTGACTGTCCCCCCACCCCCAGGTAGAGCTGCATCCAGACCCTTGGAGGACCACATACCTTTCTGCCTCAGGGCCCTTGCACATGCTGCTCCCTCTTCTTGACATGCTCTTCTCCACCACCCCTTTCACCTTCCTCTTAAACCACCTTCAGATCCATGCTCAAGTCCACGTCTCCCAGGACACTTCCCCACCCTTGCATGACTTGACTGGACCCTCTGTTATGAGCCCCTGTGGCACACGCTTGACCAAAGAAACTTTCACCTATCGAGGTCTGGGGAAGTCATTCTGGCTTATCAAACAAGCATTATACATCTGCTTTAATTATTAAAGAAAAGGATCTGTTGACCAGAAGTAAAGAAAGAAGGTGTTAGTCGCTCAGCCGTGTCAGACTCTTTGTAGCCTGCCAGGTTCCTCTGTCCATAGGAGTCTCTAGGCAAGAATACTAGAGTGGGTTGCCATTTCCTCCTCCAGGGGATCTTCCTGACCCAGGGATCAAACCCACGTCTCCTGTGTCTCCTTGCATCGGCAGGTGGATTCTTTTCCACTGAGCCATCTGGGAAGCCCTTTGGCCTTTGGGGATGCTTAGTAAATGTTGAAGGAAGGAGGGAGCAATCAGACCGGCCACCCCACAGCCTGACTCACGGCTCCCTTCCTCCCCCCAGCCCTGCACGTCTCCCCCACAACATGTCACTTTTCAGCTCCTCTCTCCCGCCCTACACACCTCACTTTCCAGATTTCCCCTGCAGGGCTTTCCCCTGCAGGTCCGCCCTCCTACTCCCCTCAAATCCCCCTCTGCTGCCTCCTCCAGGGATCCCTGCAGGGCTGGCCACACCCATAGCAAGCCCTCTGTCTGCCTAAGTGATGACCACTGGGAGAAGCGTGCTGTTGCCCTGCTTACTGTTGAGGAAGCCGACATCAGAGAAAGTAGGAGTTTGTTCAAGGCAAAGGGGTTGCAGGGGACTCACACCAGGAATCTGTGACTCCAAAGACAACCACCTGCCATCACCTCCCTGTGGGACATTTCCTGGAACCTCGGGCCCAATGCTTGGTCTCTGCCAGGCCAGAGAGGTTCCCCCTGGCTACTTTGCTATCTTCGTTCCTTTGATTTCATCAAGGAAGTGTTGGCAGCTTTTGGTCTTTAAGTGAACACCACCCACTTCTTTGGAGATTTCTCCTCATTTATTTCATGTTTCTAGATCATCTCTCCATCTAACAGATGAAGAAATAAGGCCCACAGAGAGACAGGGTGACTTGTGCATGTTCACATAGGCAGAAATAAGTGTGACTGGAATGTCACCCATGAACATAGGGCCCTCGGTCTATTTTGTTCTCTCTCTAGCACCCAGACAAGGGCCTGGCATTGGTGCGGTACAAGCGTTTGCCAACTGACTGTGTGATGGAGTGGCCACTGTTCCCAGAGGCCCCCAGGCTGGCACCCCTCCCTGCCTGGCCTCCTGAGCCTTGGGGCTCAGACTGTCACTCACAGCAGAGGGAAGGCTGTCCTCTCCTTGGCTTCCTGCTTGGGCCAGGGTATGGGCACCTGCTACCATAACACAAAGGGGCCAAGCTCCCTGCTCAGGAGCAGAACACTTGCAGGGAGCCACGGTGCACCCTCTGGGGTGGCCTCCCAGCGAGTGGCACAGCCTCTGGAGGTCAAGTGGCCACAGCATCTCAAGGGACAGAAATGCCAGATGGGAGCAAGGGAGGTGTTGAGGAGCTGACAGGTGTGGGTGTGTTCCTGAGGCCAGGAAACCACCCCCAGATGGCATCAGTGGTGCCAGCTCCACTCTGGATGCAAAGTGTGGGTGGGCGCCATACTGCATGCCTCCTATTTATTCCTTAGTCACATCCTGCAACCCCACCATGAGGCAAAGCGAGTAATTTTCTTCCATGCTTATAGCCTGGGAGACTCAGGTGAAAGGCTCTGCCAAGTTGGCAGGCCACTGAGGAGCTAGAAGTCAGGATGCTCCAGTCACTTCCCAGAATTGAAAGCTGAGAACCAGAAGACCAAGGCCTCACATGGGTTAGGGGGGAGATACAGGTGAGGAGACAGCCAAGTCAGGGCTTTTGTGTTGCATGAAACAGACCATGCAACCATGTTTATCTTTGCTGAGGTTGACTGGGTGTCTCATATATGACCAGACAGGGAGTGTAGCCAGGCCCAAGGAGGGGGCCAGTGAATGACCCCAGATGGTAGATTAAAGATGGCCATAAATTCCTTGTCACTCTCCCCCCGCATAGAGGAGAGGTGAAGTTTATCTCTCTGCTCTTGAACTTGAGCTAGCCTATAACTACTTTGGCCAACAAAATGTGTTAGAAATCAGACAGGGCCACTTTGGGCCTCAGAAACTTCTGGAAGCCCTGAGCTGCCATGTAAGAAGTCCAGTTTCCCTGCTGAAGAGCCCACATGGAGAAAGTAAGGCCCTGAGACTACGTGGAGAGAGAGACAGAGACAAAGACAGGGACCCAGTCTGACAACTGTTTCCACCGAGGCAGCAGTCATGTGAGTGGGCCTCACTATATGTTCCAGCCTGGTGGGGACTCATCACTGCAGCTGCAGCCCACACCTGGTGGGGCAGAAGAACCACCCAACTGAGCCTGGTCAATCACAGAATCACACAATAACAGGTGGTTGTTTCAAGCCACTAAGGTGGCTTGTTGACTTTGGGGTGGTCTGTTTTACAGCAGCAGGTCACTGAAACAGCCTTAGACTAGAAGACCATCAGCAACCCAGCAAATGCTACTTTTCTCCCTCCTGAGGATGGCAACCACCAATCTCAGCCATTCAGCACACCTGGAAGAAGAGAGACCTCCCAGCTCCGGCAGCAGCTGCCAGGTAACTAGGGTCCACACTTCCAAATTCCCAGAAGAGAGGCAGAAATTGGCCCAACTTGAGTCACGTGATCCCCTTTGTCCAATTACCTGAGCCCAGAAGGCAAGGTTATCCTGTATCCACATGACCCTGCTGCCCCGCCACCATGGACATGCTGGGGGTGGGTTGTGGGGATAATCTCAGAAGGCAGGAAGTGTGGACTGAGCAATTGCCACAGAGGTTAAGATAAGGAGACTTTTCAGACAGCAGAAAAAAATCCTTGTCCAGAGACTGGCACAAAAAACGGGCTGGGTGAAAGCTGTGCAAGGTTGTGTGACTTTTACATTGCTCTTAGGAGGTTGTGCGGTTTTACCAACACACAGGTTAGCTCGTGGGTGTTGCTGGTAGTGTTAGTTCTACCTCCTTGATCTTCCTTCTAAGGAAGATCTTTCAGGATGGTCTGAGCTTCTTATAAAAGCCTTTTACAAGCTCTCAAGTATGAATCTAGTACTTATGCTAAAGGTGCTCCATTAAACAAGAATGGGTTCCAAGTTCCCCCAGGGGAGGTGCAGGATTGAGACTCCTGAGACACCTGTGACAGGGTCGGGGGGCCATGGTGGTCAAAGACCTTCTTGGTACTGTCCCTGAAGTGGAGGCTGCAACCGTCTGTGTTGGGCACGGGGCTGAGGCTGCTGACCAGGAAGCAAGAGAGAGAACTCCTAGTGAGGGTGTGGTGCCAGGCAGAGGGCAGAGGGTCAGCCCAGGCTCATCACCTGCTCCTCACCAACCTCACACACATGCACTCACTCACGCATCCCAGGGTCTCCTGGTACAATCTAAACCTCTCAGCTGGGTAACAGGGCACCCTGTTCAATGGAAGAGACAAGACTGTGTCTTTCCCACAGGTCACCATCTCCCCACAGCCCCACCATCTCCCCACCGCCCCACCATCTTCCCACCGCCCCACCATCTCCCCACCGCCGACACAGCGCACAGGCTCTTTGTGTGTTGCCTGAATGAATGATGGATGGATGAATGAATGCATGCATGGATGATGGTCCTCTCTGATGCCACTGCCCTTCTTCTCTGATGCCTTTTTCTCTTGATGTCTCAAAGTCCCAGATTCAAGAGCCTTGTCTCTCCAATGAGCAAGTCATCTCATCACTCAGACACTCAGATTTCCCATCTGTAAAATGGGGATGACTCAAGTCTGTTCTGGGTAAGGTTGCTGGGAGGATGAACAGAGATCTCATCGATGAATCAGTAACTGAAAAGTCAGGACAGACATGCGCGGGTTTGGAAGCAGTGGCCATCTCCCCTGCTACCACCATTGCTGAGTTCCTGCAAGCAAACTCATCACTTGCCACCCCCACAGTCCTTCCTCCTGCCCCCCAAATGACCACACGGCCACCAGCCTCATTCAGTGCTTACATTAAATCACATTTAATGGTTTTTCAAAAGGGAATAGAGAAGCCAGAAAAGAAATTCACAGCACTCGCAGTCAAGAAAGAGTGAACTGAAAAAAAACAGGAATATATTAAGCTTTTGATTAAAAAAAAAATGCAAACGCAGTTCCTCCCACACTCACCCCGTGTTGCTAGTCATGTTCCTCACTCATGTTCCTAGTCACATGCCTACCCTTGGGCGTATACACACACACACACACACACACACACACTCCCAAACAGGCGCGCTCTCCCAGCACACACACTCAAACGCAAACTCCCCCCAGGCTTGAAGGGTGAAAGAGGAGGAAGCCCAGTCCCGTTCTGGGGCCCCACCCCTCCCGAACCCCCCTCGCTGAACTGGCAAAGCTAGGCTAAACTCGGGCTCCAGGGGACACACGCAGGGCTCCGTGAGCTGTGCTGGGGACAGGCGGCCTTAGATGATTCTGTTCTCCAGGATGGCCAGCCGCTTACTCACAGCTTCCAGTGGACTGGGAGTTAAGGAGAGGTGAGGGCTGCCCGGAGCAGGGCAGGGACAGGGTGGCACCTGCACTCAGGGCCCCGCTTCCAGGACTTTCTCTCATCCCTCCCCATAGCGGGTGCTCTCACCAGTGTCAAAACTTACCCATCCACGGCCCTCGGGATGGCACTTTCCAAAAACAAGCCGGCAGTTACGGTGGGTCTAGGAAGCCCAGCCCTGCCCAGGTGCAGGTTTAGGCCTGCTGGGTACCCACCGAGTCCTGCCTGAGCCCGGGGAGCTGTGCGGGGTGCGGCCCCATCTGAGAGGAGTCTGGTGGGTAGGCAGGTCACCCAGTGCCTGAGAAAGCAGAGTCCGAAGGCCCCATGCCTTCCTGACTGTGTCCAGGACTCTGTGTGTGCCCAGCTTCTAGCTCTTGGTTTCTGCCTTTCCTCTGTCAGTACCAAAGCCAGGGCCAGCCTCCCGGGCCAGGATCCAGCCCGTCTTCAGCAGGAGCCTGCCCGACCCCACCACACAAGGGGCAGGGCTCTCCTCCCCCCAACCCCCCCACCAGGGCCCTCCTGACCTCTCCCCCTCCTCCCAGAGGCTTCTGGGAAAGGATATGCTTCCGGGTCAGGGCCTGCAGCAGCCCCTCCACTTTGGTCTGGAATTTCATGATGGACTCGCAGGCACACGGGTCTTCCTCTGGGGTGGGCAGAAAGTGGGGAAAGGGAAAGGAGATGGTGAGTGACTGCTTGCCGGGGAGACGGGTACTCACTGCTCGGGGCCAGAACTGGACTGCCTTGGGGAGTGTGGGACCTGGGACATGCAAGAAGGCAGAGAGACATGTAGAGGTCTTGAGACAGAGCTCCCAGGAGTGACGGAGGGGGCGATCCCTGAATGTCTTCCTGACCCCTCCAAACCCTGATAAAGAACTCCAAAACAGCCTCCCCAATGCTGGTCACCTACAATGTGCAGAACGCTGTAGTCAGGGGCCCCGAGGTCATCTTGGTGACTCCTCACCCCAGCTCTTTGGGTCTGAAGTCATTAATCCCGTTTTATAAATGAAGAACTCGAGAAGGAAAACAACTTGCCCAGAGCCAGCAGCTAGTTAGTGTCAAAGCAAACATGCAAACCCAGGCCTGTCTGGCTGGGGAATCTACACTCTTTACCACTGGGAACCAGGAGAGGAAGCAGGGTTCAGATCCTGGCTCCTCTGGTTACTCAGTTGCTCCACCCCTCTGGCCTTGGTTTTCCTGTCTCTAAAATGGGGATAACAATATTCCTACCAAGTAGGGTTAAACGATTTCACATTTGGAGAGCACTGAGAACAGTGCCACTTGTGGAAGAGCATTCAGTACATGTTTGCTGGTTGTAAAAAATCAGACAGGAGAAAAGGAGAGTGAAAAAGCTGGCTTAAAACTCGACATTCAAAAAACGAAGATCATGGCATCCATTCCCATCACTTCATGGCACATAGATGGGGAAACAATGGAAACAGTGACAGACTTTATTTTCTTGGGCTCCAAAATCCCTGCAGATGGTGACTGCAGCCATGAAATTAAAAGACACTTGCTCCTTGGAAGAAAAACTATGACCAACCTAGACAGCATATTAAAAAGCAGAGACATTATTTTGCTGACAAAGGTCCATCTAGTCAAAACTATGGTTTTTCCAGTCATGTATACATTCCAGTCATGTATGGATGTGAGAGTTGGACTATAAAGAAAGCTGAGCACCAAAGAAATGATGCTTTTGAACTGTGGTGTTAGAGAAAACTCTTGAGAGTCCCTTGGACTGCAAAGAGATCAAACCAGTCAACCTTAAAGGAAATAAGTACTGAATATTCATTGGAAGGACTGATGCTGAAGCTGAAACTGCAATATTTTGTCCACTTGATGTAAAGAACTGGCTCATTGGAAAAGACCCTGATGCTGGGAAAGATTGAAGGCAGGAGGAGAAGGGGATGACAGAGGATGAGATGGTTGGATGGCATCACGGACTCAATGGACATGAGTTTGAGCAAACTCCAGGAGATGGTGAAGGACAGGGAAGTCTGGCATGCAGTCCATGGGGTCACAGAGTCGGACATGACTGAGTGACTAAACTGAAAAGTCAGATTGGTCAGCCCTCCTCCCAATTCTGCCAACTCATGATGCTATCCCAACTCCTGTTTTCCCCACCCATATCTAGTCCAGGATGGTTACACAAACACACACACACACACACACACACACACACACACACGTATCGTCAGAGCCCCACCTGCTCCTCCCACCAGTGCCCTTTCTGGTCTCACTCACCCACACAGATCCTCTTCTGCAACTTCTTGCCAATCTGGTTGATGGTCTTGAAGTCAGCTGTGTAGAAATAGTGCTCTGCCACGGGCTCCGAGGCGATTTCCCTCAGCTCATCCTCCACGGCATTGCCCACACCCACAGCAAACATTTTAAAGCCTACCAAGAAGAACAAAGTGAGTAATGGTGGCCACTGGGGACAGGCAGCTTTCTTGACAGCCCAGTTGGTAAGGAATCTGCCTGCCATGCAGGGAACCCCGGTTTAATTCCTAGGTCAGGAAGATCCTCTGGAGAAGGGATAGGCTACCCCCACTCCAGTATTCTTGGGCTTCCTTTGTGACTCAGCTGGTAAAGAATCTGCCTGCAATGCAGGAGACCTGGCTTCAATCCCTGGGTTGGGAAGATCCCCTGGAGAAGGGAAAAGCTACCCTCTCCAGCATTCTGGCCTGTATAGTCTATAGGGTTGCAAAGAGACAAACACGACTGAGTGACTTTCACTTCACTTCATTTTCACGTGGGGACAGGCAACCATGGCTAAACCTGGGGAATGCCCAGGCACTCAAAACCAGTCACCTCCTGGTGGCCGATGCTGGCATTGCAGGCACAATGCCTGGGACAAAGACAACAAGGAAATCAACATTTACTGAGATGCTACCATACATCAGACTTGTACTGACTCCTTATACGGAGAACTTTATAATCTCATGTAACCCTTATAATATGCATCTACTGGTTGCTATTATTTTCATTTAATAGGTGATAAAGCTGAGATTCAGGCTTGTCTCAAAGTGGGGTTGCCTGCCAAGAAGATGGTGTGCTCTTGGGAATATTCGACTGGAAAAGTTCCAAGCCTCACTTACCAAAAGACCATCAGAACAAGCCACTTACTCTTCTGGGGCTTCAGTTTTCTCATCAGTATAAGAAAGGGTTGGACAAACCTCATTTATATGGAACCTGGGTTTAGGGCACTCATCAGAACAGACACTAAGCTAAACTGAAAGTGAGCTGTTCCGTGTGTAGCCCTGGCCAGTGGTGGTGTTCAGGGTCCCAGCAGCACCTACCAAGGTCCTTGGCTTTCTTGGCAGCGTCATTAATGTAGTCCTGGCTCCGGCCATCAGTGAAGACAATGCCCACCTTCTGGGCACCAGGCCTAGCCCCGCTGGACACAGTGAAGGAATTGTCGATGAGGTACTTGAGGGCAGCCCCGGTCATGGTGCCCTTCTCCATGTAGGACATGTTCCGCACGGCTGCCTTGATGTCCTTCTTGGTGTGGAAGCGGCCCAGCGGGAACTCCTGGCGTACAGAGCTTGAGTACTGCACCAGCCCCACCTGGGCCAACTTGTCCGACACATCCAGCGTGTCCACAATCTGGTTGATGAACTTCTTCACCAGCTCAAAGTTCTCCGGCCGTACACTCTTGGACCCATCAATGAGGAAGACCAGGTCAGTGGCCGAACTGCCCCCACCACCATTGCAGACTGGAGAAGGGAGGAAGGCAGGGAGGTGAAGCTTAAGGACACGGTCATTCATCCCAGCCACTGGCTGGGTACCCACCACACCCAACAGCTGTTCAGAAGATCATCCCATTTGGGCCTCAAAACTCCCTCTGGGGAGCCTAAGCTCCTGGTCCCCTTTTACAGCACTGAAACTTGAATCTCTAAATGCTGTTAAATCACACAGCTCAGAAGTAGTGGCATCAAGATGTGAGCTCAAGACTATTTAACTCCATCCACCACACTAAACCCAACATCCATGGTGGCAGAAAGAGGGACAGTGGGAACAGAACTGCAAACACCCAGCTCTAGACGGCATCTGTTTCTTTTAAACAGGAGGATGATTGCTTTACAACATCGTGTTAGTTTCTGCTGTACAACAGCCTGAATCAGCTACATGTATACACGAGCCTCTTGAGCCTCCCCCCCACCCACCCGCCATCCCACCCCTCGAGGCATCACAGGGCACTGAGCTGACCTCCCTGTGCTCCACGGCAGCTTCCCCTGCCTGCCCGCTCAGTCACTCGGTCGTGTCCAACTTTTTATGACCCCAGAGACTGTGCAGTCCACCAGGCTCCTCTGTCTGTGTGATTATCCTGGATAGAATACTAAAGGGGGTTGCCATTTCCCCCTCCAGGGCATCTTCCCCACCCAGGGATCCGAGCTGTGTCTCCTGCAGTGCCTGTGTTGGCAGGCAGATTCTTTACCACTGAGCCACCTGGGAAGCCACAGAAGCTTCCCACTAGCTATCTGCTTTACACATGGGAGTGCCTATACGTCAATACTACTCTCTCAGTTCATCCCACGCTCTCCTTCCCTCTCTGTGTCCGCAAGTCCATAGAAGACATCTATTGCAGATTGGTCCAGAAGGAAAGAGCAAGGAGGCTCGGGTGGGCTTCCTGGGGACTGGCCAAGGCCCCATCCCCTCCCAGCCATCCTCCCCAGGCTGCCTGTATCCGGCCCACTGACCATTGCATGTCTTGCCGTCACTGTTCAGGGTGAAGCCCTCGCGGCAGGCACAGGTGTAGGAGCCCGGGGAGCTGATACACACCTGCTCACAGTCATGATCGCCCGTGGCACACAGGTCTGACACCACTGCAGGGATGAGAGGAGACAAGATCACACAGTCACTAGGCCTTGGGTGTCTCAGCCAGGATGACCCCTCATACGCTCAGGGACACTCAAGCCCTCACCCGGGTGGGGTTCCAGACCCTCAACCCAGGCCAGAATCACTGCAGCTGGGCTGACATCCCTGGAGACGGTGACATTGCTGATAATAAATTAAAGCTTCCTGCTGAAATTATATAGGTCACAAGGGCAGGGCCTAAATCCCTTTTGTTCTCTGTTGTATTCCAAATGACTAGAACAAAACATGCAGCAGTAAACACAGCACCCAGAAGACGCTCAACAAATATTTGTGAAATACCAGATTTGTGGTACTGCGCATTATGGCCTAGAATTCTCACAGTTAGATTCAGGCTCTTCCGAGACCTGTTTTACACGTGGAGAAGAATCCTTGCACTGCCCGCCTCCCCCCCACAAAAGGTTCTGAACTTTCTCCACCCCAATGCCCAGGCCCCCTCAGACCTTCCCACCTCGCAGAAGACTCTGGCACCCCAACGACCACCCCCGCACCACCACCACACACACACATACACACCCCGCAGCCAAATAGCACAGGCTTTTTTAGGCCTGTGTTCCCTGCCAGAACTCTATCTCCAAAAAAAAAGGAAAAAAAGCTCTTTTGAGCATCACCTCCTCCCCAAGTCCCTCAACCTCTGACTGGGTGGGGATCAGCCCAGATAAGGCCCTGGCCCCGCCCCCAATGTGGTCTCAATCTCAGTCCCCGCCCCGTATAGGCCACCGCCTTCCCAGGCTCCGCCCCAAGTGTCCACTCTCAGCCCCGCCCCTGCCCTGGCCCCGCCCAGGCACACAACCGCCTCTCCGGTCCCCCAGCACCACCCCCAGCCTGGCCCATCGCCTGCCCCCCACCGCCCGCGCACAGCAGAAGGCCTCCTGGAACTTCTTGGACAGCTTCTCGATGACGCTGTAGCTCTCCACGTAGTCGACGTGCTCGTCCTGCGGCTCGCTGGCGATCTGCTGCAGCGTGGCCTTGTCCACGCGGCCCACGCCGATGGCGAACAGCTCGATGCCGCTGGCCCGGGCCCGCGCAGACACATCCCGCACGCTGTCCTGGGGCCTCCCGTCCGTCACCACGATGACCACCTGCGACGCAGACGAGGGACGTGCGAGGACCTGGCCTCCCTCCCCACGCTGGGTGGACCACTTGGTCCTCCAATAGCACCCCCCCCAACACCCCAGGACGGTTGACATAAGAGGAGATTGACCCGGAGGGGCGGAGTGGCGAGTACGGATCACACAGCTGCCACCACCACCAATTTCAGGCCTGGGAAAAAGAACTTGGATAGTGGAAGAGGAGAAAGGTTTCCTCTAAGTGAGAGGCCTGGCTAAGGTCCTCTTCCATCTGACTAGGGCTTCTGGGTGTCTCCTCCTCCATCAGACAGCTTTGTGACCTATGAGGGCAGAGCCACCTCTCCTCCGTCAGCCTGGGGGGCAGAGCCAAACCTCTGTACTCAACACCATGCAGTTCTACCTTTTGGCCACCAGAGAGAGGCAGAAGCTATAGAATGGCAGTTTTTCCTCTCTTCTGCCCGTCTGCGCTTGAATACCCTGGGAGAGAGGCGGTACCCATATAGATGCCCACGGAATGAAGGAAGATGCTGTCTTTTCTCCCTCCATTCCCCAAGACACTAACTTCCCTAGGAGGAAAACACTTCCCCTCCCACAAGTCCCCTGTGTGCTGTATCTGGGAAAGGGCCACAAGAAGGGACCCTGGTGCTAAGGCTAGCCCTTACCCACTCCCTGCCCAGCCTGCCCTAAGTCGGGTCCTCCTCACTGCTCCGTAGGAGCCTGGGACTCAGCGTCCCGCCCCTTTGGCTGCTTTTCTGCTTCTGACTTGAGTCTGCTTCTGATTCCTGAGTCTCCTCCCCTGGCCCAGGTGCCAGACCCCCTAGTCTTGGTGACCTGATGGGCCTGGGTTAGAAATACAGCTCACCTTCCTGAGCCCATGTTTCTTTATCTGGATAAAGGGGGTGTGGTGAGACCCCCTGAGATGATTCTTGATAAGAAGTCAGAGGGGGCAGCACTATTTTTAGTATCCTTACCCTGGGCCCCCTGGGGAGCAGCCTTGTACAATCTCCTCCCCTCCAGAGGCCGAGGCTCCTGCCTCTGAAAACCTAGCTGTATCTCTTCATTGCCGCAGGCTGCCACGCTCCTGTGAGCCCCTACCTTGCTGATGTCGGGGGACCTGGGGCGACCGCCTTCTGCATCGCTTAAGGCCTTGGTGATGGCGAAGTGGATGGCCAGACCCGTCATGGTGCCTGTGGACAGCGGCTGGATGCGGCGCACGGCCTGCAGCAGCTCGGCCTTGGAGCTGTGGGCCCGCAGCGGGAACTCCTGCTTCACGGAGCTGGCGTAGTTGACCAGGCCCACGCGGGTGGCATTGGGCCCCACGTCCAGCGACTCGATGACCTGGGACAGGAACACCTTCACCTTCTCAAACTCCACGGGCCGCACGCTGCGTGAGCTGTCGACAACGAACACCAGGTCGGTGGGCCGGGTCCGGCAGAGGTGCCCTGGCAGGGGGCA
The DNA here is from genome assembly GCF_963930625.1 of Muntiacus reevesi. Taxonomy (NCBI): domain Eukaryota; kingdom Metazoa; phylum Chordata; class Mammalia; order Artiodactyla; family Cervidae; genus Muntiacus; species Muntiacus reevesi. The sequence goes on from NC_089251.1 coordinate 114,802,051, forward strand.
AAGGTCAGGAGGATGGAGCAAAGTTACTCAAGACAAAGGAACAGAGCACCAGGGCCTCCTTAGTCCAGACCTGAGGCCTCAGGCAGAGTAGACCAGACATGAATCAGCCTGGCTGGGTCCTACTGTCAGCATGGGGACACTCAAGCCAGCAACGTGCCAGAGGCCCCCAGCTCAGCCCATAGGAAAGACAGAGGTTCAAATGGCACCTTCACCTCTCTGAGCCTCAGTTTCCTATCTGTACAATGGGCAGGCGATCCCTTCCTTACAGAATTCTTTGAAGACAAGCAAAAATATGTGTAAGGTGCCAGCTCAGGGCTGGGCATGCCAGATTCTCAGAGGCAGCAAAGGAGAAGATAGCCTTCACATCTCAGCTTTCAGCCCAGAGTGTAAGCAAGGGATTCTCTTTGCCCTGCCTGGGCAGGAGGGAACTGAGAGTCGGCCCTTCGGCGGGCACAGCCTTGAAAGCTAATGCAGCACCCATCAACGTGGGCTCTTTCATCTGAGCATCAAAGAGAATCAGCAAAGTGCACCCAGTTTGCCTCAATCCCACAGAGCCTGCTGGCTGGTATCTAAGAACAGGAAAAACAGCAGGAGTTCCGCGTAGCCACCATGACAGTCTGACCAAGTGGGCCCCCGAGACACACCCCAAAGGAACGATGTCTTTCCAGATGGCCTGGGAGGCAGCACCACGTACTGAGAGGGACACAGAGCCCAAGTGAGGTAGAGGGATTCCGAATCCCAGCTCGGCCATTCTGTGGCCTTGGGCAGATCATTGCGGCTTTTAAACTTCACTTTTCTCATCTGCCTGGAGGGGAGGATAGGCTTAATGCTTGATGTTATCACTGGCCCGGCCCTGCAGCCAGTACAGAAGTCTGCACTCTGTCCCACACTAAATCTGGGCTGCTCCCAAGCAGGGGTGCAGGAAGAGTCAAGAAAGACAAGGTGTGTGGACAGTCCTATCTCCCAGCCACGGTGACCCAGGCCCAGACATCAGAGGTCCTCAAGGGACCTCAGAGATCACCTTGCAGCTTGGCTTCCTGGTCTCCACTAGCTGAGGCTACAAATGGGTAAACTGAGGCCCAGAAATGGAGAGGGCATTGGCCACACCGTGGGACAGTGGATCAGGAGCCACAAGGCTCTGAGGCTTTCTTGCTCACTGTGTGGTCTTAGACAGGTTCTCCCCTCTCTGGCCTCAGTTTCCCCATCTGCACAGGAGGAGCTTGGCATCCTAGGACTCTATCCCCACAGCTGAAACTCAGGTGGTACAGCTCAGAAATATGCTGAAAGGGCTATATATATATGCTGAAAGCCCAGCCCAGAATATGCTGGAAGGGCTAGTGGAAGGGGGAATGTCATCTTGCCCACCACCTTGCCCCACCCCCCACCCCCAGATCTGCAGTCGTCAGAGAGTCTTGAGCTCAGCCCTGGGCCTGATTGTAGCCCTAGGTGTCAGCAGGCTGCACCCTTGGTGACCCAGAAGACCAAGGTCCCTGCAGGATGCATGGTCCCTGAGGACAGACTGGGAGCTGCGAAGCCCAGAGACAGGTTCAGAGAAGCCGTCTCGTGCCCCCTCAGCACAGAACAGACAGGGTCACCCCACCCTGGCCCTTGTGCTTGTCACCATCTCTGTCTGCTCCTGGGTCAGCTCTGTGGGACACCTGTGCCTCCCCCACCCACCTGCATCCTGGATCCTGTTTAGCCTCTGTCTGTCTCAGTGCCCGGTATCCCCCACCTCACATGGGACCCCCTCACCTCTGGGCAGGGGAGCGAGGCCAGGGGCGCATGGGGCCTGGAACAGCAGCAGCAGCAGGCCGCAGAGCACGAGGCGGGGGCCGCTGAGCGCACTCATGGTTCTGGCACGCAGGCAGTAGCAGCAAAGTCGTGAGGGCCAGTGGGGGCCAGGCCTTATCAACCTCTCTGCCTGCTGGTTCAGCCTCCCAGTCAGGCGGGCCCCCCACTAACATGGGGTCAGCCCCCTTGGAGGGCGGACCCAGGCTGAATGGAGGTGTGTGTGCCAGGGAGGGAGGGAGGGAGGGATTCGCCCCGCCTGGGCTCCAGAGGCCCCTCCGACCACAAGGGCTCCTTTGCCTGCAGAAGCTGCAGCCGGAATCCAGGAAACATCAGGTGGGTGGAGGGTGGCTCCTCCAGGGCCCGGAGCCTGCGCTGGCCCGAAGCCGTCAGACTGAGCCCAGGCAAACCTGAGTCCAGCAGCCTCGCACCCCAGCCCTGCCTAGCGCCCTCATCCCACACCAATACTCTTCTCCCACCTACAACTCCAGCCCCAGTTTCCCATCTCCAGCCTTGGCTGTCCTGTCCGTTGCCTCTCCACACACACCCTGCCCTCCAGCCACGCCTGGATCTGAGTGCTCCTCAAGCCTTTGCCCACGCAGGACCATCTGCCCATGATGTCCCTCCTCCTGATCACTCTCTGCCTAACAATCTTTCAGAGTCATATCGGAGTGAACATGCACATAAGCCCCTTGTAGGAGTGGGGCAGGCTTCTGTGGTGGCTCAGACAGTAAAGAATCCATTTACAATGCAGGAGACCTGGGTTCGATCCATGGGTTGGGTAGATGCCCTAGGAAGGGCAGGGCAGCCCACTCCAGTCTTCTTGCCTGAAGAATCCCCATGGACAGAGGAGCCTGGTGGGCTACAGTTCACGGGGTCGCAAAGAGTCAGAGATGACTGAGCACAGCACGCTAGGAGCAGAGCAGTAGGAAGATGGCTGAGAGCAAGACGCAGGAGCCAGATGATCCAGGTGTGCTCTCTACTTGCCTTGTGACTGTGGGCAGGTTGCTTCACCTCTCTGTGTCTCCTCTGAAAGGTGGGCATGCTAACAGTGCCCACCTCCCAGGGCAAGCAGTCTTCTATGAACCATCTCATCGAATTCTCTGGACAACGCTTGGAGGCAACCAATCCTATTACCCCCACTTCCCAGATGAGGAACTGAAAACCAGAGTTTTGAAGTATCTTGTCTTAAGTGCAGGTGAGTGTCAGTGCCAGAAAAGGACCGCAGGCCAGAGCTCTCAGGCACCCTGCTTGCATGGGGGAAGCTTGGTGGAGGGACCTTCTCCCTGCCCATCTCTCACCCCGCTTTCCTGGGTTAGGACCCTTTCCCTGTGCTCCTTGTCCATCTCACCCATGTGTGAATAAGTGTCTGGTTGATTAATCTGTGCATCCGGGCCCAGTCCAGGGTCTGCACAGATGAGGCAAAACTAAAGGCTTATAAATGAAGAAATATAACCAGGAAGGGTCCCCATCACTGCATCTAGGTCCAGTTCAGTTCAGTCGTTCAGTCATGCCTGACTATTTGGGACCCCATAGTCTGCAGCATGCCAGGCCTCCCTGCCCATCACCAACTCCCAGAGCTTGCTCAAACTCATGTCCATTGAGCCTGTGATGCCATCCAACCATCTCATCCTCTGTCATCTCCTTCTCCTCCTGCCTTCAATCTTTCCCAGCATCAGGGTCTTTTCTAAGGACTCAGTTCTTCACATCAGGTGGACAAAGTATTGGAGTTTCAGCTTCAGCATCAGTCCTTTCAATGAATATTCAGGACTGATTTCTTTTAGGATTTACTGGTTTGATCTCCTTGCAGTCCAAGGGACTCTCAAGAGCCTTCTTCAACACCACAGTTCAAAAGCATCAGTTCTTTGGCGCTCAGCTTTCTTTATGGTCCAACTCTCACATCCATACATGACTACTGTCTATAAAGTAATATCTCTGCTTTTTAATATGCTGTCTAGGTTTGTCATAGCTTTTCTTTCAAGGAGCAAACGTCTTTCAATTTCATGGCTGCAGTAACCATCTGCAGTGATTTTGGAGCCCAAGAAAGTAAAGTCTGTCACTGTTTCCATTATTTCCCCTTCCATTTGCCATGAAGTGATGGGACCGGATGCCTGATCTTAGTTTTTTGAATGTTGAGTTTTAAGCCAGTTTTTTCGTTCTCCTCTTTGACTTTCATCAAGAGGCTCTTTAGTTCCTCTTCGCTTTCTGCCATAAGGGTGGTGTCATCTGCAGATCTAGTAGTTGATGAGATAGAGAGAGCATGGGCTTGACCATCTGAGAGACCCAGATTCAAATTCTCTTCTGCTGTTCACCAACTGTGTAACTTGGGACTGGTGACTTGGCCTCTCTGAGCCTCAGCTTATTGCTATGCAAGATGACAAGGGGATGGTGGCTCTTGGCTTGCCTGCCTCACTGGAACCATGTGAGGAGTCAGTGAGAGGATGAAAGTGGAGATTATAGGGCTGAAGGATTATCATCTTTGGGGAGGTATAACTACCAATACCTACGACCTGTGATTTCACTGTGTAAAAATTACACCTCCATAAAAGGAAATGTAGGGATATTTTTTAAAAAGTGATTGCCAGGCACAGCTGACCCAAGCAGCATTGTCATAACCTTCAGAAATCATGAAGGTAACAGTCCCCTGTGCATGTGACGTGGCACAATCACTCACTATGTCACTCTATGTCTTTTGTCCCCCAGCAAACCTGTGAGGTCAGCAGGCCCAGCTCTGTTAGCCCATTTGTCAGATGAGGAAACAGGCGCAGAGAGGTTCTTGACTTGCGTGAAGCCACCCAGCCTGTTTAGAGCCAACCTTAGAAATCAGGTCTCATTCCCCTTTGCCCCTATTTTAGGGAACAAGGAACTTAAATCCTTCTGACTTTTCATTTTAGTTTCACTTTTGCACAATTCACCACCTCCTCCAATCAGCTGAAGCTGACTTCTTGTCTCTGCAACTTGTAAGTCTGCTACTCTCCTCCCGAGATGCCACAGGGCATGATCACTGTGGCCCATATCACTTCCCAAAATTGTGTTATGAATATAGGACCTGCTCCCCCACCGCCACCCCCACCCTGCTCCAGAGGATGTCAGCTCCCTGCCTGCGGGGGTCTTATCTGTCTCATCACCAGTGAACTCCCCAGGCCTATCACAGATCTCTGGTGAGCAAATGAAGAAAGGAATTAAAAGAAGGAACTGGTGAAGAACTGGGTCCATTTCCATGTTAACCAGCAAAGGTCAGACAAGGGTGGGCGATGGTGACCGATGGCGAGTGTCCCCCACCACTCCCCTCCTGAAGGTGGACGAGCAGAACGTGAGCTGGAGTCTCCTCGCCCACCACCGCCCCTCTCCCGACGGACAGGGTACAAAGCCCTCTTGGCCGGGGCCACGGCTGGGCCCGTGAAACAGCTCTTTCAGCTCCATCTCTGAATGGCAGGTCTATGGGCTCCTGGGAGGAACACAAGCGCCTTCTCTGTGTCACTTTGCTCATTAGCGAAGCCACAGAAATATGCTACAGGTAGGTTTTCAGGAACAGAGATGGGTTTCCCCCAAAGGGGCAGCTTTAACATTCCATAGCGGGAGCTTGGGGAGGGGGAGGAGACCTGGATGTTAAATATATACATTGAGGAAAGAAACTAAATATTTGTGTTTTTAAAATGTGAAACATTTTACGCCAGGAATCAGAATGGGGCACAGCTTGTCTGGTCTTGGCCAAGGAGAAACAGTGCGTTGAGGCGCCTTCACCGAGGCTGCTCCTGGAGTCAGACAGGCAGCCCGTGAAGGGCTCCCCCGTTCCCTCCTCCTTGTTTTCACACTCCTCGGGTTTCCAGAGACTTAAAGGCTTTAGTGTTTTATCCAAGAGAGAGTGTTCGTGATCCACTGAGAGGCCTCTGGGCAGAGTGTGGGTCAGGGGAAGGCCCGCAGGACTCCCCATCCTGTGCCCCACGCTCAGTTCTTTTCCTGAAGAGCAAACCTGGGATCTCTAGATGCAGCGCAGTCCGCGGGTGCCTGGCCCCTTCCTCCTTCCAAACCATCGTCACCATTTCCTGGATCCACATTTGTTGTGGTTGTTCAGTCACCCAGTCATGTCCAGCTCTTTGCGACCTCACGGACTGCAGCACGCCAGGCTTCCTTTTCTATCACCACCTCCCGGAGCTTGCTCAAATTCATGTCCATTGAATTGGTGATGCCATCCAACCATCTCATCCTCCGTCGTCCCCTTCTCCTCCTGTCTTCAATCTTTCCCAGCATCAGGATCTTTCCCAGTGAGATGGCTCTTCGTATCAGGTGGCCAAAGTATTGGAGTTTCAGCTTCAGCATCAGTCCTTCCAATGAATACTCAGGCTTGATTTCCTTTAGGATTGACTGGTTTGATCTCCTTGATGTCCAAGAGACTCTCAAGAGTCTTCACCAATACCATAGCTCGAAAGCATCAATTCTTTGGCACATGTATCTTTACTATTTTTTTAAATGAATCGTTCTAGCTTTAAAGCAACTCACTTTTGGGCAAAAATTTCTCCTCCTAATTTGAAATGATAGCCATGAAATCATTGGTTTGATGTACAGATTACATGTTTATTCCAATATGCCTTCAAATAAACTCAAAATGAATTAAACTTAACTTTTTCATCTACATGTCACGGAAAATTACCTTGATTTCTGTCCCTGGTGCTCATGCCAGATATTAAGGAATCCTATAAAGTGAAAAAACTCTTGGAATCAGACAGAGCTGGGCTTGAGGCTCTGTTCTGTTACCTATCAGCTGTCTTGACATCTGATGAATCCCCCCCAATTTTCTGCCCTTCATCTATAAAGTTGGGCTCTCAATGCCAGTGTCAGAGGACAGTGGAGAAGGAAAGGTATTGAAGGCCGCACCTGTGCTTATGGTCCTCAGAGTGCCTTCTTGTATTAGTCAGCGTAGAACAGGCTAAGTGACAGTAACAAGCAAGCACTCAGATCACAATCAGTTCAGTTCAGTCCAGTCGCTCAGTCCGTGTCAGACTCTTTGCGACCCCATGGGCTGCAGCACGTCAGGCCTCCTTGTCCATCACCAACTCCCAGAGCTTGCTCAAACTCATGTCCATTGAGTCGGTGATGCCATCCATCCATCACATCCTCTGTCAACCCCTTCTCCTCCCGCCTTCAATCTTTCCCAGCATCAGGGTCTTTTCAAATGAGTTGGTTCTTCGCATCAGGTGGCCAAAGTATTGGAGTTTCAGCTTCACTCCTTCCAATGAATATTCAGGATTAATTTCCTTTAGGATGGACTGGTTGGATCTCCTTGCTGTCCAAGATGGGCCCTCTGCAAAGCTGCCACCAGCTTGCTAACCCATCATGTCCAAGCCTTTTGTCTCCAGCCACATGGACAAGAGAGAGAAAAGGAGCAGACATCACCGGATTCTGCCTGGAGATGGAGTGACTCCAGGGGTGAGAAGTGAGTATCTAGTGAGCAGGACACTCTCTGTCACTCTCCTCAAGGCAAAATAACTTGTGATCGTCTTGTATCACCTCTAGATGAATATTCAGACCTAGCTGGGCATTTAAGGTCCTTCAAAATCTGTTTCTTGCCTTCTTTTCCATACAGTTGCCAATCTCTCTCCCTGCCCCCTGCCTTCCCCATCTCTTCTCTGCCACAGAACGAGTCACTCCCTCCTCTATCTTCTCTCACCACACTTTTTTTTAAATATTTCCTTTTATTTATTTGACTTCCCCTGGTCTCAGTTGTGGAATTTTTCACTTGCAGCACAGAAACTTTTAGTTGGCAGCATTTGGGATCTAGTTCCCCTACCAGGGATCGAACCCAGGCCCACTGCATGGGGAGCTCCGAGTCCCAGCCCCTGGACCACCAGGGAAGTTCCCTCACTGCACATTTTTATTAGCTTCTATCCCTGTTCTGCCTCCCTCCTGCTCTCACTGTACTCCCTGGGACCACCTCCCCAAAAAACAACCTGTACCCAAGTCTATGGCTCAGGTTCTGCATTGTGGGGGGGAAGGAACTTCAGCAAAGTGAAGGCAGAGCTTTGGGCCCCGCCTGGGGGTGGGGAAGAACAGAATCCTCGCGCGGTGGGGCAAGTGAAGGCCAGAGATGGACTTGCCCCTACAGGACCTCAAGGGCAGCTGGGATCTGTGGAGTGCTAAACGCAATTCTCATTCAGATGCCCTTGCTAGTCACTCTCTGTTTTGTATTTCCTTCAGCTGCTCCCAAGCTATCCAGACAGTTTGGATAAGATAGTTCAGAAGACGATACAGATTCCCAGGCTCCATCCCAGACCCAGGGAACCTGTATTTCTAAGCTCTCCAGGTGGTTCTGCTGTAACTAAAGTACCGATCTCACCCAACCTCCAATAAGAAACATAAATTCGCTCTCTGTCCCTGGGAAGCTGATGTCCAGCCTATGGCATTTAGCCTCTTAGACAGGGAGCTTAGACATCCCCCAAAGTATTGTCCATCCAGCTAAGAGAGCGAGTAAGCCAGTCTCCCCTGTGTACCATGTTCAACAACCTGAAGATCATGGTCACACCCCTACTGAGTCAATCCTTCTCTAATGAAAACTTGACTTCCTACAACCATCCTTTACAACACATGGATTTCAGCACATGGTGCCAGCTCCTGTGGCATTTTAATTTGGCTCTTTCCTGCTTAAGAGGTCTGAGCTCTGAATTTAATATAATGCTTTAGCTAGCAGAATGGAATATATTTTCTTCCTCATTTTCTGAGGTATCTAACCTCTCTCTGGTCTGCCTGAAATCCCTGCTGTTTCCCCTCAAAGCAGAGCATCTGGAGACCTGAGAAGAGCATTTGAGGATGTGCAAACAGTGGTTGGCTCACCTGTTCCACCCTTCAGTCTCAAAACTCTGAATATACCCTGACCACGACTTCAGACGTGCAAGATCGTTGGTGCGGCTGCCACTTAGACATTGAAGAGGAAAAATAAAACTTCCTCCAAACTGGGAAGGAGTGCTACATTCTTTTCCCTTTGCTGTGTAACAAAATTACCACAAAATTAGCAGCTTGAGCATAGCAAACAAAGTTCCTTACAGTTCCTAAAGGTCAGAAGTCTGGGATCCCAGTCCCTCACAAGGCTGAAATCCAGCTGAAGTCAAGACTAGGCCTTGTTCTTCTTTTCTGGATCTCAGGATCCTCTTTCAAGCTCACACGGTGGCTGGCAGGATTCAGTTCCTTGCGGTTGTCAGACTGAACCTCCCCCCCCCGCTCCCCTCCCCCGGCCTCTTTCGGGCCGCTATCCAGGAGACACTCAGCTTGCAGGGGCCACCTGCCATTCCTTGTCATGTGGACTCCCCCAAGGCCTCTCACACTTCACATCTCTCCCATGCTGAACCCCCTCTTCCTGCAGAGCCCAGTCCCTTTTAAGGGATCTACTGATCAGGTCTGGCTCATCCAGAGTAATCTCCCTTTCCTAAAGTCAACTTGCCAGATAACATAACCCAAAGCCAGGAGTGACTGTCTGATCAGAATCCCAGAATCCACCCACACTCGAGGGGAGAGAACTAGACAAGGTCGTAGGTCGTTGGAGGCTTCTTAGAATTCTACTCAACTTAGGTGGTATATGTGGGCATAGATCAGGGGGAGAGCGAACTTCCCTGGTGGTCCAATGTTTAAGAATCCACCTGCCAATGAAAGGGACACAGGTCCAATCCCTGGTCTGGGATGATCCCACATGTGGCAGGGCAACTAAGCCCGCAAGCCACAACTACTGAACCCACACGCCGCAACTACTGAAACCTGTGTGCCTAGGGCCCATGATCCACAACAGAAGCCACAGCAATGAGAGGCCTGTGCACCCTAACTAGAGAGTAGCCCCTGCTTGCCACAGCTAGAGAAAAGCCCATGCACAGCAATGAAGACCCAATTCAGTTCCGTTCAGTTCAGTCACTCATTCGTGTCAGACTCTGAGATCCCATGGACTGCAGCACGCCAGGCCTCCCTGTCCATCACCAACTCCTGGAGTCCACCCAGACCCATGTCCATTGAGTTGGTGATGCCATCCAACCATCTCATCCTCTGTTGTTCCCTTCTCCTTTCGTCTTCAATCTTTCCCAGCATCAGGGTCTTTTCAAATGAGTCAGTTCTTCGCATCAGTGGCCAAAGTATTGGAGTTTCAGCTTCAGCATCAGTCCTTCCAATGAACACCCAGGACTGATTTCCTTTAGGATGTACTGGTTGGATCTCCTTGCAGTCCAACGAACTCTCAGGAGTCTCCTCCAACACCACAGTTCAAAAGCATCAATTCTTCAGCGCTCAGCTTTCTTTATAGTCCAACTCTCACATCCATACATGACCACTGGAAAAACCATAGCCTTGACTAGATGGACCTTTGTTGGCACAGTAATGTCTCTGCTTTTTAATATGCTGTCTGGGTTGGTCATAACTTTTCTTCCAAGGAGTAAGCGTCTTTTAATTTCATGGCTGCAGTTACCATCTGCAGTGATTTTGGAGCCCAAAAAATAAAGTCTGCCACTGTTTCCACTCTTTCTCCATCTATTTGCCATGAAGTGATGGGACCGGATGCCAAGATCTTTGTTTTCTAAATGTTGAGCTTTAAGCCAACTTTTTCACTCTCCTCTTTCACTTTCATCAAGAGGCTCTTGAGTTCTTCACTTTCTGCCATAAGGGTGGTGTCATCTGCATATCTGAGGTTATTGATGTTTCTCCCGGCAATCTTGATTCCAGCTTGTGCTTCATCCAGCCCAGAGTTTCTCACGATGTACTCTGCATATAAGTTAAATAAGCAGGGTGTCAGTATACAGCCTTGATGTACTCCTTGTCCTATTTGGAACCAATCTGTTGTTCCATGTCCAATTCTAACTGTCACTTCCTGACCTGCATACAGATTTCTATAGAGGCAGGTCAGGTGGTCTGGTATTCCCATCTCTTTCAGAACTTTCCACAGTTTATTGTGATCCACACAGTCAAAGGCTTTGGCATAGTCAATAAAACAGAAATAGATGTTTTTCTGGAACTCTCTTGCTTTTTCGATGATCCAGCAAATATTGGCAATTTGATTTCTGGTTCCTCTGCCTCTTCAAAACCAGCTTGAACATCTGGAAGTTCACGATTCACATATTGTTGAAGCCTGGCTTGGAGAATTTTGAGCATTACTTTGCTAGTGTGTGAGATGAGTGCAATTGTGCGGTAGTTTGAGAGAAGGGAATGGCAAAGCACTTCAGTATTCCTGCCTTGACAACCCCATGGACAGTATGGAGACCCAGCTTACCTAAAAATATTTTTAACTGATTAATTAATTTTCAAAAAAGAACAAAGAAGGAGCAGGGGATTGACAAGGAAATATGATGTTTTTATAATACAAATGAATCTATAAAACAGAAAGAGACTCAGACATAGAAAATAAGCTTATGGTTACCAAAGGGTGGGGAAGGGATTTGGAGTATGGGATTAAAAAATACACACTAGTATATAATGTAGATAAGTAACAAAGATTTGCTGTATAATAATATTCAATACTTTGTAATCTGAAAAAATTAAATGTATAGATCACTTTGCTGTCTACTTGAAGCTAACACAATATTGTAAATCAACTATACTTCAAGAAAATCTGATTCAAAAGCAACAGAGGAAGTGAAGACACATTTTTTCAAAGGAGACATCCAAGTGGCCAGCAGATACATAAGAGAGGCTCAACATCACTATCAGAGAAATGCAAATCAAACTATAGGGTATCTCCTCACACCTGTTAAAATGATCATCATTAAAAACACAAGGTAAGTCAAACATCTGTGAGAATGTGGAAAAAAGAGGGATCTTTGTTCCCTGTTGGTGGAAGTGTACATTGTTTCAGCCACTATGTAAAGCAAGATGACATTTCCTCAGAAAATTAAAAATTGATTTCGACCCTTATATTCCAGGAATGCCACATTTAGGCCTATATTTAATAAAAATATAAAAGTGAAAGTCGTTCGGTCATGTCCGACTTTTTGCAAATCCATGGACTACACAGTCCATGGAATTTTCCAGGCCAGAATACCGGAGTGGGTAGCCTTTCCCTTCTCCAGAGGATCTTCCCAACCCAGGGATCAAACCCAGGTCTCCCAAATTGCAGGCCAATTCTTAACCAGCTAAACCACAAGGGAAGCTCAAAAAATATAAAGACCAGATCTTGAAAGAAAAAATTATAGCACTTTTCAGTTCAGGCAAAGTTGCTTCAGGGTCAGTATGGGGAGGTGAAAATGAAAGTTGAAAAGTCGCTCAGTCTTGTCCAACTCTTTGTGACCCCATGGACTATACAGTCCATGGAATTCTCTAGGGTAGAATACTGGAGTGGGTAGCCTTTTCCTTCTCCAGGGAATCTTCCCAACCCAGAGATCGAACCCAGGTCTCCCTCATTGCAGGCAGATTCTTTGCCAGCTGAGCCACAGGGAAGGATTAGGTGTTAATTATAGCAAATCTGCACATAGTGCTTCACGCGCTTCCCTCTGAAGTGCCTGCAGTGATGAAGTGTTGGGGAAGCAACCTGTGGAATCTGATCACCTGAGAGCAAGGTCTGGCCCTGTTCTTACAGAGTGACCATGGGCAACAGAGGAATGTTACAGTGTCTAGGTTGTTCCACCTACAACCTTTGTGCATGTGTGCATTCTAGTAGCTTCTCTGCAACCCTATGGACCATAGCACATCAGGCTCCTCTGTCCATGAGATTCTTCAGGCAAGAATACTGGAGGGGGTTGCCATGCCCTCCTCCTCTAGATGATCTTCCTGACCTGTCTCCTGCATCTTCTGAATTACAGTTGGATTCTTTACCCATAAGCCACCTGGGAAGCCCACAGCCTCTGTAAGGATGCCCAATGCCAGGAACGTCTGAACCTTTCCTTCCCATCCTCCACTTAAGACACCTGACATCACTTCTCAGGACAGAGGAGCCGGGAAAGTACACGGTAACATCCTTGTCCCTCCACGGCCCCACCTGAAGCCCCTGAGAACACCTTGGCTTTTCTCCACACCCTCAGACTAGAATTCAGCTCAGCCTCCATATAAAGTGTCAGCAACGTGGCCCTGGCAAGAAGGACAAGGCTGAAAAACTTGTGGTGTCTGTTGTCAGCTGTGAGTTCTCAGAGGGGAGACTTCCAGACTGGAACCACCCTCTGACCTGTGATCAACATCTCCAAGACTTTGCTTAGGCTGTCCCCCTGCCTGGCCTGTCCCCCCAGCACGTGGGGCAGAGGAAGCTTCAAGGTCAATGTCCTGCTTGACCACCTGGGCCAGGGGGGAGCAGCGAAACTGTTTACCAGATGGACTCTGTTTATTTAAACCTGCAGCTCCCCTGTGTTGGCCGCTCCCTGCCAAGCCCACTGCCTGTTGAAACGCCCTTGGTGACTAAGGAGGCCACTTCCTCCTGGAGTCCCAGGGGAGAGGCTGGAATGTGAGTGCTGGCTCCAGAGAGCCTGTCCAGGAGGGCAGGGGCTGCAAAGACCCACAAAAGCTGCCTTGCACACCCAGAGTAGGTGCTCACACACCACCCAGACCCAGCATCCTTGAGCCTGGGAACTGCTCACCTTGCGAGTTAAGACTATTTCATTACAAGCTGGAGATTTCTCTCTCTCTCTCTCTCTCTCTCTCTCTCTCTCTGTTGCTGTTTTGTTTTGTTTTTGGCCATGCCACATACCATGCAGGATCTTACTTCCCCAACCAGGGCTTGAACCCATGCTCCCTGCAGTGGAAGTGCCGAGTCTTAACCACTGGACCACCAGGGAAGTCCCTAAATTGAAGATTTCATGGCCAGATTGGGCATGAATTGCTGGTCTCCCCCTAGATCTCCCCACAATATGGAGAACTTTCCCGTAAGCAGAGCAGTGCTCCTTCATCGGCCGTGGGAGTGTTGTCCGTTCCCACCACCCCAGGCTGTTGCAGGGTCGCTGTGCTGCCCTTCTGGTTTGTGGCCCCTTCAGGCCACAGCCTCTGTGTATGGGAACCACTGTCTCCCAGGTGTCATCTGACCAAGTGCTGTCTTGGTCTCAGCCCCTACACGCAATCAGGAAAGCTGGAAGACAGAGGCTGGACGGGGCAAGGGGACGGACATGTGCTATCACGTGAGAGCATGCCCTGGGAGGCCACAGGCCAGCATTACATCCTGCTGATGGGTTAACACCTCTGTGAACCCTATTGAAAACAGTATACATGAATTTATTTGCAAAGCAGAAAAAGAGACACAGATGTAGAGAATAAGTGTGTGGATACCAACGGGGAAAAGGGTTGGGTGGGAGGAATTGGGAGGTTGGAGTTGACAGAGATACACTATTGGTGCTATGTATAAGATAGACATCCATCCTAAAGGAAATCAGTCCTGAATATTCATTGGAAGGACTGATGCTGAAGCTGAAACTCTAGTACTTTAGCCACCTGATGCAAAGAACTGACTCATTTGAAAAGATCCTGATGCTGGGAAAGATTGAAGGCAGGAGGAGAAGGGAACAACTGAGGATGAGATGTTTGGATGGCATCACCTACTCAATGGACGTGAGTTTGAGCAAGCTCCGGGAATTGGTGATGGACAGGGAAGCCTGGCGTGCTGCAGTCCATGGGGTCACAAAGAATCGGACACGGACTGAGCGACTGAACTGAACTGAACTGATAAAATAGACAAACAATAGGAACATAATGTATAACACAGGCAACTCTACTTCATGGCATCCTAAATGAGAGGCAAATCCAAATGGGAGGGAATATATGGGTAGGTTCATTTGGCTGTGCTGTAGAAAGGAACACAACACAGCTATACTGCAATAAAAAATAATTTAAAAAACAACCCTGATGACTCCCCACCCACGTGACATCCCATCACATGTCCCTGGGTAGCACACATATTCTAAACTCCTCCTCCTTCATGCTCCTGACTCCAGACCTGTGGATGCAGTTGCCCCTGAGCATGTCCCATCACGTGGTCCCCCAGGTAGCTCACATGCAAACAAAGCTGATTGCACCCTCTTTTGTCCCCTCTCAAGTGTCCTCAGCTCAGAGCTGGGCAGCACCATCCCAAAGGCTCTCCAAACCTGGGCACCAGTCTCATTTCCCTCCTCTTCCTCACTTCTGCCCGGCAGGTCCTGCTTCCCAAATGTCTCATGAATCTACCCAGCCCCAGAGCGAGTCCATGCTTGAGTTTGTGCCCCCAGCGTACCCCACCTGGACCACCTCCCCATCACCTTCCATCTGGGTCCTGCACCCTCAACAGACCCCCAGCCTCTACCATAAGCAGCTCAGGGGCTCTGGAGCCAGGCCTGGACTCAGTGCCAAGCATACAAGGGTGATTATGCCTCTCTCCCCATCTTCAAAGGACTTTCCAAGGGCATCCTGATGCCATCATGCTGATCACCCAGCTAGGTGGCCAAGGTGGGCCAGGAAGGACCAGAGGGAGAAGCTCAGTCTCCATCAGGCATGTCAGAGTCAAAGCCCAGCTCCAGCCCTCGACTGCTGGCGACTTTAACGGTGACGTTGGACTTGCCCGCCCTGAGCCTCAGGACGCAGCCTCGTGTGGCACCCACTTGTGAGGCCAGCAGGAGAGTCGCGGAGGCAACACACTAAACAGCCCGCTCCGTGACTATTCCTGCCACCGTCACAGCCCCGAGGAACTGGGGTGTTCCCTCCCTTCAGCCACAAGGGCTTGATTTTGTCAGCCCTCCTTCCCTCCCAGAGACGGCCCATCTGGGCGGCCCTCACCTGCCCAGCCCGCACGCAGACCCTCTTTCCTGGGGCCAGCTCTTTTCCGGGCATCTACTCAAACAGGGCCCTCTCAGTGGGTCACCCAGCCCCGTCAAAGGATCCCTGTACAAGCCTCAAACGGGGCATTGATGGGGCTGCAGTGAGGACTGCCCGGTGATGGCGGGCTGGCTTGGCTTGGCCCGGGCCACGTGACTTCCCCAAACCCAGCTATTTCCTGCTCCTCGGGCCAGCCCCCCCCCACCAGCCGCCTGGCCACAGGGCACAATTCCACCACACATCTCTGCCAGGTCCTTGGCTTCAGGCCACGGGTGGAAGTGGGAAGGAGGATGGGAGTGTCACCTCAGCGTTTGTCCTCAGGACACACGGCCACTGCCCCTCGACAACTTCTTGATGAAGATGCAAGGCTGGAGGCAAGGTCAGCCCCCTCCTCCTGTGACCTCTGCCCCCAATTTCCCGCTTACTGGGGGTTTCAGGGTGGGGGGAGCTCTCTTCATACGAATCATGAAGCAAGAGCTCACACAGACTGTGTCCCCAACCCCCTAAACCTGCCTTGCAAGTAGAATAAAAAGGCACTTAGTCTAACCCCTGACTGCTGTGTGGCCTCGGGAAAGTCACTTGATGTCTCTGGGCCACAGTTCCCTCATGTGTGAATGAATGGGAGACTGCTGTCCATCTCCATTAGAGTCTCACCTTATCGTTGTTTGGGCATTGGATAAAGAGCGGGTAAAAATCCATGAAGAAATCTGCCAATCTTAAGAAAAGCTGACAACTCCAACAGATTGACAGCATGCCTCAAATTCCCTTCTCTCTTTTCCTGTAGGGGGACTTCACCAGCCTTTTTACGGGTCCCAGAATTTGGTCTCTTCCTTCCTAAAACCCAAGTCCGATCCTGTAACTCCCCTGCCCAAAACCCCTCAAAGAGTCCGCTATACCAGGATAAGCCCACACTCCTGGTCATGGCATTCAAGGTTCTGCTAGGTCTCCTTTGGTGCTGGTGACAGAGCCCAACTCAGATGGAAGAAGTCTAGAGGTGGGAAAGGAGAGAAAGATTATTGAAGATTTTGATTCCTGGATCCAGCCATGCCTGAAGCTGAAATTCCCCGAATTTTCACTTACATGAGCCAAGAAACATCACGACCACCATTTATTTCTGATTGCTGTTTTCAGTAAACTTGGCTCACTAAACTTTCTGTTACTTGCAACCATCTCCTTCCTATAAGTGCCCTTCTCAGCTGAAGTTAGCCAGGGTGGGCTTGCAGCCAAAGAACCCTGATGTACACAAAGGCTCTTCATGATCCAGGCCCCAAGACACTGCCAACCTCCTCCCCACCCTCCTTACTTGCAGCCACATTGGGCTACCTCCCCCAGTTCCTCTCCCCACCTCCACAAGGCCTATCACATTGAGCCCAGAACATCCTTCCCCACTGTGCTCACTGCTGCCGTTTCATCCTTCAGCTCAATGAAACCTCTTCCAAGAAGTCTCCTCTGGCTGACGGGGTCCCTCAGACTTTCCCCATGACGGTGTTATAATCATTACAGGCTATTTACAGTTACTTATGCTTCTGACTCCTCTTACCCAGACTGAAGGGTAACTGGAGGCTACTCAGATCCACTGTGGTCACCCCAGTGCCCTGCATGGGACCTGGCCCCAGGTGGGTGCTGTCCAGGTGAATGCAGTTCACACCTTGCCTAGGAAACCTGAGGGTGTTTACAGGGTCCATGATTTGTGATCAGAAACAGTGGCAGGTCATGACACTCCCTACCTGGACATGGGCCCTATGAGTTTCTGGACCGAAAGAACAGCGTGCGTGCGTGTGTGCGTGCGTGTGTGTGCGCGCGCGCGCGCTGGAGTGATGAAGGTTGACTTCCCAACCCTGGCCACACACCATATTTTAGGAACCACATGAGCCAAAGAGAAGCGTGTTGCTGCTTTATTAAAACTTCTTCCCCATCACACAAAGCAATGACACAAGGGGTGTTGGTGGGGAGCCCCTTGCACAGCCCTCTCCCTCTGCACCCCCCTCACAGACCCCAGAGAACCTGCCTCTGTGGCCTTCTCTCCACCTTTGGATCTGTGCCCTCAGAAATCCTGGCCCCCAGGGAGGCAGACAGAACAGGTGGTACAGGTACCAAAACCTTCCCTATGGCCCCACCAACATAAGCCCCCAGGGCTGGGTCTGTGCCCACAAAGGGTTTGCCTGTTTTGACTGAACTAACCTGTGGATTTAGTCCAACAAATGCATTTGCCTGATTTCAGGGCTGAATTTCTGCTTGACCCAAGTGTCAGGCAGAGCTGGGTAGCCTACGGCTAGCTGGCGGTGGACAGGCCGCAGGATGGGCTGATAGTGCGTTACTAGAGATGACCGCGGTTGAGGAGACCCGTTTCCCAGGACCCATGGCTATGTGACCACACTGGCCATGAGTTACTGGTTGTTGAGGATGACAACTCTTTAGCAAACCTATTGTGTGTCTGTAGGGGCTGTTTGATGATTAAAACAACTGCTACTTCCTGTTTTGGCAAATGCCTGACTGCATTTTCATTTGAATGAACAATTATTCAGGATTCACAAGGACTGAATTGACCACAGCAGGCAGTTGGGTTATTGGACTAGATTGCATTGAATGGTTTAGGGACTAATTTGAGTTTTTTTTATTATTGGATGTTATCACTAAATTAACTGAGGGTTGGCTGACTTAATCATTGTTTAAACAACTATTGGAAGAAACTGGACATATGTATTTGGTGGGGAGGATCAACTGATGATTACTTGACTAAATTGCTCTGTGAATTGACAACTATTTACAAACCAATGCAACGGACTTTGTTGTTTGACCACATTATTTTCACTGAATTGACAAGTGTGTTTTTGATTTGTCAGCCCCTTAGTAAAACTGGTCAAGTTGAGAGTTACATAAGCAAACTCACTGACTTTAGAAAGACCAATCATGTAGACCAATGTCAGAGCTGATCGAAAGAAGCCAAGGGCTGTTGGACTGAATTTTTGAGACCCGAGGAATCATTCAGCCTAAAAGGGTTGACCCATTGTGAGCATCTGCCAGGCCCCGCAGGAAAAGCAGGCCAGCGAGGGGGACACAAGCAGACGGTCCTGAAGTCAGTCAGGTGGTTCACCCAGGCCACGGGGGCCACCAAAGCGAAGAAGCGGATTGCGAGGCAGCTCCGCCCCTCCCAGCACCAGGGCTGGGGCCTGGCGAGCGTCACACCTCTGAGTACGGGGGTGGTGCTGGGCCCCCCTCCGGAACCTTGTATGGCAGAGACACAGCTTCCTCATAAGATGGCAGGACCACCTGGGAGAGACAGAGAGATGAGGATTGAGAACAGACCAGATGGGACCACCATCCCAACCCGGGATCAAGCAGCTCAAACCCCCACCTCTGGCAAGATGATGAAAATAATGATGAGGATGATGACTAGCATGCTTTGGGTACTAACTATCTGCTGGCATTACACGAACAAGACAGGTGCAGATGGACTTGCTTCTGCCTGTTCAGCATCAAGCCCCCTTGTTTTGAGAACATTATACCATTCTTCCTGGGAAAACTTTCTCAGTCCATGCGCTTTCAGAAGAACTGATCATCCTTCTGACCTAAGGGAGTGGATATGAGACTTGGGGTGGTCACTCAAAGTAGATTTTCATCCCCCCTGGGAATCCATCATTGGTATGGGGATAGGCTTGTAACCCAGGCTGGCCCAATCAGACATGCTCCTAGAATGTCTTTCTTTCTGTTGGGATTACTTAGAGGGTGAGATGTCAGTCTAGGGCTATTGGCAGCTATTTTGTCACCATGCAGACAGGGATGTCAGAAAATGAAATCATTTCTGGACATCAGGCCTCAGGTGTACCTGAACCAGACCTACACTGAAATTTCAAGTTCTACAAATTAATAAATTCCCTATTTTTTTTTAACGTAAGTAAGATTGAGTTGGGTTTCTGACACTAGTAACCCAAAAAAAGTCTTAACCAATACAATCCCCATTTTACAGATGAGGAAACTGAGCCTTCAATCATTTAAACCAGTTGCAATTTTGCATCATTTCTCCAATCAGCTGCTTCTTAGTGCACTTCACCCTTCTTTCTGGAAGATCCCTTCCCCTTTCTCAGCTAATTTGTACCAACTGACAGTCTAAGTTTTGATCAGGTGCCGCTTCCTCCAGGAAGCCTTCCCTGAAACCCCAGATAAGGCTAGGTGCCTCCTCTGTGCTCCCATTGCCCTTGAGCTTCACAGCAAGTTGCGACTGAATCTCCATATCTAGGTTCACTCTGGACTATGCTCTCCTCCAGAACAGGGTGGCATCTTAATTTTCTCTGCATCCCAAGGGTTGGATGTGAGGCCAAGAAAGAGTAAGGTGCAGAAGATGTTTAATGCATGAATGAATGAACAGAATCCTAGACAATCAGAGTGGAAAGGGATCTTCACACTTCTTCTGGCCCAACTCTCACCTCACGAGCGGAGAAACTGAGACCGAGCCAGGCAGAGAGACCTGCCCTCAGTGACACAGTGAGGGGCAGACCTGGGACCTGACCGCCCAGCAGGCTCACCTTTTGTAGCATCTTGGAACCACTCCTCTCCTCAGCCGAGTTCATGAACTTCATGAATCTGTAGCATCTCCACACACACTTGAACATGTAGACCTGGAAAAAAGGCCCAGGTCAGGATATGCTTCATGATCCTCTTCTCACTGCCCCAGCAGGCCTGGGACAGAGGCTAGGTGCTTCCTGGGGAGCCCCAGTTCACCCCCAAAGCCACATTCAACTGCTGCTGCTCAGACCCCTCTTCTGGCTGGAGGGGGCCTCACCTGCCAGTCTCAGGCATCCAAAGTGCTTCCCTTTTCACTGCCCCATAGACTCAGCACGGGGAGGAGGTTTGGGGAGGCTTCTGGGCTACCCTCCAGCCACCCTGGCAACTTTCCTGCAGATCCTGCTTCTTCACCCCGGGGACAGGAAACTCACCACCTCCTAAGGTGGCTCCACCCCTCCTGAGACAGAGCTGACAGGCAGAAAAGTTTTCTACAAAATCACTTATGATATGTTGATTTTTCTTTAAAGCAAATTACCAAACTGTATGCAGTAGTGTTTTATCAATGCATAAAAATTATATGTACAGATGCATATATCTATCAGATGCCATGAGCAATAGTTTTCTCTTAGCAATTGATGTAAGAACTGGGGAGAAGTTTTCCGGGGTGGGGAGTGAAGTCCCCAGGGGTGCTTTCAAGGAACAAGAGCCAGTAAGTCTCTCTCTGCCCCTAAACTGCCTTCTAAGGAAGGTATCTAGAAGGTTCCTTGCCTTATGGAATCCCATGATGGAGACTTAGAGGGAGCCAAAATAAATAAAATGAGCTATGAAAGAATGAAATATGAAGGGCCCAGGCAAAGCAAGCAGGTGGAGGGTGGCCAGTGAGGCACCCTCCCTCATTGGATGAGAATAAAGAATAGGAGAGGACTGGGGGTGGAGTTTCGTGCTGGCATTTGGGCACCTTTCTCTAGCAGTGTGTATGATGTGAACACCCTACTTGGGTTCCCCCCAAGCCTTCAGAAATATTCTCACTGAGTATGACTGATGCACTTGTGATAGCTCAGTCCTTTGAGGGAGGGTTAAAAGCAGTGAAGCTGTTTCCAGTTTGTCATTGAGAGCAGAGACTGCTCAGGGCCTCAGATGAAAGGAGGCAGTGATGTCTGGTAACACCATCCGTAAAAAAAGAGGGGGCGGAAATGCACCCAGATATCCGAGGTGCTACTCTCTGAGAGGAGGTGGACGGTGGGCTGATCGTCTTCTTTCTGCTCATGGGTAGTTTCTAAATTTCTACAGCGATCATATGCTACTTTCACAATCAGAAAAGAACGTTTTTAAAAGCCCTTCCTTCTCTTGAGTCAACATCAGCCTCCCTGTGGCTTCCGGCCACAGGTCCCCACAGTGGCCTCTAGAATCCCCATGAGAGTCCTTCGGGTACTTGGAGACAGTGATCACATCCCCCTTGAGTCATTTCTTTCTCAAGCTGAACTGCCCCGGTTTCACTGACTCCCTAAGACAGCAGAGTTGTCTAGCCCCTTCATCTTCCTGTTGTGCTGCTATTAACACATTACTGACCAGAGACGTATTAACACATCTTCTGTTACTCAAATGTTACTGACCATTGCAGGCAGGTTCTTTACCACTGAGCCACCAGGGAAGCCCATTATTGACCAGAGATGTATCAGTATGTTTTTAGAGACTGATACAATTAACACACTCCTGTCACCATATCTCTGAGAACTGGGACCTGAAATGGAACTCTATCCTCTGGGTCTGACTATTCCCGAGAAAAATAAAACCAATCTCCTTCCTCTTTCTCATCACGAAACTTCTAATAATATGACCTCAGGACCTGTCTACATTTTGGTGCCTGAATCACATAAAACTGTTGACGCGGGCAAAGCAAGACATAGGATGTGCCTTTCACAGGTGAGACCCAAGACCCAGAGAGAAGTCACTTGAAAACCAACCATACAGCTACAGAAGGAAAAGCTGGGATTCAAATCCAGGTCTTTCTGAATCTAATTCCAGACAGAATAGCTCCTCCTTCCCCTAGATCAGGGTTTCTCTGAGTCACACATTAAGTCCCTGACAAACCCAGCTGGGTCTTCACAGATCCACTTGCTCTAAATAGGGGGTTCCTGAGGATCCCATGTGGGGTCAGAGGAGCTGGTGTGGGGAGCACTGAAGTTTGGAACCAACAGCAGTGAGGGCAGAAGTGGAAGACACGCCTCCCTGCCTCCTAACAGCCTGGCATGGGAGGGCCCAGAGCAGCACAAGCTCATCACTCCTCCCTGAGTCATGGGGCAAGGACCACTCACCTTCAGGATGAGGACAGTGATGAAGGCAATGGAGAAGATGATCATCATCTTGATGAACTGGTGGTGAGTCATACCGTCCTGGCTGGGGAGGTAATTCTGCAACAGATTTGGGGGCCATTTCAGTGCCTCTGCCCTAAGGAACTCTAACAGGAATAAAAGCCAGCTCTCCACACACATAGGAACACATTATCTCAGATGATCCCTGCAAGGTCCCTGGGAGGCCAGTGCAACCTACCATCAGCCCTCTCTGGCAGGGGAGCAAACCCAGAGAGGCAAATGCAGCTGATGCCCATCCAGATGGCCCTTATCTGGCTGGTGCTCCTGTTCCCCACCCCACCCCCCAACCATGTCCTTCTCCAGAGGGTAGTCTTGGCTGACAGATCCACCTAATCCTGAAATACCTGGGGGGCATGTCCCCTCCCCTAGGGACAGCTCACAGCAGGACTGGTTGATGGAAGGTCCTGCTCTGGGAGAACAATCCCTGTGGCATATGCAAACATGTGCACACATCCTTTGACACTCCTCCCTTGAGTGTGAGCTTGACTTAGGGACTCACTTCTCACAAACAATAGGATGTGCCAGAGGCACACGTGACCTCGGAGACCACATGGCTGTTTCCTCCTTGCTCACCTCCTCACTCGGCTACTCGCTGGGGGAAAGCTGGCAGCCATGACAGGAGGATGCACAAGCAGCCTTCTCAAAGGTGCACATAGTTGGGAACCGAGGCAAAGAGCCCCAGAGACGTGCCAGTAAGCCAGCCTGGGGGTGCATCCTCCAGACCTAGAAAAGCCCTCGGAGTCCACAGTCACATGACCTCAAGGCAACCTCAAGAGAGACCCTGAATCTGACCAACCCAGCTAAGCCACTCCCAAATTCCCGATCCTCAGAAACTACTGAGATATCAATTGCTTATCGTTTTAAGTCACTATGTTTGCAGATCACTTGTTACAGAGCAATGAAAAACTATCACCATCTCTGCACTGCGGTTCACACTGCAGGGCGTCCTCTGGAATCCCACAGGGCTACTCCTAAAGCCACACATCTGCCTGGCTTCTTCCTTTTCTCTAACCTGCTTCCCTGGCTCCTTTCAGATTTCTTCCTGAGAACTCTCCTTCAGGAAATCACTCGCACAAGAATCTCCCCACCCAGCTCCACTTTCAGAGAACCCAGCATAAGCACTGAGGCACACAGAGGAGAAGCAACTCACTCAAGGCCACACCATCAGTGACGGCAGTGAACCCTCAGCCCAGACTCACCATGTGGTTCATGGACTTGAAGTTGAGATAGGTAGGTACCTCCATGTAAGAGCTACAGAGGGTCAGGATGCTCAGGCAGAAGTCCAACAGCTGTAGGGTCATCAGCGGGACCTTGGAAGGGCTCTGGGAAGAAGAAGACAGACCAGCAAGTCAGCCCCAACCCAAAAGCCTGGGTACCATGGGGCACAGAGTGGATCCTCAGTTTGAGAGACTGCCAGCCAGAAACACCAACAACTCTCTGGTCCATGGTACCCAGAAAGAAACAGAAGCTCATTCCTCAGACATTGCCACCACAGGCTGGTGCAGACCCAGGAAAGGAGCCAGGGTGTCCTTACTCCCAGCCCAGGGTCATCTGTAGTATAGCTGGTCAGTCTCCTCAAAGGCCACAGACAGGAGAAGTGTGAAAGCAGTCAGTGATTGGCACCAGGTGTCATGGGCATTCCCACCAAGGATGCTCACCATCTTTCCCTTCCTTTCTTCAACGTGGTTACAAAGGAGGGACAAAGCAGGAGCTGGGGACAGAAATGGGGTGTCCCCTTTCCTATGGTGTAAATTCACCTCTGTTCCATGCTTACTTACCACATGCCGCGCGCCCTGTGCACGCATTCCCCAATTAATACTTAGACATATGGATGAGATATGATCTCAGACACATTTTACAGGAAGAAACATGGGGTGATTTGAAGGGGCTCGGGGACTTGCTCAAGCTTACCAACTACAAAGGGGCCTTGTGGGCTCCCGCCCTCACCGGCCTGAGCGCCTCTGTCCCCGCTGCTGGAGGTTGGGAGGCACAGGACGGGGACACGGGACATACTCACCACCCGCCTGCTGCTCCGGGAGGCGAACTTGAGGTAGGCAGGCAGTTCGATGTAAGAACCCAGCAGAGTGAGCAGGCACAGGAGGAAGTCCATGATTTGCAGGGACAGGAAGGGCAGCAAGTACTTCTCCCGGTTCTGAAAAGCAAGTCCAGCATGGTTGGGGTCCCTTGCACAAGCTGTCCGATGCAGCCTGAGGGTCCCTGACGCCCCCCACCTGGCCTAGAACGTCCTTCCCTCCCTGGGAACTCTATGCTCTCCCAAATCATCTGTGCAGCTCAGCTGAGGTTACCCCGTGGGGATCCACATGCCTTCCTCTGAGCGAGATTCTGGACACGGGGAGAAGGCAAGACCCAGGCCCTGAGTCTCGGTGTCCTGGGAGACAGCAGGAACACCAGAAACAGTCCTCATCTACAGAGACAAGTGCGCGGGGCTCTAGGACCCGGGTCTGCCTCAACTCACTCTTAAGAACCCAAGCAGGAAAGACTTTGTGTCCATTTGACAGATGAAAAGGAATCTGAGAAGACTTCCTGGAAGTGGAGGCACTGGGACTAGAGCTGGAAAGAAGCAGGGGTGGAAGGGATGTGCACTGGAGGCAGCAGGGCTGGGAGGAGCTAAGGCCTGAAAGTGTGAAAAAGAAAGCTTGCGCTGCTTTAACAATGGGTCTGGCCTCTGTGTAGCGTGCCTCCCGAGATGTTCAGTCACAGTGAGAGGCCCTGGGAGGCTGAGGCTGACATCCCTCTCCTTCAGCTGAAAGCAAGTGACCACTGTGACCAGTATGAATTCATAGGAACCCACAGTTGGGGACAAAATCAGAGAAAAGGTGGTTTCGTGGTTTCTCATGTGGTTATCCAAAATCGCTCAGGAGGCAGCTGAATCAGCCCAGGCTAAAGCTCAGAAGCTTCAGGGACGATCTGATCCATTTTCCTAGCAGGACCATTTGTGTCTCAGCACGACACCCCAGGAGCCACCGGGAACCAAGGCGAAAGCCCTCCCAGCAATGCAGGGCTCCCGAAAGAGTGATCTTAGCTAGGGAGTGAACAGTGGTGTTTGGAGCAAGGTGAAGACATTCCAAACCAGCACCAGATCACCACCCCACCCTGCTGGTCCTGGGATGCCCGGCCCACCATCTGCCCAGGAAGGACTCTCTTTCTGGGGCCCGCTCCCATTGAGTGTGTGACCTGGGCCCTGGCTTCCTGCCCACTCCCAAGAGTGCCAAGGGACAGACAAGTTCCTCTTCGCAGGAGGCCGAGCCGCAGCCCGTCTCTCTCATCCACTAGCTGGATGGCACTGAGCTAGACGCATTTACACCCTCCCCTCTGCTTGGGCTCCTCTCACTGATTACAAAATCCACTGCTTTCCTCCCCTCTACCTAGGCCTCAAAATGCCCCTTCCTTTTCTCTCTACCAAATTCCCTGCCACCACCTGCAGTTCAAAAGGATGTGGTTCGGCAGCTAGTTCAGCCAAAGTGTCAGTGATGAGCAGCGGCCACAGCTGGCTGAGCACACCCTCACCCGTGGAGGACATATTTTCATAGGAAACCGGGGCCTCCAGCCCGAGGGGTCTGGCATGGAAAAAGGGGAGGGTTTCCAAAAGCTAAGTGTGAAGATCTCAGGGTGCAAGTTGGATCTCTGCCAAATACCTGCCTCCCACCTCTCAGCATCCAGGGCTGCCCATGTAGTGGGTGTGAAATAGGAGAGGGCAGGAGGGCAGCGAGCGTTCCATGCCCACCCCCCAGGTCCCAACTCCCCTGCCCCTCCCCAACCAGGCCCTCACCTTGACCACGCCAACCAACAGGCTCAAGCTGATGATGAAGAGCATGGTGATAAGCAGGAAACTGGAGACCAGTTCGGCTGCAAGGCAAAGAGAGCGGTGAGAGGCCCAGAAGTGCCTCCGAGGGAGGCATTCCAGGTTCCAAGGACCACACTTTGGGAACCTCTGGTGTGGGCACTATGCCCGTGAGCAAGAACGCCCAGGCCCCACCCTCCTGCAGTTCTCAGTCTTGAGGGGCTACCAAGTTGCAAACAGAACATTTCAGGTAACAAGGACGGTGCAAGAAAGGGAGTGGAGTGGCAGCGGCCTGGGAAGGCCTCTGAGGAGGTGGCCCGTGAGCCAGGAGGCCAGGCAGAGACCCTGAGACAGGGCCCGGCTCGATGTGGTCGGCGCAGCAGGGGGAGGGTGGCGTGGTGGGAGCAGAAAGAGATGAGAGATGAGACCAGAGACGTGAGCAGGGGCTGAGCCCACGGGAGGAGCTGAGGGACGGGCGGCTGTCTGGGGTAAGCAGGGGAGAGTCCTGCTTCCCCTGCCACTAGTGCAGCCTAGAAAGGCTGGTTAGGTTTGCAAAGTCACTCAGTCATGGCCGACTCTTTGCAACCCCATAGACTGTAGCCCGCCAGGCTCCCCTGCCCATGGGATTCTCCAGGCAAGAATACTGGAGTGGGTTGCCATTCCCTTTCTCCTGGGGATCATCCTGAGCCAGGGATCGAACCCGGCTCTCCCACGCTGTGGGCAGATTCTTTACTGTCTGAGCCACCAGCACCCTCCCATTTGCTCTCACACCTGGAGACTTCGTACAGACACATGGGAATTTCTCCACTTGCAGACGTCAGAAAGGACAAGTGGCAGGGCCTCAACCCCAGCTGGCCCACCCCTGGCTGGCGCCTCTCCCCTCACCCCTCCCCACCCTTCAGCTTCCCCTAGACCTACCGATCCTGAGGTAGCCCGTCTTCGAGAACTTGCAGGAGGACTTGCCGTGGGCCACCTCCACCGCGTGCTCGATGAACAGCAACACACTCATGATCTGGGGGCAGAACAGAGCATCAGTGAGCCGGGGTCTGCACAGCCCCACCACCAACCGCTCACACCCCGACAGTGTGCAGTTGGGGCCTGTAAAGAGAGGTCCTGGAGGAGGTGGAATGCCGGGCAGTGAGGCATCCTGGATGCAGCGTGGCCTAGACAGAGAGGCAGCTCAAGCTCTTAACCTTCCTCTTCCCAGCTATGTGAACTTGGGCAAATTATTTGACCTCTCTGTGCCTCAGTTTCCCCATCTGTAAAATGAGGATAAACCTGAGAGCTACCTAAGGAGGCTAATGGGGGAAGTAAAGGAGAACATCGCAGGACAGCACTAAGAACCACACCCAGTTCTTAGCAAAGCGGTAACTGTGACTACTGAAGGTCAGGCTTGAGGAAGTGGAGGAAACAGAAGACTCTCACCAGGGACTGGGCCCCTGCTGTGTACCCCTTTTTATAACGACAGGCTCTGGACATCACAAGATCCTAGTCATAGCATCTGAGCATAACAGAAATTCAAGTTCTTGGGATCATCAACTCAGACCTGGGAGCCTCTGATCTTTGAATGCCAGTCCTCCTGGTTTCTCAACCCTCATATGCAAATGGAGGTAATACTAATATTTGTCTCATAAGGTTGTAGGAGGGCCAAATGGCATGATTCACTTAAAGTACCTGACAAATAATAAGCACAATCTGTGCTATTATTGCTGTTGTTATTATTCTCTCTGGATTATAGAAGGTGCTTGCTCCTTGGAAAAAAAGTTATGATCAATCTAGACAGCATATTAAAAAGCAGAGACATTACTTTGTCAACAAAAGTCCATTTAGTCAAAGCTATGGTTTTTCCAGTAGTCATGTATGGATGTGAGAGTTGGACTATAAAGAAAGCTGAGTGCCAAAGAATTGATGCTTTTGAACTGTGGTGTTGGAGAAGACTCTTGAGAGTCCCTTGGACTGAAAGGAGATCCAACCAGTCAATCCTAAAGGAAATCAGTTCTTGGTGTTCATTGGAAGGACTGATGCAGAAGCTGAAACTCCAATATTTTGGCCACCTGATGCAAAGAACTGACTCACTGGAAAAGATCCTGATGCTGGGAAAGATTGAAGGCAGGAGGAGAAGGGGACGACAGAGGATGAGATGGTTGGATGGCAACAGCGCCTCAATGGACACGAGTTTGAGTAAGCTCTGGGAGTTGGTGATGGACAGGGAGGCCCGGTGTGCTGCAGTCCATGGGGTCGCAAAGAGTTAGACACGACTGAGCGACTGAATTGAACTGAGGAAAGGACTGTGTCTCTCTTGTTCACTGCTCTAGCTGCTGTAGATGAATGAACAGATGGATGGATGGATGAACAGATAAACCCTATTCCCTCAGGGGACGCTTGCTAAGAATGACAGAGAAGGGGCAAACCTGATGGACATTGCTGTGGTCCTGGCAATAGCTGTGGTTCAGCCACAACGCTGCAGTTTCAAAGGACCTCAGAGGTCACCTTATCCCTGCCCTCCCTCTTCTAAGGTAGGAATCCTATACCATGCAGCCTCTGCTTGAATGCTTCCATCCACGGCAAACTTAATCTTCATTGAGTTCATGTCCTTACAGCAAGCCTTCTCCCCATCATACACACACACTTCTCCAGGTGCTATCTGACCACACTGTGAAAAAGACTGTCTCCTCCCTTGCAGTGGATGGCCTACCTCTATTAATATGGCCCAAGTTTGCATGGGCTTTCTAGGCGGCCCTGCACTAGTAACTGATGCTCAGCTGACAAACAACTAGACACCCACCATCTGTTTCCCCCTGGCTGACTTGTGATGGGTTTTTTTTAGCTCAGACATAGGTTTCAATTTGTCTTCCTGCCATATTACATCCTGTTCAAGGGGCGGAAAGAACAGCAAAGAAGACTGATGAGGAGCTAGGCTCCAGAGTCAGGCAGAGATGGATACAAACCCAGGTCATTATGTGACCTTGAGCAAGTCACTTTATTTCTCCGAATTCCCTCATCTGGAAACTGGCAAGCATTGGATTTAATGGGAAATAAATTGTGTTTGCAAAGCACTGAGCTTCAAGCCCTGCGGTGGGTGGTCAGCATAAGCTGCTTTTGGCTGGTATGAGTTGACACGGGGCCCCCTCTACCTGGTGAAAAAGGTTTTGTTTCAATAGGAGAAAAGCAGCTCAGAGCAGAAGGCAGATGTGGTTGGGGCTGTGGCTGGTACCCACAGGAAACAGCTTGAGAGAGAAAGGCTGCTTCCTCACCTCCTGAAGGCGGGAGCTCCAGCCCCTCTTCCCCCAGTTTCCCCTGTAAAGAAGGAAAGAGAAAGGGAGGCACATGACGGCTCAGTTCAGGACAGAACAGGGCACCTTGAAAGACCGTAAGCTCTGGGGCTCCCTGGGATGTGCGAGCAGAGCACAGACGACTCGCCACAGCCGGGCTTAGAAATGCACGAGTATCTGTCAGCCGTGATACAGGAAGCCTTTGAAGTCCCAAGAGTCCAGGATTGTCTGAGTCTAGGACGAAACTCAAAATCAGACAGTCTCAACCTCTAGCTGCTAGAAAGAGTCTGTCCGCTTCTTTTATAAACTCCTTCTGCTCATTTTCTAAGCTCAGAGAGGTTAGGTGGCTGGACCAAGGACACACAGCAAGCTGGGGACAATGAGGAGACTGGAGTACCAGGGTCCCATGGCTGTCCCGATGCCTTCCCACGCACCCCGCTCCCCAAGTCACTTCGGACCCTGCTTTTCCTGACTCCAGAGGGCTCAGATACTCTGACTGTGTACCTATGTCAATAAAACCGCTTGCACACACTACTGTCTGTTTCTTGATTCCCAAATCATACGCATGTGCTACCATCCTGGTTTAGAGTGAACATCATAAAACTTACACACAACATACCCAGAAATGAATAGAGAACATGATTGAACAATTCAGAAATTGTAATATTGTCACTCTGAGGCCCCAGTGGTCACCTTGGGTATCACCCCACTTTTAAGCCGGTGTCAACCCACAAATCATTCCCGAGATTCTCAGTTCTGGCCCTAACACTCTCCCATAGCCCTGCGGCCGTGTCTGCAATCCTGCTACTAGCGCCCTACCTACCCATCTCCAACCACCCCCTCCTGAATATCCTGGGATCTCAGGAAGGAGAGGGAAGAGGGGGGACATTTATACAGCCTGATTCCATGCCTGGTTTACCACCCACAACATCCCCATGATCCTCCCAAATCCGGCAAAGGAACTGTTCTTAATGCTCCCACCCCCATTTCACAGACGGGAAAACTGAGGCATAAAGAGGTCCGGTAACTTGCCCAAAGCCTTTCAGCTGGTCATTTGTGGGACCCCAGGCCAATGGGCGCTAGATATGATTCTCTTCCCCGCTCCAGTGTCCTCCCAGCATCTCCCCACCTCCTGGCTCTGCCCGAGGTCTGCCCTCCTCCCCCACTCCCATGTGAGAGCCCAGCAGAGCCAGCAGGGCCCCCGCCTCCCCTTCTCTCGGCCGCCTCCTCCACCTCCCACAGCTTGTGTGAGAAGCAGCAGCAGACACTAGAAGCATTTCCACTTTTGTAAAAGACCACCTGTGCTTAAAACCAAGCTCTTCCTTTACCCCGTTTCACCTTCTCACCCAACCTTCCGGTAGGAGGAGCGAGATAATCCTGTCCCCATTTGCCAGATAAGAACCTGGAGGCTCACAGAGGCAGGAACCAACCCCAGAGCAACCTCAGAGTCTGACTCAGACCCCCTGCAGAACAACCTCAGAGTCTGACTCAGACCCCCTGCTGGCCTCTAACCCTCAATGGAAGACACCAGTCCTGATCCAGGAGGAAGATGATCATCTCAGTTCCACAGGAGATGAAGCAGAGAGGAACTGACATTCCCTGAGCACCTGCTCTGTGCTCAGACCTGTATCTACAGGCTTGCACCGCCATCTCCCAAAACCCTGCAAGAGAGCCAATATCTTCCCCATGTTAGAGATGAGGAATGGAGACTCAGAGAGGAAAAATCACGTGCCCTGAGTCATGTGGCCTGGCTGGGATATGAACCTTGTCGCCTGGGCTCCCAGAGTCCAGGCTCCACTCCAGGCTGAGTGGTTGATCTGGGGCCCAGCCCTGGTCTCACCAACCATCCGCCAGCCCTCCCCAGGCCACTGACCCTACGCCCACAGTTCAGGGGACAACAGCTGGGGTAGAAGAGGCCTCTCCCACTGTCTCACAGCTAGATAACCCTGGCCGAGTCCTGGCTCCTCCGTGACCTCAGCTCATCCCCTCCGCCAATGAAGACAGTCACCCCTATTCTCACTGGAATGGCTCAACTCCTGCCGCCCATGGCATGTCACACCCAGACTGCCCGGGGTCTCCCACCCCAGAATGTACCCCACTCATTAGAAAGTTCTCACTGCTCCACCCAAGTCCCCAACCAAGAGCTGTTTATAGTTCCAGAAAGTACCTGACTTACCTATAGCATACGCTGGGAGAGGCCAGGAAACCCCAAGAGTCCAGACTGCCCAGGCCACCTGGCCCTCCCCTTCCCCTCACCTCCCTCCTCCCACCAGAGCAGAGCTGTCCTCTCCCTGAGTCTGAGCGCCCGCCTGGGCCATGATTCATGCCCTCCTGGGACAGGAATGGAGTTTCTCTCCTCCCACAGTGCCCGGGCACACAGCATTCACTCGCCCACCTGTTCCTCCATCATGGCATCTTTGGTCAGTTACAGCTAAGAGCCAGGGTGCTGGACTCAAGTGACCCTGCCCCTACCCCAGCTCTGTGCCCTTGAGCAAGCTCCTAACCTCTCTGATCCTCAGTCTCTTACTCTGGGAAATGGGATAATAATTGAACCTGCCTGGCAGGGCTGCTATCAGGTCAAACGGCACTCCAGCCCTGAGCCTGGAATACAGCAAATGCCCCATCAGTACACACTGTTCGGCAGGTGTACAACTGCTCCCTTGTTTGTTCATCCAGTAAACACTCTCTGAGCACACACCGCCTCCAGGCCCTTTCGGGAAAGGCCTCTGACCCTGGCCTGCAGGGTCACAGTCCCCAGAGGGACCCAACAGGTAACCAGAGTGATCACAGCCATGTCATGGGACATGCAGGAGGCTGAGTGTCCCTGATGAAGGACTGATCAGAGCTGTCTGGAAGGCTCCGGGAAGGTTTCACAAACAGGAAAAGCTTGACCACGGCTTTGAAGGAGAAGTAGGAGTTTTCCAGCAGAGAGGAGAGAAAAGCATTCCAGGAAGAGACCTGGAGTGTGGCAGTACAGATCCAAGGAAACTCAGGGGCAGGAATGACTCTTCCCTGAAAGAGGGGACTTCACCGTGGGCATGTGGAGCCCAGAGAGAGGCAGTGACCAGCCCAAGGCCACAAAGCGAACATACTGCAGAAACAATCAACTTGAGTCCTCCGGACACAGCACCAAGGCTCAAGCTACACGACCCCGACCGCACACGAGTTCTGACCACGCTCAGCCCGCCCACTGCCGCCTTCACTCTCCATTCCCCTTTCTCACCTCTTCCCTCGCCTTCTCCCTGGTTTCAGTTCCCACTTTCATCCCCACCCCAGCTCTTCTTTCTCAAAAACAAACACACAACTTCCCTAAGCCGTTGTGATGGGGGAAGTGGCTGGGAGGCCAGGAGAATTTCTACTTGTTTTCCTGGCGGTTCTGAGGAGCAACCAACAGCCTGAGCTAAAATAAAAGGGCAGCTGAAGAAAAGGTACGCGGCTCAAAATAGCCTGGAGTTAAAACTCCCCTCCAGGTCCTCCCCACCATTCTATGCAAAACAAAGAACTCTCTCACCCGAAGAAAACAAATGGACGTTAAGGTTGATTACCCCCAGCTCCTAGATAGTCCCAGCTTCTGGCCAGTCCAGAATTCCTTGCCCCAGTCGTTTAAGAGATAACTACTCTGAACGACCTTGGAGAAGAACAGGACCCCTTAAGACAGATTTCCACATACAGGTCTATGTATACTTACTCGTTTCCTGGGTTACTGCAGCAGCTCACTAATCTGACTGCTGCCCCTTCTTGCCTCATTAAAGGTGATCTGTTCCTGTAAAGGGCTGGTCTCGTTCTTTTCCCAAATGTCGCCTTCTCTAACTGCCTTTCCCTACAGCAGCAGTAGGAGGAGGAGGAAGAGGGAGCAGGGGTATAGTAGCGCTATTGAACATGGCCGTGGCCATAGCGGTGGTGATGCCGCCGCTGAATGGAGGAGAGGGTCAGGTCAGGGCTTGACAACGGGGAGGGAGCTGGGAGGTGGGGGCCTGGCTGCCCTGCGGCTGAGTTAGGATCCTACCGGCAGTGATGACAGAGGTGACCGTGGAGGTGGCAGCGTGGTGGTGACGGAGCTAGCCACAGGCCTGCCGGGAATTGTAATTAACTAACTGCAAAGACTGTTAGACCATGCTGTTGCTGCTGATGTCCACGGCACGCCTGACTGCATGATGTGATGATGGTGGTGATGAAGGTCATGGCGAAGGTGGTGATGGCACCAGATCCCCTGACTCCGGGGATCAAGCACCATTTCCCAGTCCAAGAATGGGGGCCCATGCTTCTCAGAGCTCCTGAAGGGGCTTAGGACCCATCCTTTCATAAGCAGGCAGGCAGAGACCTATCCTCTGAGCTTCCAGGGGGTAAAATTTACAGAGAGATCTAACGCTCAGCGAGCATCTACTATGTGGCAGCCGGTACGTGGGCCATTTCCTGTCTTTTAACTCCACTGACTCCTCCTCACAAGCCAATGAGGTCAGAACTGCTGAACCACTTCCAATCGGAGGAGAACGGGGCCTGTGGGTGCCTCAGCCAAGGTTGCACAAGGAGTCAGGCCCCGGCTTGTCCTCCGCCCTCGCCAACGGAAATGAAGCGGTTCACACAATGGGAAACCGGTCCCAAGCGCACAGTTCTTCCAGCCTTCCGGGGCTGCTCCAACCTGACCCCACATCCTCTGGCTCTGGGGGCCAAGGAACTCATGGACTCCAGCACCTTCAGGCTGTCGTTATTGTTGTTATCTTCCTCCTTCCCATCATCATCATCATCACCCCCTCCCTGAAGTTCAGTCCCTCCACCTCACCCACCCACCCTGTTTTTCCCTGGGGCAGTGGTGGGGGCGGTGGGTGCCTGGGGCTGTCTAGCCAGAGGATGGGAGAAAAGAACCAGATGCTTCAGTGTTGGGAGGAAGCTCCCCTCCCCCAACTCCACCCCATACTTCCTGTCACAGCTTATCAGGGGCAACTGGGTGGGGGCCATTCCCCCCTCCCGCCTCTGCGGTGCTATCTCCCCAGACACCTCCCCAGCCAGCCTAGATACCATCACTGGTGCGCCTTCCCAGAGCCACGGCTCATTGGCTGCCCCAGCCAGGCCGCCCTCACTTCCCTGGGAGCCCAGCTGCACAGTCCTCCCTCCCATCCCCGCCCCCTCCTCCTATCAACCGCCCTTCCTTCGCCCCACCTGGCCTCTCGACTCCTCTGCACATCGGTTTCCTCGTCTGTAAAACAGAGAGAAGGCCCCACCCACTAGCAGGGCTGTTGTGCGGAGCAGATGAGGTTGACAGACATCTGCCACCAAAGACGTGATCTTCAGAAAGACCAAGTGACCGTGCCTGGAGTGGACAACAAGCCAGAGGTCCCCGTGGCCATGGTAAGGGCCCCATACTGGAAACAACCCGTGTCTATCCCCTCCCTACAAGAGGCAAACATACTCTGATATATTCATGCAGTGAAATAGTATACAGCAAGGGGGAAACAAAGTGGATACACACAGTCATGCAGAGAAAGGTCACAAACACAGTGTTGAGAGAAAAGAAGAGCCCGTGATGTGTCAACTCATCCCTGGGTGCTTCTAGAACTACAAGGGTTGAAAGAAGTCAGTGAGGGCCGCGTAGTGACGAGCAGGGGCCACCAGGGGCCCTTGGGGGCTGGTCCCGTCCTATTTCTCAGTCTGGAGGTTACCTGGATGTTGCATCCTGAAAAAGGTCATCAAGACATGTACTTATAGAAATTATGCATCAATAAAAGGTCTGCGAAAGTAAAATACAATTGAGATTGGCAGCCCTGGGGTTGTCAGGCCCTGGGGATGACAAAGATGAATCAGGCAAGGCCAAGCCCTGGATGAGCCTTCCCGCCTCCAGGCCAGACCACAGGACCCCCAGGGCCCCCATAGGTGGAGGTGGGAGCCAGCCTGGGCTAGGGGGAAACGCTGAGAACTCAGGGTCTAGGAGTCGGGACTCTAGGAAGGCTTCTGAGAGGTGGTGAGAATTAGAGATTTCTCCCAAAGGGCAGTAGGAAGGGTGTTCCAGGCAGAGGGAACAGCAAAAGCAAAAAAGGATGAGGCACATTTAGGAAACTGCAAGAAGCTTCTCTGGGGAACTGTGACCTGGGGCTCAGCACATGCCCAGCACACAGGACGCCCCCAGAAATGGGAGCTGCCACTGGGTGGCTGGGCTGGTGGAGGGATGCAGGAGATGGTAAGGGGACATGTGGTTTTCCAGGGATGTGACTGTGAGGTTGGCAGGAAAGGGAGAAAAAACACTCCGGGGAGAAGGAACAGCTCGTGCAAAGGCCGGGACCTGGCAGAGAACACGGCTGGGATTGCATCACCTTGCAGTGAAAAGTGGAAACTGCCGGCATGGGAGCAGCTCGCTCTGGGCCCACGTCCAGGAAAACCAGTGCATCATCCTCTGAGCCCCATCCCTTGCCTGTGCTTCGAGTGCGACAGTCCAGCAAGGCCTGCCCTCTGCCCTCTGCCCTTTGACCTTTCAGACCTGCCCGTGTGAAAGAAGACAGGAGGGCAAGCCTTCCCCTGAAGGAACAGGCACTGAGGGTGAACTTTCTGACCGGGTGAATCCCAGGGGGTCTCTGCTATTCTTGGATGACGGGGAGCTGGTCATCCTTTATGGGCACCCATTTGGGGGCTCCGAGTGAGCCTCCAAGCTGAGTCCACGCTCCCATCCTCCTCCACTTCCTGCACATCCCCAAACTATCCCCACAAAGCATCAGTTCCTTATTTACCTTCAGGGCAAACGCCCCCCGCCCTGTGATAATAAGTGTTACTATGACATTTAGGAGAGGTCATTTCCCCCTCATTTTATAGGTGAAATAGAGACCGCATCTTTGCCCACAGGCTCAGTGTTTCTAAGAACAAGGCTCACCGGATATTTCTGTTGAATCCCACTCCACGGCTGCCAAGAAACCCGCCCTTCTCCCACCACGGTCTGGAGCAACAGCGGCAAAGCCTGGGCCTCAAGCAGGACTCTTGGTCTCGTGTTCTGGATCTACCCCAGGCTGCAAAGTCGCTTGGCCTGTCCAAGCCTCAGTTTCCTCTTCTGTCAAATGGGGGCTCCAGAGGTAGCTCCCATTTGTGAGGCACTTGCTGGGTCTCCCACCTGGCTCTCTCTGAGTCTCTGACTGTGCTGGTCATGGTTATTGGCCCCCCATTGACAGGGGAGGAAACTGAAGCTCAGAGAAGCAGAGGGACCCACTGGGCCTGCAGCAGGCAGGGCTGAGGGCTGGAAGGCGGGGAGCCAGCCCCTTCGCTCTGCAAGCTCCCTGCTCAGCTTCCTGCCTCATGAAAGGCTCTGGGCGCCCGGTGGGGTGGGGTCCCCTGGGAGACCAATGCAGGCCTCAGTAAGCTCAGATAGAAGTCCTGGTTCTGAGCCACTGCCCTGGGCTCAAAATAAAAGCCTCCCTTCCGGGGCAGGGGGGGTGGCAGCTCTGGACTAGGGTGCTGACCGAGAACCTTGGGCCCCGCAGGCCCTGCCCTCCAGCCACAGGGCCAGGTCTGAGTGAGGCCCCAGCCCCTGTACCAGGGAGGACCCTCCGCGGGGCTGGTATGGCTCTCTGACAGCAGTGGGTCCCTCCAGCCAAGGTGACCCCCTAATGGCTGGAACCACCATTCACCACCTTCCATTTCCAGAAGCCCTTTCTTTCTCTTTCCTTGGGCTTGAGAACCAGGAAGTGGGGATGGGATGAGGCTCAGTCTTGGGTCTGGCCCATCCGGGCCCACCTCACACAGATGAATGGCCACCATCACTCAGCCCACCAGGCCTGGGGTAGCAAGAAGAGCCCAACTAATTTTGCTCCCCAGAAGGCCCTGCCTGCCACCCCACATTGGGCCCAGTGGGTCCAGGGGTCCCCTTGAAGGCCTCTGACATTTTGTAAGCTAGAAGGCAGCGTGCACAGCCCAGAGATGGGGAGCACAGCTGAGTTCCCACCAGGGTGCCTTGGCCATGACTCTGGAGAGGGGCCATGATTCCCACCCTACCCCCACTGCCCCCCCATTCAGGCAGCATACAGAGCAAGTTTTTTCTGCCCCACATGGAGCCACTGGGCGTGAAGGCAGAGGTTCTAACAGATGGACCTAACAGTTAGGACCTATTTTTAGACTCTGAACAGATGAGCTCTAGAAATGGGAGTGGCCTCTGGTCACGTCCCACAGCCCACACTGGGCACTTGCCTGCCAGGCCCCCTCTCTCATAGGGCCACATCAGCTCAATATTTCAAAACCATCACCCTTGAGACAGGTACCACTGGCCCCATTTAATAGATAGGAAACTGAGGCCCAGACGGCAAAGGCAACTGCCTGCTCAGTCACAGCATCAGTGAGTGATGGAGAAGAGTCCACGATCTTTTCAGGCCCCAAAGTGGAGCAGAGAGAGAGGAGCCACTGCAGTTCTCAGGAGGACCAACAAGAGGGCTTCCTGGAGGAGGAAGCTTCTTCCTATGAGCCGGACCACGAAGAGGAAACGAACGCTGGGTGGGAGAAGGGCCTCTCAGACAGACAGACCACCCCTGGGCCGTGGACCAGGTAAGGAGTTCATTTGTGCACCCGTGGGGCTCATCCCACACACCAGGTGTGTGCTGCTAGCTGAGGTCTGGAGCACCCATCTCCCTGTGTAACCTGGAGCAAGTCAGGGACCCTCTGGAGCCTGTTCACTCCTCTATGAAATGAGAGAACTAGGGCAAGCAGAGACCCATGAAAGAAGCCAGAGATTTGTTCCAGTTTCTTACCCCTGCTGACCTCTGCAACCTCCCTTACCACACCTCATGTACATTGCTCCCTCCATCCCAGCTCCATGAGCTTCTCAGGGCTTCCAAATCTTCACCTGCTGCTTCCTCGGCCAGCATGCCCTTTTTTCCTCTAGGTTCTCAAGCAAAGTCCTGCTCACGCTTAGCACTCAGGCTTCCTCCCAAAAGCCTTTCCTGAATCCCCAGCCTCCACCTGGTGTATGCTCAGTAGAATCCAACTCTAACTCCATCTCCATGGACTATAGTCCCCCAGGCTCCTCTATCCATGGGGTTTTCCAGGCAAGAATACTGGAGTGGGTTCCAGGGGATTTTTCCTGACTCAGGGATCGAACCCATGTCTCCTGTGTGACTCAGGGATCGAACCCGTGTCTCCTGCATTGCAGGCAGATTTTTTACCTCTGAGCAACCAGAGAAGCCCATATCTTCTATGCCAGGGCTGAGCTAAGGCGGCTTGTCTGTGCCCCCATCCAAGCCAGCACTGTTATCCTTCAGCACCGTTATCACAGTTTTTGCTTGGTCGGTTGGAACCCCTAGAGGACAGAGGCCATGGAAGAGTCAGGCCTGTGTGCTGGCCTGGGGCTGGGCACAGAAAAGAAAGACATGTTGAGAGCGAATCCACGTTGACAAGAGGGTCCTTTAAATAATAGAGGTTGAGTGATTTCTTATTAGCAGTGCCTCAGACATGGAGCCTGCTGCCAGCAGACCTGTAAGTCAAGCAGAACACTGGTGGAGAAGCAGTCTCTTTACAGTGGAGAAACACAATAGACAGGACCTCAGCCAGGTGATCAAGGTCAACATCAACAGTGATAAGACATGTGGAAGTGTATACCTTGATATGCAGTGCAGAGAAGGGCACTTTATCGCTGCAATCTCCCTCCCAAAACACATTGTCCAAGTCTAACCAGGAGAAAACCACCAGACAAGTCCCATTTGTTGAACATCTGACAAAATGCGTGACTAATATTCCTCAAAACTGTCAAGGTCATCAAAAATGAGGAAAATCCGAAAAACTATCATAGCCCAGGGAAACCTAAGGAGGCGGGATGACTATATACAACTTGGGATCCTGGGAAAGAAAAAGGATCTTAGAGAAAAGCTGAAGAAATCCGAATAAAGTATGGGCTATGGTTAATAATAGTGTATCAATACTGACTCATCAGTTGTGACAAATGCACCATGTTAATGTAAAAGGCTATCAATCCGGGAGTCCAGAAAGGGGGTATACAGGAACTCTGTTCACAGTTCTTCTGTAAATCCAAAACTGTTCAAAAATAAAACATTTATTTTTAAAAGTAATACATGTTCATTGTCGCAAATACTGAGAATACAGAAAAGTAGGAAAAAAAAATAGAGCTTTCACAACCTGTAACCCAGAGACAAGCCAAGACCAGCTTCAGTCTCATTTCCTCCTGGCCTTGTTTCAGTGTATCCTCTTGCTACAGGGCTGAAATCACTGTGGGTGTAAGCTTTTTATCAGCCAATGAATCTCTAATGGAAGTCCAGGCACCTTGGGAGGGAGATATTTCTGGGCAAAAGGATCTCCTGGGGTCCTTATCTCCTGCCATTAACTTGGGACAGACATGCTTTGGGCTGCCAGAGAAACCAGAACCAAAGAGATCAATTTATGAAAGTTCTCGGACTCCCCTAGGTGTGCCCCTCTGGGTCAGAAATCATTTGTGACCCAGGGAATCCTCTACACGAACCCAGTGAAGTGGGGAAGAGGGTTCTCCGGCCGCTGGACGTGGAGGTCCTGCAGTAATAACGCCCCAGTAACACAATAAACCGTGGCACTGTCTCAGGATGACAAGAGCCCGATTTAACCCTCCCTAGAGGGGCCCCGTCCACGAATAGCTCTCCGTGTGCAGGGCTGTCACCCACGACTGGCTCCAGATGACACCACTCTAGGTGATCAATACATCTGGAGGCAGCTTCTACTTTTCTATCCATATGTTCAAGGCCCTGACAGTACACCTGCTGCCTGACTGCCAGGCCACAGAGAAAGCCCTGCCCTTTCTGGGAAGGAGCAAGACCTCTCATAGCGAGGGCGGGAGGACCATCCTCCACTGGAATCAAACAAGCATCCCAGCCCAGAGAACACTGCCCAGGCCGGCTTCTAGACTTTTCTTCCCTTCTCCTGCCTTCTGCTCTAGGACATCCCATGGCTCCCCACGACCCACATGAAAGACGGTGGTTCTCAGCTGGGTGTGATTTCACCCCCAGGAGACGTTCACAGTGTCTGGAGATATTTTGGGTCATCACAGCTGGTGGGGCGTTATTGGTATCTTGTAAATAAAGGCCAGGGGATGCGGCTAAACATCTGACAGTGTACCGTTCACTCTCCACAACAAAGAATGCACCAGTCCCAAATAGCAATAGTGCCCTGTCGTGAAGGTCCAACATCTAGCTTATCAATCCAATACCCTCCCACCTCCTACCCCCCAACCTAAAGTCTCTGGTTGGTCTGTGTAGTGTCCCAAGTGCAAGCCACGGTCCTCAGCCTCCACAACTTTGCACACCTATCCCTCCCAGATCCACCGTCCTCAGAACCAGACTACACCTCTGCCAGTGGCACTCCTCCAAGAAGGCTCCCTGATCACCCACCCACACACCCTCCAGCTCTGTGGGCAGGGGCTGACATCCCGTCACTGTGAACAGGTGAGGATCTCGGACGGCATGAGCAAAAGGAAACCTCAAGAGTCACAAAGTCAGGGGTCTGCAGGGCAGACTCCGGGCCCCGCAGCCTGCAAGTAGATTTGCCTCGGTCTGCCCAGGGATTTCTTTTTTTTTCTCAAATCAGTCACCAACACGGAGACAGCAGAAGTTGTGACATAAAAGCCCGTGTTTCCTGTTTCTGCAAATGTCACAAGAGTGGCGGCTGGAGCCACAGAGCAACAATCGGCGGAAACAGAAAACAGCTGCCAGAACAGACGCAGAACAGGCTTCCCAGGTCACAGCAAGGTCCATGGGCCCCACGGCGTTCACTTACAGGAGCTGCCTGGCCCTGGACGCATCGGCGTTTGAGGCCTCTGAGCCAGTCCACACCCCTCATCCATCATCTTGTAAGGGAAAAGCTGAGGCCCCAGGAAGCAGCCTGTCCAGGGTTGCATGGCCAGTTAGCGGCAGAGCAAGGGTAGAGACCCAGGGGCCTGCTTCCCACAGGGACACCCCTGCTTAGGACACTGTGTTTCCAAGAACATGATACAATCTCAGAGCTTGAAAAGGCCCTAAGGACTTGGTCTGG
Organism: Muntiacus reevesi; assembly: GCF_963930625.1. Classification (NCBI taxonomy): domain Eukaryota; kingdom Metazoa; phylum Chordata; class Mammalia; order Artiodactyla; family Cervidae; genus Muntiacus; species Muntiacus reevesi. The sequence continues at coordinate 114,843,483 of NC_089251.1, forward strand.
GGACAGTCAAATGCCTTTCACTTCTCTCAGAATCACTCTCACACTGGCAGGGGCCTGGCGGAGCAACCTCTGAGCTCCGCCCAAAACCAATGTTCTGGGGATCTGACCACTTGACTTATGGGTCAGCCTCAGGCTCTGTGTCTGAGGCCCTGCTAATAATAATTTCAACTACCTGTCGGGCCCCACTACGTGCCTCGTAGATATCTATACCCTTGATCCTCGCGACAACCCCATCAGAGGGGTATTATTATTCTCAAGCTCATTTTTTTTTAGACGAGGAAACAGACATTCAGAGAGGTTAAGGAAGTGGCCCAAGGCTGCACAGGTAGGAAGTGATGAGGCCAGGACTGGCGCCGAGAGTCAGGATCCAGAGACTGTGCGCTGAACCCTGCGCGGCACCAGCGCTCTGAAGGCTGGGCTCTGGCCACGGCCCTGCCGGCTCTGCCTGCTACAGGAAGCAGATGCAACCAGGTCTGAACAGTTTACAGCAGCCTGCCACAGCGTTGCCGGATTTAGGCTAATTTTAAGGAAGCCCTTCCAGGTTCATAAAAGAACTGTTAACCACAAGCCCTGAGTCACCCTGGGCGGGAGGCACTGGGTCTGGTGAGCTGCGTGTGTCTCAGAGCTGTGGGCTGGGGGGATGGGTCTGGACAGGGCCCGAAAAGAGAACCCCAACCTTCAGCCACCTAGACAGAGAGAGAGCCTCTGGCCCGCGGGGGCTATGACTCGCCCAGAGTCGCTCTGAGTTTATAAGAGACAGGACTCAACGCCTGGCTGTGCGCACCAGCCTCCGAAGGGGATCCAGGGGGCCTGTTCCTCCTCAACCAGCCCCAGTCTCCAGGGCCAGGCCAGTCCCCCCGCTCACATGCAAGTCAAGCCAAGAGGACTCTGGCCCCTCTGGCCCCTCTGGAAGCACAAAAGGGAGATTCCCGCTTCCCATCCCTTCCAGTGGCCCAGGCCCAGGGACAGAGTCGGTGCAGCCGGGCCTGTGACCTGACCCCATTTCCTGACAACACTCCCCGCTCACGTTCCTCCCGAGATTCCGGGTTTCCAAAGCACTTTCACATCTGGGGCTGTCTGCACCTGAATGAGCTCGTGGAGTAGAAGGCCCCATTTCACAGAGGCAGAAACTGAGCCTCAGAGAGAATGGGAGCCATATTCGCTTAGAACGAGGACCCCCTCCTTCCACTCCTGCCACTGCCGCAGAGGTCCCCCCGCCCCAAAACTCCACTCCCGGCCGCACTTTGGACAGAGAGGGACCCCAAGGCCCAGAGCAGGGAAGGGACGGGCCGGGGTTCTACAAAGAGGGGGTGAGCAACGGTCCTCCCGTTCAAGGGGGTTCAGTTGGGGGGTGGGGCTCTTTCTCTCTCTCTCTCTCTCTCACACACACACACACACACACGCACACACACGCACACAGCGCCCAGGGCCGCCCGCACACTCACCACATGGTAGATGGCCAGGGCGGTGGTAGCGATGCGGACGTTGAAGCAGCAGCAGGTCTGGCGGATGGCGGCCGCGCGGGGCGCCATGATGCTGCCTCCCCTCCTCTGAGGCACTGGCAGGGAAGGAACTAGGAGCCTGGAGCAGGGGCAGAAAAGGGGAAGCTGCCGGCTGCCCTCCTCACTTCCTTCCTGCCCCTCAGACAGGCAGGGGTGTGGGCGTCACAGCTGGGGCGGGGCGGCAGGGGAAGGACAGCGTGGGGGGGGGCCCTGCCACTCCCGGAGGGGCATCCCTTACATCTCCGCTGCCTGCTGTCTGCCAGGGCTCAGGGCTGGGGTTTAAGCAGTTCCACTCACAAAACCCCGCTGACGGGATGCTCACCACCATCCTTGGACGCAGGGACTGTGACCAATCCCATCTCCAGACGGAAGTTAGACCCTCAGAGAGGTCAAGGCACCCCCCCCAAAGTCACACAGCAGTTAGTGCTGGTGGCAGGATTCAAACCCAGGTCTGCCCAGCTACAAAAACTGCTCTTGCTTAATGTTTCCTAAGCATGTTCCTGGATTCACGCCTTTAATCCTCTAAAGTGAAGTCACTCAGTCGTGTCCAACTCTTTGCGACCCCATGGACCATAACCTACCAGGCTTTTCTGTCCATGGGATTTTCCAGCCAAGAATACTGGAGTGGGTTGCCACTTCCTCCTCCAGGGAATCTTCCCGACCCAGAGATCGAATCTGAGTCTCTTGCATTGCAGGCAGACGCTTTACCCTCTGAGCCACCAGGGAGGCTAACCACTCCTCTAATCTTCTCCTCAGCCCTTTCAGGGAGGTACTATTATCCCTATTTTACATAAGAAAAAACTGAGGCACAGAGAGGGGAAGTGATTTGCCCGAGGTTACACATTCTACCCGTGGAGGAATGGAGATGTGAGCCAAGGCTTGACTGGTTCTAGAAACCGGTGTCTTCACTCTGCCCTGAGCCTCAGAGAGAAGCCCAAACCAGGACAAGAATAATTACTAAACAAATCCACCAACTGTGTGTCAGGTCCTGAGCTAGGCTTTTCCCACAGCTGGGTCATCAATGCGTCATAGCAATCTGGGGGACCCACCATCAAGTCCCCCTTTGTGAGCCACAAGTCTCCCGATGCTCCCTTGCAATCAGGGATTTTTCTGCCTCACTCTTAGGAAAAGCTGGAATGAGTCTACTGTGACTATTAAACAAGTTACACTGGGATCTATATTCCCTTTGTGTTGCAATTAAGGGAGGGAATAGGAGGCACTTGCAGAATTCCTGCAACAAACCTGCTCAGTCCAGACACTGAGAGTTCACTTGCTATGTGAAGCTTCCTCCAGTGCAGAAACTTAGCAGGACCTGCCGTGAAGTCCCACCCTCTTATGAGACCACAGAGTTAGAATTGGTCACTACAGCTGCCCATCATTTATACACCAGGAAAGATTATTAAAGGTCTCTAGCTCCTCCCTCTCAGCAGGAGCTGCTCTATTAAACCTACAAAACTTGGCTGGGGGTCTTGATCAAAACTTTCTCTTTGCCAATGAGACCAACGAGAGTTCTACGAGCTTGGGGCTCCTGGGTGGCCCAGCCAAGCCCTTCCCTACTTCATTTTCAAACCTGTCTTTGTTGTTGTTACAGGCCTTGCTGAGACCAGGTATCATAGAAAGGTGGTACAGAGAGGTGTTTAACAGCTTAGCTCAAGAGGCTCATGCCTTGGGTTCAAATCCCGGCCCCTCCCAGCTGGATAGCCAATCAGTTCAGTCAGTCCAGTCACTCAGTCGTGTCCAACTCTTTGCAACCCCATGGACTGCATCACGCCAAGCTTCCCTGTCCAACACCAACTCCCAGAGCTTACTCAAACTCATGTCCATAGAGTTGATGATGCCATCCAACCATCTCATCCTTTGTCGTCCCCTTCTCCTCCTGCCTTCAATCTTTCCCAGCATCAGGGTCTTTTCAAATGAGTCAATTCTTTGCATCAGGTGACCAGAGTATTGGAGTTTCAGCTTCAGCATCAGTGCTTCCAATGAATGTTCAGGACTGATTTCCTATAGGATCAGGATCTCCTTGCAATCCAGCAAAATTGGGTAGCCAGTGCAGCAGAAAAACCCTTCTTTCCCCAAGAGTAGCAAGTCCAGACTGGCCGGAGATGAGGACAGCAGAGGCTTGAGGCCAGGATGACGAGTCTGGATTTAATGGTGCTGGGAAGACATTTGAAAATTTAATACTGTAATAAATGATAGCCATGAATAATATTATGATTTGGTGAAACCAGAGCAGGTATGGCATCAATTCCCAAAGAGAGGGCCAAATGTACTAATGGAGCTGAGAGCTCATTGTACATGGTTATAGGGATGAATTCTTTTCATTTTTATGGTGATAAATTCATTTTCATATGCATTATAAAAATATATGTAACTATCCCGTGGATTCTGTGATTTTCCATTTATGGGAGTAATATAAAGTCTCAATTTAAAACAGAAGCATTTAAATTTTTAAAAAAGCAATAAGTTGATTTAAAGAAAATTATCAAGGAGCCATAGCCCATGAGGCAGGCAGATGCGGCCAACAGCCTTGGAGGGGGTGAGGGTGTCGCCGGTTTGGGAATCCTGGTGCATGGGAAATCCCACAGTGGTTATGTGATCTCAGACAAGGCGCCTAATCTCTCTGTCTGAGCTGTTGTTTCCACATCTGCAAAACGGTGGCAGAAGCTCCACCTCAGTGGAGATGAAATGAGGTCACGTGCACACACGTCTTGTTTGTTTCTCCCTTTCCGGCCTACCCTACTCCTCCATCTCAACCACACCCAGACTTCTGGGAGAAGGCAGAGCTGGAATTTGAACTCTGATTTGTCTGATGCTGAGTCCTGGGACATGCCTCCAGGAGGGTCCAGTGACTGTAAGGGACATGTGCTTCGTGGGAAGGTGGCATTTCCCAAGCATTGTCTCCCTTCCAGAAACATCAGAGTTCTGATGGATCTTCTATCCCTCACTGGATGGCCAGCCTCCAGCACATGCTGGTCCCTGGACGGGGCTTCAGTAACTTCCTGGGGGCTGGAAATCTGATCCTCTTTATTTTCACTCCCTCCAACTTCCTAGGGAAGGGATAGCTGTTATCGCAAATACTAGGTCCTTGGCCAAGACCACTGTGGTAGGCAGAATAAAGGCCCTCCAAGGGTACCCACATCCTAATTCCCAAAACTGGCAGATACATGTTACCTAACATGGCAAAGGGAATTTGCACATGTGATTAAGAATCTTGAGATTGTCTTGAATTATGCAGGTGAACCCAATGTAATCAAAAGAGTCCCCACAAGTGAAAGAGGGAGGTGGGAATATCAGAGTCAGACAGAAACTAGAAGATGCTACACTTCTGGCTGTTAAGATGGAGAAGAGGCCACAAGCCAAGGAAAGCAGGCAGCTTCGAGGGGCTGCAAAAGGCAATGGAACAGATTTTCTCTGTCTAAAAGAATTGCAACCCTGCTGACACTTTGCTTTTAGCCCAGTGACCCCCATTTTGGAATTCTGACCTCCATAAGGTCAGAAAGATAATACACCATAATAAATATCATATATTTGTTTACTATAAGATAATAAATGTGTGTTGTTTTAAGCCACTGCATTTATGGTAATTTGTTATAGCAGCCACAGGTAACTCACACAGCCACTCAGCAGAGTCCACAATGGAACCCAGGAGTCTCTGACTTTGGAATCACAGTACACTCCATCTCCATGGAAGCCCCAGTCCCCATCTTCACAAGTGCAGCCCTTGCCCTCCTCGCTGTGTGATCTTGGCCAAGACATGGATGTCTCTGAGTCTCAGTTTCCTCCTGCACAGGGTGGAGATAATGATAACACCCATCTCACCGTCTGTGATGATTAAATAAGAAAATCACATAGGGACTTCCCTGGCGGTCCAGTGGTTGGGACTCTGTGCCTCCAGGGCCAGGGGTATGTTTCTGATCCCCAGTGGGGGCACTAGGACCCCACATGCCATGTGGCCAAAAAAAGAGAGAGAAGAAGAAACCACACATGCAGCTGACAGTGCTGCAGATGCTCCAACTCCAATTCTGTCCTCTTCCATTACCAAGTTTTGAGCTCCTCCAAGCTACTCTTTAAACTCCCTTTGTTAACAGGTAGAACCCTTGAAAATTTCATGCCTTCCAAACTCCTCAAAATAAGGAGGAAGAAATGTTCCACATCTCTGCAGAGATGAATCTGCTTATGAAACTGTCCTCCTAAGTTCTACTTCTTTCAAGAGTCTTCTAAGACTCCCTGACTTCAAGGATGATTCGCATATCCTAGAAAGTCACCTTTCATCCAGAAAAAGTCTATAATTCTGGTTGGCTGCCTTGCTTAATTATTTACTGCCATGGTATATTAATATTGCAATGGACACCTCTGTTTCCTCAAAGGCAGAGTTACTTGCGGGTTTTCTTTGTGAAGCCAGAAGAACATCTTTGGAACTTCCCTCTTCACACACATGCCTGGAGGTAAAAATAAAACCCATGACTCTATCAGGTTTCATATTTAAACAAAGAACTGGGGAGTCTTGTGTCCTTTCAATGAACCAGGTAAAGCACTTTGGAGGGTCTGGCTCATAGTAAAGCCCTAATACAGGGAGCTATTTTGATTGTGATTGTTTTTATGATCATTTCTATTATTAGCTAAGCTCTTTCCCAGCTCATTGCTCAGCTGAGCGTCCCCCAGACCCCGCCTGGAGAGGAAGGCAGCCTGAAGTTGCTGGTATGGACCTGGCAGGCCTGAGGGGAGACTGGCCTGCCACAAGACACGCAGCCAGGCAGCAACAGAACCATAAGTGGGATCCCACTTTGGGAAAGCGGCTTGGGAAGCATGTGAGTGGTGCAACCACGGGTAACTCACCAGAACTCTCCTCCCCAGGGGGCTCCTCTGTGGCTCGCCCCAGCCAAGGGTCAAACTTCCTGCCAGACCACTGGTTTTTAATTCCCTCCTGGCAGCCCACACCACCTCACTCCTGCCTTTGAGATTTGGAGCTGGGACCTGCAGGGCCAAGGCCAGTGGTCTGGAAAATATGAGAAACCACATAGCCCATCTTCCCCTTCTCCTGCTCCCAACTGAGCAGGCTCACCAGCACCCACAATCTGAATATGCAACCTCGGTGTCCCTCCCCTGCTCCCCTGTCCTGTAAAAGGGGGTCAGGCCTTGACCTCAGAGGATCAGCCTGGCTATCGCAGCCAAAAGGCCTGGACTTGGGGAGAGCAGGCCCTCCAATGACCAGCAAGTCAGTCCCCAAGGTAGGCAGGGGCCCTGAGGCAGTCTGTCTAACACTCCATCAAAGAGTATACCTCTCGGCCAGCAATCCCACGCTCAGTGGCTGCACCCAGGAGCACAGTCACACCATATACAGATCTGTCAGTGCTGCCATGGTCTTTGTGGGCAGAAGGCTCCTAAACAGGAGGCTCTAGGGTGATGGCACCGCATTCAGAAAGGGTGCTGGCTGGAAATAGCAGGAAGAGCCATGTCATTGCCCTCTGGCAGAAAGTCAGCTCTGGGCATTCCCCAAAGTCTAGCATCCCGGACCAGGGGTACCACTGATGCTGTCTATGAGGATAAGATCACTGATCCCAGAGCTAGGAACCCAACTCCTCTCCTCACTCAGGTTTCCAATCTGCCTCTTTCTTACTCTGAGTCTAAAGAGTGGGAATTTTCATACAATATCCAGGGCTGCTATAAGGACTGGAGGGTAATCTCTGTGAAGCATCAGTCTCTGGCAGCATCTCCCTTCTCCTAGCTGTCAACCCCACCCTTGGAAAGAACCTCAAAGATCCAGGTCCCTGAAAAGTTGCACACCTGCCATTAACCCCACAATAAGAATGACTTCATTAGGGCATTTCCCCAAGTTAGGGGATTTTTCCTTAATCAAATAAAAACAACAACAACCAAACAACAAAAGTGATAGGCCCTGCTAAAAGCTAAGACACTACAAGAGATTTTTTTTAAAAAGAACGACTGAAAACTAGTATTTATGGTTCTGGCCAATGCACTATTAATGGACTTCTAGGAAAACTATGGTTATGCTGACCAAAAAGGGACAGACTTGATAAGTATGCGCTCTCTACCCTTTGTCCTAACTCCCCTGTTCCTGCCAGGAATGCAGGCTTCGTGGTTGGAGTAGCAGCAGCTATTTTGGAGGCATGAGGACAAAAGTCATACCCTAAGAATACTTGAGGAGAAAGATGGAAAGAGCCTGGGGCCCTGATGACATCATGGAGCCTCTGTATCAGCCCTGAACTCCCTTTCTCTGGCCATCTTAAACTGTAAGAAAAAGAAACCTACCCAGGAATTCTGACTTAATTCATGTGTTCAGCTAGAAGCTTGGAACACAAGACTTCGGTGCTTGGAACACAGCAGTAGACAAGACAGACAAGGTCCCTGGTCTCGTGGGGTGAACACTCTAATAGGGGAGACAGAAAGTAAACAAGGACCCACAAAACAAGGTCATTTCAGTAAGAAATAATTCTCAGTCACTGTGCTCTGCTGCCTCTGCTAACCTCGCTTCTGGTCTCAACTAAGGAATAGATTTTCTGTGGGGCTTTGGGACAATCACTTACCCACTCTAACCTCTGTATCACTGTCTGTAACATCAAGGAGGGGTCCAAAGTCATCCTCCCTAAGGCCTGGCCCTCCTCACCCAATGCCAGGCAGGTTACTTACTCTATGAGACTGCTCCTAGAGCCTGGATATCCTCCAGGCTGGCTGGGCTGTTGCTGCCCTCGAATTTCTCAGCATTGGGTAAACAGCTGAGAGGCCCCGGCCCAGACCTCCTGACTGCAGCCCTTTCAGAGCCACCAGTAAATCTCAAGCAACTGCTGAAAGATCTGTGCCCAGACAGCCTGAGGCTGAAGGGCCTGATTGTGGTCGAGGCCTCTCCCTGCCAGCGGTGGACACGACCCTGGGCAGGTTGGGAAGGTGGGCCAGCAGAGGCCAGGCTGTACTCTCAGCAGCCACCACGGCTGCTGTCCCGGGCCACCGTCCCTGTTCTGGGGACCCCAGCTGCTGCTGACTTCCTGCCCAGGTGCCCCTCTGTGCCTCAGCCCCCCACACACCCCACTTTGTACTCAGCACCCCACACAGGACCCTCTGGATGTGAACCCCACCCCTGCAGCCTCCCCTTCACCCAACACCCCTTCACCGCCCCCTCACCTTCACTTCCTCCCAGTCACCAAGCCCTGTGGATTCAGCCTCCCTTTCCTCTGCCTTTCTCCATCCCCACATACAGGGCCCAAGGACCACCTCCCACTGGACTTACCTGTGGAGAGAGGCTGGGGCAGAAGGAGAAGGCCCTCCTCCCGGCCCCTGGGGCTGAGCAGACTCTGAGGGCTGGTGCCCCGGTCCAGCTCCCACATTCTCCCAGGAGGGAAGGTGTTTCTTTGACCTGAGAGCTTTCAGAGGGCTGGGTCAGCTGTCAGACCTGCACTTCGGGGCCCTCTGTCCTCCTACAAGTGTCTGAAGAGGAGGTGGTCCTGGCCACAAATTCAGAATCAGTGGACAGATAGATCGCATAACAGGGACAGGTAATAATACTCCTTCCTAGGAAAAAGGATAATTGAAATATATTCAAAAATATATTCAAAAAATATATATTTCAATTATCCCTTTTGCTCAGAGGTGGTCTTATTACCTGTCCCTGCTATGCTATCTATCCATTGATTCTGAATTACATTAAACACAATTAGAAACACTGGACAAATGACGAGCAGCCCACCTGGGACACGTGACTGACCTGAAGGCCACACCTCCTCCCACAGAATCTGCCCATGCGCCTGAAGTCCAGCACTGTGCTTATGAGGACGCCCTGTTCAGACTCTGCGGGCCCATCCACGCTGGCCTTATGGTCCGGGGAACCTCAATCTGTTCTGGTGCCTCCTCCAGGGGGACAGTGGGGAAATGCTAATCTGACAGGTCTGATCTGTGAGTTCATTTGATGAGCACTTACTGCGTGCCTACTATGTGCCAGGCACTGTGCTAGGCCTCAAGGATCAAGCAGTGAGCAAGACAAAGGTCCAGCCTGCAAGGGGCCGCCTATGGAGGGTGCCAGTTAGGTCCCAACCCCCCACTTGTAAAAATTGGAGTGGAGGCCTCCTGCCGATCGAAGCTGCCTCGAGCCTGCGGTCACAGGTGGTAGCCCAAGTGATTCCAGCCAAAACCCAATCGGGGAAAGCAGGGGCCAGTAATAGTCACGACATTATTAATAGCACCAAAGGGACAGGTGACAATACCACCTCTTAGTAAAAGGCATAATCGAGATGACGCCGGTGGTCTAAAAATAGCTGGACCCTCAGTTTGAGAGGCATCAGGCGTAGGGGAAATCCGCAGACCTTGGAGGGGGACCAGCCTGGGTTCATACCCCCTCTTTGTCCCTGGTAAGCTGTGTAACCTAGGTCTAGTCTAACGGCCTGTCTCAGTTTTCTCATCTGTAAGATGGGTATAACAATAGGCCGACTTTTCCGGCAAAACTGCCATGAAGATTAAGGTAATGATTAGGACGTTGAACTGTACAGGCGGCCTCTGAAGCATCTATACCTGCCCCAACTCATCACGTTTACCCTTGCCAACCACACTTCCTGAAGGCTGATTCTGAACCATTCCTGTGTGGCTGAAGACCTTACAGTGGCTTCCTACAGCCTGCAAAGTCCATTCTTCGGCAGCCGCTAACCAGGGGCTCTGTCTGTAGCTGCCCAGGGAAGCTAAGACTTTCTCTGAGGCAGAGCTCTTCTGGATCTCACAGAGCAGGGCAGCCGTGAGGCCCGCACGCTCCACCCCTACCCCAGGGATATCTTGGTACGAGGCCTTGGGGGTACAAGGCCTGAAGCTGTCACTTGTATCACCAGCCTCAGCCCCACCCCATTCCCCCAAAACCCCCTTACACTGGAGGGAAATGTGGGGGTGTTTGTGGTTGGAGAAGCGTGCTATTTCCCATCAGGGCTAATCTGATGTTGACATTTTCCACCCCACCCCCAAGCTGCTTTGCTAAGTAACACAGCCCTGTGCTCCCGCCTCGGAAGGGTAGGGGGCCGAGTCCTACCCCCCTCCGGGGGTTCCCAGGAACGACAGAAGGTACTGATAAGGTCCAGGGAAACTGGAGGGGCAGCGTCACAGGGCACCTCTGGAGGACTGGCCTTTCACACACATCATTTCATTTTCACTCTGGGAAGGTGCTGTTCTTGTCTCCACTTTACAGACTGAAATACTAAGGATTCCAGGAGAGAATGGGTTTTCTGGGAGTACATTCTCCCTATGAGTAAAGTAAAACTCTTTTTTTAAGTTTATTTTTTGATAGATAACATGCATAAACTTTTAAATATACAAAAGATACACAGTGAAAGGTTAAGTATCACCCTGTCCAGCTGAGTTCAGTTATCCCACCCCTGTCCAGTTCGGTTCAGTCCCTCAGTCATGTCTGACTCTTGGCAACCTCATGGACTGCAGCACTTCAGGCTTCCCTGTCCATCACCAACTCCTGGAACTTGCTCAAACTCATGTTCATCGAGTCAGTGATGCCATCCAACCATCTCATCCTCTGTCCCCTTCTCCTCCTGTCTTCAATCTTTTCCAGCATCAGGGTCTTTTTCAATGAGTCAGTTCTTCACATCAGGTGGCCAAAGTATTGGTGCTGAGTGCAAGTTAACTGAGTTAATATTCAGGACTGATTTCCTTTAGGATTGACTGCTTTGATCTCCTTGCTGTCAAGGGACTCAAGAGTCTTCTCCAACACCACAGTTCAAAAACATCAATTCTCCAGTGCTCAGCTTTCTTTATGGTCCAACTCTCACATCCATACATGGCTACTGGAAAAAACATAGCTTTGACTATACAGAGTTTTGTAAAGTTCCTGACTATAAGCAGAGTAATGTCTCTGCTTTTGAATATGCTGTCTAGGTTGGTCATAGCTTTTCTTCCAAGGAATAAGCGTCTTTTAATTTCATGGCTGCAGTCACCATCTGCAGTGATTTTGGAGCCCAAGAAAATAGTGTCTCACTGTTTCCATTGTTTCCTCATCCATTTACCATGAAGTGATGGAACCGGATGCCATGATCTTAGTTTTTTGAATGTTGAGTTTTAAGCCAACTTTTTCACTCTCCTCTTTCACTTTCATCAAGAAACTCTTTAGTTCCTCTTTGCTTTCTGCCATAATGATAGTGTAATCTGCATATTTGAGGTTATTGATATTTCTCCAGGCAAACTTGATCCCAGCCTGTGACTCATCCAGCCCAGCATTTTGCATGATGTACTGTGCATTTAAGTTAAAGAAACAAGGGGACAATATACAGCCTTGACATATTCCTTTCCCAATTTGGAACTAGTCTGTTGCTCAATGTCCGGTTCTAACTGTAGCTTCTTGACCTCCATACAGATTTCTCAGGAGCCAGGTAAGGTGGCCTGGTATTCCCATCTCTTGAAGAATTTTCCAGTTTGTTGTGATTCACACAGTCAAAGGCTTTAGCCTATTCAAGTCACATCAACCATGAAGCAGAAGTAGGTGTTTTTCTGGAATTCTCTTGCTTTTTTATGATCTAACAGATGTTGGCAATTTGATCTCTGGTTCCTCTGCCTTTTCTCAATCCAACTTGAACATCTGGGAGTTCTCAATTCACTTACTGTTGAAGCCTAGCTTGAAGAATTTTGAGCATTACTTTGCTAGCATATGAAATTAGTGGAATTGTGTGGCAGTTTGAACATTCTTTGGCATTGTTCTTCTTTGGCATTAGAATGAAAACTGATCTTTTCCAGTCCTGTGGCCACTGCTGAGTTTTCCAAATTTGCTGGCATATTGAGTGCAGCACTTTCACAGCATCAACTTTTAGGATTTAAAATAGTTCAACTGGAATTCTATCACCTCCACTAGCTTTGTTTGTAGTGATGCTTCCTAAGGCCCACTTGACTTCGTACTCCAGGACGTCCAGCTCTAGGTGAGTGATCATACCATTGTGATTATCAGGACATTAAGACTTTTTTGTATAGTTCTTCTGTGTATTCTTGTCACCTCCTCATAATATCTTCTGCTTCTGTTAGGTCCATACCATTTCTGTCCTTTATTGTGCCCATCTTTGCATGAAATGGTCCCATGGTATCTCTAATTTTCTTGAAGAGACCTCTAGTCTTTCCCATTCTATTGTTTTCCTATATTTCTTTGCATTGGTCACTTAGGAAGGCTTTTTTAATCTCTCCTTGCTATTCTTTGGAACTCTGCATTCAGATGGGTATAACTTTCCTTTCCTCCTTTGCGTTTCACTTTTCTTTTCTCGCCTATTTGTAAGACCTCAGACAACCATTTGCCTCTTTGCAAATTCTTCTTCTTGGGGGTAGTTTTGATCACTGCCTCCTGTACAATGTCATGAACCTCTGTCCATAATTCTTCAGGCACTCTATCTATCAGATCTAATCTTTTGAATCTATTTGTGATGAATCTACTTCCACTGTATAATCGTAAGGGATTTGATTTAGGTCATACCTGAATGGTCTAGTGGTTTTCCCTACTTTCTTCAATTTAAGTCTGAATTTTGCAATAAAGAGTTCATGATCTGAGCCACAGTCAGCTCCTGTTCTTGTTTTTGCTGACTGTATAGAGCTTCTCTGTCTTCGGCTACAAAAAATATAATCAATTTGATTTTGGTATTGACCATCTGGTGATGTCCATGTGTAGAGACATCTCTTGTGTTGTTGGAAGGAGGGTGTTTGCTATGACCAGTGCATTCTCTTGGCAAAACTCTGTTAGACTTTGCCATGCTTCATTTTGTACTCCAAGGCCAAATTTGCCTGTTACTCCAGGTATCTCTTGACTTCCTACTTTTGCATTCCAGTTCCCTATGATGAAAAGAGCATGTTTTTTGTTGTTGTTAGCTCTAGAAGGTCTTGTAGTTCTTCATAGAACCATTCAACTTCACCTTTTTCAGCATTAGTGGTCGGGGCATAGGCTGGGATTACTGTGATATTGAATGGTTTACCTTGGAAATGAACAGAGATCATTCTGTTATTTTTGAGATTGCACCCAAGTACTGCATTTCAGACTCTTTTGTTGACTATGAAGGCTACTCCACTTCTTCTAAGGGATTCTTACCCACAGTAGTAGATATAATGGTCATCTAAACTAAATTCGCCCATTCCAGTCCATTTTAGGTCACTGATTCCTGAAATGTAGACGTTCACTCTTGCCATCTCCTGTTTGACCACTTCAACTTAACTTGATTCATGGACCTAACATTCCAGGTTCCTTTACATTGTTTTTTACAGTATCAGACTTTACTTCCGTCACCAGTCACATCCATCACCGGGCGTTGTTTTTGCTTTGGCTCAGGCTCTTCATTTTTTCTGGAGTTAATTCTCTACTGTTCTCCAGTAGCATATTGGGCACCTACCAACCTGGGGAGTTCTTCTTTCGGTGTCGTATCTTTTTGCCTTTTCATCCTGTTCATGGGGTTCTCAAGGCAGGAATACTGAAATGGTTTGCCATTCCCTTCTCCAGTGAACCATCTTTAGTCAGAACTCTCCACCATGACCCATCTGTCTTGGGTGGCCCTACATGGCATGGCTCATAGTTTCATTGAGTTAGACAAGGCTGTGGTCCATGTGGTCAGTTTGGTTAAATTTTCTGTGATTGTGGTTTTCATTCTGTCTTCTGATGGATAAGGATAAGAGGCTTGTGGAAGCTTCCTGATGGAAATGACTGGCTATGGGGGAATCTGGGTCTTGCTCTGATGGGTGGTAAATGCTCAGTAAATCTTAAATCCAATTTTCTGTGGATAGGTAGGGCTGTGTTCCCTCCCTGTAGTTTGGCCTGAGGTTAACTATTATAGGGGTAATGGAGGTAATGGAGACCTCCTTCAAAGGGACTTATGCCACCATGCCGCAGCTCCCAGACTGTTGTGTTCGGTGCCCCTGACCCCATGGCAGGCCACTGTTGACCTATGCCTCTGCCAGAGACTCCTGGACACACACAAGTCTGGTTCAGTCTCTTGTGAGCGCACTCTTCCTTTCTCCTAGGTCCTAGTGTGCACATGGTTTTGTTTGCGCCCTCCAAGAGTCTGTTTCCTCAGTCCTGTGGAAGTTCTGTGATCAAATCCCACTAGCCTTCAAAGTCAAATTCCCTGGGGCTTCTCGGTCCCTTTCCCAGGTGGGGAAATCTGGTGTGGGCCCTAGAACTTTTGCAACAGTGCGAGAACTTCTTGGTACAATTGTTCTCCAGTTTGTGGGTCGTCTGCTCGGTGGCTCTGTGGTGGGGCAAATGGCGAGCTCCTCCAAGAGGACTTATGCCACATGCCGCGCCTCCCAAGTCTGCTGCAGCCAGAGACCCCGTACCCACAGCAGGTCACTGCTGCCCCATGACTCTGCAAGAGACACTCAAACACTCGAAGGCAGGTCTGGTTCAGTCTCTTGTGGGGTCCCTGGGTCCTGGTGCACACAAGGTTTTGTTTGAGCCCTCTGAGCATCTCTGGTGGGTATGGGGTTTGATTCTAAAGTCAATTTCACCCCTCCTACCAACTTGTTGGGGCTTCTCCTTTTCCCTTGGACGTGGGGTATATTTTTTCGGTGGGACCCCAGTCCAATAGCTGCCCCATTACCTTCCCCTGGGGAACAAGGTGACCTGGTTTGTAGTGTGTCCTTCCAGAGATTTCTACACATGTACAAGCACAGCCACATACATTCCAATATCAAAAACAGTAGCTTATCTTGTGTTCAGCATCGTGTGGTCCCTGAAGGATAGGTTTGGAGCCTGCTGCATTTAAGTACATAAAGAGACTTCCCATTCTTTGTTATGGCTGCATAGTTCTCCTTTGAGTGACTATCTCATAACTAAATAAACTTTAACCAATGGATATTAGATGGCTTCAAATTTTTTGCTATTATAAACACTGCAGCAATAGATATCATTCAAATGCATCATTTTCACATATTTGAGGACACGTGTAAGATAAACTTCAAAAGGTGGAATTATTAGATTAAAGGGTACAAACATACCAGTTTTGATTCATATTGACAAATCACTTTTCATACAGTTTATACCAATATAAACTCCCACCAACAATGTGCCTGTTACCCACATTCTCACCAACACAGTGAGTTATCAAACTTTTTGGTCTTTACCAACATGATGTGTGAAAAATGGCTTGCAAATACAGTTCAATTCATTTTATAAGTAAGCTTAAGGTTTACTTGTGTTTCATAAATAACCTTTTACCTTTTTATATGTTTAGGAGCCAAGTATTTCCTTTTCTAATGAACTGTCCGAATCCTTTGCCCAATTTTTCTGTTGGTTGCCGATCTATTTCTTATTGATTTAGAGGCGCTCCTTATATGTTAAGGAACTTAATCTTTTGTCAGCAATATAAGTCTAAGTATTTTCATAAAGTGTATTTTTTTGATTTGCTGGTGGATTTTTTTCACTATTGTTAAAGGATACTTGAATTTGCTAATATTTTGGGTTATAGCTATTTAAGTGTCTGATTATAAGAATATTCCTCCATTTTTTCTAGTACTTTTATGCTCTTTTTTTCTACATCATTCCCTCTTCTGACTGATTTTCTTTGCCTTGATTTACCCATTCACCAAGTAAGAGTCTTCCCTCATGATGGCTCAGACGGTAAAGAGTCTGCCTGCAGTGCAGGAGACCCCAGTTGGATCCCTGGGTCGGGAAGATCCCCTGGAGAAGGAAATGATAACCTACTCCAGTATTCTTGCCTGGAAAATCCCATGGATGGAGGAGCCCGGCAGGCCACAATCCATGGAGTAGCAAAGAGTTGGACACGACTGAGTGACTTCACTTTCACTTTCAATTTTCCCTCATGGATATTCAGTGGTTATATCACTGGGAAGGACGTTAAACAGAAAAAGTAGTGAGATTACAGAAGGAGGAATGGTGGGGATTCCCAGATCCATTTCTGTCACTGTGTGACCTTAGCCAAGTCCCTTCTCTTCTCGGAGCTTCAGAACAAGGAAGTTGTCCTGGAGGCTCACAAAGGCCCCTTTCTTCTCCCCGTCTCTCTCACTGTTCAGCTATTTATTCTTTGAGTCTGGAGTTTGGAGTTGCCTGGGCTATGGCAATCAGGGAAGGCTTCCAGGAGAAGGTGGGTCTTCATCCAGGCCTAGTCTAGGAGCTGGAGGTGACAGAAGCCACTGCTTCAGTCCTCAAAACAACCCAGTGAGCCCGTGAGACTGGATTACCTTGCTCTGCCCATTTCACAGATGAGAAAACTGCAGCTTTGAGACATTGAGTAACTTGCCCAGGGTCCCAGAGCCAGTCCATGGTAGAGCTGGGACTCAGATGCTGGCGTCTGATGAGCAGAAGCTAGGGTTCTCAGTTTGTTTGAGAACTGGGGAGGGGAGGGGGCAGGGATGCTGGCTCTGGGAGTGGACTGCGGTTGGTGGTCAGTGACTCTCCTTGTGGTAGGAGCGTGTGTTGGGAAGCAGCTGGAGTTGGGCGATAGGAGGCCCAGGGCCCACAGATAAGGCAGGAGGTGGGTGGACAATGTACCCATCCTGGCAGCTGGAATTTAGATGAAATCTCGACTAGCCCAACCCAAAGGCTAGCAGAGGGGCCACGTCAAGGCCCGGGGAAGCCCACTTCCTGCTTTTTGGGGCCTGGCTCACCGCTCAGTCTATGCAGCGTCTCCTGGCACATTTCCCTGCCAGGAGTGTTCATCTTGTTCTACTGTGAGCGCCGTTGTGCAGGGCCCACACTTCCAAGCTCCCCCCCGCCACTGCCTCCCAACTTGCTTGCATCGCATGGTCATGCTCTCCACCTGGCTGGCCCCCGGTGACTTCTGAGTTTGAGGACCTGAATTAGCGGCCCAGAACCCTGGCAGTGCAGAGGTGATAGCTTGCAGGGGGAGGGAGGTCTTTGAAACAAAGGAGATGGAGGCCCAGAGGGAAGCAACGACATCCCAGAGTCCCACCGTGGAGCCAGGCAGCCCCGGAAGTAGGGTCAGGATCCGTGACTCCGAGTCCAGCGCTTGCCCACCTGCCTTCCGCTGCCTACCAGAAGCCAGTGGAGGGGGGTGGGAAAGTGGCACAGAACCTTCCGAAGGAGAAGAATGGAGAACACAGCTGACGGCTCCCTCCATGGCCGGTCCCGCCACCCACACTGTGACCCAAGGCAAGTCCCTGCCACCCCGGGCCTCAGTGTCCCCGTCCCGCAGAAGGAGGATGGACCCAGGACATCCACAGTGTCCGTGACCTCCTGAGCACACCCCCACCCTCCCCGCTCCGAGAGGCCTCGGGAGCAAACCGTGCATTCCTCAGGCCTGCTCTGCACGGGCTAATATTGACCCAGGGCTGTTTCCTTTGGCCTGTGCAGGGGCTGTGTTTGCTCTGGCGGGACCCCTAGCCTCGCCTCTGCCCCTCTGTCCTCCCGCCGTGCCGGCCAAGACAGGAGAGACCCAGACATGTGCCTCATCGGCTGGGGGCGGAGGGGGGGAGCAGAAACCACAAGGGGCCCAGAGCACTATCCCATGACCCCCTCACCCCCGCCCAGCTTTTAATAAGAACTACCCAAACAGCAAAATGTCTGAGGTCTTTTTTAGTGTTGTATTTTATAAATGTACTCTCTTAACAAACATCTAACGCTCACCCATACACACACATATGATACAATAAATGTTTGTTCTACCTCACTTGGGAATCACATGGGAAGCTTAAAAGAATCCTTTCCTTGGAGAAATGGTTGATTCCAGGGTCAGGCCGGGGACAGAAAGAGATAAGTCTACAACATCTTTCTGCACCAGAAAGTAAGCGAGAACTGAAAGAGCAATGAAGCCATCATTGCAGTCACAAATGCCGGCGAGAAGGGCCCCCTCCAGCCCACTCTGAGCATCAGAATAGGAAAAGGATAGTCACGTTATTACCCACTGAATAAAACAAGAGTTATCATTTATCACCCTGAATAAAGGCACAAATGAATTAGAAGTGTGATGAGAAGTTAGTAATTAGCAGTGCGTCCAAGTACCTCCCTGGACATGCTTTTCTGAGACCAAGGGGAACGTGTAACCTGACTATGGAGAAGCCTGCAGGTCGATCCCAGCCGAAGGTCCAGGGGGCCTTCATCAGCAATGGGGCAAAACCCAAGCACATGCCACCTGGCAGGGCAGCAGGCACTGGCAGCTCCCGTCTTCCTGTGTTTCCGTCTCCCTGCTTCAGGCTTTTTGAGGCCTCCCAGGATTCCGGCCAGCACTTGGTCCCCTGGGGCTGACACCAGAGAGAGACCAGAACTGTTTAGTTTCATCCTCGCTCTGCCTTGTTCATCCTTGTTCACTTCAGTCTTCCCCTCTCCAGGTCTCCATTCCCCATCTCTGGTCCAAGCGGACAGCAAGTTGGTGGCGTTGTATGGGGCTGGGAGTTTAGGGACTCAGGTTTAGCCAGTTCAGTGTCTGTCCCTCTGGATAATCTGGAACAGGTCACTGAAACTCTCTGCAATTGTTTCCTTATCATCACGTGACAGGATAACATGTCCAAACTTTCACCAATGCCTCCTTCCCCAGAATTTCCCATGTCCCGTCTCCAGCCCACCCCCCCTGCTCCCCAGTCCCCATCTGGAGTCTGGCATGCTGCTGTCCTCAGGATGACACAGAAGCATGCAGATGGTGCGAGAGTCAAAGTCACTGACTTTTGAGCTTCCAAAGTCCGGACTCCACCATCGTGTAGAAAATGTGGACACCCAGGTGATAAACCAGAGGCATCCACCTTTGGGACCAGGTAGACTTCTGGGCTGCGGACGAGACAAGGACCGGTCAGGGAGCCTGGGAGGCTGTGAGTCCCTCGCTCCCACTGGAGTGAGTCCGGATGCTCAGAGGGTCTGATGTCCTAGGATGTGGTGAGAACAGAGTTCCTCCCTGGCACAGCAGCCAGGGACAAAGCCTTTCCTAGGCACGGATGAGGCAGCCAGAGCTCCCCGATGGCACGTGAGCAGAGAGCTCTCCCCTCAGAGGGATGGGAGCAGGGAACTTTCTCCCCTCTACCCACGGCAGCACCATCATGGCACTGATGTGGCCCCAGAGAGCTGGTGGCTCCAAAGGGGCACTGTGATGAGAAATGAGGGCGGACTCAGCAGAGCCCTCAAGGACAGAAACACAGCGACAAGCCAGCAGATGACAACACTGATTTCTAACGCGTTCCTCCCACCTAAGCCCCCGACCTTCAACAACCCTGGGGCAGCGGCCAGGGGGCCAGGGGCACAGGGCATGACTAGATGATGATATTTCCATAACTTGATGGGGTGAGGGCATCACACAGAAGTTCAGGTCAGTTCAGAATTTAGAAAGAAAGCTCTCTCCTCACACCTTGCTGTTGCTGTTCAGTTGCTCAGTCGTGTCCAACTCTTTGCAACCCCGTGGACCGCCAGGCTCCCCTGTCCTTCACCATCTCCCAGAGTTTGCTCAAACTCATGTCCATTGAGTTGATGATGTCATCCAACCATCTCATCCTCTGTCGCCCCCTTCTTCTCCTGCCATCAGCCTTTCCCAGCATCAGAGTCTTTTCCAATGAGTAGGCTCTTCACATCACGTGACCAAAGTGTTGGAGCTTCAGCTTCAGCACCAGTCCTTCCAATGAATATTCAGGGTTGATTTCCTTTAGGATGGACCAGTTTGATCTCATTGCTGTCCAAAGGACTCTCAAGAGTCTTCTCTGGCACCATCTATTCTTCAGGGCTCAGCCTTCTTTACGGTCCAACTCTCACATCTGTACATGTCTACTGGAAAAACTGTAGCTCATTTGCAAATTTTGATTGCTACCTAAGGTGTGGTAAACAGGAACAGACCAGGGGCATGCTTGGGGCCGGCTCCAATGGGCTGGTGAGGCTGATTGTGCGTGCTTGTTTCTAACTCTGCATTCAGCAACCTTATCAGCCACGATGGAAGTATTTGTCGGTAGGAACTGTAGTTTGTTTTGCTTTTCAGAGGAACTCTGCTAACGTGTCCCCGAATAGCATCTCCTGCACAAGGTTGCTGTGGGCAACAAGTGAACTTGTTCAGAGAACTTCACACTGTGCCTGGTACCCGGTAGAGGCTCAGTCAGGGATCGCTGCTTCCGCTGCTATTGCCTCAACAGGAAGATGAGGTCAGGTCCTGCCTACGAGCTGGTCCCCTGTCTGTCTCACTGCTGAGGTTGGGATCAGGGGCTGTGGAATTATTTAGCCCTGTGAGTCACCAGAGCTATCCAATGTGAGGACCCCCCAGCCCCCACCGCTGAGAAAGCTTTATCTTGTGGATGCTCTGCCAGAATTTGCAAAGATCCAGGCTGCTCGGTGGAGGGCAGAAAGGCCTGCTATGGGCCTTCTAGGCGAGCCAGGAATACCAGTCTCTGGAGGCAGGACCCTGTAAAGAGCCAGCAGCAGGGTACAAGCCCCTGGATGCGGGGATAAGCTTGATGGGAAACAGAGAGATGGACGCCTGGACACCTGGACACATAGCCAGCTCTGTAAGAACTAAAAGCACTCTGGAAAAACCACAGAGCTGTTTCGCCCTGTTGTGTGCGCTGCCTGTGTGTTTGTGATCAGGTGACAGGAAAATGGTTTTCTCCAGGCTGTATCGCATGCCCCGTCACACTCTGGGGAGGCCTCGCAGAGGGGTGACACTGGGATTGTTTATGTTTGTTTTATTTTTCTTCATTTCAAGATGCCCATTCCCGGCCCAGAAACCACATCACCATTAAGAGGTCAGGACATTTGAGGCCCCTGTGCCCACTCCACTCAGCCTGGGCTGAGGGAGCCCCGGGTATACGCTGATGCTGGCCACTGACTGTCCAGAAAGGCCAGCAGAGCCATAAACAAGAGCGGCGGGAACTTCCAGGCTGGTTGGGACCAGCTTATTTGGGCCAGAGTAGAGTGCACTGGCCAGGGTGTCCCAAAATAAAACTCAAGTGGCCGGGGCTGGGAGCCAATCCCTCCATGGAAAATTTAAGATAATTTTTCACGGCTGCAAGGTCCAGGCCTCTAGATGGGCCACCCAGAATCACCTCATTGCCGAGGTCCTGACGGGTCTAGAAGTCCAAGGAAGCCATCCCCGTCTCTGGGCTCCCTCCCATCGCCAGGAGTCTCAGTATGGCCAGAGCCGTCGGATGTTCAGAGTGCTACCCCTTCCAGCATCAAACATATGCGGAAACTGAGGCCAGAGAAAGAAAACTAAAACCAGAAGAGCTGGGACTTCCCTGGTGGTTCAGCGGCTAAGACTCTGCCTTTCAATGCAGGGCGTGCTCCTCTGATTGGAGAGCCAAGATCTCACTTGCCTCCAGGCCAAAAAACCGAAACATAAAACAGAAACAATATTGTAACAAATTCAATAAAGACTTTAAAAATGGTCCACATCAAAAAAAAACTTTAAAAAATACTACTAAATACATTAATAAATAAAACCGTAAGAGCAGAAGTGTGCTTTGTCAGATTCTTGTAAGTATTGTGCGCGGTTGTTGTTGCCCAGTCATGTCTGACTCTTTGCGACTCCTTGGACTGCAGCACACCAGGCTTCCTTATCCATCACCAACTCCCAGAATTTGCTCAAACTTACGTCCATCAAGTTGATGATGCCATCCAACCATCTCAACATCTGTTGCCCCCTTCTCCTCTTGCTGTCAAGCTTCCCAAGGAGCAGGGTCTTTTCTAATGAGTTGGCTCTTCCCATCACGTGGCCAAACGTGGTTCAGTTCAGTTGCTCAGTTGTGTCTGACTCTTTGTAACCCCATGGACTGCAGCACGCCAGGCCTCCCTGTCCATCACCAACTCCCATAGTTTACCCAAACTCATGTCCATCGAGTATTGGTATTGTTGCTGAGTGCAGATTAACACTGAAGGGAGCAGCTGAGCGAGCAGCAAGGAGGCGGAAGGTTAAGTGAGCTGAGCACGGGGGCAGCTGCAGAAGGTCAGGGGTGTGGGATCTCAGTTGGGAGTCTTGACAAAAGAAAGCGACCTCGAGGGGGCCTTGCAGATGCCATCTGTGCCCAGGAGAGAGGAGAGGATGAGAGAGGCACTTCTGGGAGCCGAAGCAGAGCAGGCAAAGGTGAAGTGGTGGGACCACGATGCCCTGCACTCACAGGGCTCATCCACAGCCAGAGGCCATGCTCCAACCATCCAGAGGGAAAGCGATCCACCTGAGCTTGAACCCGCGCCCCTGATCCCGAATCACATACCCTTCCGGTGACCCGAGGCTGCCCACCCAGGGGCTGGAGGAGCCAAGAGCGGGCTCCAAGAACCCCCCATCCTTGGTCACATCACACAAGGCAGGAGCCTCAAATGCAAAGAGCCTGGGACTTGGAAATGTCCTTGTCCTCGGATTCCTCGGCGGGGAAGGAGCCTGGGGCCTCTGGAAGAGTCCAGGTTTCAGAGTCAGACACTGGAGCCCCCATTTCCCTCCAGGCTTTGCTAACGTTCACAGCGGAGGCTGCTGAGTCCCTACCCATTTGTGCAGCCTCTCAGTTCATCTTTCCACACCCATGAAGGAAGCACTGGTGTCATCCCCACTTTGCAGATGAAGGGACTGAGGCGCAGAGGTTAAGCAGCTTGCTCAAGGTCGCGCAGTGGCCAGGGGACAATCCAGGAGCTCAGCCCCAGGTTGCCTGACACCAGAGTTCTAACCAGCTGCTCCCATTTCCAGGCAAGTCACTAAACCCCTCCTGGCCTCTGCATCCTCAAAGCCACTGTGACTCCTATGGGGGCCTCAGGAGAGAAGAAAATGCCTGTCGGGGACCTGGCCTGTCCCCAGCAAGGCAGCCTATACATCCCAGAGCCCTCATGCCCCTGACCTCTCCCAGGGTCCCTGCCTCCCCTCCCAGGAGAAAGCTGGGCCCCTCTAGTACAGCAGGGCAGGAGTTCAAGAGTATCACGGGCGCACTGGGGGCCCAGGTAAGGGACCAGGCAGCCGGGGGAACACAGGACCCCTTCATGGCCGGCTCAGCCAGTTGGATCCTCCCTTGTCCCCCTGGACCCACTGGGGACTTGGGGTTTTCATACATCTGCTTAGCATAAATTAGCAGCTGCCAGCAGGAGGGAGGAGCACATTCCAGGGGGCCCAGTCTTGTTTTTGGAACCCTTATCGAGTCTTGCTGAGGACTCCCCTTGTTCACCAGCCACCGGATGGCCGTCTGGTGTTTGTGTACCCAGCAGCGGCCCACCCCAGCCCCCACTGAGCCCATGACCTGCGGGCTCCAAGGATAACACAGAGGAAAGAGCGTGATGCCCAGGAGGGGACGCAATGCCCCAGGAGCATCTGACTCCAGACCCAACCCCAACCCCAGACCCTCGCCCAGGATCCCTGTGCGCTGGAAGAAAGACCTCTGTGCAGGGCAGTGGGGGATGCAGGGGCAGGGCCTGAATAGCCTCCCCCAGTCCTCCCATCAGGGAAGCAGTGGTCCTCCTGAGCCGCTCGGGCTGGGTTACGTTCACAGCGCCCTTCCCACTGGGCACACCAATCCTGTTCCCTGGGGACGAAGCAGGTGGGCCCTGACTTCCCAAGCAAAGGGAAGGCAACTTCCATCCCCCAAACCCCACTCTGCCAAGCCCAGGTTTGGTACTTGCTGTATCATCCAATGATCCCAGGGGTGGTAGAAGGGACATGGACAGCTTCTGTCTACCAAGCAGCCCTTCCCCCTGCTTCCGGTAACTGTAACCACTAGAGCTCCTTATTAGGTGAACTATAAGCAAGAACTCTGGAATCAAAGTTCAGATCCCAGCCTCGCCACTACCAACTGTGTGCCTCTCTGCCTCAGTTTCTTGGCCTGCAAAATGGGATCAATGTTACTGGAATGAAATGAATTAGTGCATTTAAGGTACTTCTTAGACCAGCACTGGGACATGGTAAGTATGATGTGTTAGCTATTGCTGATTGCCTTAGCGAGACTGCTGATCACAGGACCTCTCTCTCCAACCACAAGGTGGACATGTGACCTTCTGTTGTTATTCAGTCATAAACCATGTCCGACTCTTTGTGACCCCGTGTGCTGCAGCACGACAAGCCTCCCTATCTCTTATGGTCTACCAGAGTTTGCCCAAGTTGGTGTCCATTGAGTCGGTGATGCTATCCAACCATCTCATCCTCTGCTGCCCTCTTCTCCTTTCGCCTTCAATCTTTCCCAGCTTCAAGGGAAGACATGTGACCTAGAGGTGGCTAATTGGAACATCTCATCTCCAATTGGCCACAGTGATTATCTCAGGAACAGACAAGCTCAGCCAATCAGACTTGTGCCCTGGTGTTTTATATTTGCTCAGCCAATCAGACTTCTGCCTGGTGTTTTATATTTGCTCAGCCAATCAGACTTCTGCCTGGTGTTTTATATTTGGATGTTGCAAGAGATGCTCTCGACTGTCTGGTGTGGCAGAGCTGAAAAGACATAGCCCAATGCTGCACACGGCCCTGCCCACCTGTCCTCACTCACCATGTCAAGTAGGAGAAAGTGTAGTGTAATGTGCAGCAGGAGAAAGTGAGGCCACCACCTAGAGAAAAGCAGAGCCAAGAGAGATGGAAGACAGATGAGAAACCAAGAGACACAGAGGCTGACAGAGTGACTGGCTGACAGCAAAGCCCACCCATTATTTCTATCCCTGTACCTCCCCTACTGTGAGCCAGTGAAAATCCTGAATAACCCAAAGGCTTATCATCCCTGTTGTACAAACAAGCAAACTGAGGCTCAGGATGAAGGCTACCTTCATCTATTTAGGCTGCCATAACAAAAGACCTTAGTTTAGGTGGCTTACAAACAATGGAAAATTACTTCTCACAGTTCCAGAGGCCGGGAAGTCCCCACTTCTTGGTTCACAGACAGCCATCTTCACTTGAACTGACACGTGTAAGTGGCAAGGGGACCTGTGGGGGCCCCTTTAATAAGGGCACTAATCTCACTTTGGAGGGCTCCACCCTCATGGCCTAATTACCTCCCAGAGGCCCCACCTCCTAATACCATCACCTCAGGATTAAATTTCAACATAGGAATTTGGGGGAGATGTGAACATTTAACCCAGAGGAGGAATGATCTGCTTATGGAGGGGAGAGGTAAATGGTGGTGGAGCCAAAGGCAGGTGGCACTCCAGAGTCCAAGGAGCGAAGGAGGGAGGGAGAGAGAAAGGGAGAGACAATTTAGCCTCTTTGTCTCCACATCCCTTCTTGGACTGGACATTAGCCCTCTGTTTGGACAGCTGCCTGGAAGAGAGAACCTGAGCTGGAAACCCAGCTCTGCCATTGTCTTGCTGTGGGAACTTGAGGCAACTCATTTTTCTTCTCTGAACCCAGTTTCCTCATCTGTAAAATGGGTGGAATAGTCCTTATTTTACTATGTTAGCATAAACTCAGGTCACATTGAGAGTGCCCAGCGCGTACTCAGCACCCAGTAAATGTTCACTTTTCAGTTCCCCTCAAATCACATCATTCATCTCAATCCTCCAGGAAGTCAAAACACCCTAGATCTGAAAGGCCCTCCGTGCCATCAACGGGCCACCAAGGCAGGATGGTAACCCCCGTTTTGGAGACGGGGAACTGAAGCTCAGGACAGTTCAGCAACATACCCAAGTTGTTGGGACCTCTCAAACTCCACCCAAATTGCCCTGAGTCCCTGCCCCAGCATTCTTTGCAGTCACAGGCTGAGAGTCCAAGTGGGAGAGATGGGGGTCAGGTAAGTGGTGAGGACGGAAGGGGATGGGGGTGAGCCCCGAGCGCCCTGCCCCGCTTTCAGGGGCTCAGCCCTCCCCACGCCCTCCACGCCTAGGCTCTGGGTTCTAGGTAAAGGACTCCCCCTGCTGGCCAGACAGGGAACTCCAGCCCAGGCTCCTGGTCAATCCCAGGAAAGGCACACACAGACAGTAAAGAAGCTTGGAGCTTGCACTCCTTGTGAAATTAGGGAAAGGAGTTTACCTCTCTGAGCTCTGGTTTTTTCATAGGCCAATTGGGAATAATAACAGTGTAATAAATGAAACAATGCTGGAAAATGCTTGGCACAATGCCCAGACCAATGGTTTTCACACTTGAGTGTGTATCAGAATTACCTGGGCGTTCCAGGTGGCTCAGCTGTAAAGAATCTGCCTGCAAATCAGAAGACACGCAGGAGACGTGGGTTCAATCCCTTGGCAGGGAAGCTCCCTTGGAAGAGAAATGGCACCCCACTCCAGTATTCTTGCCTGGAAAATCCCATGGACGAAGCAGCCTGGTGGGCTGTAGTCCACGGGGTTGCAAAACAGTTTGACACAACTTGGAGACTAAGCAACAACGAAAATAAAGAAATAACCCAATTTTCCATCAACGAATGAATGATGAACAAAGCATAAAGTATGCATACAATGGAATATTATTCAGCTTTTAAATCTGACATATGCTACAACATGGATTCACCTTGAAAAGATTATGCTAAGTGAAATATGACAAATATTATTTGATTCTGCTTATATGAGTTACCTCAAATAGCCAAATTCATAGAGACAGAAAGTAAAATGGTGGTTTCCAATGACTGGGAAGAGCAGAGAATGGGGAGTTCCTCTTTTCATAGGTACTGAGTTTGAGTTTGGGAAGATGGGAACATTCTGGAGGCAGATGGTGGTAACAACAGTGTGAATGTATTTAATGCCACTGAACCCCTACACTCAAAAATGGCAAAAATGGTAAATTGTATGTTATGCATCTCTTACCCAAAAAAGTCAATAAATGAACATAATAAAAGGGCACTTGGAACGAGATCTGAAGGACGAGCATTCCTCCAAAGAAGGAGATGGTGTCCTAGCAGAGGGAAACATGTGAGTCCAACCTGGGAGGCCAGGATCCTCAGCGAGTCTCAGGGTGGAGCAGAGGGAGACTGGGGCCAGGAACTTACCCCTGAGGCCCCTGAGACTCAGTCTCCCCATCTGCAACATGGGGATGATCCACTCGCTTCACAGAGAAAAAGGATCTCTATCAACTCCCCAGAAATAGAAGAAAATCCTAAACGGGAGCTTGGTTTCTCTGAGATAGGGAGGCTGGTGATGGGATTACATTTAGGGGTTCAAAAGCATCCCAAAGCTTCCCAGGAACTATAGCAACCCATCTCCACTCAACCCCCCCTGAAGGAGAGAAAACTGCTTCTCCTACAGTGGGGCCCTAACCCAGGAGGGAGGCCTTGGGGACCGGCGCCTGGACGAGCAATGTTCCAGAGCGGCCACCAGGGGGCGCACCGCACCCACAAACCCAGCGTGTCTCCCACTCTGGATGGAGGGAGAGAGGACTGTCCTGGGGGCACTTTCCCGGGCAGAGGGCTCCAAGGTCTGCTGAAAGCTGCCCCTGGGTGGGGGACACCCTGCATCATGAACTCACAGCCACGGAGATGTGCAGGTTGGAAACGGTTTAGAAAGAGGACCTCTTTACAGAGGTGAGGAGTCCAGAGCGTAGAAGCCACCTGCCATGGTCACAGGGCAGGGCAGAACAGGACTGGAACCCCACGACCCTCAGCCTCCAGCACACACACCTATTCCTCCTCTCCAGGCTCCCGGAGAGCTGGGCCCAGACGGAGGCCAGGGACCAAGACAAAACGGAATTGTGGGGAGAGGGGGCTAAAGCGTGCCCACCATCCCCTGTCCTCCCAGGACAGAGGCACAGAGGCAAAGCTTGCCTGCCTCCCCCCTGAGTGGCTCCGGAACCTATGGTGGGCCCCAGTGAGCCCCCTCTGCTCCTCCAAGGGGCTGTGACTGGCCAGGCAGACCAGGCTGCTGCAGTAGCCGGCTCAAAGCCCCGCAGAGAGCCATTGATTGGTCTGTGGTCAGGCGGGCACTGGGGTCGTCTGTTACAGGTCTGCAGAGGACGGTCATCAGATGCTCATCTGATGGGTCTCCTGGGCCCTCTCTGGAGGCAGCAGTACTGGAGAAGTGCCAGGGAGTCCCCTGGGTCTCCACAGGACCTTCCTCCCCTCCTCCTCGTCCTGACCCCACTTCCCTCCTCAAATTGCTACTGAAAACTACACCTCCTCCCTGTAGAACAAGGCCTCATCCCTCTAGGAACCTGTGCCAAGGAAACCATCAGAAACAGACAGTTGTAGTGGAGGCACCTTGGTGCGGAAGTTTGTGTAATCCTCAGAACAACTCGACAGCTTAGATACAATGAGTTTGTTCCCATTTTCCAGCGGGGGTACCCACAGCCAGGACAAGGAGGTCACATTTTTACAGACGAAGAAATGAAGCCCAGAAAACAAACTGTCCTGCTAGTCAAGGCCCCCCCATCACCGCCCAGACCTTGGAAAACAGAAGCACCTAAATAGTCCCTCAACTCTCCAGGATGTTGTCAAGCCTTTATGGGGGGACATTGAACATGTGAAGAGACCTGCAAGGAGAGATCGAAATAGAAGGGCAGGAAAGAACCTGAGTTGGCCCCACAGCACCTTTCCCAGCCACCCCCTCGCTGCCTTCTGCAACTCTATAGGCTGGAAAGCTAAAGTCTCATTTTTCAAACTACCTTCCAGCCAAGAGTAACCAGGGACACGTTCTGGCCAAGGAGATCTAGGTGGGAGTCTATTAAAATGAACTTCACTTCCCAAAAAAAAAAAAACAAAGCCTCCAAAATTAGAGACCTTTGACCTTTCCACTGTCATCCTGGCTGAAATGCAAATGTGAGTGCCGGCGATCTGGCAGCCACTTTGGAACTATGAGGGGGAAAAAAAAACACAAGTTGGGGACAATGGAGTACAGAAAGCCTGTTCTCTGCCACTGTCACTGAGCTGCCAGGTCAGCCCTAAATTTCTCATCATGTGAGAATTTTAACCCCGAGTTGTTTCAACACTACTAAGTTTTCTGTTCACTGCAGTCTATCTTGGTTTTCATTCCCATCTGATACAGAGCAGCAATGAGTAGAGGCTAAGAGCGAAGTCTTAAAATATTAGCCTATAGATTAGCAGCTATATATTCTTGGAAAAGTGGTTTTGTGGTCTAACAGCCTCCGTTTTCTCATCTGTTAAATGGGCATAGGTGTATCTCCTGCATAGTATTGTTGGAAGGACACTTGAGTGCCCTCAGCCCAGGACAGAGCATATATACACAAAGCTCAGCTATTACTAGAAAACAGGCAAAGGGCGGTAAAGAGAAACAGAGACCCTACTCGAGCTATTCTCCTCTCAAGGAAGGACATTTGGAAAGAGGTTGGACTGGAGGAGATCAAGCATTAGCTCCTGACAGATTAGCAGCTCCCTGAACCCGCAGACCGTTGACTGCCCTCCCCTTTAATTAAGGGCAAAGCTTAGTGTACTCAATTAGCTGACCCACTAGGCAAGTGGGTTGCTTGTCAGAGAGTCAGCGCTGGCTGAACACACTAGGGATATGGGAAGGAACTGCCCCCTACACACACACACACACACACACACACACACACACACACACAGCCTTCCAAGCCTCTCCTGTGTCACTTGTCGGAATCAGGCATTCCACTATTAGAGATTCACTTCTTTGGATCTAAAGGCTTGAAGGAGCTTGGTTCAGGGTAGGATTCAGGGCATGGGTCTTTGTACAGCTCCCTGGGAATCTGGGCCAGCACCCTGCTGAGAAGTCATGGCTTTAGAGGCCACTAGTGAGGTGTGAGTGCCATGGAGCATGTCACCCTCTAAGCTGAGGTCAGCACTGGCGCCTGGGAGCAGGGAAGGGGAAGGAAAGGAACTCACACCACGGGGAGGCCATGCCCCTCACCAGACACTGCTGAGCACACACACCCCTCACCCCGTCAGCACAGAAATCCTGAGGAAGGAGGCTATTGTCCCCATATGAGGGACAAAGTCTCAGAAAAGGTAAGGGACTTGCCCGAGGTCCCACGAGTAACATCCAATAGCTGGAATTCAAACCCAGCCTTCAGCACTCCCATCACAGCCCTGGGCTCGGGTCCCAGCCTTCCCTAACTAGTTCTGTATCCTGAACAACTCCACCCCCACCCCCAGGCCTTCTATAAAATTCAGGAGTTGAGAGTCAAGATCTTGCATGAGCCCAGGAGGTCAGACACTGCCTAGAACCGAACCTCAACCCCACCCCTTACAGGTGAACTTAGGCCTGTTCCTTAATCCTGTGGTGCCTCCATTTGCTCATCTGTAAAATGGGGCTAATACCAGCCTGGCCTTCAGAGAGTCACAGTGAGGATGAACTGAACTGATATCCAGAAGGTGCTTGGAGGGAAGGGGTTGTGTCTGGCATGGAGGGAAAGCCATCCTGCTTTGAGTCCCGTGTCAGTCACTCACTTGGGTGCTGAGATGCCCCCAGACAGGTCCCTTGGAGGGGGTGAGGCTGGCATCGGAGTTGAGGCTGGCTCAGGGGACGGGAGAAAGCAACTTCCAACCGATCCCAGTCTGGATAACGTGTCAGCGAAAGGTCTGCAGGAGCCCCAGGCTCCTCGCTCTTTTGCCCCTCGCTGGTCCCACGAATCCCTGGGCAGATAAAGCCCAGCTCCTCACTTCCTGCCTCTCAATGAGGCCCTTTGTGCGGCGGGGATCAGAGGCCAGATCTGGACCCACTAGGGGCCTGATCAAACTGCAGTGCCGACGGGGCACAAAGGGCCCTCACACACGGCCAGAGAGGCCCGGCTCTGCTCAGGACCCGCCCGCTGTCCCCCAGCTTCCGCGGCCCGGGTGGCCGAGGGGGGCCCACGCCAGCCGCCTGCCCCACATCACAGGCAGAGGGCACAGAAGCCAAGACCCGCCGGCGGGGGGCCGGGGAGGGCCCTCGATAAGGGGGCGGCAGGAAGGGGCTCAGCGGGGGCCGCTGGGAATCAAAGCCTCCCAGAGTTCCCCATCGGGAGCCAGAGGGCCCTGCTCTTTAAAATAAATAAATAAAGCATTCAAAGTCCTCTTGTAGCTTCTCCTCCGGACTCAATGCCAGCTGCTCCCCCGCCGCACGAAGCTCTGCCCACTGCTGCCTCCCCCCCCCACCACCTCCTCCTCTTCTCCAAACCCACTGGCCCCTCCCCACTCCCCCAAATCCCCCAACCACCCCCCACTCCCACCTGGCCCCAGCCTCTCCCTCTGGCTGTGGCACTTCCCTCCACCAGCTCCCCATCCCTCATCCTCACTTTTCACTAAGGCTTTGCTCAAAGATACCTTCCTGGACCCCTGACCGCTGGCCCCCGACCTTTCTCCGGCCCCATCTCCAGCCCTCCATCCTTTCCCTCTGGAGCCAGTGGGTCGCCACCGCGCTTGCCAAGGTCACCAACGACCTTGGGCCCAATGGCCAAGCCTCAGCCTCCTGACTAAGCGGCCTGCCAGCAGCCTGGACAACACGCTGTCTGTTCTGATCTCTCGGGCACCTCTCAGTCTTCCTCCTGCTTCATGGGCTCCTGCAGAAGTGGGAGCTGGTCTCCCCCACCTTTACTCCATCACACAGTCTCTGCTTTTTGGTTTTGCTTTTTTAAAAAATATTTATCTATTTGGCTTCGCCAGGTCTTAATTGAAGTGTATGAATGCTCAGTTGAGGCATGAGGGATCTAGTTCCCGGACCAGGGTCTGAACCCAGGCCCCTGCACTGGCAGCACGGAGTCTTAGCCACTGGATCACCAGGGAAGTCCTGCACAGCCTCTGCTTCTCCGCACCTCCTTTCTGCTGATGACACCCAACTCACACCTCCAGCCTCAGCCTGTCCCCAGACCTTGGGTTCCCACCGTTCACCCTCATTTCCAGGAGTCATGGTGGCGGTTCATAGCGTGCACAATCCCCACCCAGAGCCACCCTGCCCCCAACCTGCTGACCACCGCCTCTCAGCTCCTGAATAAGCCACCCCTTCACTCACGCTCACCCCTCTCAAGAGACAGGAAGGATCGTGCCCCTCCCGCCCTCAAAACAGATGCAGATCACTTCTGCCACTCCCAAGGCCATCACCCTGGATTTTTGCCAGACCCTCCCAACCCGTCTCCCCACTCTGTCCCAGCCCCTTCAAACCCTGCCATGGCTCCCCTCTCAGTCGGGATTAAAGCCAGTGAGGGCTTAGGTGGCCCTCCCAGCTGCCCTCCGAGCCCTCCACTGCTCCCCTCTGACCTCTGCCCCTGCCCACTCCCCCCTCCACCTGCACGGGGGTCTCCTTGAACATTCCAAGCTCACTTTGCACTCAGGGCCTCTGCATTTGGTCTTCCCTCCTCCTGGACCACCCTTCTCACAGATTAGTCGATCCCTCCTACGAGTCTCAGCTTAAATGTCAGTAGATCCATGAAATCTCCCCTGGCTCCCCTCTGTTCAGAGCAAAACAACTGTGCCCCCATCCACACCCCTGTCTCCAGCCCCTGCTCCATAGCCTGTATCACCTACTGGCCTCCTCCGCGCCTGCTGTGGTGGTTTAGTCACTAAGTCATGTCCGACTCTTTGCAACCCCACGGACTGCAGCCCTCCAAGCTGCTCTGTGCAAAGAATTCTCCAGGCAAGAATACTGGAGTGGGTTGCCATTTCCTTCTCCAGTGGCTGCTGAGCCCCCGGCAATCAGTAGGCTCCATGATCACAGGCTCTTCACCAGGCTGGGTCAATGCCAGCCACCCAGAAGAGGGCCCAGCACATAGTAGGGGCTTTAGAAACACTCACTGGGTCAGCGAATGAGCCGTGTATGGGAGGAAGAGTGAAAGTGTGTCAGGGGCGGGCAGGGGGATTCCGGAAGAGATGCTGGCAGAGGATCTACGTGGAGGAGACTGGGCATTAAAGAACACAGCATGTTCAAGGAGGCAGGGAGTGGAGTATGCAGGGTAGGAGACGGAGGGTCTGAGTCTAGGGCTGGGGAGTTGGGTGAGAACCTGGTCACGAAGAGCTTCTGTTCAGTTATTCACTCATTCAGTATGTATTAAGCCCTATGTGGAGCCTGGCCTTCCGCCCACCTAAGGGGAGGGGACTTAACCCTGAAGGTACTTGGGAGCCACTGAAAGACACAGAGCAAGGGAAGCACATCTCACTGCGGGTCATGATGCTCCCCACTAGGGAACCCCAGTGGTCTCCCCCAAGCCCCCCGCAATGCTGGCCTTCACTCCCGGGCAGCGCTCCGGAGGGCTGGGGAGAGCACACCCAACTGAGGTTTCTCCTGAGGCTGCAGTGACCGTCTCCATATGAGCCAGGCTGTCCATCTGTGGCCCACCCGGTACCTGGGTCCCCCCCAACCCAGATGGGGGACTTGAACCTCCAGGACTGGTGGAATCTCTTCCTGAGAATCCAATTCTTACATTTTCAAGGTGGGGCAACTGAGGCTATCAAAAGGGGTTCATTCAAGGTCAATACTGCACATCAGTCACAACGCTTTCATTTACAAGGAAAGTGAAGTAAAAGTGAAAGTCACTCAGTCATGTCCAACTCTTTGCGACCCAATGGACTATACAGTCCTTGGAATTCTCCAGGCCAGGATGCTGGAGTGGGTAGCCGTTGCCTTCTCCAGGGGATCTTTCTAACCTAGGGATCAAACCCAGGTCTCCCGCATTGCAGGCAGATTCTTTACCAGCTGAGCCACAACGGAAGCCCGTTTACAAGGAACAACCACCCATTTCAGATGGACTTCTTTTAAAAGAAAACGGAAAAGAAGCAGCAGAGAAGGAAGCAGGGACCTGACTCATATAACTAGGATGCAGAAGTGTGAAGTTCAGGTACAGCTGGATCCAGGCATCAAACAATGGCTGCCTCAGCTTGGGACACAGACTGCCCATCCCTTGGACCAATTACTGAGCCAAGGGTCTGCAGAACTCTCGATGGCCAAGCCTAGGCATAACATGCCTCTTGCTGGAGTTGAGATCAGGTGGGCAGAGCAGTGTCAGCCCCACAGGACACCCCAGGACTGAGGAAGGACCAGGACCCTAATGAAAAATCAGAGCGCTGACCTGAGAAGGGGGAGAACAGTAGCAAGTGGCCATCACCCCCAGGAACTCAGGGACCGAACCAAGGTCAGAACCCCAGCCACCTGACTCCAGGACTCCCGCCATCCCACTGCCACGAATCCCGTGAGCGAGATTAACTAGACATCAGCGTGGGAGGCAGCAGATGGGGCCAGGGTGGGAGGTGCGGGAGCTGGAGGCGGGGGGCCAGTCGGGAGATCGTCTGGGCGAGAGGTAATGAGCCCCTTGACAGAAACTCATCAATCTAACTCCCTAACCCACTTTCCCACTTCGGCATTTTGCTGGGGGAAATATCTGTCACTTGTTCAAGATGAATGATGCACCAGCACCATTATTAATGTATTTTTAAGTGGTGTTTAGAATCCACTTCATTTTAAATAAAAGAAAACGACATAGATCTCTCCTGACTTGTTTAGATGCTAGAGGTGCTGGGCTGATGTGGCTGCTGCCTAAATGGTGTGACATCTGGGCTCTGCCCCCAGCATGGTGCTCTCAGCCACGTCCACCTCGACCCAGTAAGTGGCGGGACAAGGCAACCCCCATGAGAGAAGCCTGAGGCTGGTGTGGGTGGGTGAGATGAGTGATTTCTACAGCTGGCGAAAGCATCAGTGTCATTTTTCTGGGAAGTCATCTAATAGGGTGTTTTGGCTCACTCATCACTTCTGGGAAGCTCTCTTGAAGATATCACTGGAGATATGAAACAAGCTTCGAGGGTTGGAGATGTTCATCACGGCATTGTTTACAACAGAGAGAAATGGGAAATAACTGAAATGTCCAAGCAGAGAATGGTTGTGCAAACTTAAGGTGGGTCCACTCAATGAACATTTTATGTCTAGTCAAAGAAAATGTTGCCTACGATGATTACTGACGTCAAATGACTTGATTGGGAAAAGCAGAAGTTTAAAGAAACTCAAGTCAAAAGGAGGGTTATTTTAAGCATCAGAGGAGTTTCCCAGAATTTAATCGCCAGCAGCACAACTTGACACACCAACCCCTCCAAGTCCTCAGGCAGCATATATCTCCCCAGCTGGACCCCTCATCCCTGTTTCTCTCTCACGTCAATCTCCTCTTTCTGCAGAACATCTTGATGGTTCTGCTCCCCCCAGAGTTTACCTAGTACTGTATTCCATCATGTTATTTGATTCAATCTTCTCCTCCTCCTGTTGAAAGAAAAAGAGAAAAGGAGGGAGGGGGGAGAAAGGAAAAAAAGAGAGAGAGAAAAGAAAAGAGAATACCTAGAAGGTCTCAGTTGAGTTCGGTCGCTCAGTTGTGTCTGACTCTTTGTGATCCCATGGACTACAGAATGCCAGGCTTCCCTGTCCATCACCATCTCCCGGAGCTTGCTCAAACTCATGTCCATCGAGTTGGTGATGCCATCCAACCTCTGTCATCTTATCCTCTGTCATCCCCTTCTCTTCCCACCTTAAATCTTTCGCAGCATCAGGGTCTTTTCCAATGAGTCAGTTCTTCGCGTCGGATGGCCAAAATATTGGAGGTTCAGCTTCAGTATCAGTCCTTCCAATGAATATTCAGGACTGATTTCCTTTAGGATGGACTGGTTGGATCTCCTTGCTGTCCAAGACTCACAAGTCTTCTCCAACACCACAGTTCAAATGCATCAATTCTTTGGTGCTCAGCTTTCTTTATAGTCTAACTCTCACATCCATACATGACTACTGGAAAAACCATAACTTTCACTATGCAGACCTTTGTCAGTAAAGGAAGGTCTCAGCTGTGTTAGACCAGGCGGTTTACCCACATGACACCAGGCTTCGATCTTGGATTATTTAGATGGGGTAAGGCAGGGGGAACAGTTGCTATCTCAAATAAAAGGACATAATCCAGGGTGTATCAGTTACCTATTGCTGCATAACAAAAGATCCCCTTTAAACATTTAGTGGTTCAAAGCAGCACTGATCTCACACTCTTCCTGAGAGGCAAGAGTTGCAGGGCAGCTTAGGTGGGTGGCTCTGACTCAGGGTCTTGTGTGAGGTTTAACGCCACGTCTTCTGCCGGTTTGATGGGACTGGAGGACCCACTTGCAAGCTCACCCACGTGGTTGTTGATGGAAGGCTTCAGTCTCTGGCTGGCTATTGGCTGGAGGCCACAGTCCCTCCTCACACTACCCTCTCCATCAGGATGTTCACTGCGGTACAGCTGGCCTTCCCAAGAGCAAATGATCTAAGAGAGAGAGAGAGAACGACCAGGACTGAAGCTGTAGGGTCTTTTCTAACCTAACCTCACAAGTGACCCCATCAGTTCTTCCACATCTTACTGGTCACACAGACCAACCCCGGCACAAGGTTGTGGGAGAGGGGCTATATAAGACTGTGAACCCCAGGAGGAATATCAGTGGGGGCCCCCTTTGAGCCTGGCTGACACCCAGAAAGCCAAAACATCAGTGCTTGAGAAAACCAGTCAGCACCCACTCCCCCTGGTGGCCCAATGATCAGTCATCCTCTTCAGTGTTCAGGTCTGCCCATCACATGCCATCAGAAACCACGCATTCTCCAGGACTGCAGCAGGAGCCACACTGGACAACCCCTGCCCCCAAACATCCATTCGAATGGCTCCAATTAGAAAGACCAACCACGCCAAGTGTTGGTGAGGATATAGAGCGACAGGAACTCTCATCCACTGCTGACATCACTGTAAAACAGTACAACCATTTGGGAAAACAATCCACCCTTCCAAACACCCCAGACCTTCCATTGCTAGGGATTTACCTAGGAGGAAAGAAACACATAGGCACAAGACTTGTATATAAGTCTTCCTAGAAGCTTTATTTGTAATAGTCCAAAACTATCGATAGAAACAACTTGTTGCCCATCCAAAGTGAACGGGAAAACAAACTGGTATGTTCATAAAATAGAATACCACTCAGAAATAAAAGAAATGCAGAACCCTAAGAATGAATTGCAAAAAGATTACACTGACTGAAGGAAACTAGATGCAAAAGTCTACAAACTCTGTGATTTCCTTGAGGTAAACTTCTAGAAAAGGTCAAGTGATCTACAGTGACAGAAGACAGATCGGGGCTGGCCTGAGACTGGGAGTGAAGGGAGGGAGGGAGGGGTGGCTAAGGGGAAGGAGAAAACCTTCCCAGGTTTGATGCGGATGCCAACAGTATTGATCGTGGTGGTACCCTCGCCAGTACATGCACCTATTCAAGCTCTCCGGGGTGTAGGTTTTCAGTAAGTTGTATACGTGAAACAGGTACAATGTATTTTAAGTTGTTTCTTAAAAACCCAAGTGCACAATCCCTTAATTGAGTGATTTACCAAACTGTGGCTAAGCTGGAGACCTCCTGGGTCTGCTTTGACGACTCTTTGCAAGTACCTCATGGATGGGCTTGAGCGTTACCAACTGGGAGCCATCTCCTTGGCAGGTTTAGACCTTGTTAATCCATTACTTTGCCAACAAAGGTCCGTCTAGTCAAGGCTATGGTTTTTCCAGGGGTCATGTATGGATGTGACAGTTGGACTGTGGAGAAAGCTGAGCACCGAAGAATTGATGTTTTTGAACCGTGGTGTTGGAGAAGACTCTTGAGAGTCCCTTGGACTGCAAGGAGATCCAACCGGTCCATCCGAAAGGAGATCAGTCCTGGGTGTTCATTGGAAGGACTGATGCTGAAGCTGAAACTCCAATACTTTGGCCACCTCATGCGAAGAGTTGACTCATTGGAAAAGACCCTGATGCTGGGAGGGATTGGGGGCAGGAGGAGAAGGGGACAACAGAGGATGAGATGGCTGGATGGCATCATCACCGACTCGATGGATATGAGTTTGAGTAAACTCCAGGAGTTGGTGATGGACAGGGAGGCCTGGCTGTGATTCATGGGGTCGCAAAGTGTCGGACACGACTGAGCGACTGAACTGAACTGAACTGAATCCATGACTCTGGAAACTGGCTTCCCATACCCACCAAAGGTCATTGGCAAGTTCATGGCAGAGCGTGGAGCTAAGCACAGCTCTCCTGATTCCCTGGCCCTTCTCTTCCCCTCGGCGGAAGGAGAAATAGAAACACATGGCTTGCTTCATGGTTCTCCAAGCTGCTTGACATCTGTAATCTCATTTCCTGGATTAATCCCATTTAACACAGTTGAATGTGTAATGGATAAGACGGTGCTGGGAGGACAGACAGCTTGTTTATTTATGGCAGGCGTCTATTCCGATGGCTTGGGGCCCAAGCCAGGCCAATTGTTAGATATCTTGAATAACCCTCCTGGGTTAAGCATTCTGGGCTTTGGAGTCAGAAAGACCTGGGCTGGAATCCAGGCACTACCACTTAACTGGTGGAAGAACATGAGCAAACCATTTAACCCCTCTGTGCCTCAGTTTCCTCCTCTCTAAAATGGGAGTGATAGCAGTTAACTGCCTCACAATGCTGCCGGGAGGATTAAACGGGATAACAGCTTCCAGCTCATGGTGTGTGCATGCTAAGTTGCTTTGGTCATGTCCAACTCTTTGCGACCCCGTGGACTGTAACCTGCCAGGCTCCTCTGTCCATGGGATTCTCCAGGTAAGACTACTAGAGTGTGTTCCCATGACCTCCTTCAGGAGATCCTCCCAACCCAGGGATTGAACCCACATCTCTTACATCTCCTGCATTAGCAGGCGGGTTCTTTACCACTAGCACCACCTGGGAAGCCCACCCAGCTCATAGTAAACACTTAAAGTCTGGCGGCTGTCATTACAACTATTACTACTATTAATCCTCACAATACTCTTATGAAGGAGGTCCCGTTATTATCCCTACTTTACACATAAAGAAACAGGCTCAGAGAGGCAAAGCAATTCACCCAAGATGACCCAGCAAATAAGTGGCAGAGCCAGGACTTGACCTCACGTCCCTCTCTATGGCTCCAAAGCCTCTTGGGTAGCAGGAGGAATTCTAAGATAAGCAGCTGTGATCAAAGTCCCCTCAAAGCCTTCAGTTACAGTTAGAGCTGAAGGGAATCAAGGCCTGGCGAGGATGGTGCAATTGAGGCCAGGTCAAGAGTCCCCACCCTGGACTCAGGGCTTGGCCATTGAGCAAAGCAAGACAGCACAGAGAACGGAGCCCATGAGCCCAGAGAACGGGCCCCCAAACCCAACACGTCCCTGAGAGCGGCCAGGCCTGCTCCTTCCACCAATGGCCTACAGTCCTCAGAGGCTGAACCCCAAACAGTGATAGGATCAGTGTGTGACCCAAGGCAGGTCCCAGCAACCAAAAGCCCTACACCCAGCCATAAGCCAAGGGCCCTGGACAAGATGGCAGCTCAGGACACGTTGGCTTCCGATGTGCCAGGAATGCCTGATGCAGAGGGCACTCAACTCCAGGGGGGCTGGGGACTTGAAAGTCCAAAGGCGGTGGCCCAGGTAGAGCCCATTGGAGCAAGGCGCCGGCCCCAGCGGGGGGTCACCATTGACCCAAACAAAGCAGCCTGCGGGAGGGGGGGGGGGGCAGGTGGAGCGACGGCTTTGGGGACAGCAAGCCTGGATCCACATTCCACTCCAATGTTCACCAGGTCCACCAGCCTGGTCATTTCACTGCCTGGCTCTGAGCCTCAGTATCTTCATCCACAAAATGGGGACAGCCGCATGAGCTTTATCAGATTATGTGGCACTTAAAAAAAAAAATCATTTACCTAAAGCACCTGTAAATAATCAATGGTGGTTGCTTTAATCACTGCTTCCTGCCTTCACCCAGGCAGCTCGTGAAGGTCTGAGTCCTCGGGTTACAGGAGAATCCATCCACCCAGGCGACAGGTACCCCACAGTGGACACTGCAGCCCACGGCGCTCGGACGCAGAAGTGAGTGCACACTCCCCCTTGCACACAGGGACCCCACCTGAGCACGTGCACACACAGTCTGCACTCAGGGGGATTCGCAGCAGGATTTGCTGGAGACACAAGAAGAGTCAACAGCAGCTCGGCTGACACCAGGAACCGGCCGGCTCCCTGCCAGGACCTCCCCGCAGGAGGAGGCGCTTCCCGTGGCTGGGCTGTTGGAGGAGCCCATGACCTTAGTGTTGCTTCAGCAGGTTTCTCATCAAGCCAGCAGGCCCCTCGCGCAACCTATGGCACCAGGGGATCTGGAGAGAGGAGAACCCAGGGTTCCGGGGAGAAAGAAAAGGCTTCCTGCCCAGCTCACCCTCCTTCCAGGTTGAGATTGTTCCAAACCACCTTGGGGTTGACCAGTGAGTGCGTGAGTACTCAGGAGGCCAGGATGGGGGACCTTGGTGGGAAGGAGGCTGCACAGAGAGCCGGGGGTGAGGGGAGGTCATTGTGGCAGGATGGCACAGTGGTTACACCGGTGAGCTTTGGAGCAGGAGAGCCCTGATCTGTCCCCCAGCTCTGCCATGTATTAGCTGTGTGATACAGACAAGCTACTTAACCTCTCTGGACCTCAACGTCCCACCTATCAAACGGAGATGGTATTATGAGTGGGATAATGTTACATGGTAGGGATACTAGGAGTAGGGGGGAAGAGTTAACAATATCACATATGCCCCTGGATGTA
The DNA here is from genome assembly GCF_963930625.1 of Muntiacus reevesi. Taxonomy (NCBI): domain Eukaryota; kingdom Metazoa; phylum Chordata; class Mammalia; order Artiodactyla; family Cervidae; genus Muntiacus; species Muntiacus reevesi. Next base: position 114,884,224 of record NC_089251.1, read on the forward strand.
GTAAGCACTCAATGGTGTGAGTCATTTTTATCAAGGGTCCAGGAGTAAGAAATGGCCTCTAGACAGTGGGTATCCCACGGAGTACAAAGTGACAGCTCACGAGCCCAAGTGCAGCCCACAAATGGCCTTTGTTTGGCGCACACAGTGTCTTTCTCTTTTCCTTTCTTTTTAAAATTTTGCCAACATTTAATAATCAGATTTCACATCAAAATCTGAATTTTCTGCTTCTCTTGAAAAGTATAAACACTGGCAATCCTAGGCCCGCTTTCCCGCCTGTCAGGTGCCCTCCAGAGCCGAGTGGCCACTGCTCCGCTCCCCCCAGCCTTTCCTGGGTCCAGCCGCCGCCCCTGCCCCTGCGCTGGGGGCCCTGCATGTTGCACCCCCTGACCTGGTGCCGTGCCTTCATGAGGCACACGGGGAAATGGGGCTCTAAAGGGGGCAGAAACCCAGCCAGGGTCACACGGGCAAGTCGGTGGCAGAGCTGAAATTAGGACTCAGGTGGCCAGATCCCCAGTCTTCCCTGGACACTGCGGAGATGCTAAACTGGCCATGCCCCCAAAGCTCCTGCGTCTCCAGTCCTTACTCGAGACATACGATCTTCACTGGGCATGGGCCTACTTCCCTGAGTCTTAATTTCTTCACCCATAAAATGGGATAACCATCCCTTAGGGTGATTGTCAGGAAGAAATGAATTTTTTAAAGTAAGCATCTTAGCGCAGCGATTGATTGACAAGTAGCAGTCTTCATCACTGTTATCAATGAATCCTGGCCTGCATGATACCTGCTCACCGTCTCACTGCTTCCTCTAACCAGCTGTTGTCAGCTGTTGTCAGCTGCTTAGCCCCATCTGACAGATGAGAAAACTGAGGCCCATAGGAGGGGCATGAGACTCAGACATCCCAGGAGTGACGGAGCCAGGATGTGGGATTCCAAGTTCGAGTCAGGATGGTCTGGCTCCCAAACCCCAGCTTTCCTCATACCTCAGAGGCCTCTGCAGAGTCCACATATGATAACTGAAGGCCTACTATGTGCCAAGCCCTGATGCAGACAGGGGGGACAAGGTGGAGAACTCAATAGATGAAGAGGGGCAGGGCTATAAACAATAAATCACACAGGCTCGAGCAGTGGTAGATGCTAGGGAAAAAAACGAGAGAACTAGAGAGTGCCTGGACGGGCAGAGTGGGCGCCTTAGGCAGAGCTGTCAGGGCAGGCTGCCCCAGGAAGGTGACATTAAACTGGGACCTGAAGGCCGAGCAGGAACCAACCAGGCAACACCTCGGCAAAACAGGCTCTGGACCGGACCAGGGCTGGTGTTCTCCAGACACAGGTGGAAGGCCAGTGTGGCTGGAACAGGAGAAAGAAGACAGAGGCAAAGTCAGAGAGGCAAGTGGTAGCCTGAATACTGAGCAACAGGGCCCCTGGTTTAAAAATAACAATACCCTCCACTCCATCCAGGGCATGCCAGGTGCCAGGCACCGCACTGAGACTTCTGCCTGCGATACCTCCTTCCATCCTCCCCAGACACCTGCGAGCTAGAGCCCATTGTCCTGCTTGTCAGTGAGGACATTAAGGCTCCGAGAGAGGTGGAGACTTGACCGGGGCCACCCCTGGGGGGAGATGGGTACAGGTCTGGAATTCCCATCTGAACCCTAAAGGCAGGCTAGGTCTCCAGGTCCCACCTACTGGGAGCGAGCTCAGACCCCTGGCCTTGATGAGATGAGAACAGGACCTAAAGGGTCACCTCCCAGCCGAGCAGGCCTCTTCCTGGAGCAATAAGGCTTTTAAGGTTCCCACCCCCGGTGACACCAAGCTTCCAGCCCATGGGCAGGGATACACAGAACACACACGCTCACATGCCCATGCAGGCACACACGTACACAGCAGCCCAGCCAAGAGAAAGGATTGGGGAGGGGGCAAGAGATGGTCAGGAGGAAACTGTGCTCTCCATATGGAATGAGCTTTCAGGCACCCCGGGGGCTGTGGGCAGGTCCCCCCAGCCCCCTCCTCACTGAGGGGTGCAGCTCATCACTCAGGCTGGAAGCCTGGGCAGCAGCCTGCACTCTCCTCTCTCCTTCCCTCCCCACATCTAACCCAATACAAAGTCCATCCTAGCTCCCGCACCCACCCCTGCCTCTGACCCGGCTCGAAAGGCAAGTATCTTTCCTGCTTTCATGTCCCTTCAGTCCACTGCCACCCCCTGGAGCTGGAGAACCTGGAGCAAGATGCTGGTGGCAGGTCCCGAGGACTTGGGGCTGGGCAAACCGGTTCAAACGGAGACCAGAGCACTTGTCCGGTGACGTCACCAGCCCTGGGCACCGGCTCATGGACACCAGCGTCAGCCGTTTAGACACACACACATGCACACACACACACACAGACCTTGAGTCCCCGTTTCGTGGCTATCAGGTTGCAGTGACGCTGCTCCAAGACAAGACAGGAAATCCCACGATGGAGCCAGCCAGATGGGGTGAGGGCTGAGAATCTGAAAACCTCCTCTGCGCTCCACCATCACCCCCTCCCCACCCCTACCTGGAGTTCCCCAGCGAGGAACATCAACCCCCACCCCCACCCCAGGCATGGACAGAGCCCCGTCCCAGACTCAGGGCCTCAAATTCCTCTCTGGGCAAGCTCCTGGCCCCGCACGGAGCCTCCTGTCTCTATCGGTAGGGCATGGGTGGATGATCCCGGGGGTCCTTCCCGGTTGAGACAGTTCACCTTTTATGGACATTTGGTTCCCAGACCCAGTGACTGGGAGTCTCCAAAGCCTTGGGTGCAAGTCAGCCAGCAAGCCAGCAGAGGGCATGCACGTCCCACTTACGGGAGACCGAGGTGCCCAGCCCTGGAAGGACCCTGGAAACAAGTGAGTCTTCATTTGTACCCTCTCCTCCGCTGGTTTTCCAAGGGCTTCACAGTCTCAGGACCAGGCCTCTGAGCCTGTGCACATAAGGCAGTCCCCACCCCACCCCACCCCCGCCAGTCCTGATCTTGCCTGCAAATCTGAGCAACGCATCTCACCTCTCAGCTGGGGAAGCCTGTCCCCGCTCCTCTGGGCAATCACAACTCTCTGAACTGCTTTATCCAGATCCTCAGTGTATACTGAAGGTCTGGCATTAAAGAGGGATGGATGCATTAGTGGATGGAGGGATGGATGGAAGAAAATCATCTACAAGCCACCCACATAGTTCTCCAAAAACAAATAATATGACCGGGAAAATGATTTACTGGGGAGGAAATCATTTTAAGATTATAAAACATTTATTGAGGTCTAAGGAACTGACAACTGGATGGACACTTGTGTCCAGTATAACAATCTTATTAAATTGTTAGCACTCCTTTGGGGCAGGTAAAAATGCCTCCATTTTACAGAGGGGGCACTGAAGCTTAAAGGGAACAAAGATTGCCCAAAGTCACCCTGCAGGTATGTAGAAGAAACAAGATTTGAACTCAGATCTGTTTCACTATTCATCCTGCTATTACCCGAATGCCAGCTCTGAGTTCATGGCCCTCCTGACTCCTCAGCAGGATCCTCTGGGTGATTCCAAGAAGCATAGACAAACACAGACAGGCCTCGAATGGACTGGCAGCCATTGGCCCTAGTTTTCACTAATTCTATCCTGACTCTCAAATTCTAGAGAGCCTAATTTTGACCCTACTAATAAAAGCTGACATTTGCAAACTGCTTACTGAGCACCAAGCACTCTGGATGGAATATCTGTGATCCTCACCAAAACCCAAAATGAGGCATATTATCCCCATTTTACAGATGAGGAAACTGAGATTCTGAAAGGTCAAATGATTGTCTGATGTCGCACAGCTAACAGGTGGCAGAGGCAGAATTCAAACTCAGGGCTCTCTGTTTCCACGACCCGAGCTCTTTAACCATTACTTACACTCACATTCTCCCATCCTCCAGCAGACATTACAAAGGCCTCCCCTGGCCAAGACTCAGCTGGACTCATCCTGAGGAGGTATGACCCTCCGCAGGCCCCCAGACAATCAGAGTCAAGGCCATAGCCCCAAGGCCTGGCTTCAGTTTGGCTTTCTGGAGTTCTCATCCAAGGAGGAGGAGCTGTGAGGAAACTAAAATGAAGACCCCTTCTCCTCTCCAGAAGCACCAGGGTCCCCAGACCCTTGTCCTAAACTTGGCTCTGAATCACCCAGATCCTGGCTCTGCCACTGAGCCTCTCAGGGCTGGAAAGGGTCCTTTAATAGCTGTAAGCCTCCGTTTTCTCATCTGTAAAATGAGATAATAGGATCAGGATCTCAGGGTGACAGAGGGGACTCCTGGCACATTCAGGGCTTCATTCCATTCTAGTTCCTTTTCCCTGAAGCTCCAAAGGTGGATCCAAAGACCCAGCCATGGGAGACCTCCCATTTATTCACACACCCATTCAGCAAACTCTGGGCACAGCTGTTCTGCGCTGGGCTCTGGGCTCTGCGACCTTGGATGAGTCACTTCACCTGTCTGTGCTTCCACTGATCATCTATAAAGTGAAGATAAACATGGCACATCACCTGCTTCCTGGGTGGTCAGGAGAGCTAGAAATCCTGTAGGTGAAGTCTCGGCACAGTCCCCGGTACATAGGAAGAGCTCAGTGGTGACAGCTATTTGGATATTATTGAGGAGTTTTCAAAGTTTGATTGGGGGAAGGGACAGCTAATCAGATAATTGTCATATAATGGGATCACTGCTAATACTGGGCTTAAAGGGAACAAATAGATTGCCCAAGTGGATGGGCACTGGGGATCCGATGCCGAGGGGACACAGGAGAAGGAGCAACTAGCCCTGCCTGGGGAAATCAGGGAAGGCTGCCCAGAGGAGGTGCTGTTTGAAGCATAACAATGATTTCTTCGCAAGAACGAGGGAAGCATTCCCAGCAGGGGAAGAGCAGTTGCAGAAGCTCAGAGGTACTTGGTGTAAGGAGATGTTCAGTAAAGAGCTGTCTGTTGTCTGGAAGTTTGAAGACAGGGATCTGGGAGGTGATGGTGAACTACATCATTGGTCTGACTAGGGAGGGGTTGGTACTCTCTCCTGGGGCAACAGGGAGTCACAGAGAGAAAACCCAACTCATCTGTGAGGAGGAGGCTTCAAATAGAGGCGGGGCCAAGTGGGATGGTGCAGGGCAGGGCAGGAGAGAGACTGAGGACAAGAGAGAAAATCAAGGAGAGGAAGAGGTGTTAGGGGTCGGAGAACCACTCAGACTCTAAGCCCCCAAGACCTCTGCCAGGAGAGAGGGGCTGAAGCAAGATGAGGGGACAGGGGACAAGCACCTCTCCTGTTAGCCAGGGCCAGAGCCAAGGCTGTGGGTTGGGTGGGGGGCTGCTGGCACACGGCGTCCCTCACTCCCCTAATTGGATTTCTGAGAAATTGCTCTCCTCCCCGACACCCGGGCAGCCAGGCAGCTCCATTAAAGCAGCTCTGTCCATCAGCCCAGGAGAAAGAATTGGTACTGAGCAAGAAGGGGCTGACATCCACCCTGGGGATTCTCAGAATGGCCCTGGGAGGGCTGGTGCTCAGACTCGATCATACAGGGAGGCAGGTGGGGACACAGTTAGGGGCGAGGAGGCTGGAGCTGGCAGTCTGCTTCCAAACTCAGCCTTTCATGGCTGTGTGACCTTGGGCCGCTTCCTTAGCCTCTCTGTGCCTCAAATGGGAATCCTCATAGGGTCTACTCAAGACAGAGGGGGTGTTCTGGAGAATCCTAAATAAAACCTATCAAGTCCTGGCCACAAGGCGATCTCTGGGTGAGAGCTGGGAGCTACTGTTAGTGAGGAGAGAGGGGTTGTCTAATGCCACCAACAAGCTCAACCCACAGCTTTCAAAGGCTCCCAAGATAAAGTCCAAGCTTCTTGGGTGTCTCACGTTCCTTTCCCCAGCCACCCCTGCTCCTCCCGGGCTGAACCCCTACCCTCTGTCTGTGCTGGTGCTTCGGCCAGGATACCCCCACCTCATCCCCTTGTCTCTCTGATGAAAGTGTGAGTCACTCAGTCATGTCCAACTCTTGTGACCCCATGCAGTGTAGGCCGCTAGGCTCCTCTGTCCAAGGAATTCTCCGGACATGAATACTAGAGTGGGTTGCCATTCCCTTCTCCACAGGAACTTCCCCACCCAGGGATCGAACCCCGGTCTCCCTCATTGCAGGCAGATTCTTTACCGTCTGAGCCACCAGAAAGACCCCTCTTGTTTCCACAGTGGGTCTCTGCTGAGAGGTGATGTTCTCTGGTTTGGGCCATCTCTCCTGCCCCTTCATGCCAGGCCATCAGTGGTGGCTCTCTCACCTGGACTCCCCCTTAGAGCACTAGCTAACATCTGTCATTTATGGTTTACAGTCTGCTCCCTTACAATACTGGGGACCCCTGAGAGTGGGGTTGTTGCTGCTCAGTCATGTCTGAGTCCATGCCACCCCATGGAGTGCAGCACGCCAGGCTTCCCTCTCCTTCACCATCTCCCGGAGCTTGCTCAAACTCATGTCCATTCAGTCAGTGATGCCATTCAACCGTCTCATCCTCTATCGTCCCCTTCTCCCACCTTCAATCTTTCCCAGCATCAGGGTCTTTTCCAACAAGTCAGTTCTTCGCATCAGGTGGCCAAAGTATTGGAGTTTCAGCTTCAGCATCAGTCCTTCCAATGAATATTCAGGACTGATTCCCTTTAGGATGGACTGGTTGGATCTCCTTGCAGTCCAAGGGACTCTCAAGAGTCTTCTCCAACACCACAGTTCAAAGGCATCAATTCTTCAGTGCTCAGCCTTCTTTATGGTCCAACTGTCACATCCATACATGAGACGGGGGATTGTGTCCGAAAGCCAGAACGCAACACACCGTAGGCCTCAGCTAATAGTGGGTGAGTGAATGAGTGTACAAGCACCAGCCAGCCCCAACGTAAGCTACCTCCTCTGAGACGGGCTCTGTGCCAGGTGCCTGGCATGGGGCACCTCACTTGATGCTCACAAGTGCCTCGTGAAGCAGGGAGCACTATGAGTCCCACCTCACAGGTGAGGAAACCAAGGCTCAAGGCTGAAGACCAAGGTCCAAGGCCGCCCAGGCAAGAAGCGGTAGAGCAGAGATGAGAACTCGGGTCTGCCACATCCCACCTCACTCCGGAAGTCAGCCCCAGGCTCTCTTCCACTTCCTCAAGCCCTCCCGATCTGGAGCAGACAAAACACTCTGACAGGCATTACCTCCTCTGCAGGGAGAAGCCTCAGAGAAGCAGAGACCGAACTTCCAGCCCTGGCTGCCCGCTTTCCCGGCAGTGGGACCCGGAGCAGGGCACAAGTAGGGAAGTGAGGGAGAGGGGGTCAATCAGGTCCGGCTCACGGAGCAGGCAGCACCAGCTAGGAGCTGGTGTTTTCATTACTGATCTGTGTCATAGTTGGCTCAGATGAGCCTTCCTCCCATTTCACAGATGAAGAAACTGAGTTTCCAAATGCTGGAATGACTTGCCCAACTCACAGATGTAGTAAGTGACAGAACAGAGGCTCCAACCCCTGCTTTCAGAACCAGACCTAGAACCTTATCCCAAATCACTTCCCAAACAGTTCTCATCCCTCAGGAACCTAAATGTGTCAAGGGACCCGTGCAAATGACCAGAGCCGACATGTACTGGGCACTTGCTGTGTGCCTGTTCTAAGCCCGTTACTTGTATTATTAGCTCATGTAATCTCAACCAGCTAATGTGGGTCTTATGATTAGCCCCAGTTTACAGACGGGAAACTGAGGCACAGATGGCTTGACCCACCTCCCAAAGGCCACAGTGCCACAAAGAGGCTGGAACAGGAATCAGAAAGCGGGCAGCCAGACCCCAGGTCCAGCCACAGGTTGGGTGTGAGATCGGGTAAAGGCGAGGTTATATAGAGGTCCATCGTCCAGAGATCAGGCCGGGAGTCTGGGCTGGAGGGCGCAGACGGGAATCCAAACTTGAGGACCTCCCCTGGAACCCCGCCCTCTGCTTACCTGTGGATCGAGGAACTCGGAAATGGGAGAGACAGGGGGATGCGCCTCCCATCCTGTTTCCGACCTAGGGGGCACCCTGACCCGGTCAAGGTTAAGCTGCGCCAGGCTAGTCCCGGGGGCTCCCCTGGGAGCGCCTGGGAACACGGCGGCCGTTTCATTAGCGACTTGGCCGCTGGCCCGCTGCGCTGGAGCGCGAGGTGGGACTCAGAGGCCGGCCCTTCCAGGGCCTGAATGCTCCTCCCTGTTCCAGTATCCTCCCGAGGGACCGGGCGGCCTCCATCCCCTCCCTCGCCCACCTCCGCGTGCAGCCGGGCTCCATGCCGGACCCAGACGCAGTCCTGCTAACACAGTTACCACCGCGCAGAGAATGCCCTTCAATCGGGAGATTAATGAAAATAAAGACTCACGCTTGTGCCAGGCTTCCAGGCCTCCTTGTTGAGAATGCTTTACATATATCCCCTCGTGCGACCTTCCCCATCAGCACTCAGAGGAAATGCCACTCTGAGCTCCATTTGACTGTCGTCGTCCAAGGATGCCCGCTATTAAATGAACACCCATTTTCTGGAACTTTCCAGAAAAAGGAAAGCAGCCGTCATTTACTGAGCACCGTGTTCACTAGAAACCTCACTGCCTTCGCTGGATTTCAAAGAAAGTGCATGAGCTATCCTGTTTTTTACCTGTTAAATCGCGGAGGTAGATGCAGCCAGGGTGTTACCACCAAATCTTCTCAGGAGAGACTGGGAATGGGGTAGAGCTGGGCTTTTCATTTGGAGCTAAAGTTGGACCAAAGCCACATTTTTGCATCCACACTATATGCCTCTCTGTGTTGAGGCCTGTGCCTTGCCTATGGGAGCACCAGCAGAGAGGTATCAGGAGAGGCTCCCTAAAAGAAGGGATATTTGGACTGGGTCTTGAAGGATGAGTAGGAGTTCACAAGAGGGCAGCCGGCTGCAGAGGTCAGAATTCCCAAGGACAAGTCCTGACTTTCCCTCTTAATTGCTGAGTGATTGTCACAAAATTTGTTCACCTTTCTGAGCCTCAGTTTCTTTGTCTGCAAAATGGGAATAATAGTCCTGAGGTTGTCCAGATTGAGTGAGATCACAGAAGTATAAGTGCTTGGTCAGCCATCACTCAATGAGTGGGAGGGTACAGTGGAGCGCTGACCACCCACTGCGTTGTGTATGCTGCCCTTCATGGAAATGATTCCTTTCTGCTCATGAAAAGAAAAGAGCTAAATGATATCCTTGTTCTACCAGTGAGGAAACTGAAGCTCACTGAGGTTAAAGAAATGGCCCACGAAAACAGAGCACTGACCGGAAGAGCCAGGATCTGAACCAAGATTCACCTGACCACAAGGAGCATCACCATTTCACTGTATCAGCTCTAGCTGCTGTCTTGCCTTCCATGGATCCATCCACCACAATTAACCTTTTTCTCATTGTTTCACACTGAAGCAGGTTTCAGATTGGTGTCCTTAAAACATTCAGCTGAACATCTTTGGTAACAAACTTTTGCCACAGTTTACGTTATTCCCTCAGATGAGATTATTGGTTCCAGAGGTAGGAACAATACTGTGACTTTTGATGACCATTTTCAAAACACTTTCAAAAGGGTTCCCGTTTTGCATTTCCACCTGCAACACCTAAGAGGCAGGCTGTCACTGGATTCTCACCAGTTTGTTTTTCAATGTCCCAAATGTCCAAGATGAAATATGGTGTCACATAGATGTGTTGGCATTATTATTATTATTACTACCAATGACGCTGAGTGTTTTTCCGGGGCTGGAAATTTAACAGGACGCGTGTCAGAAGTCACGGGCGTGGGGAGGGACAGGAGTCAGGTGTGAAGGCACCCAGAGCGGAGGATGTTCACTGCTGGTTGAATGACTGGTGAACAGAGTGCCCGGCCGGGGTGAGCAGGATTTTTGGAGCCTGGGAACAGGCTTTGGTGCTTGCTCGTTCCTCTTTCCAGAGAACTCCTTCCTGGCTCCTCCCCAGCTGAGCTCTCAGCTCCTCCGTCAGCTCCTCAGAGAGCTCCCCCTGACCTTCTCCATCTTAAGGCACCCCCTTCCAGTGTCTCTCTGATTTATCCTCTTCATAGCCCTCAGCACACCTGAAATGCTTATTCGTTTATATCTTGGCCTGTTTTCTGCCTCTGTCTCTGGAATGTGAGCCCCTTGAGAACAGGGCTGATGCTTCTTCACCCCGTGCCTATATCCCTGGCCTGATGCAATGCTTTTAATGAATTAATTCAATGTTCCTCTTTGTGGATCATCTTGCCATCCAGCAGTGCTATTCCTAACAGCATCCCTTTGCCCAGAAGTGAGACGACTCTTACCTTTCATTCCCCAGCCCCCATCTGCCCCAACACCACTTACACGAGGCACAGTGTACAAGCGGACTTCCCTGAACTTCCTACACCACCACGTTGCTCAGGCTCTTCCTTTCCTCAGACCCCACTTTCTGGGTACCAGGGCTCCCCTTCCTTAGGAATGCATCTCAGAATTCCATCTCCCTCCCTGTGTCAGACAGAATAAGTCCACCCTCCTCTCAGACCAGTCTCTGGAGACCCACTAGCATCCCTGCCCCTGGAAGGACCACCCAGTCCAGGTTCCCTGCAGAGCAGCAGGTCAGGAAAGCGGGCAGAGGCATCGATATCCACTGTGCCCTTCCCCTCCTCCATCACGCTCGGCGCAGTGAGGGAAGTTCTCTAGAGTCTTAACTCCCCACGACCACACTCAGCATCAGAACCAGAACCAAAGATGATCTAGACTGTGTGGGTTTTAATATTTTTTTTTCTGTGTTCTCAAACCATATCACTCTATTATTGTTGTTCAGTCGCTAAGTCGTGTCTGACTCTTTGTGACCCATGAACTGCAGCACACCAGGCCTCCCTGTCCCTCACCGTCTCCCAGAGTTGGCCAAGGTTCATGTCCGTTGACTCTGTCTACTCTAACCTTCACATAATAGCATTTCTCCTTTGGAGTCTCCAAAGAACCTCCTGTGTGTGCAGGCGCTATCTCCCTGATTCCACATGGCAGGTACCATCTTCCTTCTTGCCAGTTTCCCTGTGGGCAAGGGCCCAGTGACCCACTGGAATGCCAGAAGCCACCGTGGCAGCGCTCTTGCCAACTCCACAGAGATCCACCAGCCAGTACTTCTTGGCCGAGCCCGAATTAGGAAGACAGCAACAGAGGACCTAGGGGGAGGGGTTCTGTAGGGTTCAAATCAGTTTCCATGGTCAGAGAGAGAAAAGACTGTTACCTTTAGGAAACAGGTTGACCTGAATGACTGGTTTTAACTGCAAGGCAAAGCGAAGGAGTGATTTGGTGCTAATGAGTATTGATTACAGGGAGGAAGCGGGTTAATTGAGTGAGTTGGAAAGTTGGTTGCTAAGGTAACATCTCACTTGGAATAAAATCATCACAGTGAATGCAAACTGTGTCTGGAAAAGGACCAGAGGTGCAGCTGAATCTTCCCTGTTTTTGGACCGAGAATATGAGCATCAGAACATTGGGAGGTACTGGAAAAGGAAATTTTAACAAAGACTAATTCCTTTCTACAAAGAAGACACATGCAAGTGAGCTGAGGACAGAAGCCCCTCTCTTCTTTGGATCGTTTTGTCCACAGACTGCAGGAGAGAAACCCGGGCGCCTCTGTGGCAAGTGGGCAGGATGTCAGCTTTCCAGTGGAAACAGTGGAAGTGACAGAAAGGAACTATTTTCCTGAGGTTTAAAAGAAAAGTTAACGTTTCTTTGCCTAGAAGTTGATCACAGTTGAGTTTAGGAGAAAGGTGACAGTTTGTGCCTAAGGTTTGTTTCTTTACATTTTGCTCTATATTTGATCCTATTAAATGCTGAAAATAAGCCACTGGAAAGATCCGAGCAAACCTGACATCCCAGTCTAGCAAATATTTAATACCTTGAGGCATGTGTTTTGTTTACTAACTTTCCTCTTTACGTGTTATTTTCATATCATTAGCTTTCCTTCACCCTGATCTCAATTGTTTTTACCCTATTATATGCACCACTTCAAATTCTTTTTGAAATGAGTCTAAAGAAATACAATCTGTCATTTCTATAAGATGTGGTAGCAATAACGTGTACATTTTGAATAGAAAAGCCAAAGAAACTGAATCTCAAGTGTTATATCCCACTTCTTAGTTATCTCCACCTAGAAAAGGCTTTCCTGATACACCTATTACAGGCTCTCATGATGGCAATGAACAGAACCCCAGAGTTAATATCTAAAAAGAGATGATAGACTTCCATTTGCAACTAGCAAGGGAATGAAATTGTCACAGCCTATAAAAATGAGGGAAATGATTAATGTTTTAATGGGTGGTGTCTGGCTGGAGCCTCTGTAGAAAGGTTAGCCAAAACATAGCTGGGAGAAATCTGTGTGAATTGACATGGGTGAGGTGCAATTTAATTATGACCATCAAAATCTTGCTGGATTATCACACTCTAGACTGTGAGCACCTGTTCTCCTTCTCTCTAAGGATAGAGCAAAAGGCAGGAGGGTGACCTCCTTATGTAAGAATTGTTAACGCATACACAAGACTTGAAATAACTTTAATTGCTTTTATTGTCACACCCCCACAGTTATCACCTTGGTGATAAAAATTTCAGCTATGTCTCCATGCACACATGCAAACAATGTATCTTTTTCTAACAAATTAGAATTGTACCTTTTTGAAGCTTGCTTTATAATACATAGTCAGTTCAGTTCAGTTCAGTTCAGTCGCTGTCATGTCTGACTCTTTGCAACCCCATGAATCGCAGCATGCCAGGCCTCCCTGTCCATCACCAACTCCCGGAGTTTACTCAAACTCATGCCCATCGAGTCGGTGATGCCATCCAGCCATCTCATCCTCTGTCGTCCCCTTCTCCTCCTGCCCCCAATCCCTCCCAGCATCAGGGTCTTTTCCAATGAGTCAGTTCTTCACATCAGGTGGCCAAAGTATTGGAGTTTCAGCTTCAGCATCAGTCCTTCCAATGAACACCCAGGACTGATCTCCTTTCAGATGGACCAGTTGGATCTCCTTGCAGTCCAAGGGACTCTCAAGAGTCTTCTCCAACACCACAGTTCAAAAGCATCAATTCTTCAGTGCTCAGCTTTCTTTATAGTCCAACTCTCACATCCATACATGACCACTGGAAAAACCATAGCCTTGACTAGACGGACCTTTGTTGGCAAAGTAATGTCTCTGCTTTTTAATATGCTATCTAGGTTGGTCATATTAGTATCTCTTAAATATCTGCACCAATGAGTTACAATTTACATCATTCTAAAGGCTGCATAGAAATCCATTCTATCAATGGAACATCATTTATTTATTGAGTCACCTGTTTTTGTGCATATAAGTTTCAGTTCAGTTCAGTTCAGTTCAGTTCAGTCGCTCAGTCGTGTCCGACTCTTTGCAACCCCATGAACCGCAGCACGCCAGGCCTCCCTGTCCATCACCAACTCCCGGAGTCCACCCAAACCCATGTCCATTGAGTCAGTGATGCCATCCAACCATCTCATCCTCTGTTGTCCCCTTCTCCTCCTGCCCTCAATTTTTCCCAGCATATAAGGTAGAGGGTTGCTTTTTGTTTGGGGGGTTTTGTTTTGTTTTGTTTTGTTGTTATAAACAACACTTCAAAAATCATCCTTGTAATTAAATCAGAAACTCCATGAGTTTCTCCTTTGAATAAATTTTAAGAAGTGAAATTTCTGGGTCAATTTGTCTGCAAATTATAAATGTTTCTCCTAGGTATTTCCAAATTGCAGAAAGTGTTAAAAATTCAGTTTACATCTGGAAACTATGCCTTTAAAGAGATAATTATTCAAGTAATTACAGAGGAAAATCAGAAAACAATATGAACAAAAGTATGAAAGTCAAAATCACTCATTGTTTTACCATCCAGACATGATGCCTGTTACCGTCTTGGAATCCACCACCTCTCTCTGTCTGTCTGTCTCCCTCCCTCTCTCTCTGTCTCTGCTTGTCTCTGACGCTTTCTCTGTCTCTCCTGTATCTCTGCCTCTGTCTCTTTCCCTCTCCCACCCCCAAATCTACCTACCTACCTATCTCTTGCTCGCTCTCTCTCTGCCCCTCTTTCTTTCTCGCCGTCTGTCTCACTGTCTCCTGGGTCTCTCTGTCTCACTCTTTCCTGGGTCTTGTTCTCTCTCTGTCTCCCTCTTTCTCGGCAAGACGAGGGTCACCTCTTGCACGCAGCTCTGTGGTCTGGTCAGCACTAATAATTCCCCACTTTCCGGCAGAACCTGTGAGCTGGCCCAGCACTTTCACATGTTATTATCGCCCTTTGCCAGGTGAGACCCCGAGGCTCAGGGCAGCCCTTCCTTGCCCAAGCCCCACAGCGCCTAAGTGTCTCCAAGTCATGATTTTTTAAGGCCCCAGGCTGTCCCGGCCATTTCCCAAGCTCACACGTGTGTGTGAGGCAGCTAAACCCAACCCTCACCCAGCCCAGACTGTTGCCAGGAAACCACGGGGACAGGGCCTGGGAGGAAGCTGCGGGGAATGGCCAGTGCTTCCCCCTCCACCTCTGGGCCTGCATCTCTGCGTCCATTTCCTCCACTTTGCACCTCCTCCAGTCCACCCTCCACCTTCCCCTCCTCCCTGGGCACCAGACAAGCTCCAGCATCAGGCCCCAGCCTCCAGGCTGCCTTTCCAGGAACCCTCCCCCTCCCCACACCCCAGTCCAGTTTGGTCGCCCCTCCCCAGGCCTCTCATAGGACCCTCTTCTTCCCACTAGCCTCAAACATGTGCTCTGATGTCCAGTTTCCCTGCTGTCCAAGGCTGAGCACCCCCGGACTCAGAGTGGGTGCCGGACCCACCATCCACTCTCCAGGGCCCCACACAGGACCACACCAGGAAAGGCCCTCCCCTTTCCTGCCCTCCTCCCTTCTCCCCCTCTCTTCTCTCCTCCCGTCTCTCATCTCCTCTGGTCCTCTCCTCCCTTCTCCATCTACACTTTCTCCTTCTTGGATCTCATCGAGCCCTATGGCTTGAAACACCACATCTACACTCTTAGCTCCCAAATCTCTCTTTCCTGAACTCCAGAACCGGTATCTCCACTCACATGGCCCCCAGGCTTCTCAAACACAAACATCCTAAAACAAGCTCTGGGTTTTCTCTGCACAAAGCCAGCTGTCCAGCACATCCTGGGTCTCTCTCAGGTAGCAACATCACCCATCCACTCAGTCGCTCAAGACAGAAGTTAGGAGTCATCCTTCATTCCTTCCTGTTCCTCATCCCCTGCTCCCAGCCCATCAGCAGGTTCTGTCCACTCTGCTGGCAAACTCCATCGCACTCAGAAGCCTCCCTCCCTCCCCATTGCCAGCCTCGCAGCCTGGGTACCACCACCTTCATCCTGGACGACTGTGATGTCCTTCCTCCTGGCCTCGTTTCCTGCCCCTCTCCTACTGCTCCCGACGTGGCAGCCAGAGGGAGCTGCTCCTGACAGAAATCAGGTCAACTCTCCTCTTAGAACCCGTGGATTCCACTGCCCTTAGAATAAGCCACATTTCACATCCTAGCCTAAGAGGCTCTGCACGATCTGGCCCCCCGCCTGCCTCTCCAGTTCATCCTGGGCCTCCCTCCCCCTTGCTCACCACCTCCAAGCCCCTCTGACCCCTTACAGCCTTGAGGACACAGCAAACCCATTCTCACCTCCAGGCCTTTGCCCATGCTGTGGCCCCTACTGGGGTCTCCAGTCCCTCTCCTGGCTAACTCCTCCCACCATTCAGAACTCTTGTCCTTATAGGTTCTATGCAGAGAAATCATCCCTGATGATGTCACTCTCTCTGAAGAATATTCATTTAGGACTTCCCTGGCAGTCCATTGGTTAAGACTCTGCACTTCCAGTGCAGGGGGTACGGGTTTGATCCCTGATCTGGGAACTTAAGATCCCACATGCCGTGCAGTGAGACCAAACAATAAAATTTTTTAAAAAGAATATTCTCTCGTTTTCCTCTATCTCAACATACTACTTAACACAATATGTATTATGTTTGTTTCCCTTGTTTTCCATCTCTCCAGTAGATGCTCCGCAGGGCAGAAACTGGGTCATCACATAGCAGATGCTCAATAAAAATTAACTGACCAAATAATAAAGTGGTTAAGAGTGCACTCTGCCAAGTGACACCTGCATGACCTTGGACAGGGTCTTGCACCCTCTTTTGCTCAATATTTTCAGTCATAAATTGGAAAGAAGAGTCCTGCCTCATAGAGTTGTCGCAGGGAGTAAATGAGATGAGGTTAAGTGCAGTTCTTCACACAATAAATGCATTAAAAGCACAGTAAATAAATAAATGCTCAAGAGATACGAGTAGTTTTCAACACATGCGTTGGATGAATAAGCAGCCCTATAAAGCACGTATTCAGAGACACAGAATCCAAGGCTCAGAAAGAGGGAACGACTTGTTCAAGGTCACATGGCTAACGAGTGTAGCATTAGGGTCCCCTCCCAGGTCTGTCCAGGGGCCAGTGTGCCAACAGTGTGTTGATTCTCAGAATGTATGTGGGGGCCATGGTGTGGAGATGGTGGTTGAAAAGACCTGGAGCTCAGAGACCTGGGGAGAAACAGAATAAAGGAAACACAGCCCTGGGAGAGGAAGAGCCCAGGTGTGGGGTCAGGACGGGAGGGACACCAAGGGTATGATCACAGAAAGACTTATCCCCAATTTACCTAAAGATAAGGGAATGTGGATCTCCATGTCCTGAGTTTAATGTGGGAGCCTGAAGCTGCCAGCGGACCCTGCATGCTGGAATTGCCTCCTCTCGGACCCTAGGGACTCTCCTAACCCTGCCAAGGTGGAGGGACAGGGACTCAGGGGGCAGAGTGACTCCCCTCCCCGGGCATCCCCTCAGGATGCTGAGGTGCTGAGGCCAGGGGAAACAACGCATCAGCAGGTGGGCTGGGGTCCAGGCCCATCCTGGAAAAGGCCAGCTACGAGTTTCCATGGAGCCCGTCGCCATGGTAACCAAACCTCAGCGGCAGGACTCCAGCAGAGCCAGGAAAGACAAGCTCCTTTCTTGTCCATATCCCAGGAGTCTAAGGAGGGGGTGCGGAGGGAAGTGGGCACAATCAGGCTTTCTGAGCCAGGGTGGAGGTGGGGGCAGGGAGACGTGGAGGTTGTCTTCCCGCTCAACGGGTCAGCCATATACCACAGGAACGTGGCACCCTATTTCACGCCTCCGTGCCTTTGCTTACTATTCGGTCCCATGCAGTAATAAGCCCTCCCCCGACCTCTGTCTTCCCGGAGTGCTCCCTGCTCTCATCCGTGCCTGACTTTTTACCTGCTGACCCTTTCAGGCAGAATCAGCCCCTCCCACCTCTGGCCACTCAAAGTCCTTCTTTCTCATATGTTCCCAGTATGTCTGGCTCCCTCGAGAGCTGGGGGAGGGTGGGTGGTGGTTCAGAGCACGGGCTCTGAAGTCACAGAGTCACCTGCGTTCGAATCCCAGTTCTGCCATTAGCAGGTGGGGTGACTCGTGGTAAGTCAGGTACCCCTCCGAGCCTCAACTTCTTCACCTGCCACTTTCCAGGTAGGTGATCTCGGGCAAGTTTCCAAACCTCTCTGAGTCTCGCTGTCTTCTGCAAGAGGAAGTGATCGCAGAGCCTGGGGCACAGCCAGCATGGCTGTTCTCACTCTACCTCTCCATCCTCTTGCGGGTGGACTTCCAGCTCCCACCAGACCTGGTTTTTTCCCCAGGCTCACACCCAGACTCCCACCCTTGTATTGACCCCATCTTCTGCCATGACTGGAGCCTGGCCTTGTGCATCTCTTGTAGGGCTGGGTCTTTGAGGTACCCAGTGTCCCTGGCGCTCAGCACAGTGCTGACATTTCCAGCCCAACGCCTGTGAGCGAGCCTTGTGATGGAAGACAGATCCCCTAGGGCATGCTGACAGCACAGTCAACCTTTGGGCTTCGTGTGTGTGTGTGTGTGTGTGTGTGTGTGTGAGTGTGTGTGAATGGCTGGTAGCAGATGTTCTAATATACACTCAGACACAGACGTGTACCTACGTTCTCACAAATTCTCACACATACTCCACACAAACTTGATAGAGGAAGGACAAGGGCATCCCTGGTCACATTGGTCTGTACCCCAGAGGCCACTCCATGACCTTATTTCTCCCCAGACTGCCCCCTCTGGAGCTCAGACCCCAAGGCTCTTTGTTTTTACAGAGTAGGTGAGGAGTGAAACAGCGATCCCGCCTAGTCTTGTGAATCTGTGACTCAGGCTGTGGAAGTAACTCAGGTCAGTAGCCCAGTGGTGGGTCTACCTGGACACCGTTCTCTAGCTCTGAAAGCAACCAGATCCCTGGGATCATGCAGACAGCACTCCTGCTTCCCTCCTTGCTGCCATGGGGCCAGCGAGGGACAGTCACACTCCCCCATCCTGCTGCCACTTCCCTTTGAGCTCCTTGGGTGAGGCTTGGGTCTCCGATCCTCAGCCCTTCTGTTCCATCCTGGGCATCTGAGTCCTCCAGGCTAGGCCACACCCTCTGCCTCCTGGAGTCCCTCCACATCCATCTTGAGAAGCAGGCAAGGAGGTGAATACACCCCTCAAGCCACAAAGCTGCTAAACATTTGTTGACAGTGATGAAGCCCTTCCTCTATCCCTGAGCACTTCACCTGTATCAACCTTTGATCCTCACGTGAGCTCTATAAGGGAGGAGTTACAGAGTTCCCATTGTATAGATGGGAGCACTGAGGCACAGAGCAGATAAGAAACACAGCTAGGAGGGTATCCCCAGCAGAATTTAAATTCAGTTTGGGTGCAGAGCCCGAACTCTTGAGTATTGGCTACATCGTGTCTCCGCAGCCACACTGCGCTGAGCCCTGGGTGGGAGGGGGCTCCAAAGTGAGAGCCCAGGCCCCCTCCCAAAGGACGGTGAGATCCATGCAAGTCACAGTCAGACGGAGAGCGGAATGCCAGCTCCATCCATCCATTCAACATGCTTACTTAGCCCCTGACATGTGCGAGCCCTGCACAAGGCTCTTAGCTGCTCTGAAAAGCGCAAACAAACATCCTTGGTTGCACGGAGCAGTCATTTTAGCGGCGGAGACCCAACACACGAGGTAAATAAATAGCATGTTCGCAGGCAGTGCTAAGAGGGAAAACAAAGCAGCGAAACAGAATGATGAAGGGCTGAGGGGTGTGAGAGGCATTCTGATCCTGAAAACCCAAGGTGATGCTGGTGTTAAGACCGGAAGTGAGGAAAGTCGTGCACTATTCAAGTGCATCTGGGGCAAGGACAGTTCAGGTTGCAGGAACGGCAGGTGCAAGAGCCTGCAGGCGGGATCCCGGCTGGGCAGCCCAGAATCAGCGTGGCCAGTGTGACTGGCGTAAATGGACAGGAAGGCGGAAGCTGGAGTACGTTTGGACGAGACTAGAGGGGCATTCCAACCATGTGGGGAATCAAGGGAACCTGGCTTATGCTCAGGTGAGACCAGAAGCCAGAGCCGGGAGGTGACTTGACAGATAGAGCCGCCTGGAGGAGGGATCTTTAGACCTACAGCCAAGTGGGCTTTCACACACCCAACCCAGATGTAACCTTGGGTCACTGGCTGCACAAAGCCAGCCCACCAAGGCCACTTGGTATCAGAGAACCAAGCAGAACATAGCTCCTCTGCAGGCCCAGATGAGCAGAGCTGTGCTCAGCGCCTTTCCCCAAACTAGCCTATCAACCATAGGGGTCAGGGAGGGGCAGAGAGAGATGGGGGTGTTACACTGACGCCCCTCTGCATCCCTCCTCCCCATCACAGCCGTCTGGTTATAAAACGGCAGGAAATGAGTCTGGCCCAGGTGTCCCGTGGTGGAGAACTTGGCCCAGGCAGGGAAGGCCCTGATTATTCCTGTCCCCCCATCAGCCATGAGCTCCCTCTGACAGAAAGAAAACCCCTCAGGTCTGCAGAGAAATGTACATCTGTCATGGGCTTCCCATTTGAAGGAGGGGAAAACTGAGGCAAAGAGAGAGGAAGGGTTTGCCCGCAGCCTCAGAGATAAGTGACAGAGCTGAGACTTGAACCCAGGTCAGCCTCACTCCACCCCCCCAGTGGCCCTTCCATTCCATACGCCCCAGCTGGTAGCTGGGTTACCATTTAGGGTTAGCATTTCAGCCAAGCCAGCACCACTGTCTATATTTGGAAGTTGTGTATGAAAACATAGGACATGGAATACTTTTAGTATTAAAAATAGCAAGGCATGTGTATTTTACCGAATAAAAAATGTAAATAAAACAATAACAACAAATAGTAAACATAAAATGGTACCCTATTATCTATACTTGCCAATAAGCATGTGACCCAGAGCGGTGGTGGCTGACATTTGCAAACACTGACTATATTCTAGGGCCATGCCAGGCACTGTATGGGTTCCAGCTCCCAGGAGAACATCACCCTAGCATTCCAGCCTCTGAATGTGCAGTGCTCAGCTATTTCTTGGGATAATTTTGAGGACCAGTGATTTCAAAGATCTTTGCCTTCTCTGTGCCTTACGACTGGGTCTTGAACAGGCCCCTTCCTAGCTAGGCTAACACTTGGGAAAACCCTGCCTTGGGTTTTCCTCATGCCGTCCCTTAACTCACTGTGAGGCCCTGGATACAAGTCCCTGGAGCCTCAAGGTCCTCGTCGAGAAGGTGGAGGAGAGGTGATTGGGATCGGGTAGCTGTGAAGTCTAACCATGAGAACCCGTATAAAGTCACTGGGGGCTGAGCTGTGCTCAGGCACTCAGCCATGTCTGATGCTCTGTGACCCCATCAACTGCAGCCTGCCATGCTCCTCTATCCGTGGAATTTCCCAGGCAGGAATACTAGAATGGGCTGCCATTTCCTTCTCCCGAAGATCTTCCCAATTCAGGGATTGAACTCACATCTCCTGCATTGACAGGCAGATTCTTTACCACTGAGCCACCATGGAAGCCCCATGCTTGCCAGGCACTATCCTAAATACTTTATATCTAATAATTCATTTAACCCCCATAACAACCCCATGAGCGGGGTGACAGCATTATTTGCAATTTACATTTCTGTCTAATTGCTACACAAGGAAGTTGGGTCACTTGTTGTGGGTCAAACAGCCAGAAAGTGATGGAGAGGGATTTGAAACTCTCAGGGTCCTCACTTTTAACACTGAGCCACAGAGAATTAATTCTTGTGAAATAAAGATGTCTCTAGTTGGGGAGGAAACCAATTTTGCATCTTCTTTATGCCCTGGAAGGCTTTCAGGGACATTGGACCAAATGTGATGTGAGGCAGACTTGTAAATATCTGGCATGGGCTTACCTTTCCCAAAGTACGTTTGCAGGCTTTCTCCTATTGTGATGGCAGCTCTCACTACCACCCTTTCCCCAACCCATACTGCAACCAAATAAATTACTTTGCAATTTAATTCAATTAAACCAACACTTATTAAGTGCCTTCCTGTGGCAGTAGCCGGGCTACTGCCCGAGGACACAGGGATGCTGAGACTCAGGCCCTGAGAAGAAGCAGTGTGTCCAGGGGCAATTTCAAGGCCGAGCCAGCAACTCCATCCACTGCTCTGGCTTGAGAAGCTGAGTGAGGAGCAGGGAGAGGAATGTGGCGATGAGGCTCTGCAATAATGGGCTTTCCTCCCTCGGAAAGCCACAGGCCAGGGGTAAACAGGGCCTCTGAGGGTTCCAGGAGAAGGGACTACATTTGGGGAGAGGTGTGAACATCCAGGCTTAGGGCAAGAAGAAGCTGCTGCTCACACCTGGATTTTGACTCAGTATATCTCAGTTGGTAAAGCCTGCAATTCAGGAGACCAGGGTTCAATTCTTGGGTTGGGAAGATCCCGTGGAGAAGGAGATGGCAACCCACTCCAGTATTCCTGCCTGGAAAATCCTATGGATAGAGGAGCCTGGTGGGCTACAGTCCATGGGGTCGCAAGAGTCGGACACGACTTAGCAACTAAACCACCATCACCACCACCTTCCCACCCCCAGCTAGGCGTCTTTCCTACTAAAGAAGGCAATTGCTCCATGCAACATGGAAGGCCCTACCAAGGATCTAACTTCCCAGCAAGACCCTGATCTTTTATCTCCAGGAGAGGTCATACAGGCAATCCCAGGATCTTTGTCAGTTCATAATGTTAATTTGTAAATGACTATGATAATTAACCACCATCTTTGTCACCCTATTTTGGGCACATCTTCATCTTTTTAAAACCATATCCAGAAGCCTCAAAAAGAGAAGTAGTCCAGGCCTCTCTTCATCTCTAAGAAGCTCTGCAGACAGACTGAGGGACAGTTGCCCAGAGAGGAAGAGTGACTTGCCGAAGGTCATGCAGTGAGCCAGTGTCAGAGTCCAGACCAGAATCCAGGCCTCCTGACCCCTAGCCAGATCTCTCTGAGTTCTAAAGGACACCTGACAAACCTGCTCTTACATGTCCCAGTCCTTAAGTGGCCTCAGGAGACACCATTAATGCTGGTCACCCTCACCCAGACCTCTCCACAGATGGCCCCACCTGGACATCTCACAAGCACCTCAGGCTCCATGGCTCCAACTCTACATTAACCACCTTTCTCTTGAAATCGTTCCCCATCTGTGACCCTCTCCTCCCATCCTCAGCCACTCACGACAGAAGCATGGGTGTTACCCTGGGCACCTCCCTCGCCATCACCCTTACAACCTCTAACTAGCCAGCAAGGCTCGTCCATGCTGCCCGTCTTCTCCATCTCTTGAACCGACCTACTTTTCCCATTCCCTTCACCGCCACACAAACTCCAGTCTCTTCCTTTCGCCCCTCATCTATCAGAACAACCTCTCCCTCTCCAGTTCACACTTTCCTTCAACAAAAGCCGTAGCACCTACTGTGGGCTGGCGCTGTCATCTGTGCTGGGATTCAGGGGCAGATGAGATCCCGGCTGCCAGACAGACTGTAGGGAACCTACCTCTGACCATGCCTCTCCCTGACCCAGATCCCTTGCATGGCTCCCCATCAGCCCTGGGGGTCAAGTGCAAACTCCCCATCCAGGTATTCACATTCCTGGACCCTCTACCCTCCAGAGAACCATCCAGGCTGATCTCCTGCTCTTCTGCCCCTTCCAAGGTGATCCAAACAAGCTAGTGTCCATTCTCCCAAATACATCAGCTCAAAAGATATCTCCTCCAGGAAGCTGCCTTGCCTGAGCCCTCACACCTGGCAGAGTGAGTTTTGCCCTCCTCTGGAATCCCAGCAAAACCCAAGGTACATAAATATCTGCCTCCCAGACTGAGTCGTGACTCCTGGGGCCCAGGGGACCGAGCCAATGCTGGCATGGAGCCTGGCACCAAGAGGCACCCATAGGTTGTGTGGATTAGATGGAGTAACATGTAAAAAGTTAGAGAAGTCCAACTATCTTTTTCATTCATTCATTCCAGTGCCTACACACTTGTTTTCTGGAAGCTCCTCCGGTTGTTTAACCTAGTTGTTTAACCTCCAGTTGTTAAACCTAGTTTAACCTCCAGTTGTTTAACCTAAATCCCTCTGCTGTAATTACTGAAGTTTATGCCTATTCCTTCTCTAAGTCTACCCTCTGGGTCCCTCCTTGCTCCATAGCAAGGGCGTTCAGACTTCCCCTTGACTGGGTGACTAGTCAGCAAGAACAAAAATCTGTGAGGTACATCAAAGAAAGGCTGGCCTGTGGCCTCACCAGGGCCTCAAGACCTGGGCCGGGGCACAGAGCTTTCCAACAGTCTCAGGAAGAATGTGCCTCTGAGACTGGCGAGGCAGGCCTTGCGGTTTGAAGCAGTGAGTCACCTTCTGGCTGCAAGTCAAGGAGCTCTCACTGAGCCCTTGTTTGGAGAAGGCACCCGCCAGCAAGACCGGAGGGAGAGACGGCTGGGGAAGCAGAGATGCCAGGAGACAGGGAGATGCGCTCAGAGTCAGGGACCCCAGGGCAGAGATAGAGGGTGAAGAAGGAGCTACCCAGCCCAACGGGAGAGAGACTGACAGACAGAAGGACCCAGACAACCTGAGACAGGAACGACGCGCGGGAGAGAGAGAGCAGAAATTCAGGCGCAGGGCAGAGGGAGAGGAAGAGTGAGCAAAGGCAGAGCGAGGCAAGGAGTAGAAGGCCTAATCGGACGACTGAAGCGGAGAGGTCCCAGGGCTCCCCGCGCGCTCGTTCCTCCCCGTCTCATCTCCCAGCCGCAGACCGGCCCGGACGTGGAGAGAGCGGAGCCAATGAGCTGCAAGACCTGGGCATTACGTCACCAGAACCAGCTGCCATTGGTTGGCCCAGCCACCGGGGGCTGGCTGTTGCTATGACAGCGCAGGCTGGCGCTGGGCAGGAATTCTAGGCTGAGGCTCCGGGTGGGAGAGCCCAATTTCCCAGCTCTTTCGAGCCTATGGCGGGGCGTGGGACTCCCTCATCTCTCCCCTACTCCCCCCTCCCCCTCAACCTGAAGGACCTAAACTCCTCCAGAGGCTCTCATTTACACACACACCCCGTTGTCGCCTCGTCTCCAGTAGGGGAATTAAGGCATTCATCCTGCAAATAGCGGTGAGCACCATCCGCCGGCCAGGTGACGCCTGGGTTCTGCAGATACAGAAATGAGCACACCTCCATCCGTCCCTTACGGAGCCCCCAGTCTGAGCAAGCCAGTGCTTCAACCAAAAATCACAAGACAGTGTGCTGAGGTTTAAAAGGATGGTGCTCCCTCAACCTGGCAGGGTAGGAAGGCTTCCAGGAGAAAGAGATGCCAAGGAGGGACCTGAAGGAGGAAGGGTGGGGAAGGGAATTCCAAGCAGAGGAAACAGCCTGTAGAAAGACTGGGAGGCAAGAGAGAGCAAGGAACACTTGGGGTCCTACAGCAGGAAATTAGATGGTTAGGAGAGGGGGGTGATTGAAAAAGAAGAGGAGTCGAAGTAAACATAGGGCTTGCAAGTCATGCTAAGGAATCCTGGACTATATCCCCAGCAGGGTTTGGAGAGGAGAGATTAGGTTAAGTTGCACCGTAGGAAGGTCTTCACTCTTGCTGCTGTGTGGAGGATGGGCTGGAGGGGGATATTTCAAGGACCTGGGAGATGACTAGGACTCCTGAGTGGAGATTGGGAGAACCAAATTCAGGAGGGAGTGTAAAGCAGGTGGCACCACAGGTCTGGGGACTGAATGGATGTCACCACTGCACCTGGGAAGTTGGGAGGGCTTTCCTGCCTTCCAGACAAGACCATCACTCCCCCTTCTATACAACACTGATATTCCATGTAAGAGTCGGGCATGACTGTCGTGACTTAGCAGCAGCAGCAACAGCAACTTTTTGAGTCATGCTGCTCTGAGAAGATGTCTGTGTGTTTCCATGTCTGCCCCACCATACACACATCTCCAGACTGTTGTTCACCTCTGTACTCCCAGCGCTGGGCACAGAGCCTCATCCCAAGTACAAGTTCATAACACTGATCCAAACCCAGATCATCTCCCAACCCATGACCTGACCCTGGCCCCAGCCCGCATCCATCCTCCCCACCTCCCATGTACTTCTTTCTTAACTTAGAGTCAAGCTGTAGCCACCAACTACAAGTGCCCTCTTCTATCATGTCTCTCCCTCCTCTCAGCCCCCAGCACAAAAGAAAAGTCTCCTCTCTCTTAGGTTCTGATTTTCAAAGACTGATGGGGCCTATTTTCTGGTTAGCAGGGTCATTAGAGTACAATCATAGGGTTGTTATTGAGAATTAAATAAGGTTTGTTGCCTGGCACATAGTTACTATCCAATCGATCAGATAGTGATACATTATTATTACAGAGCGTTACAGGAGGATGGAAAATTTAGGACTCTAATATGCCTCAACTCTGCACTGGGATATGGGCATTTGGTTAGCTCATCATGAAGAGATGTTTTGACTCCTCGTGTGTCTCACGTACTTGCTATATACTCTCTTGGGGAAAACACGAGACAAAGTATGATGGTGAGCCAAAAATCGTGGATTTTTGTCATGATGCCATGTTAATACCATCAAGTCTCACCTGCATCCCTAAAACAATGATTACGGATTAGCTCTTCCAAGTAAGACAGGCTGCTGCTGCTAAGTCGCTTCAGTTGTGTCCGACTCTGTGCGACCCCATAGACGGCAGCCCACCAGGCTCCCCTGTCCCTGGGATTCTCCAGGCAAGAACACTGGAGTGGGTTGCCATTTCCTTCTCCAATGCATAAAAGTGAAAAGTGAAAGTGAAGTCACTCAGTCGTGTCCCACTCTTTGCAACCCCATGAACTGTAGCCTACCAGACTCCTCCGTCCATGGGATTTTCCAGGCAAGGGTACTGGAGTGGGTTGCCATTTCCTTCATAAGACAGGCTAGCAGCTTCTTAAGTGTCAAGAGAATCAATCCAGATCTTACAGTCAATGACTCTTCCCAGATGTCAGGGCTGTTAGTGTCTTTAATTAAAATCCTCTCGTTCAACCTGTGTGGGATTTTGTTGTTGTTGTTTTAGTTTGGTTTTGGTTTTGGCAGGCCACTCTGCTTACAGGATCTTAGTTCCACAACCAGGGATTGAATCTCCTGAATATGGTTCTCCCCATCTCCACTTAGGAGTCCTAGCCATCCCACTGGTCTTTGCAATAGCCCCCTCCAGCCCATCCTCCACACAGAAGCAAGAGGTTCAATCCCTGGCAGTGAAAACATGGAGTCCTAACCACTGGAACGCCAAGGAATTCCCAACCTTTGGTTTTAGAAATGCAGAAATTGAGGGCCAGAGAAGAGAAGTGATTGTCTGGAGTTGTACAGTTGAGTTGTGTGGCAGAATAAGGAGATATTGTAGGTGCCCCAACTTCTAATCCACTACATTTTTCCAACTCTTTTCTGACTTGCAATTGAATGGTGGTTAGAACTTTCTCCAGCCCAGGGCACATTTGGGGTCTTCACATACATTACTACTTTAGACATTAATGACAATCCTACAAGGTGGATATGATTAGTCTCATTTGAAAGTCTCAGAGAGATAAAGTGACTCACCCAAGACTACACAACCTTACTGAGTGGAACCCAGGTCTATCATATTCCAAAGCCCACGGTCTTGGCACTATAGTATGTTGACTCTAGGACCACTCGATAGGGTTTGTTTGGGACTTGTGGGTATCAGAAAGAGTTGCCAACATAATCACTGAAAGAAGAAGAGGTGAAAAAAAAAAAAAAAGAAGAAGAAGAGGTGAATCCCTCTATGTGATAAAAATAAAAGAAGCCCTAGAACCTTTTACATGTTTGTGTCTTATATACCCATCCTGTTTTTCTGAAGCACTCCTTAAAATAATCATATGACTCATGAAGTTACATCCCAGTCTGAGGATCTAGCAGGGGACTACCTTAGAGGCTGATCAAAGACTTGAGCACATTTACATAGCTGAATGGGAGAAGGTTGCCACGCAGGGCCACACAGAGGTTTGCACCTGGGGAAAAGGTACCAGCAAGCTGAAAGGTAGAAGGCAAGCAGGGTGGGGTTAGTAGGTTCTGGAATTCCATTGAGTATTTTGAATTGTTCTTATGGCCCAAGGGGAAAAAGGGGTCATCCCTCAATGCCAGGCTTCAGAGTCCCTGTTAGTTGGAAGTGTTTTTATAATCCAGGAGCAACAGAACCTGGTAACAGAAGTGACTGGGATGAAGGCTTAGCAAAGTGCTCATGAAGAAGAATTGAGAGTTTTTAGCCAGGATCTCAAAACTGAGTCAAGACAGCACTTATGAAATGATGTGTTATTGGGATGACAGCTAGGAGCAGTGGGCAGGGCTGGGGCCTGTTTTAGAAGCACAGCTGACAAGACTTATTGGTGGATACTCTGCATGTGGACTTGAGAAAAAGAGAGGAATCTTGAATGACCATGACCTTTCAGAAGCAGAGAGCCTGGTTTTCAAGAACAGCTCTCCCGCTGAAAACAAATAAAGATGCTTGATAAAAATTTAAAAGCCTCTCCAAAGCAGTGATGAACTCATGAGATCATAAGAAATGAGCAGGGCAAGTTGGAAGGAAATATAAAAACTCAGAGAGGAAGGCAGTCACAGAAGCCACTTTTGCCCTGAGGACATTGACCAAGAATAATACAGAGTAGACACAAATAAACAATGTCAAAAATAAAAGGGGGTAGGGCTTCAGTGAGGATGCTACAGACATCAAAAAGCAGAGGAAAAGGTGAAAGTGTTCCTGCCCAGGAAGTTTGAAGTTCTAGGTGAGATGGACAAATCCTTAGAAAAACAAAGCTTCCCCATACAGACTCAAGAAAAAAAACATGTTACAACCACTTTGGAAAAGACTTTGGCTTTTTCCGGGAAAGCCAAAAATAGATATACTCTGTGACCAGCAATAATAGTTATAGGTACATACCTTCACCAAATTCATGCATTTATGTATCATTAAAATGTATAAGAATATTTTTAGAAGCACAGAAGCACTTTCATATCAGCTAAAAATTGAAAACAACCCAAAGATCCATCAAGAGTAAAATGTGGCATATACATTTTAGTGGAATAATATGTGACAATAAAAATGCATGAACCACAGTTACACACAACGACAGGAAGAATATTAGAAACATAAGTTTGAAAGGAAGGAAGAAGACATGAAAAAATGTATTCAGGGTGACTCCATCAATATAAAGTTGAAATATAGGAAAAATTAAAATATAATATAAATACATGTATTTTCTTTTCAGCATTTACAAGAAATTTTTGAGTGCTGGCAGTGTTATTTCTTGGCCAAGATTATAATTTCTTGGGTGTTTATTTGTTAAGTTGGTTTTGGGGAGGTTTTTTTTTTTTTTTTTTTTTTTTTTTGCATACTTTCTGCTCAAAAGAATGTGGCTAGGCACCTGGATGAATAATGAAGCCAACTTCAGATTTGGAAAGTTTCAGGAGAGGGGATGAAATGAGAAGATGGAAAATCCATTTTTGCCTTATAAAGGTTGACTTATCCGTTGGGCATTCAAAAGGTGATCTTGAGTGTGCAACTGGTTATAGGATTTCAGAAGAGACCCAACATTCCCTTTTGACTGAGTGGAAGAAGATATTTATAACAGACATATCTGACAAAGAACTCACATCCAGAACTCATAAAGAACTTCAACAAATGAAGGAAAAGTTAGACCACCTTCTAGAAAAATGGACAAGAGACTTGAGCACACTAGATAATAGTGTAAGAAATTGCACAGTGGGTAGTTTTATGGGAATAAAGTGAAATGCAGGGGCATGGAATCCCCCCTGTTGGTTTCAGAGACTGTCACTGCCCAGAAAGGACCTAAGATGCAAGAAATTGAAATCTATATTTTTGGTTAAGTTCCAGTCCAAAGACAAGAGTTCAGAAAGTCCTGAAGACATGGTCAACAGAAGTTTCACTCGAGATGGAGGCCAACCCATCTGATACCTGAAACATCCACCCGTGCTTGGACCTCTACTGGTCTTGAGCATTTTTTCCTGGTGTCCCATGGCCCAAACTTCAAGATCTAATCAAATAAAGTCACCCCGCCCATGTCTTGGACCTGGGTCTTCTAGCAAATAACCTTAGCTTTAATGCAAAATAATAATGCAGCTAATCTTAGCTGGGGTGAGAAATTAAGTTAATTCACATGTTTCTTTTAACATAGTAAGGCAATAAAGAAATGAATCATAGTATTACTACTTTTATAAAGCTGTGTTTACAGTTGTAGTGAATTTTATAATCATTGTTTTGTTTTATGGATGTTCTACTTCGGTTTTTTATGGTGTATGAAATGAATTCTGAGCAACTAATTCTATGTCTGATTAGATTTACAGAAGTTGTTTAAGTGCTTAGGAATAATTTGTTCGTCGTATTTGAAAGTCTCCCTTGTCAGGTGTTTGAAGTGTTTGAATCAGATAAATTGAATTTGCAATTGTAGTTTGAAATATCTAAAGGAATTTGCTTAATTAAATGTGTAAATGGTGTTAAAAGTCTATGGGAATTTAGTCTGTCAAATGTATGAGTTAACTGAATATGAATCAATGAACAAGTAAATGTGATCTTGCTTTTATACAAAAATTACTAAGTTCATAAGTAAAATATCAAGATCTGTAAGTTGAAAGAGAAAGTTAAAGAAAGGGCTAGGTTTCTAGGATCTAGAACTTTAATAAATTGGATTGTGATAGGAATGTAAGTGATTGTAATTATCCACACTAGCTGAATCCTAACATCTAAATGGCTTACCAAAAAAATAGAAAATATGTGGTAATTAATACACATGTGTTTCTCACTGCCGGAGCATTTGCCCTGTACACAGGTCCAGGGGGAAAATGTAGTGTGCGCTGCAGATGAATCTCCACTCTTCTCCCATAGGGATCAGCATTTTGCCTGATTCTTTTCTGTACATTTTCCTTGTTTCTGCCAGACACCTGGGGGCACTCCCAGCCCAAGTCCCATTCAGAAGGACTCAAGCATCTTAACCTATCCCTGTACTGGTTATTTACAGAAGGAAATGGCAACCCACTCCAGCATTCTTGCCTGGAGAATCCCCATGGACAGAGGATCCTGGCAGGCTACAGTCCATAGGGTAGCAAAGAGTCAGACACAACTGAGCGAGTAAGCCCAGCACATGTTCACTGTGGCACAGAAGGAGAACCACACCCTACACTGTACATATCAAGATACGCAAACCCGCTCCCCCTTTGTTCACACAGGGTTAAATCATTGGGTAATATGTTAATGATAAAAAGTAGGAAATAATTTATTGATTTCAATTTTTTAATGCTTTGAGGAAGACATCCTTGAAAGATTATTATCTAGGTGTTTAACAGTGTTTCTGAAATATTCGGGTTAATTGATTGGGAGTTTGGATGAGCTGTGAAACTGTCTAGTCCTCAAAGTGTCAGTTTCTTACACATCTTCAGGGTCAGAGTCCGTTTGTGTGATGAGAAATACTGTACTCCCTTCCGGGCAGAGAGTCCTTCTTGAAGAGAGGAGGCAGCCTTTGTGTCTCTCTCGTCACTGGAACGCTCTAATTTCCCATCTGTTTTTCATCTTTGCACACACACATGCCTGGGGAATCTCTAGGGAGGAGGGCTGATGCGCCAGGAGGCGTTCTCCATCCCTGGGTCCTTGGCCGAGTCACCATATTTATACCAGGATGACCTCACCTACTGCTCCAATGAGATGTTGATGGATGTCATTACAGACACTGAGAAATGATTCAGCTCTCCCTGCACAAAGGACAGGATTTGGGGCAGCTTTCTGAAGGTCAGGGTTCAGTTCCTAGAATGCTAATATGTGTCCGAGCTGGTGTGAGCATGAGTTGTCATCATCTATTTTAACCCTTGAGTTTTACAGTGTTGGACCTTGAGGGTCAGAGGAGGAAGTGAGCTTTCCCAGGGCACCCCATTAAGGAGAGTCAGCCCTCAGACAGGCCAGTGCTTGCTTCTCCTCACTGCCTGTGTTGTTTCCTACATCGATTAGATTTCTGTCTCCTAGGTGCCATGGTGGGGAGCTTCATACACAGGCTGGGCTCTATGGTTGCCATTTGTCAAATGAGAAAACTGAATACAGACTCTGTAAGTAACTTGCCCAAGGATCCTAATCTGGTTCTGGCAATACCAAAGCCCCTCTTTGTTCCAATATCCAGATCTGAGCATGCATACTCAGTCACTTCAGTCCTGTCTGACTTTTTGAGACCCTACAGACTATAGCCCGCCAGGCTCCTCTGTCCATGGGATGCTCCAGGCAAGAATACTGGAGTGGGTTGCCATGCCCTCCTCCAGGGGATCTTCCCGATCCAGGGATCTTCCAGGCCCAGGGATCAAACCTGTGTTTCCTACATCTTCTGCATTGCAGGTGAATTCTTTATCTACTGAGCCACCCGGGAAGCCCCTATCCAGATCTACTCGTAACTATGGGCACATGGGCAGATTACCAAGAAGGGACCAACATAATGATGAATGGAGAAGGGCTCAACACTCCAGTTGACAAAAGGGGCTCTGAGGTCCTTTATATCTGAAGGTCAATGCAGGGAACTTGCTTTTAGACTTTTCTCCACTGTAGTAAAATAACGCAGTGAGCTTTCATGCTGACCGTGAGGGTGGAGAACTGATTCTTCCAGGGAGTATGAACCATTTCCCAGTTGATTTATGAGGCCGTGATGCTGGTAAACTTTGCCATCCTCTATCTGGGAGCTATGACCAGGGATAGTAGGTATAATGGGGTCTCCGTGTGAATGTGGGGATGCTGAAATATTGAACATCCTGGACGCCAGCCTCCTCTGCCTCTGAGGAGACACCATTCTCTACCCTGAACTGAGAGACAGTGGCCCATATTGAACATTTTCCGTGCCTACTGATGGAAAAGTCTAACTGGGGGACTTATGAACTGCGGGAAACTGTTCCAGACTCAAGAAAACTCTGAATCCTCAACTCTGGAAAATTCGATTCCCAGGCCTGAGAAAACTTCCGTCCATGGCTCTGGAAAACCATCCATCCTTGGATCTGGGAAGGATTGCTTCTTGGGCATAGGAACATCCCGCCATGCAGGCTCTGAAAAACGTTGGCCCTGGCCCTAGGAATCACTCCATTGCTGGCTCTGGAAAACACACCATCCTAAGCTGGACGGAATACTCCCTTCATACTGAAAACTACTCTGCCTAGGGCTCTAGAAAACACAGTATCCAAAAATCTAGAAAAAAATGTTCTTCACAAGATCTGGAGAGCTTCCCATTCTAAGTCTGGAGGTCTGAACAGGATGCTGGTAACCTTAGCAATGGGCTCTTGGTGGGGGAGGGGAGCTACTGATTGGTAGCATTTGCTGATTTTCGTGGCAATTGGAATACTCCCATCATGGCTGGTTTCAAATTAGCAGTTTTACATTGCTGAAAGTGGATTTGGGAGGGGACCCCTACAGTCACTTCATACAATCACCAGTAAGAGCCGACTGCTTCATTCTGCCTTTCTAGCTCCAGAGGGTGGAGGGCCAAAACTGTAGGGGGTGGAGGACTCTGAGTCACTGGGTATCGAAGACTCAGAGCCTCAGAGCAGAGAAGACTCGGTCTGGAGTCATCACAGCTCAGGGGTCTGAAAGACTACCAGGCCCTGGATAAAGAGGACTCTAAACCAGGCATGTAGCTAGTCCCTTGTCCCTTGATTTATGGTGTCTCTCTGTCAGGGAACCATTGATCGTTAACTGAAACCACCCGCCTTGGCCAGGCACGATGATAACCACTTGCTTGAGTTGTCGTACAATAGGAGATCCCGATAAAGAACTCAGTCCCGATGGAAACTAACTGGAAGAATTCGGGAGAGGCCTAAAGGAGGAAAGAGGACAGGATATGTCTTGCCCTAACCTCCCAGAAACCCTGAGAACTGGAATCCAGCTTGGCTGAGAGATGTCCCCACCACCAGAGAGAACCCTGAGTCACCAGATATGGACCAAGCAAGACGATTGGCCAGAGACCACCTAGAAACTAACCCCTTTCTCATAAAGCCTGAGACCCCGAGCCACGTGGCAGAGCAGTTCTCCTGGGTCCCCTCACCCTGCGGCCGTCCACCAGGCACCCCTTCCCAGCAGTCTCTTGCTCTGTCAGTGTGTGTGTCTCCTCGGACAACTCACTTCCAAGTGTTAGACAAGAACCTGCTCTGAAGCTCTGGAAGGGCCCCCCCCCCCCCTTCTGCCACCCCTCTCTAAACCAATAATTTCAACTCAAAGATTTAAGGGGACATGATAGGCAAGAAAGTTCTGAGAAGCTGACATTCCTAATGTTCTGATATGTCCTGCCTGCCTTTAATATGTCCATATTGAAGACCTCCTCCTGTCTATGAGGTCTGGACTTTGATTGTCTGGGAGGTGAGGTCCATTTCAGGCTGCCGCATGGATGGGAATGGTTGTTATTACAGGCCCACAGCTCCGTCTGTGTGAGCAGAGGGGTGTGGGTCACAGCATGGTGAGTTGAGGGGGGGGCCACCAGTGTGAATTTGGAGGTCCTAAGATGTTGCACAGACTCTGTGTATATCGGAGTTAAACTGTCGGGGGAAGGGTTGTTGTTCAGTTGCTCAGTCATGTCCGACTCTTTGCAACCCCATGGACTGCAACATGCCAGGCTTCCCTGTTCTTCACCATCTCCCTGAGTTTGCTCAAACTCATGTCCATCGAGTCAATGATGCCATCCAACCATCTAGTCCTCTGTTGTCCCCTTCTCCTCCTGCCTTCAATATTTCCCAGCATCAGGGTCTTTTCTGATAAATCAACTCTTCGCATCAGGTGGCCAAAGTATTGGAGTTTCAACTTCAGCATCAGTCCTTCTGTTGAATATTCAGGATTGGTTTCCTTTAGGATTGACTGGTTTGATCTCCTTGCAGTCCAAGGGACTCTCAAGAGTCTTCTCCAACACCACAGTTCAAAAGCATCAATTCTTCGGTGCTCAACCTTCTTTATCGTTTAACTCTCACATCCATATATGACTACTGGAAAAACCATAGCTTTGACTAGACAGACCTTTGTCAGCAAAGTAATGTCTCTGCTTTTTAATATGCTGTCTAGGTTTGACAGCTTTTCTTCCAAGGAGCAAGCATTTTATAATTTCATGGCTGCAGTCACCATCTGCAGTGATTTTAGAACCCAAGAAAATAAAGTCTGTCACTGTTTCCGTTGTTTCCCCATCTATTTGCCATGAAGTGATGGGACCAGATGCCATGATCTTTGTTTTTTGAATGTTGAGTTTTAAGCCAGCTTTTTCACTCTCTTCTCTCACCTTCATCAAGAGGCTTTCATTTCTCTTCACTTCCTGCCATAAGGGTGGTGCATATCTGAGGTTATTGATATTTCTCCCTGAAATCTTGATTCCAGCTTGTGCTTCATCCAGCCCACCATTTCTCATGATGTACTCTGCATATGTTAAGGAAGCAGGGTGACAATATACAGCCTTGACATACTCCTTTCCCAATTTGGAACCAGTCCATTGTTCTGATTCTAACTGTTGCTCCTTGACCTGCATACAAATTTCACAGGAGGCAAGTAAGATGGTCTGGTATTCCCATCTCTTTCAGAATCTTCCAGTTTATTGTGACCCACACAGTCAAAGGCTTTGGCATAGTCAATGAAGCAGAAGATAATTTTCTGGAATTCTCTGGCTTTTTCTATGATCCAACGGATGTTGGCAATTTGATCTCTGGTTCCTCTATCTTTTCTAAATCCAACTTGAACATCTGTAAGTTCTCAGTTCACATACTATTGAAGCCTAGCTTGGAGAATTTTGAGCATTACTTTGCTAACATGTAAAATAAGTGCAATTTTGTGGTAGTTTGAACATTCTTTGGCATTGCCTTTTTTTGGAATTGGAGTGAAAACTGACCTTTTCCAGTCCTGTGGCCACTGCTGAGTTTTCTAAATTTGCTGGGATATTGTGTGCAGCACTTTCACAGCATCGTCTTTCAGAATTTGAAAAAGCTCAGCTGGAATTCCATCACCTCCACTAGCTTTGTTCATAGTGATGCTTCCAAAGACCCACTTGACTTCGGACTCCAAGATGTCTGGCTCTGGGTGAGAGTGATCACACCATCGTGGTTATCTGAGTCATTAAGATCTTTTTGGTATAGTTCTTCTGTGTATTCTTGCCACCTCTTCTTAATATCTTCTGTTTCTGTTAGGTCCATACCAGGGGGAGGAGTTGACCTGACTAAAAGGTGGGGGGGGGGCATCTATATCAAAGATAAATTCACATCTGCTGATCGCACAACCCCTGGAGGGCTGGCCAGAGACATTGTCCAATTCAGCAGAGCAAAGACCTACCCTTGGGTCCAGATGCCCACTCTGTGCTGAGCACAGCATAGTTCCATCATGCCTGATCCAGAAGACACCCTGCCCAGGGACTGTGACACCCCGACCTAGCTCTGCACAATGCCCCTCATGAGCTCCAGAAAATGCTCCATCTGTGGTTCTTGAAAGGCCCTGCCCCGTCTCCAGAAAACACTTGTTTTCTTCAGAAGGAGCTCTTCACCAACCCTAACCCCCACCCCGGCCCTGAGCAAGGCCCGAGGGACTGTCCATCCCTGCCCCCAGAGACCATTTGGTCTCTGACTTTGGAGGGCTCATCTGACAAATGTAGGAAAAAGCACTTTGTAAAACTAAAAGGCTGTGCCTGGCATGCTGCAGATGCTCCATAAACGTGTGTGGAATGAAGGAGTGGTCCTGGGAGATCTTTACAAACTGCAATGCACAGCACGATCTTCAGATATTATTCTTACTGTGACTAAATAAAGCACTTATCGGAGGTATTATGGGAAACTCCATATTTCTCCCTAATGAGATCTTTTTCCTGTGAGTTCCCACCAGACGGGTTGCACAGGGCCCAGCTCACAGTGGGCATCAATAAACGTTTGATAGATGAATGGACGCATGGATGGATAAATGAGGGATGTAGGGATGGATGAATCGCCGTGTTGATAATGAGTGAATGGCAAGATGGATGGAGCGGCTGACACATTTGCCTACTCAACAGCCACCTCTCTCTCCCCTTGTCTTCTTCTTTGCTAAATGAATCCCAATTTTATTCAAGTCCCTGGCAGCTGGGGAGGAGACCGGGGCCCCAGGCAGTGCATCTTGTTTAGTTCAAGGCCATCATGATGATATGTTTTCCCTTGCCAGAGGGTTGTTTAGGAATATCCATGTGATGCAATTCTGACCCAGGAGACACAAGGGGAAGTCTACTGAGGATCCTCCAGGAAAGTTTTCCTCATTAAGGGAACACAGTGAAGAGGCGTTCTCTCTCTGGCCTTTGAACACTGATGAGTGAGGATGAGATGCTGAGAGGTGCTACATCCATGAGGAGATCCCATAGCCATGAGATGATAAGATAGAGGAGGGCAAAAGCCTGACACTCTGAGAATCATGGAACAAAAACAGAGACAGAGCCCGGCTTCTCAGAGCTTCTCACTGAAGCATGAATTAACCTTTGAGTGGATGGTGGTGGAGGGGGGTGATAGAGAGGGGTGGTGGATGGATGAACTGCGAGTGGATGAACAGATAGATGGATGGGTGGATGGATGCATGGATGGATGGATGGATTGGTTGCTGAATCAGAAGCCTGATGGAAAATGTTCATGGGAGTGGGGATAAATGAGCAGATGGATAGATGGATGGATGGATAGTTATGTATGTTAAAATATAGAAGATCATCAGTAGTATTACTGTCCCCCCTTGAAGAGCACTCATTCCAAGGCACTCCAGGTCAGAACTGACTGAAAAGAACCGAGCTTTTTCACATTTTCTTCCAGACACTCAGGACTACTCCCTACTTGGTGTGATTCGGGCCACCTGTCAGGGCCAACACTCACCTTCAGTATCAATTACTTGTCCAGACGGACTTGTCCCCACCTGACCCTTTTGTGCAGGGTCTTACCCTTGCCAGAGAAATGTTTGGTCTGTTAAGAACCTCAGGTGAGTTTGAAAAGCAGCCTGGCAGTGAACTTGAACAGTCCCAGGTCCAAATGCTGTCCCCACGGCTTATGAGCTGTATGTCCACAGGTCAGCCTCCTAATCCTCCCCTCACTGGCATCAGCCTTCTCATCTCTGACATGGGGAACAACAGCGCTACCACAGGGCTGAGATGTGAAACTGAGATCGTGTACGAAGGCACCCAGCACCACCATTCATAGCCCCCAGCAAGTTCTCAAAAACTGCTGAGCTCTCCTGGGTCTTCCAGCCAGCTCAGCTGCAGCTGGGTGCTCATGGATGATGCCAGGCAGCAGTCAACACACGAATGCAAAGGAGCCCCAGGCAGGAAGAGCGATCTCTGCCTCACCATCCACCCTGCAGTGTGAACTGTCTCAAGGAATTGCTCCTTGGAGCCAGCACAGGGATTCCGGAAGGACCAGAGGAAAATGAGCAAGCCCAGATTACTTCCTCCTTTTCCATGCCACGGGATGTGGCCGGGTGTGTCTGCGCCCCAGAGCCTCAGTAACTTGCAGGTTCAGAGCTGCAGAGAGTCTGGCTGAGCAGACTGGGGCGGGGCCTGTGCAAGGTCGCAACCTCCCATCCAGGCACTTCCGGTACCCACTCCTGGACCGACAAATCATCGCAGCAGGGCCAGTAAATGTTCCCTCACCCCTGCACCTCTGTACAGGGTGTTCTCTCTGGTTCAAGTCAAGTACTCCAGGAAACTTTTCCTGGTTCACCCCAGATCAAACCACACGCAGGACCCTGAAATCCTGCATTTACTGAATGTGTTGCCTTGTCTTTTCCCATCTGTTTCCCCCCCTAGCCCAGACGTTCCTTAAATTTAGAGATGATGTCTCATGGATGTCTGTATCATGCCAGTGTGTAAAATGGTGCCGGACACGTCATCAGCTTGTCCATTCTTCCATTTCTGAATGTTTATTCTCAGGCATCCTAATGCTCCTCTTTCCTGTGGGCACGTGGCCAGGCAGTGATGCTGCCAGTGCCTCAGCTCATCCTTGGTCCTGTACACTTTTCAGAGCACTTGAACTCTCTCCTCTCATTAGTATGAAGCACTCAAACAGATTGATTCCTGATTCTGGAAATTATTAACTCTGTGTCCTCAGGCAAGTTACTGAACCCCCATGAGCTTTAGTTTCCTTATCTGTTATTCACTGACCCAACAAACATTTATGGAGACTCTTCTAGAGGCCTGTCCCAGGTGCTGGAAATTCCAACATAGTCTCAAGTTATCCTGGTCTTTGCAGAGCTCACAGTCCAGGCAAAGAGATGAACAGTTCAACCCCCTGGACAGTAAAGATCCCACCAAAGTCTGGGAGTCGAGAGATACAGGGTCCGCTGGCCCAACCTGAAGGCTCCAGGAGGAGGTGACATCTTGGTCAAGTCCTGTTTGGAGGATGAAGTGATATCCCATCTGTGATACACGGAAGGGCTCTCACAGTGTGGATGAACGGCTGGCCACAGCATCAAACACAGAGAGGAACGTGCTGCGTCTCAGCTTCCCTTCCTTCCCCATGAAATGAACAAGGCAGAGAATCGCCTCCACTCTGTTCCATAGTAAGAGGCTGGGATCAGGGGGAGGAAGTGACAGACTCAAAGCCCCTTGCAAGCCAGCAGCAGGGCAGGAACCAGACCTCACCCTGCTCATCCCTGGGACCGGGGAGGACCTCCCCAGACACCTATGCAGGTTTTTCTTCCCTCCTGTGGTCTCTGGGGTGCCAGTCAGACCCTGGACCATCCCCAACTCCTCGCAGTTCTCCTGAGACACTTCATAATCACACATCATTTTGAGTTTGATAAATAAAGGTAATTGTGGGACAATTACACTCTCTTCTCTTCCAACATCATAATTGGAGCAAGATGCATGATTCTGTCTTGCACATGTTTTTGCCAGGCATGTCTAAGGCTTTCATCTGGGCCTCTTCCTGCATCGGAGAAGAGTGATGGCCTGGAATCCAGCAGGCGGTCCCCCTGCGGCCCCTGACTAATCATCATGGATGTCTCCTGTCACATGTTGGGAGGGTTCCCAAGAAGATCATGGCCTTGTAACCGCTGCCATCAATCACATGGTCGTGGTGCTCCCCGTGGAGCCTGTGCAAGTGAGAAGCTAAAGATCTTTAGGAAACTAAAGATCCAAGTTCAAATCCTAGTTCCATTACCAATTTGCTGTGAGACCTTGGACAAATTGCTTATCCTCTCTGAGCTTCAGTTGCCCCAAATGGGGGGAGGATCATCCTTAACACTATCAAATGAAGCAACACATGTGACAACACTTCCTAAAGGACTGGCCAGACATCACCTCTGTGCAACCTCCCCTCATAACTGGCAACAAAAAATCTGACCAAAGATAAGGAAAAGTGAAAGTCGCTCAGTTGTGTCTGACTCTTTGTGACCCCATGGACTATATAGACTGTCAGGCTCCTTTGTCCATGAAATTCTCCAGGCCAGAATACTGAAGTGGGTAGCCTTTCCCTTCTCCAGGGGATCTTCCTAACCCAGGGATCAAACCCAAGATCTCCCACATGGCAGGCAGATTCTTTTACCGTCTGAGCCACCAGGGAAGCCCAAAGATAAGGAAGGACAAACATAAAGATGGGCAGGCCCTACTCTTAGTATTGGCAGCTCAAAACTGCCGGTGGTCATTCAGGTGCACAAAGGAAAAGGAAATGTAACTTCCTTAGACTTCTCACAAATGATCTCATCTCATACTCCAACACCCGTCCCAGTGATGATGGGAGTTGGGGAAGAAGAGAGGAGCTTTTCTGCTGTTTTCGTCTTTGTTTTGGTTGCACTGGGTTTTAATTGTGGCATGTGGAATCTAGTTCCCTGACCAGGGATCAAAACCCGGCCTCCCCGCATTGGGAGCATGGAGTCTTAGTCATGGGCCCACCATGGAAGTCCTGAGAGGGACTCTTAATTGGCAAGTTCATCACTGATTAAATATGACTCTGTCTCTCCCTCCAGTGTAACATGGTGTCCCTGGCGTTCTCAGTTGCCTTAAGGTGAACACTCAGCGTTTCACAATTTCTCTTTTCCATCTCACCTTCCAAATACGACAGCCAGGTAAAGACAAGCGGGGAAAGTTGATAGAACTTCTTGGAGGCAATAGGGTGGGGTCTCCCACCCAGGTGCTGCCCACCTGGTCCACCCTGGCACCCATTTGAGGCCCTTCTTCCTGTTTGTCTTGGCACTGGCTGCCGTCCACACTGGGGTCACCGCTGGTGACTGCACTCATCCAGCAGACCTGGACCTGAATCAGCCTCCACTGCCATGGCCGAGAGAGGTCCCCCCCAAAACTGCACCAGGCACAAGGTGTCCTTGACTGCTGGTCTTTTTTGGAGCGGGGGCTGTGCTGGGTCTTCATTGCGGCAAGGGCTTCTCTCTAGTTGCGGTGAGCAGCAGCTGTTCTCTTAGTCACAGGGCCCGTCTTATTGCAGTGGCTTCTCCTGTTGCTGTTCCCAGGCTCTGGAAAATAGGGTCAGCAGTTGTGACGCACAGGCTGAGTTGCTCCGCAGCATGTGGGAGCCTCCTGGACCAGAGATCAAACCCCTGTCTCCTGCATCGGCAGGCGGATTCTTTACCACTGAGCCACCAGGGAAGCCTGTCTGCTGGTCTCTTGACCCTGGGGGCATGCTGAAATTCTTGACCTCCTGGTCACCCTACTCTGGTCACGGGGACCCAGCAATGCTAGCTCAGCCTTGTCAAACCAGACACTCCCTCCCACCAATGTCATATTCCCAGCTCCACAATCCTACCCCCTTCCCCACACTGGATAAGTGGCATAAAGAACTGTCAGAACTGGGTTTCTAGTATCTCTGGTTCCATCCTCTCTGTAGACTGATGTCCAGGAGGGTGGGTCCCTGGGTCTTTCTTTGGGACCCAGGCCCTGTCCCCACCCCTGACCCTCCTCACCAGGTTCTGTCTTGCCCCTTCTATGATGACAGATCCTGACTTCCTCTCCTTGTCTGGCAGGAATTTCCCTCTTTTTATCTCCTCCATCCTCCCCACACTCCTCTTGTGATCTCAGAAGCAGCCAGACTGGGCTCTTGATATGCAAAGAGGACTTTGGGGACTTAGAAAGCCTTTCCTCTCTCTCAACAAAGCCTGGCTTTCAAGACCATTATCTGGCTAAGGGCTGCAGGATCCTATTCAGTCAGAAACTGAACATCAATTCTTCCCTTTTGTGCTTTCCATCCCCAATCCTGTTCCTCTCTAAGACCCTGGGAGCCTCTGGCTGAAAAGGAAGAGAGTCATATAAAAGCAGTGAAGTGACACACGGGTACATTCAAAAAACGATATCGTTCCCATTGCACCAGACTCCCCAGGTGTCAGAGCAAAACAAGTCCATGGAGAGAGATTCTCCCCACCCACTGTAGAGACCCAGAGAGGGCGAAGACTGGCTTCAGGCCACACAGCAAAGCCACGGCAGGGCAGGAACTGGAAACCGTGTCCTGAAGCTCTTCCCAACTTGTTTCCTCTAGGGATAGGGGTGGGTCTCTCTCTATTGGACACTGTTGTCTGAACACTGTTCAGCCACTCTTGGACACAGGGACTGTGTCTGTCTCGCTCACGATACACCCCCAGCCTCCAGTCCAGGCTCTAGAACATAGTGACTGGGACTTCTCCTCCCATTCCCTGCCCCTGCCCAGTTATATCACTGCCCCAATTTCCCGCTCTGTCATGATTCATCCCTCCATCCAGGTACATCGGAGGCTCAACTTCGCTCTCCTTGTTGGCACCTGCATTCACAGGGATGCTTGCGGTCTGACACGGAATCATCCTTCCCTGCCAGTCCCTTCCTCCTGGTGAGGTCCAGTGAGGCCTCTTCATCCCCATCCTGCTCTTCCCCAGTCCTGCTCTTCTCGGCTTGAGCCAAGCATCGTCTCACTGAGTTTCAGATTCCCCACGTTTAAATATTAGAATCTGATGAGATGATGGCCTTCAGACATTTTTACTAGTGGAAAAACAGAGTTGCCCTCTTTTAAGCAAAGAGACAGAATCCTTGCATAGTGCCTGGAAATTGAGATAGGTGGATGAATAGGTAGATGATTGATAGATAGATGACATAGATAGATTAGATAGATAGACAGAAAGGTAGATATCCAATCAGTGGTTTTCTAGGCCTCTTAAAGCACAAAATTTGAAAATCCCTGAACTGAATATTTCTTCAGTGTCCTTCTGACAACTTGAGTAGAACTTAAGATTCAGAATCTAAACACAGTAAGTCAGAACTACACTTAACAGCAAGTAATTAAATTACAAAACTGAACCGGGGGTTAAATCCAAGAGGGTGTTCTTGTTCTCATATAACAGGAAGTCCTGAAGAAGGCAACCCCAGGCTGAGAGACACACCCTCATGCCACTGGGCTCCTAACCTCTCTCTGCTCAGCTTTCCTCAGCATATGACATCATCCTCAGACACATAGCCTCAGGATGACAAAATGACTGCTTCTACTCCAACATCTTGTCTGTGTTCTAGATGGAAAGAAAGGGACCGGGCAAAGAGCTAAAGTGAAGTTGCTCCGTTATGTCTGACTCTTTGCAACCCCATGGACTGTAGCCTACCAGGCTCTTCAGTTCATGGGATTTTCCAGGCAAGAGTACTGGAGTGGGTTACCATTTCCTTCTCCAGGGGATCTTCCTGACTCAGGGATCAAACCTAGTTTTCCCGCACAGCAGGCAGACACTTTACCATCTGAGCCACGAGGGAAGCCCATACCAGTTGGGTGATCTCCATTTAAAGACTCTTCTGGAAGCCTCAACCAGTAAATGCACTTAGATTTTATGTGATAGAATTTGTCACATGACAATCCAATATGCTAGGAAGAAGAGGAAAAACTGTTTGGGCTTTTTCCATCTGTGCACACTGGCACCATGAAGAATGCCTGGGTCCTGTGAGTAAAGATAAAGAGGAAGATGATAAGCAATTAACTGTCAGCCACAAGAGGCATGGGGCCAGTGCTTGCCTGACATTTACATGTGTGGTTTGGAGCATGTCTCTTCACCATTTGAGGCCTCAATTTCCCCATTGCAAAGACAGGAGAATTGGATCAGATGCTATAGGACTCTATCCAGCTCCTATTTTTTGTGCTGTATGCTTGGTTGTGTTCGACCCTTTGACACCCTATAGACTATAGCCTGCCAGCCTCCTCTGTCCATGGGATTTCCCAGGCAAGAATTCTGGAGTGGATTGCCATTTCCTCCTCCAGGGGATCTTCCTGACCCAGGGATCAAACTTGCATCTCCTTTCTCCTGCATTGCAAGCAGATTCTTTACCTCTGAGCCATTGGGGAGGCATTTCATAACAGAAGCCCAGCTCCTATTGACTGAGTGTAAATCTTGACTTTCCTACCTGCTGGCAGTAGTCCTGGGGTGCCCCTCAGTTTCCTCATCAGTAAAATAGGGGTCATCATTGTGTCTACGCTGTAAGGATGTGAGGACAGGATAAGCTGTTATATGTAACATATGCAGCTGAGTTTGAGGGAAAGTCAGAGACCAAGATCCATTAATACCCCTGCAGCTGCTGAGCTTCTGAGAGTCACAGGTCCTGAGTCCTACTCCTGTCTCCTCTGGGAGCTTTGTGTCTTGGGGCAAGTCCTTTCCCCTCTCTGGGCCTCAGCAGCCCATCCTATAAAATGGGGCAACTGGATACTATCTTGGGCCCCAGACAGCTCTGAGAATCACTCTCAGAAGCTGCACTGGGCTGTTGATGGTACAGCAAGTCCTGGGCTGGGCTGGGAGAGAGACGGTCAGCTGGTTTCCTGTGGCTGGGACAGTGACCTGGGCAGCCTAAACTTCCTGTTTCCCAGAGGGAATCCAGGGCCACCCCTCCCATCATTGGGGCAGCCGTCCCTACGTCACCTCCTGGCCAGGGGAGCCCTGTGAGTGAGGGAGGGGCCAGCCACAATGGTTCTTTGTCTCCTGCCCTGCCGCCTACCCCCGAGAGCCTCATGCCCATCTTCCAGATGAGGAAACTGGCATGGACAGGTGAGGTCCCTTACCTGAGGACATGAGGCTGGAGAGAAGGAAGGCTGAGGTTAGAACCTGAGTCTTCTGAGACCATGGGCTGGCCTCATCTAGTGCCCTCAGCACCGGCTAGATGCTCCTTCGGATCCACCCAGACACAGAAAGAGCCTGAAGCCTGTAGGCCCGAGGACCTACGATGTTACTCACAGGGCACTCCGTGAGGCGCAAGGCTCGGAGTCTCCAGCTGGACCCCCTTGTCTGCCTTTAGTCTGTCCACACTGAGCAGCCCTTTGACGCATCCCTGGGTACACAGGGACCCATGCTGTGGGCCCTG
The DNA here is from genome assembly GCF_963930625.1 of Muntiacus reevesi. Lineage (NCBI taxonomy): Eukaryota > Metazoa > Chordata > Mammalia > Artiodactyla > Cervidae > Muntiacus > Muntiacus reevesi. Next base: position 114,928,853 of record NC_089251.1, read on the forward strand.
GGCACAAAGAACCACAAAACAAAGTGATCAGGCCAACATGCCCCTGATTAAGAGCAGGAGTTTTAGAGAAAGGCAGCTGCAGGTTCAGACCTTGCCCTTGACATTTGCCAGCTGTGTGCCTTGGGCTGGTGACTTAACCTCTCTGAGTTTCAATTTCCTCATCTGTGAGATGGGACTGTGTTCGTTTCCTACGTCTGCTGTAAATAAATCACGACAAACTTGGTGGCTTCAAACAATGGATATTTATCATCTCCCAGTTCTGAAGGCCAGAAGTCTGATGTCAAAGTGAGGACCCTGAGGGAGAATCTCTTCCATGCCTCTCTCCCAGCTTCTGACTGTCACAGCCCTCCTTGGCCTTCCGTGGCCTGTGGCAGCGAAACTCCAGGGGCTGCCTCCACTTCACATGGCCAGCTTCCCTCTGTGTGTGTATCCGAACTTCCCTCTCTTACAAGTTCACCAATCAGCGGATTAAGACCCACTCTAATCTCGTCTGACCTCTTTGTAATGTGATTACATCTGCAAAGACCCTCTATTCAGATAAGGCCAGATAGCAGGTAGCAGGGGTTAGGGCTTGAACATGTTTTTCATGGAGACACGATTCACTCTCCATCCAGGGCCATGAGAAGATACTCGTGTTGCTGGATTGTGATGCAGATTTTATGAGTAATTTCTACAAAACGCCCACTCCAAGACAAACCCCTAGAAAGTCCTCAAATAGTATATGCTGCTATTGTTCTTACTTTGGTTCTCCCATCCCAGCCACAAGCAGCAGCTTTGACTGTCTGCCTGGAGTCCAGGACCTGTAGGTCTGAAATCCTGACTTGTACCTGTCAAACACCCAGAGTCTGTGCTAATAAAAGCCATCATCTGTTGTGCATTTACTGTGTGCTACACACTGTCTACACACAAAATGAGTATCATATCATTCTGTCCTCACAATCATCCTATGAAGTAGCAACTACTTCAATCCCCATTCAAAAAGGCAGAAACAGGTTTAGGGAGGTAAATTATCTGGTCTGAGATCACCAAAAGGAAGCTAGCCTCAAACCCAGCAAGTCCAACTCACTTACCTACTAGCCTCCCTGCCTCCCAAATAGCAGTCCTTGTGCCAAGACCCACCGGCCACCTGCCAACAGCGCATCTGCCTGCCTGGTCCTCCTCTTGTCCTCATGGAAACCTTTCCTGTGCATCTTTCTAGGAGGAGGGAATCTGCCTGGATCTCTGTCCCTGCCCTCCCTTTGCTGAGCCAGCCCGGTCCCGGCTGCACCATCACCCCAGGCCCAGGGCCAACCGTGTAGCTGGATCTTGAAGGATAGGCTGCATTTTAAGTGTTGCAGTCACAGGAGTGGACCATCCAGCTGGGAAGAGCAACAGCAGAAGTGTGAAGTCTGAAAGAAGGGAGCATGTTGAGATAGATACAGGGGTGAAGGCTAAACAAAGCACAGTGCAGGGTAAGGTCATGTTGGACCTTGAAAGTCAAACTAAGGTTTCTGGATGGGACCCAGTGAGTGATGGGGCACCCTGGAGGGTGTGGGAGCAGGGCAGGGCTGGGCTCAGATCAATACTATGGAAACTCTCCCTCCAGCAGTGCAGGCAGGGTGGGGTGGCAGAGAGGGCCAAGAGGTGGGCTCCAGAGAGAAAGTTGTCACCAACGGTCTGCAGATGAAGGGCACGTGGGCTGATGTTTCCTGCAGGTGGCCCCTCCACCCCTGCCTGGGCACAGCCCCCCACGTGCTGCCTCGTCACCAGGATGGGCCCCACCTGGGTGGTCCCATCTGTCCTCACCAGTCAGGAAGAGAGGGCAGGCATACAGGTGACCTGAGACCGGGGCCACTGCCCCCGCTCCTGTTCTGAACTGAGCCCTTGGAACAGGATGGATAACAGTAACAGCTGAAAAGCAAAACAAAGCTTAACTGAGCAGTTATGATGCTCCAGGTGTTGTTTCAAGCCTTCTATGTCGATTAACTTGTTTATTCTGACAAGCAGCCCTAGGAAGCAGGTGGCACTATTATACCGACTTCATACATAAGGAAAATTGAGGTGGAGAAATTTGCTAAGTAAGTGTTGAAGCTGGACTGGGAACATACACCCAGGGGATGCTGAGAGTGAGCCAAGCTGGAAGACTAGGAGTCGAGAACAGGGGACAGAGTGGCTGTGACATCAGAGGGTTGATCTCAAAGGCCAAGTAGGCAGGAGAACATCTCATTGGGGGCCCGTGTGGGGTAATGACAAGCCAGAGGGTATGCCCTCACCCCTGCACCTGCCACTGAAAAGTCATCTGTGCTCTCCCCGCTGCAGACACAGTCCCCAGCTAGGGGCCCCCAGATGACTGAGATTCTGCTTCTGCTATAATGAAATGGGGGCTCGAAATACAAGCCCACATCAGTGAGAAAAAGGAAAGTTACGATTCTTATAAATCAATCTCGTGCCCTCACACCTGATATCCAATTATTCAACCCATTGTACAGACAAGGCAACTGAGACTTAGAATAAATAGTGGAGATAGACTTGGAGGACCTCCAGGGCCCTTGGCTTACTGGGGGCAGTAAGACCTGCCTGAGAACTCATCGTTTACTCAATTCAGTCTGAGTAAACTTGGATGAGCAATGAGACATGATGCCTAAACTGGGGCTTGAGACTCCCACAGTTCCTGGGTTCAATTTCCATCTCTGCCTCTTGGTTGATTCATGACCTTGAGCAAATTGCCTTTCTGAACCTCAGTTTCCATGTCTGCAAAATGAAACTAATAGTCATCTGCTTTGTTACTTTTATCCTACATACATTTATTGAGCATCTAGTGTGTGCTAAATACTGTGCTAAGGACTACTGGGGATCCTCCCACGAATAAACATTTTGGAATGTGTCAGGATCCAAAAATAAATGATGTGCCGTTTCCCCTTCTCCCCCCACCTTTGTGGTTGTGCCTCACAGCACCTGACCCATGGCCCTGCACCCATACATATAATCCCACAAATGCCTGTCATAGTGGTTCTGAGATGCTGTGAGTGGAGACAGTGGTGCTCCAGTTGTGCTGCCTGAGAAGAAAGACAGCTGGGTGAGAATTCCTCTTCCAATGCCCTATTACCTCTGTGTTTTCCAAAACTGTTGGCCTGCAGGGCCAGTCTGTTGTCCTAATGTCAAAGTGTGGCCATGTGAATGGCCACAGGAGCCACAGGACCAGCTGGCTCTCAGCCACTGTTTGGGCACAAGAAAACATTCCCATACCGGGAGGAATCCACTTCATCCAGCCTGCCAGGTGAGGGCTTCCAGCCTTTCTTCTGGAGGGTAGCCCCATGTAAGAGTTAACCCCATGGCTAGTTCTAGTGAAACCAGCCATGGGCAGGGCCACAGAGGCCTCCAGACAGACGTGTGTGTGTGTGTGTGACTACTGTGTCTGCTTCTATATATCTATGTCTCTGTGTGAGTTCAACTGTGCCTCTATGTGTGTGTGTATGTCTGTACCTCTTTCTGAGTCTGTGAGTGCTTTTGTGCATGTGTGCATCTCAAGTTTACCAAGCCCCAGAGGAGAGTGGGACCTCAATGGCAGCTGAAGGCCAGATTCTGCAGGACTGATTTCCAGGCCTAGGTTTGCAGGGACATATAGGGCAGGCCTCTACAGAGTCCCTTGGACTGCAAGGAGATCAAACCAGTCAATCCTAAAAGAAATCAGTCCTGAAGATTTATTGGAAGGACAGATGCTGAAGCTGAACCTCCAATACTTTGGCCACATGATGCAAAGAACTGACTCCTTAGAAAAGACCCTGATGCTGGGAAAGATTGAGGGCAGAAGGAGAAGGAAATGCGAGGATGAGATGGTTGGATAGCATCACCAACTCGATAGACATGAGTTTGAGCAGGCTCCGGGAGCTGGTGATGGACAGGGAGACCTGGCGCGCTGCAGTCCATGAGTTTGCAAAGAGTCAGACACGACTGAGTGACTGAACTGACTGATAGGGCAGGCCTGCTCTGGGTCAGACCTGGGTATCTCTGCCCCATTCTAAGGCATCGACACCTTCTCTGGCCTCCTGGCCTCCTATTTCTCTTCCTTCCAGACCATCTTGCGCTCCGCAGTTAGACAGTTCTTCCAAAAATGCAAATCTGACAGGGTCAAACCCACTCCTCCTACCCCTGCCACAACCACGCAGAACTCTGACCAATCTCTGTGCTCTAGGGGATAATAGCCTTTAGCCGGCTATTAGCTAGGATATAGGTTTAGCTTCTAAGGCAGAGACGCCAGATAACACTGGCTTGAACAAGAAAGTTTATTTGTCCCTCATAAAATAATTCATACAAAACAGTCCAGTGGCTGGTTGCTTCTGTCTTATTGCTCTGTTTTTCCTGGGCTGTTGCCTTGGTTCACATGGTCCAAGGCGAGACAAGTTCACCTTCTGGCCAATGGGAAGGAGAAAAGGTAGAAGAGAAGGCAGACCACTCTCCTTTAAGGGAACAAACCTAAAACTACCTACCATACTACCGCTTTATCCTATTGGCCACGTGCATTGCATAGCTCCCCTAGATGCAAAGGAGGCTGGGAAATGTAGTCTTTATTCCAAGCAGCCATGTCTCACTGCTGGGGAAAGAAAGGAGTATGAATATTAGAGGACAGCCAGTCTCTGCTACAGCCTGACGTTTGGGGCCTTTCCTAGCAGCTTTATTCTGGGGCTTTGTACTTTTTGAGCCTGCTGTGAACCTTTACCCACCTCCCCTTTCCTGCCTGCAATTCTGGATAATCTTCCCTGACCACCACCGCCCCAGCCTGGATTAAGGGTCTCAGTGTCCATTGATCACATGGTGTTGTGTGTAAGGGCCCATCTCCCACCCTAGACTGTGAGAAACTCCAGGGCAGAGACCACAACTGATTTAATTCTGTGTCCCCCTGCCCAACACCAAGCCTGAAAGGGGATGGGCATCAGGGAATAGAGGATAAAGGAATGGAGGAGAAGGTGAACCATCTCAACTAGAAATTTCCAATTGATAAATGATTATTGAATGAATGAATGAATAAGCCCGGGGGGCACCTGTGTATTGATGTGAGGCTGGTTAGGGAGGTGAGGCTTCCTCGGGAATCTCAGCTCTACATATTCTCTCCCCTCTGCCGGGAATGCTCCCCACGCCCCTCTCTGACAGCCCAGCTCAGGCCCAGCCTGTATGTCTCACCTAGAATGTCACTTCTGGAGAGAGGTCTTCCCTGACTCATCTCCACTCAAGTATAAAGCAGTCCCTCCATAGGCTGGCCCATTCCCCACCCCACCTCCCTTCCCCTGGCTCCTGTCCTGCCCTTTGGAGTGCTCAGTCCAACTATAATTTTAAAATGTGCCCACACTGATTTATCCCCAAGACTGAAAATTCCATAAGGTGAGTCCATCTCTCTCACTGTGTCCCCAGGGCCTGGCACAGGGCTGGACACACAGCAGCCTGTCAGTGAGAGTGAAATTAGTGAAACTGACATTGACAAGTATATAGAGGGGTTGATAGTTGGTCCAAGGGAGGGTCAGTATACTGGTTGTCACCTAAGTGAGCAGGTGGCAGCTTCAGCTGCATGGCTGGTGGCACCAAAGATCTGTGCCCAGGACTACGCCTGCCTGAGGGGCTAGTGGGGACAAGGGGCAAGGAGAAAACTGCCCCCCAGCCCCCAGTCACAGACCCCTGTGCTTGGCCTGCTACACAGAGAAAAACAAAGCGTTTGGGAGCCCCACCTTCATCTCCACTGCTGGGAGGAGACGGACCCACTGGCGGCAGAAGACACTGAGGCATGAGTGGCAAGTTACTCAGCTGCTCTCTGCCTCGATTCCCCACCATGGAGGGCGATCCCAACAGTACCTTCTTCATGAGGTCGTTGTGAAGATTAAAGGGTTAATCCACAGACCGTGCCTATCCAGGTAAATCGCTCCTTTGTAAATGTCTGAGAATCATATAAAGGAGTAATGAAAATACATGTGCTCTGGGCTCAGGCTTGAGAGGATCCCCGTTCACCCTCACGGAGCCTCAGTTTTCTCATCCTAAAACAAAGAGTGCCAATACCTGCCCCCAGGGGCTTGGAGAGAAGAGGTGAGGTGAGAATGTCACCTGTGGGCTTGGCATCACACGCAGCACCAGGGAACCCTCTCCACTTCCCCCAAGACAGAGAGGGACGGGGCGGAGGACGGGGCAGAGAATGCCTGTCTGCCTCGCCAGCCGGAGGCAGGAGGCCTGGGGAGAGGGGAGGCCGCCTGGTGAATAATCTCATTAATGGTAATCATCACCCTGATGCTTGTTAATATAATAACACTGGGCTCCCAGCCGCTGCTTGGCTCAGAGCTGGCTCCTCAGCGCCTCTCATCTCTGCCTGGCGGGGGCTCCGTAAACACTCATTACACTCCCGTCCCCGGGGAGGCCGCCGGGAGAAGCAGCTATTCCAGGCACACAGCTTAACTCTGGGGTTGCAGGCTCTGCTTTTAATAAGCATCATCACCCACACTCAGGGACACACACACACACACACAATTTTGCAACACTTTCCAAGCTCCTCGCTGACCACCAATAATTGCTCACAATGGTTGAGCCTCTTACTGTAGCAATGATAGTGGGTACTCATTAAACACTCCCTGCTTGAAGGGCCCTGGTCTAAGTGCTCCACTTGTATTAACCCACTTATTCTAATGAGCATTCCTGTCGTGTCCATTTTGCAGCCGAGGAAACTGAGGTACCTGAAGTAAGCTTCAGCCTTGGCAGAACCGCTGACCCGTGAGCGGCAAAGCTGGGACCTGATGCTGCCTTACCGAGTCGTCACTCTTTCAGTCCTCCTGGCAATTCAATCCTCCTCCTCCTCACTGCACTCATGAGGAAGTGATATCATCTGCCCAGGAACACAAACAGTTAGGACCTGAGGGCCGTGGGCTGCCTGAGTTCAGAGCCTGCCATACTGTTCCCCCAGTGCTGAAAGCAAAGAAGGAAACCCAGAAATTACAGGACTTTGTTCCACAGACCTTGCTGCAGAGAGTGAGGGCTGGGTCGAAGCCTGGATTCCTGGCCACCTCTTCTCTGCCTCCCACCCTCAGCCCCACCAAGGAGCCTCTTGCTCAGAGACCCTGATTCAGACACAGAATGAGCTGGCTCCAACATAGGGGAGCTCATCATCAGAGGGCCTCAGCCCACAAGGGGTCCCCTCCAGGCGTGGTTACTCTGTGTCACCACTGACTTCCTAGCTGTGTGCCCCTGGGGATGTCACATCCCCTCTCCAGACCTGAGGCTCCTCACAATGGAGACATGCAGCTTGCCCCAACCCTGGGTCAGCTGACACTTAGGGACCATTTACAACACTCCAGGACTGGTCTATGTGTTGGTCACATAATATCTCATTTTATCCCCACTGCAACCCTAAAAGGAAGAGTCTATGATTTTTAAGATTCTGTTATCCTCCAGGATTCTACAGCTCCCACAGGGTCTGTTATGAAAGATTCTGCTCATAAAAAGATTCTAAAAAGATTCCAATAGTCTAGGATTCTCAGGTGCTAGAAGGTTCCATCCGTTGGCCTGTGAATCGTAATGTTAAAGGGTTTTATGAATTAGTGATTCGATGAACCTCAAGGGCAAGAGGCAACTTATCACTCCTTGGTCAGCACTGAAGTCCACCCCCTGCCCCTGCCCCCTCCCTCCGCTATGACCTCAGGGCCCCCCAAGGCAAAGCAACCTGCCTTTATGACAAAACTCGGATCCAAGGCCAGTGAGGACCGTGGAGGCTGCTTGAGTGCTTGGGAGGCTTGCAGACAAAGGGCCCCATGGACCCGCCTCCGCTGCCCTGGCTCGGCCTCTCACACAATGGAACGACCTTTCGAGGCTTCAAGCAGCTCGCCCCCTCCCTCAGCCCAGAGGCACCCAGAAATGTAGCTCTCCATCTCAGAGCAGTCCCTTCCCTGCTCAGAAGGGCCCCAGCAAGGAGGTGGGGAGCAGAGGGACCAGAAAGGCAGTCGTCTCTTCTTCCTCTTAGCCAGTCTGACCTCTCTGCCTTTTCTCCTGCTATTCCCTTGCCTGGCCTGCCCCTTTTCCTCTTTAAGAATCCTCCAAGGGTCTGCTCAAGTCTCACCTTCTCTAGGAAGACCTGCCTGGTTCCTTCCTCCCCAAAGTCCTGTCGCATGGCATTGGGTGCTAATGTGGGGCTCAGAGATTCCAGAGCCTCCTTTAGTCTCCAGTCCCTCCCCGCTGCTACCACCGGAACAATCTTTCAGGGACACGTGTGACCTTGTCACTGACTTTCTACAGATCTTGACTACTCTCAAGCATGGCAGGAAGACCATTGCTAACTCTGGTCCCACCCCTTCTGTCTGACTTCATTTCCTGCCCCAGGTTCCTGCACACCAAGGCTTAACCAGGTGACGTGGGCAGATTTTGTGGGCACCCGGGAAGCCCTTCTGAGGCTGGGGCAACTGGGACTGTGCCTTGATCCCAAGAGACAGATGTTGAAGGTCTCCTTCCCCACCTCATTCTACACACACACACACACACACACACACTCCAAGCTATCACCAGGGAGCCCACTGGGGTTTGCAGCCTTAGAGCTCATGTTAGCACCATGGACAGCACCATGAGCAGGCTATGGGTGCTGCTAAAATCCACCAGCATGCATGGGTGTCCTGGGACATGCATGGATTTCATACAGTAGGCATTTGTTGAGCACCAGCTACATGCCCCACACCTGCTAGGCGTTATGGAAAAATACCAGAGGGGAAGATACTGACTTAACGCTTCACCCAAGAAACTTACAGTCTGGTTGGGGAATTGGTTGCCCTGGCACCAACTCTCTCCCTGCAGATTCCCAGAGCCATGGTTACAAATCATAAGTCTGATCATATCATTCTCTAAAAAACTCCATCCACACACACACACACACACACACACACGCACATACACACACACACCAATGTTTATAGGGTTAACTCCAAGCCATTTAGCATGACATTCAAGGCCCTCTGTGTCCCAGACCCAGCTATTCATCTGCCTTTGCCACCCTCTGTAAACCCAACACTTCAGCCTCACTTGATTTCCATCCATCTCCAAACATCCAGGGTGCTTTTCTCACTCTTTTCCCCACTTTCAAAGAATTTTCCCCCTCTTCTTTTCACAGAGAACTCCTACATAGCCTTCAAAATTCAAACCAAATATCTCCTCCTCCTAGAAGCCCCAAAGTTAATTGCTCCCTACTCTACCTGCATCACCTGGCATCACTGAATTCTAACTTACTGTGCATCCCTCACATCAGACAGAATTTAGCTAAATTTGTCCAGGCCAGTTAGAAGGCATTGATGGTTACTGGAGTGTTATGACTTTCTAGGAACTGTATGAAATTAACCACGATGCCAGTAATACTCCTATGCAACAACTTCAGATTTACTTGGAAGTCTAAAAATAATGTCAAAGCTGTGCTTTTTGTGTCATTTTTTTCACTCTAGGAATCCGTCTGCCTTGTCTTTGAGAAGAGAGAGCATTATTTATCACAGAGCTCCAATGCTCAATAACTGTTAGTCTGTGATTAAATAAACATAGCCTCTAATAAAAGGACTTTCCAGGTGGGTTAGCGGTAACGAAACCACCTGCCGATGCAGGAGACGTGAGAGACACGGGTTCGATCCCTGGGTTGGGAAGATCCTCTGGAGGAGGAAATGGCAACCCATTCCAGTATGCTTACCTGGACAGTCCCATGGACAGAGGAGCCTGGAGGGCTATAGTCCACGGAATCACAAGAGTCAGCCACTTACTGAGCACGCACACACACACACACACAGCCTCTAAGGAATCTAACACAGAAATGAGGTTAAGCACTATTCCTTTCACATCATCAATATTCTAAGGTATCTGATTCCAAGTCTGTCTTCTCCATCCCACCCTGTGAGTTCCCTGAGGGCCAGGGCTGTGTGTCTTTTAATTCCGTATCCCTGATACCCAGCACTGTGGCTGGCACAGAGCAGCCATCTATCAATACTGGGTGAATGATTAACAAACTAGAATGAACCACATGGGCTTGAGTTAAGATTGCCTAGCTTCAAATCCCCATTCTACCATGTGTTAGCTATGTAATTTTAGACATTTTAAAGAGATCTCAATTTTCTGATCTGTAAAATGGGCATGTTACTAGTATCAACCTCATGGGATTATTACATCTAAATGGAACACTGTACATGAAGGACCAGGCATAGAGCCTGACCAAAAGTAAGTGCCCAATAATGGTTCATTGTTATTATCAATGCTGCTGGGTTGAATTGCATGCTTTATACTCAAGTTCATTGGAATTCTGAGGAAAGAGAATACCATGGATTTACCCAAGATGAGGTTATAAGCTAATATTTATCAAGCATTTTCTATGTGCCGTGTTAACCTCAGGACTATTCTAAGAGATGGGTACTCTGATACCCCCATTTTATCCCCACAAGGAAACTGAGGCATGAGGGGTTAACTTGCTTGAGATTACATAGCTGAAGGATAGAGAAGTCATTATGTGATGAACAGGGAAGCCTGGCGTGCGCAGGCCATTGGAGCACAAAGAGTCTGACACAAATGAGCAACAGAACAGCAACAACAACATAGCCAATAAGTAGCGGAGCCAGGATTCAAACCAGCACCGTGGGGCCTCGGTCTGTTTCTTAACTTATATACCACACAGCGACCCTCGAGAAAGCTGGAGGCTGAGCTGGGCCTTGGAGGGCATGCCACAGGACAGAGCCATCCATGACAGGAAGAAGGACCAAGAGATTTCCCCTACACACCCTCCTGACAGCCAACCCAGGGACTCGCTTGCAAACCTTCTCTCCAATTCTCTTGCTCATCCGGCAGCCTCCATCAGGCCCTCCTTTCTCTCGATGCTCCACTTTCCCAGGTCTAAATATTTCTCCCTGACCTCTCTACCTCCCCTTTTATTCCCAAGGACTAACCGTGCCTAGGAGTTCCCAGAGTGGGTAATGTGGGAGCAGGGCTTTGAAGGACCCATAGGAGTTTGCCAAAAGGCTGGGGGATGGGTGGTGTGGGTCAAGGTTCATTGTACTATTTCCTTATTTACCTTCTCAGCCTCCTCAGAATCTCCATGTGTCAGTTTCCTCCTCTGTAGACATGAGAGTATTAAGAGTACCTACTGCCTCTCGGTTCTTACAAAGATTAAAGGTATTAGTCTGCTTGGGCTGTCATAACCAAATACAGAAGACTGCGTTTCCTAGCATAAACAAGAGCATATTGCACACTTACTGACCTGGGGAGTTCATCTTTCAGTGTCCTATCTTTTTGCCTTTTCATATTTAATAAACACCTGCATAGTACTTACTAGGTGCCATTTGCCACTTTTCTAAATGCCACACACTTTTAAAAGTGCTTAGGTCATGCCCAGCACACGGTAAGCACAATCCACGTGTTCTGTGAAGACCACCACTCTTACTGTTGCACACCTACTGTGTGTCAGTCATTGCATTGAACACTTAGACCTGCCTCCTCGTTGGATCCCCACAAACTCTGCAGGGGCCTTCGCTGTGTCCATTCACTTGACAGAAGAGGAGGCCAAGACTCCAGGACAAGCCAGGAGGAAGCCATTGATTTTCTCACAGCTCTGGAAGCTGGAAGTCCAAGGTCAAGCTGACAACCTGGTTGGTTTCTAGTGAGGACTCTCTTCCTGGCTTGCAGATGGCTGCCTTCTCACAGTGACCTCACGTGGGCCTTCCCTATGTGCTCACAGAGGTCAGCGGGGGCACACAAGTTTTCTGGGGTCTCTTCTTAGTAGGTAAGGACACCAGTCCTTTTGGACCAGGGCCTTCTTCTTATGACCTCATTTAATCTTAATGACCTAGAGGCCCCCACCTCCAAATACAGTCACTTTGGGGGTTAAGGCTTCAGCATATGAATTGTACAGGGAGGTGGGGAAACAATTCAGTCCATTGCATTAAATATGCTAATAACACAAAATTCAGATCAGTTCAGTCACTCAATTGTGTCCAACTCTTTGTGACCCCATGGACTGCAGCACTCCAGGCTTCCCTGTCCATCACCACCTCCCAGAGCTTGCTCAAAGTCCTGTCCATCGAGCCGGTGATGCCATCCAACCATCTCATCCTCTGTCATCCCCTTCTCCTGCCTTCAATCTTTCCCAGCATCAGGGTCTTTTCCAATGACTCAGTTCCTCACATCAGAATATAATCAATTTGATTTCAGTATTGACTATCTGGTGATGGCTATGCATAGAGTCTTCTCTTGTGTTGTTGGAAGAGGGTGTTTGCTATGACCAGTGCATTCTCTTGGCAAAACTCAGTTAGATTTTGCCCTGCTTCATTTTATACTCCAAGGCCAAACTTGACTGTCACTCCAGGTATCTCTTGACTTCCTACTTTTGCATTCCAGTCCCCTATAATGAAAAAAAAAACATATTTTTGTAGCGTTAGTTCTAGAAGGTCTTGTAGTTCTTCATAGAACCATTCAACTTCAGCTTCTTCAGCATTAGTCGTTAGGGCATAGACTTGAATTACTGTGATATTGAATGGTTTGCCTTGGAAACGAACAGAGATCATTCTGTCGTTTTTGAGATTACACCCAAGTACTGCAGACTCTTGCTGCCTATGAGGGCTACTCCATTTCTTCTAAGAGATTGTTGCCCACAGCTGTAGATATAATGGTCATCTGAACTAAATTTGCCCATTCCGATCTATTTTAGTTCACTGATACCTAAAGTGTCAATGTTCACTCATGCCATCTCCTGTTTGACCACTTTTAATTTATCTTGATTCATGGACCTAGCATTCCAGGTTCCTATGAAATGTTATTCTTTACAGCATCGGACTTTATCTCCAACATTAGTCACATCCACAGCTGGGCGTTGCTTTTGATTTGTCTCCACTAGTCATTCTTTCTGGAGTTATTTCTCCACTTTTCTCCAGTAGCATCATTTCACACGGACTGACCTGGGGGGTTCATCTTTCAGTGTCATATCTTTTTGCCTTTTCATATTTAATAAACACCTGCATAGTACTTACTAGGTGCCATGTGCCACTTGTCTAAATGCCACACACTTTTAAAAATGCTTAGCTCATGCCCAGCACATGGTAAGTACAATCTACATGTTCTGTGATTGTTATTACTGTGAAGACCATCACTCTTACTGTTGTGCACCTACTGTGTGTCAGTCATTGCGTTGAACACTTAGATCTGCCTCCTCACTGGATCCCCACAAACACTGCAGGGGCCTTCACTGTGTCCATTATGCAGAAGAGGAAGCCAAGACTCGAGGACAAGCCAGGAGGAACTCACTGAGGCTGATGGAGAACCGACTTCTCTCCAGTCTCTTTCAGGATTTCCAGCAAGGTATAGTAAAGGTCTAGACTTGGCCTGAGCCTTGAAAATGGGGAGAGAGGACCAAATCCAAAGTCCTTCAAGGTGGGCAGAGTCACTCCCAACCATCCCACCCCTGAGACTGGTGTGGAAGTAAGCAACGCCAAGGATCCCCTGGGAAGTACTTCATGAGTTACAATACACCAGCTGCCAGGAAGGGCCATTTCTGCTACTCCCTCTGGCAGAAGGCGAGCCCCACTGGAGGAAGGGGTAGCTGAAGCCGCCTCTCTCGTCACAGTTTCATGGAATTCCTCCATCACAGTCAAATTCATGAGAGTCAATTTCCATAAAAGAGGAGGGGTGGGGCCCCTAAAGGAGCTGGCCATCTGGAAGTGGAGGACGTCAAGCCAGGGAAAATGTTACATTGCAGGAGTCCAGAGCAGGATGGGTGAGGGCCAGGGGGCTGGACTTGGAGTCAGAAGAGCCAGCTCTGCATTTCCACTGGGGCGTGTGACCCCTGGCAAGTCTCAATGCCCCCTGGGAACCAATTCCTTTCTTTAATATTTTATTATGAAGAATTTAACATTTAAACTTAGAGTTGACAGAATAATTTAGTGAACCCCCTACGTAGCCTGTTACTCGACTTGTACAATTATCAAGTCCTGCTTTACATCCTCCGTTCTCTCACCCACTCCTCCCCCATATTTTTTCAGCCAATTCCAGACATCCAATCACTTCATCTGCCAAATTTTAGTCTGTCTAAAGATAAAGACTCTTTTTAAAAAACATAACTGCAGGGCCATTATCACTTCTAAGAACACTGACAATGATTCTCTTATGACAAATATTCATTCAATATACAAATTTCCACTTGCCCCATAATTAACTTTTTTTTTTTTAATAGTATTTGTTGAATCAGGATTTGAATCAAGTTCCCACATGGTTTGGTTAACATGCCTTTTAGGCTTATCTATAAAGTCCCTCTCCATCTCTTCCTTTCCCCTTCCTTGCAATTTTTATTTGTTGAAGAAGCTGGGTCATTTGTCCTATAGAAGAGTCCCACAGTGTGGATTCTGTTCACAGGGCCAATGTCTTTATCTGTTAAGCAAGGGGATCATTCTCTCCAAGAACTGAGATTATGTCTGCAAATGGGCTGTGACTCTTGCAAGGCACCCACAGTTGTCATGTGTTAATGTATCTTTTGAGCCTTTCAATACCCTGTGGTTCTGTTTTTCCGATGATATAGCTGAGATTCAGAGAAGCTTAGTAGCCTGCCCACGCTCACACAGTGGAGGGAGGAAAGGGCGGGTGGAATTGTAAGAACACTGACTCCATGTGGAGACTCAGACTCGAATCCCACTGCACCCTTTAATAGCTTTATGGCCTCAGGTTTCTGTAAACTTGCAGTTTCTTCATTTGCCAAAAAAAAAAAAAAAAAAAAACAGCCAGGAGGCCAGAACTGCATGAGGCTAGAATGAGTTAACATGAGAAGGGCCGGTCTCAGGGTGCCTGGCAGCCGGTACCTCACTCCACCCTTTCTGCTGTCTGCTCTGGCCCAGCCTCCTTCCTCCCTGAGTGCAAATAAGGCCCCTGTGATAAATCTGGACCCTCGGTCTGCCCCAAGTGCACCCTTAAGCCAGCAGAGACAGGGTGGGTGGCCCTCGGAAGCTGAGCACGCTCTGTTCTTGGGGCAGCTTGGCAAGCAGCTGTGACCTCTTGGGTTTCAGGAAACAATCAGCTATTCTTCCTCCTTCCCCCTATGTTCGTTGCTCATCCCTGGACCAGGGGGCCCTGAGAGAAATGCTCCAAGTCTCAGCAACTCCCAGCCCATCTGTACATCCTATGTGGATGATTTCCAGGTGTCAGCCTCAGCTCGAATAAACCTCAGCCTAAATCATCGTTTACTCCAAAGCTGACACCAATATTTTTATTTCCACCCAGATTGCATGTCATTTATTCATTCGACACGCAGCAGGCTGGACTCGGCAGATAATGACAATAATAATGACAACAGCAACAACAGCACGAATAATGGCCCACAGTTACACAGCATCTACTGTGTGTTGGGCATGGCTCTGAGCACCGTGCCTATGAGGCAGGCACTATTACTGTCCCCATTTTACAGGTGAGGAGACTGAGCATTGTGGGTTTGAATAAGTTGCCCAAGGTCCTGGAGCTAGTCAGTGGCAGAGTTAGCATTTGAATAAAGGTTTGCCTATTAAAGACTGACCGAAGGAAGAGGAACTGAAGTCCCGCTGCTGGCAGCCACATATGGCAGACGAGCTCCATGCTAGTTGCTTTCAATGTTATCTCATTTAATCCTTACAGGGGTCTCCAAATATCAACCTTATTGTTCACATTTACTTGTGAGGAAACAGGCTCAGAGAGGTAGAGCACTGTGCCCAAGTGCACCCAGCTAGGTGTTCTCGACCTCAGGATCAGACTCTGAGAACACAACATGATGCATGCCACTCGAATTCAAATGAGAAGGTGAGGGGGTGCCTGCAGAAGGGGAGATAACTCTAGACTATAGGAACTCAGGGAAGATGGAACCCACTTCCCAAAGCTTCCTGGAGGAGGGACCACATCAGGAGCTGGGACTTGAATGATGGCAAACCAACCCCTCACGTCATAAAGAGCTTCAAACTGGGGCCCAGTCCTCCGTAAGACCCTAAAGTGACATCACTGGCTCCTTCACCCCAATTTACAGCCACGCCGCCCGAGACTGTCAGGGGCCATGTGGTCTGAGATCCCAAAGTGAAGACCGGGCCTTGGAGCTTTGATCCTGAACTGTCTGGCAGTAAGAGGGATGCTTGGCAGAGTGTGGTTGGAGATGGAGGCTGAGCAGGAAAGACACCCCCAGACCAGCATCATTACACAGTCATGAGACCCTGGTTATTGGCTCTCTCCCCCGTATTTGTAAGTGCTCCCCAGGATGGCACAGGGAGGCACTCAGGGAACTTGAGTGAAGGAGAAAGGTGCAATTGGTGGGATCTTGAACCAAATCCAGGGGCCTCAGCCTCTAACCCACCTCAGAACCATCAGGGCCCCGTATGCGCATCCCACTGCAAGAGGAGTAAATCTCTGGAGGACATGCAGAGGACTCCTTTGGAGGAGGAAATGTTTTGACCCTGACACTCATGCCTGGGGCTATCTCATGGTGAGGGGGCAGAGAAAGGAAACACAGGAGATGCAGATTTTGGCTAAAAATAAAGAAGGACTTCTCAACAGGCAGAGTCTCCAGGAGGCACCAAGCCCCTGTTCCAAGAGGTATGCAGGCAGTGGCAGGGAAATCCCCCACGAGGTGCTGCAGAAAGGATTTCTACACTGAGGAGCCCAGGGCTGACTCTTAACACCCTCCCAACTCCATGTCCCTGCAACCCCAGGAGGCTGTCCAGGCTCCCAGGCCCCAGAACTCCTCCCGGACCGGGGTTCTGTTCTATTCCTGTGAGCTGATAGTTCCAGGCCCTCTGCTAAATGTTCCTCCTCTCATAATCCCACTACCTTCCATCTGGGGGGGCGGGGGGGGTGTCATTAATGCTTATCCCATTTCTCAGGTGAGAACACTGAGGCTCAGGCCAAGCTAAGGCTCAGGCTAAGTCAGAATTAGGAAACGTCACCTGGGTTTGAAACCAGGCCTTTCAGAACCTCAAGACATCTCACCCCAGCCAACAGATTCCAATATCCTGCATTTCCAGGTTTCTCTCCTTGTGGCCTGAAACCAGTTCTTCCCCCGAGGGTGGACCACAGAGCCCCCAACGCCACCACGTCCTGGCCTCTGTCCAACCGCAGCCCCCATTCAGCCTGGCCACAGTCAGCTCCGTGGTTTCCTGAACACTCTAAAGCAAGAGCAGCTGTTGCCCATAATGGTTCCCACGAGGGCTTGTCGGTCAATTTTCTCTGCTTGCTTCTCAATTTCCTTTAAAGGGGGATGTGGCTGAGACCCAAGTGGGGCCACGGACTGCCCCTCCCCAAATGACCTCCATGCTTATCTCACACTCTGACCACAATGCATCATTTCAGCTTAATTTTATTTCCTCTTATAAATGGGCACAGCACGGGAAGTGTTAAAAAAAAAAAAAAAAAAAGGAACAGTTCCTTCACAACGCTGGGGCAGGTAAGCACCCACAGTGGGACAGGTGCCTTGGTTTCTTTTTCCAGTCTTTTTCCACCGCTTTTTCCTACTGAAAGTTTTGGCCATGAACTCGGGACAGGTATGGTTAATAAACAGGTTAAGGGGAAGAAGGGGCAGAGAAGGCCTGGGAGAGGGAAGGACAAATTCCCCCCGCCCCAGGCTGGGTTCTTGGAGGATCTGTACAGGAGAAAGGACGAGGCGGGAGGCGGGGGGGTGGGGGACACAGTCTTCAGGGGGCTCTCTGGAGCCGCACTGCCTACGAAAAATATTTACATGCATTCACCACGCTGGGGCCACCGCGCTGAGCTGCCTGCTGGGCACCCGGGGGATGCTGGGGCCATGAGCCCTTTGATGGCGACTCTGGGGCCCAGCCTCAGCATCTCCGTAAATCTGTACACAGTTTGTGGGCTTCTATTTACAGGCAAGAGGCCTGGGGAAGCAAGTCCAGGGTGGTGGCTGGCAGGAGAAGGAATTCAGGAGCGCCAATGAGGTGGTGGCCCCTTCTGCCCTTTGAGGCAGAGATGCGTCTGCTCCCTGTGCCCAGGGCCCCAGCCTGGAGGCCTGGACAGGTGGCTTTGCCAACCCCAGGTGGGTCTGGCCTGAGCACCCCAAGCCACTGCCCACCGGCCTGGGCCCCAGTGATCACCCGTCTGCTTCCTATCGAGGGGACTGACCCTCCTGGGGAGGTACCCCTCTCGATCCCTAGGGAGATAGAGCCTGGGCTCTAGAAGTCACAGTTGGGGGTGGGGGGTGACCCCGGCCCGCCTTGTCCTCTCTGGCAGCTGAGGCCCCAGAGAGGCTGTCAAGCACACAAGCCCCTCTTCTTTTGGAATCGGCCGTGTTTCCTGGAAACACTGGCCCCTGCAGGACACCTCCCCAGGAGCACCAGGGTGCCTGGGGACATATTTGGGTAGGCCCTGCATGCATCACACCCTGTGTCCAGGCAGGGTGAGACCCCGGCACTCACATCCAGCTCATCCTTTTCACCACCTGCTCTCAGATCACCATGCTGGACTTGGACTGCTTTTAAGCTTCATGAAGATTAAGCCTGGACATTTGTCTCGGGGCCAGGGCTCAATGAATGAAGCCCTCAGTCTCTTCTCTCCAACGCTAAGGATGCGGAGAAGAGGCATCGGGCGGCAGGTGGCAAAGCCCCAGGCCTCAGGTTAGAGGCCGGCCCACAGAAGGTGAGGAGTCAGGCCTGCTGGGGTCAGGCTGGACCCATGCGGCCCCTTTAAGCCCACTCCAGCCAGCCCAGGCCCTGCTCAGTCATCCTGTGCTGGACCCCGCCCCGACCAGAGGCTGTGCAGAGGCCACCCCACTGCTGGGCCTCCTACCCCGGTCCCAGCATCCTTGGATGGTCCAGATCCTCTCTCCACCATGCTCCCTGGCTTCTCAGCCTTGGCCTGCCCAGGCCTTCTCACCAGAGCTGCTGCCCCAAGACAGCAGCCTGCCAAGGGGCAGGGTAGAAGGAGGGGAGGCTGGGGCTGGCTTTGGTCTCCCTCGTCCCCCAGCCCTTCCGCTCCAGGAACGACCGAGGCCAGGTCACCTCCAACAGATCGTGAGCCTAGGATGCCTCCCGCTGCTCCTGCCTCGCAGACTCGGACCAGGTGGGCTCCTCACAAGCCTCCAGGACTTGCCAAGGTGGCCTACAGGCCTGAGAGATGGAGCCTCAGCCTGGGAAGACGGTGGAAAAGACAGGCTGCGGGCGCTCCCTGGAACCTCACCCTCAACGCCTCTGGCACCCCCAGCCCTCACCCTGCAGAAGTCTCCTGCCAGCGAGTCTTCAAAAGGGAACAGAAATAAAACCCGGCTTTCTGACTTTAACCAGGGTTGTGGGCAAGGGGTGGAGGGGTGAGCTCCAGCCACCCACAACTCAGACCACATCCCGTGGCTCCAAGACCCCTCTCAAAGCACAGCCCCCATGGGAGATTTGTGACCCCACGTTTAAAATATCTACAGAAGTGGCCCCATTTGAAGGGTAACAAAGAAGAGGGAGGCGGGCTGGGGCCTGGAATATCCCCAACCCCGCCTGTCCTCAGCCCTCAGCCAGGGACAGTGTCTGGATGGACTGCTTCTAGCTGCAGCCAGGAGAAACACCAAGTTGTCTGGCTAAATGCATGGGCACAGGTCCACCGGAAGGTCCCCGAGAAGGCCCAGGGGTGGGGCTGAGGTGGGCCTGGTGAGGCCAAAGGGAGAGGGTGCAGAGGGCCCAGGCGCCAGGCCCACCCTCACAGGCACTTTGGAGACTTGTGTCCTGGGAGGCAGAGTCGACCCCCTAGCTCAGAGCAAGAGGAGGATGGAAGGAGACCAGGAGCCTCACCACATGCCCCCTCCCCACCAGGAGCCTTTGGTCCTGGGAGACCCAAGCCCCCTCTCCAGCCCAAGACTGAATTCCAGGAACCAGCCTGCCTTCCTCAGCAAGTGGGGAACTTGCCCCCGACCAAGCCCTTTGCAGGCTACAGAGGGGAGGGAGCAGGTAAGGTGAAGCCAGTTTCAGCAGGTGTGCAAGGCCCTGAGGGGGCTTGTGGCCATGTCCCCCACACTGCACTTAATTCCAGGAAAGGCAAGTGTCCAAGCGTGACAGCAGGGCTGTGTGGGTGTGGGTAAGATTGTGCACCCACGTGGGATTGCATCTGACTCGCTGGGGTTTGGTGGCGATGTGGTTGGTGAGGAGTCGTGAAGGCTGAGCGTGACGGGGCAACTCGGGACCCAATATGGGCTGATTGTTTCGGCCTAATTGCACCCTCCCCAGTGAGCCTGAAAGCTGGAGGCAACACGTGTGGTGTCGGAGTGTATGTGGGTGGGCAGGAGTAGGGGTGGCGGGATGGCAGAGAGAGAGGCAGGCCACACCATTACCATTAGGTTATGACGATTAGTGACTTGCACTGTCATAAGCATTTGGGACAGGGGGGTACATAAGAAACATATGAGAATAAACATCTTTGGAAGAATGTGTGTGTCTGTGACGTAGCTGGATCAGCTAGGTGGTCAAGATCATGTGTGGTTTTGTCATTGCGTGCTTTTCTCTTTGTGTGTGACAATACGTGTAACCATGTGAGAGACGGTGTCTGTGCAGAATCCACTAGGAGGAAGGAGGTGCAGACCTCTCCTCACCAGTGGCTGCCGGAGCACTCTCAGGAAGCTGGGGAAGGCCAGGAAGGAACTGAAGCCTGTGGGTGCATGTGCATTGAGCAGAGGTGAGGGAAAATGACCCCATAACCCCAGAGGAGCCAGGACAAAACAGGCTGGTGGGTGAGGGGTAACATCTCACCCAGGCAGAGTGAGCCTGGGACAGGAGCAACAGGGTGCAGTGTCCCAATGATTTCAAGGGCTGGGCTTGCCAAACGCTTGTCCTAGACACCAGCCCGAGTGCCTCTCTGCCTCCAAAAGGAAACCTCAGCCAGCCCTGTGGGGCCAGGTTGGAGCTGAAGTCCCACCCCTTCGTCCACCAGCCAATCAGGAGTTCCCTTCCTCCTGTCCATCTGATGTGAGGTCCTAAAGCTCCAAGCTGGTGGCTGGGGGAGGAGTAGTGGAACAAGTGATGAGCTCCTAAGGGTACAGTCTGGAGCAGACGGCAGTGCCCCCTGTCCCTTGGGGAAGAGCTGCGTGAGGCTGGCAGTCTGGGCAGACCTTGGGAGGGTGGCAGAGATGAAGTGGGGCCAGGATGTCTCCCAGGCCCAGTCCCAGGCCGGGGCTGGGGACGCCAGGCCAGGGACTGGACACAGGGGTGGCGCTGAGGCTACAGGGAGGCACTCTGGCTCCGCTAGGCGTAGAACTCCTCTTGCTTGTCAGGCTTCTGGTATGTGACGCTCGCCTGCTTGGGCTCCTCCAGCGTGTAGCTGCCCTCGTCCTTCTTCTTCATGCGGTAGATGAGCAGGGTGACCAGGAAGGCAGCAAAGAGGGCGCCTACAACCCCGCCCACGATCACAGCTGCGGAGAAAGAGGGCAAAGGTCAAGGCCACAGGAAAGCAAGACAACCTTAGAGCCTGAGGAAAGGGCAGAGGGTCCTTGCAGGTAGAAGCAAGAGTTGGGAGGGAGCTGGGAATCTCAAACTTGAGACCAGAGTCGGAGTGAACTTTGGAGTCAATGCTAAAACACCAGCACTGGCTGCCATTGATACTCCTCACCACAGCCTGGCACTGTTCTAATCATATGAACACGTGGAATCTTCATACAGTGCTACTAGGGAGGTGCTGTGCTAAGGTCCTCATCAAATGTGAGCTGCCATCAATAAGAAGATGCTCCAGTATTTTATATACCCTTAGGAAAGAAAAAATTCTGCCATCTAAACTAGGACACATCCCAACTGCAGAACAGTTAACATGAACACACGTGCGCTGAGACTGATTAAGAGCAAAATGATAACCCCCATTACGCAGATGAGGAAAAAGCATGCCTGGAAAGGTGAAGGACCTTCCCGAGGCCACGCTGCTCATAAGTGGGGAACAGGGTTTGGGCTACAAATCCAAAGACTTCAGAAGAGAAGGCCAAGGGCAGGTCCTCGGGGCTGGTATCAAGGGTGGGAGCAGATCAAGCCAAGGATGGGGCCCTAGATTGGGATCCAGGGGATAAGGTCCAGGAGGGATAAACAAGCATGGTCCAGGGAGGCAGAGGTCAAGGGCAGAGTCTGAGAAGAGGTCAGAGGGTGCTGAGGAAAGTGCGGGAGGTAGAGCAAAGTCTGGGATCAGAGGGTCAGAAGAGGAATTAGAGGGTGGGTCCCCAGGTCCCCAAGTCCCAGCTTTCCCTTCCTAGAAAACTAGGCTTCTAGGAAACCCACACCCTACCCTCCCTCCTGGGCTCCTGGGGGGCAAACTGAGGCCCCACCAGCTGCCCCCTTCTCCCAGGCCCCAAGTCTCACCTACAAGCACCTCCTTCCGCTCCAGGATGCTCTTCTGGGGCAGCTGAGCCGCGGAGCTGCCCGAGTCGATAGCATTGTCCAGGAGGCCAGGGCCTGGGCGGGCACCCTTGGGCAGCGTCCCGGGTGGAGGCGATGGCTTGGCCGCGGCCCCACCCACGGCCACCACCTCATTGGCTGTGTCTGGCTGTGTGGTCTCTTCCTCTGACAGCTCAAAGTCCCCACTGGGTCCCCCGCTCACTGGCATCTCTGGCTCATCCCGGATGGTGGTCAGGAAGGACTCTGGAGTTGGGGTCTGTAGGGAGGGTAGCATGAGCCCAGGAGCCAGGCCCAGAACCCCTGCCACAGGGCAGCCATACACACATGCACACTAGCCCACTGCCACCACTCCACTTCCCTGGGGGGCTGATACTCACTAAGCACTCACCATGGGCCAGGCACTGTGCTAAGCACATCATGGGCCTTTTCCCCTCACAATATTCCCATTAAGAAGGTATTAGCACCCCTACATTACAGAGTAGGAAATAAGTTCAGAGAGGTTAAGTGACTTGCCCAAGGACACACAGCTAGTAAGTGGTAGGAGCAGAACTAAAATGCAGATCTGTCCAACTCCAGAGTATGTGTCCCTAACCACTACACTACACTACCTCTGTTATCCTGGCCACATCCTGGTCCCCATCCCATCTCCATCCCTTCCTTCTCCAGCTGCCTTTCTTGGCAGCTGCCTTAGCAGATTGCTATCAAGGACTGTTGTCTGGGAACAGCTGGGTGCAGATTTTAAATACCTGGGCCTGATCCTCGATCCATGTGCCTGAGGCAAGGGTGAGTCCCATAGCCTGAAGGTCAGTCCAGTAAGTAAGTGTAAGTCACTCAATCATGCCCTACTCTTTGCGACCCAACGGACTGCAGCCCACCAGACTCTGCTGTCCATGAGATTTTCCAGGCAAGGATACTGGAGTGGGTTTGCCATTTCCTTCTCCAGGGGATCTTCCCGACCCAGGGATCGAACCCAGGTCTCCTGCACTGCAGGCAGATTCTTTACCAACAGAGCTATAAGGGAACCCAGGGATCGAACCCAGGTCTCCCACATTGCAGGCGGAATTCTTTACCGGCTGAGCCACAAGGGAAGCCCCAAGGTCAGTCCAAGAGCAACACAAATCTCGATGGCTCCCAGCATCTGGAGGCAGGATCCCAACTAGAGCTGGGATCGCAGCAAGGATGGAGCTGCTTCACAGGTGTGCATGGAGAGAATGGGTCCGGTGTCCAGGCCGAGGAAAGGCCACGCACATGCACCGAGGCTGCACCAGTGACCTGCTCTCAGTGCCCCAGCACTGCGTCCCCAGCCCGCCTGGCCAAGCATCTGTGAAACACCAGGTTCCCCTAACTGCTCAGAGGAGCCTAGAGCAGGGCCCGTGTCCTGCTGGGGCTGGCAGGGGAGTCAGATGAGCTGATGCTGACCCAAAGGCAGCTCCACAGCCTGGGGGGGTTCTCCTCCATGAGGTAGATGCAAAGGACTTTAGTACCCCAGTCAATGTCACTACATCCCCTCCTTGCCCAGCAGCACCAGCAAGGATCAGTCTACTTCTCCCACTTCCATGATCCCCTCCCCATCCTGGCATTCCTGGTATCCTCATCCTCTTCCCTGAACTACCACCCCCATCCATAACACCACAAACACATACACACACACACCATCCATAACACCCCAAACACACACACATACACACCCTAGAGCTGACTGCCAGGTTCAAATCCTGACTCTGCCACTGCTGCCTCTGAAGGCTTGGAAAGTGGCCCCACCTTAAGGGAGGATGATGGCAATGCCCACCCCACTCCATAGGGTAGGCATGAGACGGAGAGGAGATGGTGGCACAGGTTAAGTGTCTAGCACTGAGCCTCCACCCAGGCAGCACTCCATGAACGTGACCTGCAGTATTCATCTCCTACCGCCCAGCTCTTAATCCCCCTCAGATGGATAATAACAACAACGATGATGATGATGGTGGTGGTGGTGGTGATAGCAAAAGTGAAACTTTTTGCTTGTTTAGTACTACCAGGCACTGTTCTAAGAACTTTGGCTCTGTTGGGAAACTTAATTCTCACAACCCTGTGATTTGCATTCTATTCTTTTCTCCTTTTCACAGATAAGGAAACAAAGGTATAAAAAGGATCAGTGACTTCCTGAAGTCGCATGGTGGTGGAAGCATTCCAATCCTGGCTGCAGGGCTCCTGAGTCTGGGCTTTTAACCAGAACACACAGGCCCCTGGCCCCTTCCCCTTTTAACACTCCCATCCTCCCAGTTCCTTCCCCATTAATGTCTTGACCTAACATCTAAAGACCCCGGCCCGGTCCCTCTTCCATCCCCATCCATCTCAACCTCTGTCCTCATCCTGTGACTCAGCCCCAGTGCTGGCTTCACACCTCTCTCACCCTCCTGCTCCCTGTCTGGCTCATCTCCAGAACCTTCTAGATCTCAGCCCTGTCCAGCTCCATCCTCCTCCTCCCAGCCCGCCCCCGGAGCCCCGACCCACCCTCCTCTGCTCTGACTCCCTGTCCTCTCCACATTGGCTCACCTGAGCCACCTCCGTGGGTCCAGGGGCAGTGGTCCCCAGGGGCAGGGTGCTCTTCTCAGGGATGTCAGGCTTCTGGGTGGTAGCCGGCCTGGGAAGGGCCCTTGGCCTGGAGGTAGCTGTGCTGACCAGCCTGGGAGTTGGGGCCTCTGTGTCCAAGACAGCCACCGTGGTGGGAGGTGAGGGCACCGCCGGGGTAGTGGCCCGGGCTGTGGCCGCTGTGGTCAGTGGCAGAGGCAGCAGCCTCCGTACGCCGGTGGTCCTTACGACAGAGGTGGTGGCCGCAGACGGGGGCACCACGGGGATGCTGGGCACGGCGGTGGCCGCTGTGGCGGGCACTGTGGCCACCGTCGGGGGCCCCGTGGTGGTGGCAGTGGTCGTAGCCATTGGGGTGGAGACGGTGGTGGCTCTCTGGCTGGGCTCTTCTGGCACCTCTGTCAGCAGTGGGGGGCTAGTGGCCGGCTCCGGGGTGGGGCGCTCAGAGGGGAGCTCTTCAAACGGGGTGCCCACAGGCTGGATGTCCATGGTGGGCAGCACCGCGGGGGTGGTGGACATGGCCAGGGCGACATCTGGGCTGAACCGCACGGCTGTCTCAATGCCCGACTCCTGCTCAAAGTCTGAGGGGGTCAGGGGGAGAAGGAAAGAGCTAGGAAGTTGGGTGATTTGAGGGCATGAGGATCCCAGATCAGCAATGGCCATCAAGATGGGAGGCTCCCAACCCTCACCCTTTGCATAATTTTCCCAAGACAAGAGGAGGGAAAGGAGGAAGGCACAGTCTGGTCAAAGCTTACCAGTTGACTGCTGGCTAGTGATGTGTCCCAGTTCCTCTCTGCCTAGCCAAAAATTCTAAGGGACCACCTCTTCCAGGAAGTCTTCCCTGACTATTCCAGCCCACCCAGTCTGGAGCTTTTCTAGCAGACTGAATCTAGGCAGTGGCAACTCAGGCCCTACTGGCTTCAGATCTTGCTGGAGGTTACAGGCAGGGGAGGGGAGGGGAGGATGGCTGTGGCATTCTGGGAAGAGTCAGACATGCCTACAAGCTACCCGAGCACCCACGGTGGGCAAACAAGGTTCCCCCAGAGGCACAAGCAGACAGCAAAAAGGAGAACAAGCCCCTCCCACAGAGGCTGCTTGAGCAATCTGGACTCCAAACCCAGACAAGTGAAGGGAGGGCCTCGGCAGAAAATAAGGAGAGAGAGAGATAAGCCACACCAGCTCCCAGCGGGGTCTGAACCAGACAGAGGAGGGGTGGGGAGGAGCCTGAGAGGTGTGGAAGTAGAGATGTTACCACCCATCAGGATGGATTTTATGAAGATTCTCACAAGATTTATAACTCATAAGATGCTTAAAGGAATGGGCTAAAGTGAGGAAACTAGAGGCGAGGGGCTGTAGGTAGCCAGCTCCAAAGCACACAGACCCCCACCATTCCATTAGACTCTGCCTGTCCCCTCCAGGGCCCCAATCTCAACACACACCCCTTTTAACTATCAGTTGCAGAGCTTCATCTCTGTGCCAGGCCCTGACGTCTTAAACTGAAGCCTTCCAGAGGCCTGGCGTGCGTGAGTGGGTGCCAAGTCGCTTCAGTCCTATCTGATTCTTTGCAACCCCGTGGAGTGTAGCCCGCCAGGCTCCTCTGTCCATGGGATTCTCCAGGCAAGAATACTGGAGTGGGTTGCCGGTCCCTCCTCCGGGAACCTTCCCCACCCAGGGGTCAAACCAGCCTTTCTTAAAGTCTCCTGAATTGGTAGGTAGGTTCTTAACCACTTGCCACCTGGGAAGAGCCCCCAGAGGCTCCGAAAAGAAGGCAAATTTATCACCATTTACAGATAAGAATACAGACTTGGAGAGGGAAAACGGCTAAAGACGGCACAGCTATTAGGTAGAGAAACTGAGATTCAACTTGGCGTGCCGCCTTTATCTCAGGCTACTCTGCTGGGCTTTCTGGGCGGGACCGTGGAACTGATTTGTCCCAGGCACCACTGGAGGCCCCGCCTGTTTTTCCGTCACTGTCCTAACCCCGCCCTTGGCCACCGCTGATTGGGCAGAAGGGGGCCACGTGACCCAAGTTGACCCAATCAAGTGGGTCTCTGCTCACTACACCTGAAACGTTGACCACTAAGTTCCTCCAAGTGGTCACAACAGTATGAAACCTGGGTTACTGAGAAGCGTCCGCCTTCCCTGACAGAGGCTGGAGGTCTGCAGGGAGACCCAAACAGTGCACAGAGTCGCAGAGACAGAGAAACTGCGAGTGCTGGGCTCTGGTTCCTCCCCGGGGGGAAGACGGCCTGCCCGTTACGTGCTTAAGGTCCAGGAGCTGCCCCTGAATGCCCTCTCCCTCCCCCACCCCACGTTTAAGCGAGCCTACCCTACGAGGGCTCCTCTTCCTTGCCATCAAAGCCTCGGATGCGGCACTGGTGGGAGGCTGGCACTGCTGACATGACATGTAGGAAAACGGAAGGGGGTACTTACAACCGGAGCCCGACCCGGAGTAGAGGTCGTCCAGCTCGTCATCGGGGAAGGAGTCGTCATCCCCAGAGCCCTCGAGGTCCACGGGCCTCTCGAAGTTCTCACTGCGCCAGCGCTGGGCCTGCGGAGGGCAGAGGTGGGCACAGGGCTCAGTGCCCGAGGCCAGCGGCCTGGACACGCCCAGAGGAGCAACCGACACCCTCCTGGGCCAAGTGACAGTGGAGGGACAGCACCAGACGTGGCTTCAGAGGCAGAGAGCCGGGGTAGGCCGGATCACCGCTTCCTGCCTTGCAGGTTGCTGTGAGCACGCAGTGTGCTAAGTATGAGCTGAGCGCGCCTCAAAGCAGCAGGTTCTCAGCACAGGGCAGCCCCATCTGCCCCTTCCACAGCCGGGAAAACTGAGGCCCCACTGCCCCAGGTCACCACCAGACAGCACGTGATGTGACGAGGTCCAGACTCTGCTAGGGATGCAGTGCCTCACACCTCAAAATCCCAAAGGCAGGCCCATTTATCCCATCAGACAGACATAGGTGTTGGGGAGGGCTGGGGCTCTGGGAGGGAAGAAACTCGGGTAATGGGGGAGGGAGAGAAGGGAGTGTAGTTCCTAGTTCTGGTCTTCCCCAAAACAAAGTCAGCTCCAGAGTCAGTTCAGGGCATGGATGCCATTTCCATGTCTGCCACAAGGGTCTCCTGGGGGTCTGCCGGGATGAGGGGAGTCCAGCCCTCCAAGTCCAAGACTCTTTCCAGAATCAGAACTTGGGAAGGTGGGGTGTTGTGGCTCCTGGGCCCAGACCATCCCTCTCCCCCCCCCCCCCCCCCCCATTGCAACCCCGGCCTGAGAGCCAGCACTAAGGACATTGAAGACAGGAGGGCAAACCTGGATCCAGACTGAGCCTGGCCACAGTCCCTGCCCCCAGAGAGCTTTCAGAGAAAGAGGAGCTGGTGCTCAGCTCTAGAGGGTTATTAGCACCTGGGTCTTAAACAATTGAACTAGAGAGAGAAAAAAAAAAAAAAAAGAAACAGAGCAAGGCATCTCAAGCAGGGGGACCAGAATAAGCAAAGGCTCCAAGGTGGGGAAGCAGAGCCTGTGCCATCAGAGCTGGGTCTGGGGGCCTCATCCAGGGTCCCTCAGAACTCCTGCAGTCACTGCAGTCCAGTCACCCGGCCCCCATCTGCTCCTGGAACATGCCTGCCTGGTGTCTCCTGCCTCTTTCACTCATGCTGTTCCCTCCACCTGGAACACTCTCCCCTCCCATCCTCTCATCTTCCAACTTCCCAGAAGCTAACTCTCACTCCCCATCCCTTCTTCCAAGAAGCCCTCCTACTCTGAGCTTTCAGAGCATCCATCCGGTGCTTCTGAATTCACATCTCTCACCACTTGTGAGCTGGGCAGGCATGGGTATACACTTCTTCTGTGACTGTGCCCACCCCCACTAAACTATACCCTGATGGAGAAGGACTGTGTCAGACACACAGTGGGCATCAGCAAGTATCTGGTAAGGAACGGGCTTGGTGTTGGAGGATGCAATTCCTGGGCAGTGGGAGTGGGGGTGGGGTGGGCGCAGGACAGGCCAGAGTTGAGTTTGGGGAAGCCCCATCACAGGCTCTCAGGGTTCAGCTGGCAACTTTTCTCTTGGAAACTGGTCATGTTTCATTCTGACTGCACGTCAGAATGTTGTAAAAACAGAACTCAGCAGGTCTGACGCAGAGTCTGGATACCCCTACTGTTTGACTGACATGGGGAGTCACGGAAGGTATGTGAGCAGGAGAGGGGCTGGCTCAGCATCACAACCTGTGCTCGGCCTCTCACACCCCGCCCCTGACAGCCCCTTCCTGGAGTTCCCATGGAGCTAGAGAGGGGATCCCGACCCTGGCTTCCGGGCCCCGAGCCTCGACCACCTGCTCTAAAGCCCTACCCAGACCAGGCAGGGCAGGAGGCCAGGGCAGGGAGCCAGGAGATTCCCCCAGCTTACCCATCACCCCCCCAACACACACACACACACACACAGTCTCAAAGTAATGAATTAATCAGTATTTACTTGCTACCAGTGAGTCATGGAGTGGAACAATTAGAGTAATTGCTCCGTGACTAATTGCCGGGTCTTCCTCCCTTTTAGACATTTCAGGAGCTCAGAGCAGCTACCATCCAACCTTCCCCAGTTGCCATCTCTGCTCCCACTTACCAGAGGAATAAATTCCCTAGGACCCAAAGGAAAGGGGCTAGGTGCTTCCCCCCACACACCAGCCTCTACGACCCCACCTTAGCTAGGGTCCCTTGGAGATTTTCTGCTCCATTCTTAGGCCACCAGCCTAAAGCCAGAGACGAGCAGCAGGGGTGGGGCCCAGACTGTCTCTCCATCCTTCCAAGCAGCTCAGGGAAGCTGAAAGTCCTTTAGCTGGGAGGAAGGGGCCTAAGAAGACTGCGGTCCCAGGGGACTCCCAAATTGGGGTAAAGATGGGGGGCCAAAATAGGGAGTCCTCATGATTCCACAGTGACCAGCACCACACACACAGCAGCCCCTATCAACCTGCTCCCAGAAAGGCTTGCACAAATTCAAACCCCCACCCTGCAAAGTCACACAGAGCCTTGAAATGACATTCCCAGAGGCACGCTGACACACGCTCACCTAAAGGCAGCTAGAGAGAGGCACCGCGTGTGGGCATGCCTTTGGGGGCAAACAGGCACATGCATGGGTTCGGGGGGCAAACGCTAAATGCAGGCACACGCGGTGCAGCTCTGAGGCTCAGAAACAAGTACGGAACCTCCTGTGAACCCGTCAGCCTCCGCTCAGGTAGCTCTCACCTAGATACTATTCATCCCCAGCTCAGTAGCCATCGACATGACAACCGTTACCATGACGACCATCTCCTCCATGCTAAGGACCAGGAGCTCCAGCTCCCCACAGAGATGCAGGGGGTGGGGGGGGAGGAGAGCGGGGGGAGCAGGAGAGGGAGAGATCCTGGAAGAACAGAGAGAATGACAGGGACAGGGAGGGCGAGGCACCGGATGGGGACAGAGATGCAAGGACAGAGGGAAGCCGGGGGTCAGAGGGGCAGAGGCGGGGGTGACAGGGAGGAGGGAGTGGAGGGAGGGCTGGGTGTGCGAGAGAAAGAGAGAGAAGGCAAGAGTGGGAGGCGGAGGGAGAGAATTCTCTCACATCTTAATTTAGCCTCACGCTCATCAGACACAAAGCTGGGGAAGGGGCCACCTCAGTGATTTTCCAAACCTGCATCTAAGAGAACATTCTTTCCAAATAATGAGCAGCCCCTGGATGGGGTAGAGGGGGTGACGGCCAACAACCAGGCGCCCCTGAGTTCACCCCGGGAAACTTAACCCTGGAACACCTGAGACCTGTGGGGTGGGGGTGGGGTGCAGGATTCCATCTTGCCCACACAACCCCCACACCTAAGTGCCAGCTGCACCCCTCCCTGGGGGACCAGCGCTCACAGGGCCCTCCCAGGAACACTATAGGGGTGCTGGCGGTGGCTGAAGCTACGAGGGCTGCAGAGAGGACGGGGGGTAGGGAACAGAACCCAGGAGACAGCAGGGAAAGTCTGAAGTCTCAAGTACCAGAGGGGGTGATGACAAATAGCCTTTGACCCCCAAACAACCTCTCTATTTGCATAATTCCATGCATAATTAGCATAATAATCTGTACCAATTCCCTTAAAAGAGCACCCAAGTCAAATGCCAGCCTCCCCCAACCCTCACTGTGTCCCTTCCAGGTAAACCACACACCCTCCCATGCCTGATAAGCATATCCCAAACAAGAGCGCCTGTATGCGTGCATGCACACACACACACACGCACACACACACACACACACACATGTCCAGCACAGACGTGATCCACATTTACTGACCCCAACCTGTGTACCCACAACTCAGACAATAGCCTAGCACATTCCACCATGAGCTCACCCATTTGCTGCCCCCCAGCTGCACACACAGACACACAGTTGCATCCCTCTCCCCACCTAATACACCCCACACAACCTCGGCAAGATCCCATAACCACACGGGTGGTGCACACAGACCCTCCCCATGACCAAGCATTACTATTCATATTCCCCACGCCAGTGACCCCTCAGACTCTGACACAAACCTCACGACTTGTAAACAACCTTTTTTCACACGTGCATCCTCATACCCCCCACACACAGCCCACTGCGGAAGCCTCTGCGTCTTCTGCTTCCTGCCACCACCTGTCCCAGCCAAGACACCCACCCAGAGGCTCCCCCAGCAGCAGGGGAAACTCTGAGATTGCTGGGGGAAGCTACTGAGGGTCCTCAGGGGGCTCTAGAGACCAGGGCCCACCCTTGTGGAGGCCCCATCCCAGGTCAGGTTTGGAAGCACTCTAACCTGTGCCATTGACTTCAACCAACACCGCCTCCCACAACCTCATTATACCCACTTTGCAGAGGTAGGCACTGAGCCTGTTGTTTAGAATTGAGACATGACCGTGAGTCCTCAGCCTCTGGGCCCTTCCTCCAAACCTTCCAGGTCGCCCCCCAACCTGCTGCTTATCTAGAGTTCCTATACCTGTGACCCACACAGCCCCCGGACAACCTCAGCTCAGAACTACGACCCGCCCACACCATACACACGCTGGCACATGGCAAACACCCCAAATGCTCCCAAATACCCACTGCCCACAAGCTCTACCCATGCGTCCCTGAAAAGGCACCCACTGCACCACACATACGTGCTGCCCCCCCCCCCCGACAACCAGCTACAGGCCCCCGAACCTGCCTCCCACTCCCCTCCACACACGTGCACCATGCGCACACCACGCACACTTTCCCTCCAGGTACATACAAGCACACACACGCCAGGGTGAGACGTGGCACCCTTCCCAATGGACACACCCCCTGCCATTTTTCCTCACTTCCCCCTTGTCACCATCTGACTTCATGCTGACCCACAGCCTTAACCCAAAGAAGTAACTCAGGCTCCCTGCCCTGATGGGACCAGCAGTGACATGAGCTGCCAGTCACTGGCCCTCCTCCACCCCTACCTGATCCTCTCCATAGGGTTTCAGAGCCACTGGGGTGGGTAACTTCCACCACCGTCCCTCTCTCGTGGGGTTGGGAGAGAGGGCACGTGTTCAGGCAGAAAGGCAAGGCTTCTCCTTCCTCCAGCCCCCACTCTCCTGCCAAGCTTTCCTTGGAGACCAGAAGTCTAGGATCTCTCATGTCCAGCCCCCAGCACCTCCCACCCCCCATCGTGAGCCTGCCCACAGAAACAGGATAACACAGAGGTTAAATCAGAATGAATCAGCTCCTCCCCTCACTACCCATCGAACATCAGGCAAGCCACTGAATCTCTCAGCACCTCAGTTTTTTCATCTGTAAAATGGGGATGACAACTGCAGTATGTGACTTGCAGGGGTGCTGTGAGGATCAAAGAGGATCATGCATGTAATAGGCTTAAGGACAGGACCCAACACTGGGCACTGAATAAAGAAATGTAGCTGGGATTACTGCTAGGTGTATGTTAATATTTCCATTATGAATTCTGAAGATTTTATCTCATGTAAGCCTCACCGAACTCCTGAGGGGAGTAGCATCAAGACACTTACACCCAGGCTGCAGATGCGACTGTTTATGCCCAGAGAGCCTAAGCGGGCTTGCCAAAGCCACACAGCAGGGGAGAGCACAGAGAGAGAAAAAAAAAAGGAGACACTGAATATCCGCAAATCAATCAACGTAATACACCACATTAACAAATTGAAAGATAAAAACCATATGATTATCTCAATAGATGCAGAGAAAGCCTTTGACAAAATTCAACACTCATTTATGATTAAAACTCTCCAGAAAGCAGGAATAGAAGGAACATACCTCAACATAATAAAAGCTATATATGACAAACCCACAGCAAGCATCACCCTCAATGGTGAAAAATTGAAAGCATTTCCTCTGAAATCAGGAACAAGACAAGGATGCCCACTCTCACCACTACTATTCAACATAGTGTTGGAAGTTTTGGCCACAGCAATCAGAGCAGAAAAAGACATAAAAGGAATCCAGATAGGAAAAGAAGAAGTGAAACTCTCGCTGTTTGCAGATGACATGATCCTCTACATAGAAAACCCTAAAGACTCTTCCAGAAAATTACTAGAGCTAATCAATGAATATAGTAAAGTTGCAGGATATAAAATTAACACACAGAAATCCCTTGCATTCCTATACACTAACAATGAAAAAACAGAAAGAGAAATTAAGGAAACAATACCATTCACCATTGCAACAAAAAGAATAAAATACTTAGGAGTATATCTACCTAAAGAAACAAAAGACCTATACATAGAAAACTATAAAACACTGATGAAAGAAATCAAAGAGGACACAAACAGATGGAGAAACATACCGTGCTCATGGATTGGAAGAATCAATATTGTCAAAATGGCTATTCTACCCAAAGCAATCTATAGATTCAATGCAATCCCTATCAAGCTACCAACGGTATTTTTCACAGAACTAGAACAAATAATTTCACAATTTGTATGGAAATACAAAAAACCTCGAATAGCCAAAGTAATCTTGAGAAAGAAGAATGGAACTGGAGGAATCAACCTGCCTGACTTCAGACTCTACTACAAAGCCACAGTCATCAAGACAGTATGGTACTGGCACAAAGACAGAAATATAGATCAATGGAACAGAATAGAAAGCCCAGAGATAAATCCACGAACCTATGGTCACCTCATCTTTGACAAAGGAGGCAAGGATATACAATGGAAAAAAGACAATCTCTTTAACAAGTGGTGCTGGGAAAACTGGTCAACCACTTGTAAAAGAATGAAACTAGAACACTTTCTAACACCATACACAAAAATAAACTCAAAATGGATTAAAGATCTAAATGTAAGACCAGAAACTATAAAACTCCTAGAGGAGAACATAGGCAAAACACTCTCCGACATAAATCACAGCAAGATCTTCTATGACCCACCTCCCAGAATATTGGAAATAAAAGCAAAAATAAACAAATGGGACCTAATGAAAATTAAAAGCTTTTGCACAACAAAGGAAACTATAAGTAAGGTGAAAAGACAGCCCTCAGATTGGGAGAAAATAATAACAAATGAGGAAACAGACAAAGGATTAATCTCAAAAATATACAAGCAACTCCTGAAGCTCAATTCCAGAAAAATAAACGACCCAATCAAAAAATGGGCCAAAGAACTAAACAGACATTTCTCCAAAGAAGACATACAGATGGCTAACAAACACATGAAAAGATGCTCAACATCACTCATCATCAGAGAAATGCAAATCAAAACCACAATGAGGTACCATTACACGCCAGTCAGGATGGCTGCTATCCAAAAGTCTACAAGCAATAAATGCTGGAGAGGGTGTGGAGAAAAGGGAACCCTCTTACACTGTTGGTGGGAATGCAAACTAGTACAGCCACTATGGAAAACAGTGTGGAGATTTCTTAAAAAACTGGAAATAGAACTGCCATATGACCCAGCAATACCACTTCTAGGCATACACACTGAGGAATCCAGATCTGAAAGAGACACGTGCACCCCAATGTTCATCGCAGCACTGTTTATAATAGCCAGGACATGGAAGCAACCCAGATGCCCATCAACAGATGAATGGATAAGGAAGCTGTGGTACATATACACCATGGAATATTACTCAGCCGTTAAAAAGAATTCATTTGAATCAGTTCTAATGAGATGGATGAAACTGGAGCCCATTATACAGAGTGAAGTAAGCCAGAAAGATAAAGAACATTACAGTATACTAACACATATATACGGAATTTAGATAGATGGTGGCGATAACCCTATATGCAAAACAGAAAAAGAGACACAGAAGTACAGAACAGACTTTTGAACTCTGGGGGAGAACGTGAGGGTGGGATGTTTTGAAAGAACAGCATGTATACTATCTATGGTGAAACGGACCACCAGCCCAGGTGGGATACATGAGTCAGGTGCTCGGGACTGGTGCACTGGGAGGACCCTGAGGATTCGGGTGGGGAGGGAGGTGGGAGGGGGGATCGGGATGGGGAATACGTGTAACTATATGGCTGATTCATGCCAATGTATGACAAAACCCACTGAAATGTTGTAAAGTGATTGGCCTCCAACTAATAAAATAATATTTAAAAAAAAAAAAAAAGGAGACACTGGGTGAGGGGGGGAGGAAGGGCGAGTTACAGAAACAGACACACAAATTAGGTCAGCTGGCGGGGGGCCAGGAGCCCAGCACCCTGTGCAGTGCTAATCATGCTGCAAAAACTAAGAATAAAATCAAGCATAATTAATTCTACCCGCGCTTCCTTCCCCACATTAGCCAGGCTCGGCCTGCCCTCTCCTGTGACAAGAGGGCATATGAGCAACGGTTGGGGGCCCAACTTTGGGTTCTTGAGCCCAAGCTGGACTCTGCTTACTTGCTGGGTGACCCTGGGCAAGTTACTCAACCTCTCTGAGCCTCTATTTGCTTAAATAATACCATTGTGAGAATCAAGTAAGATAATGCACCAAAACCACTCTTGTTGCTCAGCACACAGTTGGCACTTCATAACCATTTGTAACTGTTACTGTGGTACATTCCCCCACCCCCACCCCGCCCAGACCTCACCTTCAGGCCTGAGTGATCACTAAGTTCACTTCTCCCGTCTTATGGAGGTGGACACAGAGGCTCAGAAAGGGGATGAGAGAGGGAGGTGGGGAATTAGCCTAAGATGCAGCATTCAGAGAGGTGAAGTAACTTGTCCAGTGACGCACAGTGGAACTTCACACCCGATTCCAGAAGCAGGGTGGTCTCAGCAGAGCCCTCTAGACCCCCAGAGGCTCCATCCCCACCAGCACCCCCACCCCACCCCCGTCCCCAAAAGGCCCTCAGTCCTGTGAGAACTCAATGCCCCTCACGCTCACCAGCTCCAGCCCGGAGACCCGGAGCATCACCACAGGAATGTGGGCCGGGGCCAGGCTCCGGGCGGCAGGACAGCCAAGGGGGCAACACAATGGAGAGTCCAGACCCGGGAAGGGGGCCGCCCCGGTCTCCACACACCGCCCCCCCACCGTCCACAGCTGCCCTGGCTGGGAACCCAGCACTCGCCACATTTACTGGCTGCCGGAGGGGCGCGGAGCACAGAGGCTGCGGCTGCGTCGGTGGGAAGGGGCCACGGACCCCAAGTCCTGGGGAGCAGAGGGGCCTGGGGGAGGAGGAGGGGGCACAAGGGCTGAGAAGGCCCCTCTGCAAACAGCCAGCACAGCCCAGACACACACCCAGTCCCCCCCACCCCGATCTCCCCACCTCCCTTATTCCAAACACTTGCCCCCAGATCTCCCACAAGGGTAGCCTGAAGTAAAGTGAAGTGGAGTGAAGTCGCTCAGTCATGTCCAACTCTTTGTGACCCCATGGACTGTAGCCTACCAGGCTCCTCAGTCCATGGGATTTTCCAGGCAAGAGTACTGGAGTGGGTTGCCATTTCCTTCTCCAGGGGATCTTCCCGACCCAGGAATTGAACCCGGGTCTCCCGCATTGTAGGCAGACGCTTTACCGTCTGAGCTACCAGGGAAGCCCCAAGGGTAGCCTAGAGGGCAGGAAAACAGCCCTTTGGGTCCATCCCCTCTCAGCCAACTGCTCTGGGAAGAGATATCCTGACAGCAGAGCCTCCCCACGCCACAACTGCATTCCATCAGCTCCACCACCTTCTCCACTACCCATCCCTGCGCTCCCAACCATCCTCCCCAGAACCCCCTCCCCACGGTGGCAATATTCCTCATCTACACTGGACCAGAGAGTGGGCAGCATCCCGGCGCAGGTGACCGCAGCCTCTCAGACCCAGACAAGCCACCCTCCCACCCCCTAACCCCCTACCCCTGTCTCTGCATTTCCAACGTCTCATTTGGAAATGAACCAGAGCTTGGAGCTCTAAGCCGCCTTTCTGATTCGGACACTCTGGGTGCCCAAGAATTCAGCCCTTGGGTCAAAGAGAGCCAGGGCAGTGTTATTTATGAGAGAGAAAGTGGGGAAATAACCTACTTTCCTAACGTCATGGGACTAGTTAAAGAACTCAGGGCACAACCATGACATGGAATATTATGCAGCTATCAATAGCTGTGTTTTCACAAATCCACACTGTCTAACCAGGTCATTAAAAGGCATAAATGCATAACAAAAGGGTTTTTTTTAAACTCTTTTCAAAGAATATGCAAGGACATGGGGAAATGTACACTCTGGTTGTCAGGAGGCAATGTAGCATGACTGCTGATAGGATCATACAAACAGTTCTGTCTCTCAATACCTGGGTGACCTTGGACAGGTACTTAACTCTGTCAGCCTGGTTTTCCTACACAAAGATAATAACCACCCTGCCGTGTTCACTGTAACAGACTTAGGGTGCCCACACATTAATGAATTACTTGATAAATGTTGGCTATTAGTACTATGATCATCATTAAGTTTAAAAAAAAAGGTTAAAGAAAAATACATAGAACTTGATCCTGGTAATGAACATTACCAAAAGTTCATTTGGTAATGAACTCAATACCAAAGTGTATTTCTAAACACTGAATTCTACTAAAGGTTCCCAGGGGGCTCTCTCTGGGTGGTGGGATTACAAGCAGTTTTTCATTTCTCACTTAGAATCTGTTTGTATTTTCCAAATTTTCTACAATAAACTCAGAGTACTTTTGTTATTAGAAATAGCATGCTCTGAGTTCCCCTGTCTGCTGTTTCCTGGTTCTCTGAAACTCCTTGGCCCCCTCGTCATTCTGCCCAGACCCCTGTTGGGGCTGGTCATGAGTTAGGAGCAAACAGAGGAACCAGCAGAAAGGAAATGAACACAAAAGCTTCCGAAGGAGCTGGAGGGAGCTGGCAGGCCGGTGGCCCAGTGCCTACAGAGCTGCGTCTCACTGCAGACTGGCTGGCTTGGCAGAGCCCAGCTCCCTCCCCCGACATTGACCAGCTGGCAGCCACGGTTGGCTTACAGTGATCAGACATCTCGGCCGCAGGCCACCCGCCGGCTTCTTCCAACAGCCTAGTTCCCACCCTGCCAGCCCCAGGCCCTCACCGTTGTCACCCACACCTGGACAGAGGGTGACAGCGCAATCCTGGGAAGAGCAGCCCCCTCCTCAACCCAGGGCTGGGACGCCCCTGTCACCGCTCCATCCATCAAGCCACCTGCCCTCTGGCGTCACCCTCTCGGTCACC
Organism: Muntiacus reevesi; assembly: GCF_963930625.1. Classification (NCBI taxonomy): domain Eukaryota; kingdom Metazoa; phylum Chordata; class Mammalia; order Artiodactyla; family Cervidae; genus Muntiacus; species Muntiacus reevesi. The sequence continues at coordinate 114,967,341 of NC_089251.1, forward strand.
CTGACTCACCCTGCTCAATTATCCCTGTCCCCAAGCTGATGTCTGAGAGCAGGACCACCCACTTAGGCCCAGCTGCCCCGCCCGCATGCTCCTCCCACGCTGAACCCTTTGTGGATTCCCTCCAGGCCTTGCACGTGCTATTCCTGCTTCCTGGAACATTCTTCCACAACTCTGCCCAGCCAGCAACTACTTGACCAGCCAGTCAGGACAAGCAGTACTTTTTATGAAGCACCTCCTGGGTACCAGGCACTATTATAGATACCTAGGTTCCCGCGGGCTGCAGGACAGGTACGTGCTCAGGAAGCTCTGTCAGCTCAAACTGCCTCCCCTGCGAGGCCACCCCATGCCAACCACCTCCGTTCTGAAGTGGGAAGTCCCTTCTTAGGGATCCACCTCCCTTGTGTTGTCATTTCTGGGAGCAAGGGGCCACAACTGCCTCCCATCACTCCAGTGGGCCCCTTCTACCAGAGCTCATGGAACCCACTGAGCCACCGTAGGAAGCAGATTCCACTGTCCCCATCTACAGATAAGGAGACTGAGGCTGTTAAGCCACCAGTAGGGACACAATGGGATTTTTTTTTCCCCTGACCATGAGCAACAGTTATAGCTCCCACAGAGGGAGCACGCACTTAATATATGCACCTGGCCTCATTTCTCTTCATGAACATCTTACCAGTAGGGGTTATTAGCCCCATTTCACAGATGGGCAAGCCAAAGTTCAGAGAAGTGAAGCAACTAGCCCAAAGTCACACAGCAACTGGGGCCAAATATGAACCCTGGATTAGTTGAACGTGCACACCTGTTTCCACCCCTCATCAGGAAGTTCCTCAAGGTGGGGGGGTGGGGGGTTGTGGTGCGGGAAAGCTTCAGAGTCTACATACCGCCCCCCACATCCAGCCCAGCACCCTGCACAAAGACAGACAGACTAGGAATGAGAAGCAATGGAAAGGTAAGTCCTATTCCCATGACAGGTGACCCAGCTCAGGTGAGCAGCCCCACCCACCACCCCAGGACTCACCAGCCGGTGCCCCTGGGATTGCGTCTCCAGACTCTGCACCCGACCCTGCCAACAGACTCCGCCCTGGCAACATCTCCTGGACTGACAAAAGCCCATCCTGACTTCCAGAGAGCCCTGGTCAGGCTCCTTCATCTCACCGCGCCTCAGTTCGCCCTCCCACCAAATGGGATGATGATGCCCAATGTTCAAGACTCCAGCTGTGACATGCTGACCAGTTACCAGGCAACCAGTAAGTATTGGGGCGTGACCCGGTGTCCCTGCTCAAAGCTCACCTCCTCAGAGTGACCCTCCCTGACCCCCAGCTCCATCCACATAACCTCCCCACACACACCATCACTCTGTCAATGGCAGGCTTACTCCTCATAGCCCACCACAGATTGAAATTAGCTTGTTTACTTATTGACCTTGTCTAATGCCTAGCTCCCCCTCGAAGAGCTCCTGGGGGCAGTGACTGGGACACAGTCGGCCTCCATCAATTCAGTGAATACTATGAGTGGGATCACTCCTACAGACCTGCTTCAACCACTCCTCTGATTACTATGGGATCCTGGGTAGGACCCTCTCCTCTGGCCTCCGTCTCCCCATCCATAAAACCAGCTAGGTGCACAAAGTTCTCTCTGATCCCTCCAAAAGCCAACCAGGGCTCCAACTCATCTGGGAGGAGGGAAGAGAGACGGAGAACTGATCCCAGCTGTTTGTCATAAAATGACTATGCAAATTATATGCAAAAACATGCAGGAGAGTAGGTTCCCAGTGGAGCCTGCAGCTCTGGCCCCTTTACAGCCAGGCGTGGGCTGGAAGGGCTGGAGCGTTTACTGAGCACCTACTAAGCACATGGCCCCTTACGGACAGGACCAGGCGGAATGGGCCTTCTTACTCCGTAGACTCAAGCCCGTCAACCTGCTGGAGGTTACAGAGAACTCAGCTGGCGAAGTCAGGATGGAGTTGAGGGGAGCAAGGCAGCTGGGATGGGGGGCTGGTAGTGGGGGAGGGACTGGGAAAGCAGAGAGAGACCTCCGTGCGGTGTGTCTGGTCCTCACCCCACAGAATGAGACCTCAGGAAAGGCAAGCCCGCAGGACACAGGGTGCTTCTGCCCGGTCTTAGGGGCCACCCGAAGCCAGAGGCGGAGGTCGCAGGGACTTGGCCAGCCCTGGGGATCCTCTGGGACCCCAGAAAACCAGAGTGACCCTTCTGGAGTTGGTCAGAGGCACGGCCAGTGCTTCCGGCTGTGCTGGGACACGGTATAGCTCTGCCATCCGCCCCAGCGCCTCCCCGGGCACAGGTGAGGCACACACCACACACACACACAGTGTGCCCATCTGGGGTGAGCGTGCGGCCTCCTGAGGAGGCCGGCTGTGGTCTCCCTCACCCTTCCATTTGCCCGGGTATTTAGAACCAACACAAACTCACACACAGTGGGGATGCAACTCCCTACTCCCAGCCCAGGATGATTCTCCTGGCTTCTGAGTGGCTCCATTTCAAGGGACAGAACAAGCCAGACTCAGTATGAGTCATGGGGACGTCAGGGGCCCCCATCACCATTGCCTAGACAAGAAACTGAGGCACAGAGCAAGGAGTCAGGGAAAAAGCTGGAGGCGGCCTGCCTAAGGCCACATTCGCCGCCAGGGTCACCTCCAGCCCAAGAAGACATGCTATGAGATATGCCCCAGCCCTCACCCTCATCTCCTGAGTCCTAGGAGACAGGCGGGACCTCACCTGACAGTAAGCAGGGGCTCTGAAGCGAGACTGCCTGGATCCAAATCCCAGCACTGGCCCTCAGCAGCTGTGTGACCCTGGGCAAGAAAGTCCACCTCTCTGAGCCTCATTCTCTTCTACAAAATGAGCAAAGTGATAGTACCAACCTCAAAAGGTTGGGAAGGTTAAATAAGCTATCCAAACAGGCTCTCAGGCCAAAGTCTAGCGACCTCTCAGCTGGGTGACCTTGGGGCAAGGTGCCTGGCCAGAGCCTCAGCTTTCCCAGCTGCAAATGGGCCGACAGGATAGCCCAGAAGTTCATGAGAACTGAAACAAAAGTTCTGACACAGAGCCCGCAGTCAGAACACAAAGGTTTTTTTCTCTTTTCTTCTGTTCTCAGAGGCCCCGTGATTCCTGACCACCCTCAGCTTCTTCCCTTGATAATCGTGATCTGTCACTAAGCGCATGGAGGTTTTTACAGCTATGGTGCTATTAAATCTTCTAAACAACTCCTCAAGGGATAAATTTTCTTCTCAATTTTGCAGTGAGCACCCTGCCTTGTCAAATACAGGTGTTCTATAAATACCTGAGGCATGAATGGATGCAAGAGTAATGTGATCAGAAAGTCAGAAAATAACAAGTAGTGGTGAGGATGTGGAGAAGTTTGAACCCTCACGCACCACGGGTGGCAATGAAAAATGGTTCAGCCACTCTGGAACACTGTCTGGCAGTTCCTCAAAAGGTTAAACATAGAGTTACCACCATATGGTCCAATAATTCGACCCCTAGGGCATATGTTAATACATCCAAGGGAAGTGAAAACATATGTCCACACATTTCAAAAATATCAGCATTATTCGTAACAGCTCAAATGTAGAAATAACCCAAATATCTGTCAACTGACAGAAGAAAAAAAGGTGATGTGTCCAAATAATGGCATATTATTCAATTAAAAAAGAAGTGAGGTCATGATACATGCTACCACATGGATGAACCTTGAAAATATTATGCTGAGAGAAAGAAGCCAGTCACAAAAGACCACATGCTATATGATTCCACTAATATTAAACATTCAGGATAGGCAAATGCATAGAGACAGAAAGTAGATTAGTGATTGCTCAGGGTTGGGTGATTGGGAGGAAATGGGGAGCGACTGTTAATAGGTATAGGGCTTCTTTTAGGGGGTAATAAAAATGAATAATATTGGGGGTGGTTTCAAACTGTATATATACTAAAACCCCGTTAATTATATGTTTTAAATGAGTGGATTGTACAGAATATGAGTTAAATCGTAATAAAGCTGTTGTTTAAAAGAGAAGAATGAATGTATGATTGCGGTTCAGAGAGGGTGAGATACTTGCCCAGGGTCACACGGCAGAGCCTCAACTCAAATGCTCAGATGGGAGAGGAGGTGAGGCTTATCCTGGCTCACCTCCCCACCTTGTTTAGTAACCCCTAACCAAGCCCCAGGTTAGCCTCCCCAGCCCCGACCTCCAAAGGGCCAACACTGATTCTGCAGACCACAGTGGGAGAGGCCCAGCACAGCAACTGCCTCCCTCCCGTGCTTGTCAAAGGCTACTCTGCCAGGTGGGGCCACTGGAAGGGGCAGGCTCAGCCAAAAGTGACCCCGGAGAAGGCAGATGGCTCCAAACTCAGGCTGGCTGCCACCTGCTTCGCTAGACCCCAGTGTCCCCAGCTCCAGCCTTCGATGGTGCCAGGATGTCCCCATTTGGACCTTCCGAGCATGTGGTGGCCCCTGGCTGCCCTCAGGAAGAGACCTGCCCGGGAAGGGGTTAGGAGGATGGAGGGCCCCAGTGGTGACGTGCAGGTGAGTCTGAAGATGAGTCCGTCCGCCCCTGCCCCTGTGTGTCTGTCTAGGACTGTGTGAGGACAGACAGGTCGCAGGGCCCACCCCCGCACCCTGCGCTGTATGCATGAGGCTCCCAGGCACCCGCCTCCCCCCAGCCCAGCTGGCAGCCGCGGAGCCCCAGGCTGCTTTCCACTCCCTATTCGCTGTGCAGAGGCCCGTCTGTCCCGAGGGCTGGGCCTCTAACAGGTGTTCCACGTCCCCCAAACCCCAACCAGGCTGAATCCAAGTTTGAAGCCCGCGCCGCCTGCGTCCCCAGCCTCCGGTTCACCACCTCGCCATCCCTGTTCCCTGTCTGGTCACTGAGAAGGGAGGAGGGCCCCTCAGAGCTCAGGCTGCAGGGCAGGGGGCCACAACAAACCCTGAGGGTGGGGGAAGCCAGGAACCCCAAGAGGACCCCCCAGCCCTCTGTCTCAGCTATGGGTGGAGGGAACCAGAGAAAACCTCAGCATCCCCCCGTCATCGCCCCAGCATCCTCACCAGTTTCCTACCAGTCCAGGGCACCCTGGTGTCCAGCCAGCCCATCCCAGGCTCTGCCATAGGCTCTGCCCCCCTCCTGAGTTCAGATGAAGTCCAAAACACCCACAGGGTTTGGGGGACCCTGAGTGCCCGGCCCTCATGTGCCCCACATGTCCAGGGGGGAGACACACCTCCTCTTCTCACTTGAACATGACTCCCAGGCCAAAAACTCCTTCAGCTGACCCATCAACCTGAGCCTCTGCAGGCAGCCTCGGAGGCCCTGTTCCTGGGCTCCTGCCATCAGAGCCCCAATCATACCAACTTGGTCCCCCTCCGCACAGCGGGGGCTCCACCATGCCCAGCCCCACACCAGAGCAAGACCCCAGGGATGTCCAGATGAATGCACCCAAATGGCCCAGCCCTGGAGCCAGAGCAGACAGAGCCTGTGAGAGAAAGGACTGGTCTGGAAAAGCCGGGCTCAAAGATGGACACGCGGCAAGGGGCTGTTCCCAGGGCTAGCTTGCTCCCCAAACCCCAGGTGGCTGTCACCTCTGCAGTGACAGAAGTCTCTCATGACCACTGCCCCCACAATGACCGCTACTGGCCGCCAGCTCAGGGTGCAACAACATGCTGACTGGACTCTGAGCCAAGGAAACCCACATTCTCAAAACCACCCCACAGCTGCCCAAGGTCACCCAGCTGACGAGCAGCGGTCAGAGTCCAAAACCAGAACCACCCTCTTTCCGCCATTATCACAGCCACCCCTTATAGACTCACACACAGACATCCAAGTGGGGAGGCCAGGCTAGGAGGACTCAGCCTGCACAACCTCCGCACCCCTCTATGGCACCCTGGGCAGTATGCATGGCCTTCCTTACTGCAGCGCGCTGGGGACAGTCTCGCCTCTGAGCTGTGGCCCACGCTGACCCCTCCCAGGCTGCATGACCTGACAGCGGTTCTCAAGAGGAGCACTGCGGAGGCTCCTGGGTGGGACAGTCCTCCTGGCCCTGTAGTATTCAGCAGCCCTGACCCCACCCAGGAAATGCCACCAGCAGCACCCCCACTACTGGGACAATGCCCAGTAGTGGGCATTGATGCCCAGCTCAGCCCCCACTTCCTCCCCACTCCACCCTTGTCTCAGTGACCACCTTCCTCCCCACTCAGGACCCCACATTCAGCATCTCCCAGTTGGGTCTCATTTTCCCACTTGGTCCAGAAGCGCTCCAGCCAGAAACAGGGTTCTCAGAGGTCAGAATGCCCAGAAGACTTCACACTGAGGCCCCAGCAGGCAGGTGGTTAAATGAAGGAACCGCCTCCCCTGGCCTGATGAAGCTGTCACGCTCCCTGGAGACACACCAGCCACACCCCTGGCCAGCCTCCCCACCAGGTCTGCACCCCAGGTTTGGTAAATTCCATGTAACCAAGTCTCAGATGGAACCCAAGCTCTGAGCTCTGTGGCATCCCTGGAGGTCAGGCAGAAGACACAGCTCTGCGTCCCCTGCATCCGCCCCCGCCCATGCCTTAATCACCTCTAAGGAGGCCGGCTGACCAGCTGCCCCTTTGGCCTGGGCTCCCTGGACTCTTGGATTAAGAGCTGGGATTAAGGGCGGACACATTCCTGGTAGTTTAGAAGCCCAGCAACCCATGTACATACGTGTGTGTGGGCGTGTGTGCATGCAGTCCTGCAGAGGCACGCAGCTGGCACTTGCAAGGGTATTTCTGGGCAGCCGTGCAGCCGCATTTGTGTGCGCTCACCTTCAGGTTGTCTTAGGTGGGCTGAGATGCCTGAGATGCGGGCCTGGGTGTGCTCGTGTGAGCACGAGGGCTGTCGCTCTGTGAGTGGTTCACGTGCACTAGGGGGAATGTGCATCCCTATCTCTGAGTGCCTGTGAGTGTCCACATACATGGGTCTGTGTCTCCACACGTGTGCGCAGGACAGGTGTGTGCTCTTTCACATACACAAATGGGCCTGCGCGTGCTTCTACCCGTGCCTCAATCCCCCCACCCGGAGGTGGGAGAGTGTCTCCTAACTTCTGCTGTCCTCCTGGGAGCTGCTAATACCCATGGCCACCCCAGGTGGTGGGAGCATTGCCCCCTACAGCCGAGAAAGGGGGCTCCTGATTCCCCCAGCCTCACACCAGAGCCACCAAAACAGCTGATGGCCAAGGAGCAGCCACAAACCTCCTTCCTACCCACAGGGACCCCGGGGCCCCCCGTGCACCAGCCCAGACACACAGCACCACACACGCACCCACAAACCCAGCCCTTCACCCCAACCGAAACAGAAATGTGGCCTTAGCTCCACACGGATAACGGATCACCCTGGGCGCAACCACAGCCTTGCAGGCAGCCCCCCAGACACAGACTAGATCTGAGATTGTCCCCAATGAGTGTCCAGCTCCCCGCCTCACGAGACAACAGGACTCAGCCAAGCCAGGGCTCAGCTCCCTGAAGGAGACATTCTGCCTCTCACGACTGGGGATCCTGAACATCCAAGCTCCGTCTTTGGACACCAGGTCCTCATCCAAACAGTGCAACCAGGGCTCACTTCCTGTGGCCCTTTGTCCAGGAAACCACGCTTCTGGAGGGGAGGATGAAGGGAACAGGTGAGGGTGTGGGGTTCCTGGGCCCAGAGGGTGAGGAGTAGAGTCGCCCCTCTAGCCCTGACCCTAAACACCCCTCGGCCCCCAAAGACTCCTGTCCCCCTTCAGGTCCTACCCGCCCTGGGTCGCAGCCAGAGAGATGGAAGGTTCCAGGGAGGGAGGGAGGCAGAGTCCTCGGGGGAACCAGGGCAGGAGGAGGGAGACAGAAAAGGATGGAGGGAAGGGGAGGTATGGACAGTGGACAGACGGAGAGACGGGGAGGTGGGGCGGGCAGGAGATGGCCAGTGCCGGGAGATAGAGGACACAGGGGCAAGAGCTCCCGTAACCAAGCCTGAGCCTTGGGTGATGAGGCAGCAAGTGCCCACTGCTCCCCGCTGCCAGCCTCCGCTCGCCGCTTCTCCAGGCCTGGGGATCACAGGAGCAGGGCTCTGGGGAGAAAGGAGGAGGTGTGGCAGACAGCAGGGGAGAGCCAGAAGTAAAACAGCCTGAGGAGGTGCCAGCGAAGAGAGGAAACAACGTGGCAATGGCTGAACTGAGGGAAAGGCAACAAGCTAGTAAGTGTGAGGCTGACCAGGGAGATGATGCAATGGAGGAGCAGCTGCTGCAACAACGCACCCAGGTGAGGGCTCCAGGGAGGTAAGGATGGAGCCCTGTGGGGAGCAGACGCTGTCAAGCTGATGTCACAGAACTAGGGTTCAGCAGTGAATCCTATCGCTTGTAGAAGCGCGGTGCCTGGGAATCTAGAACGGGGAGGCAGGAGAGAAGGGGCTGGAAAAAGGGCTCATTGTGCTTGGGAGCTGGGAGGAGAGGCTGGTAAATGATCCCCAGAGAAGGGGACATCTGTGCTGGGTTTCGGAGGATGAGTAGGAGTTTGCTGGAGAATAACAGTCCATGGAGAGTGAAGAGCATGTGGCTAGACAGGAAAGCAAAAGAGATAACGTTGTCCTCTGTACTCAGGGAATAGCCAGGAGTCTTGGGTGGTAGTGGGATGTGGGGCAAAAGGATGAGGCTAGAGAAGCCCAGCGAGAGTGGTGAACGGAATCAGTTTGGCATAGGGTCTGGTTGAGGTTAGGAAAGGCTTCCCGGGAGAGGTCGGTGGGAGCTGGGCCTGCAGTCTTCGCACAAAGAGACAGGTAAAGAGAAGAAACACAGTACAGGGGATGCTGTCCCGCCTAGGAGTCAGGAGACAAAGTTCTTAGTCCCAGCACAGCCACAACCTTGCTGTGTTACGTCAAGCAAGTCACTGTGCCTCTCCGAGCCTCAGTTTCCCTGTAGGTTAATCAAAAGGTTGAACTGTGCTGTGCTTAGCTGCTCAAGTGTCCAACTCTGCGACCTCACGGACCGCAGCCCACCAGGCTCCTCTGCCCATGCGGATTCTCCAGGCAACCATCCGGGAGTGGGTTGCCATGCCTTCCTCCAGAAAGGATGAACCACTAGCTCTCAAAAGACCCTCACTATGACTTGAGGTCATTCCTTTGGCCTCAGTTTCCCCTTCAGGACCATGAAAAAGTTGGACAATAGTGTTTCCAAAGCCCTTCCAGCACAAACCATCTTTAGTCCTCTGATCTTTCCCCAGTCTGGGCTGGCCTCAGCCCATGGCCCAACCTGAACAGAAAACATGCAACAGAGAAGCCCCGTATGGAAGCCAAGAGCCCCAAGTCTGCGTCAGGGCTCCCCCACAGCAACCCCTCCAGCTCACCCAGCAAGACCTGACTAGCCTTAAATTCACCCTCTCAGGGCACCACCCTTCACAGTTCGTAGCACACACGGTAGCCTGGAGCAGTGCTTACAAACCAGATAGACTCTGACACTAGACTGGCGGTGTGGTTTAGTCGCTAAGTCGTGTCCGACTCTTACAACCCCAGGGACACAGCTTGGGTTCAAATCCTAGTAAGTGCACCACTTACTGGCTCTGTGATCTCGGACATATTCTTTAACCTCTCTGTGCCTCAATTCCCTCTTTTGTAAAATCAAGGTAATAATGGTGTCTCCTTCATAAGCTTGTAAGGATTAAGTGAGCTTTTGTACACAAGACATTTGGCAGAGTCTGTCACACGTGGCAGATCCTCAACAGGCATCATTCAATATTAATATTATCACGTCCATGCTCTTGTTGGCATTACACGCCAGCCCCCCAGGATGGGGTTGTACTCATTTTACAGACCAACATCCTCTGCCTCGAGGATGGAAACCAATGCCTTGGTTTGGACTCAAAGCCCAGTTTATGAGCCACTGGGGTCTCCCATGCCAAGGCACTGTGGCGTTCACCTGTTTAGCCCCAAAATATCCTGTGGCACTGGGCCAGGCACCCAGGAGGTGCCCCGTGAATGTCTGTTAAATGCAAGAAGCAACACAGTCTCATTAGAAACAGCACGCCCTCCAGCAACGGCTCCTCCGCCCCCCCCACCCAAGGGAGATATGTTCCCACTTTCACATATGGCTCCCTTCCCCCAGCTGGGAGTTGCTGCTTTTAACCACATTTCAGTTCCGTATTATACCATGACCTTTCAAACCTCTGAGCCTTTGTCCATCTTGATCCCTCTGCCTATCAATCTGCTGCCATCCTTCAAGGCCTGAAACAAAGGACACTTCCTCCAGGGAGCCCTCCCTGATTCCCAAGAGTCCAAAACCAACTTCTCTTTCCCCTGACTCACTTCCTCAGCCCCTCACCTAACTGGAAGCTTCCTGAGGTCAGGGACCAGGCTGAGCCCCCTCAGGGTTCCTAGTGTTCAGCACAGACCAGACACAGAAGGGACATCAGTAAACAGTGGCTACAAGTGACTGGCAGGTCAGCAGCAGAGTACAGACAAGACCTCAGGCACTGGACTCCCTGCCCAGGAAACTCTCTGCCCAGGAAACCAGACTCGCAGCCCAGCCTCCAACTGGCCTGGATCATGTCCCAGAGGCTGGGACAGAAGACGGTGCTCAGTGTGATGGGCCAGGAAAGGGCACCTCCTACCCTGACCCAGAAGGAAAGACAGACAGGCCACCTGAAGTAAGCAGGCCTCCTGTCGTCTGCCCCAGCCCCGCCGGCCTGTCCTCCCTTCCCAGCTGGGCTACCCCAGGTCAGCTCCTGCCCTCTCTGGCTTTCTGGTCTTTCTGAGTTCCTCAAATGCGAAGACTGGAAGAGCCACTGAGTCATCCACCCCAGTTTCCCCACTTTACAGATGTGAAAGTAGATGCTGGGGGTAGGGGTGGGAGGTGGGAAGCTGCCCCATAGTCACAGGACAAGCCTGTAGCAGGTTCACTCTGAGACACAACAATCTTAGGGAAAGTATAACCATTAAAACAAATAAAACACAAGTAACTAACCAACAGCAGCTTCCTTTTAACTAGCTGCCCCTCCCCCAGCACTGTTCCTCACCCCAGCCTAGCCAACAAGACATTCCTGGCCCAGCCGACAGAGGAGGAGACAACGCAAACTCGAGGAGAAGCGTGCCCAGGTTCTCGAAGCTTCTGTGGCAGAGCTGGGATTTGAACCTGTTGGGGAGGGAAGCAGGGCCTCCTCCCTGCTTCTCTTCAATGTTTGCCCTCACACGGACACAAACCCCCCAAACAAGGCTCACGGACAAGACGCAGGACACACCCAAGATACACCTGCACACCCACAGCCCCCAGCACACAGCCAGGCGTACAAGTGCCCAGGTCACGTTTGCAGGATGAACAGAGGAGTACATCAAGAGACAGGCCCCGAGCCTCCTCGGCCCACCTTACCAAACAGGGCATCTCAGGAAGCACACTCCAGCCGCTTGTTAACCGTCTCACCTGAAACACACTGCCTAAGCTTTTGGGCCTCTGTGTCACCATCTGTAAAATGGGGTAACAATACCTACCGCATAGTGTCGTGGCAAGAACTGAGACAAAGCATGTTAGTCATGTGGAACTGTGCCTGGTACATCACGTGCTTGGTAAGGACTGGCCAGTATCACTGTCACCACTGCACCTGGCTCCCCAACAGCGGAGCAACTTGAGAGCAGGAACCAGGTAAAATTCAGCAGCGGACACCTCCACCCCACCCTCGATGGCAGCCTGGCCATGAGGAGTCACAGTAAACACATGGTAGGTGAGTGAAGGGTGGGCACATGGGCACCTGCTCTAGCCATGGACCCTGGAGAGGGCGGCAGTATCTGGGTTCTGCCAGGCACCCCAAGAAGTAAGAATAGCCTTCCCCTGCTCCCAATATAACTGCCACCCCCACCTCTCCTGGAGCCATGCCCACACGGACCCCCAAACCCCAGCCCAGGGAGGGAAGACAGGCCTAATGAGCCACCCACAGCCCCCTGGTGCCCGCAGTCGAATTGGCAATCAGCTTGCTGCAATTAGATTTCTGAGATCCTGCTGGTGATTGATTCTAAATTACCCTTATTAAAGTCTGGGCTGGTGAGCCGAGCTTGGGGGTTGGGGAGAGGGGGGGTGGGGGTGGGGTGGGGCCTGGCTGGCAGCACAGGGGGTGCAGTTTCTGGGAGGGCTTGGGTTGAGGCTGAACCCAGAGGGAAGCAAGCCTATGGCCCATCCCAGAAGTGGGATATAGGCCCCAACCAGTATTATCCCCCACCCCCAACTCCCACCCCTCAGATTTCTCCCCAGCACCCCAAACCCCTAACCCTCATCTCTCATCTCAGAAAACCTCACTCCTGAAGGGGTGTGGTAACCAAGTCAGCAACAGGACAGGCAGAATCCAGAGCAGGTTGAGAAGCAAGCAAACACCCAGCTTCACCAGTACCCAGGCGTGTAAGCCCTGGCAGGTGGCTTGACATCTCCAAGCCTTCTTCTAAAGGGGTGGAATGCCACCAGCGTCAGAAGGCTCAAGGAGACCACAGGCTGGAGGATCAGCCCCAATCCTTGGGCAAGGCCCCAGGCCATCTCCAGGCCTGAGGACACCCATCTGTGAGCCTGGAAGGCTGCCGGGCTGATAGTCTCTTTAGGGCTCTTCCATCCCTGAGGTCCTATGTAAACATCAACAGTCACCGACTCTGGGCCAGGATGTGTGTGATAAACAGAATGCAGCAGAGGGGCTCCCCGGCTGGGAGGAGAGGGAGCGGGCCCGGTGTCACCATGTTCTGGGCGGTACCTCCAATAGCAAGGTCGCTCTGGGGTTCCAGGACTGGAAGGGCCTGAAGAGTCATCAAGTCCGATCTACCTCCAGACTGGACCACAGGCTGCCAACAACAGCTCCAAAGAATCAAAATCCTGGTGAACTCATTACCACGAGGCACCAGAAAGTGCTTCCTCTCATCTGGCCCCAGCCCTGCCTGTTGCAATGGGGAGTTCTGGCCCAAGTTCTCCCTCCTAGGGCAGCCCCCACCCCCAGGGTTCTACTTCGGGTCATCCATGATCCTTCAAAATTGGTTCCCACACTCTCCAAGAGAAAACCTTATCTCCACCCCACCAAAAGCAATTCCTCAGTGAGACCAAGAAGGCGCAGGAAAAGAGCAAGACCAAAGCAGGTAAGTGGAAGAGATCGCTCTTTGGAGGAGGAACCCACTTCTCATCAGGCACTTTATTGTTCTGTATTCTCCTTCTCAGAGAACTCTGAGGCAGAGATACTCTCAGCTCCTTTTAAAGAGGAGGCAACTGAGGCTCAGAGAGGTTAAGTGAACTTGGTAAGACCACATAGCCAGAAATCGGCAGAAGCAGGATCTCACCCTGGTCCAGGAGGCTCTGGGGCCCTGTTCCTTTCACTACTTCAAGCTGCACCCTCAGATTTGGAGGCCCCCCGCCCCAAAGAGACATCATCAAGGCCCAGGTGGGGACCCAGGGGTGGGAAGAAGGCAGACCTCAGCCGGCTGGGGCACGCAGAACACTCTCCAGCAGGTTTAAAAGGCTGCCACCGGCATTCCCCGGCCTCCACCCTGTGCAGCCAGATCACTTGTCAGGGGCCACCCTCACCCCCTCCCCCAGCTGGGCCCTCAGCCGCTGCTGCCCAGACTCCCCCAGTAATCACAGCTTCCTGTCTGGCGCTGAGACCAGGCCTGGTCAGTGGGGGGAGGGGAGCGGACGCCCCTCTGGCCAGGGCCTGCTCTGGAGGGAAGGGGGGGCCGGAAGAGAGGCCGACCCAGCCTCCTGGAATCTTGGGAGGCTGGGAGCAGGCGCTGGCCTGATGTTCCCAGGATGCGGTGGAACGTTACGGGGACAGCAAGACTAGCCAGGTGGTCCAGCCCAGACCCTGTTCTCTGCTTCAGGGGGCAGCTGCGGGGTGAGCAAGGGGCTGGACCCAGGGACAGCTCCTGGCTCCAGCCACCCCGCCTCCCCACCCCATCCCCGACACAAAATCACAGGGCTCCAAGCAGCTGGGCTGGAGCCCAGAACCACAGGCCTCTGTCCCACCCAGATGTGGTGGCCGCGCCTCGGTGCTCAGACCACAGGCCCCCGCCCCCCCTGTGGCCCCCCTGGCGCCTCCCGGCCCACAGGCACACGCTTGGACCCGTCAGGACTCTGCCAGCCTCACTGTCCCTCAATGTTTCACCCCAACCCACCTCCACAGGAGACAGCACAGAGTCCCAGACTGGGCTCCAGAGTTCATAGTCTTGGCCTCCTGCCTTCCTTCACTCATTCACTCTTCATTCATTCAAACCATTCCATTCTGGGTCAGGCACAGCGCTGGCCTTGGGGGTGCAGCAAAGAGCAAGGAAGCCAGAGAGCCTCCCCAAGGTGCTCACGGTCTATCCAGAAAGTGTCTGGCCCTTCTCCAGACTGCTGTGTGACCTCCAAGTCACTCCCTCTCTCTGAGCCTCTGTCACTCAGGCCAGAGGGACCCGGAGGTTTAAGAGGGCCAGGACTCAGGGACATAGATTGGGACTCCACACAACTTTCTAAGAGTCAGAGGGGATTAAAGGCAGGCCTGGTCATCTGTGCAGAGAATCAGCCCCAACACTGGGAGCGTCCAGTGGGTGTCCAGGGAACATGCTAACTTTTTAGACCCTTCTCATCCTGAGGTTCTAAACATTCCCCTCTCCTGGGCCATGGTCACATGACCCAGACACAATCCCCCTACCACCAACCCCCCCATCTTGTTGACTGTCATGCAGTTTATAAAACTCTCCCTTGATTCATCCCCCAAGACCCTCAGAAGAGCTCACTTACAGATCACGGAGCCTTGAGAGGCTGTGTGGGAGCAAGGGCTCCAGAGCCAGACCCTTCCCCCACCTACCACATGTGTAGCATCAGCCCACCACCAAGGCGACAGTGAGAATTAAAAGAAAAAAGATAGGGGACATGCCTGGCCCAGAGCCTGGCAAGGAGCAGGCATTCACGACACAGGTAATGTAGGCAAAATTTGGGAGTAGGGACAGCCAAAAGGAGAAGTAAGTACCTTGCCCAGGATGACTTGGCAAGAGAGATTGAAATTAGAACTGCAGCCCAGTTCTATAAACCTGCCACGCACTGGCTCAATCCAGTTCTGTCACTTTCCAACTGTGTGACATTGAGCAAGCTGCTTAACCTCTCTATGCCTCAGTTTTCCTCATCTGTAAAATGGGGGTTCTAACAACTCCTACCTCCAAAGATTATCATGAGTATTAAATGAGCCAATACATATCAAGTGCTCAATGGGCAGGGCTCCCAGTGAGCATTAGCTGCTCTTTGTATTATTAAGCCCTCCAAGGTGTGGATGCTGCACCCAAGTCAGGGCCTTGGCCCCTGTTCAGCTCACCACCTCCCATCCCCAGCTGCCTCCATCTGCTCCAGCCTGAAGGAATCCTACCGCAGCCTCTTCTGGAAGGACCCGTCCCTCTCCCCTCCCCTTCAGCAGTTCTGGGGATGGTCCCAGCTCCGATGCAAGGGGCAGGTGGGAGGCCTGCACTCAGCAGGACCTGTGGCTTGGGGGGTGGGGGAGCTCTGCTTCTACCCTCTCCCCGTCATCATGCCCCTCTCACCCACCCCACCGCTGCCCCAGCATTTTCCAGGTCTCAAGTCCAAAGCTGCCCCTGCCCCCAGCGCCGCCCTGGGGCCTCCCGGGACCCTATGCCCCACTCCATGGGATGGGACAGCCATTTGTTTTCAAAAGCCCACACCGCTTTTTTCTCCAGCAGAGCTCGACCCCATGCCAAACCCCAGTAAGAGGGAACAAGAAACACACTGAATTCACAGGCAGGGGGCACTGTGCTGCTCCCCAGGGAGCAGAAGGCACCAAGTTCCAATCCCAACTCGGCCATGAGAATGGTATGACTCCCCCCATCCCCCCCAGTAGCAATTCCATGCAGCAAGTATTGGTCCCCAGTTGACAGGTGAGAAAGCTGAGGGTCAGGGCAGGCGACAGCTTGCTCAGTGTCATATGGCACACGGCTCAGCTTAAAGCCTCCTCCTCCAGGAAGCCCTCCCTAGGCTCCCTCCTAGAAAGGTCCCATCTCTGGAGAGTGCACTGGCAGGCTGTGCTGGGTCTAGCCAAGGAGCTCACTTTCTCCTCACAACAGCCCTGTGAGGCTGGCACTGTCATGGTCCCTATTTGACAGATAAGAATGCTGAAACAGAGAAATCCCTTACTCAAAGTCTCCGTCCCCGAGTCCCTTCCATCTTGGGGGCTAACACTTACAGATCCCTAGGGTATCCCTGTTGTCAGGGCCTGGCCTGGAACCGCCCAGGGGTCCCGCAGCATGTAAGTTTTACAGTGAGGACAATCTCGCGCTGGCAGCTCAGTGTTCACAGCCAACCAGAGCAGCTGCAGGGGAGCGGAGTAGGGAGCTCCTGGATGCTTGAAATCACGGGGGTGAGGAGTGGGCAGGAACCACCAGGGCTGGTGCTTCAGAAGAATTCCCTGGGCACTTCCCTGGTGCTCCAAGGTTAAGAACCCACCTGCCAAGCCAGGGGGTACAGGTTCCATCCGTGGTCCAGGAAGATCCCACATGCTGCTAGGCAACTAAGCCCGTGCACCCCAAGTCTATGTTCCACAACAAGAGAAGCCATGGCAATAATAAGCCTGCACACCACAACTCGAGGGTAGCCCCTGCTCGCTCTAACTAGAGAGAGCCCGCATGAAGCAATGAAAACCCAGTGCAGCCAAAAACAAACAAATAAACAAAAGAATTCCGTGAGTGATTTCCTCTTCCCATGGTCCCCCAGCCTTCCACCCCCCGCACCTACCAGGTTCCCAATCATAGAATGAAAACCTTGTCAAAGAACAAGAGAACATTTCCCGAGTGTTTACTATGTGCCAGGTACCACGCTAAGAGTTTTACATATTAACCCCATTTGTTCTCCTATCCTTCCCAGCTTTCACAGGTGGAAAGGAAAGCGCAGAGAGGTTAAATCGCTTTCTCAAGATCACAAAGCCATGAACTCCCACCACTGGGAATTCAAATAAGACTAAGTGATTATCTACGTCCCTTTCAGCCCTGATCATCCAAAGAACACAATTTAAAGCGAAAATTTCCAGGATGTCCACACTCCAGGATGTCTTTCTGGGTAGACTTAAGTATAATACAACAACCAAAGTGACCCTGAAGGCAGACATCCCTCAGAGTCATAGACAGCTGCTTTCTCAGAGACAGGATGCCAGGACACACACACACTCCCCAACTCACCACGTGCAGCATGAATGAGACCTGTTACCCCTACTGAGGCCATCCTAGAAGCTGCCCCGTACGTACGCGTACACACACACACACACACACACACACACACACACACACACACAGGCTCCCTTTCAAGCTGGTGAGCACCTTGGTATCACCTTTCCTGAGTCCTTCCCCTTCCCCGAGTCACCCACTGCCCATCCCAGTGATGCCCTTGGGGGTTCCCACCATGGAAGCCACTCCTGAAGCCATCCTGATTGGGGCTCTTCTGATCTAAGTTCAGTCCCTCCTGATGCAGGCATCACCCTCTTCCTCTGGTGCCATGCCCCTGGCCCCTGGGCACCACTCATTAACCCTTTGGCTCCCAGGTCAGATGAGTCGACGTCCCTCCTCCTGGAAAGGTGTGAAGCCTGGAGAAGACGGGTCCCCTCCACCGCCTCATCTGGAGCCCAGCCCCTCCTCTCCTCCATGTCCAGCCCCCCCATCTGAGCCTCCAGACCCCAACCCTGGGGGTTGACTTTATCTGCCACCCAGAGCTGGGTCGAAGCCACGCCCACTCCACCTGGCCCTCAGACCTGCCTCACGGAGACCTTTCACTTCACGTGCGCTCACTTCATTCCTTCCACCACCTCGTGGCGCACAAACCATGAGCCTGATTTTATGGATGAGGAAAAGTTCTACGAGGGACGTGAGCTGCCCAGGGCTCACCCAGTTCAGGGTTCCCGCTGGGCTGCCGAGTCTAAAGCATGGCGTCAGCACCCCTGTTCATTCATCTAGACATCAAACATTCAACGGGCTCCTTCTGTGGGCCAGCACACACGGCCTCTCATTTAATCTCTCAGGAGGGTGTTATCAGCCCCATTCTGCAGAGGGGAAAAATGGAAGCTCAGACAGGTGAGACAAGTTGTCCAAGGTCACACTAGAATCAGGGGTGAGAGCAGGATTGGAACCCAAGCCTGTGCGATTTCCAAGTCTCTGATTCCTAAGATGCTCATCCAGAAATGTAGCTGAGAAAGGGACCCAGTTACCAGGATGGGTTGGATCTCTGTCCCTGCTAGGGACCTCTTTTCCTCACCCCATCTAGGGGAGAACTGGGAATGAGGCAGCCAGCTCACCAGCCCGGGTACTCAGCCTGGCATTCGACACTTCCCCACCCCACCCCACCCAGCTCAAAGCCCTGAAAGATGGGAGGACTGAGCATGTCTGTCTGAGATGCCCCTCCCCAACCTCCGGCCATTTCACAGACTGGCCAACTGAGGCCCAAAGAGACTTGCAGGGGCAGAGTAGGCACCTGGGGGGTTGCCTGATAGGCCTGGGTTCCTCTCACCCTGGGGAATGGGGGAGCCAGGCATAACTCTTAGAACCAACCAAGGGAACTAGAAGTCTCCCCCGTTCATGGCCTGGCCAGGCTCCAGACACGTGCCCATGGGGAGCTCTCTTGGGACCTGGGTCCCGCAAGGAGGAGGTGGCCTTTCTTCCTGCTTCCCCTGATGTAGCTGGGACTGAGCTCAACCCCACGCCTGCTGCGGTCAAAGAGACACTGAGGGGTCAGGTCATACACGCATACTCACTGCTACCCACAGGCGCGCCCCCCGAGAGGTGCGTGCTCCATGCACGGGGTCAAGCATACACCTGCCTGCACACGCTTGCACACACACACACCCCACAGAGGTCTCCCCCCAACACAGTCACCCCTGCAAGCACACAGCATGGCCAGTGGTCCCCAGCCCGGCCCGGGCACACACCACACACAGTGGGTCACCCTGACACGACCACACGCAGTAGGGCACGGGGCCCCCATCCACGGGGACGGGCTCGTCCTCACGCCTCATCCTTCACGCGTGCACACCCCACGGATCCCAGCACCCTCCACGGAGGTGGCCACACGCGGTCATCCTCACCCACCCCCTCAGGTCACCTTCACACAAGTCACCCTCCACCCCTCCTCCTCCCCGGGCCGCCCGCCCCCCCCCCACACACACCGCCCCCGGCCCTCCTGCAACGACCCTCGGAGGGAGGAACCGAAAGCACACCCTTCCCCCCGCAGGGGGAGGCGACCCCATTCCCTAAAAGTGGCCGCGGTCCGGGCACACCCACGAAGCACCAAGCCACGTCCGCTCAGACCCGAGACACGCCCAGTGCGGCCCCGCGCCCGGACCCCAGCCGGGACCCCAGGCCGCCCTCGGGGAAGGGTGCCCCCGCCCGCGGGAAAACGAGCCCCCGGGAGGCAAGGGCGGCCAAGCACGGGCTCCCCGCAGGCCGGCGCGGGGCGCGGGAACGGGAGGCACTCACCCCCGCGGCGCGCCCCGCCAGCAGCAGCAGCAGCAGCGGAGGCAGGAGCAGCCCGCGGGCCCCAGGCCCGGCCGCGGCCCCGGCCCCGGCGCCAGCCCCGTGGGCGGCCCCGGCGCGGTGCGGCGGCCCCGGCTTCATGGCGGCGGCGGCGGCGGGCGCCTTTGTTCCCGAGGCGGCGGCGGCGGCGGCGCGGCCCGGCGGCTGGCCCGGCGCGCTCTCGGTCGGGGCTCCGGCTCGGCGGCCCGGCTCCGCCCGGCAGCTCCGCGCCCACGGCCGCCGCGCCCGCAGGAAGCGTGCGCTGCCGCCGGGCCGCCCCCAGCGCGGGGGGCGGGGCGCGGAGGGGCGGGGCCGGCGCGGAGCGCCCCCCGCCGCCCGGGTCCCCGCGCGCCCCGCGCTCCGCACGCACCCGCCCGCCGCGGGATGGGGGTGCCGAGGGGAACGTGCGACCGGGGACGGGTGGCTGGCCTCGCTGAACCTCGCTCTGGGGACCGGGACCCGCAGCGCGCGCCTCCCCGGGCCGTCGCGGGGCTTGGAGGGGGAAGGACCCCGCGTGGAGGTGCGGGGTACGACCTGGCTCGTCAGCGAGTCCGGGTAGATGGGTCTCATCTGCGTGACAATGGGTACCCTCCCGCTAAGGGTTCACTGACTCTCCCAGGACCCAACCATCACCCCCTCCAGCCGATTCACAAGAAGGGGCCACAGGTCATCCGAGTTCACTGGGCTTTGGAGTCTCCAGGACACGGGAGGGCAGCGGGACCACAGAGCAGGCGTGGCCCTCTCTGGGCCTCAATCTCCCCTCTGCGCCGGCGGGTCTTGACCTCTGGGCCCTGACACTGGGTGGACAGACCTGGCCAGGTGCTTCTTCTCCCGCAGCTATGTGACCTCAGGCGGGCGGCTGCCAGCTCCCCC
Organism: Muntiacus reevesi; assembly: GCF_963930625.1. Taxonomy (NCBI): domain Eukaryota; kingdom Metazoa; phylum Chordata; class Mammalia; order Artiodactyla; family Cervidae; genus Muntiacus; species Muntiacus reevesi. The sequence continues at coordinate 114,987,694 of NC_089251.1, forward strand.
AGCCTCGGATTCCTCACTGTAGGCTGCAGACCCCTCTGCTCCCAGCGCAGGTGGTATGAAAAGTATGTCCCAGATGGGGGGTGTCCTGCGCTGTAGTCCTTTCCCCTTGGGTGCTCATCGTGGGTTTCTCTGTGGCTTTTATCCCTGCCTGACACATGATGCACTTTGCACACCCACTGGGATCTCCCACCACCAGCACAGGAGTCCCAGGAGGGCAGCAGCTTGGTTCGTCTTATTCACTGCTCTGTCCCCAGCACTAGCCTAGGGCCTGGTGCAGAATAGTGGTTGGGTGCAAATTTGTTGGATCAGTAAATGTGTTTCTCACTCACTCCCATCCACCTGTTTTGGAGGAAGAAGGGTATAGACATTTACTAAACCCCTGATCCATGCCAAGTACTTTACATGAGTGACCCCATAAGGTAGGAGCTGTCAATATCTCCACTTCCTAGATGGGAAACAGGCCTAGAGGGAGAAGATTATTTGCTGGCACTGGCCAGCTGAAAGTCTCCGCCCCCAGCCCCCCTTTCCCCAGACCCATTTCAGGGCCTGCCTTCAGCAAAGGGGAAATCATCAAGCTTAAACTGGAACAGTTCCCCCTAAGGAACAGGAAACTGAAACCAGGACTGATGGAGCCAGGAGGGGAGAGTGCCGGGTGTGAACCCGAGGAACAGACCCTGGCACCAGGCGTGGTTTGGGGTGTGGGATGAATCAGGACTGGTCCTTCCAGGGGCTTGAGAGGAGGGTCAAAGGACAAAGGTCAGCTCAGCATCAGGTGGTGCTTCATTAGGCGTTCCCTGCAAGGGAACTCACGAAAACCTCATCCAGATGCTCTTGGGCAGAGATCTGGAGAGGGAGGCAAGGCAACTTCAACACTCTGAGATTCAAAAATCCATGGGAATTCTGAGCTCCCAGCCTCTGGAAACCCCATTGCCAAACCTTTAGGAACTCTGACCCATGGGCCCCTTGGGAAGATGGCTGGAGAGGGGCTGATGGGGCCCAGGAGGTGGGGAACCGGTTCCAGTTGAGGCAGCACCGCTTGGAGTTAAAGATCTCTGACTCAGCTGGGCAAACACCTGGGTTCAGACCTCCGTTCTGTCAGATGTGAGCTGGGTGACTCTAGATGAGTGAGTTTACCCCTCTGAGCCTCAGTTTCCCAACTGTAATGTGGAAAACATGACCACGTGGTCACTCATTCATTCATCATCCAAAGATAAAGTGAGTGCCGTGTGTGCCAGGACCAGGGCTACGTGCCAGGTTGTAAGGATTAAATGAGCTCTTCTGGCCACTGAACTGGGGTTCAATAAAGGTGGCTCAGTCATGTCCAACTCTTTGCAACCCTATGGAATGTAGCCCCTCAGGCTCCACTGTCCATGGGATTCTCCAGGCAAGAATACTGGAGTGGGTAACCATTCCCTTCTCCGGGGGATCTTCCTGACCCTGTGATCAAACCCTGGTCTCCTGCATTGGAGATGGATTCTTTACCATCTGAGCCACCAGGGTGGCTGAGATGATGCTTATTAAGTAAGGGACCCAGATATAAGGATAGTTACTTCCCAGAGGGGCTGCTGCAGGCCCAGGGAACAGGCTGGGTCTGAAGAGCCCCTGAAGGTCAGACTTGGGGCCAACAGGGTCAGGGGAGGGCGTCTGAGATGCCAGATGTCCGCTCTGTGTAAGGAGGGACTTTGGAACAGCTGGAACTAGCCACAGATGGCACTGAGAGGTGGGGTGCATTCTGGCAGGTAGACGAGGCTCAGAAAACTAGCCATCAGGAAGGCCATTAAGACAGTCCCCATACACAGGATGGGCATGGCCCACCTTCAGAGCTCCCTGCCAGCTCTGAGACTTCTGGAAGCTGTGCCCTCTTCCCTGACGTCCCAGCGAGGGGGGAGGTTCTTTGGACTGGGCAGGCCCGGAGCGCCCCCTGCCGCACCTCAAGAGATGCTGATCCCGGCCGGAGTTGAGCCGGGTCTGAGCCTCAAGGGTCTCATTCTGCTCCTCACCCCTCCCACCTCCCCCACCCCGCTGTCCTAGGTGTTCAGAGCTGTACACACTCACCGCATCCCAGCAGCTGACGTTCCATGCAATCAACACCCCCCTCCCCATGGCTACCTGTACATTGGAGCCTCACCCCAGCTTATCAGGGTCTCCCTTACCTGTGATCACCATCCACACAGGCATCTGCTCGCCGCACTCGGAGAGCACAACTCCCGTGGCCTGCTTGGCCCCTCGGGGGAACCTTGCTGACTCCCTCAGGTGGGGCTTAACCCCCACTCATCCCACCCACCCCCAAGCCAGCACCCTGGACAAGACCCAAGCTTGCCGTCCCAGCCCTTTCAGTCTCTACTGTCTATCACTCCCTGCCCTGCTCCCACCCACCACCTGCCCAAAGTGGGAGACCTCAGTACCCCCAAAGGACAACGGGGCAGAGCTGACTAGACGCCAGGCACAGCTTAAAAATACACATCGCCTGTAAAGTGGATTTATCCCCACTTTACAAGGGATGAAGCACAGCGCAGAGAAGTTAGGAGACGTGTCCAGGGTCACCCAGCTGCTGAGGGAGAGCTAAGCTCGTGACCCAGGCTCTCAACAGTAACACTGCAATGCCAGGTCCAGAGGTCCGTCAGGGGGGGCGATTTGCACCATCACGTGGACACAAACAACTTGTGGATGCACTCAGATGAACCTGGAGACCAAATGACCCTGCTACAGGCACGCTGAACAGCCAGGCCCCACCACCCATCCCACTCAGACCTTCCTCTGCCCCAGCCAGACTGCCTGGCTCCAGCAAGGCAGCGAAAGGGAAGTGGAGGCCTCTGCCGGAATCTCTGAGGTCCAGGCCTGTGTTGCATTTCCAGGCCTGAAACACAGGAGCTGCTCAGCAATCATTGCCTGACTCCACCTGCTCCCAGAGGTTTGGCTAAACAGACCGGCTCTTTGGAACTCACATTGCCGGGTAATGATGAGAGCCAGGTCCTCCTGAGGGCTTGCCCTTCGCCAGACACCATCCAGGGCACCTCCCTACTCCTCTTGCGGCCCGGGATTCATGTACCACAAACACACTCGCCTCCTCACGTCATTGCCGAGAGGAGTCTACCAGCGACGCCTGGCACATGGGGAGAGGGATGCATGGGTTTGCGCCTTCCGTGGTCCCCAGTTTCCAGCTGGGGTGACTGGCCCACGGTTGCACAGCCGGGAAGTTAAGGGGCTAACAGAGGACCACTCTGCTCTTCCCTGTGGCCACACAGGGGACTTTGTGATCCTCACCGGCCCTCCAGCTCAAAGCAATCACAGGTCTGGGAAAAGCAGTCTGTGCCTTGCCTGGGCTTCCTCTGACTCCCCCTGCCCGCCCCGCACCTACCTTCTCCCATCATAACTTTCCGTCTTGCCCAAGACTCAGGATGGAGCCAGAGCCCCGATTTGCTTCCGAGAAAAGCCTGAATGACAGAAGTCTTGAGGTGTCATTGACCCCAAAATCAGGAAGTGAAAGAGGATTCTGGCAAGAGGGCTCCGGCTGGAGCCCACAGAGGGAACTTGGGAAGGTTCAGGCTGTCTGCCTGCTGACCCAGCAAGTAGAAGTGTCACGGGATAAGCTGAGTGGCTGCTGGGAGAGTCTGCAGGGCATGGGTGGGAGCGGGAGGGCTTGGCCTCCATCTGGGGGAAGCCCCCTGCCCACCAAGGGGCCTGCCCATGTGAGGGTCTCAGAAGGCCATCCTCGAGCCTTTCCTGAGCCCCCCATGTGCCAGGGACTTGAAGGCATGTCTCCTCAAGATGAAGAGTAGGGGATGCCCCTGAGCACACAGCTGCCAGGCACGGGGCCAGGATTCAAACCCAGGCCTTTCCTAGGTCTGTGAGCTGGGGTTTGGCAAACTAAGGACCCACAGGTTTCCTGGGAGGCCCCTCGGGCAGGTATGGAGGAGGGGGAGGGAGGAGGGGGAAAGAGGAAGTCCAATTTTGTTTCAGATGAGTGACCTGGGAGCCAGAGAGCAGGCCTGGGCTGGTCACCCAAGAGGGGAGAGCAGAGGTCACAGAGACCCCTGTTTTCAGGCAGGTGGAAGCCGAAACCTTGTCTTTGGGTTCGTCTGGCCCAGGCACCAAGACTAACCGGGGCCTGGGGGAGGTGGAAGGGGAGGAGGAACAACAACTGTTCCAGGAGCGAGGCTCTGACCTCAAGCTGGGTGGGGATGAAAACAGGGATGAACCCAACGCTGTGGGACCCGAGTTTATACAATGTGAGGGGATCATGAATACAAAATTAGGGGCTGGCTTTGGAAGGGGGTTGTGCCAGTGAGGGTCCCCAAAGCTTAAGCTTCACTTGTTTTACATTCATCTGCACAGAAGCCCACAGCCCAGCCAGGTACCATCGACTGGGTCCAGCAGGGTCAGCAGAGGAGCCTGGGCAGGGAGGGGTTAACCCCACTCCGAGGGCTATGGATCCTGGGGAATATAGGAAGGCTTCATGGTGGTGGTGGCACCTCTACTGAACCATGGTGGGCCCACCTCCAAGAGTGGGTGCTCTGAAGTGGTTGCACTTGAGACTATGCCCACTTGAGAGGAGGGCTCCTAAAGTCTTGAGCTCGAGCTGGAGGCTTCCGATGTCTTATGTATGGATGAGGCTGAGAAGATTCTGGAGTTTGCTCGCTGTGACCTAGAATGACAGTATGTAGGGTCTTGAGTTGCTCTCCTCAATCCCCACTTCATCTGCCCATTTCGCAGGTAAGAAAACTGAGGCCTGAAAAGCAGAAGTGACTGGCACACAGTCAGCCTGTGGCAGAACCCAGGCGGCTTCACCACCAGTCCTGGGCTTTGCTTTACCCACCCTCTCTCCTAGGCCGAACACTCTGTGGTTTGCAAAAACTCTCGAGGTAGGACCAACCCCACAACAAAGACCTCATACATGTCCAAGACTTACCCATGGTGACCCCTTCTTGCTAGTCCAGGGTCGCAGGGCTCAGAAGTGGCTGTAGGCGTATGGGAGCACACACCTGCCCTCTTCCCTTTGAGTGGGGAGGGGAGGGAGAGAGGGGAAGGGTCAGCAGGAATGTAGAGGAGAGCGCAGGAGGAGACGAGGCCACTGCCGTACCAGAAGCCATTTCACTCACACACCCCCGTTCCCAGGAACAAATTGCACATTTGGAGTCATTTTCCTGGAAGAAAAAAAAAAAGTCTCTCTAAAAATATATTTTCTTTCTCACCTCATCCTGGGGCTAGAGCAGCCCAGCTGGGCAACAACCAAAAAAGCCGGTGGAGGAGAGTGACCTGGAATTGTGAAAGGGGTGGGTGTGAAGGGAGAGTGAGACGGACCGAGGGGGCCGGAGACCCTCCTGACTCCACGCCAGCAGAAGTGGGGAGAGCTCGACCGTCACCAAGACATGTCATGCGTCTTTCCTCTTTGAGACTCACCGAGACCAGCAGAGCTCACCCTCAGGTTCCTGAGTCCCTGCGGAGGGCCAGGTAGGCACAGATCTAGGTGCTGAGGAAGCTGCCATCCCAGGGCTGGAGGTGGGCAAGGAGCAAGGGCAGTCAGCCCTCCGCATTCGTGAATTCAGCCCACTTCGGATGGAAAGTATCCAGGAAAAACAAATTCCAGGAAGTTCCAAAAAAAACCAAACCTGCATTTGCCGCACACTGGCAACTATTTACCGAGTGTTTACATTGCATTAGGTATTATAAGTGCTGGTCGCTCAGTCGTGCCTGACTCTTTGAGACCCCCATGGACTGCAAGCCCTCCAGGCTCCTGTATCCGTGAGGTTTCCCAGGCAAGGACACTGGAGTGGGCTGCCATTTCCTTCTCCAGGGGATCTTTCCAACCCAGGGATCGAACTTGAGTCTCCAGCACTACAGGCATATTCTTTACCAACTGAGCTACAAGGGAAGCCCATAAGGAATCTAGAGATGGCTTCAGTAAAGTTTGTGCATGGAAGTATGTGTGTGGGTTCTATGCAAATATTTATGCTCTTTCGTCTAAGGGACCTGAGCCTCAGTGGATTTAGGTATCACAGGGATCCTGGAGCCCATCCCCCAGGGATGCTGAGGGGTGACTCTAACTGCATTCACATGGGACACATGGCTTCTGGCTCCGTTCCTCACCCACTGTGTGCCCTGAGCAGGTCACTCCCCTCACCCTGGGTCTCAGTCTTTGCATCTGTAAATGGGTCCTATCTGGGAATGCCAAACTTAATTCCCAGCTCCCAGCGTGGGCCCTGGGATGGGGCATGTCGGAGGGCAGAAGCAAGGAGGGTCTTGGGCCCCTGGGCTCTGAGGAGAGGAACTCTGGGTCCAATCCCAGCTCTTCCACTTCCTGGTCAGTGACCTGAGACCACTGTCTTCCCATGGAAGTTGGAGTAACTACTCTTTCTTCCCAGAGTTGGAGGCAGGTGACCAGGTAACATAGGGCAGCACCCTGCTCAGGGCATCGGCCAATACTGGCCGTTATTTTCCAGTCATTCCCGGCTTGGTCCACACCCGGCCTGAGGGGTGTGGGCCAGGGAACCCCCCTGAGCCTGAGAGACAGAGGCTGACCTAGCCCTGGCACAGGACAGCTGTGGTCTCCGGGGGGTCCCTGGTGCAGCCGCATCCCAAGACACGTCTCCACCCGGGGCTCCGAGGAGCATCAGGAAGTTTCCTGGAGTCCTGGCAAGGGGGCAGCTGGTAGGGGTGGGGTGGCCAAGCTCTCCAAGGCCAAGACAGAGCAGGGCAGCTTGTACCTCACAGGAGAAATGAGAGAAATGGGCCTTCTGATTTGCCCAGAACCATCCTGGCCTACAGCAGTCTTTGTGCTGTGTATTAGTTATCCACAGCTGTGTAACGAATGACCCTCAACACAGCCACTTAAAACAGCGATAGGCACTGACTATCTCCCCCAGTTTCTGTGGGTCAGGAGTTCAGGGACGGCTGAATAGGTGGTTCTTGTTTGGGGTCTCCCTTGAGACTGCAGTCAGGATGTCCTAGAAGGCTGGAAGGGGGCTGGAGGACCTACTGGCAAGTTGGCAAGTGGGACTGGCGTGTTAAGCCTGGTCAACAGCAGGGGTCCTCAAGTCCCTAGAGTGTCCTACAAAGTGTCCCAGAGAGAGCAAGCTGGAGCTAGTGTCTTGTGTGGGGGAAGTCACACCCTACCCTTTGCACAATGTCCTATTGTTTGCAGGCAGCCCTCTTCCACGCAGAACACATGAGGATAAGAACATCAGGAAGTCGGCCACCTGGGAGGCTGTCTCCACATGAGGTAATAACTCAGTGCAATCACTTTCATGCTTAAAATTGTCCCAGTTTAGAGGATAAATTAGTCACACTTAGTGAAAATTCCAAGGTCTCCAACATAGCAGGAAAAAATAGGGCAATAGAAATAATAGTAACAGGTTTCATGTGTGGCTTGCTGTGTGCCCAGGTCTGTGTCAAGTGTTTCCAGGGTGCCCCAGGAAGTAGAAGGACTATTATCCTCCTGTGTAAGAGGATAAATGACTCACAATGGTCCCAGAGGGGTGGTGAGCTGGGATTTGAAGCTAGGCACCTGTGGGTCATAAAGACTCGGAAGTTTTCATTGTGTGAAAGCTTTGATCCTTAAGCTAGAGATGTAGCCCCTAAAGAGGTACTAGGGCCTCGGGTCACATTAACAGAGGCTTGGGGCCCCCCTGCTCACAGGACCAGCCCTCTGACCTCATACCAACCCTGTGAGGGTGGCAGGGCCGGGCTATCATGCCAGGTGACAGTTGGGGCAGCCGACTTGCCCCACGAGGTCACACGTGAGTCCCAGGCAAAACTAGGGTCTGTGAGCCAGATACCCTGCCGTCCCAAGCCAGAGTGAGGGACTAGCTTTCTGCCCAGCAGAAGCTGGGGAGGGAGGGAAGTGGAAAGCTTAGTCTTAGGGCACATGCCAGACCTCAGGCCTCTGGATGGGACTCTTCACTCCGGAGCCCCCCAAGTCAGGGATAAGCCATCCCAGCCCTCCACGTTGGACCCTTGAGCCCGTAGGCTTCTGTAAGGCTTTCTTTAGGCAGCAGCACCCTCGTGTGGCTACTGCTGGTAACTACATGAAGCCACAGCTCTCCTCCCTGTAAAATGCTTCGCTCTCTAGTGCCTCCTGCCTGCACGCTAAGTCCCTTCAGTCCTGTTTGACTGCCACCCCCTGGACTGTAGCCCGCCAGGCTCCTCTGTCTTGTGCCTCACGCTTCTGGAAAAACTCAACTAGAAAAGAGAACCCAGCCATCCCTGGAGCTGATGGAAGGTGGCAGGAGCAAGATGGCATGGACAGAGCACTGAACTTGGTTTCAGGAGACTTCAGATAAAATCCTTGCTAGGTTATCGACTCATTGTGTGGCTTGGGTCTCAACCGCCTCACCTGTAAAATGGGCTGATAACGTCTACCTTGTCTTACTGCCCGACTTCCCTGGGGCTCAGAGAGTAAAGCGTCTGCCTACAATGCAGGAGACTCAGGTTCAATCCCTGCGTCAGGAAGATCTCCTGGAGAAGGAAATGGCAACCCACTCCAGTATTCTTGCCTGGAAAATCCCATGGATGGAAGAAACTGGTAGGCTACAGTTCGTGGGGTTGCAGAGTCAGACATGACTGAGCAACTTCACTTTCACTTTATCTTATTGCCTAAGGCTTTCAAGAGGATCAAAGGCATCCAAATACGAATGTGCTCTGTACCCTGTAAAGCCCTGTGATCCGGTAAAGGATTTTTATACAAAGTGTGATGGAAGGACTCTGTTGTCATCAAAGTGTGATGGAGGGACTCAGGATGGAGGTCTCTTGTAAGAGACCAAGAATGTCGGTCTCCATATGGTGGCAGCCCAGGACCTCACATCCTTGGATGGACTTGTTAGCAGCTGGTACTGGCAGTCAAATAAGGAGGTTCAGCCTGAGCCCTGAAATGCAATCCTGCAGAGGGAGGGGTCCATCCCAGCCCCAATCCCTCCCACAAAACGCCAAGGGAAAAAGCATCAGGCCAAGCATTGGTTTGACCCAAAGACTCACATTAGAACCCAGAACTCATTTCCATATCTCCAAGATGAGAACCACCACATTCCTCGCAGGACTGTTGCGACAAATGAGAACATGTAAAAACTCTTGGGTGCCTGGCCCAGAGTTGGTTCATGACGAATGACTACGTCCCCGCTGGCTCACAGTTAAGAATCTGCCTGTGATGTGGGAGACCCAGTTTCAATCTCTGGGTCAGGAAGATCCCCTGGAGAAGGGAATGGCAATCCACTCCAGTATTCTTGCCTGGAGAATTCATGAGCAGGAATTTTAACTCCATGGAGTAAAAAAGAGTCAGACACGACTGAGGGACTAACACTTTTAAATTTCTTTACATAATGGACAAGGATTGTTTGGTTCACCAAAACCTGTGCACAAACATTTGGAGGAGTGCTATTAAAGGTAAAAAACGATAAATATCATTTATTGCACCAATGTGCCAGGCACTCTGCTAGGCTACGTAATTCAGTTCATCCTCACAGCCAACCTTGGACATGAAGTACTGTTTTCCCCAGTTTCACAGAGAAGAAAATTTGGACTCAGAGAGATGACCCAGGTAATAAAGGGCAATTGGGATGAAAACCTGTATTTGTCTGACCACAAAGGCCTCAAAGACACAGGATTGAAGTAAGTTGGTGGAGGTATCACATTTCCAACCTAGCACCTTGCTTTCTTACCACTAAAAACACAAGACATTTCTCTAAATGTTGAGTAAAAGGAGACAGGGGTGGAGGGGAAAGTAGTCTAAGTGTAAATAGTCCAAGTAGAAGAGAAAACCTACATGGGCACCTCTTAAGTTTCAGGTATTTGACACATTTATTTTTATTTTTTGCCTGAGTCCTAGCTGCAACATGAGGGATCCAATCATCCAACCAGGAATCAAACCCGGGCACCCTGCATTGGGAACATCGAGTCTTAACCACTGGGCCACCAAGGAAGTCCCATGACATGTTTATTAACAATTCCATCTTATTTCAGCTTCATGAGGTATTACTTCAATCTTTGAGAAGAGGAAACTGAGGATCAAACAGACAAAATTACCACCTCAAGGTCACAGACTGTAGACTCATGGGAGAGAAAGAAATCCAAGCCTCTTGTTTTGCCTTTGTTCTCAGCCTCTGCAAAGGTTCAGTAAAACCATAACTGTCTAAAAGCTGTTAACTTTCCATGATGTAAGAACCACTTCACCTACACACAATTGATGGGCCTTCCATCCATTTCCAGCAAGGAATTTGGTTCAAGATCAGGTGGTCCAGTGGTTAAGAATCTACTTCGCGATGCAGGGAACAGGGGCTCGATCCCTGGCTGAGGAACTAAGATCCCACAGGCCACAGGGCAACTAAGCCTGGACGCCTCATCTACTGACCCCTTGTGCTGCAACTAGAGAAGTCTACGCACCCCAACGAAAGCTTCTGCATGCCGCAACTAAGACCCAACACAGCCAAATAAATACACAGATATTGAAAAAGGTCGGGTTAGGGCTAGGGAGCCTGGTCTGACTGCAGAGCCACACTACGCAGTCGCACACACCTCCAGCATGCCATCTCTAGTGGGCCCGCGATGACTACAGCCTCGGAAGAGGGTTCGGGAAGACTCCATTACAGCTGCTAAGGCAAAATCAGGTTCTGCACTTGAACCCTCCAGTCTCAGCTCCTTTCCCCTCCATTTCTTCTCAGACCACAGGGGCTGCTAGTGACCGTCCCTCACCCTTGGGAGGGGACCCTGAGAAGTCCCCTTTCCATCTACCCTGAGGCTCCACTTCCAGTGCCCCTGGCTGAGCCCATCCTGTCACTGCCAACCAAGTTTCACTGGTGGTTTTCTGCCAAAGCTGCTCCTGGAGCAGAGACAGTAAAGAAGGGGAGGGGGCATCTCCAGGCACAGGTGGCAGGTACTTCAGTGAGCTAGAGCCTCCTGAACTCACTGCTGGAAGAGGTCCCCAGTGTGATGCTAAGAGTGAGCCAGGGACAGCAGGCCAGCCTGGGCCAACCTTGGTGTCAGGACACAGAAGGGCGGGGTGCAGACAGGAGCAGCCCAGACAGGGGAAAGGAGAGGGGACCTCAGGACAGGGAGGCCTTCCCTACCACCCTGCCTCAGAAAGCGAGGAGGAGACATGTATCATCTGCTGGATTCTAATACAGGCCCTTTGGGCTCGCAACAGCACCTGAGAGCCCAGAGAGTGCAAATGAAGAGAACCAGGCAGACAGTGGGGGTCAGGCCTTTTGAGGATGCTGTCATGGGCACCCAGGAAGATGAATTTTCTGATTTTTCAAAAGAAGTTGGACATCACGATGCACGTGGGATGTCTTTGATAAACCCTCTCACAAGACAAAAAGAAAACAGAAGAGACACAAACAAGAAAAGGGTTGTCTGCTCTGGGGCACTATATTGGAAAAAGTAATAATAATAATAAAGCACAAACTCAGATTCCAAAGTTCTGTATTTTTCAAAATAAAGATCACACATTGTTTAGAGACAATCTACACAAGAGTTACAAAAAATAGTTGCCCAGGCATAAGCATACACAGGTTTGTTAATTATACACATATGGTTACAAGTGTGCTTGCAAAAAAGTTCATTGGAAATATACACAAGGCTCTGGAAATGTACACCGTGTAGTGTTACAATTCTATATTCAAACAAGGAAAATTGACAGTATGTTACATTCACTTACAAGTAGACAAAATGCAAAATACAGTTCATCTTCTGTACAAAAAGGAAGGGCAATTCACACTTTACAAGGTGAGAGGGGCTCTGATTGTAAGGAAAGTTAGGGCAGGGTTGAACTTTGCACGTCCTTTTGACTGTCACAAAATAAGCAAAACATTACTTTTTTAGGATTAAAAAAAAAAACCACTAGTGTGAACTGAATCATCTGGAATAACATTTAGAAAGGATCTCGCTACTATCTGACTAGGTGACAAATAAAACCAAGCTTTTTTTTTTTCTTTTTAAAAGTTAACTAGGCTGTATAAAGAACATTTATTCCTTCAAAAGAAAAAAAAATTTACTTCTGGTTGAAATTACAATTTACAATATACAACACTATATGCTACGACCATAAAAGGTGTGAATATACACTGAATGCACAGGGCTGGCTAATTTTCTTTTCTTACCAAAAAACGTGTTTATGTTGATTCAAACTTCTCCACATTTACATTACAGGTATACAAATGTACAATTGTACAATCAAAAGTATGTTCGACTACTAGGGTACATTATAGATACAGATTAGACATCAAAACAAGAAAATACTACAAATTTGTATATATGCAAAGTCTACACCAAGTATACACTATATATTTATAGAAGCAAGACCAAAAGCAGAGTTGGATTTTTTTTTTTTTCCTCATGCTAAATAATCAGATTTTTGCCTTTCAATGTTAACAGAAAAAAATCCAGTAGGCAGTAAACAATCATACCTGCCCGGCCTTGAAAGACATTCTGGGTGCTCACATCTCCTCCTCACAAAATGGACTACACTATTTTCTTCAGCATAATAGTCTCCAAAAAAGGCAATTTTCAGAAGTTTCATAAACTTAATGTCATAAACTGAGGCTTTTGCAACTCTGAAATGATTTTCTTTATATATATATATTTATATGTATATTTTTATAAACATTGTTAAATGCCAGTTTGGGGTCATTTAACTAAAATTCAGACTTCTCAGGTTTTTTTTGTTTGTTTTTCTTTTTTACTAAAATGAGGAAGTGGGGAAGAGCTATTTGCAAAACTTGCCAGTGAGGCAGATGAGTTAAAAACCTTTTTTCTTTTTTTTTTTAACTTTTTTGTTAAACCAACCACCCTCAAAGTTTCCACAGGCGGAATATAGATACAACATTGGACAAAATATGTGGCCTCCCATGTACACTGGTTACCTATGTACAAGTATCCTATACACCAGTAAAACAACAGGGCAATTAGTCAATTAAAAAAAATAATTAGTACATGTTATGTGTAATAAAATGAAACAAATTTACAAAGGCTTTTCCACTTGTGGATTTGATTCCTTTTTTTGGGAGGAGAGGGTAATCCTGGAGCAACCATTTACCCATTTTTGGATTCTGCACTGGAACACGTCTGGTTGCTGGCTGGATTCACCAGTGGGCCAGTGAGGTCAGAGGGAACGAGGGCGCGGGGTGCGGCCGCCTCAGATGATACCGTTAGGGGGGCCGCAGATGGGCCCCAGGTCCACGCCGTTCTTCATGTAGTACTTCTCCAGCTTGGCCAGGATGTGCTTGCCGTACGTGTACTTGCGAAGAGTCGCGATGTGGGGCCGGATCTGCGGAGAGAGCACAGTCTGTTACTCTGCCTGTGACAGGCTCGGGGGCTCCAGGGTAACTTCTCCTGGACACCACGAGGTGCCTACAGGTGCACACACCCCGCAGGCGACATCTTCCACTAGCTCAGCCTGAGCACCTGAATACGCGAGCTACATGACCCAGCAGATGAGGAGGGCGGCTCCTGTCCTGAGCGCTGAGGCAGGTGCAAGGGCTCTGGAGGTCGGACAACCACAGACCACTTCCAGGACAGCGTGTGGAGACTGAGCATCCCTGGACACGACCACACCATCCACCGCGGGACGGCAGCCCCTGAGGGAGCCTCTCGGCCCCACGGCTCTCCTCAGCAGCAGGGGCTGCTTTCTGGGGACCACGAACCCTGCGCTCATCACCTGACCCTGCTCTCCCGTTCACAGCACATCACAGAAAGCTAGCAATGATAACAATAAAAATGATGAACAAGAGCCAAGAACTATCCATTTTGAATCCTCGTAAGAGAGGTGTGATTATCCTCGTTTCTCTGATGAAAACACGGAGGCACAGTGGTTAAGCCATTCATCTAAAGTCAGACGGCCCACCCACTGTCTGGCCACTCCTCTCATAGCTCTGCTCCACCTCTCCAAGACACGCAGCCCCCTAAGCATCTCTCTGTACCCCCAACCCTGGGCAGACCCACATCCACAAGTCCTGTGCATCCCACACAACTCGGCAGGTGCTTCCTCTCTGGAACCACCTTTCCTCGTTGGTGACCTCACAGAGCCTTTCTACAACACACTGTGTTCACAATCATTTGTGGAACCACCAACATGCCACACAGACAGTGAAGACCCACAACACTGACCTGCTTCCCCATCACAGCTCCCCAGTTACTTACTCAACACAGGACAACATGCCAGGGAAGATGGACACTCTCAAGCCTGAGTGTTCCACGCAGACCGTGTGCCTGTTTAGTTGTACCCTCAAAGCAAGGAAGGGTCAGGTGGCTCCAGAAACCACTTCTGTAACCCACACAGGATGCAGACCCATATTAGCTTTATATTCTCACCTAGGAGCCAGCCTGGGAAACTATGCACAGTCCTTGGCTCGAACTCCAAGCTGTGGCACGCAGACCACTGCCTAACCGTCCTAAATAAACGCACTTGCAGAAAGGACACCACACTTCCATCTGGGTCGCAATCATGGTGACATACAGAGCTAAGGCTTTGGTCCTTAGTGCTCGAGGCTCCGAACCCCTTGCTTTTGGCAGCTCTCCTTTTAAAACCTGAGTGAAATTCAATCCCTTCACCTGTCTGTCCCCAGGACTGGCTCACTGATGAGTCCAGCCACTTAACCTTTACATCTGTCCTATTCCAGACAAGACACTAACAATGTGTATATACAACGCTGTTGAACTCCATCTTCCACTTGATTTAAAGGGAAATGAAAAGCAACCTGTTCCCCTCTCAATCCTCCTGCTTCCTAAAATGGGTATGGCTAGCTGTGAAAGAGCACAAGTCTTAGGCTTTTCAGATTCTTAGGACTCCCCCTTCTCTCTCAGCTCCTTCAATCAAACCAGCTGCAGAAGCCCCATTCTGTCCACTTCTCTTGATTCTCAAAACCGCCACTCACCTCTTGGCTTAGTTATTTCAACAACCCCCTGTCCAGGCCTCACTGCCTCCTCTCCTCCAAGTTACTCACTGGCCAGGACCATGATTTGAAATGTAAGTGTGATTCTGGCACCCCAGTCCTGTCCCACTGGACTTGCTGTACTTCTCCATTTAAATACACTGTCTTGTCTCCTCTTTCAAGGCTTCACACACTAGGTTCCCTCCACCTGGAAAGGTTCAAGGCTTTACTCAAATGTTGCTCTCGCAGGAAGCCTTCTCTGTACCCCCATGTCAGAAGAGGCACCCCTCCACACTCTCACAGCCCTCCCCACTATTTCCCCAGCATCAGTGTAACTGTCTACAACACTGCTGGGCCTACCAATACAGTGTCCTGGTGAAAGAAGAGTTCACCGGAGAGCACGTGTGCTTTTAAGTATTTGGTAAATGAATGAACTTCCAACGTTCTGTGTGTCTCCAACATCCCCTCCACCTTCACCAGCATCTTGACAGGCCCATCTGAGTCCCACAGCTTAAGGACTCTGGACTCCCCAGCCCTCAGCTGCCATCGTCAGCACCAGCACGGTGTTTGGTTCTGACCTGGAGGCGGTGGGGGCCCCGTCTGGCTCAGAACTTGAGTCCATAGTAAAGATTCTCATTACCGAACTCTGTTCTCAGAGAGGGCAAGTGGCTCATCACTGCCAGACCACGGGCACCCTTCCATCGAAAAGGGCTGGGTGAATTCAGAGCCCAAAGGCTGAGGGTTCAGACGGGCAGCACCCGAGGCGCGAGGCACTGCCTCCCGCAGACACAGTGCGGCCCGCACGCCTGCCCGGGGGATGGCTGGACTCCCCGGCCCCGTGGTCTGTGTGGGGCCGGCGGGACCTCCTCCACGACCGCTCAGAGGCCGTGAGCCTCCTCACGTGCTTTCTGGGTCAGCTCCCACTCACGGCACACAACGCCTCAGATTTCTGTCCCATTTTCTCCCCTCTACCTCCTCTGCAGCCTGGACTTCTCCTCCTACAAAGCCTCCCCTCAGCGGCGTGCGCACAGGCGCTCACGTCGCCCTTCCCACGTGTGCTCTGTGGGCAGTGCTCAGCCTCAGCCATCTCTGTGCTGGCGACTGGCACACGGTGGGCGCCAGATCAGCGTGCCAGACCAGTGCGGCCTCAGGCAGGAGCTCGTACAGCAAACGGTGGAATGAATGATGAGAGGGAGGAACGGAAATAAGGTAAGGCGGCTGATCTGCTAGACTGAGAAGCTGGTCTCCTGGGAGCCAGCAGGTGCAAGACTCGGAGGCGACTCCCCCACAAAGACTGAGTTTAACATTCATACCAGTGAGTTACTGATGGAGCGGCAGCAAACACAGGGACAATGGCCACTCCAGATAAAAGGGACAAGAAGGTACCATCCAGTGACAAACTGTGCAAGAAGCAGCAAGAGGCCCACCCTCCTTTGCATTTCAGAACTGAGAAGAAGCGAGGCCAGCTCCTCCTCTCTGATGGAGACCCGCACAAACTGGCCTACCTTGTGCATGACGATCTTCCTCTGGGCTGGCTCCGCCACATCGATCATCTTCTGGACCACGTAGTTGGCGTACTGGTCCTTCATCATGGTGTATAAGGCACTGTGGGGACCGTCGTTCATGGTGCACACCTCGTCGATAAGCACAGCGCGCTCTGTACGGGAGGCGTGAGTGACACACTTCTCCACGACGTTGCTGTAAGGAGACAAATCCAGGGCCAGTCCTTAGAGGGGCCTCGTTCGGCCGGGCTTATCTGGCCTGGGCTCTGACCTCAAGGTCAGCAGCAAATGAGACTTCTTGGAAGATTAATTCCTCATCTGTTTGGCTCTATAAGATCCTATCTTTGCCACCTGTGACCTCCAATGTCGACCATGGCCAAGCCCAGGTCATGGAGGGTACCAGACCCAACCACCTAACAGGGGAGGGCAAACCCAGGTAAGTAAAGGTTCACAAGACTGGTTATGAGCTGAAATGGGTAAAGAAGATAATTTCAACAGGCATCAACATCTATCAATTCTCTCCTCACCTCTGTGAACTTAATGGGGCCAAGAACAAGTCTCTCTCACATCTAGATCCCTAGTGCCACGCACAGGACTGGGCACTTAAGACAGGCCCTACAGACTTGCTGAGTGAAGGCAGACACAAGGAGAAACCACAGTCGTCAGTCAACTACTTCACACTGTCTCTTAAAAACAAGAAGGACCCCCGGGTGTGTCCACATGTCTAAACACTTCACAGATGTCTCAACCTCGGAAAGGAAAAAAAGAGATGCAGTTACTTTAAATCAGAGTTCCTCTACAATCCAGAAGGACTGCAGATGCTGATTAAATGACACCCAGCCACATGCTAAAGGGCACTCCTCACCCAGGAGTGATTGATTACTCAAGAATGTTTGCTTCTGTGCCTCCGTGAGTATGAGGAAGTTGTGTGATGTCTAAGAACAAGAACAATACTTATTCTTTGTATTTGTATTACTGGAGCCAATACTTGGCAGAGAGAACATTTGGTAAGTGGGAGGCTGAACACTCTGCAAGGATCTCATGACTGGGGGAAGAGCTGCTCTGGATCACAGAATACTCAAGTAGAAAAGGAACTTTCAAATCTAGCTAATGCAGAAAGCTCTTTTCTGACCATTCTGCAAGATGCCCATTTAGCCTCTACATGAGAATTTCCAATGATTTGGAAGCAATTCTGGGGCAACCGACCATGCAAATGAACGGTTCTCTTAAACATTCTTTATATACTAAAGTAAAAATGTGCTTCCCTGAAATTTCACCCATTTGTCTTAATTTTGCCTTCAGGGGCTGAAAAAAAAGGCTGTCTATACCTACTCTAGGAACACCAGAAGGCAAGAGATAGCGTCTCACTCCTTCTTTCAAAGGCCAGCCCTATATAACTGAACAGTCATCACAAATAACCACCACCAAGTCCCTACTCCAGGGGCCTACACCAAGTCCCTACTTCGATTTTTAAATCGCAAGAGAGGGTGGTGGTTCCAGACCACTCTGAAAGAACCCTCGCCATGTTATCTAGTTTCGAATACTGAACCTTTATTATGTACGTGCTTTTATTTAGAAAACAAAATTCTCAAGCTAAAATGTCCAAGAACCACCACCATCCTACCAGACATTTCTTCAATCTTTCTTCTTAAGACAGAGCAAATCAAATCTGATAATCACGTTTAAGACCACAAACAGCCTCTCCCTTCTGATAAAACAGCAGCATGCGAAAACTTTCTTCCTCACGTTCCTCCCACAGCACTCTGCAATTCTAGCATGAGCTGAAGGTGTGGCGTATGGAAGTGCATCTCCTAATAGACACTGGCTTCTCCCTTAGCAGAAAAGGGAGTTAGGACATTACTAAGCCAGTCACGATAACCAAATGTTCAAGCAAAGAATCATCACTTTTTAGAACTGCCAGGCTGAGTTGCCCCTTCATCCACCCAAGACCAGAGTGATCAGATTTAGAACAGAATTTTCTACTAAGCTAGGCTGGCAACAGGACACTCATTCTTCTGGGTGGAAGACTGACTCCTTGACAGTAACTTGTCTTTCAAGAAGGTCATCAGGGTCAGCTATCACACTTGATAGGATCACTCACTGATCAGGATCCCACCTGGCCAAAGCTGCCCTACCACCTAAACACACAATCCATATTGTTCCAGTCTTTAAAGTTCATTCTAGTATTTCTGAAACTGTGGTTCTTAACCTGATTGTGGGTGATAAAATCAACTTAGTGATTTGAGACTAGCTTTTTTTGTTTTTGTTTTTTTAATGAAACAGATTAGTCAGTATCAATTAATTATGACAATCTTCAGTTATGTGTGTATGCACGTACCTATGCATTCAAAGTTGATGAAAAATTTACTTTGTATTCTGGGTTACCATCAAAAATGTCATAAGGTCACTAACCTGCTTAATTGGTTTGTTTCTATTCAATTTTCAAATTTACTGGCTCTTTTGTTAACTTTAATTTACTGTTAAAGCCATATAGTGAATTTTATTTCAGATGTTATACTTTTCTACTCTAGAACTTCCCTATTATTCTTTCTGTAATAAAGCTTCTAATTCTCTACTAACATTCATCTTTTCATTTCACTATATGCACATTTTCCTTTACATTTTTGAGTATAATTTAAATACTTTATAATACTTTAAGTATCTTAAAATATAGTATTTTAAAATACCAATTACTTATATAAAATTTGTAAAATGTATAATTTATAAAATTATAAAATTTATATTTTATATAATTATACTTTTTATAATTTTAATACAAATTTTTATTTTAATTTTTAAAATAATAGTTTTTATATAATTATAAAATTATATACTTTATAAAATGCTTTATAATCCTTCTCTGCTAACTCCAACATCTGGGTGGTATGGAACTATATTCACTAGGGATTTTTCCATTTTCATTTTTTCTTGAGTATAGGTCACATTTTTCTGTTATCTAGACATGACAAATGATGCACTGTATACCCTGAGTTCTATCATATTCCTAACAGTATCACTCTCCTAACCCCTTTTTTGGGCATGCGATATCTTTGCTGAAAGTAAACTGCAAACCTCCCCCATGCAATAAGCAGCAGATGAAATCTCCATTAAATTCTTTCAGCCCTGGCAGGGTTGCCTCGAGTTCATCCTACACAGTGTGGGTCAGGAGTCAACTAGATACTTAGAAAGTTTAAATTTAGGCTTCCCCCTCCTCCCTGGTTCTCTTCCTTTCCAGAATTTCTCCCCTGTCACTCTGCCACTGCCTTCTTGGAACACCAGCAATCTTCTATTCCAACTTAGCCTACAGACTAAAACTTTCCTAATTATAGTCAACAACACCTTTTATAAATTTCAAAGTTACTAACAGACTAGATCTTTAATGGTTCTCAACAGAAAAATGATAATTATGTGACATGGTAACAGCTCAAGTTACTGTAGGAATATTACAACATATAAATGTATCATACCAACAGGTTGTACACTTACAACAGGTTGTACACAGTGTTACCTGTCAATTATGTATCTCCCCCACTCTCTCAAAACAGGAGGTGTGGGAGGAGGCGGGGGTGGAATTTTCCCAATGCAGTGAACCTTCTTTCAAGTATCAACAACCTCCTGTACTCACGTCTGGTTATCTCCGTGCTCCTGGTCACTATCTAATGTCTGCAGGTAGTTTCTGGCATTTTGTCAACAATTTATTAGTTATTATACATGAGAGGGTTGGGCCCAAAATAGCTACTCCCTTATTATCAGACCACAACTGTAATACTTAACACTATACAAGGGTGAGACATTAGATACACTGAACAAGACAGTAAAGAGGACTGTGACCCCAAAAAGAGACCTAAGAGGTTCTGTCTTCTATTTTCCTGATCCTAGCAAATGTCCATAAAAACCAATACAAAGTCTAGGAGATGATCCTACTGTGGTTAGGGTGTTGAAACACTGGATCTGGGGTGCTTTTATTTCTCGTCTCTATTTTCCATGCTGTAACAAGATTTCGCAAATTAAAAGTGAACAATTTAAAAACATCAAAGTTGTTCAAGTCACACCTGCCCTGCAATTTACTTTAAAAACAAGAGGAGAAAAATATTCCAAAAAAATACAGAGAACTATGTTATGCGTAAGATACACACTCTACTCAGAAATCATAGCACTAACCCACTGGAGGGCCATCAATTTCTTCTTCAATCTCTGCTACTTATAAGTTACCTAAAACATCTTTCACAACCTGGGAATAACATATACATTTCATTATTGGGCTGGTATGATATGAAGACTTGAAAAGAGATTTTGAAGAATATGAAGACCTTATACAAAGATATGGTTACCTTCCTTTTAACTCTCAGCATCAATGAGGAAACTAAGTAAAGAACATTTCACAATGCCAAAAAAGTAAACTCATGAAATACCCAGTTTACCAAAGTACAAAATGTATGTGCTTTAGAAACAAATTCCCCAGATTTCAAAGTGGTTCACTCTAGGGGAGTAAGAAGCCCACCAAGAGACGTCTTATATTTCATATTTTGCAGTAGAACTCAATAACCATGTGTTACTTTAAGGAAAATAAACATTAAAAAGAAGAAGAAAAAAAGTATGACGCTCTCTCTAGACCTGAAATGCTGCCCGATCACCTCTCCTGGGGAGCGCCTCTGCGACTCAAGGCACGTACCTTGCGAATTTGTGCTGACTCAACACCAGTACATTGCCTCGAATTTCTGCCACAATTTTACTTTTATCCTCAGGACGACCATGCTCCAATACATGCTGGATTACATAATTTCCATACTGATCCTGTTTCAAAACAACAGAAAATTTTAAATTTATACAAACAAGCTCTATGCTACTTAAATTCTGACATTAATCAACATCTATCTTCCTTTAACACCATGATGGTTTACCTGAATACTAAAGAACATATACGGAATTTTTTAAATGGATAGGTAGTGACAATTTTTCCCTATCATTACAAAACAGGAACACGTCATTACTAGACAATGGAATGTTTCTATATATATTTATGCTGAAAGGTCCAGTCAGGGATTTCAGATAAAGAGCTATTTTTCTAACAAACGTACAAATGGGTCTCTGCACCTGTCTTTAACAGAGAAAAACTGGAAACACTGGCAACACCTAATTAAATAACACCACAAGCATACAATGGAGATACTCATCTAAAGTGAAAGATGTGTTTAAAGAATAAGTGTGTGAGCAAGAATTCCAAAGGCACAAATATTTATTTGTAACACATAAAAAATTAAGTGCATACAAAGAATACTTTTTTTTAAAAATGCCTATGCTAAATGTATCTGCTTCTGGCCAGTAGGATTATGGAACATTTCTTGTGCTCTGCTGCTCCTTTCTGCACTTACAATTTTTTTTACAATGAATATTTAATACATTTATAATCTCACATCTCTGAGCAAAAAAGCAACAAGCACCACTCCAAAAATTGCTTTAAGACCACACACTACATGAAGAAAGAGTTCGAACAGTATGATATGGGAGAAAATTTTAGTAGAAGCAAGACAAATTTAAAAAACTACAGAAATCAACTACTCCATTTAGTTCATTTGAAAAGATGAAATGACAGACTACATGGCCTGCCTAAGTGGCCACAGCTAGCTTAATCCATGACAGGGTTCTGGCTTTTGACAGTTCCTGACAGATCTCTTGATGACTCAGAGATAGATCTTAACTCCAAGGGCAGGGTTCTACTCATCACCCTTATGCATAAAAGATGAACTAGGCTGGTATAAATGGAAACTTGCCCAGAGCTTCAATGGGCATTTTAAACACATTAACCCCTTCTGGAAAAGAAACCTATGCTGAGAAAACACGTGAGCCCACAGGTGTTTGCAGTTACTCTACTGGCAACTCCATTACCTGTACAAGTTGCTCGGTGTGCTGGTGAAGCTCCTCTAAAATAGGGAGTGTCTGGTCAGGGAGACAGTGCTCCAGGATCCTCTGAATCACTCGGCAGCCATAAGGATGCGTGGACAAAGCAAACACCTAGGACAGACCGACACAAACAAGAAAACCAAAATTAACAGGTGCCACTTTCAATACTTCAGAATTATTTATATACATTTTCCCATTAATTTTCCCAATGACCTAGAGAGACAGTCATGATTATTCTTGGTATACAGATGAGAAAACCAAAGTGCCTAAGTTTACATAATGTGCCTAAAATCTTACAGACAGTAAATGACACAGCCAGGATTTTATTTCCTACTCTGACTCCAAGTCCAAATTATTAAGTATGGCATTTAAGTTCTCTCTGAAAATAATAAGGTGTGTATGGACGAATGAGGATAAACTCTAATTTCTTAAACCCATTCCAGGAACTCATAGATTTATACAAATTCAAAACTAAAAAGGACCTTACCAAAAAGTTTATTTAGAAAGGAACAGAGATTAAGGTCATAGAAAACACAGTTAACACACGCAGTGTCAAATGATGGCTTTAAAAACAGAAAAAGGGTTTGGACCAAAGCCTGAATGCTTTCACATTCAGGATGTTTAACCACAGGATAATGTTCTGAATTGAGTTGGGGTGTTTTCCAGCAAGAAGCAAGAAAGGATTCCTCTTTTGTTGAGTCTGGAACAAGGGGAATGCACAGGCTTCAGATCCAGAGAACCCAGTCTCAATTATGCCCTTCCTAGCTGAATGACCTGGATTACCTGAACCTCAAATTTATTGTCAAGAATAATGACAGTAATGATGAGAACACTTAATACGCTCCCTAGTGGCTCAGACGGTAAAGAATGTGTCTGCCATGAAGGAGACCCAGGTTTGATCCCTGGGTTGGGAAGATCCCCGGGAGAAGGAAGTGGCTACCTACTCCAGTATTCTTGCCTGGAGAATCCCCGGACAGAGGAGCCTATGGGGTCTTAGATGTTTACCAAGTGTCAGTCACAGTTCTAGGTGTTTTATACACAGCTTCATGTGTACAACTGGACACCTGATACACTGCGCTGTTTTGCTCAATTCTAGCTTTATAAAAACAGTAAACACTCAGTCTAGACCAACTTATTTCACTCAACATAGTGACTCAAATATTTACTTATAATACTGTGAGCTTCTACCATTTACTCTGTTTGTCTATCTGTATAGCATAAAGTTGAGAAAGTTTGGGGGGGGGGGGGGGGTCCTGATCCTCTCCTGATAGATATCTAGTTTACTCAGTCTTTTCCTATTAGGAGACCAATGCTGCTTTAACCATATCTAAACATATCTTGTTGAGCTTTAAGCCAACTTTTTCACTCTCCTCTTTCATTTTTACCTGTCACAAGGCATAGCCAAAAAAAAAAACAAAGAAAATGATCTACTATTTGTGGTCTTATTTTGCATTTTCATGATTACTAATGGGATTACTTTTTCATAGGTTTCTTCTGTCTATTCAGGTCTGGAGCCCATTTCTGAATTAACCTGTATTATTCTCTTTGATTTTAAGAGTTCTTTATATATGCTGGTTATCAATTCATTGGCATTTTTCATCTTGAAAATATTCCCTCCCATTTGGTGGCTTAATCTGTTTACTTTTTGTGTATTTCAAGCACACACACAAAAAAAGCCTTAAACAGAGGTACTCTTTTTTAACTTAACTCAGAAAATCCCAAATAATCCTCAGTTACTGTTTGGGCTTCCCTTGTGGCTCAACTGGTAAAGAATCTGCCTGCAATGCGAGAGACCTGGGTCTGATCTCTGGGTAGGGAAGGGAAAGGCTACCCACTCCAGTATTCCGGCCTGGAGAATTCCATGAACTGTATAGTCCATGGGGTCGCAAAGAGTCAGACACAACTGAGCAACTTTCACTTTCAGTGTCCGTACTCTACTTAACCATTGCTGTAACTGAGCAAACCGCAAAACCTAAACAACTCTAAAATCCCATTTCAATATAGGCTTTAGCAGTTCACATGACTATACCTGAAAATTTACCTGATATTTCCAGTCTCCCCTCCTTTTCAAAAACAACAAGAAAAGCTGTGGTATGACAAAATATCAACTCTGCTTGGAAGTTGGTGCTAAAAGCACACTGGTTCTTATGATACACAATAAACAGGAGAAATCAGAAGCTAGTTCTGGTTGGGTGTCACTTAACAGAGTTCAAACCAACCTGTTCAATGCCCCATCCAACGCCCCAAAATTAAGAAGCACCTTGGTGTTTTCTTGAGATTTGGGGGGCGGGGAGGAAGGGGGGGAGGGGAAGGGTTGGTGGATATGTAGGACCTCAGTCAACCCCTGCATTAGAAATGCAGAGTCTTCACCATTGGACCACCAGGGAAGTCCCACACCTTGCTAAAGACAGAGTCACACATAACCTGTAAGACTGGTTTTGTAAATCACCTAAATTTTAAAATATGATAAAAACTTTTAAATATCAAGATAAATAGTACTCAACCAAATGAAAAAACTTACTCGTCAAATATAAGACTTAACAACTCTGATGATAGTATCTCATCCTGACATGATCCTGACATGATCCTCCTGCTTTAATGATGGAGAGAAGATCCATGGACAATTGAGGGAAGAGCTGGAGGTGCACAGAGCTAGTACCTAGTAACACTGAAGAGGACTGCTACTTACTGCAGTCTAAAATGCACTAAGCCCTTGAGAACACTCCCATTGTGCTCTCCGCTCACAATGGAAACACCCATCAACTCGTTTCCCTTTTTTCTTTACGAAGTCACTTACCTGCCCCTTAAACGCATCGATGATAAACTGCAGAGACTGGGGCTGCACACATTCGATGCACTTCTGCACCACGTGATTGCCATTCTGGTCCTTCACACACTTGAGAACGTGGCCATCCAGTTCCCGAACCATTTCATTCTAGTTGAGACAAAGAAAGCAAGCACCACCAGAATCACAGAGAGCAAACACCTGGACAGTCAACATTCTCCTTACCAAACACAAAAAGCATGAAGCAGGGAATCCATGACAATGAAAGTGGGACAATTCAGCTGTGGGACTCAAGACAACCTTGATAACAAACGAGGACTGGAGTTTTTCCACATGATAGCAAATTTCCTATAAAAACAACCAGTCTTAAGAAAAGTTCTCTAACTTGCAAAAGACCTCTTGGGAGTTCCAAAAAAATGCAGTCAACTTCAAATAGAAAGCAGCCGGTATCAAACCAACTATATTGTATTAGAGACTATCACATACAATTCACCATTTGTCACCATGACAAGACTGTAAAGTCCCTATCAATAAAAATGACAGTAGTTAATCTAGAGCTGACTCTAGCTAGGTAGACCTCTAAGTGTTTAACATAATCTGACTTATGAATCTGCCTGACAATCCTCTGCAGTGGCCACTATTACAGATGAATAAATCAAGGCAGAGAAAAATTAGCTGCTTGTTAAAAAATCATAGACCCGGACTTGCCACAATTCAAACTCAAGTAATCTGACTCCCGTGTGTGGTGATACAGGTCATGTAAGCAAATGACTAGTCGATTAAATATTACCCTGCACACTCTTCTCCACCCACATATATGAATATATGAACATACTGAGTCTGAGAAGGGTTAAAACTATAGACAGTGACTGAATCAGAACTCTAGCCTGAGTCTGTGACTCCAACATGATCTTTCCACCAGGCCAGACTGACTGCATAATCAGCTGGAATAGTACTCTCAGTTAATGAAAAGTGTCCAAAGTCAGGGAAAAATACAGGACAACACCAGACATTATGTGGTATGTATGTGTGTGGGGGGGTGACAAGGGTACCGAAAAAGAGCCATTGGGATTTTTATTGGATCCCCTCCCCAAACTCGTTGACTCAGGTCTCCTTAAGCTGAATACCTGCACAACAGCTGGGCCCTGGCACTTTCTGCCCAATTTCTTTGCTGTATACAATCTCTATATATTAGCTACACGGTGCTGACTCTACATTTATGGTATGGGAGAAGACAGCAAACCAGTTTAAGATGGTGACATTTATGAATACAATTGTCTTAAATCCTTGAGATGTTAAGCATGTAAAAGCACTAAAAGATTTTCTAATTAAAGAAACTCAAGACCACACGGCCGGGGACTAAACCAGCAACAGATTCAGGACAGTTCGCTGAAGCAATTAATCAAATGTCAGAAAAGAATAACTTATGGAAACATGAGAATGATAGAGGATGACGCCTATATAAAGATAAAACACCAGGAAGAGTTCTAATAATCAAAATGAAGGGGAAGTGGCTTCCCTGAAGCCCAAAGAGGTAAAAACTCCACTGGAGATCAATTTATTTCATCTAAAATACACTTACATCTGGAAAACAGTAAGTTATTTGTACTGGGGAAGATAGTTTAGACCCAGAACAGGAATTACAGAGAAACCAGATTAGGAAAAGATACTCAGCAATATATAGGGTAGAAAGAGCAATGGGGGTGGGGGCGCAGGGAAGAGAAGGGAGACAAAAACTACTACAGTGTAGCCACAGGATCAGAAAACAAACAAAAAAATACAGTAAAATATAAAATAAAATCGACAATGTATCATATTCATGGGAGAGGGCAAAGATATGGAAAATACCTGGGAAATCAAAATTTCCTGCTTGCTTTCAGTAAGCAGGCATTATGGTCAAGAGAGGGAAAAAGTTCCATGTTCAAAAGAAACAAGAAAATTAACAAAGGAAGATTCAGTCATCAAATTTTCATCCTGGAACATCCCAGGGAAAATTAAAACTGATAACGATTTGAACATTAGGAGAAAACAAACTAGTAGCCTCACCCCTGCTTCTAATCACTTACACACAACATCCTCTTCTTATCGCTGTAGCTCCTATGCTGGGCACCGAATGGAATGAATTCCCAACCTGCTGTGTGTCTCCAACATCCCCTCCACCTTCACCAGCATCTTGACAGGCCCATCTGAGTCCCACAGCTTAAGGACTCTGGACTCCCCAGCCCTCAGCTGCCATCGTCAGCACCAGCACGGTGTTTGGTTCTGACCTGGAGGCGGTGGGGGCCCCGTCTGGCTCAGAACTTGAGTCCATAGTAAAGATTCTCATTACCGAACTCTGTTCTCAGAGAGGGCAAGTGGCTCATCACTGCCAGACCACGGGCACCCTTCCATCGAAAAGGGCTGGGTGAATTCAGAGCCCAAAGGCTGAGGGTTCAGACGGGCAGCACCCGAGGCGCGAGGCACTGCCTCCCGCAGACACAGTGCGGCCCGCACGCCTGCCCGGGGGATGGCTGGACTCCCCGGCCCCGTGGTCTGTGTGGGGCCGGCGGGACCTCCTCCACGACCGCTCAGAGGCCGTGAGCCTCCTCACGTGCTTTCTGGGTCAGCTCCCACTCACGGCACACAACGCCTCAGATTTCTGTCCCATTTTCTCCCCTCTACCTCCTCTGCAGCCTGGACTTCTCCTCCTACAAAGCCTCCCCTCAGCGGCGTGCGCACAGGCGCTCACGTCGCCCTTCCCACGTGTGCTCTGTGGGCAGTGCTCAGCCTCAGCCATCTCTGTGCTGGCGACTGGCACACGGTGGGCGCCAGATCAGCGTGCCAGACCAGTGCGGCCTCAGGCAGGAGCTCGTACAGCAAACGGTGGAATGGAACAGTAAGAGGGTGCAAGTGAAGAAAACTAGAAGGTTTAAGGTGGAAAAAGTTTTGTTTGTTGGGGTCAGTTCGAGTACAAGAAATTGACAACTTTACTTTCTTCACCTCTTGCCAAAGGAAAAACCCACCTCTAAAATCACACCTACTAAAGACTTAATTCTGGTCAAAGGGGAAAATGTTTGAAACCGGTGGTTTTAACACAAGACACTTGATCCACTATAAATTTACAAAATGAACCGCACAATTCATGCTTGCCATGCAGAGGGCAGCCACAAGCACCAAAAAAACACTGAGAGAAAACGAAAGACTGACAAACGTGCAAGGTTCACCACATGTACCATGAAGAAAGACCAAACACCAAGAGAAAAGTTAAAGGGGAAACTTACAATTACCTGCTGGTCTGAGGGAATAAACTCAAGAGCTTTCTGGATAACACGGCAGCCATACATCTGCAGTGCCAATGACAGGACGTGGCCTCGAATCCGTTCAGCCAAAGCCAGCTTCTGTTCAAGGCTGCCAAACTAGACATAATGTGTGGGTGAACACCATTACTTAGGTAGAAAGAAAGAAACCAGAGAAAGCAAAGCATTCATTATTCTGTATCAACCACTGGCATACCTCTTTTAGCCCTGTCATCTGTGATTAACTAAACCTTTTGTTTATAAAAACCTTTGTTTCTTCAAGGCAGTACTTATCAGAATCTGATTAACAGGAACTCTTTTTAATGTTAAAAACACTTCTCAGATATCCAACTGTAGTAGTCTCTGCTAAACAAACACGCAATTCCTCAAAGATGCCCTTAACTCATCAATACTATTAAATATACCTATATGCCATTAATTACAAGAGCATTTACATTTATTCTAAAAACAACATTACATGTGGACGACACTGTTTATTACTAAAGCTTTAGACGATGTCTGAGGGATATTTAAGGGTTTCTTGCAGCAAACCTGTATCATTTTAGGTGTCTGAGTCCGTAAGCTGAAATGAAAGAACTGAAGTTCTTTCATCTTTGTGGAGTTTAAGCCAAAGCACACATGCACACTCTCTTCTGAATATACTGTTCTATACTACTATAAGAAATGATAATGTCTATTTATACAAGTCAACAGGATCAGGGGGAAAGTTAGTAAAATCAAGGGGTATGACTGCACAATGTTAAGTCTTCCTAGAATGTTTTTCCATCCTTGTTTTTTTATTTTCATTTGAATAGCATATGAGACTGATAGAGACTTTATGAATAAGGATGCCCAACCCACTCATTTTTCATACAGTGTCAAGTCCATGGACATTCTCTAAGTCAGAGAAGTTCTCCAGCTTGTCCTAAATCGTATTGCTATAATCAACTGTTTATTTAGCCAGCCTAGCTGCATTAACCTCTGGAGTTGGGACAGCCCTATATTTTTATATATATGTGACCAAAATGGCAGTGAAAACAGGTATCTGAAAGTCAAAATTGTAAGAGTCATGTTTAGGTTGATTCCTCAATCTACAGCTAGAGAATTCAGAGTCAAAGAACTTAGATCTTGATGAGAAAAGTTGAGAAGATAAAGACTGTGAGTAAGCCATTTAAAAAAAATCTTCACATAAACCAAAAAAAATAAGATGTAAGAAGATTACAAATTTCTCTTGCTGAGGGACAGGTAATGTGCAGAGTTGCCACGTTTTACCCCTGTATCAGATGTTTCATCTCAATGTTTCATTCCTTTCTGGATTATAATAGGATTATTGATACCACGGCTCTGCAGTACATCACAGCTACAATGGTCAGTCAAAAAAAAAAAATCTGTGCCTTTCTGACATTTTAGTTTAGAAGAGGAAATAAGACATTAATCCAACAATCTCACAGATTCTTTCCAAAGACAATGATAACAAGAGTAGACATTATCCGCATTAACAGGGGGAATAATAAGGAACCAAGGCTGAAGGATCACCCATGTATCAATCCTCATGACTGGTTTATGATGAAAAACACTAGAGCTGGTGTTCAAAGATAATTCTCTAGGAAACCATTTCTTAAATTTCTTTTTCAGAACTTTATTGTGGTCCTGCTAAAATTATCTGGCACAAATTTTTTTCCTCCAAACATGACACTTTCAGTGAAACTATTTTGGCAATCAGAAATATTGTGCTGGATCCTAAATGAAGAGAGTAGTTCTACAAACACATTTCTCAAATACACTATCATTATCTGCTTGGGTATTTCAACGATGCACTTCTGCTAACGAACTGGAGAAACATTTAATCGTGCTTCAAAAAGACCACTCATACTTCATTTTAAGGACTGGAATGAAACTGCAATTCTAAAAACAGCTAATGAAAATCAAAATGCTGTGCAGATTCTCTAAAGGCAAAAGACAGAAAGAACAAAGGCTTACTTCAAAGAACTTCTGAATGACGTAATTTCCAAATACATCCACCATCAGCTGGTAAGCGGCCTGCAGGATTTCATTGAAGACAAGTTGGCGTTCGGCTGGTGTGGCACGCTCAAGTTTCAGCTGAATGAATCTGAAATACAAAGTAAAAAGAGCAATCACAGCATTTTAGGAAGACTTGGAAAATATCTAAAGACTAGCTCAATTTATGTGATTTTTCAATTCTGAAGCTATATGTATTTGTGTGCATATGCATTTACGCACACACACAACTGTTACTTAAATAAATCACTTGAGCTCACTTACTTGAAGAATTACTGAAAAGGAAAAAACAAGTTATACTGTGAAGTATTCCCTATTTTAACCAAGCTTTTAAAAGTATATTTAAGTTTCAGTATATGTCATTACAACAGGACATGTATTTATTTCCGTGTGGGATGGAGGGAAGAGATGAAAAGTGGGGCAGAAAAAGAGAGAAGAAGGTGAAGGCAAGAGGCACAACACCAGGAGAACTTGGCCAGACGTTTTCTCTTAGAAACCAGTTCCACATCAATAAACTTAAAAGCCCATGGCCCCTATTTTAGTCTTCAACACACACCCACATGAAGTGCACATGTAGTATGTGTTCATTAACGGTGTGGGACAGCAGTCATCTATGCGCAGTATCTTTCTAAAGTAGCAGTTACTCCGTTTGCCTTTTTTATAGCTCAGGAGACTGTATTAAAAAAAACCATGTTTTTTTCTCTTAATCTGGACTTTAAGATGAAAAATCCTGCCCAGTAGCAAGCTGGTAGAACTTAAAGAGGAGGCAAGTTCTTTGGGAGTTGTTTTAAAGGAACCATCAGAGAGAAAGAAAAAGGGAGAAAGGCTGGATGATGTCACCATAACTCTACCTTTTCCTGAGGACCAAGGTCCCTTTCTGTGAAGTCCACTGGAATAGGGACGGGTAACCAAAGTTAAATAATAGCATTTTCTAACCTCTGTGCAGACCCTTACTTCTACAGAAGGGAACAACAAAGGAAAGCGGTGGCAACATCTTATTCCTGAGCCCAAGGATCCAAATTTGCAACTGAGCAGTCTCTCTTTGAGAGAAAGATTCTTAACAGTGTGATTAAAGTAGCAAGTATGGTACACAGTCTTTGTGTTACTATTTCTGTTTTTCTTGAACTGGAGACATTCTATGAGGTTCTCATGAGCAAATGAACACCAGGCTAATCTTTCAGAAAGGTAAAAAGGGTTGTTTCAGCATGTGATCCAGATTATTGTTGTTCAGTTCACTCAGTCGTGTCCGACCGACTCTGAGACCCCATGGACTGCAGCATGCCAGGCTTCCCTATCTTTCACCATCTCCTAGAGCTTGCTCTAACTCATATCCATCAAGTCAGTGATGGACAACCACCTCATCCTCTGTCGTCCCCTTCTCCTCCTGCCTCTCATCTTTCCCAGCATCAACGTCTTTTCTAAAAAGTGTTTTCGTATCAGGTGGCCGATGTACTGGAACTTCAGTTTCAGCATCAGTCCTTCTAATGAATATTCAGGATTGATTTCCTTTAGGATTGACAGGTTTGATCTCCTTGCAGTCCAAGGGAAGGACTCTCAAGGATCTTCTCCAACACCACAGTTCAAAACCATCAATTCTTTGGTGCTCAACTTTCTTTATGGTCCAACTCTCATGGACATGACTACTGGTACTATAGTCACAGCTGTGACTATAGGGACCTTTGCTAGCAAAGGAATGTCTCTGCTTTTTAATATGCTGTCTAGGTTTGTCATAGTTTTTCTTCCATGGAGCAAGCGTCTTTTAATTTCATGGCTGCAGCCGCCATCTGCAGTGATTTTGGAGCCCAAGAAAATATAGCCTTGTCACTGCTCCCATTGGATGGGGAACCATCTATTTGCCATGAAGTGATGGAACTGGATGCCATGATCTTCATTCTTTGAATACTGAATTCTAAGCCAGCTTTTTCACTCTCTTCTTTCACTTTCATCAAGAGGCTCTTTAGTTCCTCTTTGCTTTCTGCCATAAGGGTGGTGTCATCTGCATATCTGAGGTTGCTGATATTTCTCCCAGCAATCCTGATTCCAGCTTTTGCTTTATCCATCCTGGCATTTCATGTGATGTATTCTGCATCTAAGTTAAATAAGCAGGGTGACAATATACAGCCTTGACGTGCTCCTTTCCCAATTTTGAACCAGTCTGTTGTTCCATGTCCGGTTCCAACTGTTGCTTCTTGACCTGCATACAGGCTTCACAGGAGGCAGGTAAGGTGGTCTGGTATTCCCATCTCTTTAAGAACTTTCCACAGTTTGTTGTGATCCAGATTACTAAATGGCTATTGTCAATCACTTTGTATCTGATGGCTCTCACAGCCTCTAAAATAAATAATAGGAAGTATACCAAAGGCAAATTTTGTTTCAATAATTTTATAGCAATTTCCTTAGTGTATACCTTATCTGAGGCATGGAATTTAAGGCATTAAGATTTCGGTTACCTTAAGTGCCAAAGCCAAGTCCTCACCTGGAACCATGCTGGTCTTGGGAAAACTCCATTATGTGCCCAGCAATCTCCCGCAATTGTAAATTGGGATATCGGTTATTTCGAAAATCTTCCAAAAGCCTGCTCCTGCCAGAGGGCATGACATCAGACATTCCGTATCGCAAACGGGAAGAGGAAAAAAGGGTGCTGCTGGGGCTGAAGAGGCTGGAGGCACTGCTCGCGCTGCGGTACTTGGCTTCAGCGCCTGGAGCAGCAGAGATGTACCGTCCACTGCCGTTTGTGAGTCCTCCTGTTGGTTACAGAACAGGGGAACTCAAGACTCATTCTTAAGGAACTCGGTTCAAGAGAAGAAAAAGCATCCCATACATGAAATCTTGTATCACCTCTGATTTCTTTTCAAATCTGTTGCTTTTGTGTTAAGACTCAATTCTATTAGTGCCATGATTTTTAGAAGGCCAACTCACTAAGTTGGAAGAAAACTTTTGCACAAAAATTAAGAGGAGATTGCTATTAAACACTGATAGGAGACTGCTAGCAATAACGGAGCAAGGGTTAGTGAGTCCCTTCATAAGTGAAATGAGGAGGAACATTCCTGCTGTGTGAACCAGGATCAGAAAAGACAAACTGCACAGAGACAAGAATGGTTTTCCACTCTCATCTCTGTGGAGATTCTTGCCATCAGTGAATAATCCCCACTTCCATCTGAAACCCTTCCTTTAAAAGAAAAATGGGGTACCCAGGTTAGTCTGTTTTATATAATGTCCCCCCAAAAAGTTTTGAAGGCATAGTTTTGCCAGTAAATACAAGTATGAAAATCACTAAGGCAATGCAGGCCAACGATTAGACATAAAGGATAAAAAAAATAAAAAGGATATATGCTTTGAAATGGAAGGCTTTCAAGTTCTTCTTCAGGAATGGGCAGCATCTAACTCCTACTGGAACAGAGCCTTAAGTAACTGCAGTAGCAACAACTTTCAGGCCACTAATACTGCCATCCTGACTGCTGACAAGGGAATAATCACTGTCAATCCCCAGACAGAAAAAATAAGAGGGAAGATTGAAAAGCCTACCAAAAGGTAAAACAGAATTTTAAAAATTATGAGTATCTATTTTCTTTGCTTTTTTATGATACTGTTTTTTTTTTAACTTTAGATTGTACTATAAAAAGGACGTGAAGCCTTTTGTTTTTGGTTCTTCCCCCATTCCTACATTGCAAAGTAGGTAAGAAATGCCATTTAAACCACAAAGAGAGCAGATGAATAACAATCCAGGAACCATGAGAGAAGTCACCCAACATGAACTGCCTGCTAACTAGAGTTTTAATGACAGTCTGGTCTGGAGTTCAGTGGTAGCTACAAAAGGATACTCAGCTTGGCGATTTCTCCACAGAATTCTAGGGCCCAGTTTCAAAGGTCTGGGTCTCAATGAAAACTGTGGAACCAAAAGGAAATGGCTCACATTTTTAAATAATTAAATAAAAACTACTAACTGAGCATCTGTCCTATGCCAGCCTCTCTATGCTAGCAATATTTCATACCCACTTTCTATCAAATTCTTACTGGCATTACGGAAAAGGGAGTTTTAAAAATCCCATATAAGTAACAAAATTAAGGCCCAAAGATACTAAATGCCTCTCCAAAGATACAAAACTCAAATTCACCATGGCCAGAATTTATCACAGAACTCTTAACTCCAGAGTTACAGCTTTGCAACCAACCACACGATTCTCCTTTTCAGATACAGTTATACAGTTTTCGTTTTCTAAAGGACATTGTTATTCTTGTCAAAATTCCATAATATTTCTTAATCCAAAAGGAAAACATTTCTTTCAGCAAAGGAAGACAGGAGGCTTGTAAGAAAAAAAGAACAGTAGCCATATGGCTGCTTTTTATCCCATTTCAAAAATGATTCTTTTTTCCACAGTCTGAGAAAGGAGACAAAAAGGCAAAGAGGAAGTAATCAGACAGGTCAGCAGCACTGGACGAATGTGATAATACCAAGTAAGGTGGTGAAGAAGAAGGGATGGCATGAATACACAAGGTTTTGAAACAACTCAAAGGTATTTTAAGAACCTGGTCACTAACAAATGCACTTACTGAAAAGTAACAAATCAACAAAAAAACAACCAAACTCCTAAAAGGCCTGAGAAACATCCAAATTAACATGAAAGAAAGCCAGATCCTTGGTTTCAAGGCTGAATTGCGGGAACCAACCCTGAGCACTGCCCTACTTCTATACTTCAGTTACACAAGCCAGCAAATGCACTTATTGTTTAAGCCATTATCAGTTGGATTTCTGTTACTGGGGTTAAGAGCATACTGACTAGTCCATAACATAAAGGGTTGGAGTGAATAATGGGCAGATTTACACATCTGCCCTGAACTTTTGATTTTTGGCTCTGGTATCCTTGGAGGCCAGACAGGATATACAAGCACACACATACATACACACAACTGTTATTATTGAGAAAGGAAGTATACAAATCTGAAAAAAAAGTTTCTCCAGGTATTATAATATAAATGGCAAACTAACAGTTAATAGGAATATTCTGCTCAGGCCAAATAATTTTCTTTAAACATTAAGCCAATGGTTAAAATTTCTGCTTAAAAAATGTGGTTTCCTGTTGTTTTTGAAAAGGTACCTGGCAAAGAGTAGACCATCATTACTTGTTGATTGCAGTTTCTTTATAGATACATAAGGGCGTTTTTCTAGTTCACCATAGTTTACACAGCTACATGCACTTATGCCCCAACCTTCATCCCTTGGAGGTGGCCTCTCAGGGTGTTTAACACCTGTTCTAAAAAGAACATTTCATTCAGGCCCTCTAAGGGAGCCTCCTAATGATTCCATAAAGTTTTCAGCAATATTTTGATGGTGGTGGATTTCATAGAGTTGTGTCCTATGACATTTCTACAGAGATCAACAGCTTAAATGTTTTGTGTATGTGTAGGTTTCCTGCTTCACATGTAAGGAATATGGAAGTCACCACTTCACCCTAACAACAAACAAAAAACTGAACAGCCTAAAAAATCAAAAACTCTTCTTGGATCCACAAAAGAGGGGAAAGTAAACAAAACCACTGCCACCAAGATCAGAGAAACAGATATACAGGTCATCACAGCTAACCTGACCACAGACTCAAATAGACACACTGCCCAAACCAGTACCAGACTAGGAAATCCTGAACTGTAACCAACAAACTATCAAGTGTTGACAACTCTAAAATATGCAACTCTAGCCTACTCAAACTATCTTGTCTCAATAAAGGGAGAAGGAAAAAAACTAAGAAACGTGTGTGAAGTTGACGGTCCAGAGATATAGGCTCACTAACACAGTGAGACCTAATCGTAAGTCTATAGAACACTTTCCCTTCCCTCACACTTCATCATCACGTTATTAAAAACCTATTCACGGCATTTCCTTTCACTTGATATATCAGGCATGACTATCAAGGCAGAGCAAAAGGCAAAAAAAAAAAAATCTGAAGAGTAAGAGCACACATGAGAAACATATATGACAGGGATACTAAAATTTTCAGAATGGGAATTTAAAACAATTATGATTAATACGCAAAGGGCCCTAAAATATACAGCATGCAGGAAGAGATGGGCAATGTAAGCAGAGAGATGGAAATCCTGAAAAAGAACCAAAAAGAAATGCTAGAGATAAAAAAAAATATTGTAACCGAAATGAAGAACACCTTTGATGGGTTTATTAGACTGAATACAGATGAGGAAAGAATCTCTAAGCTAGAGGATCTATCAAGAGAATCCTCAAAAATCAAAATGCAAAGAGATCAAAGACTCAAACAGAACAGAATATCCAAGGGTTGTGGGGCAACCACAAAAACTGGAACATACACATAGTGGGGATATCAGAAGAGAAGAAAGGAAGGAACAGGGGGAATACCTGAATCAATAATGACTAAGGACTATCCAAATCAATGTCAGACGGCAAACTGCAGATCCAGGAAGCACAGGGAACACCAAGCAGGAAAAGAGAGCAAAAAATTATACCGCCCAACTATCAAACCACATAAAATCAAAGATAAAGAAAACATACACAAAGAAGCCACAGGAGGAAAAAAGTCTTACAGAGGAGCAAAGGTAAGAATTACATCTGACTTCTCCTCAAAAAGCACGCAAGCCACAAGAGAGAAGAGTGTAAGTCCTGAAGGAAACCCACCAACCTAGAATTCTGTATCCTGCAAAATTATCCTTCACAAGTGAAGGAGAAATAAAGACTTTCTCAGCAAACAAAAATTGATGGAATTTGTTGCCAACAGATATGCCTTGCAAAAAATGTCAAAAGCGTTCTTCAGATAGAAGTATAAATAACACAGGCCACAAACTGATCCACATAAAGAAAGGAGGAACCTCGAAAAAAGAATAAAGAGAAAAATTTCTCTTATTCTTAATTGATCTGACAGACAACAGTTTGCTCCAATAATAGCAAAAATGTATTCAATTATGCACACCTAGGTCTATATCATATACATACATATATACACACACGTATGCTTTTTATACAGCTGAAAGGAATGACAGTAATTACACAAGGGATAGCAGATAAAGGTTAAGATTATTCTGTGATTATAAAGTCCTTTTATGGCCTTATTTGAAAGTGGACCTCAGTTAACTGTAAATGTATAGTGATCCTAGTCAAACCACTGAAAAAGTTGGAAAAAAAAAAAAAGGTAGTCGTCTAATTGACAGGCTAAGAAAGGAAATAAAATGGAATCATAAAAAATGTTCAGTTAAAAACCACAAGAGGCAGGGACTTCCTGGTGGTCCAGTGGCTAAGATTCCACACTCCCAATGCAGTGTGCTCGGGTTTGACCCCTAGTCAGGGAACTAGATCCCACATGCCACAACTAAAGACTCCATGAAGCCAAATAATTTTTTTTTAAAAAACCCACAAATGGCAGAAAAAGAATGAAAGACACAGAAGCAAAAAATAGAAAACAACAAATATGGTAAACATTAATCCAACTATATCAATAATCACTTTGTCAATGATCTAAATGTACCAATTAAAGAGACTGTCAGAGTGGGTCAAAAAATGTGATTCAACACATGCTGTCTACAAGAAGCTAACTTTAAAAATACACACATACAAATTAAAAGTACCATGCTAATTAAGAAGTGCTTCAGTTACTTTATCCAAAAGGTTTTCTAGTATTCCAGCCATCTAGGATCCCTTCCTCTTGCTACGTGGAATGTTTTCATTCATCTGGTTTTGTTTTCTGTACTCAGAGATTTAGTAGATGACTAATGGGCAAAACCCTGCTTTCTTTGCCTTTTAAAGAAAACTTCCCAAGGCACTCAACATCTGGTTCTGAATTTAACACAGGCAGAGGCAGTGCTGCTCACAAAAATGTTTATAAAGTAAGTTTTCCCCAAACCACTCCTTAATACCATAACCAAGCAGCCCTTCATGAAAGTAAGCCTAAGAATAATTGTCTTTAGTGGATAATGCTGAATCCAAACTATGCTAACTTTCACTCACTTAGTTTTGCAGCTGACAAGTCACTTTCAGAGAACTAAGTAATCAGTCACAAAATGCTACATTTCCATTTAGAACAAAGAAGTGCCTGAAGGCACACACATGACTAGTAAACAACCTGAGATTACCACAGGTTACTGAACAATAAATTGGAAACATCAACTGCAATTCAGGCAGGGACAGGGAAAATTACTTTGTTTGATCTTTGTTTTTCTTAAAGGATTAGGAATTCTACCATGATAATAAAACTAAACACTTGCAAGCAACGGACAATCCAAAATAAAACTAGAATTCTATTCACAATAGCATTAAAAAAATAAAATATACTAGATCTAGTTTAACAAAAAGCATGTAAAGACCTGCACACTAAAAATTTCACAACTTTGCTGGGGAAAAACGGTGCACGCAAAAAGGTGAACAATCACCTACCTTGTACAATACACAAAATTAACTCAAAACAGACCAAAGACTTTAAGAGCTGAAAAAAGAAAAATTTTAGAACAAAACATAGGAGAACATCTTTAAGACCCTGAGTTAGGCAAAGATTTCTACATTATAAAGCATGATAAACTGGACCTCATCAAAATTAAAACTATTTTTAGAAAAATTAAAGTTATTGCACTTCAAAAACAACCATTTAAAAAGAAAAAGACAAGCAAGAGATCAGAAACTATGTATATGCAAAACACATATACATAAAGTCTGATAAGGACTTAATTCCAGAATACAGGGCTTCTCAGACGAGGCAGTGGTGAAGAATCTGCCTGCCAATGCAGGAAACCTAAGAGATGCGTGTTCAATCCCTGGGTTGTAGAGATCCCCTGAAGCAGGGCAAGGCAACTGACTCCAGTATTCTTGCCTGGAAAATCCCATGGACAGAAGAGCCTGGTGAGTCCATAGTGTCACAAAGAGTTGGACACGACTGAGGCAACTTAGCACACATCCAGAATATATAAAGAACCCTTACAATTCCACGGAATAAGACAAACAATGCACATCCAAAACTGGGCCCAAAAAATGAGTGGACATTTCACCAAAGATACATGAATGGTAATAAGCACATAAAAAGATGCTATACATTACTGTCATTAGGGAAATGCAAATTAAAACCACAATGACATAACTATTTCATGCCCAGTTGAATGGCCATGTTATGTAAGAAAAATAAGAGCAAATGTTGGCAAGGATGGAGAGAAATTGGAATTCCTCGTACACTGCTGGTAGGAATGTAAATGATGAAACTGGAAAAGTTTGCATTTGTCCAAAGTTTAACATAATACTTTCACATTCAGCAATTCTACTTCTAGAGAAGTGAAAACATGTTTCCACAGGAAAACATCTAATAGCCAAAAACTGTAAATAACAAACATCCTTCAACTGTGAAAAGTTAAGACAAAATGTGGCATTATCCAGAAAACAGAGGATAATTCAGCCAAAAATAAATAAATAAACTACTGACACATACTATATCATGAATAAAATCTCAAAAACCTTTGAAGAAAAAAAAAGGAAGTCAAGCAAAAGAGGTCACATACTGTATGGTTCCATTTATATCAAATGTTCAGAAAAGGAAAATTTAAAAACAAGAGGTAGGAAATTCCCTGGTAGTCCAGTGGTTAGGGCTCAGCACTTTCACTGCAGAGGGCACTGGGTTCCATTCCGTAGGGTAACTGAGAATCCGTAAGGCTCGAAGCACACACATCTCCACCTCCACACGCAAAAAAGAACACAAACACAAAGTACATCAGTGCCTGACTGGGGTTAAGGGAGTGAATGGGCTCCCCTGCTGTCTCAGCAGTATACAATCCACCTGCAATGCAGGAGTCGTAGGAGACGAAAGTTAGATCCTTAGGTCGGGAAAAATCCCCTGGAAGAGGCACAGCAACCCACTCCAGTATTCCTGCCCAGAGAATCCCATGAACAGAGGAGC
Source organism: Muntiacus reevesi (assembly GCF_963930625.1). Taxonomy (NCBI): domain Eukaryota; kingdom Metazoa; phylum Chordata; class Mammalia; order Artiodactyla; family Cervidae; genus Muntiacus; species Muntiacus reevesi. Next base: position 115,027,921 of record NC_089251.1, read on the forward strand.
CTGGTGGGCTAAAATAGGGTCACAAAGAGTCAGACATGACTGAAGTGACAGCGCATGTGCATACACATACGCAAAGGTGTGAATGGGGATTAACATAAATGACTAAGAAAAATCTTACAGAAGGGATGAAAATATTATCAAACTGATTTATGCTAAAGATTGCACAATATAGAAAGTTACTAAAAATAACTGAATTGTACGCTTGAAAGGAGTGGATTTCAAAATATGCAATATACAACTCAATAAAGCTGCTTTTGTGGGACTACCCTAGTGGTACAGTGGCTAAGACTCCATGATCCCAATTGCAGAAGACGTCAGGGAACTAGATCCTACATGCGGCAATTAAAGAATCCCCATGCCACACCAAGGATCGGAGATCCTGCGTGCCACAACTAAAATCCAGAACAGCCAAATAAATAAACATACTTTTTTAAATAACTTGTTTTTAAAAACAGAAATCTGATCTTTAAAACAGGTGTGGAAAAAAACACTGAAGAATCTATAGTAGGTACTCGACATGTGAATGTTGAATAAATAAGGAGGAATATAATTACTGCAGGCAGTGATTTTTTTCAGAGTATCCTAACACATGTCTGTCTACTGGGAGGAAGGGTGAAAATATATGATAACACTGATAAAAGAGCCACACTGGGATAACAGACATACAAGCTGGAGTGTGCATTCAAACACTTATAGCTATGGGGTATCACGAAAGTCATTAAACCATGCTGAGTTTAAGTTTCCCCGTATAGAGTCATCTGAGTACTTAACACAATGAATGAATGCTTACTTCCTATGGTTGTCAGTGACCTAAGAACTGATAGTTGGTGGCAGCTGTATAGTATTAATAGTAAAAACTACATTAGGAATGGCCCAATATTTATTTGGTAAAGAAATGTCACATTTCCTTGGTGACAGATGGTAAACAGACTTATTGTGGTGATCATTTTGTAATGGTTAAAACTAAAGCATACAAGAATCTTTTTCTCAAGGAAACAGACTGAGGTGAGGCAAAAGCACCACCAATCAAGACACAAAATTCCTCAAGAGTGGCATGTATGATTAAACATCGCACATGCAACAAAGGCACCCCAATGGAAACACATACATCTAAAATGCTTATACAAAGTAAAAAATTTTTAAAGGGAAGGTATGTCAAAAATAAAACTAGGCAGACAGCAAGTCATTAAAATAAGAAATAACTCACACCAATAGTTTGTTCCTTCTTCACAGGGGAATCATAAATTAAGGAGAAGGATGTATTTTATTAAATTGCTGATATATTGGAAAGAGGAAAGGCACCACACATGCAAGTAATGTTTCCAGCTCCATTTTCAAACACCTAGAGCCATAGCATTTAGTTCAGAGGCTGATACAGTCCACAGGACAAATCTGGCCTGCCACCTATTTTTGTAAATGAAGTTTTACTGAAAGATAGCTGCACATTTATTTACATTTTGTCTGTGGCTGCTTCTGTGCTTCTATAGCAGAGTTGAATATTGACTACAGAGACTGACTGACAAGCCTAAGATATCTACTATCTGGCTGTTTACAAAAAAAACTTTTTGTAGATTTCATTTGTTTACTGTTAAGTATATGCTGTTCAGTTTAAATGTTTAAACCAAGGAATTAAAGGATAAGAGTTCTGACCCTGATAATGCACTGGTTTAAAAGATATTCTGGGAACATTACACGGTAGGATATACCCTGATGCTGCTTTGGAGTCTGTTCAGATAGAGAAGACCTAAGCAAGATTTAAGTCAGCTTCCTCACATCTGTATCATAGGCATAATACCATATCTTCCAGTATGGTATGTATAGCACCCAAAACTGTTAACAGTAGCTGGTAATAACTATTCAATAAATGTTAGTACCTTCCATCTACATACTAAGCTGGGGCTTTCATCTCCTCCTCGTAAGTTTGCATTAACCCTCATTCTTTAAAACCAGGACTTCTGTCACAAAGAGACACTATTGTGCTATATACCCTATTCCTTATTTATCCAATATGGACCTAGCAATCTGTAACATCCCTAAAACTTTTCTAAAGTAATGTCCATATGTAACATGAGACAGTTTCATAACTATAGTTCTTATCATGTAAAATCTCAGTATACAACACACTCTCACATGTCTATGTACATACATACATAGTTTTGCCTTATAACTCATTTCTCAAACTCAAAGAGCACTCTCAGTTCTAGAATAATAACTATATTATCCTATCCCCTTCAAGACTTGATTTTTATAATCATTTTTCAGTCTTTGTCTTTCCAAATAAAAAAGGATTAATCATTTTTAATCAGTCCTCATTTCTGAGTTCATAATCTTTCTGGTCAAAAACAAAGAAACAACAACAAAAAAAAGATCCATGTAAACTATGGACTTTGGATGATAACGATATGTCAATGTAGGTCCATCAACTGTAACAAAGGTACCACTCTGGTGGGGGATGGTGATAATAGAAGCTATGAATGTGCAGGTCAGAGAGTACAAGGGAAATCTCTGTGTTCTCCCCTCAATTTTATTATGAGACTAAAACTGCTCTATAAGATAAAGCTTTAACTTAAAACAATAATAAATAGAAGATTTAAAAATCAGAATCCTCTAGCAAAGTGGTATTTCCCAGGACAGTCCTGATTCAGGCTTGTCAGCAGAGATAATTATTAACAACACCGTCATTAGCTCCCTTAAGTGTCCTGGGTTGCGGGATGAATTAAACGGTCACCACACTTCTATGCCTCAACTTTCTCCACCTAAGAAATAAATCAGTACTTCAAAATACAAACTTGGATAAATGACTAGAGGAAGGGAGATTTAAGACTTTGCCACTCAAACTGTGGAAATAAGTTTCTTTTCATTAAAGCTGGCTGCTTAGGATCCTCTCTTCCCTTGTCATTGTCCATGATCCAGATGGTAACATTTTTTTAAACCCCATATATATAATAAGCTAAACATATAATCGAGAAGGATCTATAGCATCCTGTGTAGTTTAAGAATGTATATAGAAATATTTTTTTAAAAATCTGACAAAATTTTTAAAACAAAATGCTTTATGTGAGAAAGTAAGATATTAACCATACACATGGGGAAGGGAAGGGAATCTGAAAAACAAAGCTAAATATTAACTGTGGTGCTATTTCAGTAGTGTTACTAGGTTAATACACTCTTTGTCTCTATTTTCCAGCTTAATTAAAAGGAATCTATACTGTTTATACTGAAAGATTCTCAATGCAGCCAAAGAACAGCCAAAGATGTTCATACTAAAGCTGAAGTGAATATACATGGGATGCACCCAAACTTGGATAAATTCCAAACTGCTGTGCTACCTAGGTACAGCCTCAATAACATGAGGTACTTTAGGAAGGCACAGAACACCCAGGACACCTCTAGGATAAAGGGATCGTCCTTTGCTTATGCAAAGTACTTCTAATGTCATCAGTGGCAAGAGATTTCTAGAGTTCAAGGTGGTGTAGAGTATTGGTTCTTACCCAGGTTTAAGCTTGAAGAGGATCCATGTGAAGAGAGGGAAGGAGGTGGTGTCTGTGAATGTCCTGGTCCCTGACTAGGGAGAGGCATGCCCACGGGTCCAGGAGAGGAGGAAAAGCTAAGGCCGTTATAAAAACTGTGTCCAATGGGGGTCAAGCTGCTCGATGTCCTCTTATAAAGGTCACTGCTGCCAGTCAGGGAGTCACGGCGGGAGCCACTGCCAGTGTTGGAGTTTGCAACTAAAATGGAATTAAAACAATGCAGATAAGAACAGGCCTGTTCTTCGAAGAACAAGCCCAGTGACCTGTTCCTAACACTTTGATCCAGACTCCTTACCACCGCAAATTTGTCAGCAGAGACAGCCTAACTGTTCATGTGGCAGTTCTAGGGGCAGGTAAAGTAATAAAGAGGACATGGCTCAGGTTAACATGAAACGTATTTTTCAAACCATCACACGTATGTTAAATTCTCCTTCCTTTTGTGTCTCATATTATGGGGGTAGGGGTGGGTTAAAATCCTCTGATGGCCACACAAGTTATGGGAAAGGTGAAAGAAAATGGGCTAGAAAGAATGCCTTTCATCAACCCAAAGGTTCTGGTAGAAAAATGGAGTAGAAAAAGGATCTGTGGAGGGGGTACTGACCCACTACACAAGACTTACATGTAGAAGCCTGGTTTCTCAAAGGGTTCAATCAACAGATATTACTAGCCCCCAATTCCAATTTAAGATACTGTCTCTCAAATAAACCCTTCTGTTTTGATTACACTGTCTTACAAACACTGCAATTGCTCCATCATTTTCCTTACGACTTTCCCGCTGTTTTCTCCCATTAAAACATTTAAAATATCTTAAGTCTAATTTCCTTCCTCCCACTTTTCCATAATATCCACCTTAATTCTTCTCAAGACTAGAGAAAACTCGTGACTCTTTAAGGCCTGCAGGTTGTGGAGTATACCACCCTAAGATTTTTGGTAAGTCCTCCTCCCTCAGTTTTTCATATCCACATTTGTATACTTCCCTCCACGTTCTCCCCAATGCCTGCAGTAATCTCCCCAGATTTTCTAATCCTTAAAAAAAAAAAACGGACTCTGAGAGGATAAACAAGTAGCAATGTGCGTGTAAACCTGAAATAGGCCCCAAATGTATAACTTGATTTGAATAGTCCATTATCTCAAAGACGTGTGGAACAGCTGGGTTCCCACGGGACTTGGTCCAGATCTGCCTGTGGTATCTGTCCAGGGTTCCATGCACTGTCAGTAATTCCATAAAGATTGTAAAAAATAATTAAAATTTAGTTTCAGCACATCCGTCTGATTTCTACCTGCTGTTCCAAACCCTCCAAGGGCGGATCCCAGGGTGGCGCCGAGAGAACTGCTACTTCCGAACCCCAGGGATGTGTTGGCAGGCTGGGCAGAGCCCTGGGAGAAGAGGGAGCTGCTCTGCGAACTGCTGCTCAGAGAGTTGTTGCCGTAGAAAGAGCTGGAGGCCAGGCTGTTACTGGGCTGCTGCTGCGGCTGGGGCTGCGGCTGCTGAGTCCCTAAAGGGCGAAACGGTCCGTTTGTTGTTCCAGCAAGACCACCGGCCGCTCCATTTGCTGAAGCTGCGGCCGCTGCAACAGCTATGTAGGAGAAAGCAAACCATATGGCTATGAAAGAGACTGGCCACATTTCCAAACTGCACTGTTATCCTTTTGAAAACCTTTTAATGCTGCCGTATCTGTTCAAAGTCGACACAAACCTTGTAAAGAACTACACAAATCTGTCTTCCATCTCGGACCCCTTCACTGGAAGCTCCACTAGTCTTTTCCTACTTGTACTCTCAACTCAGAGCCAGAACACCGCTGCAGCCAAGCTCACGGTGTGGTCGGGTTAGAGAGTCTATGATTCAAGATAGATATGGGTATCAAAGGTACTCATTTCAAATACAACCGCTTCCTAAAGTTTCCAGTTCTATAAATATCTACATTAAGGACATTTTCTCCAGAATCACATACTGAAGCCCTGCAATTCTTAGGACACTTAAGCATATTCCTCTCCCCTAGATACCCCCACTGTTGTTCCCAAATTTATAATACATATAATAATACTATGCATATATATATGACATATATACATATAAAGACTTAAAATAAAAATCTATTGCTGCCCTCCCCCACCATAAGCAAGAAACAAAAACAAAACAAATATCAAATCATCTAAAAATAACAATATGAATTTCTGTGAAATTAGCCTTGGACTTCTGCCAACAGTGCCATTTTGTGTGAGTAATACAACTTCCTATGCTCACAGTAGAGCAGGTCCTTGCTGCTAACCAGCTGGTACATGCTGTCAACAGAATCAGAATCTATCAAGGTCACTTGCCACTTCTGACTGACTCTCTTTGAAAAATTACAGGATAGAATTCTTACTGAGAACTGCCATTAAAGTATATTTCCACATAGTTTAAGAATCTCATCCAGCCTCCCTTTCAGATCTGAGTGAGTGCACTGAGACATAAGCTCACCTGCTTGTGCAGCTGAGGAACTGATAATGACTGGGGCGGGAGCTACGAGCCGAACAGGAGCTCCAAGGCCATTTCTCGCTCCTGCATTCACCACAAGGGCACCGGTTTGGTCATAGTAAGCAGCGGGAGCCAAGACTGGATAACCTGAGAATATTAAGGTGACAGATGAGTATATATGAGACTAACAAATGTTTCCTGGACACCAGCAAACTGTAAATAGTTACAAACTCAGCACTAGGGACAGAAACACCTAGGTTTATATCCTGGCTTGACCACTTAAGATAGCAGCATAACCCTGAGTGTCTGGGTAGTATCTTCGTAAGGTTAATAATAATATCTGACTCACAAAGTTCTTGTGAAGATTAAAAAATGAGTGTGAAAGATGTAGCATGCAATGTGGCACAGCAGGGGGTAGTGTAATTTATTTTACACCAAGAGTTAGAAAGGGAATTTAGTGGGACAGGGAACAACTGTACTCTTCAAAGTGCTAACCATGGTTATCACCAGCAACCATACACTGACAATTATTTTATGTTTTCTTGACTATACAATTCATATCACATAATCTAAACACAAATATACTGCAAGTTATCAGGGAAACTCTAGACAAGCTTCCATTAACAGGTTCTTTCAATACTCTGAGACAGAATCTTCAAATGCTATTGAGCCATAAGATTAATTACAGTTGACTTCATAATAAAACATAAATGCTTAGTAACTAACAACATGCATGATCTAAGTTCAAGTTACTCAGTGAATTCATAAATAGATAAGATGATCTAGCCATATGCTAGGGTCAGTAAGAATCCATGAACTTATACTGAGGATTAAGGACTTGTTTCAGAAGGACTTGTTTCAAAGGCAAAACCTCAACCTACAGGCAATCCATGCAAAGAATAAGACCAGGAGACAGTAAGCTAAGAATAACATGTATTCAGCATACATATCAATCATAGGTAGACAGCTACAAAGCACCTCTACTGTTGGTTTGGGAGAAATTCTAGAAATGTAAGGGGAACAAGACAAAGAATACTGGGAATGTCTCCCTAATAATACTGTTCACAAATATCAGCCTTGGAATGATGCTGATGCAACCTGGCCACTCCTTTCATTCTTAACACTGAATGAGAAAACAGACTACCACCAAAGGAAAGCAGGATAATCCAAGCTATGTGTGGAGGTTCACATATTTCCAACATGTGAGATTATGACTGGCTCAGAATACTAGGTGCTCTCATCAACGAACTATGGTCTAAGTGAGGGCAAGTGTATGTCATCCTCGCCAGTCCCCAAATGATGACAAGCCTAATAAGCAAGGCCAAAGTACTGCCATTCTCCTCTGAACCTCCCCCCAATAAGCAGACTTTTTCCTCCTCAAGTAATGAGGGACAAATGCAGCCTCACCTGGCATGCCTGCAGCCAGTCCTTGTCCAAATGCAAGGGCAGAATTCACTGCTGCAGCTGCCACTAGCGGATCAGCTTGCTGTCCCTGCTGGTTCTGATTTGGGGTCAAAGGACGCTGGCTGGCTCCTCCACGAAGAACCTGGGAGACAGAAATAAATCAATGTTTTCTTCACTGGAAACATCTAAGACCCAACATGTGCTTAAGTTAAATCAACTTTAAAAACTGATGGCTGTAAACTATTTTTCCAATAATGGTTTTATGTGACATGGATGTTAGGATTAAAAAAAAAATCAATTAACAGCATTTCATACGGTGAAATTTCATTCTACCACTTTTAGTTTAAGAAACATATTACCTTTATAAGAGTTAAAAGCATTTAAAAGTTATAATTCAGTCATTAATCAAATACTTAATGCCTAATATCTGGCAGGTATTGGGGATAAAGCAAGGAGCAAGACACACAAAGCTCCTGTCTTCTTGGAGTTTTTATTCCAGTGAATGGGAGCTAGACAGTAACCCTAAAATAATCAAAAGAGGGTGAAGAAAATTATGCTGGAGTGGATGAGAGGTTTAGATATGATAAACAGGAGTAATTTACTCACATCACCAAGTTATAATATCTGTATTAAAAAAATAAAAACCAAACACACAAAAAAGGTTGCATTTTCTTTATGGAATATGAGAACATTTTCTCTACCCTATAACACTATTCCCGTTCATTAGAGGCCAAACAGCACCAAATGAAATCAACAGATTTGATTGTAAAAGGTGTCTGACCTATTTCTATTTTTCCTCATAAATCTCACAGAGAGCAATCTAAATTGATGTACGTATCAGTCAAGAACATTGACATTTCAGTGCAGATTATCTGTTCTGCCACTGTGATAAAGGATTTTTTTCTTTAATTAATGAAAGAGAAGATGCTGATAATCATTGTTAAGAATCTATTCCAAAAGATCTATATATGACAGTAAGTAAAAATGCAAAACCCAATAATAAGGTAAAATTACCAAACTTTATGCATTTTGCAAAGTTTTCAAAGGTGAAGTTCTTACCACATCATTTTCATTATCACTTTGCTATTTTTAAGTTAGACATGTAATCAAGAGCCCATGTATAGAAAAACACTACTATCAAATATTTATTAAATGAGTATTTAGGATGAAAGACACTGTCCATATTGGCAAAAAGAGATGTACAGACACTAAATCCACTGAAAGTTTCTCATTTCCTTATCCACAGAAGTAGTGAGAGTAATAGCTGATCATGCAAATTTGTAGGAAGTATTAGAATTAATGTCTGCAAGGCATTAAACCTAGTAACCAGGAAACAATCAATTACCAATAGCTAATTCCTATCAAAGACCCAGAGGGATGGGATGGAGAGGGAGGTGGGAGGGGGAATCAGGATGGGGAACACATGTAAATCCATGGCTGATTCATGTCAATGTATGGCAAAACCCACTACAATATTGTAAAGTAATCAGCCTCCCACTAATAAAAATAAATGAAAAAAAAAAAATTTCCTATCAAAATATTAGGCAATTTATCTATCTGTGACCGAAAGAATTCTAGCGGACTTTACAAGAGACGGAATGCTTCAATCTATATAGATAGAGGACTCAAGAGAAGTTGCAGAGGTGAGAGTTTGGGCTAAGACTGAGAAGATGCCTCACCAACAATCCAGAAGAGCTCTCACTCAAGGAAAAGTAAACAGTATTTACAGAGATATGGCAAATACTAACAGTTCAAAAAATTTTTTAATTTTAAAAGAAGAAAAATCAATGAAAGCATTATGAATTAGGCTTATGTTTTGTTAGGAGTTGTGTATAAGGTCAGAAGACAGGGAAATGGACAAGGTGTCAGAAGAAAGGGGTAGTCCAGACCACTGAGTTCTGTTTTACAATGAAGAGAGCAATGTGTATCCTTTTGGTCAACTCTCTAGAAATCGATGTGGTACCCTTGATGATAAACCAAAGTTTGTAAGTCAGCTCCCAATATTCATATTTTAATTTCATAAAGAAATGTCAAGCCCGGGAAACAAATATGTAAAATTTTACACATCAAATAAAAAACAAAAATGACTGAATATCTATTTGTAAAACACTATCCGACGAGTCAGTTTACTATTTTCATGATGCAAAAAGTATTAAATCCTAATTTCTTTTCAAAGGTAGTGATTTTATTTTTTTTATTTTTATTTTTTATTTTTTTTGGCATGTGGGATCTTAGTTCCCTGACCAGGGATTGAACCTGTGCCCTCTGCGTTGGGAGCACTGAGTTTTAACCACCTGACTACCAGGGAAGTCCCAAAGTTAGTGATTTTAAATGCAGCATTAAAATTTAATAAGCAAGCAGATGCTCAATGGAGATATTTTAACAACCATTCATCCTTCTATAGTTCATCATACTTGGTAGAATCAACATGTATATAGTCTCCCCTCATCTAGAGGCTTCAGAAGCCATTCTAAACTTTTCTCTCATGATACAACACCCAGCACCAAGCCACCACCAAGATTACCATCATGCCTGAGTTCACCTAATATCCAGAATTTTTTCTTCACCAAACATTTTGAAATTTTTAAAAAATGAACATTTTTATCACATGTCAAAGGAATCTTCAAAATGAATGAAAAAGGAATCAGAAAAAAGATGGAGTGGCCAAGAGGTCAATTCCAGCAATTAGATTTGGAAAAGAGTTAGCGTATCTAGCAGGTAACAAATGCTTACTGATAAAAGGCAAAGGCCAAAAAGGTCGAAAGTTGTAAAAGGACCTCTCATTTAAATGACTAGAACCAAAGAAGTTCACCAGGAAAATCATATTTTCCTAAAACATCTGAAGTCAGAAACTGGCAAAAATGACACTGGAATGAAAAAATGGATACTTGTCAAAACATAATTTGAATAACAACTTTTTCACAGTAGAGTCTGTTATTGTCGGTGACAGAAAACTCGGAAATAATGAGCCTGTCATGCTCAATTTATAGCTAAGGATATGTTCAGAGATGTCATAAAACTTGCCTTAGTTGCAACCAGTTAGTGGTAGAACAAAGACCAGATCTCAGGTTTTCTATCACTCTAGATACCATAATATGGTCAGAAGATAGCACAAACTGTGAACTTACACACTTGTGTTCAAATCTTAACAATGTAATACGTGTGTGACCCTAGGCACAGAAATTCCATTCCCTCAATCTTATGCTGGGAAGTCATGTAATCTACTTATTAGAATTATAATGAAAAAAACTATATGTAGAGCACTTAGCTTTAAACAAAAAGCTTTCAGTAAGATGTACTTACTATTTTTCTTATTCAGTCTATTAGAGTTGATTTGAAAACACGGCTATTACTTCATCTTCCAAATCCATGATCTGGCAGCCATTTAAAATGCAAAGATCTTCACCTGATAAGTATCAACTTTCCACAAAGAGTAGCTATTGATACTAAGAAATTTATTAATAGAGGTCACTCTTCTGTCAACAACCCTCTGCACGTGGTACTAGAATTGTACCTACTATAAAGAAAACCACACATTAACTTCCAAAAAGTCATCTAACTGAAAAAATACTGAGCCAGACAAAACTAGCTAGAATTTCAAGACCTGGTTTTTCTATAAACCTGTGAAATCTAAGAAATTAAACATACACTTTATTAGTGAGAATGATAAAAAGCAAATGATTCTTGTTTGGATCATATATGTACATATATGAGCATGGTGTTTTTCCTCAAAATGAAAAAAAAAAAAAAAACACACAACTTTTAATTTGATGATGCTTATCAAAAGCCTAAATGCTCATTTTATTCACTCAAAAACAGTTTCTGTTTCCAGGACAGTATACCATGGACATACTGAGGTTTATGAAAGGATGCTAAGCCCATTTATAGCATCAGATACTGCTAGGCTAAGGCAGCAGCTACATAAATAGAACACACGACGATGAACCGCTCAGAATAAAGAGCGAGGCCCTTTGCAACGGATTTAAAACAATAAATAGCAGAGAAGAATATAATAACAAGATGCAAAGCTGTGTGGACAGCATAATCCCAATTTTATAAGAAATTAATTAAACGGTAAGACTAGAATGACAGATACCAAACATTTATACTGGTTTTTTTCTGACACAAGGATTTAAGGGATTTATTTTTCCCTTCAAGTAATTCAATTCACCACAACTTTCAGAAATAAATAGGTATTATTCTAGCAAGCAAGAGAAAATAGCCTAATATAAAAAGACACTTGGTTTTACAATGAAGTATTCATTTTCTTATCTTGGTTAAAAAGCTTACTCTAAGTTAAAAAAGATATAAATAGGTTTAAGATTTATGTCCAATTCAACAGATGTTACTAGACATAAAACAGACAAACAAGGACCTACTGATAACACAGGGAACTATATTCAATATCTTGTAATAACCTATAATGAAAAAGAATTTGAGAAAGAATATATAAATATAATGTGTATGTGTATATATGTATGTGTAACTGAATCCCTTTGATGTACACCTGAAACTAACACAACACTGTAAAACAACCATACTTCAATTTTTTTTTAATAAAACTGACACCATAAATAAGCAATCTGAAGAACTAGTACCTCCCCTTTGGTAGCAAACTACTTAAAAGAGAGAGCCAGAAGTGATCTGAGAATGGTGCTTAGAAAGTAGCCAAAGTATCAAAGCAAGAAAACTTGACCATCACTAAACTGGAAAACCCTCTTAAGCAGCATCACATGGTATGTCATACCATGATCTCACTTTGTCACACTGACCAAAGAACAGATAAATAAAAGGCATTCAGTAAAGCACAGGCAAGTCTGTCTGAACTCATATACCACACAAGGGAACGCACTCATTCACCATTCACAGCTTCTCTATCAGGAACAACATTACCCTTTAATTATACACAATAACTAATATTTACACTTAAGTGGGGTAAATTTTGTTGACATTTACCTGCTGCTGCCCTTGCTGAGCCTGTGGGGTGGTCTGCTGATTAGCAGAATTTGTTGCTGCAGCAGCGGCGGCGGCTTGCTGCTGGAAAAGACTGGCAGGGTAGACTCCCCAGGGAGTAACTCCGTAATACTGGGGAGGGACCACAGCCGGGCCTATAAATATCAAGAGAAAGGTAAGAAAAATTTAGATTATTAACAATCAGAGTTTCCAAAGACTATACTTGATTCAGCAGACACTGCTGTAAAATATTAATATATTGATTCATTCTAGCTAATCATGAGTTCTATTTTTTAAAAACAGAAAATATTATATGTGATTCCCACACCAAAGTCTTCTAACGTCAGCAATACACTCCAGGCCTAGAGAAAGAAGCTGGTGAAGGACCAAGCATTGGAGATATTGAAAGGGAGTATAACTGATAGAAGCTGGAAGAGACTAAGAACAGATGGAGGAATTGGCCTTGGTCAAGAAGGCAAAGGTATGTTTTTCCCCTGAGAAAGAAAAAAATATATAGGATATATATATAGACAAAGCTTGCTGTTAAAAGGGAAATGGAAAGTTTGTATGCTTAGTGATGAAACACAGCAAAAGATGAAGCTGTACCCTGCTTTCAGTATAAGGATGGATGGCACCTGAAGCGAATGATGGGGACAGGGATCTTGGTGGTTCATTAACTCCAGAAGCGTGAAAATCCATCAGTTGTCTGACAACAAAGCCCAGACACGCCACTGAAACTCCACAGCTCAAATTTGAAGAGGCTTGTTTTTCCCATCTCTATTTTTTAATGTCACAAAAAGCATTCAACACAACTACATTTAGATATCGGGATGTGAAATTTTAAACTTAAGTCAAAGCTGAAAACAAACAGAAATGAAAAACAAAAAAACCTCGACTTCTCACAGACCTGAGTATTCTATACAAAACTGAGCATTCTGTTTTAACCTCTTTGTCAACAAGCTACCACTGCAGTCTCTGCCAAATAGAACAAGCAAGAGATAAGTTAACAGAGCTATGCAGACAGCAACCTGGGTGGGGCAAAAATCTAAACCACAGAATTCTCTGAAGCTGGTGGCAAGAAACATCAAGGCTCATTTGTCAACCAAGACAAGGGCACAAAGCCAGCATCTCACATGTGTGGGAATACAAATCTAATGAGAATTTTCCTAGTTAAAGCACAGTTTCAAATATTTGCAACTTGATTAAATAATAACTGCACTTTTCAGTGAAATTCCATAAAGCTGTTTCAAATACATCCATTCTGACATAGCAGCCAATCCTGTAGAAATATGTACTTCATTAAGTCAAAATAAATTCACTCATGTTTTTGCTTCTCCATTAAATTCTAAAACACAAATATGTCAAATTATATTACTGTCCAATATTACTCTGACATTTCTTTTCTTTTTAACTCTGACATTTCTAATTTGGCATTTTCTGTATCTGTAGCCTTAGACAAGATCAAGAATCTGTTTATAAAGGTGCCCACAGTCAAACACAGTGCAAAATGAAGGTGCTGCTTAGGAAGGCTATGTTACAGTATGAGTTATTTTTTAATAATAAGCAAATAAGTTAAAAAATTTTAAACATGTGGGCATGTTTGGCTCAGGGTGTATCATTAATTGAGCTTGATTCCCTCGGGATGCCTGTTTCAATTTCTGTGGATTAACATTCCACAAGAATATGCAGTTTCACAGTTTGGGTAGTTAACATTTCTGCTCTGTACAAAAGCACTTAACTCATTTTCAGTTTGGCTCAGATGATAAGTACAAAAGCAAGATTTTCATCATCAAATTATGATCTCACTGAGGACAACTTTTGTCATCTCTAAGACTGGTTCTTTGTTTCAAATAACATATGATAAGTTAGTAGAGGAAAATTAGTAAAGGAAAGAAAGTAGAGAAAAGATAATTCAAGACAACATGGACACTATATGACAGTGAAGTACATGCACAGGCTTTGAGCTATATCTGACTTAAATCTCAACTCTATAACATTTAAATTACGTGACCTCTACTACCCAAAGCAATCTATAGAATTAATGTCATTCATATCAAATTACCCATGACATTTTTCACAGACCTGGAACAAATAACCCTAAAATTTATATGGAACCAGAAAAGGCCCAAAATTGCCAGAACAATTCTGAGAAAAAGAACCAAGCAGGAGGCATAATCCTGCCAGATTTCAGACAATACTACAAGGCTACAGTAATCAAAACTGCATGGTACTGGCACAAAAACAGACATACAGACACCAGTGGAACAGAAAGGAGAACCTAGAAATAAATCCACACACCTGGGGTCAAATTAGTCTTCAACAAAGGAGGCAAAAATATACAATAGAAAAAGGACAGTCTCTTCACCAAACAGTGCCGGGAAAAGTTGAACAGCCACATGCAAATAAATGAATTTAGAACACATTCTCAGACTGAACAAACTGCCTTAGAGACTTAAGATATGACACCATAAAACCCCCAGAAGAGAACATTGCCAAAACATTCTCTGACATAAACCATACCAATGTTTTCTTAGGTCAGTCTCCCAAAGCAACAGAAATGAAAACAAAAATAAACAAAAGGTACACAGTCATGTTTACATACACAAGCAAATAAATACAAAGTGATAAGAGAAAGAGTAAGAACAGGTTAACAAAGGAAGCTTTCTAGAGGTGACAATACTGGCTAAGAAGCTTCCCTGGCAAAGTATGGGGAAAGAGTTTACTCTAGAGGACTAAGGAGACCATAATGTCCAAAGATGCAGAGGCCTAAACCAGTGCAGTGTGTGTAGCAAATCAAAATCAACTTAATACTGCTAGAATGTACAGTATGAGACAGTGTGGGGCAGGGGGAGAGGCGGTACACATGTGGAGATGTTCATATAGTCATGGGAGACTGCTATACACACTGGGTCCCCATCCTCACTAATCCTCAGATGTCATGGTAGCTCCTTTCAAATACTAATTTCAAGGAACAAACCACCATCACCACCCGAGTAGTCTGGAATGACCAGCCATGCTGACATTAACTGTAGTATACTATATTAGGTAGATAAGACAGAAATCAATAAAGGATTTAAGTAGAAGGGTGACACAGTGAGATTTGTGACTGTTTTCTCAAACAATCTAGGTGGGGGAAAGAGGGAGCAAAAGAGAAAAAGCTGGCAACATGTAAAAGAGAACAGCTGTAAAGTCTAGGTAAAGATTAAAAGGATCGGCCATAGTAGGGAGATATAAGCAAGGGGAGAAATTCCCGAAATATGTATGAGCAACTGGTGACTCAGGGGGGCAAAAATATCTATACAGTAACACAACACTGTGAATTAATTAATTTTAAAAGGAAGTGGCCTAAAGCAGAGGTCCCCAACTACCAGTCTGCAGTCTGTTAGGCTCTAGGCCACACAGCAGGGGGTGAGCAGCAGGCAAGGGAGCCAAGCTTCATCTGCCAGCCACCACTGCTCCCATTATAGCCTGAACCACTCACCCCACCGCCCAACCCCTACCCCTCACCATCTATGGAAAAACTGTCTTCCATGAAACTGGTCCCTGATGCCAAAAATGTTGGCAACAACTGGCCTAAAAGGCATTTGCACCAAGCCAAAGAAAAAGGAAAACAATCCATACAGGAGGCAGCTGATTAACCTCATTTTAAATATGTTCAAGTCTGAGGTTATAGGTGGGCAGAGATATTTAGCTGGCAGACAGATGGTCCTGGAAATCAGGAGAGAAACATTCACTAGAAACACGGATTTGTAAAAGAGTATAAAAAAATGAATGCCCATCAAAGGGACTTTTTTTAGCAGGTGAGAAAATCCCTCGTGTGGCAGAACGTCTCACCGAGTGTCGCTGCAGCAGCCAATCCAGCTGTGTAGGGGTCGGTCCCTGGGGGTGCAGCGCTGATGATGTACGGGTTGGGGACGAAGGCAGCGGGAGCTAAACCTGCTGAAAACACACCTGTCAGTAAAACAAACGACTGAAACAAGCCTGCCAAACCCCTACACAGTCTGGCTAACCGTTCCGTGGGGAAGAGAACAAAGAGAGGATACAATAGGTTGAGAGCAAAATGGACTTTCAGAAAGATAATACCTGTACTAAAGACTATGGTGACATCCATCTATTGTCTCTTTTTTTAGCCTCTGCTGAAGATTACAATTAAAACTACTAAGCAGTTTTAAATTCAGCACAATTTCTAAAAGACTAATGAAATTATAATAGGTTAAAATAAAGTGACTTAAAACAGTTTTCAATGGAATGGAGGGAAGGATTTACTTCCATTTAAACAATTCTCTAGTTCTCCTCAAAGAAAATGTATGCCTATTTATAAAGACTACTATCTGTAAGTACAAATTAAATCAGACCCAGGTAAAGGTTTTTATGTCTAGACTTAATACAGGTGACCCTTTAACAACACAGGGGTTAGGGGTGCCCACACCTACACAGCCAAAAATTCATGTGACACCTACATAGCCAAAAATTCATGCGTAACTTTAAAATCAGCCCTCCATAACCACACTTCAGCATCAACGATTCAACCAAGAAATATGCTATAGAACATATTTATTGAAAAAAATTCACATACAAGTGGACCTGCACAGCTTAAACCCATGTTGTTCAAGGGTCACCTGTATAACTAGGCTAGAACCAAGTCTTTTCTTCCACAGCATTTCACAATCCGTGACTGGTGATTTTCTATCTATTCAATCATGTCATTTTAACCACCCCCCTTTATAAAATTTCTACTTGTATAGCATTGTTTCGAAGAGACCCCAAAAAAGCTGTGTGTGTGTGTGGGGGGGGGGGGGGGGGGCAGTGTCAGCAGTAAGACAAAAATATGTTCCATAAGATAAAAAATATGTTACTATCAAGACATTAACAAGTACAACAGGTACAGAGCAACTTTAAAAACCAGTGATTATGATAAAACTTTTTAAATTTTTCAACACATGCTACTTGGAAAATAGGTTTACAGGTACTACTTGCCACCTAATAAGATGTGACATTGAGACATCCATAGTTTATACACTCCCAATAAGCACAAAATTGTTGTTATTTAAGTTCATCCAAACCTACCAACAGAGCTGATGCTAGCCACTACTACAGGAAATACTTTAAATCCTGAAACGGCTGGCAGAGCAATAACTGGATACTAAGAAATCTTACGAGTTAGGTCTAGAAAAATAAGAAGGTGGCTAAAGACAACTGGATGAGAGTTAGAGGCCGTTTACTCTGAGACCTGTCTGGACTTTCACAATCAGTCCACACTAGCTGGGTTTCACAACAGCCACTGTCCTGAGATGGGACCACCCCTACACGGGTGCTTTTGGCGTAAGGACTTACCGATGTGGGGTTGATGCGCGGCTGCCAGCGCATACTGCTGCTGCTGGGCGGCTGTCAACTGCTGGACAGCAAGCGCATTGGGTCTTTGGAATAGCTGAGGAAAGAAAGGGCATGATGAGGTTAGAGAACCAGTCACATGAAGGAATTTTAAAGCCTCTCTGAATAAAAATTTCCATAAACTCTTGTTTAGACAAGATGCTTTTAGCAAAAATGTTCTCATGCTCTACTCCATTCCCTTGGTATCTATGATGCTTCATAGTTCTGTTTCCCCTCTACTGCTCCGGCTCAATTTGTGAGCCCAGTTCCCATGTGCTGACTACTTACTTCACAGGTTATCTGTCCCCTGAACCATAAACATACATACAAATGCCCTAACAGCTGCTTCAGGTCTGAGGGCGCTGCCTGATCCAGAGCAAGCCAGAAACTAAACAAATGTACTACAAATAACTTACCTCACTGCACCAGTGCTGGTACCTCCCTTCAGTTCTTTTGAGAACTCCACAAACACTCTGAAACAATTCTCACCTACTCACATTTTAGACAGGAAAATGGAAAGTTTTCATTTCATCCCTAGCTGTCTCCTCTCGGGAAAATACTGAATACCTCCCTCAAACTAGTGGTTTACAAAAACTGGTAAACTGGACAATGTGCAACTTTCAGGGGCTCCCGAGTTTCCTAGAATACCAATCCTTTTACATGTGAGAAATAAAACAATAGAAGTATAGCTGCTACTAACCAAACTTGGATAATGAGCTTAGTTTCCAAGAAAAGGAAAGGAGTTCAAAGGTCTTGACAGTAAGAATATCCTAAGATTCTCTCTTATTACAAAGTCAATCACTCATTTTACAATTATTTTTGAATCAAAACCTGATAGGCACTGTGCAAGGAACTAAGTTAGGAACACTAAATAAAATGCTCATACAATTTTTTTTTTAATGCTCATACAATTTAATATGAATAATACTGGTACAAAAAAGGGGGATACCTGATTTTGGATTGCCCTGATATGCCTCCTTCCAAGGAGTTATATACTGAAGACTTCTTTATTTACTGAAATCAGACTGGGAGAATTTACTGATGGGATTTCCCCACAAAGGACCTTCAACCCACCTACTCTTTCTACAGGACTTTTCAGTGGTTAGGCTAACATCACTGGATGATATGTAACAGATACCATGGATCTTGAACCACGGATGTCTTCATAAAGAAACCTGTTTTGGACAGTAGGTGATAATGTCATTCTGACAACTCAGCTTAATTACTGTCACAGTGGAACTTTGATTCAGTTGTGGTGAACTTGATTGTTATGATTTGGTTACTTCTGTACCTCAAGTATAAAAACAGACTGATTTTAAATTTTTTTTTAAGGTGAATATTCTGAACATACTGACCAACTTCACCTGTTACCTCTATATATATTTATTTTTCTAAAAACCAGAGTAAAGTAAGTCTCTGCTTTCACAGTATGAATGTCAAAAGTAACCATGCAGTACGGGTTTCAAAAATGCTTTATATATAGTTTTTTATTTTCAAAGGTTAAAGAAAAGAAAAACTTCATTATAATGCTGATAAAAAAACAGCTCTACTTCATAGGCACTGATTAACTGTCAAGCATTCAAAAGAAATACAGGACTCTACTGGCAAATATATCAAAACAACTGTTCACTCCAGGAAGGGAGCCAACCAGTACCATTTGGTAACTACAACCTTGCGATCATCGCCAAGTTGGTTTGGTTTCACCTGAAGGATAGTGGCTCATGCTCCTCCTACCAACAGCTCTCCCCAAACCCCTTCCTGCAAGAGGAGCATCCAGGAGGCAGAAAACAAGTAAAATAGTAGAGAGTTGTTTAAAATTTTTTCCAAGACTATAAAAACACCTCCTAGTTCCACTAGGTATCTGCTATCTAGTCAATGGGTCTCTGGAATTTTCCTACCCTAAAATCTTTTAAAATATCTAACATCTCAGACAATGCTCATGCTAGCCTCTTTCTTCTACCTTTCTTGGCCCTGCTGCAAATAAAATAATTCATTTCACTCAACAAATATTTTTTTGAGCACTTATTAGCATGTCACTTATTCTGTGACATGAAGCTAAGAGAATAAGGATACTGTGTTCAGAATGTAACTCTTGAGGTTATCTTGACTTACTAACCAAAAACAGTACTTTAACACCATTCCATTATGACTTAACCTCACTTCATGTTTTTAACATTTTTTAACATTTCATGTAACATTACATGCATGTACTATATCTGTAAATATACATATATATACACACAGTGTATGAATAAGTAATCACTCCACGTAACATTAGTTTGTGGTTCTCACTACTGTGTCACCACACTGAACACTGGGACTAATAATTTTAACTGGAAACAGACAGGCCGTATAACTGCTCCCATATATCCCATGTTTGAGAGTTGATTAATATGTCCATGACTATGACAGAGAAGGAATTATTTTGAGTGCATTCTACAGTAAACAATTAAACATAAGTAAACTATCCATCAACAGCAGACAGATTTGATCATAGCATAAATTACAGAAATTCTGGCACATTCTCTCATGTAAACGGTTCAATATTAACTGGAAATATAGGTTATTAAAAACCAAAACTGAGTAACTGGCAAGTGATAGGTTCCAGAGGATCCTGAACAATGCATACAAATGCCATCTACTGGGCAAAGTGCTAAACTCTGTCCCTTTCTCACCTCAAAATAAAATGTACTGCCAGGTCTGCCTTCTTGTGAGTTTAAGGCAATATGCCCAGTGGAGAGCGGATAAGAACACAGACTCTGGGGCCAGAAAACCTGGACTGGCATCTTAGCTCCACCGCTGATTCTGTGTGTGGGACACTGGGAAGGAAAATCACTTTGTGCTCACTCTTCCTCTCTCTAAAGATGGACAATAAAGAGCTGTCTAACTCCTAAGGTTGTCTGCTAACGATTAAAAGCAATACACACAGAAGTCCTCTCTATGTGACACTATTTCTGATGAATGAGGAGAGCACCCCCATACACAGACACAGCCCTTCTGCGGGCCACCTCTTATAGCGCGTCATGTAGCAAGGCAGTCCGGGAAGGGACAAAGAAAGCAGAAGGCAGGTCTTGCGAGTCAGGTGGCACTGACATTAAACACTACCCTGTGTAAAACATAACTAGCGGGAAGCTCTGTGTAAGACAGGGAGCCCAGCCTGGGGCTCTGTGACAACCTAGAGGGGTGGAATGGGGGCGGGGGTGCGCAACAGGAAGGGGAGATATTTATATAAAATTATGGCTGATTTGTGATGATATACGGCAGACACCACAACATTGTATAGTAAAAAAAATTAAAATGCTAATAGCATACACAATAAACTAACAAAAGTGATAAAAAGGATGAAAGCAGGAGTGGGAAGAAGAATAACAAGTGTGTATCTTTTTACATTGTTTTGATTTTTTGAACCATGTGAATGTTACTACCTACTCAAAAATTAAATTAAATGTTAAAAAGTATATAAAATAGACAAAAAAAAAAAACAAACTTCTGAGCAGTGTTAAAGTCCTGCTGAGTTCATGAGCACCACCTGCTTTAGGTCACAAAGAGGAAAGAAAAAATTTTTTTGTTTTTGTTGTTGATAGTAATTTTAAAACATATACCATGCTGAAAAAACTACCAATAGAAGTACAGAACAGACTTTTGAACTCGGTGGGAGAAGGTGAGGGTGGGATGTTTCGAAAGAACAGCATGTATATTATCTGTGGTGAAACAGACCACCAGTCCAGGTGGGATGCATGAGTCAAGTGCTCGGGCCTGGTGGGCTGGGAAGACCCAGAGGAATCGGGTGGAGAGGGAGGTGGGATGGGAGACCGGGATGGGGAATACGTGTAACTCTATGGCTGATTCATATCAATGTATGACAAAACCCACTGAAAAATAAAAAATAAAAAATTTTTTAAAAAATTAAAAAAAAAAAAAAAAACTACGAATGCAGTTAAATTTGAAGTTGAGACAGCTCCACACACAGTTTTATGTTTCTAGGACTAGGTCCAAAGCAAAGAGCAAGGAGCTAGAAACTGAAACAAAGATGTTTGCATAGCAGAGATCTTCAGTAAGTCTCTGAGCTTCACGATGTCTTAATTTTCTTATCTATAAAAATGGCTGCCCTACCTGACAAGGCTATTGCCAGAATTCACGGAGAAAAGCCTTTTAAACAGTAAGAGTATTACATCACTAGTGGGGTTATAAATTTTAAAGAAAAAATTATATTCTGGAGCTAGTCCTCAGTATATGAAATTTTTGAAAATTTGCTACTGTCTATAATTTGCTATATCCTCTAGATCAAAGTTCATTTTTGACTAGGTTATCTGAACAGTTGCAATAGCTAACATATAACTACAATGACTTTTAGTGTAACAGGTACATAACAAACTATGCTGCCAAACTTGAAAAAAAAATTTCACATTTCTTTAGCAGATGAAGAATCTGATTTCAAAACAAATGACTTCTAAATAAGTGAGGAAAACAAAATACAGCCTTCCGTCAAGCAAGTTATTATCTTTAGAGAAAAATCATATTCTAAAATTTCATCAAAGTCAAAGAACAATAAAGGTATGTTTCAAATGACCTAACTGCTAGCTAAAGTCAGCATTTCAACAGTGACTATACACATGACGCTGACAGAATAATCTTCCTCTCATTTATAAACTGAAAAGAAAGCCAAGAATTTTAAATACCTATATTAAAACTACGCAAACTCAGTCTCATAAGAATGACATTTAAGTCACTACCACACATTAAAAAGCAAAGCATGCCAACTTCCTCTGCCATCTGACTAAGGCTTTTTTAGAGTACTGCTTCTCTGTTAAAAATTCATGCTTAATAGATTAGTTTCAGTACATCAGCAGGCAATTTTATAGGGCATGCCACATCATTAGGCTATTTTTACACTAACTGAACCCTAAGATAACGAACATCAACAATTAACCAGATTAACCCATCTAATTATCAACTTAATCTTGGCTGTGGTTTCTGTTACACGACTGTAATATAATGAAACCTAGCAATAATTTTCTAAAATATATTTAGATCAACAGAGATAACTTCATGGCTATTTACTATGCAAGCATCATAACACAAAGCAGTATGAACACATTACATATGAACTGTTCACTGTGTTTTCCAGGATTAAAGAAAAGACAATGAGGAGAAAGTAAGGAAAGTGGTATCAATGAGCATTTCAAACCACCCTAAATTAAAGGTTCCTAACCCCAGACCCTTGTACCTGAGGCAGGTAAAATTACTATCATGAAATTTAGGAAGTCCTTCAATTATTATTATAGGCAACAAACCACATTATATTTAGCCACATTTCTGTGATTCAATCACAAATAGAAATCATGTATTTTCATGTTACTTTACAACTGCTAGACACCTCACAATCTTGTTTATGCTCACCACCATGGCCAGTACAACTACCTCTATCTCATGCATCATATAAAAAAGAAGCAAACACCCATCATTCAATTTGCTGTTAAATACTGTTATAGCTATTTTTATATAACTGGCTTGTTTTGTAATCATACTTACACCATACATTTTAAGACAGTATTCTAAGAATTCAGTCTGAGATCTTACCTAACTGCCAAGGGGTTCACGGCACCATAAAAGGAATCCCTGCTAAAAGTACCTCTTAGGTTAAGATGATGGTTCAAAGTGATTAGATAAGTAGTTTAGCTATCCAAAACCAAAGTATCCCTAAAGACAGTTAGTCTGTAATGAACTAAATGAAAAATACCTTCCCTGTATTTTCAGGATGCTCTATATTATGTATCTAAATACAGGCTGATATTAAGAGTCTTATGAAACCAACTTACTACCCTAAATGAAATTAAATAGGACACAAGGATTTGTTTTGTCAATTATCAAACCAGATCCATTCATAAAATCATCAACATACCCTACCAATTATATCAAATAACTCCAAAACTCCAAACTTTAAAAAAAAAAAGTCAATGCCCATTTAAGAAAGCCATGATAAAAGAGCAAAATGTACAGAAAAATACATGCTACACTAGATGTTTAGTTTAATCCTCACAATCATTAATATTGTCTGTACTCAGTCCTGGCTCTCAATGCCTGTGACCTGGACTCAGTAACCAAATGCATCTATTTCTGTTTTCCTTTTATGTGTACCTTCTACTCTTACTAACCTATGATCACACCATTGTCATTTCCATCTCCATAACTCTGTTCTCTTAACTGCAGGAATATACATTCCATCTCTCATTCAAGTTAGGTCTATACAAACTTGGTCCTCAATGAGCCTTCCCCTGGTCTGATAGGATTCTTGACCAACCAATTTATTTAATATTTAGTCCCTCAAGCGTTCCATAACTGTTTTATATACTGTAAGACAGTCTTATTACAAACATTAGCTCTGTTCATTACGACAAAACCTAAAGTCCCTGCAAGGATACAACAGTCAATAGTTAACTAATAGGACAAAAGAATGTCTAAAACTGCTTCTAAGCTAACTCTCTGCACGAAAAAACTAAATTATGATAATTAAGTCATCACTTCTTAAAATGCCTTGTTAATGCCTGTACGACAGCACAGCAAAGATGGTAAGACTCGCGACACTATCTATGTAACCTCACAAGTCACCTTTTTTCAACCTCAACTACCATCCAGGGTGACTATTTCTATATTATCTATTGAACACATATGTTAATGTCTAATTTTAAGCTCTTAGTTTACTATTTTCTCCACTGAAGTTTTCATTCTTTTCCTGGTATAAATAAGTCTTGCAAAGCACAGCTCAAGATCCATCCATCTCTTCTGTAAGTCCTTCCTTGCTCAGGAAACAGTATGCTCTCCCTAGGATGCAGGCATAAATAGTCTCATCACTTGTCATCAAGTATTTCCTTACACTATCTAAATGACCAAATGAGCCACAATAACTAAACTGAGAACCATGGGACTGGGAGAAGTCTGTTCCATTCATGAGAGATATGCCTGACTACAGGTAACAACAAAAAATAAGAACAGAAGGTTATGATATGCAATCCACAGATCTGTGATCTCCCTCAAGTTATGTACAAAACTGAGTCTCAAAAGAACCATGTATGTTTTTTTGATGAGGACTATGGCTTTTAACCATATGGCAAAAGAGGGCTGTGACACTAAAAGGTTAAATACTGATTCAGGAAATAAATTTCCTGGCTATTAAAAAGGTACCCTTATTCGTCTATGATAAACAATCTAGTGGGCTAGACCTAAAGGACTCACAGACCTCTCCCAAGGTTAGCTTTCGATCTTAGTTTGGTGAAGTATATTAAATAGAGGGGATGTTCTGAGATAATGTAACAGGGGTGTGGAAAAGGTTCCCTGAAAACTTGGTCCATCAAAGCAAAAGCAGAGGACACAGAGAGATCAAGACCCCATCTTACCCTCTAGGTAATTACAATCTAGCAGAGGACCATCAGACAAGCAGACACCATGACTCTTTTTCTTAGAGGAAGCACAAGGCACTACAGAGACAGAAATGACTACTTCTTGATTTAGAGATCAAGAAAGGTAACCAAAAAAAAAAAAAGGGGGGGGGGGGTAATAGCACTGGACCTTGAAGAATAAGAATCATTTTAATTATTAGAAATGGAAAGAGGAATAAAATCGAATGAAAAGCAAAAGGGTAAAAAGGGATTAGAAGGATAAAGTATAGGAACAAACACCAATTTCCAGTAGAGAAAGGGTTCTTCCATCTTAATAACTACTGGCTTTTATGCAGCAGCCTTTGGGAATTTAAGGGTCCTGAAGAGTCTTGGGTCAATGATTTCCAGGCATGCTATCAGTACACCCAGTATAAGAATGTGTACAGCCATCTACTCAAAATAGCAAGAATTATGAGCCCATGGGACAAAATAACAATAATCACATCCTATGATGATGCTGTAACTGGATAACAATGACCCTATATTGCAGCAACCAAGACATGCATGGGAAGTCAGAATTCAACAACAGCTTAACTTGCAAAATAATGGCATTTGCTTCCAAAAACTGCTGAAATGTGATCCGTGGTGAAGGCACTCCAGGTTTTATAAATCTGAGCAGGTGTGTGAACTATTTGTGGGCATGCAAAAGTATATTTCTGTTCAAGTTCTAATAATTTATCCAGCCTCCTCAAAAATTGGTAGAATTATTCTGAAATCCAAGTTCAGTAAATCAAAAGTGAATCCTAACTCTGATTACGAGATAACAATTAAATGACAGAGAATCAGATTGTCATTCTTAAGAGGCTGAAGACAAACACGTCTTAAATAACAAGCAGAGTTAGACTGGGTTAGATTGGGAATGGAAGCTAAGAACCAAAAATGGCTGCAAATCTAAGGGTTGCCAGGGGAAGCTCAATGAGACAATAAAAGATAGAATTCAGATAAAATTTTTTGAGATAACTAAGTTACAGGAACTTGATTAGAAACAGCCTACACTTAACATACCTCAATTCTGATAGAGAAATTACTACACTAATATCCTAAACTGGACAAGCTGAAGTCTACACAGTAATAGCGTGTCTCTATGTTTGCTGATGTGCCACAAAACATCTTTAAGTCGAATATTTCCTCAGCATCTGAAGTAATTCCTGACTTCACTCAACATTGCTATTTTGAGGATTCATTGTGAAAAAAATGCAAATAAATAAATAAGACAAAAAGCACAGAAAGTCAAATTTCCATGGAAAGGTGAGCATATCTATTGGGAACTACAGGGAAAACATGTACACTGTTAGTTCAAACTCTCTAGAAAAAGATTTTGTTAATTACACCTAGTATATCCAACTGATAGGAACACAGACTGTGTGCATATCACATCATCCCTTGAAGGGGTTTGTTTCTGTAAACTTCACATGGTTAACTGTATTATCCAGCTATCTATCAAGCAAAATTCACTTAAAATCAGCCATTTATGACAACTAAAGGGACAGTGTGGTACAATTTGATCTACAAAGACCATAAGCCAACTTTCCCCATAGATACATAATTTCTAAACTACAAAATGAGATTTTAACTTTTCACACCTAGAAATGTACATGTATGCGACAGACTAAAATTAAGGAGCATCAGAAACTGATGGCCCACCAAACTGCTTGAGGCTACAAAGGAGAACGTGTGGAACTTAACATGAACAGGAAGTTACCTGCCCCCTTTTCATTAATTTGGCTAATTTTCCTTAAAAAAAGAAAAAAATTAAAAAGAAGAATCTGTAAGCTCTAGAGAGAGTCATACAATCCCTTCAAAACCAGAGGCACACATAAAATATACACCAAAGGCTTATAAATAAAAGAAGAGCCAAATAATTTCACTGCAGATTTTGAGTGATTTGTGTTTTTCCCCAATCACATTCTAACTCTTTTGCAAGGTATGACATATGTCTGTTATCTGTAGTAACTCACTTAATTAAAAGACAAGACTAATCAGACATCTGGCACTGGACTCCTGACAGTGGCAGATAACAGAGTTTACTATTTAAAAAACAAAAACCAACAGCATTATAATCACATTAATCTTCAACGAGATTAACATTCAAGAGGATTGTGTTACAGGAGGTAACACCACCACAGCCCCTCCCCAGGCCCTGATAAAAGAGAGAAGCCAAAGGAATTATACACAGCAGGGTGGTCTCTTGCCAACAAATGTCAGCATGAGAATCATGCTGGAAGGGAAGATGCGAAGGCTTTATAATTTACACTGTTGGGTAAATAAGGACTGGCCATCAAAAGCCTAAAATATTGCCACCCTCCTCCCATCCCCCCATTCTCAGTTACTTGAATAATGTGTCTGCCTGGAGGGAGAGCAGAGAGAGGGACAGAGACACACACAGTACCTGTTGTTGAGAATTGTAGTCAAAAAGTCCCACAGTTGCTGCTGCTGAGTCCACAGGTACCTGCGTGCCTGAATAATCAAACTGAAGAGGCTCCATGCCCACATGTTCCATGGGGTCCAAGGGGACACTCTGGGACTCCATGTTGGAGAAATCCTCCACAGGCTTGGCACCATTGGTGCTGGTCAGCTGGGCTAAACCCTCAGAACCATTCTGGTTTGGACCCAGAAGATCCACTTCATTAGCAGAGTTCTGGCAATTACCAGGGGTACGGCTAAACAGAGAAAGTAAAGGGCATTAAACCTTATTTTAAGTGGGGAGGGACACTACACCAACCTAAGTTTAAGGACAATGTCCTTGACACAGCTTATTACTAACAGTATTTAAAACTATTTTGAAAAAAATGACCAGAGACCCTTTATGGTGCTTACATGTTACGTCCTATAAAACAACTCTTCTATTGCTTGCCTTCCCACCACAACCCACCCCTTAAATTTACATTAACTGCTATTAATTTACCATCTCTTTTACCAAGGGGCCCAGATGTGAGGAACACTGGATGGACTGGGGGGCGGAAATCACTCTGTGGTATTCATGAAAGCAGGGATCCCAAAATACAAAAGCAACATCCTACTCTTTAAACAGTCAATAGACAAAGTAGTTTCTAGGGAAAGTTCCACATGGGAGAATAATTCTATTCAAAAACAATTTTTAACAGGCGAAAAATTTGTTTGTTATTTCCTAGGTACCAACTGGCCAACGATAAAACTGACTCTCCTTTTCTTTTCAAAGAAACCAGAATCAAACCATTACAAAACAGTACAAAGTAAATTCACTTTTTAGGATAAGCTCCTGCTAAGGAGTCAACACTAAGAATTAAAAGTAATATGAGGATGTCATTTATCATCTGAACCAGGACACTCCTAAGAGCAAAAAAGGGCAGTATTAATATCTTGGGACAGAGGTATAAACAAATACTGTCCTGGGCAATCCAGGACACATGATCGATCACCCTATGCAAAAAGACAGCAGAACTATCTAATTCCAGTTCAGATTAATATTGAATAATATTATATTCTAGTCAGGAAAATATAGCCTGTGACTACATACTTAGCCTAAAAGAAATCCTATAGCTGGTACAAATTAAAGCTCTCGCAGTTCCTTAACACATACACACCCTCTACTACTACCATCTGCCCTGGAGTCAAACACCACAAAATACCACAAGCTGCTTGAGATTCAGGGTGGAGTGGACACCCAAACTCATCTGAAAGACCTGAGGTTAAGTGTTTATTATTCTGTGACTCAAATTTCTTACAAAGACTAATTCTTTACATCCATGAGATGCAAAAATTAGTTTAGGAAGACTAAACAAATAAAACACTGTTCTAAAAGGAAAGACCCCCACACACACACACACACACACAATATTTTAATTTTGGCTTTGCAGATTATTAGGATAAGGGATGTTGTGTGTGTGTGTGTGTGTTTAGACACACATTAGCTTTACACTAAAATTATTAAAAATTAAATTCTCTACTGGACATCAGTGACTGAGGATAAAAATCCTTAGTCAAAATTGAAAAAAAAAAATTAAAACTCACATACCATCATGTAACAAAGGTTAGTTACAAAAATGAAGAATACTTGCCAAATGTGGAAGACAAACATGGTATCATTAATACTGTGCATATTAAAATTACAGGGTAAAACCTGCAAATCAATTATGACCAGAGATGGAATGAGAGGCCTCCATGGAAGGAATATGATTAAGAACAAGTCACTTGAGCTGTATCTCTGGTTCTTCAAAACCAAGAAAACGATACCTGCCTACCTCAAAGGGAGCTTATGAGTCTCAAGTGAAATAATACTTAACTGATCAACTATTTTTCACTCTTCCTTAATATGCCACAGTAATATGACACACTTCCGTTAGTAAACATGATTTCTCCCAAGATAATGATCTGGGAGAAATCCCAAGGTGCTCATCCCAGGTGATTTTGAAATTTGAGAATCAATGAACTGATCTTTATGAAATCATTCTGCAAATTACAGAGCTCCATACAAATGGAAAGTCTAATGTTTTGGCAAAACATCAGGTATGGACAGATCTTAAAAAGTTTCACCTTAACAGTTCTTAGAGTTTTTGTGGTATGGCCTACACTAGTCCCAGTTCTTTAAAAAGACACGTAGGGAGGGAAAAAGAAAACTAAAATCAAAATAAAATGAATCAAAACAAAAACCCATAGCCCCCACTCAAAAATCAGAAGTGTAAAACATACAAACCTAAAATCTTTGACGTCTGCATCAATCCCATTCTGCACTGGTAAACCATTGGTCTTGTCCATCACATCACCCTCCTCCTTCAAATCTCCTAGCTTATCTCCATCAAACGTACCCTTGTTCTTCTTTTCACCTTTGTCGTTTTCATCACTGTCTGCATCCCTTGGGCCCTGTTTAAAAAATAGCTTCAGCTTCACTAATTATCATTAACTAATAATAGCGGGCAACCACTGTGGACACCAGACTACACTAGATGCTAATTACAACAGGATAGTGTCCATGACCTTTCAAGACATTACAATCTAATTAACAGACAACACAGAGGCAGGAACACTGCAGAAAGTCTTGCCAAATGGGGGAGACAGACATACATTTATGTTACAGAGTTTAGGACAGTCTTATCATGCCCAGTGTCCCACCACCCCATTTTTTTTCCTTTCTACCCAAAGCCCAACCACAACTTTGTATTTCTTAGTTTCATTTCTCTACTCTAATATCTAACTCTCTAGAATAGCATGGCTCCTAATAATCCCCAGGAATTATAGCTAATATTATACTTGGAAAATATTAAGCCTACAAAATGAATTTCCTACTTCCATTGCCTATGTGAACTCCTCCCTTACTTCTGAATATTGAGCTAAGTGTGGTCTTAACATCATTCCAATTCAATTACTCTATACACTTCATATTGGGATATTTGCCCTGCCAATTTGAACCACCACCACCCCAATTTCACCCAATGTCTCACCGCTTACTGAAACAATAAATCACTAATCATCCTTAACTTGAATTTTTAATCCTTCAAAACATGTTAAATCTAACTAAAATTCTTTCACAAAGAGTACTCTAAGTGTTTACCATTGTCATCCACTCCCTGTCCCATACATACCAAGGATTATATGCGAGCATGTTAAGGCGAATCATTGATACAACCAAGTTTATCTCTGAAGTACTTCAAACTACAAAGACTGAAAGACTGGACCTAAAAGGACTGATGCGGTGCCAAGCACACAGATGTCCTGTTTGTTTAAAGAAATTAAGTCTGTCTCCTCTTACCAACAATCTAAGTTAAGACATGGACTTTCAAAGCAAATGTGTCTTGATTTTCAATGAAAAGAAGGTTTGGTATAGTGACTTGACATGGTATGACAAGCTTTGCAAAACCTTACCCAAGGGTTAAATAATCTTTGCTTTTGTAAAACTAGAAAGATAATCTTGCCTATTTCCATCACTGACTTCTAATTTAAGAAAGACACAAACAGACCTAGACCAAAAGAAAGCTCCTGGTAAAAGGTAAGATCCAATCAAAAGATGATGAAACTCCTGCTCAGCAATTCCAGTCACCACAACCAAATTTCAATGGGGAGGGTGGGGACCACAAATGGAAGATAAAGCAGCAGACACAGTTGCAAATGGGTAAGCCTGCAAACGCAAAATAAAAAGATGTTCTCAAAGTAGTTCTTAGCCACCCTGACACGGAAAGACCAGACACAGGGACCCTGACAATCTTTTAGACCTTTCAACAACCAATTCAAAGCCCATTTTGCTTTTAAAACCATCCTCTGCTCAAAAGTAACACAGAAAGACTTCATGGCTAATATGAATTAACGAACATATACCAGAAAGAATTTAGAAAGGATATACCACTTAGTTTCATGTAGCAGCAAGATGGTAAACTATAGTTTTGGCAGCAAATGAGATGTAACTTTCACATCTTCAAAGTATAACACTGATACTGGTTCAAAGAGTAAATGAGAGCCAATTAAGCATGACACTGAGATCCCAAGTCAGATAAAGTATGACAGGATTCTAAAGACATTTCTGTCCAGAAATAAACGCTCCCACTTCCTGCAAAGGTAAAACTGACGGAAGCTATGTAGTAATTTTCATGTCCCCAGCACTGAATACACTGCAGGACAGAAGTTCAAAAAATAAGATAAAACAAACAAAGAAAAAAGTCCTGCAAAACTGAACTGCTAAAATAAGAAGGATCCTCCCATTCTATTTATCATCAGGTTAAGAGTCCAACAGGTAGTAATAAACAAGTCCACCTGAATTAGATACCAGTAACATCAATAATTTTTAAAAGTATTTTAAGATCATCCCACCAACACACTTAAATAATCTTCCACAAATCTACAAATCAAGTCACTGGCTCAGGAGTGGCAGGCAGTTCAGCTCCAATTTCTCACAAGGAGTTCAAACAGTCTACAGGAAAAAAATGGGAAGGAAATGCAATAAAGCAGCAGTAGGAAGTTTCACCAAGCAAATAACCTGGGTACAGAAGAGGCCCACTCACCAAACCAGCATTTTCATGATCTTTCCTCAGTGGCCCTTCACAAGGGCTTGCCGTGAAGCTGCTCCCCCTGAAAGCCCACTGCCCTGACCTGAACACTTGGTCACTGACACTTACTTTCTCAATTATACTGCCAAGGGCTAGATTTTCAAAGATGTCCCTGGAACGGGCTGGTTTTTGTCCATGCTATACAGTCTATTTACATAATAGTTACCTAAGTTTTCTACTCCACTAGGCTATTAATGCCTCAGCAAAACACAGAGCAGGTAGGATGACTTCCATACCTGATTTGGACGGGTTATAGGGGATATTTCCATTAGGCAGAAAGTCATGAAGATGAACATTTATGATGTGTAAACTTTTCTGCACATGGGTCATAAAAAATTTTAACAAATTCAGTAAATCAACAAAAGCACTAAATTAAAACAGTTGACATGAAGTCTGATTTATGAATGACACCAAGAGTACAAGTGGGAAGCTATCCTGTCAGTCTGCTATTAAAAGAGAATATAGAATACAGAGTTGGGGATCATAAAAAAGGTCTCTTAGAAATCTGAGGACCCTAGTGACAGAGAATAAGGGTATATTTGGGCTGCTCTGTTTTATGGAGTTTTAAAGTTTTTTTTAATGTTTAAAGTAAGGTATTCTTTTAGGAAAATACTAACCCAGATTGCACAGAACCTACAGTCTATCTCAACTGCTAACACTTACTGGACTTTGGACAGGTCATTAAACCCGAGTCTGAGTTGTCTTATCTATAAAACAGGGATCATTTTGTTTAAAACAGAGTAGTTGTAAACATCAATGAAATGATGTATATGTAAAAGTTTATTATAAAGTAAAAAAACACTGTATGACACTAGTGAAAACTATGCACTGGGAGAATATTTCTTATGTAACACTGTGATATTAACATTAAAAATGAAGGCTCCCATTCAGTGGTTTACCTCAAATAAAAGTGTAGAGCCGATCTGGCCCTCCCAGATACACTGTCCTTTTCACAATGCAGTGGCTCTAATCTACAGTTAGCATCAAACACTACAATCTTTTAAAAATTTGCAAGTGACTGGGCTTTCTCCCAGAGACTCTAATTTAACTGGTCTGCAGAAGCTCCCACAAGCCTAAGGTTCTCTTTCAATAAGCACTCACAGTTGAGAACCACTATGTGTGTGTGTGTCAAGTCACTTCAGTTGTGACCGACTCTTTGCGACCCTATGGACTGTAGCCCACCAGGCTCCTCTGGCGGAGGTTCTACAGGGGTTCTACAAGCAAGAATACTGGAGTGGGTTGCCATGCCCTCCTCCAGGGGATCTTGCCCACCCAGGGATCCAACCCAAGTCTCTTATGTCTCCTGCACTGGCAAGCGGGTTCTTTACCACCAGCACCACCTGGGTAGCCCAAGAACCACTAAAATTAAGCCCAAATAAGCATCCTAAAGACAGGAGTTACGGTTTTCTTTTCTGTTACATATTACCCAGTGCAAATTAATACTAAAAAGCCTAATAACTAAATGAAATAAAAAACAAAGATGGATTAACAGCATCCTCCTGTTCTAGGCTCTCTTTAGATGAATTTCAATTCAAAACTGTAACCCAAATATAGCCCTCAGAGAGTGCTCAAAATGCAAGAAGCCAAGCCCACTCAGAATCCCTAGAGTGGGGTCAAGGAGTGTTCTTGAGAGATCAGATCACAGATATATACATTAGAATATGTTCTATTGCCTCATACCAAAGAACTGAGAGAAGAGCAGAAAACTATGTACGATGAAGATCAGAGTCATTCAGTCTAGCTCACCTTTCTCAAAAGTTTCATCTTTCTCAAAAGGGGAATGAATATATCAGGGAATATTAATTCGGAATGAAGTCAGAGAAATGAGAACTTAATTTTTCCTGTTACTGCAGAGATTTTACCTCAAAGCTCCATGTGGCAGAAGTCAAATTCAATGAGATTAGTAATTTTTCTTTTTTCTAAAAGGACTATTTGTATTTGCTTGACAAACCAGTCCAAAGACCATAATAACTAAAATAGTGGTTTCCCTGTGTACACTTCTCAACTTTTCACAAAATGCCACCCAAAACCAAAATGTCATCTTTCCTTAAAGTTCAGCAGTTTTAGCTTCACTAGTAACAAAGAAATTTCAAATAACTAAAAAAATGAGTAAAAGCTTGAAATTACTAGTCATGAATTACTTTTAAATTAATGTACTAAATATGATACTATTGTGAGAAACTAAAAAACAGGTCAGTGGAGCATATACTATGGCTAAAAGATGTGAAATTAGAACACTATGAATTCGGTTCCCACCACTTCCCTTCTAAACCTCATTCTCCTCATTGATAAATTTTCACAGGGACAACATCTACTTCAAAGGGCTGTTTTAGGTATTAAACACAAGGCAATTTATGACTGTGCAATTCCTTTTAAAAGATTCTTAAAAATATTTTATCCAATTTTCACATTTTGCCCACTACCTTTCTCAGACACAAACAGTCTCACTCACCTCCACTACCCCAAAGCTTCAATCTTGCTTGATACCTTGTTTCCTCCCCTGGAAAGACTAAGGCTTTCACCATTAAACCCCTCTGTCCCAGTAACTTTTCTGAAACATCTGTATACAATCAAGCCACCAACTATTGTGTGTGTTCCTCTGTGTGTGTGTGGTCAGTTGCTCAGTCAACTCTGACTATTCACAACCCTAGGGACTGCATCCCATCCATCAGTCTCCTCTGTCCATGGGATTTCCCAGGTAAGAAGACTGGAGTGGGTTGCCGTTTCCTCCTCCAAGAGATCTTCCCAACCCAGGGATCAAACCGGTGTCTCCTGTGTTGGCAGGCAGATTCTTTAATGTTGAGCCACCAGAGAAGCTCCACCACCTATTACTACATTTCATCAAATCTGAGGCACCATCAATGTATAAGACATACCACCATCTTATGTGCTGCTAAAAAGGAAACACTGGCAATTAAAACATATCCAATTTCAAAATGAACAGAAGCTGGGAGGTATGCACTTTAGAAACAGTGGAGCATGGAATATACCATGCGCTGTGTATATAATCACCCAATTCCTGGTGTGCAAAAAGATAAGAAAAGTGTTCCCCTCTGTTGTACTACCACCAGATCCAGCAGGAAAAAGAGATGAAAACCATAAAAGGTTTTCTGAAAGTTGCATGGCTTTTTTTTTAAACTTTTTATTTAGTCAGTGTCTAAAACCTTGACATTGCAAAGCAGAGTACAAAGATTTCTTGTTCAAGGGAAGCTCAAGTCTGAAGGGGCTCCATTCTGAGATAAAAGTTTCTGAATTGAAATCTTCCAATAAAACTATATTATCAGTATTTATGACACTTTAATTGTATATAAATCATCTGTGGGTCATATCAAACTGCAGACTTTGATTCAATAGTCTGGAGTTAAATCTGAGAGCTGTCAGTTCTAATAAGCTACCAGATGCTGATACTGAACAAGAACTATGTGGCCCAAGATTTTATAAGACTTACAAAGTATTTTCATATATTATATACTACATAACCATATGACTTTCTGCAAATGAAGAAATCAAAGTCCAATTAAGACTCAAGTCCCTGCATTACATTACACGAAGTTTTTAAACAAAATCTATTGAAACAACACTGACTGCCTGAAACAAATACACTGGAAACTAGAAAATCAAGTTATCAAAGTTTTGTGACCTAAGTGAATTGTTATGAGGTGCATGTAACCTCCAGGTCAAAAAGCAGCCAGTTTCTACAAACAAGCAGAAAGGTCTTCCCAATATATTTTTTTTTCTAAAAATCTTTTCACCCAATGGTCTAAGAACATAGTAAATACATATGACTTTATAACCATCCAAAACCAATGCTTTGTTTTATTTTGGGGTGTTTGAGTGGGCAGGTAAGGGAGATGTCTTTATCCAGGAATAAAGGAAATAAATCAAATTTTAAAACCTGACTCTGACTTAACGGGTATTCTGAGTTTTCCCATTATTCTGAAAAGTGGTACCCTGAAGTTTGTGATTCATACCTGAAATACTACCAAAAATTTTCAGTGGGTGCTGAGAACAAAACACTGCTGTCAGATTCTTATCATCGGCCTGCAAGCACTCTTATCACAAAAGCCAAAACGACTGAGTCCATTTTTACATTCGAAATGAACTTAAGAAAGGCTCAGGAAAGCTAGACAGGGTTAAATACCTTCATTCAAGCTTTAACCATAAAAACAACTTTACTGAAAATGGAAAACCAATGTAATTACTTTAATTCTAAACCCCTTTAACTGAGTCTGGCTTATCTGTTGTCAGTTATCTGAGAATAGCCCCTTAGTACTTGATTTGAGGTGTACATTCATTATGCCATTAGGGATGATGTTTTTAGCTCTTGGGGGTTTAAAATGGGGCATCTCTGAGGCTAACCAGAAGAAATGCTGGCAAGACCACCTAAAAAGAAAAACATCTGAATGCTCTAATCCATAAACCACCAAGACTACTCTTTAGAACAACTATGTACTGGAAGCAGATATTCTGTCTTCCTTGGTCTCTGAACTCAGCGCTCTAAAAGACAAAATAGATTTCTTTCTTAAAAATAAAAAAAAGCTCACCTCTTCCCAGAAGATGTATACATACCATGACAATCAAAAAGTGATTCAGGTTTCCATGACCAGAGCTTGTAGTCAAATGTCACCTTAACCAACAGACAGACAGCAAAACCAAGAGAAGCACAAGATCAGCAGGAAACAACCAAAAAGCTGATAAAGCAGGTCACTGATCCCAGGTCTCCATCCACCATAGGATGAGACGCACCAAAGTGATGGCCTGACGTCACCGGTCAGTCTTCCTGTATCACCGTTTAGGTGCAACTCAAGTCAAAATACAGGGTAACGTTTCATTACACACAACCTTCCTTCTGAGAAACTGGGATACAGATTTGGAGAATTTTCATTTATCTTTACGCAAACTTCAGAAAACTCAGTAAAACAGATGCTTTTTAGATAATTCAATTTTCTGACCTCTATCCTGAGGTCTTAACTTCCCCTGGTAACAATACTACAAAAGAGCTAGAAATCACCAATCTCTCAAGACAATAAGGATAGAAGCCACCTTTACAAAATCAAATAAAGATATGGAATAGAAAAGACATAGCTCCATCACAGATTAACTAATGAAATAATTGCTTAAAAAGGAAAAAAATAATAATAAATCGGCCCCAGTGTTTTATCTTTCTCCTACGTCTAATTATTTTTCTGCTTCCTACAAACTTCACGGCTTCCCTCATAGCTCAGTCGGTAAAGAATCCACCTGCAATGCAGGAGACCCCAGTCTGATTCCTGGGTCGGGAAGATCCGCTGGAGAAGGGATAGGCTACCCACTCCAGTATTCTTGGGCTTCCCTTGTGGCTCAAGTGGTAAAGAGTCCACCTGCAATGCGGGAGACCTGGGTTCAACCCTGGATTAAGAAGATCCCCTGGAGAAGGGAAAAGCTACCCACTCCAGTATTTCAGCCTGGAGAATTCCATGGGCTGTACAGTCCATGGGGTCACGAAGAGTTGAAGACGACTGAGTGACTTTCACTTTCACAGACTTCACAGTAACCCAGGCACATGTCTGGTGGCTAATGCCCAAGACTTAGAAGCTGGTCACACATGATAAGAGAATTCATGGCAAGAATCTCAGAGGTTCCAGTTCACCACAGTAATGACTTAGCTATGACTTTTCTCCTATAGAAAATAACTAAAAGTTACAGGCAGAAGGTGTGCTTCCCTGACAGCTCAGTGGTAAAAAATCCACCTGCCAATGCAGGAGACTTGCAGGAGATGTGGGTTCAATCCCTGGGTCGGAAAGAGCCCCCTGGAGAAGAAAATGGCAACCCACGCCAGTATCCTTGTCTGGAAAATCCCATGGACAGAGAAGCCTGGCGGGCTACAGTCCACGGGGTTGAAGGAGAGTCAGATACAACTTACCAACTAAACCATAACATAGGCAGAAGTTAGAAGGCAGCACTTCCTCTGAGCAAAGTACACTCAAGATGAGCAAAGTGTGAGAGGTAAGAAAAAGAGGTGAGCGGGGGATAAGTTGAAAGAAGAGAAGAAGTAACACCATTCTTCCCATGGGACAACATGGAAATGATCATTCTGCCTGATCCCATTCCTCACATCCAAAGGGTAGATCTTGTTCTTCCCAAAGAGCCTCTTGAGAAGGTTCAAATACAAGCAGTATTTTCCAATCTGACCTATGAGCCACTGAACCTATGTCTCTGCAGGGTCAAAAGACCCAGAAGTTAATCAGGTCAACTTTGGAACAGCTAGTATGCAAGAATCAAGACAAAAGCCCCAGTTTGATCCCTTGCTCTTCCTACATGTTATAAAAACTAATGATCCTGTTCTGGCTTAATTCCTCAAACCAAACTTCTAGGTGTAGAGCTGGGAGAAATTCAAACCAGCCTCTTAAATAAGCTCATTTCACTCCCCCTGCCCCACTCTTTTTTTTTTGGTAGAATCAAAAGCTCCAGCTATATGTCAAGTGTCAATGTCCACTGAAGCATTTACCTTTGACATGAGTAGAATAAAGTTAACTCCAGGTAGATTCTGGTTACCTTGGATGCCACCTGTTATTTTCCTGACAACCAAGTCAACAATCATTCATTTAGTGTCCACTAACATGTTAAAGAACTGAACTTGACCCTTGAGCAAGCTGCACCAAACATGTACTGCTGCTGACACTAAATTAGTTTCAAGTGGAACTGGGAAAATAGAACCAAGTCTCAGATATCTAGCAACAGATGTCTAATGATAAAAATACTAACAATAAATGCTATTAAGATAATAGAATGTAAGACAGTTATAAAGGCAGAATTATTAATATGATTTGAGGGAAAGAAGTTCTCTTAAAATGACTGCCAACAGAAGTACTAGCCCAAAAAGACTTCAGGGAGACAGTGCTTTGAAAAGGTACAAAACATGCTGAGTCAAGAGAAAAGTAAGGAAGATAGAGTTAGGGTGCCTTTTGTGATCTTCCTAGCTATGACTTGGAATATAAAACCAGTCCAACAACACAAAATGGGGAAGAATCAAACAGAAATGCATCTTAAGACTTTTAGATCTATAAAGTCAATAGTATAAGAAAGAACTAGTCTTGAAAAAGGCTATCAAAGATGCTTGAGGAAGACTACTTAAGACTTAAAAAGGGAAGAGGCTACAGAGATGCTGCTTTGGCTAGAATTTAGCATCAGAGAAGTCAATGGTGATGAATCTGAAAAAATTTGAAACACAGTATTAACAGAACTTCTGATTTCCTGATAGACTGGGTATGAGAAGCAAAGTTATTCAAAGAGGGCCAAAGATCATTCCATAATTAAAGCTTAGCTAGCAAAAACAAGAATGAACCCATGTTATCTGATCCATTTTAAGGATCCTCAGGTATTGGCAAATCACTGTTCTCAGATCTATTCCCTATTGACATCCACCTTCAACTTTGTGTTAATTCCTTCTCTTTTTGTGTGTTTTCTAGAGGACCGATGAACTGAGACCTAGATTTCAGTTCTTACCTCACATTACTATAAATGAGTCCCAAAAAAACATCATTTCTCTACTTTTAAAAAGTTTAGTTATATCTCCTGCTGTGTTTGCTGACATCTAATTGCAATAAAACTGTTCTTAAAAACTCTGCAATTAGTGCTGTGAATATCTAAGGAAACTAAACAGGCATGTTTTTCTTTAGAGGGAAGGGGAAAGAGAGAGAGAGATAGGAACAAGTTCCTCAAGCCAACTTACAAATCCTCCTTTTCTTAGACAGGAATCGCCCGGGGATGAGCTCAATACATACTCCACCATGCTAACGCCTAGTCCCCCACTCTCCGACCGTGGGGACAGTACAGAATTGACCTCACTGTTCACATGGAAACTCTGACCAGGTCTTCTCTGCACCATGATTGGCTGGGAAACTGAATGATCTACAAAAAAGATACACAAGCATGATACAGTGCAGCCAGAGGCTCAAACAAATTACGAGCGAAGTCTCATGGATAAACCAATGACTGGGAATCAGGAAACCTGTCGTGGTCAATTGAGCCAAAATGTCCTACTGTGTTTTCCCTAAGTATAATGCTCTACATAAGCTAATGAAACAGAACACACCCTTCATATATCCAGTTCAGCAATACAGTAGTTCACATAACTGGTTTATCTAGCTAAGTGGACAAATTAATGTTTACCCCTTTCAAGTAGCAGAATTCTTTTTTAATCTATTTTATTGGTAATGTTACTAAAAGGAAATGTGATTTTACTGCCCTTTTTAAAATAACAACATAATCTGATCTTTTCTGATGACCACTGTCATCTGAGGCTCCATTCTTACATTGCGCTGTAACACAGCACATTGGCTTTTGAATGTTCTGACTCCTTCCTCCCCATCATCTGTCATTTCTTTCTGCTGTCAGTGTGGCTGCCTCTACAAGTTCGCCCCGTCTCTCTCTTCAGGGGTAGTCAGTCAGAAATGCATCCATGCCCAGTGATTTATTTGGCCCCAACCACATTTTTAGATAGATCACCCCATACACAGTACACAGGGGCAATGGGAGGAGAAAGAAACATGAACTTCAAATGGCAGGCATGGATTTTCTAATTCCAAGTATGCTGACAGCAGTACAGAACAAGAAGTTATAGCTGAATTACAGTCATTTCAACTAAGACCATTCCCCTGTGGCTAGCACTTCAGCCAAAATATTGAAGATTTGATTTTGCATTAATTATCTTTTAATAAATTACATCATATAAGCTCCTTCATGGCAATTATACTACAGGACAGGACACTGCTTGACATGCTCATGTCACTGATGTAAAATTCACGACTTGCCAATTGCTGAGGAAAGGAGCTCTAAGACAGGCATAAATCACAGTACAGATGCTAGATCTAGATTACCTGATGTTCCCCAGGCACTGTCTCGCCATTGATCACCCAGGAATATTCCTTTTGGTCCATCTTTGCTGGATTCATCTGTTTCCCAAAACTTTTTACCTGGCAAGAGCTGCTGCAAATTAAAAATAATAGATGCTTTTAAAGAATTCATAAAGGATGAAAGTACAGCAGTCAACACTTTCTTTTAGACAAGGGTACTGAAGATGCTCACGTGCCCTGAAGGTCTTTAATTACAGTGTTCTGACTCTGCAGACTGTCCTCAGAGCACTACTTTATCTTTGGTAAAAGTCACAAAGAGGCCTAATGCAAGCAGGGCTACAGATCAACCCATCACAATAGAGGCTCAGCTTAAACATCTGGAATTATTCACTTAATCTATGCCAAGATTTTTAAGTGGGGAGGGAGGGGGACTCATATTAGACCCATCAGCTAACTGCTCACTAAGAAGACTCTTACTGAAAAGGAAAAGTACCTACAACTATTGAAAAGGTTACTTCTGCCTACATTTACACTAACTGACCCTAAAAAGTTACTCACGCTTGGGCATGAACTCAGACACCAGCTATGAAACACTAGAGGCAAAATTTACCTCCTTCATACACAGAGATTCTGTTTAAGCAAAACATTTTCAATACTACAAAGAAAAAATTAAAACAAACAAAAATCAACAAAAAAGCCACTTCCTAACCACAACATTAACCTATTCCAAGATACTGGAAAGACAGATCAGTTATTCCCCCATTACTGGAAGGGAAATTAAAATCTCCTAACCTCAGTTAATCTTAAGAATACTTAGTAATGCCATTAAAGTGACTTCACAAAACATCCCATACTTCCTAGAAATGCAGGCATCACTAGCTTTAAATTAGCTTCCACCAAAGAAATGCAAACCACCCTTCAAGCAAAACACAGTATAGTTCTGCACATGATCAAAGCATTAGTGACCCAAGCAACAAGGTAAATTTTTATCCCATTATTCTTCATCAGTTTTACTCACTAATAAAACCTCTCTCTTATTTATTCTACGTTTTCACTTCAGCTGCTACTAGTCAGACAAGAAACTCAGAAGTTTGAGATAATACTTCATCACTGCTTTTGAGCATAAAAGAACACACCTGAAGAATTGAATTTCTCAGAGGAAAAGAATAGAAAAAGCAGAGAGTACAAAACATTTGCTCTCCTCCTTGCTAATTAAGGTTTACCTTTCCTATTTATAACCTATTATCCAATGATAAGGAGAAACATCTCAACTCTGCTCTCACTAAAACACATCTCAGCTATCCAATCCAACTTCTGGGTTTCTCAGCATCAATTTATTTGAGTTCTATGTAACTATATGGTAGATATGGGTTACTACCTGAACCAAAGTAGTTTCCCACTTATTTTTCAGGCCCTACCATTGTTTCCTGGTCCAACAAGGTCATGAAAAAAAGACCTATTTTGATCTGACATTTAATTGAACACATGCACTGGTTTCCTTGATGATGAGCAGTTAGAAGCAGTCAATTCCTAGTGTGCCTCTAGGGTTCATTCTCTCAAAGAAACAAGGACACAGCTGGTCTGTTAACTTGAAGGACAATGGGGACAGGTGGGAGCAAGAGCCCAGACCACCGCTAAGCAGTGGAGTCAGGAAGCCCTAGACTAAACAACTTTGGTGTGTCCTAGGACAAAATGCAGGACTGCCCTGGGCCTCATTTTCTTTGTACTAATGAAGGAGGTATTTTTCAGGATGCTGTGATGATTAGAGATATTGTAGATGTGTGCCCAACACAATGTCCACCACAAAGGAGGTTCTCAATAAATGTATTTAGTGGCAATACACTAAGG
This sequence comes from Muntiacus reevesi, assembly GCF_963930625.1. Lineage (NCBI taxonomy): Eukaryota > Metazoa > Chordata > Mammalia > Artiodactyla > Cervidae > Muntiacus > Muntiacus reevesi. Next base: position 115,070,767 of record NC_089251.1, read on the forward strand.
CAAAACAGCTGTAAACCACAGAAGGGACAGTGAAAATTAACGTGCACTACTCATGCACAACTCAAGATTCTTGTTTTTAAACTTCTTTTTCTCCTCTTAATTTCAAAAATGCCCTCTCATAAGACTACAAATAGAAACAGAATTTCTTTCCCTGTTGGTAGATCTTTCTCCTGTATTTCCTATGGAGTGTGAACAAACAAGAGTTTGCATCAACTTCTCTGTGCAAAAGAACGTCAGTATACGGGACACATCACCAGTCGGTTAACTTTAGTCTCCCGTATAGGAAAGAGAGCAAAGGTGATGAAATACATTCATTATACTCTCATCCCTCTCGACACTAATTTGGAAATCTTTACTCAAAACTCAAGCTTCTCTAAGCACCAGCCTCCACGTGCAAACATAGTCTGTCCATAATTTTTCAAACTGCTTACTGAAAGTAGCAGTCTTTGAACTCAAGGCTTCAAAAATGACTTCTAAGACCCTGTCATCTTTCACTGAAGCTTGCCAGGTTGTTACAACATGCAAAGCCAGTAAAAGCAGGTCCACATAAAGCAAGCCATTTTCAGGTCAACTTTTCTCAAAAGGAAACAATAATACAAGAAACATGTAGAAAGGTACTAAAAAGCAGAGACTGTATTTCAAAGTGGTAATAGATGCAACAAATCTCAAAGGGATACAGTTGCCCCTTGGTATTCATGCAGGATTAGTTCCAGGAGCCTCCTTGGATACCAAAATTCTCAGACGCTCAAGTCCTTTATATAAAATGATGTAATACAATGCACACAGTGTGTACATGTTAAAAAATTCAAGACTCCAGTCAGATACTAAGAGGAAATGGTGTCTCCCACCATGAACAGTATCTATAAATATAAATCCTGAAGAGGTGCTAGGAGCAGTCCCAAAAGTTAGTAAAACCCTGTACAATCTGGCAAAGTAGCCAAGATCAATTAACTATTACTAATAAAAATGGCAGGGAATGAAAAGGAAAGTCTGTAATAGATAAAGAAAAAGAAAGCAGCAGCAGAAGGCGATAACAAGTCAATTCTCCTAAAGTCTCTGCCTCTAGGTCATCAGTCCCTCATGTAACTTCCCCTCTTCCTTTGACTGTGGGCTGAACCTAGTGACTTGCTCCTAAGGAACAATAAAAAGCAAAAATGACGGGAGTGTTGCTTTCAAGACTTAAAATACTGACTTCCATCTTGTTTATGCTCCTCTCTCACCCTTGCTCCTTCTCACTTTGATGAAACTAGCTGCTATATTGTGAGCTGCCCAATAGAGAGACACATATGGCAAGGAACCAAGAGAGGTCACTGGACATCAATTTGTTAGAAACTGAGGTCCTCAGTCTAACAACCTGCGAGAAACTTATCCCTGATATCAATCACGTGAGTGAGCTTGGAAGCAGTTCCTTCCCCAGTTGGGACTTTGAGATGATTGTAGCCCCTGATGGGGCTGAAATCTTGACTGCAGCTTGTCAGGGACCCTGAAATAGAGAATCTTACAAAGTCATGACTGGGATCCTGTTTTGAGCCACTAAATTTTGGGATAATCTAGTAAGCAGCAATAGGTAACTAATATAGCTGTGGATATACACAAGGGTTTTCTTACATTTAAAGTATCTTTAAGATTTTATTTTCAAGAAGCAAGTCTTGTTCTACTTCTAATATTTTTTAACTTGGAAAAAATTTCATCTGTTTCACTTTGTCTTATAGCCCTTCTGTAATAAAAAGAAAAAATTACTGGTTCTTTTAATTCTGCAAAATTAAATGGACTTAAGATATGTTAAGCTTACTGAGAATTAGTAGCAATCACAAAGCCAGGAGTCATCTAAAGCAAAGACACTGTTTGAATCTGATCTGTAATCTACTGAACATAAAACAAAGTGATGATGAGTATCCAATTATTTCAAATTAAGATTCAAGCCCTCTAAAGGTTAACATCATCCATAGCACAGGCTAAAGCCTCCAGGTTCGCCAACCTGCAAACCTCCACTTCTTGCTGCCATCGTTCAGTCACTAAGTTGTATCCTTTGAGACCGCACGGATTGAAGCAGGCCAGGCTGTCCTCCACTATCTCCCAGAGTTTGCTCAGATTTATATCCATTGAGTTTAATTCATGTCCATTAAACCTTCACGTAAGCCACACCTAAATTCAATCACCAAACATTCAAATGCAACTAGTCTGTGAAAAAGATGGTTATTGCTTACCCCATCAAGAACTTGAAAATAAAGATTGCTCTCTGACAGGAACAAAGAACAGATCACAACAGTTTACAAAATTCAGTTTAAAGAAAGATTAAGCAATAAGAGGATTAAAAGATTTGACAATTCTAAAGGAAGATAGGGAATTAGGAATTGGTCCAACAAAAGAAAAGGAGAGCCAGGGAGTCAGATGAAGAAGGCAGTATCATCCAGTACCCAAGTTTAGGGAGAACCAATAGGATGCACAAACAAGTCCGTCCTTATAAAAGCAATTACTGCATCAGACTAGCAGTGTGGGTACAGTAGCCACTAAAAACATCCAAGTTCCCTGGCTCAGACTCTGCTTACCAAGCAAACTTCTTAAGAGAACTTTGTTTCCACCTACAGCCAAACGTGCTGATCCACTTGAGAACTGCTCTCTCTTTATGAATCAGTAAACAGCATTTTAGTTTTCATACACTCATCTCTTGCGGTTCTAGTTAGTACGGGTCAGTACTATAAACCCAATCAGCTCTAAATTAGTACATCCCCTTTAAGACATACAAATTGAGAACCAGGGCTTGGGAGGTCCTACCATCTGACAGAAGGAAATGGCAATCCACTCCAGTACTCTTGCCTGGAAAATCCCAGGGACTGAGGAGCCTGGTAGGCTACAGTCCATGGGGTCGCAGAGTCAGACACAACTGAGCGACTTCACTTTCACCATCTGACACAGCAATACAACAGACCTTGTACTCTTCCTCATACTGTCTCATTACGTGGGATTCCTAATTGCCCCTCCAATGGTATCTGCTCTTCAGTCTTTAGAAAAAAAACACATACATTATTTAATCCCAGCTTGAACTACAGGTTTGTAGAAGAAAAAACTTAAGAGTAAAGAATCACAGTAAGCTTATTCATGAGGCTTCTCGAGAATAAGGTAGAAGAAACCAAGCACCGCTGGTTATAAGCAATGTCAGCTGCTTGGGAAACTTCTCTAAATTTTGTTTGGAAACAATTTTTTTAAAACAAAAGTGTTCTAAAATGCTAAGAATATCAAAAACCTCTAGGCCTTTTATTTTAAGAAGTAATATAGCAGGTAAAGCACACACAACTACTCTGATATCATTTTTAAAACCAGACACACAAAAATGGTTTCATGTTCCAACTGTGTTGTATTTATTCATCTAGGTCTCAGTTTTCTCACTGATAAAATGAACTGTTACAAACACTGAATGTTATAGCATGTAACAACGCGAAACTCAAGAGTAACCAGTCCAAGAGTTAGCTGTTAATACTATTTAATAACAAAATAGTAGCCAATAGACTTCACACTACTAATACCACAGCCAGTGAGATGCTCCTGTGCATTCAACTCACAAATGTGAGCACGACATCACCCAGTCCACTTCAGTGTAAATCCTGTAGAATTAAGAGCCCTAACAAAAACTCTGCAAGAAGAACCATGATTACAGCTTTGCAGAGCTAAGAGGCATGCTGATTAAGGACTGGGTGTGTTTGACCATACCACCGCTAACACCTGAACAGATGGAAACTCCAGCAAGTATGCTGTACTCAAGAGGAATAAAAGAGGTAACTACTCACACACTCAACATAAGCTACACAGAGCTATCTCTCAAAGCAGAAATTTGGCTTCTTAGAGAGTACAGGGATGCTACAGCCCCAAAGGCATGACCAGGTTTGATCATCTCATGTGGCAATGCAAACTTCCCACACAAGCTCAGGTTCACTGGAATGTAGCCAATACAGGAATCAAATACCTGACATTTAACTAGCTGGTAAGATTTAGCCCCCTCCAAAATTTTTTAATCTCTTGGTAAATATCCTCATTACATTAAAAGAATATGACAACAACGCAGAAAAAGGATCACTCAGCACTGATGGCAATAAAGAAGTACTATTGGTAAACCAATAGCTCTGACTGTGGTAACTATGTAATTTTCAGAAAACCATTCTCAAAAATAATGTCCTAAGGGATTTCCTGGCCCTCCATACCACAGAGGGTTGTTGGGAAATGTAGTGAAATAGTTCATAATACTTTATACTATACACATAAAGCTTTATTACTGAAGTTTTAACACAAAACAGCTTACCTATAAAAGAATAAATTAATATCCTTTACAAGGCATAAAGAAAAAGCCTTGTACACACATCCATTCACTGTTAGGACAATTCTTGTGGAAAGGATTGTACATTAGGAGTCATGTTCACCTCCTACATTTCTGGTGGAAATGTAAATTGATGCAACCACTATGGAAAACAGTATGGAGCGTTCTTTAAAAACTAGAGTTGCCATATGACCCAGCAATTCCACTCCTGGGCATATATCAAAACAAAACAGGCATAATCCAAAAAGATACATGCACCCCTATGTTCATAAGCACCACTATCTACAATAGCCAAGACACAGAAACAACCTAAACGTCCATAAAGAAGATGTGATATACACAGACAATGAAAAGAGTAAAGTAATGCTACCTGCAGTAACATGGATGGCCCTAGAGATAATCATACTAAATGAAGTCAGAAAAAGAAAGATAAATACCATATATGTTATCATATATTTATCATTTATATGTGGAATCTAAATATGGTAAAAATGAACGTATCTATCAAACAAACAGACTTACTGATATGGAGAACAGATGTGTGGTTGCCGACAAGGAGGTGAAGGTGGGAAAATTAAGGGTTGGGAGTGTGGGATCAGCAGATGCAAACTATTACATACACAGGAGGGATAAACAACAAGGTCCTGCTGCATAGCACAGGGAACTATATTCAATATCCTGCGATAAACCATAATGGAAAAGAACATGAAACACAGGTACATGTGCAACTCTATCATCTTGCTGTTCAGCAGAAATTAACACAACACTGTACATCAACTACACTGCAATAAAAGTTTTAAAAATAATAAAAAATTTAAAAGCTAGGTAAAAAAACTTATGTTCATCCCTGAGTTAATCAACATTAAATAATTCAAGGGGGGGAAGCTTCACATTCAAAGTATAAGAGCAAAAAAGCTGGGAGCAAATTAAATGTTCAATAAGGTACAGCTGTATGCAACAACGTACGCGCACCCAAAATAGCTATCATGACTATATGTAGTATTTATAAACTAACAGTAAATTTTAAAAGCAAAATACAAAATTGTACATGTAAAGATTGCTTCTCTTCATGGACCCTTCCCTTTTGGATCAAGATTGGAAAGAAAAATAAAAGCTGAAATGGGTGTTTGTTGATGTAGTGGGATTATGGATGACTTGTTATACACACTTTTATTATGATTTAGAACTGATTTTTAATAAAAACTGATACTGGTACAGAATTCACTACAAATAAACATAAGGCATTTTCTCTTAGCAGATACATTTTGCTACAACATAATTTCAAAGTGACCAAAGTTAGTGGGAATTTTAAGAGAGCTCACATTGCATGCTTCAAATAATTTTAAGCAAGCAGACAGTAACTTCCAGTGCACTTTGAAAACTGTAGCTTAAAAAAGGAATGATAAAAATGTTCAATGGTTTAATCACAGGTTTAATCTTTGGTTTTAAAAAACCAAAGAATATGATGGTTTTGCTTTCAAGTTTAAGGAATACGATCCTCTAAATTCTCACTTCTCACTTATATGTCTACTAATTAAGGAAGTGTCCTGCATCAGTTACTCAATACTTCTATGCAAAGATTATTTTTAAATGTTTATAAACATTTTCCTGTTTCATTTTATTCAAGTCACAAAAAATTGTTGGAAAAATCAATGTTTGCTATAATTTTTCTCATATTTCACTACTAGGCAGCATCATAATCTGACATCTAGCAATTACTACTTAAAATGTTTAGCCTATATGGCAAGATGACTACTAGTGAAAACAAATTTCCATATTAATGGTCTCACAACTAAACATCTTTTGGTTAAAATCTAATATATTCCTTTTAAGAAAAAATGTTTAACATTTTGCATAATTATAACTGTAGTAAATAAAATTAACAGATTTTTTACAAAATATTTTCCAGGGTTATTAAACATTTATCATAATAAGCACTGCTAATAGCTGTATCTAATGTCCTTTAATAACACTTCCACCACTAATGGAATCACTTAGGCCTGGCCAATATGTGGTAACTTCATCTTCTCTCTCATATCTGGAAAACCAGTACTGCTTTTCTGACTACTGGGGAAAAAAAAGGTTTAGCATCTGAAGTAGTTACAAATTTTAAAAAGTAAACTATCACTTGAACTTACACTGGAACACACACCCCGCAGAAGCCACTACTGGAAGTAACAAAAATAGTGAAATAAATAAATAACAAAAAGTCTTTGCTTTGAATGAAAGATTAAAAACCTACCAGGAATCAAAGTGATAGCTACAAGGCATTTCAAAATAAGCACACTAATAGCATGATGCAGACCGTTAGACTTCACAACCTACAGAGATGAGAAAGGAGCAGTACTCGGCACGGGATGGTCAGGACGCCTTAAAGGAGAAAGGAGCAGAAAGCGAAAAGGACTCTCCATAAGGGCAGAGGCAGAAATGAAAGCAAGTGGGGCAGGTTGCTGTTGTTCAGTAGCTAAGCTGTGTCTGACTCTGTGTGACCCCATGAATCACAGCACGCCAGGCTTCTCTGTCCTGGTGCCCACCAATAAAAAAGAAACCTGGCCACCAACTAGAGGAGCAGTAAGGAGAAGGTAACAAAAGAACAACTAGTCTAGCTGCCAGTGAGGCTCAGTGGAGCATTGAGGAGCTAGGCTCTAATCCAACAGGCAGCAACAGAGAATAAAATCATAAAAATTCACTTTAAAAGATTAACTTAACATTCTTTTATTAAATGGAGTGAGGGAAAGCAAACATGCTGGGACGTCAAACAAAAAGGTGACCTCAGTAACCTAGCCGTAAAATGGTAAAAGAAGGGATCTGTGGAAATGGGAGCAGGGAAGGTAATACAAACTGCTGCTTAGATGCCTCGTTCAGCTTTCAAGGCATTTTAAATTATTTAATTTCAAAATGGAAGATTCATAGCCCATTATGATGATCAGGAATGAAGTCACAACGTATACATAAATAAGCCAGTCTACCCCTGAAGTCGTCTTAATCAGGAATCTATTCCACAAAGTCAGTTGAGTGCAAAGACCAGAAGACAACAGGGTCCAACTATGTAAGAATATGGTGTCACAAGTTTAAATCTACAACTCCAAAGTGTAAAGTTTTAAGGTAAGGCTGTCCTGAGGATTCACTCTGATTTGCTGGGGAACAATAAGAGAAAAAGAGCAATCAACCAAAGATAGGAAGAATTTGGTAGCTTTGAAATTTTAGGACCACCACAAAATAGACCGAGTTGCAAACAGTTCTTCAATCGAGGACAATTGTTAACTTAAAAATGTACTCTAGGGACTTCCTGGCTGTCCAGGGGTTAAGACTCAGGGAACACTGCACAGCTAGGTCAAAAAAAAAAAAAAAATACACTGTCTTCAAGGAAGCACAAAGTTTTCCCAGTGTTCTTTACCACACAAAAAGTACAACCACTGTTAACAACTTTATCCTTGAAACTAAACACACAAAATACACTGGCTGCTTTCATAAAGCATGCCCTTCAAAAAAAATAAAAAAAAAAAATCAGAGATACTGTTAGTACCTCAAGCTCCGTAATATTTTGCGGTAAATTAACCTGGGGCAAGTTCCACACTAATTCTTTCTCCACTGCACATCCCTTCCTGAAGCCACTGAAAGCAAAGTTTTCTTTATACCTTCCCACTTCAAGTTACTGGAATAGAGCCAAAAGAAACTTTTTTTCTCTTATCAACTTCATAAACAGTAAATTTATGTTCAGAAAATGAAGAAATGCCCAAGGTGAAGAAAGAACTTCCAGATGTCCAAGCTGGATTTAGAAAAGGCAGAGGAACCAGAGTTCAAATTGCCAACATCCACTGGATCATACAAAAAGCAAGACAGTTCCAGAAAAACATCTACTTCTGCTTTATTGACTAAGACAGAGCCTTTGACTGTGTGGATCACAACAAACTGGGAAATTCTGAAAGAGATGGGAATACCAGATAACCCTGACCTGCCTCCTGAGAAATCTGTATGCAAGTCAAGATGCTACAGTTAGAAATGGGCATGGAACAAAGGACTGGTTCCAAACTGGGAAAGGAGCACGTCAAGGCTGTATATTGTCACCCTGCTTATTTAACTTAGATGCAGAGTACATCATGGGAAACACTGGGCTGAATGAAGCACAAGCTGGAATCAAAACTGCCAGGAGAAATATCAATAACCTTAGATATGCAGACGATACCACCCTTATGGCAGAAAGCAAAGAGGAACTAAAGAGCCTCTTGATGAAATTGAAAGAGGAGAGTGAAAAAGCTGGCTTAAGACTCAACATTCAAAAAATGAAGATCATGGCATCTGGTCCCATCACTTCACAGCAAATAGATGGGGAAACAATGGAAACAGTGAGAGATTTTATTTTCCTAGGCTTCAAAATCACTGCAGATGGTGACTGCAGCCATGAAATTAAAAGACGCTTGCTCCTTGAAAGAAAAGCTACGACAAACCTAGACAGCATATTAAAAAACAGAAACATTACTTTGCTGACAAAGGTCCGTCTAGTCAAAGCTATGGTTTTTCTGCAGTCATGTATGGATGTTAAGAGTTGGACCATAAAGAAAGCTGAGCACCAAAGAATTGATGCTTTTGAACTGTTGTGTGAAAGAAGACTCTTGGGAGTCCCTTAGACAGCAAGGAGATCAAACCGAAGTCAATCTTAAAGGAACCTTGTCCTGAATATTCATTGGAAGGACTGATGCTGAAGCCTAAGCTCCAATACTTGGGCCACCTGATGCAAAGAACTGACTCACTGGAAAAGATCTGATGCAGGCAAAGATTTTTCAGCAGGAGGAGAAGGGGACGACAGAGGACGAGATGGTTGGATGGCATCACTAACTCGATGGACATGAGTTTGAGCAAGCTCTGAGAGTTGGTGGTGGACAGGGAAGCCTGGCGTGCTGCAGTCCAGGGGGTCGCAAAGTCGGGCACAACTGAGCGACTGAACTGAACTGAACCAGGTTCTTCTGCACAATAGAAGGAAAAGCATGTAAGGAAACAGAAGACAATGTTATTATCCTGGCCACCTGTAAGTTACCTATAAATAAAGTCATTTGTTTTTATCTAAGTATAAATTACATGGTTTGATCTACAACATAATCATATTAAAGTTATACTAGGTCTAGACTTTAAATGATTATATAAATGATTATTTCCAATAGTACCTGGGAGCCCAGTGTGCAAAAGATAAGCTTCCAGGTCACTTGGGAAATCTGTAATGTGCATGAATAAACCATGAAAACATCTAGTTTGCTTCTAGTTTGCTTCCTACCCCCCTCATATTCCACAAGCAGGAAGCAAACAGCTCAGTTAAAACAGGATAGAGTCCTCTTCCTCAAGATGGGACCAAACACTCAGTTTGGGACCCACAACTAAGATGGGACCCACACAACCAGTCATCCTCAGGCTAATTTTAACTATTAAATTGACAAGTGTCTCAATACGCCAGTTATGGACAAGTTCCCTCTTTCACATGTTCCAAGAGTGGAAAATGTCATAGATGTGCATGTAACACAGAAAATAAACTATTTCTTCTATACATTTTGCTAAAATGAGGATCACAGAATGCATTAATCAATTAAGTGACAATGAATTAATTTTCGTCTTCTGGGTCCTCAGCAGCAAAATAAAAGTAAACAAGAAAGAATTACGCACAACATAGTTTAATACAAGTTTGAACAAGAAGTATAACAAAAGCAATTCCAATTTTCTAAACACCATTATGTCTGCTTGTACATATGAGGATATTTCCACGCCCCAGCAGATGGCCCAGAGAATGTATCCTAAGCTTAGAGCTACATTAAACAAAAGATCCTTTATAAAAAATGCCTTTATATATAAGATTCAACTTGGATGATAACAGCATTGCTGATATGCTATTCATCTTATGTACTCTGGTAAAATAATTACTGAATAGTTTGAAAATTATAAGATTTGCAGAAGAGACTGAATAAATACAGTTTTATCTGTTCCTCATCCTTCCCCTCTTCAGAACCCCACACCCCTGAGGATGGAAAAGTAATATGAATACAATCAGTATTTACTGAATTGAAGTGAGGTCTCTTGAGGTTCCCTGGGGGAACTTCTGAAGTAAAAGGGAAAATAAAGAGGAATTCATACTTAGAAAAATATATTTACTGGTAAACAAATCATTCAACACAATAGTAGGCAGCCACTGTTAGCTAAGTGCGTATTAGCTGAAGCCTCTGCCTTCAACAAACTTATGTGCAAGGAAATAGAAAATACTTACACAAAGCACATATATAAAATAAATCAGGGCCATAGAAATGATATAAACAAATAACTTGCTCCTTGAATTCCCTCTGTAGTTTCTGGTTGGTGAAAGCAAGAGCTCTTTCCCAGGAGAGCTGATGAGCAGACCTGGGTTTCTGAGCACTGGGGGCTCTGGACAAGCAGAGTAACAGTAGGAGAGCTCGGGATCTGCAGCAACAGAGAGCTGGATTTAAAGAGCTGGCCCATGATCATGTTAACCTCTGTAACCCATGTTTGTCCAGATGTCATCGAACTGCAGGACGCCTGTGAAAACTGTTAATGTGTATGAAATGATTAATCAAGTACCTGGAAAATGGTACATGTAGACTGCAGTTGTTATTATTTCTGAACCTAATGAAACAGAACTTGAAGTCAATCCACATTTTGGTATTTCTGATCTTTGCTGGAGTCACTTGACCTTAGAACTCACTTCCCTCATGTAAAAATGATACTAATATCTCTCAAAAATCTGTTGGAAGATTCACATAGGAAATGATATCAATGCCAAAGTGTCTTGAAAAGTGTTACTGCAGTCAGTTAGCTTGCTTTCAAATAAAACATACTGATGTGGATGAAAAAAATAAAAACAGAAAAAGGAGGGTAAAAGAAGAGAAATTCAATGAAGACAAACTAAGCAACATGTGGATCAGTTATTTCCTGCTTCAAAGGAGCATGTTTTACTGTATTCAAACATTCCAAGACAGCTCAACGCATACAGTGGTAGGTCTGCCCGTTCTTCCTAGTGCAGGACAGAAGGAAGATACTGGAATGAGTGGGGTTCCACACAGGTCTCAAAGTCACAGGACCGAACTGGGCACCAGGTTTCAAATGTCACATGCACCCACATTTACAGGGTTTAGAAGACACCTTCTTAATCTTCTTTCTCAAAATGCCCAATCCTCATCCCAAAACTATTAAGAGATCCCAGAAACTTCCAAAACAAGACTCATATATAGGTCACTTCTCTGCTAACACAATCATTAACAGAATACAGGATAGTCATTAACTTCCTCCAGGTCACTTGGCCTGCCTGGCTATGTTTTCTCTAAAGTAACCATTTCATTTTAATAACAAGATGTCAAAAATGCCCAACAATCAAATGGTATTAACACAAAATGAACGGAACTAGGAACCTTTTGCCACTCCTTTGCATACTCAAAAGCTGCATTTTGTGGGGGAAAGGTGTGTTACACTGTTGGGTTGATATTTTTATATTAAGGCTCTATTTATTTTTCCCTCCTTCTGCAAGAAAGGATGCATGATCTTGCTAGCAGACAACATATTCCTTTCCAAAATTCAATCCAGTTTACAGTCAACTGAGTTACTTTTATGGGACTCTACCTGCAAGGAATTTACAGTGTGAGATTAGCCTGTCTAGGGCTGTGGATCAAAAAAGTACTTTTAGCTACCCCAAAGCCTCCAATTCTGTGAGCTATTATGCCATGATGAAAGATGTGGACCTGACATCCACATTAGGCTCCTACCTGTCCCAATTCCCAAATTATCACCCTATGAGCCATGATGGACAAACACTTCAGTATCTTATGCAGCTGCAGATGGTGAATGAGTCAGACACCCCAATGAAAAGTTACAGAATCACTACATCACAGTCTAAACACATCTTTAAGGTATCTCAAAGATACCTCTGGCATATCCTACAAATAGCAAAACTATTCCGATGTTCTATCTTTTTAAAGATAGAAATTGGGACAAACTTCAAGGATCTTAAGACTTAAAAGGGTCCTAGAAGACTATCTAGTCCAATATCTGTGTCTTACACATGGAAAAAAAGCAAAGTCCAAAGAGTATGAGTGTCTGAGGCAAGGCCAGAAGTGGTGATATAAGGGTTCTTCTTGTCCAGTGAGCTCCCATCCCACAAAGCTGTTTCTTTCTTTCGGTTAAGAGCTCTTCAAATTATTGTCAAACTCCTTACTCTACAAGCCATTCTGCTTTCTCACATTTACAGGCAGAATTTCTAAGTAATGCCTAATGAGAACCTACATCTAAGTTTTAAGTATATCTCACCTTATTCTACTTCCAGGGAACGTGGTAGGATTCATTATTACTCCACATACAGAAGCACTTTCCAGATATCATTCCTCTTGTTTACAAACTTGTCTATTACCAAGGGGAAGTTTTTCTATGCTTCAGTTTTCTAAAACAAAGATGAAGGGCCACATATCTAAATACATTCCATTTATTCCAGAAATAATCACTATTATTAATGTCCCTGAACACTGTCAAGTTAACTATATGTAAAACATTAAGGAAAATTAAGAAGAAAAAAGTTCCTTGGTTTTTAAAAGCGAGAAAACCAATTATTCAGGATAAAGTGTCTTTTCCGTCAAAGACTCGAAGTACTTTCAAATGAGAACCACTAACCTCTGCAAATCCATCCCTTTCGGGACATAAAGAGTAGTAATGCTGCCCTCCTATATGTAGAGTAAATAACTCATGCAAGATCATAAGCCAAATAACCATGATATAACCAGAGCCCAGAAACATGAGGACAATGAGCCTTCCTCAGTACTACAAAGATACACTCTTAAATATTCAACTACCAGAAATAATCTATGCCTTTAAACTTTTTAGAACTGAACTTAAAGTTGAATGAAAGGGGCTGCTAGCAAGGATAGTAGATGAAATATCTGAAAATAATTTGTAGCCCTAAGCCTAACAGATTTTCTTATCTTCCTTTTTATGTGTACTTCTTAGAATAGGAGGCAAGTAAAGCATTTGTACTGTGTCCTTCAGTTATGAACAGCTGTATTTCAGACAACCAGCAAGGTTTGAAGGTGAAGTTTTAAATAGTCACTTCTGAGTAAGATTTCTAAGAAACACTCTAAATACACCAAAGTGACTCTAGGAGTCTATCGAACACTGGCTTTGATGAGGGAAAAGAAATAACAAGAGCCAGGCACTACTAACTTTACCAAAAATCAATTACTTTAAAAGAAGCCAATTCTCTGAATTCCAAAGATTCATACATTCTTGAACATAGGTATTATTTTCCCTAAGGAGGACTCTCACACAAGCACACAGACACATACAAATACAAATAAAATAACTGCAGCAAAAAAAATACTGTGCTTGGCTTATGCAACTTACTTGAAATTTTAGTGTTTAGTGTGGGTAAAGACTACATTTACACACATCCCCTCCCAGAGATGCTTTATTGTTTAAAGAGAAGGAAATTCAATGACATTAAACTAATTAGCAACGTTTTTATTACAAAAACTTATTTTCTTCCTTTCTCTTTTGTGTCCATCTCCCTTTTATCTCTACAAAAACATTCTCCCAACCTACCCCTATATGAATCCTAACTAAACTATAGGACATTCCTCAAATCCTATATACCTCCTCCATTCAAGTTATCACAAACGCGTCTTGCCAGTACCAATCACTAACCTTCTCAGAACATGAACCGCACAGAGAAAAACAGTGCACACTTCCCGCCATCACGTATATTCATTCCATGCGCAACTAGCTAAACAAAGAACCCTCGAATTCAAAAACTTCACTCCATACTTAGTTCCCTTTGTGCCTGGACACTGGGTTATGCTTTCAAAAACTAGCTTCAGTTAAGTATCAGTATTTTGGGAGGGAAGTATACTAAGCATTTTTAAAAATCCGCCCCCAAATATCTATTGTTATAAAGCTTACTAAAATGAGATTTCTGTGATCAATTCTAAGTCCTGGCTTTATTCACTCTCATGCTTTGGAGAGGTAGCCAGGTCAGAGTCCCAGCTCCATCACTTTCTAGATTTATGACCCTGAGCAATTTAATTCATCTCTCTCGGTCTTTTTCTTTATCTGAATAAAAGAACCGTCCTGAATTACTGATGAGACAATGAATGCAAATCTCTTTAACATCTGCCTAATAGGTGGTCAACAAATAGTAGTTACTACTACTTTGTTAATAACGAGGAAAGAAGAAAGAAGTGTGACACTGCATTACTGTTGGAATGTATATTTTGTTTAGTTATTTACATATGCCTATGTAGAGGTCTGAGGAGTTACATATAAATATCAAAAAATGACATTTCTAACAAAAGTAAAGAAAGTGCGGTCTGGAGACCTTAGGAGGAAGGAACATTTTGGAAAGAAAAAAATTATTTTTTAAAATACTTTTGTTATTAATTTAAATAAAATTCACTTTTTGTCCACTGTTCTTTGATTAAAGTTAAGTCTTTAGAGATTATGAAGTGTTGCTTACAAAACAGTAACAGGATAATATTTTTATTTTGTGTAACTAATTTTAAGACTGGGATTATATTTTTGGTAGAATGAACCAGGTTACCATCACAGGAATGTGGAAGCAGATAAATGCGGTTTCCCCATCTATACTTAGTATCAGATACATCTGTTAACCTTCTGTTCAAATTCTGCTCCAGAAATACAGTGAGAAAATCTTTACTTAATAACCAAACAGGGTTTATTAATGTGCACTGTTTCAATAATATTAGGCAAGCACCGGAAAACATAAGGACACCTACCAATCTGATCTGCAAACTCTGGAGGAAAAACAAAAACAGGCCACAAACCCATGAAGCCAAGATGATGATGACTTTAAGTCATCATCACAAGATGACTCGGAAAAGTTAAAAACAAAATCTTATAACCAAGACAGCAAGAATCTTAGGATCAAAGCACCAAGACTTTAACTAATACTCAGTCACAATGGTAATCAATGAAAATTTGTTATAAATCAGGAAAGAAAATTATCTTAATTTTGAGTCCTCAGAACCTAGCACAGTGCCTGGATCAAAGAATATTGGCTAAATCATTAAGAACAAATGTATTTAATGAATGATATAAAAGAGAATCCAGCATATAGCTATTCTCCCTCCTTTAAGGTGTTAAAATAGACATGGGAACTTTTAAATATTAGATATACAAAAAATAAAACAGGAAAAATAAAAACCCAAGGCTACTCTCCAGGAAAAAAAGAATCACACCCAAATGTCTAGTTTGTGAACCTGTGACATCTTCAGCAGTTAATGCAAACTTATGTTTTGCCTATCACCAAACACTTATGGTCAACATACAGAAGCACCAGAAATCAGCTGTCCTTGATCTCTTTTAGAATTATGGCAATCTTCACTATCAGTATAATGAATGACAGTAAATTTTGTTTTCTGCAAATTTTAAACATTACAAACAAACCAAAATCCTTATTTCTAAATTCTATCTATGTAATGGGTGACTAGCTCAGGCCTCAATCTTCTCGAATTATTTACCAAAAATCTCAATTCCTTCTTCACAATGAAACTGCAAACAATATCCTCAAAAGTTGCAACATCCTCTAAAGATAGGTTATCAACATATTGACTAGCAGCCGATCTAAAAACTCTCTTTCACTGCAAAAGAATCTAACAACTGAAAAATGAAGCAAAGGTAAGGACATTTGATGCATATAAAACTAAGTTATTTTGTAAAATTTTAACACCTCAATTTCCAACTGACTGGTTAAGATAATACTGATTAATTTGTGCTTACATTTGGGTTTTATTTTTAACATATTAGGCTAAAGTGAACATTCTCCTTATAATGAGATTGTTTTGGCAAAATTCTGCAATACCCCACTCCTATCATGAGGATGGCAACAAGGAAAAGCAAGCACATACTTCTGGAGACTAGATTCGGACACATTTGATGAGAGACAGCTCCAACCTTCCCTTAAAAACAGACCCACATTTCTGACACACCAATTTACTTACCTCTCCCATCGCTCTTCCCTCCAGAGCAAGTGCTTGAAAATCATGATTCAGTTCATCCATAGAACGTACCTAATGTTTAGAATAGAGGAGGGAAAAGCTTCACGTTAGTACCTTGAATTTTACATACACATTAAATACAACTGAAAAGCTTTTTGATGTTTAATTTCACATATTGACAAGGAAAATAACAATAATCAAGTGACTAAGATTAAACATTCACTTACCTTTAACCATCAGGTTCAGCAATGATCCCTGCGCTTTCTCCCCTCCCAATCCCTTTTGCTTTCAAACATGAAAAACACAGAATCCATAAAAGAAAAAGGAAACTGCATCACACGAGAATTATGATAGCTATTGTTCATACATTTTAACTTAGTAAGTAAAGCTCAACATGTTTATGGGCAATAATATATGTAGATGATTATGTGACCTAAACCTTGCTACTGGCTCTAAGACCACAGCTTGTCCACAGCTGTGAACAGTTAAATACAAATTAGGGGACTCATTTGATCCAAGCTAGTATGTCTTTGACAACCTCAGGGAAAAAGGCACTACAAACTACATAACTGAGTGCCCTCAACATTTCTCCAACTTGGAAGATCTCTGGGAGCGCCTAGAATCTCAAAACCAGGAGGAAAAAAATCAGCAAGTATCACAAGAATCCCTTCAAACTTTACCTAATTAAATGTACTAACCTACATCATAACAATCTTTCTAGACTTCAATTAACTCATCTTCAAGGTCATTACTAGAAGGTAATATTTAAGAGCAAGAATTAAGTGTGGAACAGATTACACAAACAGTCATAACTCAAAAACCCTTTCCTGTCCAATAGTCTACTGGACTCTCAGTTATGAGAAAGAAGCCACCTTTGCTAAGGCTAGAGTACAGTCCCTTGTTTATTAAAAAGGAAGGCTTTCCAGCCTACCTAAGAAAGATGGCTGACTGCCTAAAGTGGAACATTCCCAAACCCCCTCATCTAATCATCACTACCTCCAAATGTATGTGTACAATGTCTAGCACTGGGTGAATGCAAAGAGCCAAACCAGAGCCAGGCAAGGGGAGAGCAGAGCATGGAACATGAACTGGAATACAGTTGGAGGCATCAATTTAACAATTTTATTAGCATGCTGCCTGTATACCACCCAATAATCCTAATTCTACGGAGGTGACAGCACATAAAAATACAGTCACAGTGTTCTGAATTATACATTTTCAAGACCCAATGCTACAAATGATACACTGTTGTCACTAAGAAGTAACAGCTTTGGGATGTTTGTCAAAAATGTAAATTGATAAAATTCAAAATGACGCTCAATTTAAGCCATATAAGAACAAAAAGACATAGAGATAAGACTTGTTACTGTAGTAAACAGTTTCAAAGGGCCTTGAAACAGAAGCTAGAGTCACAATACAAGTCATTTACATTATGAATAATGTAAATAAGCTCCTAAACTTCAGGTGGTAAAAATAAGGAGGGGTGATGAGGACAGAATCTTAGCTAGAAACTCTACAAACAACAGATAAAATCAACTTGAACCTTCAGGACAAATAACATTTACCAGGCATGTAATTTAAACGCATATAAGGTTCTACACTATTAGGAGCTCTTCCTACGGAATCTATAAACATGCTTCTAACTAGATGCTAGGAGTTTCCCGAAAACTCAAAAACCTACAAATAGTTTTAACCAAGAATGTTAGAATTCTATTTATGTTTCCCAAGAAAAAAGTAGGAGTGGCTACAAAAATGAAAAAAGGGCTACCCTGGTGGTCCAGTGGTTAAAAATCCGCCTGCCAACGCAGGGACATGGGTTCAATCCCTGGTCCAAGAAGATCCCAAATGCTGCGGGGCAACCAAGCCTGTGCAACACAACTGCTGAAGCCCACGCACCTAGAGCCTGGGCTCTGAAACAAGAGAGATGCCCTTGGACTGCAACTAGAAAATAAGAGAAAGCCTGAGTGCAGCAATGAAGACTCAGTACAGTCAAAAAGAATTTTTACTTAATTAAAAAATGAAAAAAGAAAGTGGGAATGATAAGGAAAGTAGAGAACATGCAATGTGCATATTGATGTTATCATCACAACAATCTCACAGTAATTATTCCTATTTAAGAGATTAGAACTGAGCCTCAGAGATACTGTTCAGTCAGTTCAGTCGCTCAGTCGTGTCCAACTCTTTGCGACCCCATGAACTGCAGCGCGCCAGGCTTCCCTGTCCATCACCAACTCCTGGAGCTTACTCAAACTCATGTCCATTGAGTCGGTGATGCCATCCAACCATCTCAGCTTCTGTCATCCCCTTCTCCTCCCAAGAACACTTTCTCTGTCAACCACTGTTAAGCAGGGAAGTGAACTTAGATGGCATTTCCAAGATCTAAATCCAGGTGTTCCAATTTTTGTGTACTGTCCTTTCTATGTCATCAAGCTACATCCAGGGCAGCCACAGGAGGATGCCACCCCCAGACAGAGGTGCCTTCAGTTTTTGCCAAGGGCCTTGACAAGTGTGTTCTCTTGGTATGCCTGCCTTTCCTTCCCAACTGTCTATTCCCCTCACCTTCACAATTTGCCCCTTCTGCCCTCAGTGATTTCCACCCCTTTCTATACCACCTTCCATCCACTCTTCATTCTCTTTCCTACCACATTTTATTTGCTGGCTCGCTCACTCTCTCGGCTCTCCTGTCTCCCCCTCTTTAGCTCTCTGTTCACCTCAAGCTCTTCCTCCTTCCTTGCATCTGTCTCTGCCTCACGCAATGAGAAGGGAGCTCACTTTCTGAAGTCTGCTTTGCTAGTACAGAAACCATTTGCCCATGGTTGAGTGGACAAGATAAACCAAATCACTCTCACAAGTGTTAACAAGTCAGGTATTTATTGTTTATAATGGGAGCTGTACTTGGTATGATCATCAACATGAGGCAGACTCCACAAAACTCTTCCCAGAAAACAAAACTAATAATCAGAAAAAGATGCTCAGGAATCAAGAGAAATCAAGTTATGAAAACTCAGATAACTGTAAGAAACGTCCTCGGCAGGTTAACAAAGAAACTTACTCTATTATGAAGGAGAAAAGCTAGCTGTAAATTGTAACCAGAGAAAATGCTCCCATCAGGATAGAACCATCTTTAAGTTCTTGTACAACTATACCTCCCCCTTTTCTCTAGTATTCAATTTGAGTGATGAGTTAATGTTAATGTTTCTTTAATTAAAAGTTTACTAATTTAATTAAAAGTTTACTAATTTGTGGCTCAGCTGGTAAAGAATCCACCTGCAATGCAGGAGATCTGGGTTCGATCCCTAGGACGGGAAGATCCGCTGGAGAAGGGAAAGGCTACCTACTCCCGTATTCTGGTCTGGAGAATTCCATGGACTTTACAGCCCATGGGGTCACAAAGAGTCGGACACGACTGACAGACTTCCACTTTCAATTTCATCTTCACTTTTGCTGAATGTCTATAAGGCTTCCTTCCTTCTACTAAATAATCTATTCCCTTTGGTTTCCCAAAACTACTTCCTATTTTTGTCTTTGGGCTACTGGTCAGTTACTCATCTTACACCCATCCAGTTTCCCTACTGCTGCCCCTCCCCATACAATCATCTCTTACTCCCTTTTACTAAAGCCACAAAGCAAGATAACCACCTTAGGGTCTGACCTACCTCATATCCCTCACCTCATCCTACCCAAGAAGGATCATCTGTATAAACGACGAAGTTTCTGAGTTTCCTTTCCATTTCCCAGATCTTTCTTTTGTAAGCCTTCTGCTTCTAACAAGGATCTTGTCCTAACCAAAAATCATAATTTTGAAAATTAAATTGGTGTTTTACCAAAATCAGTCAGTCAGTCCAGTCGCTCAGTCATGTCCGACTCTGTGCAACCCCATGAATCACAGTACGCCAGGCCTCCCTGTCCATCACCAACTCCTGGAATTTACTCAAACTCATGTCCATCGAGTTAGTGATGCCATCCAGCCATCTCATCCTCTGTCGTCTCCGGCTCCTCCTGACCCCAATCCCTCCCAGCATCAGGGTCTTTTCCAATGAGTCAACTCTTCGCATGAGGTGGCCAAAGTATTGGAGTTTCAGCCTCAGCATCAGTCCTTCCAATGAACACCCAGGACTGATCTCCTTTAGGATGGACTGGATGGATCTCCTTGCAGTCCAAGGGACTCTCAAGAGTCTTCTCCAACACCATAATTCAAAAGCATCAATTTTTTGGTGCTCAGCTTTCTTCACAGTCCAACTCTCACATCCATGCATGACCACTGGAAAAACCATAGCCTTGACCAGACGGACCTTTGTTGACAAAGTGATGTCTCTGCTTTTTAATATTCTGTCTGGGCTGATCATAACTTTCCAAGGAATAAGCATCTTTTAATTTCATGGCTGCAGTCACTATCCGCAGTGATTTTGGAAATCAACAAAATAAAGTTCAGCCACTGTTTCTCCATCTATTTGCCATGAAGTGATGGGACCAGATGCCATGATCTTAGTTTTCTGAATGTTGAGCTTTAAGCCAACTTTTTCACTCTCCTCTTTCACTTTCATCAAGAGGCTCTTTAGTTCATCTTCACTGTCTGCCGTAAGGGTGGAGTCATCTGCATATCTGAGGTTATTGATATTTCTCCCGGCAATCTTGATTCCAGCTTGTGCTTCTTCCAGTGCAGCGTTTCTCATGATGTACTCTGCATATAAGTTAAATAAGCAGGGTGACAATATACAGCCTTGACGTACTCCTTTTCCTACTTGGAACCAGTCTGTTGTTCCATGTCCAGTTCTAACTGTTGCTTCCTGACCTGCATATAGGTTTCTCAAGAGGCAGGTCAGGTGGTCTGGTATTCCCATCTCTTTCAGAATTTTCCAAAGTTTATTGTGATCCACACAGTCAAAGGCTTTGGCATAGTCAATAAAGCAGAAATATATGTTTTTCTGGAACTCTCTTGCTTTTTCCATGACCCAGCGGATGTTGGCAATTTGGTCTCTGGTTCCTCTACCTTTTCTAAAACCAGCTTGAACATCTGGAAGTTCACGGTTCATGTATTGCTGAAGCCTGGCTTGGAGAATTTTGAGCATTACTTTACTAGCATGTGAGATGAGTGCAATTGTGTGGTAGTTTGAGCATTCTCTGGCATTGCCTTTCTTATTTACTAGCATTTATTTATTTATTTATTTACTGGCGTTATTTATTTACTGGCATTTCTGTCCTGAATTACTGTCCCTTAACTGCTCGGGATGTCTTTAGAATGAAGTCCCTTTACTTAAGCCAGTCTGACCAGTTCTCAGCTGCTTTTAAACAAGAACCAAACTCTAACACAATAGGTTATCACTGAATTGGTTGTTAATGAAACCACACTCAAGTTTATATTTTAAAACAGTAATTCAGAGCTATGTACTGCACTTGGAACAACAGTTTCCAACAAATAAACACTTATCAAAATATTTTCTGTAACAGACATGTTTCAAGACACCTGCCTAGAAAGGACAACTTCACGATTCCTACCACCTCTGGCCACAAATAACTATACCAAAAGTATTCTTCTAAATGGCCAAACTTCTAGTATCAATCTGAAGAGAAATGATAAATTAATCAGATTCCTCTTAGTATCTCGGCCAGAAAGCTATGGATAAAGTGAAATTTGCTAAAGATCTGGCAGCTAGAGCTGTAACTTTGGGTCAAGTATAACCTGGTGAATAAGCAGATGATCAACATGAAGAAGAGAAAGAATGTGCAGGGGGGAAAAAAAAATCAGAGACAAGAGACATATATTAACCCCTAAGGAAACAGCCTCCTGGTGCCCCTGAGGCCCATGTACATTTCCTGCTCTGGGGTTCAGCGAGAATCCCTGGTGTTCTTTCATTTAATGCTCTGAAATTTTGCTACCTAGACCAGATGTTTGTAACTTGAGACTAAAATTGCCCTTACTAGAATATTTATTTCCTCAACCACTGAATCTCAGTTATCAGGCACATTTCTCCTCCACACCTACCTTTGTTCTCCTGGAGGATTTCTGCAAAGGCAAGCCTACATCACAATGGCTCCATTTCACTAACAGAGATCCAGAACAATACAAGCAGAAGATCTGGTGCCAAAAACCATTACGGAAAGGATACCAGTGAGAAAAAGCCAAGCAAATGCAGGAGAAACTTGAGCAATGAGAAGAAATGGAATGTGAGAAATTAACCTAATTTGAAATTAATCATTAAGGGAAAAGAGGTTCCCTGGTGGCTCAGACAGTAAAAAATCTGCCAGCAATGCAGGAGACCTGGGTTCAATCCCTGAGTTGGGAGGATCGCCTGGAGGAGGGCATGGCAATTTACTCCAGTATTCTTGCCTCGCAGAATCTCCATGGACAGAGGAGCCTAACAGGCTACAGTCCATAGGGTCACAAAGAGTCAGACACGACTGAGCGACTAAGCACAAAGTACATCAAGGGAAAAACACTTAGTAAGTCTGTTCCACACCATCTTCTGGTCTATGATATCTGTATTACAAACAATAAAACAGTAAATATTTACTGAGACTTATGTTGTGACAGGCCCTGTCCTATAAAAATCCTTATATGCTGTATGAGCTCTTTAAAAGTCATAACAATCTGAAAATGCAAGTACTCTTACCCCCATTTTGTTAAGAAAAACAAAAAGTAATTACATTCCTCTAGTAATATAGAACTAAATCAACAGAATTCTTGATTACTGGGAAAAACCAGAAACAAAAAACTCTTTTAGCTCAGGAGAATGCAAAGCCTACTACATGATGCTATTTATTCACTGTCAATAACAACACTGAATACCAGTATATTTACTGAGTTTTCAAGGCACTGGACTGCAAAATTATTCCAGTTTGTAGATGAGGTGTAATCTGTCCCAAGTCACAGAGCAGAAAGATCAAAAGTGGAATTCAAATTCAGATCTCTAACTCTTTTACTACCACTTCTATCGTGTCTCATTAAAGACAAGCACAAAGGGCCCAGAACACCTGGCTTAAACAACTGCTGTTCCAGAAACTGATTACTACACTATTTTTATAGTCTCTTCCATGATACACAGCAGGGTAGGGAAGGAATGAAATCACCACAGCAGCCAGAATTAGGTCAAAGTTCAGGTTTTTTATTACTATTTATCATTTAAAAACTGCTACTACCTTGGGCAATTAAATACCATTGAAGTTACAGATCATCTAATGTGTTGATGACATTCAGATTGGATGGTTAAGCAACCAAAAAGATAAACTACTCGTTTATCAAATCAAAGTTATCAAAACTGATTTGCTACCATACTACCATAATATATACCCCTCATGTAAATATCAGCACTTCCTAAACATAAAATGATTTACAAATTGAAAAGAATAAATATTTCAGAAGCAGTTAATGAACCCTATGATACTAGTGACCTTTAAATGTAAAAACCTCACAATTTCTGGTTCTTTTTCTTAATTTTACCAATCATAATCAAGTTGAAATCAGTAATGAGAGCAGGCCACTTTAATTAAAGAGAGAAACTAATTAATATGATGAAAGAACCTAATCTAAAAAGTATAAAACTAAAGACAGTGATAAATCTTTAATCTCTGCGTGTCTGGAAACTACTATCCATAGTGATCTATCTGAATGGTATACAGCTGACTTCCAAAAGAAAGAAATTTAACAATATGCATCAGGTTTTATAAATGTTCATGCCCTTTGATCCAGTAGTTCTACTTCTAGAAATTCATCTGAAGCAAATAACCAGAAATATGGGCAAAGTTAACAAAGAG
The DNA here is from genome assembly GCF_963930625.1 of Muntiacus reevesi. Taxonomy (NCBI): domain Eukaryota; kingdom Metazoa; phylum Chordata; class Mammalia; order Artiodactyla; family Cervidae; genus Muntiacus; species Muntiacus reevesi. Next base: position 115,094,815 of record NC_089251.1, read on the forward strand.
CCTTCAACATGGCTTTGTGTTGGGAAAAGTGGTTTAAAAAAAGTTTACATACAGCAGGAATTATTAAATTCCGCAGATATTCATTTACAGAATTTTATGCAGCTACTTAAAACAGTTGTGAAATTCTCAGAAGAGAATATGTTTATGTGTAAAGATTCTATAATAGGCTACAAATCTGTATATATAAAAAGAGTATGTATTTCCATAGAGACACGCACAAAATAAGAAAGTAATATATTCAAATGTTAATTTGTAACTTCTTCAGTAGTTTCTGCATTTTCTATAATGCCAATGAAACGACTCAGAAAGAATCTTCTGAAAATAAACTTAACATTCATGAAGTCTTTTATATTAGTATCTTTCAAACTAATAATCCTCTTCTAGAAACATCTTAAATAACTAAAAGAAATGAGAGGAAAAAATAAGCAGAGCAAAGGTGCTCGTTGTGCCCTTATTTTTAACAATACTCAGTAAAAAAAAAGGTTATGGTATACTAAGAAGCTGTTTCTACAAAGAAGGATTCTCCTTCTATGCCATACAAAATAACTGTTATCACAGCTAGTATTTATTGACTGTGTACTGGGTAGCAAAGTGCTTTCATTCTCAAACTATGAAATAATTCCTAATTATCCCCCATTACTCACTTTTTTAATACAGAAGGAAACTGAGGCAGAAAAAGGTTAAATAACTTTTCCAGAGTTAGACAGACAAGCTGATTCCAGAGTCTGACTCTGAACCAGTGTCCTGTTAGCGATCAAAATGTTTTGGGGATACTCCAACTATTTAGGCAACGAAGTTGCACTAGATGAAAGCCTGCTGGAAACCCAAAAATGGAAAAAGATGACTAGATTACCCTGTCACCCAGCTCAAAATCTGAACATGTAACAACCCATACAGCCCATCTCTGGCTAAAACTCAAGGATTCCTCTTTGTTAATACAAGGATAATCGAAAAGAGACAAGGAGTCATGGGACTCCCGGGGAAAGAACTACTTAACGAAGGAAAGGAAATCTCAAGATATAAAAGAGAGGGGAAAAACTACTTAACCAAGGAAAGGAAATCGCAAGATATAAAAGAGAGGACTAAAAATGATCTACCTATTGAAGGAGAGAATAAATAACAGGTATATGTATGACAAAACCCACTGAAATGTTGTGAAGTGATTGGCCTCCAACTAATAAAATAATATTAAAAAATAAATAAATAAATAACAGGTATATAGACAAAAATTCATAGCCAAAATTAACATTCACAAAGCAGAAAAGAGTAGAAGCCGAATAATTAACGATGCAAACAAAACTGAGAAGAATTCAATCTGGAGGAAAAAGACACAGATTCAAATAGAAGATAATTGAAGAAGAAAAAAACCATCAACCGTCCATCGACTGATTAGTGTATAAACAAAAATAATATACATTGTACAAAGGAGTATTATTCAGCCATAAAAAAGCAACAGAGGACAGAGGATCTGCTGGCCGCTCAGTGGTCAGGCCTCCACGTTTCCGTCGCAGTGGGCGCAAGCTCCATCCCTGGGGGAGACTAAGACCCCACAAACCATGGTCACACAGCAAGAAGAAAAAGGAAGAGAATCAAGTAATGACACATGATACAACATCCATGAACCTTAAAAATATGCTAAATGAAAGAAGCCGGACACGAAAGGCCACATATTATGTGATCTCACTAACAGGAAATATCCATAATAAACGAGACAAGAATAGGTTTGTGCTTGCCAGGGACTTAGGAAAGGGGGAAATAGACAATGCCTACTAATGAGTACAGGGGTTCTTTTGGGAGTGCTAAGTGTTCCAGTGTTAGAAGCATGATGGTTGCTTAGTACTGTAAACATACTAAAATCCACCAAACTGTAAGTTCAAGGGTAAATTTTATGATATGTGAATATCTTATAACAGTAACACTGTTATTAAAAAATAGGAGATGGCAAACACTTTCTATAACAGATCAAGAAATAAATAATACAGGCTTTCTGGGCTATATGGTTTCCCCAATGGCTCAGCAGTAAAGAATCCATCTGCAATGCAGGACACACAAGAGACACAAGGTTAGATCCCTGGGTCTGGACAATTCCCTTGAGAAGGAAATGGCAACCCACTCCAGTATTTCTTGCCTGAAAAATCCCATGGAGGATCTCCTCCTCCATGAATAGAGGAGCCTGCCAGGCTACAATCACAAAGGCTGCAAAGAGTTGGACACAAATAGGCACCTGAGCACGTAACACCGCAGCCTACACAGCGTCTCTGTCATATATTGTTTTTCAGCACGCATGCTACGTTGCTTCAGTCGTGTCCGACTCTGTGCAACTCTGTGCAGCCTACACAGCGTCTCTGTCATATATTGTTTTTCAGCACGCATGCTACGTTGCTTCAGTCGTGTCCGACTCTGTGCAACCCTGAATGCAACCTGCCAGGCTCCTCTGTCCATCAGATTCTCCAAGCAAGAACACTCAAGTGGGTTGCCATACCCTCCTCCAGAGGATCTTTCGACCAAGGGATCGAATCCGTATCTCTTATGTCTCCTGCATTAGCAGCAGGTTCTTTACCATCAGCGCCACCTGGAAAGCCCTTTTACTTTCAACTACAAACTTGAAAATGTAAAAACCACTGTTAGCTCAAAGGCAGCAAGCTAGATTTGGCAGAGGCTATAGTTTGCCAAATTTGGTTTAAAAATAAGTCATTCCTTTTATGTTTACAAGTAATGTGTGCTAAGTTAAAATGGTCCACAAACTAAACAAAGATCAAATTTATAAATGGAACTTCCACAAATGTTATTGGATAAAGGGAACATACAGAAACTAGCAATCAGAACTTAGTACTTTTCTTAAAAATTAAGATCATATAAAACTAAGAATTAAACATCACATTAAAAAGTAAAGATAGCTGCTCACATGAAAATATATTGAACACCATTAGTCATCAGGTAAATAACAGATTAAAATCACAATGAAAGATCATTACATATGTATCAGAATGGCTAAAATAAAAACCAGTAATACCACCAAATGCTAGGAGGGTACAGAAAAATTGGATTATTCCAACATTACTAGTCTAGAAAACAACTTGGAAGCTTCTTAAAAGACTAAACATGGAACTACCGTATTACCCAGCAACTGGACTTCATTCTGATGTTCACACAAAAATTTGTACATGAATGTTCACAGCTTTATTTATAATAATTAAAAAATGGAATCAACCCTCATGTCTTTCAACAGGTTAAGAAACTACATCTAAAGTGCATCTACACCACACACACTATGCAGCAATAAACAGGGACGGTCTACTGCAGGCAACACCCCGGATGAGGCTCCAGAAGAGCATGCAGAGCGATGAAGGTTAGCCCTCAGAGGCTGTATGTAGTATGACTCTCCATTTCTATGACGTTTTTGAAATGACAAAATTGTGGAAATGGAAGACTGAATACATAGTGGCTGGGGGGAGGCCCCTACACCCCTGGCAAAGAGAAGGTGAGTGTATTTAAAAAGGGCTACTCAAGGGTTCCTTGTTTAAGAGCTACTTAGTACTTTGTGGTGGTAAGTACATGAACCCAGCAGATCGCAAAATTATATAGAACTTCATACATACACATACACATGCACCCAAATGAGTACAAGTAACCCTGGAGAAATGTGACTGGGACTGGATGGATTTTATCAATGTCAATAAACTAGTGTGTACACAATGTTACCTGCAAAGGTTATACAGTAAAATGTTACCACTAGGGGAAACAGAAAAAAGTATACAAACGATCTCTCTGTATTATTTCTTAACAACTACAGGAATCAACAAATAACTAAGTCAAAATTTTATTAAATTAAAAAAAGATGACTGCTATGAAGAAATAATGAAGAACCAACTTAAAATAATTCCCAAGGAAAAATCTAAAATAATCAAACATATAACCAAAGAAACCTTCCTCAAGCTATAGAACTATGCAAATCAAAATGTCTCGCCCACAGAGTACACAAAAATCCTATCCTGACCAAACTATCCTAAAGTTGGAGAATTCTATAAGTATCACAGCAGGGGGGGAACAGAATTAACTCTTGGTTCTCTAAAACACTACCTGCCAAAGTCAATAAGATCTACTATCTACAGTCCAAAGATTTTATGTCTTGACACAATTTGTCTTTCATAAAGGCTACAGGAATACAATATACAAAAGAGGTAATAAAATATACCACCCACATGCCATCTTTCAAGCAATTACCATACCAAGCACTCCAGTCAACCGAGCACATAAAATGGATAAAACTGCCATATAACTATTTAATGATATTGTTGTTTGTTGTTGTTTCAGTCACTAAAGCATGTCCAACTTTTGCAACCTCATGAATTGTACCCCGCTCAGCTCCTCTGTCCCTGGGGTTTCCCAGACAAGAATACTGGAGTGAGTTGCGATTTCCTTCTGCAGGGGATCTTCCCAACCCAGGGGAACCCACGTCTCCTGCATGAGCAAGTGGATTCTTTACCACTGAGTCACCATGGAAGCCTATTTAATGGTACACTACTAGTTAAAAGGCTCCATTTATTGTTAAACACAACACAGGTTCTCAAATGTAGTATGCTAAGTGAAAGAATATTTACTTGGGCTTCCCTGGTGATTCAGCTGGTAAAGAATCCACCTGCAATGCAGGAGACCTGGATTCAATCTCTGGGTTGGGAAGATCCCCTGGACAAAGGAATGGTTACCCTCTCCAGTATTCTGGCCTGGAGAATTTCATGGACTGTGTAGTCCACAGGGTCACAAGAGTCAGACACAACTGAGCAACTTTCTTTTTTTTTTTTTTTTTTTAAGTGAAAGAAACCAGATTCAAGCGCTACATACATTTACAGTACATGTATGACACTGTGGAAAAGGCAAAACCACAGGGACAGAAAACAGTTGCTGGGAATGGAAGTACAAGCTGACTATGAAGAGGCTCCAGGGAGACAACAGAAGAAGAACTACAACTCTGCAGCCTTGGAAATGAAAACCAGAATCATAAAAAGTTAACATGAAAAGGCAGAGGATCATGTCCCAGATGAAGGAGCAAGATAAAGCCCCAGAAAAACAGCTAAATAGAGATAGGCAACATACCAGAAAAAGAATTTCAGAATAATGATAGTGAAGATAATCCAGGATCTTGGAAAAAGAATGGAGAAGATGCAAGAAGTTTACCAAGGACCTAGAAGAACTAAAGAACAAACAGAGATGAACAATACAATAACTAAAATGAAAAATACACTAGGAGGAATCAATAATGAATAACTGAGGCAGAAGAGTGGATAAATGACCGGTAAGACAGAATAATGGAAATCACTGATGTGGAATGGATCAAAGGAAAAGAAATGAAGACAGCCTAAGAGAACTCTGGGACAACATTAAATGCACTAACATTTTCATTTTAGGGATCCCAGAGGAGAGAAAGGACCCAAGAAAATATTTGAAGAGAGAATAGCTGAAACCTTCCCTAACATGGGAAGGGAAACAGTTAACCAAATCTAGGAAGTTCAGAGTCCCAAGCAGAATTAACCCAACGATGGGACTTCCCTGGTGATCCAGTGGTTAAAATCTGATTGCCAATGCAGGGGACATGGGTTCAATCCCTAGTTCAGGGATATTCCACATGCCACAGAGCAACTAAGCCCACGCACAAGTACTGAGCCCATGCCCTAGAACTAGAGAGCCACAACTACTAAAGCCTTCAAGCTCTAAAGCCCAAGACCTGCAACAAGAGAAGTCATCGAAATGAGAAGCCTGTGCACCTCAACAAAGACCCAGTGCACCCAAAAAGAAACAGACAATAAGGGGCTTCCTTGGTGGTCCAGTGGTTAAGAATCCACCTTGGAGAATCAGATTTGATCCCTGATCAAGGGCTAAGATCCTACTGTGGAGCAACTAAGCCCAGGTGCTGGCACTACTGACTCTGCATGCCAAAATGAAGACCTGACGCAGCCAAACAAGTAAAAATTTTTTAAAAGAAACAATTATTCTTGTTATTAGACAAAAGAAATGATTAACATTTTTTAGGTTTTGAGTAAAAAAATTAGATGGACATATTATAAAAGATTCTTAGGGCTGAATTACAGATGAGGGTTGGTTGGTTTTTGGTTTGTTACTTGGGGGTTTTTATTTTTATGATTTTGTAACTATACTTTCTGAAATATTTACAATAAGCATTGATTGATTTTTAGAACTCAAAAATACCTACAAGTCATTCTTTTTAATGGGACGGGAAATTTTTGATTTTTAAATCACTGTTCATTAGGATACAGAGAATGAAATTAGGCCATGGAAAGAGTACTTAGTTCACTTATAATACTGAGAAACAAAATTACAATCATCACCAAAAGAAATGACTCGTTTTAACATATCTGCAAAGTTGGCTCATATATTTAGATGTAAGGGGAATAAACTCTAGTGTGATAACAAAGGCATTCTATATTATTAATCAAACATTTCTCAGAGAATCAGTTTCTCAAGTTTGAACAGTTCATTATTATTGTTACAATACAAATAGCTGGCACAGGAAATAAGAGCTCCCTATCTAAAAGGTCTTCAGCCAGGGAGCCTAGTAAACGTCTTTCTCCACTGAGCAGTCTTGTCGCTAACCCTCACTCCTCCTGTGTTTCATCATTCTATTGTTTGTAGCATGTAAGGGAATAGGAATTCTCAATGAGTAAGTCTATCCAAATACATCACAGCAACATAATTAAAGAGGGCAGCTACCAAGCACATCAAACAGCTCACTCTGGACTTCATGATCCTAAGGGAAAACATAATACATAAATCCAAAACTGTGTCTGTGGGAGAAAATATTTTAATAGACTTCTACCTCCTCTGGATAAAAAAAAAAGTAAGATATACTAATGAAAATATCAGTGACTCTCAGCCAAGAGACAGAATACAAATGAGGAGACAGAACTTAATAATCTTTTTAATACACACACCGGTATGTATTTTGTATGGTTCATTTGTTTACAGAACTCTTCCTAATATTATACAAATAGTAAACCTTCATCTGCTCCTTTTCCAGAACAACTACTACCTGTAGTTTCTTACCCTGTAATTTGCATTACTGTGAGATCATGAACCATGGAAGTTTTTCCTCTCAGAGTTGAGAGGGACTTTAGGTGTAACAAATTTATTAGGTTTAAATTTGGAGACTGTGTGCCTTAGAGTAACATTTGAAATGGGATTTTAAAAAAATCAGACCATGTGTTTTGTTTCCTATACTAAAAATGATGGCTTTTAGGAAATTTTGAACTATAAAAACAGTAAATCCTCACTGTAAACACTTTGGAAAGTAGGGATAACAAATTACAAAATGGGGGATTAAGGCTATTGAGAAAATGAAAGCAGGGAAGGGAGACAGTTACAATTTAAATAATGTTCACAAAAAGCTTCACTGAAAAGGTAACTTAAACAAAGGACTGGAAGAAGGTATATGAGTAACCTTCACAGACATCAGAGACAGAAGCACTCAAGCAAATGGAAGTGCAAGTCAAAACTCTGGGGGATGGGATATGAGGGTGATTCTAGAAATAGCAAAAATTGCTTTAATGTCATTCCAAATGCCACTAAAATACAACAAATAGAAGCCTAGACTTAAGCAAAAAGCAGATCATTGGTAGCTGCTGAGATGAACTACAAAGGGCCAACAAAACTTTTGGAGAAGATGGGAACAGTCATTATCTTAACTGTCGTGAAGGTTTCACAGCTGAATACTTTGACATTTCAAAACTTAACAAATTACACAAATTATACATTTTAAATGTGTGCATTTTATGTCAGTTATACCTCAATAAAGATTTTTTTAAAAAAAATAAAAACTAGCCCTACAGTAATAATAAACATATCAGTAAAACAAATGAATCAAAACAGATGCATATATGGGAAGAGAATTTATTATAAAGGAGGTCTTTCAAAGCAATAAATAGTGCTAGAATTAGTAATTAACAATTTGAGGAAAGTAAAATTACATCACTAATTCCTGCCTACACAATGCACAGAAATTCCAGATTAATTAAAGATGAAAATATAAAACTATAACTACTAAAATATTACAAAAAACACAGGAGATTAGGTGAGGGATGATCTAAGAGCATACAGATAATGAAATCATAAAGGACAATAAACACAGTTAAGTGTTAGTTGCTCAGTCATATCCTATTCTTTGCAACCCCATGGACTGTAGCCCACCAGGCTCCCCTGTCCATGGAATTCTACAGGAGAGAATACTGGAGTGAGTTGCCATTTCCTTCTCCGGGAGACTTTCCCAACCCAGGGATCGAATCCAAGTCTGCATTGCAGGCAGATTTTTTTCTGTCTGAGCCACCAGGGAAGTCCCAAAACATAGTTAAAAGACATAAAAATAGTTTTTATAAATTTAATAAATTACTACCAAAAAAAAAAGACTCATAATGTATTCACTAAATTTTAAATTGCTACAGTCTATCTGGAAAACAATGTAGAAATATGTATCAAAATATTAAATACATTCTTCTGTTACTTTCCCATCTTTGAATATACTCTAAAGAAGTGACTCCGGAATACAAAAATATAACTGCAGTATTGTTTACTACAGCATTATTTAGAATGTCAAAAGTTTAAAAACAACCTAAAATCGAAACTGGGATAAAACAGTCAAATTACTATACTTCAATACACACAGAAGTAAAGAATCCACCTGCCAATTCAGGAAATACAAGAGACAGGGGTTCAATCCCTGGGCCAAGAAGATACTCTGGAGAAGGAAATGGCAACCCACTCCAGTATTCTTGAGCACAGTCGTGTCTTGACTCTTTGGGACCCTTAAAAAAGAAGTAGAGGTATTTACTGACCTGAAAGGATGACTACAACTGTATTAAAGGGGGAAAAGACTATCATGTAGTATGTGCGTGCCTGGACACACAAAAGAATATAATATATTTAGAGAGTGCAACTGACCCCATTTGGTTTAAAACTACAATGCATCCACGTATCTGTTTATATACGTGCAGAAACAGTTTGGAAGGAAATAACCAAACTGTTAAAAGTAGTTAACTCTGAAAAACAGATCATTGACATTTTTTAAAACAAACATGTACTATCAAAAAAGTTTTCATTTTAGACAAAGTAGATTAGTGATTGCCTAGGTATGTGGGTGAGGAAGGTGGTAAGTGACTGGTAATAAAGGCACAGGTTTTCTTTTGTGGGTGATGAAAACATTCACTTTGAATGTAGTGACGGTTGTACAACTCTGAATATACTGAAAACCACTGATTACTACATTTTAAATGGGTTAACTGTATGGTATGTGAATTATATCTCAATAAAGCTATTCTACTTTGGAACAAAATCTAAACCCAAAACATAAAAAATAATTCACAATTTAATATTGACACTGCACTTTATACTTAATTTGCCAATAGAAACCTTAAAAACCCAAACAGCAACTTAAAAAGCTTCAAACAAGAAAAATGAGTCACTAGCTTCCCTGGTGGCTCAGTGAAAAAGAATCCACCCGCCAATGCAGGAGATACAGGTTCCAACCTGATCCCCTTGAGAAGAAAATGGCAACCCACTCCAGTGTTCTTGCCTAGGAAATCCTATAAACAGAGGACCCTGGCAGAGCTACAGTTATAGTCTATGGGGTCATAAAAGAATTGGACATGAATTAGCAACTAAATAACAACAGAAAGTGTTGAGTAGTTAACCACTGACAATAGAGGGATAAATTACAACCTTCATTCTATCTTCATAAAGATACTATCCTTAAACAATAATAGATAATATTCACTTATGAGAGCATGAATGAACTTTGAAAATATACTAGGTTGAAACAGTATGGCACCATTTCCCAATATGTAATGTTGACTGTGAACAAAAAGTTTCAGTGTTTAACAAATTAAGCAAAGTAAAATTTGTTTCTACAGCCTCCTGTTTGCCTAGCTCTGATGTGGTTTTAAAAACCCCCTCTCCACTCCTCCCCAAAAAGCATAAAACCAGAGTTGATAGGAATTACTTTAAGAGCTCTTTAATGCAACTCTGCAATAAATGCTTACTGACTCCTTAGCTTCATGCCAAAAAGCCTCTCAAGTATTCAAGACCCTGCATTCTGTTACACCTTACACCTTATCAATTCAAAATGGTATCATAATACTCTTCAAAATAAAACTCTCGTCAGTCTAAGTCTCTTCAATAAGCCCTGATGACATAATGTATTTACTCATCATTTATGAGATACATGCTATTTGCCAGGGGCTGGAGATATAAGGCTGAAAGATTCTTCAAGAAGAACCATCACAGAGGTTCTTAACCAAGCTGTACATAAAGATAACCAGGGAGTGCTTTTTTAAAAATATATAAACTCCATCTCATCACTGGATATTTTGATTCAGTGGGTTTGGACTTAAGCCCAAGCGTCTGTTCTGAAACAGATTACTAGCACCCAATGGTGAAGGAAAAAGTAAATATTCAACTCCAATTGAATATTTGGAGCTGAATGCTTTAGTAAGACGTGTACCAAATGATGACAGCACCAAAAGGGGACACAACCTATAAGGAAAGAGATAAGAGGAAGGTTTATCAGAGATAAAAATACTTTAGTTGAAGATGAGACAAGGGGCTAGGTGGATGAGGAAGGAAGGGGACTCCAAGCAGAGAAAACCACATCAATAAAAATAGCACAACTATGTTAAGCAATTGCACAAACTATAAAAATAGCATAGCATGTATGTTCAGAAAGTTATAGTACTTCAGTAAAGTTGGAGTGCCAATAAAGCCTGGAGAGGTAAATTTAGCTCAAAACACAAAGAGTGTACACTGTGCTATCCTGAGAAGATTGAAAGTTAATTAGCCTAAAGGCAACTGGAAAAGCCAAAAACAAAATTTAAGTGAGGAAGCATGCATGCCTGCTGAGTCACTTCAATCATGTCTGACTCTTTGCCACCCCATGGATTGTAGCCCGCCAGGCTCCTCTGTCCATAGGATTCTCAAGGCAAGAACACTGGAGTGGGTTGCCGTGCTCTCCTCCAGGGTATCTTTCCAACCCAGGGATCAACTCCAAGTCTCCTGGATTAGCAAATGGGTTCTTTACCACTAGCACCACCTGGGAAGTCCTGGCAAGGAAGAGACAAAAGCAGATTTGTGTCTTTTGAAATAACAATTTGGCAGCAGCAAAGAAAATACCCAGAAGGAAGAAAAAAGGGAGAAGGGTACAGAAAACCAGTTAGAAGACTACTATTATATGTTCAGGCAAGAAATATGAGCAGATCAAACACAGCAATATGAATATAACCTTGGAATTGTCTGAGGCAGGAGACAAGAATCTAAGGTTCTTGGGTTGCCTGTAACAGAGAACACAGAAACAAGATACAGGGAATGAAATCACTTGAGTTCAGTTTTGAACGTCACCTGTTTGAACAGGTCATTCACTGAGCATCTGAAGTGAAAAGTGAAAGTCGCACAGTCCCATCTGACTCTTTGAGACCCCATGGACTGCACAGTCCATGGAATTCTCCAGGTCAGAATACTGGAGTGTGTAGCCTTTCCCTTCTCCGGGGATCTTTCAGACCCAGGAATCAAACTGGGGTCTCCTGCATTGCAAGCAGATTCTTTACCAACAGAGCTATCAGAGAAGCCCACTGAGCACCTATTATGCATCAAGTACTGGGCTCCTATAATTAAACATGCAAACTAAATATGTACTGGTGTCCCTAAATTATGTGAGCAACAAGTAGGGCTTAAAATGTGTGAAAATGTGTAAAAAAGGTGTGTGCGCATGTGTGTGTGTGTGTGTGAGAGAGAAGGATAAGCTGACTACTCAATCCATGATGCACAACAGTAGAGTCTCCAAACAGATTGATCTAGTGGAAAGAGCACAAGCTAATCACCTTAAATATATGTCTTCTATGAGACCTTAAAATAGCGCATCTCATTTTTCTGACCCTGAATTTCCTCATCCATAAAACAGAAATAATAAAAAATGATACAGATTTACAGGATCTTCACACCATATGTAAAAAGACTAGAATGGTTCTGGCACACAGCATATGCAGACATGTCAATAAAACTTATAGGTATAGAAAGATACTAAATACCAAAATAAAAATACCTCTAAATCTCACTGGATACACTCAATCTATCCGAACAACCTCAGCACAGCACACTCACTAACATTCTTTTTAATTAAAAGAGATAATGAATGTAAAGGAAACCACCGCACTGATGGGGGGAAAAAAGTTAAATGGTTTCTAAGATCTTTTCCAACACCAAAATTCCACTGGAAATGTATCAATTCACCAATTCGGCTTTCAGTCAGTATGATAAACCAAACTCTTAACACAAGGTTTGAAATTTGTCCTTTTTCTCTTTTTAACATAAAAATTTCAGGGTCTAAGTTCCCTGGCAGCCCAGTGGTTAGGACTAGGCACTTTTACAGCTGTGGGCCTAGGTTCAATCCTTGGTTGGGTAACTAAAATCCTACAATCCACAAAGCAAGGCCAAAACAAAAAAATTCAGTTTGAAATTTTGTGAAAATTAAAAATGTACAAGACGAAACCAAATTACCTATAATCTCCCCACACACATAAATAAAATTAGTATTTTCCCATATGTCCTCCCAGTCCTTTTTCCACGTATGTCACTCTTAATGGATATATACAGCTTAAGGTCTATTTTCTTGATAATAAGTTAGTAAGTGAAGGAACCATATCTACTATAAAATTATTCTCACCTGGTTTGTTTTTGTCACCCAAACACCCAACAGCCCCATCTTAACACTCATTTCAATATAGATACCAACAATTCCTTCCTCCCTTCCTTCCTCCCCTTCATTCTCTGGAGAAAGAACGATATATTAATTTCACTGTGTTGTACTTTACTATAAGGCTTCTGACCTGTATAAGCAGTATCTTCCTAATGTGTCCAATTGTGAAAAAAGGAACAATCTGAATCAATAAATTCTTAGCAAATTATAAAGAACATTTTTTAAATTAACAACAGATATAATGCTTTTAAACACATACAACAACCAGAATTAAATTAATGAACCATTCCCTTATTAAAAGACCTTAGGGTAACTTTAATAAAGAAAAATTATTTGTCATTAGCAGATCAATTAACTGTATATTAATGACATCTAGAGAGGAGAGCTCCCTAAAAACACCTGCTCTTTCTAATTTAAGCATTCCGCTTTCCAGGGTTATAAACAAATTTATTTATGCTGTTAACCTGAAAATACTTTCTTCACAGATAAAGAAGAAAGTTGTCGTTAACTCCAGTAAAACTTTTCACTTGGAAAAATTCCAAATTCATGGTATAAAGTTGTAGATAAACTAACCTCCAAACTCTATTTCTAAAAAGCACTGACATCAGTGAAGACACTTTCAATACTTTTGTCTGAATATTAGACTTATGTGCCTTTAAAAATTATTAGGTACCCAAAAGAACTGAAAGCATATATCGAACGAAACTTATACACGAATGTTACAAGCAGGACTGTTCCTAATAGCCAAAACGTAGAAGCCCAAAGGTCTGTCAACTGATAAATGGATAAACAAATATGGTATATATCTATTATATAACAGACTATTATTCAGCAGTAAAAAGGAGTGAGGTACTGATCCATGCTACAAGATAGATGAACCTTTAAAACACTATGCTGGCAGTCCAGTGGTTAAGGCTCTGCACTCCCAATGCAAGGGGCACAGGTTCAAACCTTGGTCAGGGAACTAAGATCCTGAGTGCCACACAGAGCAGCCACAGAAAAATTTAAGAAAAAAAAATCACTTAAAAATTATGTTAAGTGCTAAATTACGCTAAGCCAGTCACAAAGGACCACATATCGGATGACTCCATTTACTATATGAAATGTCCAGAAGAGACAAATGCATAGACACAGAAAGTAGACTGGTGGGTGCTTAAGGCTAGAGTGACTGCTACTGGTACAGACTGTGAGGGATAATGAAAATGTTCTAAAACTGACTGTGGTGATGGCTGCACAACTCTGTGAATATACTAAAAACGACTGAACTGCACAGTTTAAATGGATGAATTATATACCAATAAAGCAATTATAAAAAATTGTTAGGGCCCCCAAATTCCACAAATCTAAAAGTTTCCCTAATGTGATTTTCAAAAACACTAAGATATTTTAACCATAAAAGAACACTTACTGAACAAAAAAAAAAAAAACACAACTTTACATCTACTGAATCTTCTGAAATTATTAAATATGGCAACTGAAAAACAATTCTCAAAAAATATTACAGAAAAAAATATGAACATTTCTCTTCAACTTCAGATTTTATCACCAATGCCATGTATACCCTTCAGCCTAAGTTCTTCAATCAAATTCCCAAATATTAAATTCACCCATCCTGTTGCCAATCACTGACCACCACTTCTCACAACATTCACAGTAGGGAGCAAAAAGGTAGAGGCCTTCTACTAAGCTGAACCCACACTCCCACTTACAGCTCTTTACCTACATCTCGAAGATACAGAAAGTGAATGTGAAAATTAGGAAAGAAGGGGTCAGATATCCCTCAACAACAACAAAAACTCTTATCCTGGGAGGGAGGGAACATGGGTGTACCTATCGCTGATGCTTGTTGATGTATGACAGAAAACCACAAAATTTATTTCTGTAAAGCAAATATCCTTCATTAATAAAGTGGCCAAAAAAAAAAAAAAAAACCTCTTACTCCATCCTCAGCACTTACTTTACTGGCATTGTCCTATGTTCCTCTATGAGTGTTAAGCCATTTCTCAAAAGTGAATAGAAAAAAAAAAAAAAAAAGTGAATAGATTCTAAGCAAGAGCTAGAATTTAAGTATTCTTTGCAAAATACCAGCAGCATAATTCTGTCCTCAGGCTCAGCCTATATACAAAGTATTAAACAAAAGCTGTTGCCCAAGAGAAAATGGATACATGCACAAAAGATGTCTGTATCTTCTCCAAATACAGAGAGGTGCAATGAAAAACAGTATCATTATTATATCATTTCATGGTTTACAAAGCACTTCAACCACAACCAAACTGAAATCTGAAACACAGCTCTTCCTAAGTAACTGTTTTTCTCTTACTAAGAATCTCCTGATTCATCCCATTTCCCTCTTTTCTTTGGCCACTAGAGCACTCAGAGCAAATTCTATAACCCACCACTCTGTTGTGTATTTCTAAATTCTACATTTACCTCCTTCATCTTCTTAACATAACCCTATTTTCCCACTGCTACATCTCACATACCTAATCAAGTACAGATATAAGAGTTGGACTATAAAGAAGGCTGAGTGCCAACTAACTGATGCTTTCAAGATGGTGCTAGGGAAGACTCTTGAGAGGCCCCTGGACTGCAAGGAGATCAAACCAGTCAATCTTAAAGGAAATCAACCCTGGAAGGACTGGTGCTGAAAGTGAAGCTCCAATACTTTGGCCATCTGATTCGAAGAGCTGAATCACTGGAAAAGACCCTGATGCTGGGAAAGACTGAAGGCAGGAGAAGGGGACGACAGAGGATGAGATGGTCGGACGGCATCATTGGCTCAATGGACATGAGTTTGAGCAAACTCCAGGAGATAGTGAAGGACAGAGGCCTGGCGTGCTGCAGTCCGTGGAGTTACAAAGAGTCAGACGCCACTAAGCAACTGAACAAAGTCTCATTACCACCTATCGTATTTTTTCACCCTGATTCCACAACAAAAACCTTCTGAAACAAAACAAAGATATAAACTCTACAAGGTGCCACCTAGGAGGCACATACAATCAAGTACCACACGGCATTAGAGAAGGGAATCTGAATGTATACTTTTTATACACTGGAATCTAATCCTTAACACTGGAAAATAATTCTTGAAGTTACAGTCAAAGAAAGCCCGCTGATGATCCTTTGGACTAAATATAAAATATTTTAAGTCTCTGTGAACTCCAAATACAATGAAAAAGGCTCCAAGAGTACAATGAAAGAGAAAACACTGAAAAATATGAAAGCAACTTTAACGCATGTTAACTAAGTGCCACTGGCCCAAATGCTGAGGCATCTAAGCCATCTACCCAGAAAGACAAGAGACACATGGTCTAACAGAGTCAAAGAACAGGGACAACATAAAAGGATATGCAGGTAATGAGGAGACTCCCAGTATGAAAATACTTGGGCTCCCTCCCAATTTAACATAGTATTTATTAATTATATAGTGTAAGAATTAACTCACAGCCACTGGAGATTAATGGGGTAGATGTAAGGATACAACTAGAAAATGGCAATACCAAGTGAAAATAAGAGTGGGGGGAGTTGGTACAGAGTCAACAAGAAGATTTATCCACTGAATTCTGCCTGGCTATCTAGAATTATCTCCCACAAGATTCAGCCACTGAATTCTGTTTGGCTGTCTAGAATTATCTCCCACAGCTGCCAATCTATTGTGGGTGGATACTGACACATCCCAGTGCCAAAAGACTACTAACAAAAGCAAGAAAACTTGAGTTGTCCTCTAAATTTCCTTTCTCAAAAAGCAGAGCTTTCTACCTATCTCTGCCCCCTTAAAATCCAGTACAGAGGCCACAGTTCAATTGATCAACCTTAAAAATTTTTTCCCTATTTCATCACCTGCTTTATCTCACCACAGTTTACACAGAAAACAGATTTCACAATAAGAGAATAAAACAATTACAAAAAGTCAAAGACTTGAGGCTGGGCTTTGAATGGTGAAACCTTTAATACTATTCAGGAAAGAAAGATCTAGTTATAAAACTTGTTATTAAAATAAGCATGCAAATTTTTGTAGGCAACATTTTTAAATAGTATTATTTACTTAGTGAGATGCGTTTTCATGGGATTTTTTGTTTTGTTGGCAATGCCCAGGCAGCTTGCAGAATCTTAGTTCCCCAACCAAGAACTGAACCTTGACCCCTGACACTGAAAGTGCCAAGTCCTAACCACTGGACCATCAAGGAATCCTCTTTAGTATTTTATAATATCTTGATCCATATCCACTGTCTTGTTTACTATGAGTAAATTTTATAGGTCAAAAAAGAAAAAAAAAAATTCATGGTACTTCTTTCCCTCACTCCCCTCCCAAAGACCTCAATCAGACCCAAAAATGAGGGCTCTGAAGTTTCTAACTATACCAAATACAATAATATTATGTATTAAAACAAGGGATACTCGGGACTTCCCTGGTGGCCCAGTGGTTAAGAATCTGCCCTGCGATGCAGGGAAGGCGAGTTTGATACCAGTTCGGTGAACTGCGATCCCACATACTGTAGGGCAACTGAGCCCATGCACCACAAGGAAGATCTAGTGCAGCCAAAATTAAAAAATCAGAAATAAATGTCAAAAAAACAAGTGATATTTACTGTTTATATTCTTAAGGTAAAAAAGACAAATATAGAAAAAACATAAAGAGTTTGCACACTACAACTTTTTTAAATAAACATATAAACAAATCTGAATACCATTCTTCACCTCAAAATATTATACTTCCTAAATTTAATTTTAAATATCTCAGCTTGCAAGATTTTTAAAGTACTCCATATTACCTTAACACAAGTTCTCAAGCTGTAAGTTTTTAAACTTTTATTTAAAGGGGCGTCATGCAAATAATCAAGTTTCAGTTAGAAAACAAAACTTAAATATTTTTTTGAAAAGTCACATGTACTCAGACACAAGTTAAAGAGGGCATTATTAAAAGACGGAATTCAGGGGGATTCCTTGGCAGTCCAGTGGTTAGGGCTGTGTGGTCCCACTGCAGGGGACAGGTTTGATCCCTGCTCAGGGAACCAAGATCCCACATGCCAAGTGGCATGGCCAAAAAAAAAAAGATGGAACCCAGACACTAAGAGAATTTCTACATAAGGCAAAAAAATCTTAATTTCAAAGGTTAAAAAAAATTAAGTATAAAAAAGTGACTGCTCATAAATGGGAGTAATAATAAGAGAAATGGATATAAAATAAAATAACTGGCCCAATACCTGGTACTTCCCTCCAATACTGCTGGCTGGCATCACAGCCTGTGATATTCTTTACTTCACCAGCTCACTGATGAAAGCATTCTGCCAATCTGATCTTAAACTTTGTTCTGTTATGCAAAAAGTCTTAAAAAAAAAAAAAAAAAAAGAAGGGGAAATAGGTCCACAAACAGTAATGACCCACTGGAATGGCAGAATGTGCTAGCAGCAGAATCACTTTATATTGAGTCACTCTGTCTCAACAGACTCCTACAATTTCTACATGGAATACACATACTAAAGTAGTTTAAAAAAAAAAAAAGTATTTTAGCATTACCGATGGGGGTGGGGAGGAAAGCCAACATTATTTGTATTTATCTCCTTGTTATCAAATTTATCTCTGAAAATTCAAATAAATTATGGCCAAGTAATTCTTTGATCTTAGAATGTGTTACTTTGGTTTGGTTTAGGTTCTAGGGCTAGAAATATTCCCAGGGAGGCAGAAATACAGAAAGAGCATGGGCATTAGGATCACAAACACCTGATTTCAAAACCAGAGTCTACCTGGGAACTAAGCTTCAGTTTCTCACTTCTCAATAAAGGATTTTACCTCCTTCATAAGATTGTTCTGAGGATTAAATACAGGAAATACTTAGTCCAGTGCCTAAAACATAAGATTCTCAACTTCTTTTGCAGTTCCACCTGACAGATCAGACATGAGGGCAGCGATTCTCTGCAACAGAGCTATGCTCCAACTCTTAAATTATATTATACTCATCACTGCTTCTTGTCCAAGTGGTCACTATCTACTGCCATGTATTTGTAGCAGAACAGCTAAGCTCTGAGACTCACTGCTTTACTTTATGGTCTTCCCTCACTCAGTCAACACCAAAACCACCAAGTTATAAGAACTCTAATGACTACAAGAGAGGTAATGTGTGGGTGGTCCACACTGCAACACAGCAACTACCTAATGCGGTTCCCGAGTGCTGCTCATCATACCACGTACCCAGACCAACAGAAATGCGGGTGATAAATGCCAAGTCCAAGTTGAGTCATTGCTTTAGGCCCCCCTAGGTGTGGAACAGGTTTGGCCATTTAACATTAACACCGATTTGCTAACTGACCTGGATAAAACTGGTCAGAAAGTCAGACGTGATTCCATACGATAGGGCTCAGCCCTAGAGTCCAGAGTGTGTCTTCACAGCACAGCACAACTAGAGTTTCTCCCTACCCCCCACAGCCAGATTTTAGATCTTGAAGCTCTGCCAAGGGCTGACCCAGAATTTGACTTGCCCACCTAGAAGTACAAAACAAGCACCTTAATTCTTCTTTCAGATTTTATCCATCAGTCCATCGTTAGGAAAGCCAACACAAGATTTTACAGATCTATAATATAAATTATAATATATACTTTAAAAATCAATGGTCATGATTTTTAAATAATGTTTAACCAAACAAGGCAAAAATTACAGGCATTCCACCTTTGCTCCCTAGACAGATACCATCCAAATTAACCACCTCCTACCTTGGTTTCACCCCACACACACAGCTACCTACAACTCAAATTCAACACGTGTTCTACGGAACTTATTACCTTGTCCCCAAACCAGATTCCCCTCTATATTCCTTTTCCTCTATTACTCCATTTTCCCAGGGACCTAAACTTTCAAATTCAATCACCAAATTCTATGCTTATCCCATCTCTTCCACTGCTCACACCAAGGCTATCAGAGTACTAATCCAGTGTTAGCTCTTATCCACTCCAATCTCTTACTGCCAACTCAACCTTCCCAAAACACTACTGGATAAAAACCACTCCATACACACTGAAAACCCTGCTGCCTAGTGAATTAAACCGTAGCCTGGCACTCAAGGTCCTTATCTTTGTGACAATGTCCTTTTTCCCCCAGCTTTATTTTAAAGCCATAGGATTAAGAGTTCATGCATTCAATAACTTTCTTCTGAAACTCTATCATATGCCAAATTCTAGGATCTAGGAACTGGGATATTGAGATGGATAAAATTTGATCTCCACCTCCAAGATTTAAGCAAACAGGAAACAAAGTACCTTAAGTAATATATACACAATAAAAAATGTACTAAGTGCCCAAGAAGAAGCCTCCTACACCTCATTTTTTTTTCCCCATATTTCTTAGTATTGCTTACCTACACATAATAGATGTTAATGAAGTGGCACTGATACTGGTGACTGCTCCACTAAACCAAAGCCCTGCGAACAACATGCTCAGTAATCTGTTAACTAGCAAGATTCCACCTCCTCATCTCTACTACGGTGAAGAACCGTGGTACACCGGCTGTCTGGAAAGGTCAAGGGGAAGCACAACTGAGTGCGCTTGTGCCTAATTTATTTCTGAAGAACAGAAGCATGAGAACCCGTCATGAAAGACATCAATTCTTTCTGCTAGTCAGTACTCAGACATTGGCAAAATAAAACTTTTGCAAATTCAACCTATACCTTGTTCCAAAGAATAACCAGATGAAAACATTCTAACCCCTTCATCACTATCAAGAAGTTAGGAAACAAGTATCAGGCTAAACTCTCTTCTCAGTAAAATATGCTGTGATTCCAGCTATAGTTTTGGTTAGTAAAAGCAAGCACGTTAAAATTCACCAAACGAAACAAGCATTTACAAGAGGACAAAAATGGTTAAAACCTAAAAGCTGCAACCACTCCTTTCTAACACAAAACATTAGATGTATCAGTTCCATGTCAAAGTTCACTTCAGCAGCTGATTTTTTGGTATCAACTTCCTTCTGCTTTCAACTATAACATTTTAAACACAAAAGCCACCAATACCCCACAGGAACGGCTCTAAAATATGTATTTAGCCTATAAACAGCTCAAATAGATCTTAAAAGATTCTATGTTAAAATGAAAAAAGTATTCTTTGTTTAAAAAGTATACTCAGAAAAGGAACAGTGCACATTAGAACAAGTTTAAGTCTTTTTCTTTCTTTTTTAATGAATTGGTCATTTGCTCTTTAGCACCACCAGAACGATAGATGACTCAGTGACAACATAACAACAATCATCCTTTAAAACAAGTGACTGCTTAGTTTAGACCAAATGAAATCATTAGCAATTTAGGCTTTTTTAAAGACATTCACTGAAAGCAGACATCCTAAGTGGACAGTGATTATAAAAAGAGTTTCAAAACTGAAATAGTGAACTTTTTTTACCTGATGTTCTGCATGAATGTTATCCCCAGTAGGCCATCGATGTTTGCTATTATTATAGCCGCCTCCACCACTTCCTCCTCCCCCAAGCTGCTCACCATGCTGCCTCTGAAAGAAGTAGTCCACCATAGCGTCGTCCTGGGAACGGCCTGCAACTCCTATGGATCCTGGGACAGGGCTGGAGTGTGTCCCAGCTGCAAGAGCCTGATTTGCAGCTGGTTGTGGCTGCGCTTGCGACCCTGTTCCAGATGTCAAAACAACAGGCATGTTGGGATTAGCTGGTTCTTGAGGGTGATGTTTCAGGTGGGGGCTGAAAGAGTCCTGCCAAAGCACTGCTTTTCTCTTCAAGACACATGCAACGCTCATTCCACCAACACCTAAGGACAAACAGGTTACAAATGTTTACAATTTGCATTTCTTAAAACATAACTTGATATATGCACCAAGATAAAAATGGGAGCCCCTTGGATTTTGCAATCTATCATCTAAAATAATTTCTACCAAGCAGCTAAATGTTTCATGACATATACACAATTTTCTAAATTGAAACTATTTTGAAGTTGCTGAGTGTGTGTATGGAAATAACTGTAGTAGGTGACAGGCACTGACAAGAAATTGAGATCAGGACTCAATATGGCAACTTCAGGGAAACTTATGTTGGTACCAAAGGTTAACAGTATGGAATTAGACTTTAGCAACTCCTCTATCTAACTTATTTACACCTTAAGCCAACTGTAGCAGATACTTTTTAAATGAATAAGAGTTTTACAAAATATCCCTTTACAGCTGGAGCAGACATATACTAATAAACCAAACAAAAATCCAAACCCCATATATAATTAGCAATGACTCAGTGTCGAAACTTGAAAGGATCCTTTAAAATGTCCGACGTATTCGAAGGATACTCTCTGAAAAAAACAATAAGGCCCCCTGACTAAGTAAGGACAGCAACAGAATGTTCTTAGCCTGAAACTTTTCAGCTGCTGCACATGGGAAAGATAAACTCTAAATTTTTACCAACAACTTACAATTGTAACTATAATCGCATCATCTTTCTACTAAAATTCTGACTCCTACAAAGTCAGAGACAAACTAAATTCACTCCCCTTGTGTAGAAAGTCTCACTGTAAAAAAAAAAAAGAAAGAAAAAAAAGAAATGCTTCAAAACAATAATAACTGTACGGCAAATATACCGCAGACATTTCCGAGTCATTCCTGTTTTACAGATAAAAACACTAACGTATAGAGGAAAAGTTATGTGATGTGCCCAAGGCCATTCAACTACTGAGCTGTAGAAAAGGGATTCAAATCCAAATCTGTACACATCCAAAACTAGTTCTTTCTATAAACCCCTTGCTACCACACCCCAGTAAACCAAAACAGGTACTATTTCTCTCGCTTGCATCTGCTATTCTTCTCTAGAAGGATCAACCAAAAACCTCCACAATGTTACTATAAAACGCCACTCTCAAGTTTTCTTAAAATCAAAATTTACATTTGTACAAAACATACAAGTTGTCAGCCTATAGGTGCTTTAAAAAAAAAAGTGCTTCAAAATAATTATCAGTTAGCAACTAGAACACACCTGTCCACAGCCACTAGAATCTAATTTCAAGGCTATCAACCTAACAGTCCATTACAAATGCCATATCTCCCTTTAGCCCTGCTGTGACAATCCATAAACAGACTCACAAGATTTATAAGAAATCTTTTAAATTATTTCTCTTTATAGAATAAACATCCTGATAAAGAAGCATTTGCTTCTCACAACTAATTCATGTTTTAAAAGACACTGGAATTTTTAATATTTTTCAAAGCCGAATTTGGAAATGCATAGTTTCAGTTAACAATTCCAATCCATCAGAACCTTAACTGGAGTAATCCAGCTTTCTAAACTGCAGTTTCTGCTTTCATCAACAGTCATGTTCACGCTTAAACACGAAAATCAGAAAGTCATAGTTTACCATCGGTACTAGCACAGTCCTAACCAGTCTAATGCCTTTCTCTTTGATTTTCAGAAGAACTCACTGCCCTCTCATTACCAACAGTAGCCAGTCCCATTCTATTCCACAAGGGACTATCAGTCTAATAGTCTGTGTTGTAGAGCTAACCAGGAGTCCCAAAACTAAAATTTTACCACTAAACTACAACTTCCCTGAGCCTCTTTCCTCATCTAGAAAATGGAAGAAATCCTTCCTTTATGACTCACAAATGCTTTTTAATCAAAATAATACATATAAAAGTTAGTAAATTTAAAGTCACATGCTGAGGCCCTGGGAATTCAGTCACAACCAGTTAAAGCAATAGAGCTCCAGTCCCTAAGAGGATTCCTAAAATAGCAAATACAATCTTTTCTGAAATAAGATTTGCCATAACACTTATCTAACGAAGAACTTACATATGAAAAATGTATTCACCACTGAAATACACCGACCACAACTTCATTCTCTAAAGGCAATGGTATGGAGGTAGCGGGAGAGTTCCTATGAAAATGTTCAAACAAAACAATTGGCTTTTGTAAAGCTATCTATACGCCCTGAGACTTCCTGCTTTACCTAATGAGGCAAGGCAGTTTCTCAAACAAGAGAAAACCTGGCAGAAGGGACATTTTAAAAGTGAGCAAATACCTAAGCAATTAACAAGTGTCTTCGGTAATTCTGAAGTATCTTGGAAACTATCAGCATAAAAATTAAGAAATCAGTCACTTAAATATTCAAAAACATTTAAATTGCTGACGCCGTTTAAAGAACTCTCAAACCCACTAAAAAGTTATGTGAAGCACTTGAAATGTGACTTTTTTCCCAAAATGATACATTAAAAAAGTATTTGTAAGCAACTAAAAAAAGTTCTGAATTCTAGTTACTCTTCCATAGTTTTCAAACTGCTTTCACCAAAGTTGTTATTTTTCTTTAGTCTTGTTTTTAATATCACTAACAGGTTTTATTTCAAACAAAGGAACATGATCTAATCTATCCACCGCTCACCTTTTATTTACAAAATGCTTTGTGGTTTAAAAGGTGTTTATTTTTACCACACTGGGGAAAAAAAAATTCTGTGCTCATAAATTTATTTTAAAGCAGTTCATCTCAACCCAAGCTAAACTTCAAACACAACTTCAAAAAGCCGTGGCCTTGAACAAAACCAATCCATTTGGGGCTAAGGCAAAAGGAAAAGTTCAAAATCCAGTGTGTATTTCCCAAAAATCCAGATAAAGAATCAAGAGCCCCCAAGAGTGTTTTTTGTAAAGTTAAAACTAGCAATGGGTCAAAATGTTTATTTTGCTTACTAAAACTGCATTGGGAGCCGCCTCTGTTTCGGTGAGTCTTGATGTGTTTTTCATAAACAAAACGCTAAAACTACAAACCTACGGTTTCAGAAGTAACAGATTTTAAAAAATAGAACCCCCAAAAGCTTCATAAAACACCATTCTTAATCGCTGGCAGAGTAGGAAGTGAATGAATTGTTACAGACAACTAAGAACAGTGTTTCCTCAATTGGACAACTCAGAGTAACAATTTATCAAGTTAGGGGAAGGATAAAACCTTTCCTGGTAATGTTGTGGGGGAGGGGGGCATATAGTGGTGGAGGGGAGTTACGCGAGCGTATTCCTCACTAGACGTGGGAGTGGTACTGACAAGTATTAACAAACGATTTATGTTTATCAAGAACGTCCGTGAGGACTAAAACTATCTAGTATTGTGTATCTGTTTATCTACTACAGATGCACGAACCTCTCTTTTAGTTAAGACAGACACGCACCAACACAGACAGGCTCAAAGAGGAAGAACCCACCAAAAACAAGCTCTCACGGAAACAAAAGGCCACAAGTACTCAGGAACCTAAAAAGCGATCTGAAACTTCCTGATCGCCTACTTCTCCACATTTAAGGCTCGCAAAGTTCCCCCATGGTGGATCTCGCCTGCAGACAAGGGCCACGGCTGCTTCTAAAGCGATTTATTGTTCCTCCTGCTTCGGCGCAGCCACGGAAGCTCAAGAAGTCGAAGAAATCCAGGGTGGTACAGAATTACACTTCATGGCCACACACAAGACTCTGGCTTCGCAAACCCATCAAAAAAGCAACCGGAATGGCAACATCAATCTTCAGGGGCCCCAACGGGGCCAAGCAGAAATGTAGAAGCACATCTATACCCAGGGCCCGGGCCTAAACCCCCGGCATTTTCCTCGCTTCGACCCCGCTCCCCACCCCCTCCCTCCTTTGATAACAATAGGGGCCTTGCTGCTGACTCCAAAACATGTACGAGGAACAGCGAGTGAGAAGCCTCAGCCAGGGCCCCGGCGGCTTTTCCAAAGCCCTTCTCACCCCCGCAACTGCTCTCAAACACCAATACAAAGGGACAATCTGCTCGCTGGGGGTCCGGAGCAGCGTTTGGGGCTAGCGGGGTGCGGATACTCACGGGCGGAGCGGTAGGATGAAGATGGATTTCAGCCCCCCGATCTTCTCTCTCCGGCGCTCTCGCTCCCCCTTACCTTTCACTCCGACAACATGGCGGCCCACTGGGGACTGGGCTGGCGCGGTGCATCATGGGATAGGCTCGGGCCCCGGCTCCGGCGGTGGCAGCTGCATGTGCGGAGAAGGCAGGCTGCTCTGGAACAGGTTGCCTGGTTGCCATGCCAACCCGGGGCCTGTGTGAACTTGGGAAACTCGCTGGCAACACAACCGCCGCGCGCGCGAGTTCCCTACCGCAAGACAAGCGTGCGTCGCCGCGGCGGACAGAAGGCGGAGTCCCGCGGGCAGGCACTGGAGCGCCCAGGGTGCACGGATCTTGGCCCAGCACCGCACGGATCTGGGCGCGCAGGGTCAAAGCAGTGACCTCAGCCGCGGCGCCATCCACCGCGGCGCCATCCACCCCGGCGCCCTCCCAGCTTCGCCTCCAGGGTTAATGGACGCTTACTCCAAGACTCTGGCCCGAGAGGTGCTGGGTTCAAACTCCGTTGCCGCAGCTTTCTGGCTCTGGCATTATTTAATCTTCCTGCCTACGTTGCCCCATTTGAAAAATTCAGAGGAAAATGAAAATTGCTACTTAACAGCATTGCCCTGAGGATTAGTGAATAATAAGGTTTAGTAGTCCATTTAATAATGTGAAATGCTTAGTACAGTGCCTGAGACTGGTAAACGGGCCCGATAAAGAATTTGCGGGAGTTTGGGAAAGACCCTGATGCCAGGAAAGATTGAAAGCAAAAGGGGAAGAGGGCGGCAAAGGATGAGATGGTTGGATAGCATCATCCACTTAATGGGCCTCAGTTTGAGCAAACTCTGGGAGATGGTGGACAGAGTGCTAGTGTGCTATAATCCATGGAGTCTCAAAGAGTCGGACTCAGCCACTGAACAGCAGCAACAAGCGCAAGGGGAAAGTGCAGGACCCCTTGTTCAAAACTGTTAATAAATTTCAAGACAGACATAGCAGAATATTAACATAAACCAAAGATGCAAAGCCGACTTTGTAAGCCCTGATTCAGTGTTAGCTGACGTTGTTCTGTCCAGTTCGGAAAATAGAAATTTGAGCATTTGATTAAAGTGATTTTTCAAAATCAGTATTTGATAAAGGGTTAGTCATTCAGTGGTGTCTCACTCTTTGCAACCCCATACACTGTAACCCGCCAGGCTCTTTCCATGGGATTCTCCAGGCAAGAATACTGGAGTGGGCTGTGATTTCCTTCTCCAGATATTTGATATATATTTATATCATATTTCCAGTATATATTTTCTTCTCCAGGTATTTATATAGCTATTATAACTCAAACTAAACCCAAGATGAATCGAAAACATAGGCAAACCACAACTCTGTGAAAGATCAGAAGAGATTATAAGGGGAGAAAGCTTTTAAATAGAAAGGGAGAATGTTTATAATGAGTCAAAATCAAAAAATCTCTTTAGAAATTGAAAGAAATTTAAACGTCTATATAGTAAGAGTGCCACCATCAATGCAGAAATGAGAAAATAGCTTTAAAGTATAGTACTAGTGGTAGACAAATGGTTAATCTTCATGATAAATACTGAAATTCTCTAATCAATTAAAAAAGAGAATTTTGAAAAAAGAGAGAGCACAATCCAGACATGGAAAACAAACTTACGGCTACCAAAGGGGAACTGGGGAAAGGGATAAATTAGGGGTTTGGGATTAACAGATAGATATTATTGTATATAAAACAGATAACCAACAAGGACCTACTGTATAGCACAGAGAACTACACTCAGTATTTTGTAATAACTTACAGGGGGAAAGAATATAAAAAAGAATATATATATATATAACTGAATCACTGTACTGCATATCTGAAAGTAACACAACATTGTAAATCAACTATACCTCAGTTTAGAAAATAAAGGAAAGACTTTCAGACTCTGTGGGAGAAGGAAAGGGTGGGATGTTTTGAGAGAACAGCATCGAAACATGTATATTATCAAGGGTGAAACAGATCATCAGCCCAGGTTGGATGCATGAGACAAGTGCTCAGGGCTGGTGCACTGGGAAGACCCAGAGGGATGGGGTGGGGAGGAGGTGGGAGGGGGGATCGGGATAGGGAACACATGTAAATCCATGGCTGATTCATGTCAATGTATGGCAAAAACCACTACAATATTGTAATTAGCCTCCAACTAATAAAAATAAATGGAAAAAAATAATTAAAAATTTTAAAAGAAAGAAAAGGAGTATGGGTTTCTTTGGGCGGTATTGACAGAAGTTTAAAATTAGACTGTAATGGTTGTTGCACAACTGTGAGAATACACTAAAAACCATTGAACTGTGTGTGCATTAAAAGATAAAGTTTATAGTATATGAAATATATCTCAATAAAGCTATAAAAATGAGAATAATAAAAAGAAATGCAACTTTGAAATATAATATTTCATCTATTAAATAAACTGGCAAAAATTTAAATAATCACTAAATCCTGTTCTGGCAGGTTTTGTGAGGACATTAGCACTCATATTGTTTATATTATTTAAGGAGATGTTACTTTTAATGTTATTTTTATTTAAAAGATAAAAGAGTGAGAATTTTATTTCTGAAAAAGAAGATAAGACTTGGAAGTTAAAGATCAGAGCTCTGCTACTCCACAGCTGTGTGACCTTGGATGTATTCCTGAGTGTCTGTGACCTCATTTGCAAAATAAGGGTTTCCATACTTTGGACAGCAAAGAGATCCAACCAGTCCATCCTAAAGGAAATCAGTCCTCAATATTCATTGGAAAGGCTGACGCTGAAACTTTGGCAACCTGATGCTCGGAGCTGATTCATTTGAAAAGACCCTGATGCTAGGAAAGAGTGAAGGCGGGAGAAGAAGACGACAGAGGATGAGATGGTTGGATGGCATCACCAACTCGACGGACATGAGTATGAGTAAATTCAGGGAGTTGGTGATGGACAGGGAGGCATGGTGTGCTGCAATCCATGGGGTCACGAAGAGTCAGATATGACTGAGCGACTGAACTGAACTGATACCCACAGGACAGTTACAAGAGTTAAATAAACTAATATATATAAAGTGCCTGACATAGAATTAGCATTCACTAAATGTAGCTGTTTTATTGTGATTGTAGATTCATTTCTGAATCCCCAGAGAGCAACTTATCAAACCACAGGGACGTTGTTCATTAAGTATTTGTTAAAGGACTGAATTCAACAGCCATTTAGAGTGACAGCTCTCAAATCCAACAATCCTAAAAACTAATATGTTGTATTCAGAGATCCAGCTCTTTAGCCAGGCCAGAAGTTACTTAACTCTCTGAGCCTCTGTTTTTCTCCCATGGAACATAAGGTTAATATAACATCACTAAGTGTAATTTTTTTTTAAGGGTAATAAAGCAGATAAAGCATTTAGCCCTATGGGGCCAGGACAGTGGAATGTGCTGAGTAGCCAAATTAGAAAAACATAAGAGGAGAAAACTTAGGTGACATGAGAAAATTACAAAATTTCCAGAACTTTGCCAGGCTGTGTGTTCTGTGATTATATTCTGCTATCCATGATTAAATCAGTTTTAAGCTTTAGCTTTCATTACTCAGATTCCATTATCAGTTTGGTCACAGTCATGTGGAACCACGCCCCATGCAGGCCTCTCCTCCATCAAAAGCTATACTCCCAACAGAAAACCAACCATCCATCCCTGCTTTCCCTTATATAACCTGAGGTCCCAAAAATAACTCTATCAGAACATCACTTGGAACAGACTCATAAGACATCTTATTATCAAATGCTTACCTATGTGCCATGCACTGCAAAATTTTACATACAGTATTTCATTTAAAAGTCTCCGCATATCTATGACATGGAGAACATTATTTCCATTTAAAAATGAGAAAACCAAGACTTGAAATGTTATGGAAACAAATTAGTATTTATCCAAGCAAGTTATCTAAGGTTATTTGCTGAGAGTTGTCTGGTCAGAAGGCTCTTGTTGTTGTTTAGTTGCTCAGTCGTGTCCAACTCTTGTGACCCCATGGACTGTAGCCCACCAGGCTCCTCTGTCCGTGGGATTTCCCAGGCAAGAATACTGGAGTGGGTTGCCATTTTCTTCTCCAGGGGATCTTCTCTATCCAAGGATTGAACCTGGGTCTCCTGCATTGCAGGCAGATTCTTTACCATCTGAGCCATCAGGGAAGCCCAGAAGCTTGTCTTAATCATTCCTAGATCTTGAAATCTTTACAATTCAGTCAGTTAAACCCATGCATAACAGATAATGTAATTGTCAAAATTTTCAAAAACCAAAAATCTAATCAAACTGACCTGGTTGAGGATTAGGATTTGAGAAGTGTTTTGATCTAATCAGTAAAAACCTAATCCAGTCCTTTGTAACCTGAATCAGACAAAGAGAGATCTCAGATAGAAATATTTAGTGAAGGCCATTCAAGAAGCCCTGGTTCAAGAATTTCCAATGTTACCTCTTCGTTCATAAGGAAGTGGTTGTCAAGTTGTGATCTGAAGCACACTGGTGAGTCAGCAAACCTGGCCCATGATGACAGCTGATAAAAACTCCTGGAGAGAACAAATGCTGTTCAGTTCCACAAACTTTCATTCTTTCTTATAGCCAATGCTATCGGATGATAAATGTTATGATAATGTGGTATTTGTACACTGAATGCAAAGCACTCTCAAGCAGCCTTGGAACACCTCCAATTTTCTGGAAAGATGTTTTGTGATCACTGCGGATTTGTGTTGCTTTTTCAACTGTGTTACATTTGAGTTTTTGTGT
The DNA here is from genome assembly GCF_963930625.1 of Muntiacus reevesi. Taxonomy (NCBI): domain Eukaryota; kingdom Metazoa; phylum Chordata; class Mammalia; order Artiodactyla; family Cervidae; genus Muntiacus; species Muntiacus reevesi. The sequence goes on from NC_089251.1 coordinate 115,125,156, forward strand.
ATTTGTAGACTTTCCCTTGGGTGGTACTTCCGCTCATTGTTTTGGTGCTTGGCTAATTGTTACACTGTTAACATTTCCATTGTAATTTTGTTTCTTAGCAAGTCTTGGTTATTAGAGTGCTTTTCCCATAGGAAGGTAGGAGGGAAGGTTTGGGCTGTTCCAGCATGGGTGACTAAGCAATTCCAACCAACTCTCCCACTGAGGAAAACTAGTAAAACTGGAAAAATCTGAAAATCTCCTCTTGAAATCATCAAAAAGTTAATAAGTTAAGTTAAGAATTAACTGACCCAGGATCTGGGAAAGGAGAGAAACTGAGGAATGTAAGCCCTACAAATAGGACTACTAATCTTTCTGAGGTGCAGTTAAGAGCCTCCCTTGGGTACTTCCCAGAACAGAGAGTCCAGAAGCAGCTAAGAGAGAAAGCGCCTAGTAAGCAGGTCTCACGTGAGACTTGGATCCTAAAGGACTATACCCTAAAAGCAAATATGCATAGAGTAGACAAAGTCTTACAGATTGAAACTCAGCTTCAAAATATCTGAAACCCTGAAATTGTCTGAATGATCCCAGCATGCCAATGCCCAAATACTTGGCAGAAAACAAAGTGAATCCTCTGGAACTTGAATTATTTCTATGAACAATTATGCAAATGTACTTAATTCACAAGCAAAAATAATTAGGTATACTGGAAGACAAGATAACATGAACAAAAGCAAGGCACAACAGTGACACAATCAAAAGGCATGCCAAAGTGCCTCATATTGTAGTCATTACATTGTTTATTGTGTTCAAGAAGAGAAATGGAAGATTTATAATTCTGGTAGTAAGCTGGAAAGTATACACCATAATCAATTCTATGACTGACCCAAGGATGGAACCCACATGGCCTGCATTGGCAGGCTAGTTCTTTACCACTGGAGACACCTGGAAGCCCACATAGCTCTATACATATGTTCCAATGTAACAGACTATACACTTCATATATATGTTATATATATGCACGCCTTTATATCTCTCACTGATTAAAATAAAAATCAAGAAACCTTTTTTATATTTTTTTATTTTTTTTTTATTAGTTAGAGGCTAATTACTTCACAACATTTCAGTGGGTTTTGTCATACATTGATATGAATCAGCCATAGAGTTACACGTATTCCCCATCCCGATCCCCCCTCCCACCTCCCTCTCCACCCGATTCCTCTGGGTCTTCCCAGTGCACCAGGCCTGAGCACTTTTCTCATGCATCCCACCTGGGCTGGTGATCTGAAGAAACCTTTTTTTAAAAAAAATCAATTCCTCAGTCCATTAGCCTCATGTATTTGAGTTAACCATTTTCTTACAGGTTGCTTAGAAAGAAAAGGGAGCTAACTCCATCTTTTTTTGTATTTATTTGAAAATGTTAGATATATTATTAAACTGTCAAGATTAAAAAGAAATTTGAAATATCTTTAAGGGAAACACAATCTAACTTCCTTTTCTGTTTTATTTTGTTGGAATGTATGAGTAACTTAACTGGAGAGGGAAAAAATTCCTCTTGCAGCTATGTTGTCAAAACATTTAAAGTGAGTTCCCATTTCCCATTTAGGATGAAATGATGTAATGTCTGGGATCTGATTCAAAATAATCAGGAGGGGGGCAAGTAAAAGAGGATATAAATGAGGCAAGATAGTACAGGAATTGATAATTGTTAGAGCTGAATGATGATTATATGGGAATTTTGTAATACAGTAAGAATAAAAGACCAAAAACAGACATGATTTTTTAAAATCTTCTTTACTGTAGAAAATTTCAAATATATATAATAAATTTAAAAATAAAATTTAGTCTTAACTACTCTTGGTCTTCTGTTCTTATATATACATTTCAGAATCAGCTTTTCAATCTAATACTATCTGATTTTGATTTAAATTCTATTGAGGAATTTCTCTGGAGGTCCAGTGGTTAAAAAAACCTTGTGCCCCCAACTGCAGGAGGCCTGGGTTTGATCCCTGGTCAGGGAACTAGATCCCACATGATCCTGAGGAAAGATCCTATGTGACACCACTAAAACCAAGCATAGTAAAATAAATTAAAAATAAATAAAATATACTGAATTTATAGATCACCTTATAGAGAAGTGTCTTTCTGGTATTAAGCCTTCCTACTCTAAATATGGGATATGTCTAACTTTTTAAGGTCTTCTTTGGCATTTGGGGCGGTGGGCTTCCCTGGTGGCTCAGAGGGTAAAGTGTCTGCCTACAATATGGGAGACCCGGGTTCGATCCCTGGGGAAGATCCCCTGGAGAAGGCAATGGCAACCCACTCCAGTACTCTTGCCTGGAAAATCCCATGGACTGGGAAGCCTGGATGGGGTTGCAAAGAGTCAGACAAGACTGAGCAACTTCACTTGCACTTGCACTTGCACTTGCACTTTCCCTTTCCCTGGTGACTCATAGAGTCTGCCTGCAGTGCAGGAGACCGGGGTTCAGTTGCTGGATTGGGAAGATTCCTTGGAAGAGGAGATGGTAACCCCCTCCAGTATTCTTGTCTGAGAAATCCCATGGACAGAGGAGCCTGGTGGGCTACAGTCCATGGGGTTGCAAAGAATCGAACAGGACTGAGAGACTAATACACACTTGGTGTTTTTTTTAGTACAGTTTTATGATTTTGCATATAAAGATATACCTTTTTCACTAGATTTACTCCTCTGTCATAGTTTTGTTGCTATTTTAATGTTTTATTTGTACAATTACATCATATAAACTTGCTGGTCTGTAGAACAGCGAATGCCTTCTTTGTATTTGTTTTATGTTCATTCGCTCAATCGTGTCCCACTCCCTGAGACCCCATGGACTGCAGCACACCAGGCTTCCCTGTTCTTCACCATCTCCCGGAGCTTTCTCAAACTCATGTCCATTGAGTCAGTGATGCCATCCAATTATCTCGTTCTCTGTAGTCCCCTTCTCCTGCCTTCAGTCTTTCCCAGCATGAGGGTCTTTTCTAATAATTTGGCTCAAGTAGCCAAAGTATGGGAGCTTCAGCTTCAGCATCAGTCCTTCTAATGAATCTTTAGGATTGATTTCCTTTAGGATTGACAGGTTTGATCTCCAAACTGTTTGATTATTTTGTATACAGACCCTATAATCAACTACCTTGCAATATTCTTCTATTACTCCAATAATTGTCTATAGGTTATTGCCTTTTTTAATGAAAATAATCATGCAATCTGAAGATAATGACAATCTTATTTCTTCTATTTCAATAGTTATGCCCTGAATTTATTTATATATGTATTTATTTATTTTTGACTGCACTGGCTCATCTTTATTGCCTGAGGGCTTTCTCTAGCTGTAATGAGTGACAGCCCCTCTTCATTTTGGTGTTCAGGATTCTCTTGTTGTGGCGCACAGACTTTAGTTGTACGGTCTTCAGTAGTTGTGACATGTGGGCTCAGTAGTACTGGCTGGCAGGCTCTGGAACATGGGCTCAGTACTTGTGCCACATAGGCTTAGTTGCTCTGCAGCATGTGGAATTGTCTCTAATCAGGGATCAAACCCATGTCCTCTGCATTCACAGGTAGCTTCTCATCCACTGTGCCACAAGGGAAGTCCACCATGAATTCTTTTTTTTTTTTTACTGCTCTGGCTAGAGCTTCCATCACATTGTTGAGGAGAAATAGTGATAGCTGGCATGCATATCAGGTTTATAACTTTAAAAGGAATGCATTCCAAGTTTCTACATATATGATAACACTTGTTGTGAGTCTTTTTATAGGTACTTTCTTTAGGTTCAGTTCAATTCAGTCGCTCAGTCGTGTCCAACTCTTGGAAACCCCATGGACTGCAGCATACCAGGCTTCCCTGTCCATCCCCAACTCCCAGATCCTACTCAAACTCATGTCCATCGAATCGGTGATGCCATCCAACCATCTCATCCTCTGTCGTCCCCTTCTCCTCCCGCCTTCAATCTTTCCCAGCATCAGAGTCTTTTCCAATGAATCAGTTCTTTGCATCACGTGGCCAAAGTATTGGAGTTTCAACTTAGCATCATTCCTTCCAGTGAATATTCAGGACTGGTTTTTGTTTTTGTTTTTTATTTTTGTTTTTGGATTACTGGTCTATTTCTAATTTATGTTCAATTTTGTCAAGTAATTTTCCTGCATTTATTGAAATGTTCATATGGATGTTTTTCTCCTTATCTGTTATAACAGTGACATCTCTAGAGAGTCTAACATATATATATTTATCCCTGTGATAACTAAAACCTAGTCATTGTATGTTTCTTTTATTCATTATTGGATATAATTCACTAATATTTTGTTTAGAATCTTTGCAGCTATATTCACAAGTAAAATGGATTTGTAATACCTTTTTCATTTTAACCTTATCTGAAACTAGTATCAGATTATATTGGTCTCATGGATTTAGCAGAAGGTGGCTATTCCCTTTTTCTCTATGCTCTGGAAGAAGTTGTATAAGATGATCTGTGTATAAAGAATAATCTATGACTTGAAAATTGACAGAATTTGCCTGTAAAACCATCAGGGCCTGGTGATTTCTTTGTTGGAAGCTGCTTACTGCTCCAATGTTTAAGAACCTTTCATTATGAAATACTGATAGATTCACAGGAAGTTGCAAAAAAAAAAAAAAAAAAAATGTACTAGAAGATCCTCTTTACCCTTCACCCAGTTTTCCCCAATGGTAACATCTTGCATAACTATAGTACAACATCAAAATCAGAAAATTGACCATGGAGCAACTCACATGACTTATTCAGATTTCACCAGTTTTACATGCACTCATTTCTGCATGTGTGGGTGTATACTTTCATGAAATTTGATCACATGTGTGGGTTGGTGTAATCACCAACCACCACAATCAAGATGCAGAGTTATCTCATCTTCATAAGGATCCTTCTACTTCCCCTTTATTAATCACTCCTCTCCCCTCTGTTTCTTCCTTAAAAATTATTTATTTATTTGGCTGCATCAGGTCCTAGTTGTGGCATATGGGATCTGTAGTTGTGACATTTGAACTCTTAGCTGAGGCATGTGGGACCTAGTTCCCTGGCCAGGGATCGAAACCAGCAGCCCTGCACTGTGAGTGTGGAGTCTTAGCCACTGAATCACCAGGAAAACCCCCTGTCCCCCCCCCCATTTCTAACTTAGGCTACCACTAATCTATTTTTCATCTCTATAATTTTATTTCAAGAATGTTATGTTAATGGAATCATTCAGTACGTAACCTTTCAAAGCTGACTTTTTTCACCCAGTATAATTCTCTTGAGTTCTATCCATGTTGTTACATGTATCAATGTTCTTTTTTCATTGCTGAATTAAGTGGTATTCAGTGATACAGCTGAACCATTGATTTCAACCTTCGAAGGACATTTTGCCTGTCTCCAGTTTTTGACTATTACAAGTCAAACTGCTATAAACCATCATGTACAGATGTTTTGTTTTGTGAACATAATTTTCATTTCTCTGACATAAATGCTCAAGAGTACAATTTGAATCACTACAAGGTTACTTGTCTTTGGGCTTCTCTTGAGTCAATTTTAGTTGTTACATTTTCTAGGAAGCTATTCATTTCATGTCAATTTGGAAATTTATTGGCAGAAGTTTACAATAGATTTCTCTTACCACCTTTTAAAAAATATATATTTTATTTATTTGTTTTTGGCTCCACTAGGTCTATGTTACTGCCCACAGGCTTTCTCTAGGTGTTGCAGGCAGGCGCTACTCTGTGCTAGCGGTGCAAGGGCTTCTCTCTGATGGCTTCTCTTGTTTGGAACACGGGCTCTGAGGCACAGGCCTCATTGCCCTGGAGGCATGTGGGCGTTTCTCAGATCAAGAATCAAACCTGTGTCCCCTGCATTGGCAGGCGGTTTCTTAATCACTGCGCCACCGTGGAAGTCCTCTTATTATCTTTTAAATCTGTGCCTTCCCTGTAGTTATAGCCCCTTTATTTAAGCTTGGTGCATGCTCAGTCGCTTCATTGTGTCCCACTCTTTGCAACCTTATGGACTGTAGCCCACCAGGCTCCTCTGCCCATGGGATTCTCCACTCAAGAATACGGGAATCTGTTGCCATGCTCTCCTCTAAGGGATCTTCGCGACCCAGGGGTAGAAATTGTGTCTCCTGCATTACAGGTGGATTCTTTACCCACTGAGCCAACTAGGAAGCCCTTTATTATTTATATGATTTATTTGTGCTTTTCTTTGTATTCTCATTCTAGAGAGGGAAATGGCAACCCACTCCAATATTCTTGCCTGGAAAATTCCGTGGATTAAAGAGCCTGGTGGGCCACAGTCCATGGGGTCGCAAAGAGTCGGACACAACTGAGCGACTTTGCTTTTTATTCTCATTAAACCTCACTATGTTAGTTTCTGAAAACGAAAAACATTTTTTTCTTCCTCTTTTTCATCTGGAATCATGGAGGGTGCAGAAAAGGAGAAAAAGATTCCTGCTATATCACAAGATTTTAAGAGTGAAGGAATTTTACAGAGCTGCATCTAAGAAAGAAGGTCACAGATCAAGCATCTAAAAGAAGTTTGCCCAAAAAATACTTTGAAAGGCAAAGAGGGAGCTTACCTACAAAAAAGTTAATCACTATTAAAAGGAATATAGGCAGATGTATAGACTGAGACTTGAATGGTTAGGATGACAGGAAAGTTGGCAACCTCTATCTACCAATGAAACCCAATTGGCATTTGTCATCAGAATCAGGGATATCAGTGGTGAGCTCAAAGGGCTGGAAGGAGTTGCAGGTTCTTTGCCTTTGCCAGATCTTTGATAGCACCTTCTTTGAGCTCAGAAAGAATTATGGAACCATGTATTGCCTGAGGGTACCAGAACTTGAAGTAATTAAAGAACTGATCTACAAATGTGAGCTATGGCAAAATCTACAAGAAGTGGGGACTTTCCTGGTGGTCCAGTGGTCAAGAATCCACATTCCCAATGAAGAGGGCCTGGGTTTGATCCCTGGTCAGGAAACTAGATCCTACATGCCACAACCAAGAACTCAAGAGCTACAACTAAGACCTGGCTCAGCCAAATAAAAAGATAGATAAATATTTTTTTTTATCTAAAAACAATAAATGCTGGAGAGGGTGTGGAGAAAAGAGAACCCTCCTATACTGTTGGTGGGAAGGTAAATTGGTACAGCTAGTATGGAGAACTTCCATAGTATGAGGGGCTTCCCTCATAACTCAATCGGTAAATCATCTGCCTGCAACGCAGGAGACTGGGGTTCAATTTCTGGGTCAGGAAGATTCCCTGGAGAAGCAAATAGCAACCCACTCCAGTATTCTTGCCTGGAGAATCCCATGGACAGAGGAACCTGACAAGCTACAGTCCATGGGATCGGAAGAGTCAGACAGGACTTAGTGACTAAACTACCACCACCAGTATGGAGAACAGTATGGAGATTCCTTAAAAAACTAAAAATAGAGCTAATATATGTTCCAGCAATCCCACTCCTGGGCAATCACAATTCAAAAGGATACATGTACGTCAATGTTCATTGCAGCACTGTTTACAGTAGCTAGAACATGGATGCAACCTAAATGTCCACTGATGGAGAAATGGATAAAGAAGATATGGTACATATATACAACAGAATATTACTCAGCTATAAAAAAAAAAAAGAATGAAATAATGCATTTTACAGCAACATGGATGGATCTAAAAATGGTAATACTGAATGAAGAGAAAGACAAATATCATATGATACTGCTTATATGTGGAATCTTACCCCAGAAAAGGTATAAATGAACCTATTTACAAAAGAGCAATTGAGTCCTAGATGTAGGAAACAAATTTACAGGAAATTCCCTGGGAGTCCAGTGATTAAGAATCTATGCTTCAAATGCAAGTGGTGCAGCTTCTATTCCTGGTCTAAGTACTAAGATCCCACATGCTTCGGGGCACAGCCCCCCCACCCCACCTCAAAAAAAACAAACCACTTATTATTACCAATGGGGAAAGAGGAAGTGGGAGGGGTAAACTGGGAGATTGGGATTGACATGTACACATGAAAAGTGAAAGTGTTATTCAGTCCTGTCTAACTCTTTGTGACCCCATGGACTGTAGCCCACCAGGCTCCTCTCTCCATGGAATTATCCAGGCAAGAATAGTAGAGTGAGTTGCCATTCCCTTCTCCAGGGGATCTTCCCAACCCAGGGATTGAATCTGGATCTTCTGCATTGCAGGCAGAATTTTTTACCACCTGAATGACCAGGCAAGCCCCATATATATCTATTTTATATATATATATATATATATATATATATATATATATATATATATATATATTATATATGACTAACATCTTTCTTAGTCATAGATGACTAACTAAGATGACTAACAAGAACATACTGCATAGCACAGGGAATTCTATTTAATACTTTGTAATGACCTTTATGGGAATAAAATCTAAAAAAGAGTGGATATATGTATAATTGAATCACTTTTGTGTACAGAAGAAACTAACAAATCATTGTAAATCAACTGTATTCCAATTCTAAAATTTAATTGAGAAAAGAAACACAATCCCATTCTCACAAATTAAATTCAAACACTAAAAGTTACTATTTTAAAAATATTATTGAAATTTACAATAATACTTAATTATAATTTCACAGATTAATTAAATGATTGTCCATGAAGGAACAAGAAGGAAAATGGGGTTGAAAATAAGGGAAAGAGAGATGTTATTCTGGCAGCAGTGGGAGTTGCTGTTCAGTCACTTAGTTTTGTCTGATTCTTTGAGACGCCATGGACTGCATGCAGCACACCAGGCTTACCTGTCCTTCAACATCTCCCAGAATTTGCTCAGACTCATGTCCATTGAGTTGATGATGCCATCCAACTATATCATCCTCTGTCTCCCGCTTCTCTTCCTGCCCTCAATCTTTCCCAGTATCAGGGTCTTTTCCAATGAATGTGCTCTTCATGTCAGGTGGTCAAAGTATTAGAGCTTCAGCATCAATCCTTCTAATGAATATTCAGGGTTCATTTCCCTTAGGATTGACTGGTTTGATCTCTTTGCTGTCCAAGGGACTCTCAAGAGTCTTCTCTAGGATCACAGATCGAAAACATCAATTCTTTGGTGCTCAGCCATCTTTACAGTCCAGCTCTCACATCTGTACATGACTATTGGAAAAACCATAGCTTTGACTATACAGACCTTTGTCAGCAAGTGATATTTCTGTTTTTTAATATGTTGTCTAGGTTTGTCATAGCTTTTCTTACAAGGAGCAAGTGTCTTTTAATTTCATGGCTGCAGTCACCATCTGCAGTGATTTTGGAGCCCCCCAAAATAAAGTCTGTCACTGTTTCCATTTTTCCACATCTATTTGCCATGAAGTGATGGGACCAGATGCCATGATCTACAGTTTTTGAATGTTAACTCAGCTTTTTCACTCTCCTCTCTCACCTTCATCACGAAGTTCTTTAATTCCTCTTCACTCTCTGGCATTAGAGTAGTGTCATCTGCATATCTGAAGTTATTGATATTTTCCCTGCAATGTTGATTCCAGCTTGAGTTTCATTCAGCCCAGCATTTTGCATAATGTACTCTTCATATAAATTAAATAGGCAGGGTGACAATAAACAGCCTTGCCGTACTCCTTTCCCAATTTTGAACCAGTCCATTGTTCCATGTCTGGTTCTAACTGTTGCTTCTTGACCTGCATACAGGTTTATCAGGTGGCAGGTAACGTAGTATAGTATTCCCATCACTTTAAGAATTTTCCAGTTTGTTGTGATTCACACAATCAAAGGCTTTAGCATAGTCAAAGAAGCAAAAGTTTCTCTGGAATTCCCTCGCTTTTTCTATGATCCAGCAGATATTGGCAATTTGATCTCTGGTTCCTTTGCCTTTTTCTAAACCCAGATTGTACATGTGGAAGTTCTCAGTTCACTTCCCTGATAGCTCAGTTGGTAAAGAATCCACCCTCAATGCAGGAGACCCCAGTTTGATTGCTGGGTCAGGAAGATCCCCTGGAGAAGGGATAGACTACCCATTCCAGTATTCTTGGGCTTCCCTGGTGGATCAACTGGTGAAGAATCTGCCTTCAATGTGAGAGACCTGGGTTGAGAAGATCCTCTGGAGAAGGGAAAGGCTACCCCCTCCAGTATTCTGGCCTGGAGAGTTCCATGGACTGTACAGCCCATGGGGTCACAAAGAGTCAGACATAACTGAGGGACTTTCACTTTCACTTTGAGAGAGAAAAGTGATAAAAAATAAAGGAAAAATAAAACATAGATTAAGATAAGAGGAAAATTCTTAAAGAGATGGGAATACCAGACCTGCCTCCTGAGAAATCTGTGTGCAGATCAAGAAGCAATAGTTAGAACTGGACATGGAACAACAGACTGGTTCCAAATAGGAAAAGGAGTACATCAAGGCTGTTTATTGTCACGCTGCTTATTTCACTTATATGCAGAGTACATCATGAGAAATGCTGGACTGGAAGAGGCACAAGCTGGAATCAAGATTGCCAGGAGAAACATCAATAACCTCGGATATGCAGATGACACCACTCTTATAGCAGAAAGTGAAGAAAAACTAAAGAGCCTCTTGATGAAAGTGAAAGAGGAGAGTGAAAAAGTTGGCTTAAAACTCAACATTCAGAAAACTAAGATCATGGCATCGGTCCCATCACTTCATGGTAAATAGATGGGGAAACAATGCAAACAGTGGGAGACTTTATTTGGGGGGCTCCCAAATCAATGCAGACGGTGATTGCAGCCATGAAATTAAAAGATGTTTGCTCCTTGGAAGAAAAGTTATAACCAACCTAGACAGCATACTAAAAGCAGAGAGATTACTTTGCCAACAAAGGTCTATCTGGTCAAAGTCTTGGTTTTTCCAGTAGTCATGTATGGATGTGAGAGTTGGACTATAAAGAAAGCTGGGCACCAAAGAATTGATGTTTTTGAACTGGGGTGTTGGAGAAGACTCTTGAGAGTCCCTTGGGATGCAAGGAGATCAAACCAGTCTATCCTAAAGGAAATCAATCCTGAATATTCCCTGGAAGGACTGATGCTGAAGCTGAAATTCCAATACTTTGGCCACCTGATGTGAAGAGCTGACTCATTTGAAAAGACCCTGATGCTGGGAAAGATTGAAGACAGAAGAAGGGGACAACAGAGGATGAGATGGTTGGATGGCATCACTGACTCAATGGACACAAGTTTGAGCAAGCTCCAGGAGTTGGTGATGGACAGGGAAGCCTGGCATGCTGCATGCAGTCCATGGGGTTGCAAAGAGTCTGACATGACTGAGGGACTGAACTGAACTGAAGATAAGAGCACTCAGGTATGCTGGGGGTTGGGGGAGGGCACAGACTTAGGAATTTAAAAAGTGTCCTCAGCGTAGGTAAGCCAGGTTGAGAAGGTAATGTGAAAAAACACTTGAGGGATATCTAGGAGAGGGGAAGAAGTCTACAAACAGACAGAGAAGAGATGGAAGGTAGATGATGCAGAGCCCTGGAAACCAAGAAAAATAAGTGTTTTGAGGAGGAGGAGAGAATTTAACAAAATGAGGGTCACTGATGACCTTGGCCAAGCAGTTTCATTGGAATTATGAAGTCAAAAACTAGATTGGAGTAGGATTAAAAGAGAATAAGGGGGCGTTCCCTGGTGTTCCAGAGGTTAAGAATCTGTCTGCCAACAGAGAGGACATGGTCCAGTCTCTGGTCAGGGAACTAAGATCCCACATGCCAATGGGCAATTAAACCAGCTAGTTGCAACTACTGAGCTCACTGGCCACAACTAGAGAGAAGCCTGTACGCTGCAATGAAACTCAACCAAAGATACTGCATGCTGCAAGGAAGATCCTACATGCCACAACTAAGACTTGACACAGCCAAATAAATAAATATTTAAAAAATAAACAAACTCTGCTTTTTTTGACTTCACTGTTGACCAGTAATCGTTTGAAAAAAAAAAGAAAGGAAAGTATCCTATTGGTATCAGTGGCCTGGCCAAATGTGATATGTTTTATCTTACAGTTCACACCATCTGCTACTATGTTTCTGTATCATGAGGTTATTGTTAAGTTTCCAACTAAATTTACTAGTACTTTCACAAAATGACACAAATTATTATGTGATAACTAGCATGAATCTACCATGAAAAATCTACAAAGCATTACACAGATAAAATTAAAGATTATTATATAATGACTTGTTAATTATATCAATTGTTTATTTGCTGCCCTAGAAATTTCATGACTACAAATATTATACACTGTTAAAATTTATTAGTACGTAACACTGATAATAAAGTGTTATTTGACTTCTCAGGTGGCCCTAGTGGTAAAGAACCCCAAAACCAAAAAAAGAACCCCAAAACCCCCAAAACTAAGAATGGATTAAACCAAATATACTTGTTGCCTATCAGGTACCTGACCACAGAACTTACCATGTTAAACAGGCAACTCTGGTTGAAATGACCTATCTTGGGTAGGAAACGTTAAGTGTCTAGAGAACAGCACTGGTAGAAAGTTTTGGAAACTTAATATTCCCAATTCTTCTAGAAAAAAAAAATCACTAAATCCTAATTTTTTTTTAACCACATTGCGAGTTTTGTGGGCTCTTAGTTCACTGACCAGGGATTGAACCCACACCTTCTGCATTGAAAGCTTGCAGTGTTAAGCATTGGACTTCCAGGGAAGTCGCCTACCTGAAAGGATTCTCTATTATGTCTACATTGTAAAGTCTTTGGGGATGGGGGTGGGGGAGAATCAACACTAGAATGAGAATGAAAGCAAAGGTTGGCAGTATTTACTGCATATTCCTAATAAACATAAAGAAAGTTCAATGTACACCAACCAAACTGAAATCTGATTCCAAAAACATATCCACGTGAAAAATGAGGAAAAAATGGGTGCTGTTTTAAACACGTGATACCTGTGATTCACTTTTTGATGAGGGAATATCCAAGCTCATCCAATAAAGTTAATGAGTGTGATAATGGGAAATATTCTTAATTTGGCAGAAATCATAGCAGAATTTGATACAATAATGTCAGAATATTTATGCAAACTATAAACATCGACACAAAGTAATACAGTGCATTGTTTAGGGAATAAAAGACAAAGTAAAATAATTAAATACATAAAAATGTAGATTCAGTGAATAAGAACAAGTTGAATAGAGTAAGAAATATTAGACATTACTCAATTATTTTAAATACAACTCCAGGAACAAGTTACGTAGAATACATAACAATTATTTTAGATCTGTTGATTTCCAAAATACAAAAATGCCTATATGTGAACAACTTGGGGGATTTTAGCAGATGATTTGATTAGAGAAGGATTTTGCATTCTCAGCAGACCACTTACAAAAACTGGATCTAAGCAAAAATAACCCATGAGGCCAGGAATATGACAATGCAACAAAAATGCATGGAAAATCATAATAGATTGTAACAGGGAATTCTTGAAAAATAATTCTGGGAAATCTGCTTTCTTTGTTTTCTGTATTCTTTAAACTTGAGAGTGATTGATGTGGTAAAAAATTCTCTTGATGTCAGTGAGTTTTTAAGTATTGTCTGGGAACAATTCAGAAAAATTTCAGTTATGATGCAGTGCTGGAGTGTTTTGAACATGTATTCTCAAACATAAGTGTCATTTTCTGACACTGAATGTCAATGCTGAATCCCCAATGAGAAAGTTAAGTGAATGCCATAATGTCACTAAAAACTCAAGATGCAGGATGCAAAGCCCTTTTTAGGAACTGTTGATTATATTATTACAGATATAATAATAGATTCTAGAATGCAATGAATATTCTAGTAAATTTCAACTTTTAAATGTATTTGCTCAGGGCTAATATGAAATGGTGTTTAGGGGAAAATATTTTAAATAAACTATACAGGAACCAAACTCTAATATAAATAATGGCCTTGAAAGCATTGGGAAAAAATTAAGATGCTCTTTGTCTAAAACAGGAAGCAAGATTTATGAAAAATGAGTTATTGATGCCAAATTACAGAATTTCAACATTGATGCCATTACCCATGTGGTAGAAAATGCTAAGAAAAAGAAAGGCGGAAGACTGATTTTTTTGTGATGGCCAAGAACCAAAATCAAGTTTCAAATTATTTCAATTTATTTTACTATACTCAACCCACTAATAACATCCTTAAAAGAAAGATTTATGATACTGAAAGAATATCATGACCTTTTCAAAATGTTCTAGTCCAGACAACATATATAACTTGAAAAACATGATAAATGTGGGCTATTGCAACTCTGTAAAAATTATAATTGAAATCAACTTTATACACAAAAGAAGATTTTGATGGGACATTAGTGTTTTAAGAACCAAACATCCTAGACTTCCCTGGAGGTAGAGCAGATAAGAAATCCGCCTTCCATTGCAGGGGACATGAATTCGACCCCTGGTCGGAGAAGATTCCACATACCTTTGGCAACTAAACCCAGGGTGGCCACAACTAGGCTGAAGTCCACAAGCCTAGAGCCTGTGCTCCACATCAAGAGAATCCACTGCAACGAAGAATAGCCCTGCTCTCCACAACCAGAGAAAGCCTGCGCACAGCAAAGAAGACTCAGTGCAGCTAAAAATAAATAAACAAATAATTTTTTAAAAAAGAGTTGAATTAGTGTCATTAAAAAAAAAAAATCAAGAGTATGGGGAGGGTTAAATTAGGAATTTGGGATTAGCAGATATAATCTGCTATACATTAAAAAGACAAAAAGCAAGGTCCTAGAGACTTCCCTGGTGGTGCAGCGGCTAAGACTTGGTACTTTCAATGCAGGGAGCATGAGTTCAACCCCTGGTTAGGGAACTAAGATTCCACATGCCAAGTGGCCAAAAAAGAAACATCAAGAAGTATTAATAAAAATAAAGAAAAAGTAAGGTTCTAATGGGAACTACTGTGCTCCCTATAGCACAGGGAACATATTCAACATACTGCAATAAACCATAATTAAAAAGAATATGGAAAAGAATACATATGTGTATGTACCTATATGTATACATATGTATTTTGGGGAAGATTGAAGGCAAAAGGAGAATAATATATGCATTATACACCAGACACTAAAACAGCATTGTAAATCAATTATGCTTCAATTAAAAAATAAAATAATTCAGAGCTTTGTTTTGCATTTCCAAATAACAGTGCTGTTATAATGCATAATATTCTTTTTTTAAAATGGGAGTTCTGCTGCTTTCCCTTCTTTTTCCTTACCCACCTCTTTCCCCTTCATTCGTGGGGCACCTTCAGAGACTCCCTTATTTTTTCCCTTGTCTTGCAGGCTAAGAATTCTTGTAAGTCCAGGACCTCAGGTACCCCCCGGCGGCTTGTGGGATGGGGGCGGGAAGTGGGGAACGGACTGGGAGGGCGCTGGTTAACGTTAAATGAGAGAGTGAATGGATACACCTTAAAGGGAGAGAGAAAGGGAAAAAGGAGCTACCCTCTGCCCTCTGGGGCCCTTTCCGCGGAGTCAGATGGAGTCTCTGGTCTTCACATCGTTCATAGAACACTTGCCCCGCAGTTGCAGAAACCCCACCTGATGCCACTCCCTGCCCGGAGCGCCACTCCAGCCCCGGCTTCCTGGTAAACCTCTCCCAGGGCCGCGCCCTCGACTCCATCCTCCGCGCGGGAGGGGGACAGGGAGTGAGCGGTCCAAATCTTCGGGGACCCAGGTGCGCAGTGACAGGTGTGTGTGTGGTGGGGGGAGGTAAATAAACCTCACAGATGTCCTGTAACCCAAAGAGGAGAAACAAACTGCTAACAGAAAGGTTCGCCAGCACCTGGTGCCGGGGCCTCGCTCTATTTTCATTTCGTGTTTGCCATTCGGCGCTGTGTACAACGTGTGTTACCTTTACAAGGAAAAACAAAGCCAGAGTAAATATTGCTTTCCAAGGTGTCTTTTTGTGGTTGTGTTTTGATTTTGTGGTTTACTATTCTTTATTTTCAGTGGGGTGAAGCCAGGCTCCTTTCCCCAGGGCACACAGAGACTGCACGCAAACCCCAGGAATTGAAATTACAAGTGGGTGGAAGGGACTGGGAGAGGAGCCAGGCCCTGGAGAGGGCCGGGGGTGGAAAGGCCTTTGAGTATGAACAGGGGCAGATCCTTACACTGTCAGCTGCCCTCTGGACCGCTGCCCAGGGCAGGCTCTGTGCCCCCTTCCATACCCCTGGGCTTGGCCACACTAGTGGGGTGAGATGGGGGAAGGGGAACACGGGTGTGGGCAGCCCAGGGGAAGCCTTGGGTTTTTACCACATTCCCTCTGTGACCTCTCTTCTTAAAAAAGAACGATGTCACATCTGCTCTTCTTCTGTAAACATCTTTTAAAACTTTGAAAAACCAAACAATTAAAATATTTTAAAAATGTGATTTTCAAAGCAACTTTTGGGATGGAGCTATCTCTTCCTTCTTTCACCCTTTGGCTGCTGGCACTATAGGGTCTCTGGGAGTGGAAGTGTTGCAGGAAGGGGGACCGCCTTCCAGGGCCCGAAACTGGACTCTTGTCTAACACTCAGAAATAAATTGTCCGAGGAGACACATGTGCTGACAAAGCAAGAGATTTTATTGGGAAAGGGTGCCCTCGTGGAGGGCGATAGAGTAAGGGAACCCAGGAGAACTTCTCTGCCCCTTGGCTCACAGTCTGGTGATGGGATTAGTTTCCGGGTTGTCTTTAGCCAATCATTCTGACTCAGAGTCCTTCCTGGGGGTGCACGCCTTGTTCAGCCAAGATGGATGCCAGCAAGAAGGATTCTGGGAGGTGGTGGAACATGTGGTGTCTCCTTTTGATCTTTCCCAAACTCTTCTGGTTCGTGGTAGCTTATTAGTTCCATTTTCCTTACCAGGACTTCCTGTCATAAAACAACTCATGCAAATAGTTACTATGGTGCCTGGCCAGGGTGGGCGGTGTTAGTCAGCGTGCTTCCCCTAACAGAGGAGGGATAGGTCCGGGCCTGACCCTTGGAGTTTCCGCCAGGCCTGCCTCCCTCCACTGGAGTCTAAGAGGAAAGCGTTCCCTCAGGCCAAGAAGGAGATAAGTCTCCACAAGACACCTAACCCCTCAAGACCCTCCCAGGGACTTGCACAAATTCCTTTTACAACCAGCATAAAAATTCTGAGGATTTTGGAGTGCTAAGAGCTTTTCTTCTGGTTTTCCTAAGGCTATTTCCTGCTTAAGAAAACCACAGCTGTCCTCAACAGCTGAAGAAACACGGGGGAGATCTAGAAAGGAAGTTCTCCCAACTCCACCTCTCCGCTCAGCCTCAGAGTCCAAGTGAAAGCTTGGCTCCCCAAGTAGGGCTGGCTGGAAGGACCAGCAGGCTGGGGAACACTCAGACTGCAAAGCCAGGCCATCGGAGGTAGGCTAGAACCCTCATGGCTCACCTCCATTTCTTCATCCAGGCCTTGCACTACAGGCCTGATACATATTATTTTTTTTTTTAAGAGTATATTTTATTTTATTTTTTTTTTTTCTGAGGAATAATCTGATTTTTTTTTCCAGTGGGTTTTGTCATACATTGATATGAATCAGCCACAGAGTTACACGTATTCCCCATCCCAATCCCCCCTCCCATCTCCCTCTCCACCCGATTCCTCTGGGTCTTCCCAGCCCACCAGGCCCGAGCACTTGACTCATGCATCCCACCTGGGCTGGTGATCTGTTTCACCACAGATAATATACATGCTGTTCTTTCGAAACATCCCACCCTCACCTTCTCCCACAGAGTTCAAAAGTCTGTTCTGTACTTCTGTATCTCTTTTTCTATTTTGCATATAGAGTTATCATTACCATCTTTCTAAATTCCATATATATGTGTTAGTATGCTGTAATGTTCTTTATCTCTCTGGCTGTCTGTATAATGGGCTCCAGTTTCATCCATCTCATTAGAACTGATTCAAATGAATTCTTTTTAACGGCTGAGTAATATTCCATGGTGTATGTGTACCACAGCTTCCTTATCCATTCATCTGCTGATGGGCATCTAGGTTGCTTCCAGGTCCTGGCTATTATAAACAGTGCTGCAATGAACATTGGGGTGCACGTGTCTCTTTCAGATCTGGATTCCTCAGTGTGTATGCCCAGAAGTGGTATTGCTGGGTCATATGGCAGTTCTATTTCCAGTTTTTTAAGAAATCTCCACATTGTTTTCCATAGTGGTTGTACTAGTTTGCATTCCCACCAACAGTGTAAGAGGGTTCCCTTTTCTCCACACCCTCTCCAGCATTTACTGCTTGAAGACTTTTGGATATCAGCCATCCTGACTGGCATGTAATGGTACTTCATTGTGGTTTTGATTTGCATTTCTCTAATAATGAGTGATGTTGAACATCTTTTCATGTGTTTGTTAGCCGTCTGTATGTCTTCTTTGGAGAAATGTCTGTTTAGTTCTTAGGCCTGATACATATTAATTCAGGTCATCCTCACTACAACCCTGTAAGGCAGATGGTATTAATATTATTATTGTATTGTATGCTGTGCTAAGTCATTGCTACCCTAGGGACTGTAGCCTGCTGGGCTCCTCTGTCCATGGGATTTTCTAGGCAAGAACACTGGAGTGGATTGCCATGCCCTCCTCCAGGGCATCTTCCTGAACCAGCGATCAAACCTGTGTCTTTTGCCTCTCCTGCATGGCAAACAGGTTCTTTACCACTAGCACCACCATTTAAAAAAATATTTATTATTTATTTGGCTGTGTGGTATCTTAGTTGTAGCATGGGAACTCTTAGTGGCAACATGTGAGATCTAGTTCCCTGACCAAGGGTTGAACCCAGGCCTCCTGCATTGGGAGTTCAGAGTCTTAGCCCCTGGACCACCAAAAAAGTCCCAGCTGTTATCTTCATTTTAAGGAGAAACCCACAGTGGAGAAAGTTGCTAAGACCACACAGTGAGAAGACAGCATAGCTGGAGCTTGAACCCAGTCAGTTTGGAATCACTAAACTCCGCTGCAGCTCTTTGTGGATCTTTATCTCAGAGAATCTCTTTAAGGAGGCAGGAATGTAAAATGGTTCCCTGAGACTTCAAGAACTGTCAGTCAACACTCCATCACCAACACTTCCCTGGTGGTCCAGTGGCTAAGACTCCATGCTTCCAATGCTGGGGGGCCCAGGTTCAATCACTGGTCAGGGAACTAGATTCTACATGCTGCAACTAAGATTCCATGAAGCAAAAAAAAAAAAAAAAAAAACCCAGCCCATCATCATGGATTGTCTTATCCAGTCCACTCAGAGGCAATCACAGCCTTGGCCTTGTCTATATACACAAACGTGGTAAAGTCCTTATATACTTAAAAAAAAAAAAAATCATACTGAACTTAAAAGAAGGAAAAGGAAGAGGAGGAAAAGGAAGAGAAAAAGGAGAAGGAAAGAAGGAGAGAAGGTAGAAGAGGGGGGAAAATAAAAAACAAGACTCTGATGATTTAGGCAGACTACTGAATTTCTCTCTTTAGTGCTTTTGCTTTAAAACAGCAAACACTTTTAAATACTTTGGCCACCTGATGAGAAGAGCCAACTCATTAGAAAAGAGCCTGATGATGGGAAAGACTGAAGGCAGGAGGAGAAGGGGATGACAGAGGACAAGATGGTTGGATGACACCATCAACTCAATGGACATGAGTTTGAGCAAGCTCCAGGAGATGGTGAAGGACAGGGAAGCCTGGCATGCTGCAGTCCATGGGGGCGCAAAGAATCAGACACGATTGAGCAACTGACCAGCAACAAAAAGGGGCTTCCCAGGTGGCTCAGTGGTAAAGAATCCACCTGCCAATGCAGGAGAACCAGATTCAATCCCTAGGTTGGGAAGATCCCCTGGAGAAGGAAATGGCAATCCACGCCAGTATTCTTGCCTGGAGAATCCCATGGACAGAAGAGGCTGGAGGGCTACAGTCCCTGGGGTCGCAAAAAGTAGGATACAACTTAGTGACTGAGCATGCAAAATGAAAAATAAATAAATAAAACAGAACTTATATTCATTCATTTTTCCTTATTGTTTTAAAGGTTATACTTGTCATATGTGCTCATTACAAACATTTCAAACAAAACTCAAGAAGTCACAGCCATTATGGAAAATGCTACAGAGATTCTACAAAAAATTTAAAAATAGAACTCGGACGTGGAACAACGGACTAGTTCAAAATTGGAAAAGGAATATGTCAAGGCTGTTTATTGTCACCCTGCTTATTTAACTTACATGCGGAATACATTATGCAAAATGTCAGGCTGGATGAAGCTCAAGCTGGAATCAAGATTGCCGGGAGAAATATCAATAACCTCAGATACACAGATGACACCATCCTAATGGCAGAAATTGAAGAGAAACTAAAAAGCTTCATGATGAAGGTGAAAGACGAGAGTGAAAAAGCTGGCTTAAAACTCAACATTCTAAAAATGAAGATCATGGCATCTGGTCCCATCATTTCATGGCAAATGGAGGAACAACAGCAGAAACAGTGACAGATTTTATTTTCTTGGGTTCCAAAGTCACTCACTGCAGACAGTGACTGCAGCCATGAAATTAAAGACACTTGTTCCTTGGAAGAAAAGCTATGACAAACCTAGACAGCATATTAAAAAGCGGAGACACCACTTTGCTGACAAAGGTCTGTATAGTCAAAGCTATGGTTTTTCCAGTAGTCATCTGGGAGGTGGACCATAAAGAAGGCTGAGCACCGAAGAATTGGTGCTTTCAAACTATGGTGCTAGAGAAGACTCTTGAGAATCCCTTGACCAGCAATGAGATTAAACCAGTCAATCCTAAAGGTAATCAACCCTGAATATTCACTGGGAGGACTGATGGTGAAGCTGAAACCCTACTACTTTGGCCACCTGATGTGAAGAGCTGACTCATTAGAAAAGACCCTGATCCTGGGAAAGATTGAGGGCAGGAGGAGAAGGGGACGACAGAGGATGAGATGGTCAGATGGCACCCTGGACTCAATGGATATGAGTCTGAGCGAGATAGTGAAGGACAGGGAAGCCTCATGCTGCACTGCATGGGGTTGCAAAGAGTTAAACACAACTGAGCAACTGAACAACAACAAAACTCTATGATCCAGGAATCCCAGTCCTGGGTATATATTAGAAGGAAATGAAATCAGAATTTTGATGCACTGTCTATACTTTCATGTTCACGGCGGTCTTATTTACAACAGCCAAGATACGGAAGGAACCCAAGAGTTCACTGATAAATGGATAAAGAAGATGATGCATATATACAAAGGAATATTACTCAGCAATGAGAATGAAGGAACTCCTGCCATTTGCTATAGTCTGGATAAAGCTGGAAGATATTATGCTTAGTGAAACAAGTCAGATAGGGAAAGATAAATACTGCATGATCTCACTTATATACGGACTCTTAAAAAAAAGTGGAACTCATAGAAGCAGAATGGTGATCTCCAGGGGCTGGAGGGATGAGTGAATTGGGGAGAGGTTGGCCAAAGGGTACACCATTGCATTATGTAGAACGATGACCACAACTTACTATTGTATTGAGCCCTGGCAATTCACTGAACATAAGCTCCAGGTGTCCCCATCACACATATGAAAAAGATAACTGTGTGAGGAGATGATATATTAATTAGCTTGACTACGTATATGTAGTCATCATTTCACTATGTATATCAATCACCACATTGTATGCCTTAAATATATTTGTGTATAATTTTTAATTTAAAACACATAAATAGATGAAAAAGAAAACCCCCAAAATCAAACATGGACATCCCCTCTGCTCATATCTGTTGCTGTACAGCTCATTTTTCTTCCTCAATGAAATATCATGAACAATATGTTCAACTCTACTGCATCCTTTTTACCAGCTACATAATGCTTCATAGTATGATTTTTTTTTTTAACGGATCCTTTCTTACTCAGTTTAGTTCAGTTACTCAGTCATGTCTGACTCTTTGCAACTCCATGAACTGCAGCATGCCAGGCTTCCCCGTCTATCACCAACTCCCAGAGCTTGCTCAAACTCATGTCCATTGAGTTGGTAATGCCATCCCACCATCTCATCCTCTGTCATCCCCTTCTCCTCCTGCCCTCAATCTTTCCCAGCATCAGGGTCTTTTCCAGTGAGTCAGCTCTTTGCACCATGTGGCCAAAGTATTTGAGTTCAGCTTCAGCCTTCCAGTGAATATTCAGGACTGATCTCCTTTAGGATGGACTGGTTGGATCTCCTTACAGTCCAAGGGACTGTCAAGAGTCTTCTCCAACACCACAGTTCAAAAGCAGCAATTCTTCGGCACTCAGCTTTCTTTATAGTCCAACTCTCACGTCCATACATGACTTCTGGAAAAACCATAGCTTTGACTAGACAGACCTTTCTTGGCAAAGTAATGTCTCTGCTCTTTAATATGCTGCCTAGGTTGGTCATAGATTTTCTTCCAAGAAGCAAGTGTCTTTTTATTTCATGGTTGCAGTCACCATCTGCAGTGACTTTGGAACCCAACAAAATAAAGTCTGTCACTGTTTCCATTGTTTCCCCCATCTATTTGTCATGAAGTGATGGGACCAGATGCCATGATCTTAATTTTCTAAATGTTGAACTTTAAGCCAGCTTTTTCACTCTCTTTTCACTCTTTCTCTCTTTTTCACTCTTTCACTTTATCAAGAGGCTCTTTAGTTCTCTTTGCTTTCTGCCATAAGGGTGGTGTCATCTGCATATCTGAGGTTATTGATATATCTCCCGGCAACCTTGATTCCAGCTTGTGCTTCATCCAGTCCAGCATTTCTCGTGATGTACTCTTCACATAAGTTAAATAAGCTGGGTGGCAATATACAACCTTGGCGTACTCCTTTCCCAATTTGGAACCAGTCTGTTGTTCCATGTCCTTTCTTATTGGAGAACAGTTATTCTGTACATAATTTTCTTTTCACTATTTCATTTAATCTTCAATAAATATTTTTCTAGAAATATCTTTGTCTTCTTATGAAAGTATTGTTCAGTAGATTTCCAGAATAGGATTTCTGCACCTAGAGAAATATGAATGCATAATTTGTGCTTTTGGCCTTCCCTCGTAGTTCAGTTGGTAAAGAATCTGCCTGAAATGCAGGAGACCCAGATTTGATCCCTTGGTTGGGAAGATTCCTTAGAGAAGGAAATGGCAACCCACTCTAGTATCCTTGCCAGGAGAATCCCAAGGACAGAGGAGCCTGGCAGGCTGCAATTCATGGGCTCACAAAGAGTCGGACACGAACTAGCAACTAAACCATGAACCAATCCATGCTTTTCTTGAGTGAGTTAAATATTTATCAAAAGCTTGTCATGCCATATACTCTTACGGTGCTGGGAATGCAACAGTGGGTATGACGAATAAGGTCTTTGCCATCAAAGAGCTTACATTTTGGGGGGTGGGGAGCGGAAGGTGAGAAAGCAAATAATTCAAATGTTAAGACCCAACTCTCCAAAATGATTGTCTAATTTCAAAATCCATTAGTAAAATATAGGGGTACACAAATACACACAAACACTTAATCACCAACACAGGCTATCAAGAACCTATTTTAATTTTGTCATTCTGATAGATGAAAAAATTGTATCCTTTTGTTGGATTTTTATAACTTTGCATAGGAGAGATTCCAAAGCTCCTTTAATGTTTCAGCCATTTCTTCTGTGAATTGCCTATGTGTATTCTTTATTTTTCTATCAAATTGTCTATTTATAGGTGTCCTATGCTTACAGTATGTTTATTAGTTATATATGTTATAAATATTTTCTCCCAATCTGCCATTTGCATTTTAACTTATTTTTGGATTCTTTTCAGTACATAACTTTAGATTTTTTTTCTTATCAAATTCATCACTTTTTTACAACATGATTTCTGGGTTTTTTTTGTTTTTTTTTTTTTTTGACCATTTAGAACACCTTTCTCAACTTTATGTTATAAACTCATTGTTGTTCAGTTGCTAAGTCGTGTCTCACACTTTGACCACATGGACTGTAGCACGCCAGGCTCTTCCGTCCTCCACTAGGTTATAAACTTGCCTATTTTTTTTTTTTTTTTTGGTCCTGAGCTTTAACGGTTTTAGGTTTAATATTTAAATCTTCAAGGACACTGGAATCCATCTGAGAATCCACTGGCTACCTGAGAACTGTCCTCCTCAATCAGGAATGACCTGGTGGGTCTTTAAATCTGATGGCCCTGAGTTCTCTGCTACAGAAGTTGACAGATACTGAGCCATCCTTAAACAAACAACTTTTTTCCATCTAGTCCTGCAAAAAAATCACTGTGAAAGGCACTGTGGGAAAGTGCCTTCCCAGTCTGCACTCCAGCAAGCTCTACTAATCCATAAAACCTACCCTTTGTTCTGGATGTTGGCTTCTCCCAGTGTCTCCATCACCCTTAACTGACAATTAGAAGAAGTTCAAACTCCTTTCCTGGCCTGTCACCTGCACACAGCACTCTGTTCCCACTACAGCCAATGCCTCCCACCCTCGTTCAGTGAATCTCACTGGAAACTTTGGTAGAACTCCAATCCCACAAGCCCTAACATGCTCCCTAAATATCTGTTGAATAATTATGTACACAAACAAGTGCATGTTGAGTCCTTACAACATGCACTTAGCTTAAATATATATGCCTATTCATTTCTACATACTTTTCTACTTACAAAACAGTACAAGATTATTATAAAATATTTGCAATTATAGTAAGTAAAATAGCTCAGTCGTGTCCGACTCTTTGCGACCCCATGGACTGTAGCCTACCAGGATCCTCTGTCCATGAGATTTTCCAGCAAGAGTACTGGAGTGGGTTGCCATTTCCTTCTCCAGGGGATCTTCCTGACCCAGGGATCGAACCCAGGTCTCCAGCATTGCAGACAGACACTTTACTGTATGAGTCACCAGAAAAGTCTACAAAATATGCATGTCCTACAAAACATAATCCTGTTCCTTAGTGATACAGTATTATTTTGAACTCTTACAACAGCTGTGCAAAATAGGTTTTATGGTCCCCATTTTCCAGGTGAAAAAAGTGAAGCCCAGAGAGGTGAAGCAAGTTAACCTGGGTCATAGAGCTGGTAAATTGGTAGGTTGAGTCAGGATTGACAAGAGCAGCAGTCTGGCCCCAGAGCATTTGCTCCTTTCACTGAGACATATTCTTGTACCCACAGATTAGCAAATGAAAGATCCTGGAGCCTTTAATGGAATTTAATGGAATAATGGATGCCAAGCAGCCAGCAATTCCTGGGACCATAGGACTACTGAAGTAGCAGGGTCTCCTGATAGTTTCTCATGGTCTTGCCACTTTAAATAATTTTTTAAATTAATTAATTAATTAATTTATATGACTGCTCTGCGTCTTAGTTGTGGGACGCAGGATCTTTAGTTGTGGCATGTAAACTCTTAGTTGCTTCCTGGAGGATCTAGTTCTCCGACTATGGATCGAATCCAGAACCCCTGCATTGGGAACACGTAGCATTGGCCGTTGAACCACTAGGGAAGTCCCTGGACTTGCCACTTTTGATCTCCCCCGAATTCTAATGTTCTGGGATTTGGTGCATACATAACCCAGGATCACACATGGTATTCTCTGGAAGAACAAGGTCCTGGGTACCTATTCACCAGCAGAAGAGTTAATAACCCTGGACTACTGTGTGATGATGGAAAGCACCCTAGACAAGGTCAGGAGACTGAAGTCCTAATCCTAGTTCTGCCACACACTTGTTGTGTGACCTTAAGTAAGTTACCCATCTCTCTGAGTTTCTGCTTTGTGTTTTCAAATTGGAGATAATTAAATTTACCATCACTGAGTCACAGAGTTATCGGGAGGTGATGGGCATAGGGGACGCAGAGGTAAAGAATCCACCTGCCAGTGCAGGAGACACAGAGACATGGGTTTAATCTCTGGATCGGGAAGATCTCCTTGAGGAGGAAATGGCAACCCACTCCAGTATTCTTGCCTGGAAAGTTTCACAGACAGAGGAGCCTGGTGTGATAGAGTCCATGGGGTTCCAAAGACTTGACTGACCAACTGAGCACGCACTCTACAAGGGGCATGAAACTGGGAGTTTCGGGGGACCTCCTATCCTTAACGCCCCTTGTGCTTCCCTCTCTCTTTGTACTTCTCATTCTGTATTGGAAATACCTTTTTGCCAGTCTGGCATCTCTGAGAGGAAAAGGGGAAGCAATTACATATGAATAAACATATCTAAATGTCAAGTCCTATGTGTCTGTTTGGTTTGCTCTACAACAATGTGGTTAAGCTTGCAAACCCTGGAAATGAATTGTCTTGATTCACATTCCAGCTCCACTACTTAATAATTGTGTAAATTGGGCAAATTACTTTACCCCTCTAGAGCTCTCTTGTTGCCCTCGTATTTTAAAAAAAAAAGGATAAAGATAGCACACAACTCATCCTTAAACAAGTCATCCTGTTGGTGTGAAGACTAATTGAGCCATTGTGTGTAACGTGTTGAGAAGTGGTAAACCAACTACAACTCGAAGGCTACCTCTTTTTACAAAACTCACTAGCTTAAAGTGGTTTTTACATTAAAAAAATTCTATTGGAATATACATGGTTTATAAGTTTATATTAATTTCTTCTGTTTAACAAGGTGAATCAGTTACACATATACCTATATATACTCTCTTTTAGATTCTTTTTCCATACACATCATTACAGAGGTTTTTCCATTTTTAATTTCATAAAAAAATAGTGAAAATTTGTTTTCTGTCTTGTTACATACATCCCTACGTGACAGTGTTAATTTTGACTCTTTACCGGAAAATCTTAAAATGTTTATTAACTGAAACTTAACAGAAAAAGTTTGCCAATGCCTGGTTCAGTCTAATTCCTGACCCCTAGCAAGAGTTCAGTGAATGATAAGTATTTAATATAATGGGAAGAGATAAATACTTTTATATCCCTTTTTACAGATGGTGAAATCAAAGTTTAGAGATGGAAGTGACCCTGGCCACTTCTATGATTCTTGCAACATTGCTCTGGGATGTGTGGGATATTGTGAAAGTGCCTTGGGGACTATCCATATAGGTACCACCTTACTCATCACTTAGTCATTGGGAATCATGTTCAAAAAGACATGGATATTTCCTGGCCTCAGAACAGGGGTGAGGCACAAATTCCCTTCACTTGTAGATTTCTCCTCAAACTGTCTGGGGATTCTTGCAACCCCGCATCATCTGCCCACCATACATTCATAAAATAAGTATTTGTGAGAAACTCTGGGCTTCTCTGTTTCCCCGCTGGGGCTGCAGGTGGAACAGGTAGACACTGGTGGGCTCCACGGCCTCAGGCTGTAGCTGAGAATGGGACACAATCTCTGCTGGAGTGTAATGGAGGGTGGATGCTGAGGACAGCTGCAGAGACAAAAGACCTGGATGCATGCTGCCCCTGAAAGCAGGTTTGTGTGCCTATGAAGTTGATGGCTGTTTCCTGGCGAACTGGGCATCGCAAATCTGTACTGGCTTGAAAGTTCAGGGTTTGGTCAGGCTGACCTGGATTTGAATCCCAGCTCTAGCCGTTATCTATGTGGCCTTTAGCCAACCGCTTCCTCCGCCTGGGCTTGGAGGCAGGAGTGACCTTAACAATCATTCACACTGAATCCTTCAGTTTGCAGTTGAGAAACTACATTCCCCTAAAATTCATATGTTGAAGTCAACCCAGAGTACCTCAAAATGTGGCCTTATTTAGACATCGGGCCTTTACAGAGATAATCAAGTTAAATGAGGTCATTTGTACAGGCTCCAATCCAATACGATGAGAGGAGGAAATTTGGAAGCAGACATGCACACTACAAAACACTATATGAAGATGAAGGAAGAAATTGGGTGATGATTCTACATGCCAAATACCACCCAAGATTGCCTGCAAACCACTAGAAGCTGGGAGAAGTGAAGTGAAAGTCGCTCAGTCGTGTCCAACTCTTTGCGACCCCATGGACTATACAGTTCATGGAATTCTCTAGGCCAGAATACTGGAGTGGGTAGCCTTTCCCTTTTCCAGGGGATCTTCCCAACCCAGGGATCAAACCCAGATCTCCCGCATTGCAGGCAGATTCTTTACCAGCTGAGCCACAGGGAAGCCCAGAAGCTGGGGGAGAGGAATGAAACAGATTCTTCCTCAGAGTCCCAAGAGGGAACCCACCCTGTCAACATTTTGATCTTAGATTTCTAGTCTCCAAAACTGTGAGAAAGTAAATATCTGTTGTTTAAGTCATTTGGTCTGGGACTTCCCTGGTGGTTCAGGGTTAAGACTCCATGCTTCCAGGGCAAGAGGTGCAGGTTTAATCCCTGTTTGGAGAACTAAGATCCCACATTTGGTGTGGCCGAAAAAGAATAATAATGATGATAAATAAATAAAATAAATGAATCAACAGGTCTGTGGTGCTTTGTCATAGCAGCCCTAGTAAACTACTATACAAACTGAAGCCAGGAGACCTGCGTTCTGTAGATCTGTAGAATTAGCTGTGTAGCAACACTTAATCCTATCTTAAGATCAATTTCTTTGTTTATAGATTGTGATCAGGATCCTACCAATTCAACAAATATTTCGGTCTACTCTCTTGTTCCAGGCTCTGGGAACTCAGAAGTAAAATAAAATCCTGTTCCTGCCCTTAGAGAAATCACAATTGGGGCACAGGAGTGCAAATTTGTTGCACTTTACAGTGTAGAAAAAGATTATCAGCGGGTTGATAGAAACCAGTGTAGAGTACAGTGGGGTGAAGAAGAAGGAAAGGTTAGTCCTCCTGGGAGGTACACATGCTCTGGGTATTGAAAGGCAGGTTGGTGTTCACCAGGCCGACAAGGCAAGGCCGCAGTTGTGGGTGAGGCAGTCTAGGCAGAAAGAACAGCTTGGGCAGAAAGCCAAAGGCATGAAACAACAAGACGAGTTTGGGAATTTAAGTCATGCAGTAGCGTCAGTGCTCTAGCAAAGTAGAAAGATGGGAAGTAAGGCTGCCCCTGAGTCAGTGGAGTAGACCTGAGTCACGTTGCGTCCTATCAGGTGT
Source organism: Muntiacus reevesi (assembly GCF_963930625.1). Classification (NCBI taxonomy): domain Eukaryota; kingdom Metazoa; phylum Chordata; class Mammalia; order Artiodactyla; family Cervidae; genus Muntiacus; species Muntiacus reevesi. Next base: position 115,154,111 of record NC_089251.1, read on the forward strand.
CCAGTGTGATCTTGGGCAGGTTAATTAACTACCCTGGGTCTCAGTTTACGCATTTATTCATTTATCTGACTCTGCTACACCTGCTCTGTGCTGAGCACTGTGTGCGGATGTTCATGTTACAACAGCAAACAGGGCAATCCAGCTGATGGGTTCTTGCATTAATGGAGCTTAAAGCCAATTGGGAAGCAGCATATAAAACAGATAGTGTGTGCAGGTGTTTTTTTCCCCTTTGAGGTTAAATTTTTTTAACTGAAGTATAGTTGATTCACAATATCATATTAGTTTCAGGGGTCCAGCACGGTGATTCAATTATACATATTCTTTTTCCTTATAGGTTATTTCAATATATTGAGTATACCTCCTTGTGCTATATAGTAGATCCTTGTTTGTTACATAAAAACAACCAATGTTTACTAGGATTAGGTTTAGCTGCAAAGGCAATTAAACCCAAACTGTGTCTGGGTGGTGGTTCAGGATTTGTATGTCATTCTATTGTCAAGACATAGGTTTTTTCCTATTTTTGTGGCTCCATCAATGCTAGGTCTATAATCTCAAGGTGCAAGGATGCCAGATCTAGGGACTTCCCGGTGGTCCAGTATGCAGGGGGCCCGGGATTTGATCCCTGGTGAGGGAACTAGATACCACCCAAGAACTTAGTTCTTGTGAACTAAGAATTCACAAGCTACAACTAAGATCCAGTGCAGCAAAGTAAGTAAATAAAAATAAATATTTTTTTTAAATAACAGATCTACACTCCAGGAAGGAATTAAAAATAAATGAAAGGAGCCTGAGCATCACACAGAGTTCCTTAATAAGAGTTATACTTAGGGCTCTTAAGAATAGAGTACTTCCACCTCCATCCCATTGACCAGAGCTCTGTCATATGGCCATACTAGATAGATGCAAATAATTTTTGGAAATGCAGTCTTTATTCTGTGGTTATTGTGCCCAGTTGAATGCTCAGAATTTTATTATCACAGAAGAAGGAGAGAATACAGGCTCTGCCATGCAAGTGTAACAGGAAATCGTGTGGAAATTTTTCTTTTGGACTAGATTTGGAGATTTGCCCCCAAAGTGGGACAGAGGTGCTAAGTGCCTCAAATTCTAAAAAGAACCACAGTAATTGGGGAGCCTCCAGATAGGATCAACTTCCTGTGTATAAACGCTGCAATCTCAGAGGGCCTTGTCCTTCCAAGGGCCCCAGGCTTGGTTAATACTCTGCTGTCATCATCCTGACATTCTTAATTATTCCATCTTTGAATGTGTGTTTTGTATGAGAAACCTGAGGGGAACACGGAGCATGCACAGGAGAGGAATAGACAAGCACATGTGTCTGGCATTCCTCACTGCCCCCATTTACAAATTGTGTTCACAAGGCCCCATGAGCACAGGTGACCAGTGGACCTGTGATATATGGGAATTCAGTGGGGCTCAGCCAGTGCAGGGTAATCAGGTTACCTCTATGGCTGAGTAAGCTGGAACTCTCATACGCCTGACAAGCCATGGCTCCTGTTCCAACCAGAACTTGCTTGGACTAAAGAAATGAGGTGATGGCTTTCTAAGAAACACAGATGATCAGGGCACCCTACCATATCCTTCCTTATCCATGTTACTTCCCTTCATTAGCCAGTTACCCTGAAAATAACAAGAAGGAGAGGGAAAAGACAGGCAACTCATAGTTTATTTTCATTCCTTATTCATCAATATTTCATATGATTAACTTTTAGTAGTACTACTTCTTATTCAGATTAATATTATTATTATATATAATATATATTATTTTTCTACTTCATTTCCTTCATTATTCATCAGTAAACCAAAGGTAGACAGTGTTGATAGAATACATACACATCCAGAAGTAAAATAAAAGCAAGTTAGTTAGTTCAATATAGTGTTTCCATTATTCTGGTAAAATCAAAATACATATGTATCTACAAACTATAAAATGCAAGTTGTGTAAGTTTGATGAGTTTGCATGAGTTAAATTGCTCTTATATTTGCATTTAAAAGCAGAATTTAGCATAAAATGTAAAAATATAAGGTATACGAGCATATAAAATTAAAAAATGCAAATTCACGCTAACAACTTATCATTTTAATTTTTTGCTTAAATGACATTAAATAGCAAATGAAAAACACCTTGATGAGTCGAGAGAAAGACCACACGTTATTAGCATTATGCTTTCAAGGTTCATTTATGCTGTATCCTCTATCAGTACTTCGTTCTGATAGCTTACCACGTGAACGATGTCAGATTCGTGAGCTCCAAAGATTTAGCTTCAGGACCAGGGACCAGGCTTGATCACTCAAGAGCCTTTGTGTAGCAGAGCTTTATTGAAGTATAGAACGTGCCAGAGAAAGTTTCTGACACAGACATCAGAAGGGGGACAGAGGGTGCCCCCTTAGCAAGGGAGTCTTACTTTTTCAACTGGTTATTACAGTAAATCAAAAGAATGTTTCAAGGTTGTAAGGGTCTTACCAGACCCACTCCTACAGTATACATTTTAAGATAGCAGGATTAGAACTTACAATAGAAAGATCTTACCAGACCCACTCCCACAGTATACATTATAAGATAACAGAATTAGTCAGAAGATTCTTAAGAAGGAGAAACATGTCAAGCAGGATACATAAGTGAAAGTGAAGTCGCTCAGTCGGGTCCAACTTTTTGCAGCCCCATGGATTGTAGCCCACCAGGCCCCTCTGTCCATGGAATTTTTCAGGCAAGAGTACTGGAATGGGTTGCCATTTCCTTTTCCAGGTGATCTTCCTGACTCAGGGACTGAACCTGGGTCTCCCGCATTGGGGCAGACACGTTAGCATCTGAGCCACCATGGAAGCCCCAAGGCAGGATACATAGCTGTTATATAATCCTTAGTACAGAGTTGTTTTCTTGTGTAATCATCAGCTCTGGGCTTAGAGAAAAAAACGTTTTATGTGATTAAGATGAAGGAAGGTAGAAAAGAAGTTTGCCCTTTTCTCCTTCTCAAGAACCCCAGACTCCTTTCTCCTCCTAGGGGACTCCGGCCTTCTTATCAACCTATCTAAGAAGTAACTCTCTCAGTTCCTTTTCATTGAAGAATAAAATTCCATTGTATGGATATGCAACATTTTATTTATCCACTTATCAGTTGATGGAGTTTTGGGTTGTTTCCACTTTGGGGAAGTTATGAATAAGCATTCGTATGTATACTTATAAACATTCATGAACAACTTTTTGGGTGGACATATATTATCAATTCTTTTGAATATATACCTAGGAGAGGCACTGCTGGGTCATATGGTAACTAACAGTTTGAGGAACTACCAAGCTCTCTTCCAAAGCAGTTGCACCATTTCACATTCCTATTAGCAATGTATGAGAGTCCTAATTTTTGCACATCCTAGTCAACACTTGTCATTGTTATTTATTCTTTTTTGTTGTTGTTTATTCTTATGATTATCACTATCCTAGTGGTGTTGGCTAATCTTTTCTATAGAGGTCAGGCAGTTACTCAGATCTGATGATGTAGTATAAAAGCAGCCATAGACAATACAGAATGAATGATGTGACTATTTAAAAAAAACAACTTTATTTACAAAAACAGGGATTTGGCCCAGAGGCTATAGTTTGCTGATCCCTGCTGAAAATTATTGTAGCGTGTCAAACTGGACACATATTTGATATCTGAAAGTGACTGAGAATTTGTGGACTCTTGACCTATATGTCATATTATTAAGGACTTTATTACTCAATTGGGGGTAAAGATGGAAGAAATAATGAATTATCATATTTGTTACAACAGTAATAACAATGAAATGACATAAATGCTATGGAAACTCACCATAAAAATGCCTAACCTAATTCAGGATGAGGATGGAATTATGGGGATGGGCGAAGTGATCTGGAGGCCAAAGCCTGAAGAATGAATGACAGGTGGTTACAGAAAGAGAAAAGTGAAAATGAAACTTTCTTAGTCATGTCTGACTCTATACGACCCCATGGACTATACAGTCCATGGAATTCTCCAGGCCAGAATACTGGATTGGGTAACCACTCCCTTCTCCAGGGGATCTTCCCAACCCAGGGATCAAACCCAGGTCTTCCACACTGCAGGCAGATTATTTACCAGCTGAGCCACCAGGGAACATACAAGACTAATCAGGATGAGAAAACCCAGCAGCAAGAACTAAACCCAGTAGCAAGATTAGTAAGCTTGAAGGAAAAGAGAAAATTTCAGAGTTGCTTGAACCCAGTGTGCAAGGCAAAATGAGACATAGGGGTCTGGGTGTTAAAGTCCCTTATAAACTAAGCTAAGGAAACTTAAAAAAAGAAAAATAAATAAGCTAAGGAAACTTGAGTTTGAGGGTAACAGGAAGCCATTAAAAGATTGAAGACTTAAGAGCTATATTTCAAAAAGCCTTGCTGTACACTTTCACCTATAAAATGGAAAGGTTAATACCTACTTCCTAGTGTTGCTGTGGCAATGAAATGCAATTACGTTCATAAACTGCTTAGCACAATGCCTAATAGGAAATACACAGTAAAATTGTCATCAGTAGCAGGAATAATAAAAGCGACACATAAATCAGATGTAGTTAGATACCTTAGGGAGTAAATCAGAAGTTACAAACGTGGCCTTAGAGCATGTTTTCTTTTGCCAGAATGGTATTTTAAACGTTCAACATTTAGTTGCTAACATTTTTAAAATTTTTATTTATTTTTGGCCACAGTGGGTCTTCATTGCTACTCAAGGGCTACTCTCTAGTTGCAGAGGCCAGGCTTCTCATTGTGACTGTGGAGTAAGCTACAGGGCATGTGGGCTTCAGTGGTTGTGATGTGAGGGCTCAGTAGTTTTGGGACCTGGGCTTAGCGACCCCTTGGCATGTGGAATATTCCCAGACCAAGGATTGAGCCTGTGCTCCCTGAATTGACAGGCAGGTTCTTAACCAACAGACCACCAGGGAAGTCCAGTTGTTAACATTTAAAAATCTGGATTTTTTACATACATTTTAGAGTTCCAGTTTCTCTTGAATATCAGAAGACCTGGCAACTTTGGTTACATATCCAGACAGCAGAGATCCGAAGAGCAGTCTGGTGGCAGCTGTCTGGCTAAGAGACACAAACTCTCAAATTTCCCCAGTCCCCACCTGGCCCACTTCATCCATTGATGATATCTGTCTAAATCCTCCAGGCATTTGAATCTGAGGATCAGGGAATAAATTAACCGTGTGACTGAGGATTTTAAAAGCAACCAAAACTCTGATGCCAGGTAACTGGGAGTGATCTCAAGCATCAAGCTCATCAGTTGCATTATAGTCTATTTACAAAAAGGCTTAAGGAATGGTGGGGGGCCTAAGCCTAGAGCAGAGAGATACAAATTGACTATGCCCTTCTATTTTAGAAATGTTTTGGCTACTGGTAACGGAGGCAAATTTCAGTTCGCTGAAGCAGTAAAGGGAATTCTATGAAAAGATGCCCAGAGAGGCTATGGTTCAAGATGGCAGCATGACCCTTGCAATATGTTCTGTCTGGAAACCTAATTAAAATAATAGAAAAATATTTAGAAATTATATATCAGCATCTTTAAAAAGTAATAAAGGAGATTCATTCAGTAGTGAACTAGAAGTTTCAACAAATTTCAGGATGATGGCATATGGATGGCAAAGAGTTGATGGAGGAAGTATATCCCCAAAAGCAGCAAATTAGAAAATGCGGAGAAAGGGTTGCAGGATAAGAGAGAATCAATATTCCTGGCAGACTTCTAGAAGGGTTCCTGACTGGGACATGAGAATTGGGATAAAAGGTTAGCGTCCAGAAATGGGCTGTAAATGTAGGTACTAGTTGAATGTCCCACCCAAAGATTCTTCCACCGCCCAGAATGAAAGGCTATAATGGAGGGTTCCTCTCTAAAGCAACTGAATTGTCTCTGGAGGCCATAAAGACAGCTGGAGAGGGAGTTACTACCCCAATAAATCTCTCCTCCAGAGGCCCTCCAGTGCGATGATGGCCCCTCCCACTCCTCCAGAAAGGAGGCTTCAGTCAGAAAGCCTCAGGCAAGTTCAAGCAAGTCCTTTCTTCCATTGCCTTTTTCTTAGAAGTGCAAAGGAGCCAGAGCTGCCAGGCATTTGACGAAAGCCTGCTGAATGCAAACGTGAAAGGGGAAGGCCAAGATAAAAACACATGGGGAAAAAAGATCACAGAGGTAGCAAAGATAATTTAGGGACCGTAGTTTAGTATCCTTGGAAAACTTTGATGTTATTGTGCGCCATTAAACAGCAACAGCATGCTTTTTAAAAATAAACAGAATAAGACTTCTTGGAATTAATAATACGGTTAAGCTTCAAAAACAAGGCAGCTGAAGAATTTTAAATAAATGTAGAATGTAGAACTGAGAAGACAGGCAGAACATTTGAGAACGGACCCAAGAATAAATAGAAAACTTGAAATCACTAATCATCAAGAAGAGATCAAAAAGTGACTAAAGCTCTACTATTATTTTTTAAAGGTATGATGAGGAACAGATTATTTAAGTGATCTCAAAGTAACGTTCTGTAAATATTTATTAATTTCGGAGAGAAAAAATAATAACTTTGCATGAAAAAACTTGGAGGATACCAACTTAATCAAATCCTCAAAGTTAACATCACCATGATTGGGACAGCTGAGTTTATCAGGGTGCTATGCTCTGAGAAAGATGCAGCTGGGACTTCCCTGGTGGTCCAGTGGTTAAGAATCTGCCTTGCAATGCAGGGGACTCAGGTTCTATCCCTTGTCGGGGAACTAAGATCTCACATGCTACAGAGCAGCTAAGTCCATGTGCCACAACGACTGACCCTGGGCACTCTGGAGCCCATGAGCTGAAATTAGAGAGTCCACGGGTCACAAGGGAAGATCCTGCAGGACTCAATGAAGATCCCACTTGCTGCAGCTAAGTCCTGATGGAGCCAAATAAACAATAAGATAAAAAATAATAAATATTAAAACAGGGCACAGTTCACTTCTGTGGTATTCCTGCTAAAAAGGCATAACCTGAAGCCAGTCATGAAGAAACATCAGACACAACCATCTGAAGGATATTCTACAAGATAACTGGCCTGGACTTTTCCAAAATGCCAAGGTCAACATAATAAAGGCTGAGGAACTATTTCCGATTAAAAGAGATTAAAGACAGGGCAATTAAAAGAAACTCATGCTCTTGGATTAGATCTTGGACCTGAGGAAAAAATAGCTCTTAGGGCAAAAATGGAGAAGTGACAGACTTTATTTTCTTGACCTCCAAAATCACTGTGGACAGTGACTGCAGCCATGAAAGTAAAAGAAGAAAGGTTATGACAAACCTAGAGAGTATATTAAAAAGCAGAGACATCACTTTGCTGACAAAGGTCCATATAGTCAAAGCTATGGTTTTTCCAGTTGTCGTGTATGGATGTGAGGTGGTGGTTTAGTTACTAAGTTGTGTTCGCCTCTAGTGACTTCATGGACAGTAGCCTGCCAGGCTCCTCTGTCCATGGGATTCTCCAGGCAAGAATACTGCAGTGGGTTGCCCTTTCTTTATCCAGGGGATCTTCCTGACCCAGGACTCAAACCCAGGTTTCCTGCATTGCAAGCAGATTCTTTACTGATTAAGATACAGATATGAGAGTTGGACCATAAGGAAGGCTGAACGCTTAAGAATTGATGCTTTCGAAGTGTGGTGCTGGAGAACTCTTGAGAGTCCCTTGGCCAGCAAGGAAATCAAACCAGTCAATCCTAGAGGAAATCAGTCCTGAATATTCAATGAAAGGACTGATGCTGAAGCAGAAGCTCAACTACCTTGGCCACCTGATGCGAAGAGCCAACTCATTGGAAAAGACCCTGATGCTGGGAAAGATTGAGGGCAGGAGGAGAAGGGGGTGACAGAGGATGAGATGGTTGGATGGCATCACTGACTCAATGGACATGAATTTGAGCAAACTCCGGGAGATAGTGAAGGACAGGGAAGCCTGGGGTGCTGTAGTCCAAGGGTTGCAAAGAGTTGGACACAACTGAGCAACTGAACAAAAACAACCAAATGCATTATTGAAACAATTGATAAAATTTGGATATGGATTATATATTAGGTAATAGATATGCACTAATATTAAATTTCCTAATTTTTATTATTGTACTGTGGTTATGTAAGAGGATGTCATTGTCTTACATGTGGGAAGATAGGAAAGACAGAGAAAGGATGAGAGTATTATGCAGGGTAAAATGTAAACAATTATTGAATATGAAATTCCTTGTTTTTTATGATTTTTGTTAAGTATAAGATTATATCAAAATAAATTTAAAATCACATAAAAAGATGTCAGATTATTTCACAGCTGAGTTCTCTCTAATCATTAAAAATCAAGTATATCTCAGGTTATCTTAGATCACAAAATTGAATGCTTTACAATTTATTTACATGAAAATAGAATAACTTTACTATGTTAACTTGATAAGAAGCATGCAAAACTACATATCAAATCACATTATATAGATGTAAAAATTTCTTAATAAAACTTTGGAAATTCAAATTCACCAACATCCTAAGAAAATAATGCACTATGGTCAAATAGATTTAATTCTAAGTATATGAATGCATTAACTATTGGGAAATATATTGATATAAATTAAAGAAGAAAACCCATACAATCACATGACTTGATGCTGAAAAGGCATTAGCACTCACTCCTAGTAAAAACTCTTAAGTAAAATATGAGGAAATGAAATGACAGTAGCAGTTTTACTTCCCTTGTGAAGCCACAGGGACTTCCCTTGTGGCTCAGCTGGTAAAGAATCCGCCTGCTATGGGTTGAGAAGATTCCCTGGAGAAGGGAAAGGCTACCCACTTCCAGGGTTGCAAAGAGTCAGACATGACTGAGCGACTTTCACTTCACTTTCAGTTTTACTTATAATAGCCAAATAGTCATCAATGGGAAATCTGAAAAATAAATATTTTGGGTTTCCCTGGAGGCTCAGTGGGAAAGAACACACCTGCCAATGCAGGAAACGCGAGACTCCTCTTCAATCCCTGGGTCGGGAAGTTCCCCTGGAGAAGGAAATGGTAACCCACCTCGGTATTCTTGCCTGGGAAATCACAACATAGAGCAATGAAAAAGGAAGTGAAAGTCGCTCAGTGGTGTCTGACTATTTGCAACCCTATGGACTGTATGGTCCATGGAATTCTCCAGGCCAGAATACTGGAGTGGGTTGCCTTTCCCTTCTCCAGGGGATCTTCCCAACCCAGGGATCAAACCCAGGTCTCCCACAATGCAGGTGGATTCTTCACCAGCTGAGCCATAAGGGAAGCCCAAGAATACTGGAGTGGGTAGCCCATCCCTTCTCCAGGGGATCTTCCCAATTGAACCGGGGTCTCCTGCATTGCAGGCAGATTCTTTACCGACTGAGCTATCAGGGAAGCCCAATGAAATTGTACACAATAACATAGGTGAACTTCATGGATACAATATTGAGGGAAAGAAGCCAGATGTCAGAGTACATACTCTTGGTTACATTTATATGAAATTTAAAAATAGGCAATGGGACTTCCCTGGTGGTTCCGTGGCAAAGACTCCATGCTCCCTGTGCAGGCAGCCAGGGTTCAGTTCCTGGTCAGGGAAGTAGATCCTAGATGACATAATTAAGAGTTTGTATGCTGCAATGAAGATCGAAGATCCTGAGTGCTGCACCACAGCCAGACAGAAGAATAAATAAATAAACAAAAGATTTTTAAACAATAGGCAAAATTGCTCTATCATGATAGAAAGAGGAGGGATAGTGCCAGGAGGGGCAAGAGAGAAGCTTCTAGGATGCTGAAAATGTTCTCTAAGTTTGATCTAAGAGATAGTTGCATGGGTATGTTCATTTCTAAAATTTAAGGAGATACACATTTAGGATTTGTGCCATGTATTGTATCTATGCTATACCTCATTAATTCCTTTAAATATGGATAGTCAAAATTACTTTGGGCTCCCCTGGTGGTCCAGTGTTTAAGAACCGACCTTTCAATGCAAGAGACAACAGTTCCATCCTTAGTCCAGAAAGACCCCACCTGCTGTGGAGCAGCTAAGTCTGTGTGCTACAACTGCTAAGCCCACTGGCTGCAACTACTGAAACCTGCATGCTTAGGGTCAGTCCTCGAGCAACAAAAGAAGCCACCGCAGTAAGAAGCCTGCGCGCAGCAAGGAAGTGTGACCCTTCCTTGCTACAACTAGAGAAAGTCCGGGCAATAACAAAGACCCGCCGCAGCCAAAAGATAAATTAATCTTTTATTTTTTTAGAAAATTACTTAAGTATGATTTTTTAAAAGCTCAACAATTCATTTACCAAACATCAATAGCAAACATCATTCTAAATGGTTGAACTCTAGAACCATTTTCATCAAAATTGGGGAAAGATTGAGATAGCTGCTTCCATGTTATTACTCAACAATGTTTTCAGAGGTTTTATCACATTAGACAAGAAAATGAAGTACCCAGTATAAATATTGGAAAAGAAAGTATGAAATTGTTATTTCCAGATTCCTCGAAGCCTCCACCCCACCCCTTTGGTTCCCTTCACGCAAAACATCTCAAAAGAATTGTCTAATCTTACTGCCTCCACTTTTACTCCCATTTTGTCTTAAATGTACTAATCAGGCTTTTGTCCCCATTCCTCCACTGAAACAAGGTCACTTTTGATCTTCACGTTGCCAAACCTAACATCAGATCTCAGTCCCCTTTACCTGCTAGATAAATAGCTTCTGACTCAGTCAATCACTTTGTCCTTCCAGAAACCCTTTCTTCGTTTGGTTATTGGAGCACCATACTCCTGGTCCTCCTACAGCTCTGTCTTCTCCTTCTCTGTATCTTTTGCTGAATCTTCTTCCCTTTTCCAACCTCTACATGCTGGCATTCCCCAGGACACGGTCCTTGCATCCCTTCATCTATTCAGTGTGTTCATTTTTGGCTGTACTGGGTCTTTATGGCTTTGCAGCTTTCTCCAGCTGTGACTATCTGGCGCTACTCTTCCTTGGGCTTCTCTTGTGGCGTACAGGACTCCAGGCACTTGACTCAGTAGTTGTCGTGTTCAGGCTCAGTTGCTCCTCAGCATGTGGGATCTTCCCAGACCAGGGATCGAATCTGTGTCTCCTGCATCAGCAGGTGGACCATTCCAGGGGTCCTTAACCACTGGACCACCAGGGAAGTCAGAGAATGTGAATTTTAAATTTAAAATTGCCATTTACACAAACTTTTTTGTCCACCTATCAATGCATCCAACAGAAATACAGGCACAATTAAAGGACAGATACACAAGAATGTGAATTACAGTATTGTTTGTAAAGTCAAAAACAAAACAAACACAATAAAACCTGAAAACAACCTTCATTCCATTGACAGGGGAATGCTTGAATAAGCTGTGGCATATTACCAACCTGGAATATTTTGCAGCTATTAAAAGAAAAAAAATGAGTTAATTCTATTCATTGACAAGCAAGATCTCCATGTTGAATTGTCAGGTTGCAAAAAAAGAAATTGAATGGAAATGTACATAACATGATCCTACTGTTGATATGAAAGTTACAAAGAACATAAATATGCAACACAATTGTGTGAGGATATACATGAATGTATCCATCTATGTATTTCCTCATGCTCATGCAATGTTCAAAATGTTACAATTGATTATCTTTGACAGGAGAGGGAGAAAGAAGAGGCAGGAAAAACATTTTAACTGGTCAAACAAGGACAATAATGTTATTGTTCTTGAACAAGTATGAGATGTACATTCATAACACAAATGAAGGAGCAATCTAATTGTTGGCATCAGGGGTTTGGTTAAATTAATAGTGGAATGGAAAGCCCTCCAGAAAAATAAATGATAGATATTAATATTAGGAACAATGCTGTACATGTATATTTACATGCCGAATGTGTCAAGTGAAAATAACAGTCTACATGGAGCACATACACAGTCAGATCTCTTCCGTTCATGTATTTGTGAGTAAATGAAAAGCAGCCTGAATGAATCAGGGCAAGCTCTCCCCATGCCTGCCTTAATTTAATTTACTTGTATTTTCTAATTTTTCTAAATTAAACTTCAAATCTAAGAGGAAAAAGAGAGGTAAGTTCAGAAGGATGAACAGTATCTCACTACTAGGGATTCCAGAAAGAGAAGAGAGTAGATATGTTAGTCCTTCAGACATGGCCTAGTAACACTGACCCTGGAAGAGAGAGGTCAGTGTTTCAATCTGATCATTCCTGGATTGCAAATTTCCTTCCCTCCTCCTGTCTCCATCCAGACAACAAATTGGAGAGCAGTCCCTGTTAGGCCACAAAGGGTACTGCCTTCACACACACACACACACACACACACACAACACACACACACACGCGCGCGCACACACAAATACGTAACTAATAAAGGTCACTCCTGGAATTCTTCCAGGCTGAGAAGCACCGTGAAGCAGGCTGAGAAGTCTGTGTTCTTCCAGGCTGAGAGGCACGCAGCAACTTTGAAACAGCAGCTTCTCTTGCTAAGCCAAAAATTAAGGTCGATCTCACCACGCAGGCTTCTACATTATTAACAACTAACAGACCATTAAAGCCTGCCTTGTCCTGTCCTTCTCTGATCCCATCCCAGGCCTAGGAGAATCAGAAAGCCTGAGCTGGACATGCTATCAGGACCCTAATTTCATGTGCCAATCCTTACTGTTCCCCTTATTTACAGAGAATCAACCTAAATTTCCAGTCTGAGCGGCAAGTTCACGGTGGCCCATCTCAGGGGCTATGAAACTCAGATCAGATCTGGTCTCCTGTGCCTTTTCCACTCCACTAGTATTTTTAAAAAGCTTCTGTGAGAATTCCCTGGTGATTCAGTGGTTAGGACTCTGCCCTTCCACTGCAGGGGGCTTGGGTTCAATCCCTGATCAAGGAACTAAGATCCCACAAGCCACAAGGAGCCTCCACACACACACAAAAAAAAAGCCTTATGTGTCCTTGGCTAATTCTGCACAGAAAAAGATGGCCAGTGTGATGGATGTCGCCCGTGGTGTGCTGGTCAGAGCTCAACAGTAAGCTCTCTGGGGAGAAAAGACAGCTCTGATTTGCAACACTTGCCAATTTCCTTGGCATAAATCCTCTCACTATGGCTGATTTCGCCATCTGCCTGAAAACTGAAGAGCTCTTGGATTCCACCATATCACAATAAACTCAGGCCTCTCCCCAGGGGACCTAGAAACCTAGGGTTCTGACACCTTCTAGGTCAAGTCTTGCTCCGTCTCAACTCAGCATGGCCCTGTTGTTTTCTTTTTTAAAAGTCATTTATAAGGATTGATGTTGAGGCAACGTGGGCCAAAGAGGACAGAAACTTGGGAGTCCAGTAGCTTTAGTTTCCTACCAATTAAGCAGCCTCACCTCACTTGTGCTCCAGTTGCCTCATCTGTAAAATCAGGATAATGATACTTGACAAATTTGTTGTGAAAAATGAATGAGATAATACTCATGAAGTACTTTTCAGTCAATATGACTTTTTTCCATACATTACCATGAACAAGTGCTCATGACAATTTCTGCTACATGCAGAAATTAGGACAGCAAACTCCTCGTAAGCTTTATTATCATGGATGTACTGGTTGCACGGGATGAGGGTGGGGAGATTAATAGAGAAACCCATGAGGGACCTTTATAGGTGGTGAAAATATTCTTTACCCTGAGAAGCCTGTGTGCAGGGGTATATTCCTTTGTCAAACCTCATCTAACCATACACTTACAATCTGAGGATATCATTCTATGGAAATTATACCTCTATTAAAAAATGAAAAAAATAGGTAAGGGGACATGATGATAGATTCCAAGTGACTTTTTCTTTTAAATATTATTTATTTAATTTTTGGCTGCGTTGGGTCTTCATCGCTGTGTGAGGGCTTTGTCTAACTGCAGCAAGTGGGGGCCAGTCTCTAGCTGTGGTGTGCAGGCTTCTCATTTTAACGACTTCTCTTGTTTAGGAACACAGGCTATAGGATGCATGGGTTAGTAGTTGTGATGCAAGAGCTTGGCTGCTCCACGGCATGGGGAATCTTCCCAGACCAGAGATTGAACCCATGTCTCCTGCACTGGCAGATGGATTCTTTACCACTGAACCACCAGGGAAGTCCCCAAATGACTTCAAAAAGCATATAAATCAGCAAATGGATGAGAAAGAGTTGGGCAAAAAGGCTTATTTATCAGGACAGGCCAAAACCCCCCACCTGGCTCAGTCCAGAGATGGCCTGAACTCTCTCTCCAGCATGGAGGCAGCTACTAATCACAGAGACAATAGGGGTTTTGGACATAGGGGAGGGTACTATGTGTCAGGAATCATCACACACCAGTTAACATATTTCCAGCAAGGCACTGCTCAACCCAGGCAACATGACTCAGCTGAAAAATCTCACCCGGCCAGAGTTGGCTGTTGGACCAAGTTTATTGGACCGACACAGTCATTGAAATTGACCTGAGCATGCCTCTGAAGACTATGAAGCAACACCCTCCCGCTTCCTAGATTCCTACAGTCATTGCCTTGTGTAATGCTGAATTCAGTCCTCCCTAACCCATTGGAATCTGTGATCTGACTGGAGACCATTGCCAAGAAACCAAAGGCTTAGCAAGCCCAAAGGAAACATGCCTCGCAATACTAACAAAAAAAAAAAAAAAAAAAAAAGGAAGAAGAAAGATGTGGGGAACATTCTCTCAAACAGAAGCCAGTAAGATCTGATCTATTTGTACTTTTTCCTAAAAAAAAAAAAAAAAAGAGAGAGAGAGAGAGAAAAGAAAAAGTACCACAAATAAGCCGGAAAACAGCAGTTACTTCAAAATGAAAACTGTGTAGGCAGTAAGACCAACAAAACTTCCCTGTTCTATCATTCAGAAGATAGATCCTTGGCCTGAGACGCTAACAGATACAAATCCTTCATGCTGTGTTCCCATCTCATTTCCACTGATTTGAATCTGGATATTAAAAGATGTACAAAAGAGTTCAATATTCAGATTCAGTTTTTACAGCACTATTTACAATAGCCAAGACATGGAAGCAACCTAAGTGTTCATCAACATACGAATGGATAGAGAAGATGTGGTATATACATAATATAATAATATTTGGCCATAAAAAAATGAAATATTGCCATTTGTAGTAACATGGAGGTACTTAGAGGCTATCAAACTAAGTGAAGTAAGTCAGACAGAGAAAAACAAATTTTATATGCCATCACTTACATGTGAACTCTAAAAAAAATGATGCAAATAAGCTTATTTACAAAACAAAAACAGACTCACAGACATAGAAAACAAACTTTATTCCCAAAGGAGAAAGGAAGGGGGAGGGGTAAATTAGAAGCTTGGGATTAACAGATACACAGTTGAGTTCAGTTCAGTTGCTCAGTCGCATCTGACTCTGTGACCCCATGAACTGCAGCACGTCAGGCCTCCCTGTCCATCACCAACTCCTGGAGTCTACCCAAACCCATATCCATCGAGTCGATGATGCCATCCAACCATTTCATCCTCTGTCGTCCCCTTCTTCTCCTACCCTCAATCTTTCCCAGCATCAGGGTTTTTTCAAATGAGTCAGCTGTTCACATCAGGTGGCCAAAGTATTGGAGTTTCAGCTTCAGCATCAATCCTTCCAATGAAAATTCAGGATACTTCCTTTAGGATGGACTCCTTTAGGATGGAGTGGTTGGATCTCCTTGCAGTACAAGGGACTCTCAAGAGTCTTTACTCCAACACCACAGTTCAAAAGCATCAATTCTTCGGTGCTCAGCTTTTTTTATAGTCCAACCCTCACATCCTTACATGACCACTGGAACAACCATAGCCTTGACTAGACGGACCTGTGTTGGCAAAGTAATGTCTCTGCTTTTCAATATGCTATCTAGGTTGGTCATAACTTTCCTTCCAAGGAGTAAGCATCATTTAATTTCATGGCTGCAGTCACCATCTGCAGTGATTTTGGAGCCCAGAAAAACAGAGTCAGTCACTGTTTCCACTGTTTCCTCATCTGTTTGCCATGAAGTGATAGGACCAGATGCCATGATCTTAGTTTTCTGAATGTTGAGTTTTAAGCCAACTTTTCCGCTCTCCTCTTTCACTTTCACCAAGAGGTTCTTTAGTTCTTCACTTTCTGCCATAAGGGTGGTGTCATCTGCATATCTGAGGTTATTGATGTTTCTCCCGGCAATCTTGATTCCAGCTTGTGCTTCCTCCAGCCCAGCGTTTCTCATGATGTACTCTGCATATAAGTTAAATAAGCAGGGTGACAGTATACAACCTTGACGTACTCCTTTTCCTACTTGGAACCAGTCTGTTGTTCCATGTCCAGTTCTAATTGTTGCTTCCTGACCTGCATATAGGTTTCTCAAGTGGCAGGTCAGGTGGTCTTGTATTCCCATCTCTTTCAGAATCTTCCACAGTTTATTGTGATCCACACAGTCAAAGGCTTTGGCATAGTCAACAAAGCAGAAATAGATGTTTTCCTGGAACTCTCTTGCTTTTTTGATTATCCAACGGATGTTGAAAATTTGATCTCTGGTTCCTCTGCATTTTCTAAAACCAGCTTGAACATCTGGAAGTTCATGGTTCACGTATTGCTGAAGCCTGGCTTGAAGAATTTTGAGCATTACTTTACTAGCGTGTGAGATGAATGCAATTGTGCGGTAGTTTGAGCATTCTTCCGCATTACCTCTCTTTGGGATTGGAATGAAAACTGACCTGTCCCAGTCCTGTGGCCACTGCTGAGTTTTCCAAATTTGCTGGCATATTGAGTGCAGCACTATCACAGCATCATCTTTCAGGATTTCAAATAGCTCAACTGGAATTCCATCACCTCTACTAACTTTGCTTATAATGATGCTTCCTAAAGCCCACTTGACTTCAGTTTCCAGGATGTTTGGCTCTAGGTGAGTGATTACACCATCGTGATTATCTGGGTCGTGAAGATCTTTTTTGTACAGTTCTTCTGTGTATTCTTGCCACCTCTTCTTAGTATCTTCTGCTTCTGTTAGGTCCATACCATTTCTGTCCTTTATTGAGCCCATCTTTGCATGAAATGTTCCCTTGGTATCTCTAATTTTCTTGAAGAGATCTCTAGTTTTTCCCATTCTATTGTTTTCCTCTATTTTTTGCATTGATCACTGAGGGAGGCTTTCTTATCTCTCCTTGCTATTCTTTGGAACTCTGCATTCAAATGGGAATATCTTTCCTTTTCTCCTTTGCTTTTCACTTCCCTTCTTTTCACAGCTATTTGTAAGGCCTCCTTAGACAGCCGTTTTGCTTTTTTACCTTTCTTTTTCTTGGGGATGGTCTTGATTCCCGTCTCCTGTACAATGTCACAAACCTCCATCCATAGTTCATCAGGGACTTTGTCTATCAGATCTAGTCCCTTAAATTTATTTCTCACTTCCACTACTACATATAAAATAGAAAATAACAGTGATCAACTGTATAGCACAAGGACTAATGGTCAATATTTTGTTATAGCCTATAATGGGAAAGAATCTGAAAACAATATATGCATATATATACATAACTGAATCGCTTTACTATATACCAGAAACTAACATTGTAAATCAACTGTACTTCAATTTAAAACAAAGTTCAACTTGTATAGTCTAAGTGTCCATCACAGATGAACGGATAAAGAAGATGTGGTGGTATATATATATACAATGGAATACTCTCAGTCATAAAAAAGAAGGAAATTTTGCCATTTGTGGCAACATGGATGGACCCAGAGGATATTATGCTAAGTGAAATATGTCACCCAGAAAAAGACAAATACTGGGTGATATCAGTTACATGTGGAATAAAAACACAGCAAACTAGTGAATATAACAAAAAAGAATTAGACTCACTGATGTAGAACAAACTAGAGGTTATCAGTGGGAAAGGGAAGGGGAAGGGACAATATAAGGGGTAGGAGATTAAGAAGTACAAACTATTATGTTTAAAACAAGCTACAAAGATATATATTGTACAACATAGGGAATATACCCAATACTTTATAATAACTATAAGTGGGGTATAACATTTAAAATTGTGAGTGACTATATTGTACCCTGTAACTTATATAATATTATACATCAACTATATTTTCAATTTTTAAAAAAAGAAGGAAAACAAGATTCAGCTTTTAAAACAGTAATGTGCAAAAAAAAATAGTAATGTGGTTTACTTAGTTTTCTCCTCTGAGTGGTCAATTAATATAGAAGTATTTAAACATCTCAATATACTGAATGTAAAATTGTTTTTACAATAAAGAATAAAGGAAAGGACATCCCTGGTGGTCCGGGGGCTAAGACTGCACTTCCAACACAAGGGGCCTGAGTTTGACCCCTGGTCAGGGATTTAGATCTCACATGCCGCAACTCACAGCAAAGATCCCAAGTGCCACAACTAAGATCAGGTGCAGCCAAATAAGTAAATAAATCTCCAAAAAAAAGGAGAAAAGAATAAAGGAGCAATTGGTTGCTATCTCTTTTTATCCATAAGAGTAACGTGTTTATAGTGTTTCCCTGTTTTTCTGGGAAAATAATTTTTAAAATTATATAATATTAACTAAATTACATAATATTAATTTTGGGGGAAGTATCTCAACAGGGATTTTTGTATGGACTGATGCCTCCCACTCAAAATGCCTACATTTTTCACTCTAGGACCGTTTGTGATGCTCCATAGCTGTAAAATGAAACTCTGAATAAAAACAACTTGACTAACAAATTAGGTATCACAGAATATAAATTCACAACTGCCTTTAAAATAAGACACTTGTAAACAAGTTGGCTACATATACAGAATTTATTTTGTTGGTGAATACATTTCAGTTTATCTATTTAAAAAATTACCCAGGTAGAATTTTTAATCAAAGTGAAAATTTTACTGACTCAGTCATGTCCTACCCTTTGTAACTCCATGGACTGTAGCCTGCCAGGCTCCTCTGTCCATGGGATTCTCCAGGCAAGAATACTGGAGTGGGTTGCCATGTCCTTCTGCAGTGGATCTTCCTGATCCAGATATCGAACCCAGGTCTCCCTCATTGCAGTCTTTACCGTTTGAGCTACTCAGGAACCCCAGAATTTTCAATAGTCAATCTTGATAGAAAAATCTATCAAGTAACATTGAGGAAAATATTTGTAAATAACTTGTTTTTATGTTTCTTTCGGAAGAACATGTGTGTGAGAGTTATGATTTATGTTAGAAATTGACACCATAATACGAATGCTTGAATAAACACCAAAGTTGCTTGACTTTCCTCCAGGGGCAAAATTCAAATATATCTTGTGTTATCAGAGGTTGCTGAGCTAAAGAAATGTGTGTGTTGCAATCCACTTCTCAGTTTTTCTTTCTGTCCAAATATGCCTTAATGAGTAACAAACCAAAGTACAACGAAAGGAAAAAACATAACCCATGACACTGTGTAGAGCATTCTCTGTCACTAGGAAACAGAAACACATCGAGTGTACCTGGGAAAAAAAATTCTCTGGACACAAATTGCAGTCATAATTAGTAAACAGGAATAGCAATAAAAAGTCTTTACATAGTTAGGGTCACAGGTTAAGGGTGGCTTGGAAAGTAATTTATTTTGATGAAGGAAGATCTTTGTTCCTGGTGAAAGCAGTTGGTACTGGCTCGCTCTCAGGGCCCTCTGACCTCAGAGCTATTGAGTGTAATCTGAGCCATCTTGTCATCATTATGGTACTGGATTCCTAACTGAGGCAAAGGGGCTGCCTGTTTATGCAGGGTGGCCAGGCATGGGGTGGGGCGAGTGGGGAGCCCCAGAGGCTGAGGGGTTAACTTCCCTACGTACAACACAGCCCATCTCAACCTTACTTCGCTTGGGCTAAATCAAAAGAACATTCACAACCTGATTGTTAGTCCTTTGCCTTGGAAAAATTGCTCTGCTTCCTAATATATTACAAACATTATCAGTGGTTAAAATACAAATGCTAGAAAAAATGGTTTACATTGTATTTGTTTATTTTGGCTGCGCCAGATCTTAGGTGTGGCACGTGGGATATTCCATCTGCATTGTGGTCTGCGGGGGATCTTTAGTTGTGGCATGTGACTCTTAGCTGCAGCATATGGGATCTAGGTCCCTGAACAGAGATCGAACCCCAGCCCTCTGTATTGGGAGCATGGAGTCTTAGCCACTGGGCCACCAGGGAAGTCCTGCAAATGGTTTTTGTAATTTTTTGGTGTGAAGCATTTTATGTCCATAGTGGAGTTTAAAAAATTTAATTCACTGTCAGCTTTTCAAAATGGACAAGACTTTTAAAAGGATTGCAACTACATTTTTCTTTTAGCATTTGTTCTTTATGAAGCTGTCTATATTACCACATTCTAATAGTAATATCACATTCTTTTAAAAATTTTGTAGACTATATGAACTGTTACTAGATTCTCAAGCAGTCTTCACTGCTCTGTTATAACACAATCAAATTTCAGGAAAATAACTAAAGATAATGTTAAGAAGTTGACCCAGAAAAAAGATATGAAGGAAAAACAAAGAGAAATTAAGAGAGGTGGAGGCCAGATTGAAAGCATTTAACAGGCAATCCAGGGGTTGAGAAAGAGGTGGATGACAAAGAAATAATACTAGAAGAAATAGGGCTGAGGATTTTTTCCAGAATACAAAAAAGACATGAGTCTTCAGGTTGGAAAGGCTCAAATACTGAGCAGCTTCAAATAAAAATAACCCAGCCAATTGATAGCGGTTACCTCTGAAAGGGCTGGGATTGGCATGAGGCTTGAAGCAGATTTAGCCTTAGCTATAAAGCATGCATTTTTCATAAGGAGACGGCATCTGTGTATTTCATATGCAGCCGGGAATTATTTTTAAAAAACCTAGCCAGACTCAAATGGTGAATTTCTTAATGGGAGGCCAATCAGTGGGAAGTTAGGGAGAGGAGTCTTGAGTGAGCCTCCCGACCTGGGGTGTCTGCCCTGGAGATGCCAATGCCTAGGGGAGGAGACAGAGTCACGGAAAAGTACTCTGTGGAAACTCTCAAAATAGATGGAGGCATCAACGGCTGGCAGCAGCAACTTCTGTTCACGGTATGCGGATGGTGATGCCAGGTGGTTAACAAGCAGTAACTGATCCGAATCTCACTCCACTCCAGCAAGACTGGGCTATCATGATTTCCATGTTAGAGATAAGGAACCTAAGGCTTCGAAAGATTAAGGTGCTTGCTTGAGAATAACGTTATACGTTAGCAATCACCAGAGCCAACACTTACTGAATGTTCACTACAAAGCATGCACTAAGAACTTGCTATATGCATATATTAATTCATTTAATCCTAACAACAACTCAGTAAGGCAGTGCTAGTCTATTCCACTTAACAGATGAAAAAAATGAAGCCCAGATGTGTTAAGACCCTTATCGAAGCAAGTAGGTGGTAGAACTGAGATTTGAACTTCATCTGTACAAAGCCTACGCTGTTCATTTCATAATATTTTACATAGGTGCTGAGGACACAGAGGAGGCTAGGAAATAATCTGCTAATCCGTAGGTTGGGAAGATCCCCTGGAGAAGGGAACAGCTACCCGCTCCAGTATGCTAGCCTGGAGAATTCCATGAACTGTATAGTCCATGAGGTCGCAAAGAGTTGGACACGACTGAGCGACTTTCACTTTCACTTTAAGGATGAGGGGTTCAGGATGCAGCAAGGAAGGACACTTTTGAGTGGGTCTTAAAGGGTAAATATAATAGGATTTTGCCTGCAAGTCACATGTCATACAGCCAAAAAAAAAAAAAAAAAAAAAAAGTATATCCTTGGGAAACAAGAGGGAAGGGGACAGGGTACAACCTTTAAAAGAATGATATAGCTGTTGAAGATACACCATAAACTGGCTAGTACCAACTAGGTCCAAGATAGTGGACGAGTCAACCCCCCCTAGCCCTTGAGCCTCAGTACATTCTCATTGTAACACATCAACAAGCTAAATGACACCCCCACTGGCACGATGACAGTTCCAGGGCTGACCATAAAAGGTCAAAAAGTGGGCAGTGGCCCAATTCCTGGGAATCTCCACCACAAATTAGTTGGAATAATCCTCCTACTCATTAGCCTATGAAATTACCCAGCCCATAAACACTAACCACCCTGCATTTGGGGCTGCTCACCTTCTGAGATGGCCCACACTCTGTCTGCGGAGTTTCTTCCAAGACTGCTCTCACTTTTTGAGATGGACCCCATGCCCGGTCACCACTCTCCCCTTTTGAGGCAGACTAGGTTCTGTCTGTGGACTGTGTATCTCTCTAAATACATCCACTTTTTACCTATCACTTTGTCTCTCTAAATTCTTTCTGCAATGAGACAAAGAAACAGCTTTAAGTTCTGAGGTGCATGATTTCAATTAAAAGACAGTAGGTTCAGGAATTCCTTGGCAGTCCAGGGATCAGGACTTGGCACTTTCACTGAGGCTGGGGGTGGGCGAGAGCCTGGCCTCAGCCCCTGGTCGGAGAAGGGTCTAAGATCCTGCATTGTTGCTGCTATTGTTTAGTTGTTAGGTCATGCTCGACTCTTTGTGACCCCACGGACTGTAGCCTGCCAGACTCCTCTGTCCATGGGATTTCCCAGGCAAGCATATTAGAGTGGGTTGCCACTTCCTTCTCTAGGGGATCTTCCCGACTCAGGCATCAAACCTGCGTCTCTTGCAAATCTCCTTCTTTGGCAGGCGGATTCTTTACCACTGAGCCACGAGGGAAGCCCAACATCCCACAAGCCCCTCCCCCAAAAGAAAGTGGGCTCAAGTCTCAGTCTGAGTTCTGTCCAGGTCCGAGTCCCATAAATTCAAGCCCCAATCTGAGTTGTACCAGTTTCACTTGTGTGTCATGCTTTTTACATAGTAACAAAGTCAGTATCCTTTGCTTAACAAGATTTAACACCACGATCAGACTCTGTGTCTGTGCATGCAGGTGGAAAACTTGTTTTTCTCTCTGAAATCTTGTAACATCATTTTTCCCCCTATTGTTCTGAAATTTCCTGCCAGTGTAACATGGCAGGGACTGATTTTCATCTAATTTTCTGGGAACTCAATGGACCTCACTATGGTAACTAGTTCTTCAGAGTTCCTGAATTGTTTCTTTGAGGATTTCCTCTCCTCTGATTTCCTCTTTTCTTTCTGGAACTCCTGAAACTCAGATATTAGACTTTCTACAGTGGCCCTCTAACTTTCTGATAATTTCTTCTGTTCTATTTTACATCTCTCTGTCATTTAGCTCTACTTTTTACAACATTCCCCTAATATTCTTTCCACCTCTTCTGTTCTAATTTTCATTGGTATTGTCATTATTTTCATTCCAAGAGCTGTTTTACATGTGTGAACAACATCATTTGACATACACACACTCAAACACAAAAAAGGTTTGCATTTTTAAGAGGATCTCTGCGTGCAAAGTAAAGAACAAAATTCTTTTTATGAGATTGGTTTTCATAGTATCAGGTCCAGTTTACAAAGGCAATTTCAACTTCACACAATTAATGGCTAAAACCAAGATGTCTTTTTTTCCCCAAGATGTCTCTATCTTCCCCAGTGGCTCAGCAGGGAAGAATCCGCCTGCAATGCAGGAGACACAGGATCCAACCCTGGGTCAGGAAGATCCCCTGGAGAAGGAAATGGCAACCACTCCAGTATTCTTGCCTGGGAAATCCCATGGATGGAAGAACCTGATGGGCTACAGTCCATGGAGTCACAAAGAGTCGGACACAATTGAGGGACTAAACAGCAACAAGATGCCTTTACGCAACGGCCCAATTGCTAATTTTACTGGCTTGCATGGAATTAGTGAAA
This sequence comes from Muntiacus reevesi, assembly GCF_963930625.1. Taxonomy (NCBI): domain Eukaryota; kingdom Metazoa; phylum Chordata; class Mammalia; order Artiodactyla; family Cervidae; genus Muntiacus; species Muntiacus reevesi. Next base: position 115,177,910 of record NC_089251.1, read on the forward strand.
ACTGCATTTTGGATCAGAGGAAACACCACATTTGGAAGCAAAAGGAAATGGGAAAGGTGTCATTTTAGACTAATACTACACCATTAATTGTCACACTGACAATGTGTCAGATGATTTAGCATTTATCCAGAAAAATGTTAAATACAATAAAGCTTTCATTGTAGATTGATGATCCTACAGACTATAGTAATTGTTGTATTTACATGATACCAGTTAGAATCCACAAAGAGAAAAGTGTGTTAGAACCTCTGAGGTTTCAAGACAATTTCCTGGAGATGAAATATTCAAAGTGGTAATAAATACTTTGAAAGACATGAGTTATTTTGGAAACACTGGGTGAATCTGAGTGCTGATGGTCAGGCAGGAAACATACAGCTCTACATTAGGAATTCCTTCTGGGAAACCTGCAAGTCAGGTAATACTTGTCTTATTTATGAAAAAACGTTCCTGTGTGAGCTTGTAGAAATTTGCCTATAGATCTGAATTCCATGTTAAATGAGGTTAGTGGAAATGATGAATATAAGTACTATAAACTGCTATAAACTCTTCTGTTAAGGAGCAGAATACCACTTCTGAGATTTCACATCCAAATGCATGATTTCCAGGGACAAGTTTATAGCTCAAAGAAACACTTTTTTTTTGGTGAATAATTCTCAATTTTCAGATTTGTCAAAGGTTATTATAATCTTTGTAGAAGGTTTTTATTCATTTCACTTTTCTGATAATCTGGTTGATTTTAATTAAAAATTGCAAAGATAGCTTCAAACTAGTTAGCCAGCATTGGTGAAAATGTTCGTAAAGTCAAGGCAAAATTCACCTTTGGGAAACTGAGATTGAAAGTGATATATAGGTGGTATGTGAAATAGGAGAAGGGTCTGAGAGTCTAACTCTTCTCAAACAGAATTTCAACAAGTCTCTAGTTCCCAAACCTGGGATCACTCCTGAGTCAGAGCCATCTGGTTCTACATCTCCTGAGTTTCGAGAGGATGCTGCAGTGAAATTAGGTGACTTCTTAGGTGGGCCCTGGCTGGTTTAGAGTCAGCTCAAACGCCTTTCTTCTCACTTTAGTTAGAGGAAACACATAGTAAACTGTGTGTACAGTCTGCCGTATTTAACTGGAAATAGTGATTTTCAAACTTAAAAAATGTATTGATCGATTGATTGATTGAAATGCAGCGGGTCTTCGTTGCCATGCAAGTGCATCTCTTCAATTGTGGCACCTGGGCTTACTTCAGGGCATGTGGGATCTTAGTTCCCTGACCAGGGGTTAAACCCGTGTCCCCTGAATTGGAAGGTGGATTGTTAACCACAGGACCACCAGAGAAGTCCCTCAAAATTTTTTTTAAGCCAGAGAAATTTTTTTTTTTGTTTTTAGAGAGATCACATCAGAGTCCAACTTAATGAAGGAGAAAAAGTAGAGTTCCTTTGCTTGGAGTAGGAACAAAGCTGTTTCCACATGGATTTTTTGTATTTTTGAGTTCTTTAATCCACAGACCAAGGTGTCACTGGATTCAATTAATCAGCAGAAATAATGTGATTTTTCTGAGCCAGGCCCTGTGCTAAATCCTGGGGATACAGATGCGGCACTCGTGTGGGTCTTTTCACCCTTGCAGTCGTCTTTATTTTTTTGGCCGCACTGTGCAGCTTGTGGGATCTTAGCAAGGATTGAACGCAGTCCCCAACAGTGAAACAGTGAAAGGGTAGGTCCTGTCATGACATTCCTCTGCTCTAAACTTCCAGTGACTTTTCTCACTCACAAGGTCCTACCGATGTAGCCCTGATGGCTTCACCGGCTTGCTCCCACCCCGGGGCCTCTGCCTGGATTATTCTTCTCCCAGGGACCACTCTCTTCTTTCAGAGCTTTGCTCCAGCATCACTTTCTCTTTCTCTTTCTAAAAAGAGTTTATTTTTAATTTCATTTGGCTGTGACGTTTCTTAGTTGTGGCATGTGGGATCTAGGTCCCCAATCAGGGGCTAAACTGGGCCCCCTGCATTGGGAGCTCAGAGTCTAGCCACTGAACTACCAGGGATGTCCCCAACATCACCTTCTTGTTGAAGACTTTCCTGGACACTTAACCAGCATTTCAATTCTTGCCCTGACAGTTCCCACTTCCCAGCTTTATTATTTTTTTCTTCTTACCTCTGAGCATCATCTCATTTTTCTTTTTCTTATTCATTTTGCCTACTATCTCTCCCCAACTAAAATGTACCCTCCAAGAGAGCATGGGTTTTTTACTTTCATGGTTCACTGATATACCTCCAGCACAGCGAATCATGCCTGACACATTGTGTTGCTCAATAAATATTTATCAGATCAAAAAGTCTGGTCCCTCTTTACTCTCGGTAGCTGATCTTCTCCCCTGTCACCCCTTCTTCCTCCTCCTTCTCCTCTTCCATCTTGCTTCTGGAGGTAAACTGCTGGGTTCTTTCTGGAGCTCTGTGATAAATTTCAGCCCAAGGACTCGGCCTGACCCAGTTTGGGTCAGCTGTTGAGTCATGGACCAATTAGCTATGATTAAGGAGGTAGGATCATAAATACATCCTTCTCTGTGGTAGGGGTCAGTTCCCAGAAAATCAGGACTGGACACATGGCCCAAAATGTCTCTGTGAATGGGAAAAAGCAGCAGAAAATTTATCTAGAAAGCAGAAGCTGCTAATTTTTTTCTTTTTTTAAAGTAGAAAAATAAAAACTAAAAAAACACCAAAAACCAACTTTGTGTCTTTGGATTCTTTTTACATTGGTGGCAAAAATGCCAGCCAGGGTTTCTGCCACACTGAACTTCCCTGCTGACTTCAGCTGCCTTGGTTCCCACAGTCTTCCTGCTGCTGTCTTGGCCAGAGGGGAATGGCGGGGATGGATCCTCGGTCCAGGAAAAAACAATTCTTCTGTTGTGTTGAACCAAGGGAGACGCTTTCCTAGGAACTTGAGCAAAGAGACCCACAAGCCATGATCAGCTGGTGGTGGGCTCCAGGGTAGAAAGGCCCTGATATGGAGTCACATCCTTGGTGGGTCCAGGGGCACCTGAAGTGTGGTGGCGAAGGGGGAGACTGAAGGGATGGGAGGGCAGCAGCTCGCTGTGAGTGGTTGTTGCTGGTCTGTTAAGAACAAAGCAGAGACAAGAGACAGCCTTGCCTCAGAGAGAGAGAGACGGGGAGAAGCTGTCTGCTGGCATCACTTGTGGAGCGTCTCTTCCTGGCCAGGTCTGTGCTAGTCACTAGGGCTGTGCATGAACAAGACAGAACGGCTTGCCCTGTGGAGCTCGCACTCCTGCGGAGCAGAAAAACATGAAACAGAGAGTCTTGTGGATAATCAGTTCATTAATCAGAAGCACAGTCACTGATGTGAATTAATGGCAAGACAAACTACTTATGAGTGCCCCAAAGGTAATACATGGAATGCATGCCACTCAGCCTGGGGCCCTGCGGAGGGCTTTTCTGTTGGGACCTCACAGATAAGTAGGAGTTAGCTAAGCAAAGAGGGGAGGGGAAGAATAGTCTAGAAAGGAGAGATGGTCTGTGCAAAGGCCCTGAGGCAGTAAAGAGTATGGCACATTCTAGCAACAGAGGGGAGTCTGTTGTGACTGGAGCGTCGTGCATGAGGGGAGGAGAGTGTGAGATGAGACGGAAGTGGTAGGCAAGGCCGCATCAGGTCACCCCTGTAGCCAAGGACAGAGTCTGGATTTTATTCCTCCTTGTGCAGTGGGAAGCGTTCCTCCTTGTGCAGTGGGAAGCGTTACTTCACCGGCTCTAAGCAGGGCTCATGTTGCAGGCAGTTCAGGAAGGTCACCCTGGAGTCTAGATGTGCTGACATGGATAAACATTCAAGTCAGACCTTTAAAGAAAAAAGGCAGGTTGCCAAATGCAATACACAGAGTGATCCCATTTATGAAAAAATGAGCAAACAAAATAGTCTGAGTGAAAGCACATAGTCAAAGGTCTGAAAGGACACCCGTATCCTCAACAGCACCATTTGCCCTCTCAGGGAGCAGTAGACTTGGGACTTAATGAAATTAATCCTTGCTCTGTGCCCAGTTTTGTTTGAACTTTACAGTGATGGTACAGTAAGTGTCTATATTCCTTGCTTAATTCAATAAATGAATGAATGTATAAGTCTTGTTTTAATAAAAGCAAAGAAACAGGTGAGCTTTTCTAGAAGCAGATGCCAAGATAAAGATTCTTCAACAAGTGATTCATCACCAGGAGAAACTGGTTAAGGAAGCAAGGGAACTGGTCAGGGAAGGGGAAGAGGACATACAAGGATGTGATTTCAGACAGCATTTTGAAGGGGGTGCAGCGTCTGCCTGAGCCCAGCAGGAAATGTGGACTGGAAGTACAGCCTCTGAGTTGTCTGGACCAGAGGCAAGGGAGCCAGGCTGCCACTCCGATTCTGGTCAGCCGTGCCCACGGGGTAAAGCTGTGGGGTACGGAGTCAGGGCTGGAATTTAAACTCCCAGATACTCTAGCTCTCTGGAGGGCAAAGCAGCTCCAGAAGCTATGTCCAGTTTCCCAAAGAAGGCCCTCCAGCACGGGCCATTGAAAACTCTTATCACCAGCACCCAAACCAGGGAAGACGGACACAGAAGAGGATCTACGGGAATGTGTCCACTACAACATTTTAAAAAATTGTGTTTTTGTGTGTTTTAAAATATTAATTTATTCATTTGGCTTCGCCGGGTCTTAGTTGTGGCACGTGGGATCTAGTTCCCTGACCAGGGATCAAACCGAGGCCCCCTGCATTGGGAGCACAGTCTTAGCTACTGGGCCACCAGGGAAGTCCCTTTTAAAATTGCTTTTTAATAGGCAATATGTGCATGTAGTATTTTCACAGAACTATTCTGTACATGTACAAGTTCATACATATGTATATATTTCCTGTCCTCTTTAAAAAAACAAAACAAGTAGCAGCATACTCGGTATATTGTTTACTTTCCTAATTTCACATCTTGGAGATGGCATGATGCCAGTACATTTAGACACACCTCATTCATTTGGGGCTTCCTGCCACTGCAGGAGATTCAGGAAACATAAGTTCAATCCCTGGGTTGGGAAGATCCCCTGGAGAAGGAAATGGCAACCCACTCCAGTATTCTTGCCTGGAGAATCCCATGGACAAAGGAGCCTGGCTGGTTATAGTCCATGGGGTCAAGAAGAGTCAGATGCAACTGAGCGACTGAACACATTCATAACAGTGACTTACAGTATTACATGTATGCAGGCTTTAAACATTTGAAGGACGTTTAGATGATACCTAGGTCTTTACTATAACAAAACTGCAATGCATATTCTTTATATATGTCTCCGTGTACATATAGATCTATAAGTGAGATTTGTAGATATAGAATTGTTTGATCCAGAGTTATATGCAGTTAAACTTCTAAAATATATATTAGCAGATTGCCTTCCATAGGCTTGATACTCAATTACACTCTCACACATTATGAAAATTCTCACAGGTCATTTATCTCTTTTTCTTGAAGTTGCTAAGCTAAATCTTGGACTGCTGGCGGTCTTCATACTTCCCACCTAGAGATTGTATAAGAGGAATAGAAAGTATCATTTGAGCTCCTGGATCCAGCCATACCTGAAACTAATGATGTTATATTTTGAATTTTCTAATCTCACTTTTTTCCAGCTTATTTAATCTAAGTTTCTGCCCCTTTCAAGAGTCCTATCTTATTTCACAGCCTCCAATGGTGACACACATGCTCCTTGAGTCTCACATATATGAAGACACTTTCACACGTAACTCAGGGTCAGTGACAAAGCTTTGACAAACCTAGACAGCATATTTAGAAGCAGAGACATTACAAATAAATAAATAAATAAAATAAAAGCAGAGACATTACTTTGCCAACAAAGGTCCATCCAGTCAAAGCTATGGTTTTTCCAGTAGTCATGTATGGATGTGAGAGATGGAGCATAAAGAAAGCTGAGTGCCAAAGAATTGATGCTTTTGAACTGTGCTGTTAGAGAAGACTCCTGAGAGCCCCTTGGACTGCAAGAAGATCAAACCAGTTCATCCTAAAGGAAATCAGTCCTGAATATTCATTGGAAGGGCTGATGCTGAAGCTGCAATACTTTGGTCACCTGCTGCGAAGAGCTGATTCATTGGAAAAGACCCTCATGCTGGGAAAGATTGAAGGCAGGAGGAGAAAGGGTCGACAGAGGACGAGATGGTTGGATGGCATCACCGACTTGATGCACATGAGTTTCAGCAAGCTCTAGGAGTTGGTGATGGACAGGGAAGCCTGGCGTACTGCAGTGCATGGGGTCACAAAGAGTTGGACATGACTGAGTGACTGAACGGAACTGAACTGAACAGAGTCAATACTAAGAACTTGCTGGAGAATGCTGGTATGTCATTTATTTTGCATAGGTAACTTTTGGGAGTCATGTAAATAGGTGGATGGGATTCTGACCCCTTGAGGATGCCTTTGGAGTATGAGGCCTCCCCCTGAATCATGGAACTAAAAGGCCTTGAATCCTCCTTTAAGGTAGAGCAAAAGGAACTGACTGCCAGTCAGGAAGGTGATATTAGGCAGAGGGGAGGAGAAGGGCAGAATTTACAATCAGTGTCCTGTAGGGTTAATTGCACAAGCTTCAGAGTTAGTGACTCTGTATGAATCCCATCTCTACCTCTTAATCTCTATGTAGCCCTGGGCAGTTCACTTTCCCTCGCTAAACCTCAGTTTTCTCAGTGGCAAAATTGGGCTAATAATAGTGCCAATTCCATAGATTTGTTTTAAGGATTAATGAAATAATGCACATAAGCTAAGACTCACTTCATTTCCAAGTGTTAGAACCCAAATCAAATTATCTTTAACCATAAAAGAGAATTTATTGGCTCATATAACTGAAAAATACAGGAGAAACAGCTTCAGGCATAGCTGAATCCAGGGTCTCAACTGATGTCACCAAAAACAACTCTCTAGTCTTCTTTCTTTTGCTCTGGCTCCGTTCCCAAATGAACCATGCTAGATCACTCTATTTTTCACAACTGCTACTCTAGTCCAAAACACTATTGTTTCTACCCTAGTGACTATAACAGCCTCCCAACTGATCTCCCTTCTTCCAATACTCCGATCCCTCATTCCTGCTCTCAATTCTACTGGATGCTCTTTATTTATTTATTTTTGTTTTTGGATGCTCTTTGGAGAGCATGAATCAGATTACATGCTTCCCAAATTACAGCCCTTCCCAAAACCTTGCAAAAACTTCTTGGACTAAAATCCAAACCCTTCTCTAAGTCCCATCAGACCCTTCAAGGCCTGAACCCCTGAGCTCATCTCCTGCTTCCTTTCTTTCTCACTTTACCGCACTGGTCTTCCTCCCATTATTCCTCATGCTGGGGGTGCTCCTTCTGCCAAGAACTTACCCCTGTGCTGTGCTCCCTAATTTAATTCAAAACTCAGTTCCCTTGATCTCAACTGTCCAGGCTTCTATCCTTAGAATTCCAAGTCAAGTAAGAAAAACACAAAGCTCTCTTGCACAACGGTTTGCACACAAGTCCAGGGCTGGTTTTCATTGGCCCAAATTGCACTCTGGCACATCCCTGAACCAGTCGCTGTTGCCAAAGGGCTGAGATGACCTGATTGGTTAGGCTTGAGTCGAATGGCCACCTGGAGCTAATGCAAGTGTGGGCTGCCCATGGAGGAAGGCAATTCCCAGAGAAAAATTGAGGTCATGTTACCAGAAGGGTGAAGTGATGCTTTGTTGTTGTTGTTCAGTAGCCAAGTCATGTCCAGCTCTTCGCAACCCCATGGACTGCAGCACGCCAGGCCTCCCTGTCCCTCACTATCTCCCGTCCATCTCAATGGACGTGGACTTGGGCAAACTCAGGGAGAAGTGATGCTAGGCAGCCAAAACAACAGATGTCTCTTTTCTGTGTGTTCATAAGTGCCTGACAAATAAGTGTTTGGGGGAAAAAAGAAAAAAGCCAGCTTGCATTGCAGACAAAACTCCTCTGGGATCTTCTTCATCAATATTCATTCATTTAACAAATTTTTATTGAATCACTCAATTCCAGGCTCTGTCCTAAGGGACTCTGCTACTCTCTTAAATCAAAATGTGATAATACAATAGATTATATGACTTGTCTAGAACAGTCCCAGGCATTCACTCAACAATATTTATTGGGCTTTTATTAACTTTGGAGAGGAGCTCAGATCACAGCTGTGAACACCATAGGTGGTCCCTCTCCTCCTGGGGTTTATATTCTAATGAAAAAAAAAAAAAGACATATAGCCAAAGAGAACATTTAATCTCAATGGAAGAGCGAGCCATTCTTTTTTTTTTTTAGCACAAGCCATTCTTTTATTATTATTATTATTAATTTATTTTAATTGGAGGCTAATTAGCTTACAATATTATAGTGGTATTTGCTATACATTGACATGTGTTCCCCATCCTGAACCCCCCTCCCACCTCCCTCCCCATCTCATCCCTTAGGGTCATCCCAGTGCACTGGCCCTGAGTGCCTTGTCTCATGCATCAAACCTGGACTGGTGATCTGTTTCACATATGGTAATATACATGTTTCAATGCTATTCTCTCAAATCATCCCACCCTTGCCTTCTCCCACAGAGTCCAAAAGTCTGTTCTTCACATCTGTGTCTCTTTTGCTGTCTCGCATATAGGGTCATCGTTACCATCTTTCTAAATTCCATATATATGTGTTAATATACTGTATTGGTATTTTTTTTTCCTGACTTACTTCACTTTGTATAATAGGCTCCAGTTTCATCCACTTCATTAGAATTGATTCAGATGCATTCTTTTTAATAGCTGAGTAATATTCCATTATGTATATGTACCACAGCTTTCTTATCCATTCATCTGCCGATGGGCATCTAGGTTGCTTCCATGTCCTAGCTATTGTAAACAGTGCTGCGATGAACATTGAGGTATACATATCTCTTTTAATTCTTATTTCCTCGGTGTGTATGCCCAGCAGTGGGATTGCTGGGCCATATGACAGTTCTATTTCCAGTTTTTTAAGGAATCTCCACACTGTTGTCCATAATAGCTGTACTAGTTTGCATTCCCACCAACAGTGTAAGAGGGACCCCTTTTCTCCGCACCGTCTCTGGTAATTGTTGTTTGTAGACTTTTTGATAGCAGCCATTCTGACTGGCGTGAGATGTACTTCATTGTGGGTTTGATTTGCATTTCTCTGTTAATGAGTGATGTTGAGCATCTTTTTATGTAGGACAAGCCATTCTTAAGGCTGACACTTTCTAGGGAGCAAAAAGGAGTGGTTGAGCCTTTTCTTTGCTGATGGGCCTTTTGAATTTTTGGAACTGTGTACTTGTATTAATCATTTAAAAATATTGTTCCATTATTTTCAAAAATGAATGCCATGGATTTCCATGGTGGTCCAGTGGTTAAGAATCTGCTTGCTAATGCCAGGGACATGGGTTCACCCCCTGGCCTGGGGAGATTCCATCTGCTACAGGGAAATAAGCCTGTGAGTCACAACTACTGAGTCCACTCACCTCAAGCCAGTGCTTCATAACAAGAGAAGCCACTGCAATGAAAAGCAATGAGAAGCTAGCTCACTGCAACCAGAGAAAGCCTAAGTGCAGCAATGAAGATCCAGGGCAGACCCCCACCCCGAAAAGGGATGTTAATTAATTTAAATATTTTTTAAAAAGCAATGCCTTAAGGAGATACATTGCACCCACGTTCACTAAAGTGAAACGACTGGCTGTGCCAAATGCTCAGGAGCATGTGGAAGAACCAGAAGTCTCTTATGTTGCTGATAAGAAGGTAAAGTATTATAACCACTGTGGAGAACTATTTGGCAGTTTCTTATAAAATTAAACCTACAACAACCTTACAACCCAGGAATTCCTCTCCTAAGAAATAAAAAAGGCAGGTCCACAAAAAATTGTGATGTTCATAGCTTAATTATTGCCACAAACTGAAAACAACCCCAAAGTCCATCAACAGAGAAATGAATAAACAAAGTATGCTACGGCTATATAATGAAATACCACTCATCAGTGAAAAGAAACAAATTACTAATCATACAATATATCTGAATCCCAAGAATATGCTGAATGAAAGAAATCAGGCTCAGACAAGTCATACTGTATGCTTTAATTTATATGCAGTTCTAGAACTGGCAAAACTTATCCAGGTTAATTGTAATAGGAACAGTGGTTGTGGGCGGTGAGAGATGCTATTCATTGGGAAGGGAACTTTCTGTGGAGTTCTCGGTCTCCACAGTGTTCCCTGTCTTGACAGAGGTGTAAGTTACAGAGATGTTTCCATTTTGTCAAAACTCATGGAACTGCGTGTTTAAGTTCTGTCTGTGCATTTCATTCACCGTAAATTATACCTCAATTTACAGAGAAAGTAGTTGCAAGTATTTGAATTGAGGAAGCTACCGCCTACTATGGAAATGTGTGACAGGGTAACTCCAGGAGCTTGTAGCTGTGTAAGAGAGATCAGGGAAGGCCCTTACTGAGAAAATGAGGTTTCAAAGACTGAGAAGAAATGAAGGAGGTGAACTCAACACACATGTGTCAGCTTTTATCAGTGGAGCCTTTCCAAAGCCAAGTCTCTACCATTCATTTTGTGTCTGCAGCTTTCATAATTGTGTTTTCGCAGTTAATCTCCCAAGTGTTTCTTCAGCATCAACCTTCTGGCTCCCATTGTACAGATGCGCAAACTGAGGGCTTCCCTGGGGGCTCAGCGGTAAAGAATCCGCCTGCCAGTGCAGGAGATGCCTGTACGATCCCTGGCTGGGGAAGATCCCCTGGAAAAGGAAAGGCAACACAGTGTTCTTTCCTGGGAAACCCCATGGACAGAGGAGCCTGGTGGGCTACAGCCCACGGGATCGCAAAGAGTGGGACACAACTGAACGACTACACAACAGCGACAAACCTAAGGTTCACTCCGACAACTAGGACGTGGCGGGAGCCAGGTTCTAGGGCTGCATATTGGGTATCACGGTCCTGAAATAGGAACCGTGAACTCCAGGTTGGGAGGGCAGGAGCAAAAGAATGTTCTCTGAACAAAAGAAGGGCTGGGCGGTCGCGATCGCACCTCTCACCTCCCCAGGCGCCAACCTCCAACTCTGCCCGGAGAGTGGGGTGGGGGTGGGGGGGCCAAGGGCCGGTTCCATTCCGCTGAGTCAGCGCCTCCCAAGACCCGGGAGGGTTGGCTCTAGAACAAAGGGAATCCGTGGGGCTGAGAGGCGGGGCGCGAGCCTGGGGAGGCGGGGGGGCGGGGCTCGACTCCGCGGAGAGGGGCGGGGCTCGGAGGGGCCCAGAGTCAGGAAGCGGCGCTCCACGAGGGGTGGGGCTGGAGGCGGGGCCCGAGCTCGGGGAGTGTCAGTCCGGGAGGGACCTAGGAGGCGTCAGGCTGGAGGGGGCTCAGTGGGCGGGCCGAGGACCGGACGCCCTATCTGAGCGCCCGGCCCTAGAAGTTTCCAGGAAGTCGCTCGCTCTGCAGCCCCACCTGCTGGTCTCCGCCAGACCCCGCCGGTCCTGTGGATCAGCAGGTCTGATACTCCGCAGAGCCCTGGAGCAAATCCTTCATCTGCATCCTCTTCTGTGGAGTGACCACGGCCTTTCTTGTTTCTCAGGGTCTTTGGAGAGTGGATTGGGAGGATGCAAGGGAAGAGGAAGGCTTGTCGTCAGCCTCTTCACCAACACACATTTTGAATACTTGCTAGAAAGAATTGTATTAATAGCTGTATTAATAACTTCACTCGCAATTTCCACTTTTCCATACACCAATCCATACAATAGGTGATATTATCATCTTATTTTACAGCTGACAAGACTGAGGCTTAGAAGCGTTGACGTGGCTTGGTCGGATTAACACAGCTAGTAGGTAGCAGAAGCACTTCAGTCTGGTGTCTGACAGTATTTGGAGAGGCTTTCTTACCCTAAAGCCGGTGCTCTGAACCACCGTGTAATTACTGCCTAGTTATTTTATTCACTAATTTTTCACGAATTTTATTTCACTATTTCACCATTTTATTCACTTTGATTTGTTCATTAAAAAATAGTTATTGAACACTTACTCTGTGCTTCGTAATATACTGAGTATAAGGTATGCAGTGAGGAGTTTATAGTTTGTACACAAATAAGGCTTACAGTCTAATCGGAAAACAGTGAGCAACTGATGACAAAACGAATTGCCCAATTAAAACTGTGGTATGTACTTTGGTGGGAAAGTATGGGGAACTATAAGAAAGGTGTTTTCTGGGGGATGAAGGTCTGTGATGTGTCATGGGTGCTCAGTCGCTAAGTCGTATCCAACTCTTCGCGACCCCGTGGACTATACCCTGACAGGTTTCTCCATCCATGGGATTTCCCAGGCAAGAATACTGGAGTGGGTTGCCATTTCCTTCTCCAGGGGATCTTCCTGACCCAGGGATCAAGCCGCAGTCTCCTGTGTCTCCTGAATTAGCAAGAAGATTCTTTACCACTGAGCCACCTGGGAAGCCAGGTTCATGCTGAACGGTTTATGATTTGACTTGGGTCTCCTGCCCCGTTAAAATCTAGCTCAGGGGGCTTCCCTGATGGTCCACTGGTTACAACTAGGTGCTTCCAGTGCAGGGGGCACAAGTTCTATCCCTGGTGGGGGAACTAAGACCCCCACAGGCCGCAGTGGGGCAGCCTAAAAGTCTCTTATCAAACTTGTTTGAACATTGTGTTAACCAAGATTCTAGCAGTTACAAGTGACAAAACTTACCACAAACTAAAACCAAAGTAAGCATTGCTTTGTCACATTCTGGATTAAGAGCACATTAACAAATATTGACTCAGCTTCTGCCCCTCATGTGTTGGGGGACAAGCATATGGATGTACAACTTATTCACTCAACAGATAGTTGCTGAGCTTTTGTTATGTGTTAGGTAAAACTATCTGATGACCCCATTCTTGTCCCCATGGGAATTAACTGTCTGGTGGGGAGACCAATAACAAACACTAAATACAAATGAGCATATAATTATACTTGTGAGTAGTGCTAGGAAGAAGGGCAGAGCACTCTAAAAGCCTCTAAGCAGGGATCTTGACCTCGTCTGGAAGGTCAGGGGAGACCTCCCTCTCCCAGAGGAATGTTTGGTGTGACATATGAAGGATTCATAGGTGAATTAGGCAAAATAAGAGACAGAGCATTTTAGACAGAGGAAACTGCATGTGCAAAGGTCCTGTGGTAGAAGGGAGCATGGTAATATCAAGAACTTGAAAGAAGGTCAGTATGGGGCATGCAAACAAGAAGGAGGACTGGCCTGAGATGAGGAGGAAGAGGTAATTAGAGGTTAGTGGATTTTCTCAGAGCTTACAATTTGAAGAGACAGGGACCGTGCACAGAGGTTACCATTTTTTGTGTGTTTGAATCAAATGTGGTGATGTGTGAAAGGCATAACAGTGTCTGACACACAGCAAACACTCAATAAATGGTAGCTTCTAATACTGTCCCACTGAACTGTGAATTTCTAGAGGTCAGGGACTGTATCCATTTCTTCTCTGTCTACAGGCTCTCTATGGAGGAAGAGGACTCAGCACATGTTTGTGAACCAAGTTAGAAGGAGCAGCATTTAATCTATATCTCAGAAAATGAGGACAGGAAAGAGCACCTCTAGCCAGGGGAAGGTATAGGCCTTGGCCAGGAAGCAGGAATAGACAGCACTGATTTTGGAGAGGCTGGTGGAAAACTGAAGGGGGTTGCACCATAATGATCATTGGTGAATTGCCTCCCCAGCATCCATCCCCTTTGATTTTCATTTGGAGGTCGATTAGTGCCCTTCCCACTGATTCAGTGTGCTGAAGATAGGGCTACATTCACAGCATCAGAGATGAAGTGAGTACAGGAATGGCTTGACCAATCTTTATATCCATTCCCTTCGCTGTGGTGATTGGCTCAGGTATGGGCACGTGACCTACATTCATCCAATCAGAATGGGTTTTGGGAGTTACAACGATCTAGTAAGGATGGCGCTGGAACGTCTCCCCAGTATGAGGGATCTTCTGAAGGCTGAGCCAATCCAGAGTCCTTGTCACTGAGAGATGAAGAGGGAGAAATCAGAATCAGTCTGGGAAGGGCCTGGATGTGGGTTCACCCTGACTTCAATGAGGAGAGAAGTCAGCTCCATGCTGTCTTTTTTGACCCACAGCATGGGCACGTGCACACATGCTGGAGACAAGAGTTCCCAATGCAGAGTGAGCAGCAGGAGGGGAGCAGGAAGTGGAGATGTGAGAGCTGAGACAGCTGCAGAGACATTCATGATGACAATTTTGTAGCGAATGGCCTGGATCCTTGAGTAACTGCAGGCAGCAGATCTGGCCACCCACCTGGACAATTCACATGGGGACTATAATGTGAGAAAGACACTGTGTTCCTTAAGCCATTCTGTTGTTGGGTCTCTGTGTAAGAGCTGTCTGGCTTGGTACCAACTAATTCATTCTCCCAGATACCCAGCAACCTCTCATCCTTTGAGACTCAGCTCAAATGTCCCCTCCTCCAGGAAGTCTTCTCTGAACTCATCCAGAGGAATGATCAGTTTTCCCTGCTCCATGTTTCAAGGTTGTGTTTCTTTCTCTCTCTCTTTTTTGCTGTTGTTTGGTTTTGTTTTATTTATTTTTAATTGAAGGATAATCACTTTACAATATTGGTTTGATTTCTGCCATGCCTACCCTGTTGATTGTGATTTGATTCATCCATTCATATATCTGTAGAGGTTCATACACTTGCAGGCTGTTTGCAAAATCCTGGGAGATGCAGTGTTGGGATGGGTTAAGAATTTGAGCCCCTGTTCTTGCTTAATTAGTTGAGCTCATTGAAGCAGCTCCATCTTGTTCTCCTGTCTCTGGTACTCATTTTGTTAGACCAGATCTAGAACTCAGCCTTGTTCTCTGACTTCCACAAATCCCCCCTCACACGGGCCTTTGTGTGGGTAGCAGATTTTACTAAAGATTTGATGAAGGTGGGAGGAGGGTTTTAATATCTGAAGTTGGTTCTTATTTTATTCTCTTTTTCAGCAACTTGCGAATATCCTTTGTAAGATTTATAGCAATTTGTCATTACCTTGTTTATCTGTCTTTTTACTTTTTGTGTGTTTGTTTTCTTCCTCTATGAGGTTGTAATAAGGACTGATCTTGTTCATCATCCTGTTTCCAGCACTCAGTACTGGTAGGCAGTAGACTGACCTCAGTTGAGTTAATGAATGTGAATTTGGACATTTGTCTGAAATGTTCTTACACCATAGGGAAATTTTTATCCAGCTCACCCTCTCCAGTTTTTCCAGGCCTTTTCCTATTTCTCATTTTTTTGTATCAGTTTGCCCACAGGGCCTCCAACATTTTTCTTACCCTGTATGTGGAAAATGTTCCATTCTCTCTAGCCCCTACTCCTAAACCCATCTGCAAATCTAACTCCCTAAGGCATTCAGAAACAAGACACCTTTTATATAAGGAAATCTCCACTCCTTAAGACACAGTCATGGTTTTAAATTTCCTCTACCTTGACCATTTCATCCCTAGTACCCTGTACAGGGCCTGGCACAGTAGAAGCTGAGGCTACACATGTGTGTTAAATTCAAGGGAATGGAGAGACTTTAGATGGTGTGAGGGACTAAAGGCCACCACAGTTTCTTTGTCAGTCCTCTTGTTAAGAGATAGGGTCAGTGCTTCCCCTTCTTGAATGTGGACCAGCCAGTGGCTGTTTTGACCAGTGGATTATAGTGGAAGTCATGCTGTACCAGTTCCAAACCTAGCTTTTATGAGGACTGGCAGTTGCTACCTTGGGTTTTTGGAGCTCTGAATCACCATGTGAAACTCCAGTGATTCTGCTGGAGAGACCATGTGGAAAGGCCCTGAGATGACAGGGAGATGGGCCCAGTTGAGCTCAATCTTGTTGCTGATGCCACCCAGACATCAGGCATGTGAGGGCAGCCTTGTGGGTGCCATGGACTCTCAGACCAAACTCATCATCCACTAACTACTGTTGCCCAGTGACTATGGTTGGTGCCATGGAGCAGAATAACCCACCCAAATCCTTGATCCCCCAAGTTGTGAGATATACTAAAATATTCCAAGCCACAACATTTTGATTTGATTTGTTAGGCAGCAATAGGTCACTGGAACAGAGGGAGCAAGCCCCTTGGGGAGCCAGGCCAAGGATGCTGGCTGGGCCACCACCAGGACTCGGGAGGGTGGGCAGATGACACTCTGGTGGGGAAAGGAAAGCAAAGGGAGCTTCATTTGCACCCTAATGGGGCTTTGGCTGGAGGAACAGGTAGTCAGTGGCCACCTCACCTCTCCTTGGCTGGCCCGAGCTTAGAGAGTCCTTGGAGGTCCTTGGCATTGACCTCATAGTGGAGGTGTCACTGTACCTTGTACTGATGACATGGGACAGAAAAGGCACATATATAGAGGTCCTACTCTGTGCCAGGCACAATGATGCATGTGTCCTTAGACCCAGTACGACCCAGAGAGAGATATGCAAATACTGGGTCTATATAAGTAAAACTGAGGCTTGGAGAGGGTAAGTGAACTGCCCAAGGACAGAACTGGGGTTGGATTCTCTGCTGTCTATTCCAAAGTCCGGCTATGGCACTGTGACCTGGCCACATTAGAGGGGTCAGAGGGATTTGAGGACCTCATGGTGGTAGTGGTGACCACAGCTCCCAGGGGTCTGATATGTGCATTCACCCAGGAGAAGAGGCTGTGTTGCCCCCTGCCAGGATAAGAGCTTTTAAGTTTTTCCCATGGAGAAGAAGGTGGGGGGTATAAGAGAGCCCAGGTTCCCTAAAACCCAGGGAATTAGGCCAGTAGTTCTTACCTTGCTGCAGGACCCAGGCAAAGAGGCAGAATCTCTACCCGCAGGAGAACAGGGCATCAGAGTGGGAAAACAGGAGTCCAGTCATGGCTGGGTGGCCTGGTGAAGGAAAGGGCCCTTTGCCTCACCAAACCTCAATTTCCTTATTTGTAGAAGGGAATAACCACAGTACCTGCCCGGCTAGTCTTTCACTCATTCATTTATTCATTCATTCATTTTCTCACTTACTCAACAAGCACCTACTGAGCACCGACAGGACCAGGCTGGACGCAGCAGTGTGCCAGCGACATCCAGACCCCTGGCCAGTCCTTGCAGGCACGGAGTGGGGAGAGATGATGGTCCCCAGACCCGGAACAGCTCCTTTCCCATCCGGGAGCTCTCTTCTCACTTCCGGGCAATGGCAGTGCTCATCACAGTGGAGGCTCAGAGATACTTCCTGGGGCCTCTGGGCAAAGGCTGCAGGGAGGTGAGTGGATCATGGGATGGAGAGGAGGTAGAAGCGGATGGTGGCTCATTCTCAAGGCTAAGTCCTGTGACAGTGAAATGGGCCCTCTGCCCGTGGCCATCTCAGGAGGGCGGGCTGGGCTGCAGAGGCAGATGGAGGAAGGCTGGGTCTGGCAGGTTGAGGAGGCCTCTGAGAGCCCCTCTGGGGGTCAGAACTGAGACTCAGATCCCGCCAGATTGCTCCAGAGTATGGTCTGTCAAGGAGGCTTCAGGGAACCCAAAAATAGAATGAGTTCTTTCCCTGTGTACAGTTTTTACAATTTCCGAAACTCTTACTCTGTATGGCCTGAAAATACACATTAAGAGGGTCATTTTCCAGGTGGGAATATTGAGACTCAGAACAGTGGCTGGCTTGTCTAAAGTGATCTGTTATATTGAAACAAGAACTCACCTTCCTGGTCACTCCTAGTGCTCTGTCTCACCCTGACTCCTCTCCTCTCCTTACTGACCTTCTCCCCATGAAGTCCCATTGACCCCAGCTCCCCATCTACCTTCTCCTCGGGGCCCTGAGACACCCCTCCCCCTCGCCATCCCCACCCATGGTGATTCAGGAGCTGTCATCTTTCAGGAAGTGGGGAGATGCCAGGGAAGAGCAGGGATGCAGACTGGGGTGCAATCCTACTGCCTCACACTCACCCCAGGCAGGCAGAGAGGACACCTTCTGTGCCTGGAGGCCAGGGGGACAGAACTCACACTTCATCTTTTACTTTCAGGCTCACCTGTGATCCTCAGAGAACCCTGCCTGGTGAGGAATTTTACAAGTGAAGGATTTTTATCAAGACATGATAAGACGTGACCAAGATTTCCCAGTGAGCAAGTGCCAGAGCCAGGACACGAACCCTGGTCTGGTTCTGCATAACCCTGGTTATTATGCAGAGCCCTTTCTGAGTCTGGTGCCAAGAGAGGCAGAGAGGTGGCTGGGCAGCCGGATGGTCAGGCATTCGGGGGGACATGGAGTCCAGATGTCTAGAGGCAGTGTAGATACGGCACCAGCCAGCAGGTGTCCCTGTGACAGCCGTGCTCCCCAGGGTTCTCCCGGAAGGAGGCAGAGTGAGATCATGCAACAGCAAGATTAGAATTTTTGTGTGAAAACAAGCAAGAGACAGCAAGGGTAAAACAGGGGCTATAGCTCTACTGGAGATGGTGGGGAGGATGAACAATATCACTCATGAAAAGAGTCCAGCCAGGCGCTCAACAAGCAGGTGTCATCCCCCTTTGCAACCTGTGCAGTCTTAATTTCTCTGTGGCTCAGTTTCCTCATCCATCAAATGGGAATTACAGCAGCTGCCTCACAGGATCTCTGTGAGGATTAAGGGAGTTGATGCAAACCTGGCACATTGTGAGGAGTCGGTACGTGTTTAGTGCTGACTATATTCCTCCTGTCAGTAGCATCCTATCCTGTTGGGCCTCATGGATTTATTTCCCACCACTCCCACAAACCGCACCAGTCACACTGAGGATCCTCCCCAGACACAAGCGCAGGAAGCCAAGAATGTGGACAGAAATGCATATAAGGTGTGTTCACCCGGAGGGTGAGGGAGTTTGGAAGTCATTGTCCTTGGTGGGTGATATACTATATCTAGATGCCACACCAAAACTACTAGAACTGAACCATGAATTCAGCAAGGTAGGAGGATACAAGATTAACACACAGATGGACTTCCCCGGTGCCATGTTGGATAGGAATCCGCCTGCCAGTGTAGGTGACGCGAGTTCAGTCCTCAGTCCAAGAAGATTCCACACGGGTGGAGCAATTAAGCCCGTGAGCCACTAATCCTGGGCCTGACCTCCAGGGCCCTTGAAATGCAACTACTGAGCCCTTGCACCTGGAACATGTTCTCCACAACAGAGAAGTCACTGCAGTGAGAAGCTCAAACATTGCAAGCAAGAGTAGCCCCCACTCGCCATGACCAGAGAAAACCCCCATACAGCAACGAAGACCCAACACAACCAAAAAAAAAAAAAGATTAACATACAGAAATCTATTGCATTTCTTTACACTATTAATGAAATATCAGAAAGGGATAATAAAAACAAAATCTTTTTAAAAATCACATTAAAAAAAAAAGCAAACAGGAATAAACCTGACCAAGGAAGTGAAAGATTTATATCCTGAGAACTATAAAATAGTGTTAAAGGAAATTGACGATGACTCCCGGGTAGTTCATATAGTAAAGAAACTGCCTGCAATGCAGGAGACCTGGGTTCGATCCCTGGGTTGGGAAGATCCCCTGGAGAAGGAAATGGCAACCCACTCCAGTATTCTTGCCTGGGAAATCCCATGGACAAAGCAGCCTGATGGGCTACAGTCCATGGGGTCACAAAGAATCAGACACAACTGAGCGACTAACACTTTCATAGAAATGGAGAGATATCCCACGCTCTTGGATTGGAAGAATTAATATTGCTAAAATGGTCATAGTGAACTTCCCTGGTGGTTAAGATCCGCCTGCCAAGGGTGGAGACAGAGAGTCCATCCCTGATCTGGGAAGATTCCACATGCCACGGGGCAACTAAGCCTGTGTACCACAGCTACTGGGCTGAAGCATTAAAGTCCATGAGCCACAACTACTGAAGCTCACATGCCTTAGAGCCTGTGCTCTGCAAGAAGAGAAGCCCCTGCAATGAGAAGCCCATGCAACGTAATGAAGAGTAGCTTCTTCTTTCTCTGGCAACTAGAGAAAGGCCATGCACAGCAACGAAGACCTAGCAAAGACAAAAATAATTAATTAAGATGAGAGCATTAAAAAATCGAATTGCTTTCTTAAAAAAAAAGAGCATAGTACTCAAAGCGATCTACAGATTTAATGCAATCCTTATCCATGTCCTTACTGATGAAACGGTGACAATATCAGCGAATGAGTCATTGGCACAAGGGAAACCCCAAGCCCTGTGCCTGGCACGGTAGCTGCAGGACTTGGTGCTGGGACTGGAGGCTTGGGAGTCCCTGCTCTCTTATAATCACCAACCATTTGTGATTCTTAATCTGATAGTCGGGAGCCTTTGTAGCAGATTGGGGTCCTTGTGTTCTCGCAGTATTTCTGAAAGCCAGAGAACCATCTCATACTGAAATGGGAAGAGGTCGTCAAGCCGATAAGGAAGCCTGTGTTCTGGACTGGGAACACCGGTGCTCCAGGAGGTCATGTGGTGAGTCCTGCCCCGCAGAGCCAGGACAGCTGCCTTGAGTAGTTGGGAAATAAATTATTAATCAATGCTCTCTTAAAAAAAAAAATCAGGCGAGGATGAGCGTGGTAATTTCAAAAGTTTGGAGCCACTGATCCGGCGTCATTCCTCCCTTCTCCCTAGGGCCATTGTGTGGACAGAAACACTAAGGCCCTAGTTTGGAGCCTAAGGATCATAGTCTCGGAAGCAGCCCATCCTTTGATGAGACGAGGGTCAGGAGGTGTCATTTTCGTGTTATGATGGAAAGGAACTAACATTTATCAGGGCCCTTCTATATGTCAAGTGCTTTACAGGTATTCTCATTATCACAATAAGCCTTTCAAATACTGTGCCATTTTACAGATGAGAAAAAATGAGGCTCAAGTTAAGTGATTTACCCGTCTCACTCATCCCTCCTTGACGACTTAACTCACTTTATTTCTTCTGTCTAGAGGCAATTCCCCACTGAGGGCAATGTTGCCCCTCAGGGATATTTGGCAATTGTCACTACTGAGGGTGGGGCTACATCTGGTGGGTGGAGCCCAAGGTTGCTGCTAAACATCTTATAGTGTAAGGGATAGCTTCCCACAGCAAGGGACTACCTGGCCCCAAGTTCAGACAGTAAAGAACCTGCCTGCAATGCAGGAGACCCGGGTTTGATCCCTGGGTTGAGAAGATCCTCTGGAGGAGGGCATGGCAACCCACTCCAGTATTCTTGCCTGGAGAATCCCATAGACAGAGAAGCCTGGTAGGCTATAGTCCGTGGGGTCGCAGTCGGACACAACTGAGCGACTAACACTACTACTATTAGGTTGAAATAATGTGGAGCTGGAGAAACTCTGATCTAGAGAAATCCATACACTTCCCTCTGGGTCACTCCAGGAGGCCCTCCTTAAGTCCCGCTGGGAGAGGTTGCCCCTCCTCATAACCCCTGCTGCTGATCATGCTGCCTCGAATCAGAGCTTCCAGTAAATGGTACTGGATTGATAATCAATAAACGCTTGTTGGCTTAACACACAAGGTGGTGCCTGTCTATTAACTCCTTGCTTCAATTAGACTGATGATTCCTAGCATTTCAGGGCTGGAAAGAAATACCCCAAGGCCTCTTTGTTCTAGCCACCCTAACTGAGGACCACCATCCCTCACCTGGATTGTCTTGAGAGCATCTGACCTGGCCTCTGTGTTCCAGTCCTTGACCTCTTACAGTGTATTCTTCAAACAGTATCCCAAGGGATTCTTCCTCGTTCTGTGGTTTCCCATCTCAGATCAAAAACTAAAGCCCTTATGGTGTTGCTCAAGCCAATATAGTGTCAGACATTCACACCCGAATCAGACTTTGTCTCCTACCACTCTCCCCTTTTCTTGCTTTGGACCACACTAGCCTCCTTGCTTCCTTCTAGTATTCAGGCTTCTACCTCAGGGCCTTTGCACTTGCTGTTCCCTTTGTCCTCTAAATTCTTCAGGTATTTTATCAAAACTATTTCTCAGGGACTTCCCTGACGGTCCAGTGGTTAAGACTCTGCACTCCCAAAGCAAGGAGTGTGGGTTTGATCCCTGGTCAGATGGGGAACCAAGATTCCCACTTGCCACACATTGCATGGCTGGGGGAAAAAAACCTTTCTGACTGACCTGATGTCCAATTTAAAACCAGAATCAATCCCTATCCTGCCTTCCCTGCCCTGCCCTCTTTTGCTCCAAGACAATTATCTGACAAGACATATAATTTAGTGGTCTGCCTTTGTGTGTATCCTCCCGTAGATATCCCCCAGGAGAGCAGTGATTATGTCCTGCCTTGTTCACTTCATATCCCCAGTGCCTGGTACACAGTAAATTCTTAATCAATATTTGAAGGATAAATTCAGTTGCTTGGATCCAAGTGAATTGGAATCTGGTACATGAGTGGAGCCCAGAAATCTGTATTTAAAAAATATACCCCAAGTGCAGGTAGGGTGGAGAAGCCCCATCCCAGAACATCAGCAGTATAGAAATCCAGGAATATTCTGCCAAGTCCAGGCCTCTCAAGTCATGACGAAGTCACCAAGGCCAGAGGTGGGGAGGAGGGGCCCCAGATCCCAGGATGACTGGGGGCAGAGGGGAAACTCAAACTTCAGTATTGGAAGGCCAGCACAGGGCTCTCTCTGCAGCTCATCGGCCTGGTCCTCGTCAGTCTGGTTTCAGGGGAATCGCTGAGTCTGAGACTCGGGGCACAGTGTGGCCCCCAGCTCAGGTGGCGGTGGGCAAACTCGGACCTGTCTCTGCTCAAGCTAACCTAGTGGTGAAGTTGTCAGTGTTAAAGTTCAAGAGTTGATCCTACCTTTTGACATGATTAACCCGCTTTTTAAAAAATTTAAGACTGTAACAAGTATTAACAAATGAAATTGAAACTTTAGAGTCTTAGAGTCAAGTTCTGAGGGGGCTGGCAGGCATAATTTGGGTAGGCCTTCCAAGACCCTGGAGGAGGGGACGTTTCAAAAATGTTTGGAGGCCTCTTTACCTGGTTCTAGAATTTCCCAAACCTGGATCACTCAGGGCACTTGGGAAAAACATAGGTTCCTGCTGCTGCCCAGATGTTGGGTTCAGTGTGGCTCAGATCAGGCTTAGGAATTTGGATTTTTAGAGCATTCTTATGCTCTGTAAACTTGAGAAGCTTGGCCTGTCCAGCACCAGTAGCCTGTGGAGTAATGAACCTTATAAGGCAATGAGGTCTGGTGTCAGGCACTCCCTCATTCCCAATCTGTTTAGAAACAGGAAAACCCAATCCTAACTTACTCAAGCAAATACTAGTCTACAAATCCCAGGAGACTCTTGTGCTTGTCAAATGCACCTTGGGGAATTTGTATTTTAGAGCTTCAAAGAATGGCTTGGGCGCCTTTATGACTCAATAGTCATTGGAAGATCCATCCTAGCTGGATTATTTGAATGTGCAGAGGTTGCCGGGAAATGGCCCCAGGGGAGCAGGAGCTGTGTGGGCTTTTTTTTTGGCTGCTTGGTTTGCGTTGCTGCACGTGGGCGTCTCATTACCCTGGCTTTTGTTGCAGAGCACGGGCTCTAGGGTGCATGGGCTTCAGTAATTGTGGCATATGGGCTTAGTTGCCCTGCAGCATGTGGCATCTTCCCTGACCAGGGATCGAACCTGTGTCTCCTGAATTGGCAGGTGGAGTCTTAACCACTGGACCACCAGGGAAGTCCCGGTGCTGGGCTTTGTGGGAAGACCAGCGTAACTAGTTTCTAGAGTGATGAACAGTGACCAAGGGATGCCTGTCCTACAGCTCATGCTGATCGTGACTCTACTGCAAGGGCCATCCCAAGTTTACACACATAGAGCTCCTGGTCACACACATACCTCCAAGAGCACACGATTACACAGAGAAGAGAGGAACCCTAAACCTCTTCCAGACAAAACACTGTTTCCTGCTTCCCCCCTCCAACCCACTGTTCCAGCCCTGCCAGTTCTCACTAAAGGACAATTCCGAGTAGCTTCTGCTGAAAGTCCTTCAATAGCTACCCCTCCACCCCCCACACACTCCAGGTTTGACATTCTGATGCACTCTGGTTTGACAGTCAGGGCTGCAGGATAGGACTCCTTCCCTGTGGAAGGTGGAATAATGACCTCCCGCCCCGGGAAAGATGTCCCCATTCTAATTTCTGGAAACTGTGAATGTGATAGATGTCAAAAGGGACTTTGTAGATGGGATTAAAGACTTTGAGAGAAGGAAACTATCCTGGACACAGATCCTTCTAAGTGGAGAACTTTTCCTGGCTGTGATGTGATGTGATGTGGAAAAAGGATCAGAGCTGTGATGTCACTGGCTTTGAAGAGAGAGGCCAAGAGCCAAGAAATGCAGGGAGCCTCTAGAAGCTAGACAAGGACATGGATTCTCCCCTAGAGCCTCCAGAAATGCAATCCTCTAGACATCTTAATTTTACCCCAGTGAGACCCATGATGGACTTCTACTGAACTTTAAGATAACAAATGTGTATTTCTTTAAGAGACTACAGTTGTGATAATTTATGACGGCAATAGAAATTTAATACGTTCCCCACTGAACCTTCCTCCAGCTAGCTCGTCTCTGGCCATTCTTACCCCAGACACCATGGGCTTTCCTCCTTCCCTAACTTTGCTCACGCTGTTAGCACCTATTAACAACTGCCTTTCACGCTAAACTGTCCTTAGCATTGACCACCTGCTACCAGCATCCACCCTTCTGCCTGATCATTCCATGGGCTCCCCACTAGACCATAAACTCCTTGATCTGTTTCCCTCTGATTCCACAACCAGGAGTGGTCCACGGAGGTTGGCATAGTGGACCTGGCATGCTTATGTGGAACCTCTGGTTCTTGGCCCTAACTGCAAGGTCACCTGGAGATCTTAAAAATCTCAGTTCTACCAAATCACTGTGGAAGAATGGGAGACAGCTCCACATGTGTTATTGGGAGATTTCCAAGAGTTAGGTTGAAAAAAGTAGAGCTGAAGAGTAAGTAATGTATTTTGCCTTGTGTGAGGGGGAAAATTTTATATATTTTTTTTAAAAAATTGACTATCTTTGGAAAGATATGGAAAATAGGTGAAGAGTACAAAGCACCCTGAAACTTTCTGAATTCTGCGCTATATATACGTATTACTTATTCACACACAAAAATAAATGTTTAAAAATTCAAAAGTCTGATTCTTGTGGTATGGTCAGAGAAAGAGCCAGGATGTCCCAGTTGGGAGACAGGAATCTGTGTCTAAAGCACTGTCTGCCAGTTTATTCCAAGTCAGGAACTGAATCATCAGAAGAGGGCAGAGCCAAGATGCCAATGATATTTGAAAGCAGAATCTTAAAATGCACTTAATCAGAAAAATAGAAAACTCTCTAAGGGATTGTGAAGCCAGGTTTGGAAACCACTGACCTAATCCCCTCTGTGCATTTTATGGATCAGGAAAGACAGGGAGGACCATTTGCCCAAAGCCACGCAGCCAGCCAGAGGCACAGGCCAGTGTCCCAGGAATGTTTGATCATGACAATGACATAGGTTCCCAACCTCTGCCCACCTTTCATACAAAGACTTTTCCCTTAGAAGACCCTGCGGACTCATGGGCAGGACAGGAAGAGAGAAGAAAACACTGTCTTTAATCAACCCACCTGCACAGAAACCAGGGAAATACTCCCTGCCTTGCAAGGTCCCAGTGAGACGAAAACCTGGTCTCCTTGGAAAAAAAACATCTTATAAAAGCAAAAGGCTTCAGAGCACCAGTGGCTAAACCCGCTGAGTAGAAAAGGGGTTCAGGGTGAGATGACAGCTGGCTGGGGGTGGGAGAAGAGAGGGCTGGAGGCAGAAGTTGGCCCAGAGGCAGAGCAGCAGCCTGGCCGGAGGGAACCGTCACCCTCTTGAGCTGCACCGGTAGCTGATCGGGCTGACCTGAGGTTCTGCAGTGACCAGAGAAATGCCCAGGGCTGGCCCTTCAGCACAGACCTGCACATGAGATGCTGGGGTGGGGTCCGAGTTCAGGATATTTTGGCCTGAGACAGGAGGGGATGGCAGATCAGAGCGTGGAGGGCGAGGAATGGTCACCATGGAGGGGCTCAGGTGTACAACCGTCTGTACTTCCATCTGGTTCCCCCAGGCCCCCCACCCTCCTTCCTAAGCCAGGGCTCCTCCTGTTTCACAAACTGGAAGCTGAGGCCCGATCCTCTTGCCCTCAGATTCACCAGCCAGCACACGGGATGGAGGGTCCTCAGAGGCGTCTGAGGAGGGAGGTGAGGAGACTGAGCCCTTACATCAACTTGCTCTTAAGGAAGAGTGCTGGCCCTCCAGACCCCCTCCCCGATGGCACCCCCTCCATTCTGCCTCTCCGGAACAACTTCTGGGCTTGTTAGAGCGTGCTCCTAGACACCGGCGCGATCATGAACGCTGGTGATCTTTCAACACTGGTGACCAGGAAGCACAGATGAGCCCTTTTCCATGCTGGAACCCCTGGTCTTTCATCAGATGAAGTGGATGGCGTCCTTAGAGGTTGGCAGAGTTGCTTAGGGGGTGAGGGGTCATGGGTGCAGCAGCCTCAGGGACCTGGGAGGGAGTGGGGCAATGGGGTTGTGTCCCCCCTTTGCTAGAGAAAGCTCAAAAGCTTTGCCAAGGGTGGGCAGAGGCCGAGTCTAAGAAGGCTTCCCTGTAGGTCAGGCTGAATGCAGGGCTCTGGGATCCGTCCATCCCATTCCCAACAAGAGAACGGGTATATTGCTTTAAGAGAGGCGTTGGCAAGTGGTGGCGGTGGTATGTGAGCATGGTGTATGTCATATGGTTTCTAGAGTGTCCAAGTTGGAAGGGGGCTTGGAAATGGAATTCAGAGACCGGACACTGGGTTTTGGAGTCTGAAACTACAGATGATATACTGTGTTCAAGTCCTGCCTCCACCAAAAACGCAGCTGTGTGACCTCAGGCAAATCGCTTTACATCTCTGGGACTCAGTTTCCATATCTGCAAAATGGGGATTATAGTAAAATCCCAGTACAGTCCAGGGAATTGAGAGTCAAATGAAAAGGCTAGAAAGAGCTCCATTTACTATGGGATTATTTTAATTATTTGAGGTGAGAAGCTAAGGCCCAGAGAAGACAAGGGCTTTGCCAGATGTCACACAGAGTTAGTGATGGAGCTGCGATTAGAACTCAGGACTCCTCCTCTTCATATTTCGGGGGAACTTTCCCCAGGGCTGGTGAATAAATGTGGTGAGATGGTGTGTGTGTTTCTCCTGCCCTCTCCCTCTGGACAGGGGACAGGATGCTGGGGGAAGAAGGGAGAAAGGGGAGGCTGGAGAAGGGTGGGGGTGGGGGGTAGGGTCGCCCGCACACGTCAAGGCTGAGATTAAAAAAAATACAAACCCCGCGATTCTCCCCGCCCCACCCCTCAAGTCCAGGCTGCTAAGGACCAAGTCCAAGTCCGCTTCAGACCCAGATCCCGCCGGCTCAGGCTGCAGTCAGTTAGGGAGCCGGCAGGGGGCGCGCCTGCCATCTTGGCCAGAGCTCGCGGCAGCGGCGGTCAGTCTAGCCGCGGGGGTGGGCGTGGGGCAAACGCTACCCAGACCTGCAAGAGAACAAAAATCCTTTAGGGAAGCGGACCTCTGAACAGGGAGGCGGAGAGATCCGCCTGCTCCTCCCTCCCCTTCTTTCTCCTACACTAATGCCGGGGTCCCTCCACCCCACACGGCTCCGCGCCATGACCCACGTGTACAGAGGCTGCAGTTGTAAATGCGACGTCTTCTGGGGCGCCTGGTATCCGTAGGAGTCAAAACCGCCGATGAAATCGACTGCGGAAGGGGAGATGGCACGTGGTTAGAGATGAGCCTGTGGAGAGTCGAGGTGATGGGAAGCAGGGTCCTGAAAGGGAGGAATCTGAGACCAGATCCAGTACAGGGCCTGAGGGGTTGAGCTTTGCTGTAGCATCTCGAGGGACCGGCCAAGGCCTGAGATAGAGAGCTGGAGCGTAGATGCGGAGGGCTGTCGTTTAAGGAGGAGGCTGAGGGTTGGGGGTGGGGGAATGGAGCAGGGAGGCAAGACCTTCCGAAGCGTGGGAGTAGGACGAACTGGGAATGGGTGGTGCTTGACAGGAGTGGAGCTGTGGACCCCTCCGAGGGGACAGGACGGGGCCTAAGAGGCGGGTAGTGGGGCAGTGCCTTGGCTTGGGCACCGGGACGTCTGGTCCTCATCCAGAATGGGCTGGCTATGCGGATCCCCACCCAGTCTACGGTCTCTTCTTCCCCAGCCCCAAGAGGGGCCCCTTAACTGACCCAGGGCTATCCCGCTTGGGCCCCTGTCCAGGGTGCTGACGGTGTGGGGTCCCCACTTCCCTAGGGGCTCCGCACTCACAGCTGTCCTCCTCTTCCAGGAATACTTTGCTCACGTAGCAGGCGAACACGAAGCCGAACAGCTGCGGGAGGACACAGCATCAGAAAGGGAGGGAGGAGAGGGAAGTGCCCCCTGCCCGGCCCTGCCCAGCCTGGCTGGAGGGGCCAAATGTGCTGAGAGGAAGGCAAACCCGTTAAGAACTTCAAGTTTAATGACTGTGCCTTAAACTTAATACCCTTAGTTCTGTTCTCTGTTCTGGGTGTGACTTTGAACAAATAATTATTTTACCTCTTTGCTTCTCCAGTTGGACCTGGGAGGTATCTTACTGGCTTGTTAAGAGGAAAGAGGGTTATGTATCTTTGTGTGTGTGAAGTGCCAAGGGCAGGGGTGGGATGGGCAGGAGGACAGAAACTCACAGCCAAGAAGATCTGCAGGGCACTGCTAAGTGCTTCAATGTAGGGATAGTCGAGCAGGCAGCCGGTGACTGAGATGACGTGGTGGTCCTCCAGGGCCAGGCGGGAGTTCAGGACAGGTGTCACCAGGCAGCCTGGCCCATTCTCCATCCACCAGGAGCGGTGCAGGGATGTGTTGAAGGTCATGATGAAGTCCCGGTCCTAGGGGCAGAGGGGCCTAGGATACTGAGCTGGGGGTAGGGTGGAGATCCTTCCAGGCTCCAGGTTTACTTCACACTTGGGTCATAACAGCTTCCCTTCCTGGCGTGATTTGTGAGGGATGGTCTGTATCTGCAAGTCTATAGTTGGCCAGTAGGTGGCGCTAGATGATCATGCCGGGCTGCTACAGCCCCGCAAAAGCCTCAGAATTTCAGGGCTGAAAAGGATATCAATGGTGATTGGTTTCCCTTTTCCAGCTGTTAGTGAAATCCCCAACACAGACCTTCTTCACAGCTCACTCAACCTCTCCACTGCCCCCTGCGTGTGACCCCGGGCAAACCTCTCCTCTCTTTAGTCCTTGGTTTCCTCTTTTGAAATGGAGAAGGGGCTGGCCTAGATCAGTTCTTACCCACATGTGCATCTATGTGTTCCTCCATCCATTCACTCATATGGTCCAATATTCACTGCATACCGACTGGGCGCCAGCACTGAGATGTGCAATCTCCTTCCGCAACTACATGAAACTGGAGTTTCTATTAACTGCACTTACTAGATGAGGAAACTGATGCTCAGAGAGGGTAAGCCACCTGCCCAGGGTCACACAGCTAGGAAATGTTTAAGCTGGGATTTAAATCTAGCAGAAGTAGGAAGCCAAGTGCTCTCATTCATATATTTTGCCTCCTTTCTTTTTAAAACTAGGAATTGTGCCCTCTGGCTTTGTTCTCAAAGTTAAACACTCCCACTTTCTTCAACAGTTCTCCATGTGACATGGTCGGTTCAGTTTTTCCAGAACAGACTCTACCCTCTCTTTCTCATCTGAAAAATATCTATCAGAATTGGACTCAAATCTTTGCAGTCTAGGCCATACAAAGCATGTTGCATTTTCACCTCTTTTGCACTGAACACGTGTGGAGCCTAAGAGAAGTTTTCTGGGTCATGACATATTGATGGTTTCTTCTGAGACTGCAATCAACTGGAACCCCAACCCATCTTCATCAGACTGCCCTTCAGCTTCATCATTTGTTTTTGAGAAGTACAGAGGAGGCCAGAAATGAAAATGTAGGGGTGGAGGGGGAGCACAGATTACTTCAATGTGTAGAGAGTGTTCTCTTTAAGAGATGACACCCCAGACCCACATCACAGGAGCCCTTGGGGCAGGGGATGCCAGGCTTTGCCCTCTGACAATGCCAGGCCCGAGGCTTACCTGGGACAGCTGTCCAACCTCCAAATAGAAGCAGATGATAAATGCATTCCAACCAACCCAGAGCACCAGCCAGGCTGCATACTGGGGAAAGCAAAAAGGGGGGGGGGGGTCAGGGAGGGGCCTGGGGGAGTGGAGAGGGGGCGGGTCAGTGGACCAAAGAGACCTCTGCAGGGGAAACTATGACAACGCCTCACTCAGAGAGCACTTCTCAGTTTATAAATCATCTTCCAACCAGGCTCCCTTATGAGAGCCCTGCAGGGAAAGCACTATCTTTCTCTTTAAAGCTAAGCTAAGAAAAAAATAATAATAATAAAGCTAAGCTAAGGCTCAGAGAAGAAATTTACTTTTTCCAAGATCACACAGCTAGGAAGAGGTAGGGCTGGTATGCAAATCCAAGTTCTCTGGTAGGTAATCCTATCCACTCTGTGAAAGTGAAAGTGAAGTCACTCAGTCGTGTCCAACTCTTTGCAGCCCCATGGACTGTAGCCTACCATGTTCCTCCATCCATGGGATTTTCCAGGTAAGAGCACTGAAGTGGGTTGCCATTTCCTTCTCCAGAGGATCTTCCCGGCCCAGGGAATCGAACCCGGGTCTCCCGCATTGCAGGCAGACGCTTTACCGTCCGAGCCACCAGGGAAGCCTGTAGAGAACTGCAGACACCAACCAGACGGCATCCTACACATGGCAAAGAACTAGAGAGGAGCTCGATGTTGTTGTTGTTTAGTCTCTAAGTCGTGTCTGACTTTTTTGTGACCCCATGGTCTGTAGCCTCCCAGGCTCCTCTGTCCATGGGATTTTTCAAGAATACTGGAGTGGGTTGCCATTTCCTCCTCCAGGGGATTTTCCCATCCCAGGGATCGAACCCACATCTCTTACATATTCTGCATTGGCAGGTGGGCTCTTTTACCACTGAGCCACCTGGGAATCCCAAGGAGCTGGATGATTTCCACCGAAATCCTATGCCTGTGATTCTAATGGCGGCTTCCTGGCAGAAGTGCTGTTTACAGAGGTGCCGGGGCATTCTTGAGGACTGGAGAGAAGAGTCCTCTTAGGTGATGGAGCGCTTTGGAAGGGCCCTGTTCACCTCTGGAACTGAGCCTGTGGGAGGTGGGGAAACTCACCCTAGAATGAGGGTGAGTGGGCTCAGGGGTGGGAGAGGCATGAGATTACATGTCATCGGTATTTAAGGTGTCCGGCATTTATGAAGCAAACCTACCAAAGAGCCTCTTCCCTCAAGAGACGTGTGTGAATGGGTCACTGAGGAAGAGAGGCAGATGAGGATGAGACTAGCTGAAAACAGGAGTTTGATCTTCAAGGACCAGGGCTTGGAAACAGGAAGTAGGCAGAGGGAGCCAGGGACACAGTGCACTCCTGGGACTGGGCGCAGGAGGCACTGGCCTCAAAATCACACAAGCCTCTTGAGCACATGCTTGATGAACATCGGGGGACAGGAGCCAAGCCTTCCTGAAGCAACTTGAGAAACCAGACCAGACCAAGAGCATCCCTCACATGGACCTACTGGGGCAGTGTGGGGATGCAGCAGGAGCCTTCGCTCTGGAAGCGATGCTCTAACCCTGCCACTTATTAGCTGTGTGACTTAAGGAGGCCTCGTCACCTTTCTGAGCCACATGTCCTCATCTGGAAAATGAAGACAGTAAGATACACCTCACAGGGCTGTTGTAAAGGTAAGTGAAGCTAGTGAAACTCTTGGCATGTGTCTGGTACATGGGAAAGTGAAGTGTGAAAGTGAAAGTTGCTCAATGTGTCCGACTCTTTGCAACCCCATGGACTGTCCACGGAATTCTCCAGGCCAGAATACTGGAGTGGGTAGCCTATCCCTTCTCCAACGGATCTTCCCAACCCAGGGATCGAACCCAGATTTCCTGCATTGCAGGCAGATTCCTGACCAGCTGAGCAACAAGGGAAGCCCAACAATACTGGAGTGGGTAGCCCATCCCTTCTACAGGGGATCTTCCCAACCCAGGAATCAAGCTGGGGTCTCCTGCATTGCAGGCGGATTCTTTACCAACTGAGCTATCAGGAAAGCTCTGGCACATGAGAGGCACTCACTCAATGATACATCTGGTTAATAGTTGGACTTTTCCATAGAAAATTCTTTAGTACTAATCTTGTCTCCACTGAGCAAAGAAGCACTGGGATTTGGATATCACCAGCCAGGCTGGAGCCAAGACTCAGGCGGGGGTCTAGGTGCCCCGGGCTGGGGGACAGCTCCGGCTGGAGAATGCGGTAGGAATGGATGGGGATGAGAAAGAAGGAGTTGGTTTGGGGAGGGGCCGAGTGAGCCATACCAGGATGAGGTACCGGGAGCGGTACTGCACGGTGCCAAAGATGCCCAGGATAACTGCCATGATGTGCAGGAAGTTGGCAAGGATCGGAGCCCACTGGTAGCCCAGGAAGTCAAAGATCTGCCGCTCCAGCGCAGCCACCTGTGGGAAAGAGCAGGCTGAGGCCACATCATCCCCTAAAGGAGGAAGACGGGGACTCCTCCTCAGCCTTGTGAAGCATGGGACACCAGTTACCAGGGTGACCTGACTGTACACAGGCCTCAAGGTCACCCCAGCCCTGTAGGACCCAAGGGGATGCTGGGAGGTGAGGGCAAACTGGTGAGGATGTGAGGGGGATGGAGCCCTAGCGATCACTTTGGGGTGGGCTAGTGGGAGACGGGAGCCAGGGTTCAGAACACCTTCCATCCTGCCAAGAAGCCTCCCCACCTGTAGCTCCCCTGGGGGGTGGGTCTCAGCCAGTGGAGTCAGGATTCAGACTGGCTCCCCCAGCACTGGTCTAGGGATGAGCCATAGCCCTAGAGGGCCCAGGGGAGCCTGTAGGACTGAGTCTCCTCTTTTAAGGACCCCTCTCTGGAGGTTGTCCTGGCCCAGGGGACCCACGGGCTGCAGAGAAAGGGATTTTTTCCCTCTTTTTCCTCCTGCTTCCACACTAACTTTGTGCTCCTTGGCAGTGCCTTCCCACACGAATGCTTGTGTTCGGTCACATGACTTGCTTCATTCAATGAGATTTGAGCAAAGAGGAAGCAGGTGAAAAAGCTTGAAAAACGCCGGTGCATTGGAGTTTGCCCACTTTTTACACTTGTAACATAGAGAACACCTTTTGAAAGAGCTCAGGCTGACCTTCAGGAGGACAAGAGGGTACGGGGAAAAGAGCCAAGGCATCTGAACCGACAGCGAGTCAACCATTAACACACGTGAGTGAGGCCATCCTAGATCACTCAGATGCTAGCCAACCCACCAACAGACCAAAGACATGTCACTAGACCAAAGAACCTCCAGCTGACCCACAGAATCGTGAGCTAAATCAAGTGATTGTTTTATTTTTTGTTTTTATTGCTATTTTTGAACTTTCAGCCACGTCGTGCAGCTTGTGGGATCTTACTTCCCTGAATCAGGGATTGAACCTGGGCCCATGGCAGTCAAAGCCCTGAGGCCTAACCACTGGACCGCCAGGGAACTCCCTAAGATGGTTGTTTTTGCACCACTACCTTTTGGAGGGATTTGTCATGCAGCAGGAAGTAGCTGATATAGGACTCGATCAACAGACCCTTTCCAGTAGCCCCTGATTCAACCTTTCAGCTGGTACACTTAGGAACAAAGATCCCAAGGATACCAATGGTTAGTGACCGTCCCATATCCTTCCTTCTGTTGACAGAACCTATCTCTTTGTTTTGGAAACTGCCTCCCAGACCCTCAGTCCATGCACTAATTTCTGCGGTGGCTCGGGACCCAAGTCTAACTAAATAAGCAGCACACAGTGATCTGCTCAGAGAAGGACACTCTCTGCACTCTGCCCCTGAGAGCTGCCTGGATATTTGCTGGGCATCAGGACAGAGATGCTGCCTGTCCACCAAGATACATGGACGGGTGTAGTGTCAGCTAAGAGCTCCTGGGGACTATCCTTGCCAGTAGGCAGGGGACAGTCTGCTTGAGGAGGAAGCCAGAGCTAAGGGGCAGAGTGAGGAAAGAAGACTGAACACGTCAAGGGGAGGGTCTGAGGATCTAGCCACGACGAAACGAGTTCTCCCTCCTTGTACTGATTTCTGTCACTTATACCCAAGAGTCCTGACTACATAGAAGGAGAGAGAAGAGAGTCTATCTAGGTAGGGAGAGAAGATCCTAATAAATAAGATCCCAGAAGACTTTTTCCTGGCCAGGAGGCAGGACGAGGTGGAGGTGATGGTACCACACAGATGGTAAAGCTTGGGCAGAGGCCCAGGAAGCTGCAGGCCCAACCCTGGCATCCATTGACCTGGCACCAGCCTGCCTCTTGCTGGTAACTCCCCTCCCAGCGCTCTGCAGGTTGTAAAGAGCTTTCCAAGTTCATCTCTCATTGGATACTTCTTGGCAGAAAGGCACCGCTGAGATCATTATCTCAGAGGAGAGCAACAGTGAGGCTCAGAGAGAGGAAGTGACTTGCCCAAGGTCACACAGCAGGTTGGTGGCAGAGCCAGGCAGACATTCCGCCTTTCTCTGCCTTCTGTCGCATCTTAGCACCAGCACGCCACATTTCCCAGTTGGCACTGGCTCAGGAGTTTAGACATGTGGTTTCTGGTTGAGGTTCTAACAATGACTCCTGGTTTACTTGGGCAGACTACCTTCTCTGTGGGTCTTGGGCTCCTCTTCCATATACAAAGGCTGCCAGACTAAATAAGGGCCCTTCTGGTCTTGAATCCAGTGGCCTGCTCCCAAAGCTCCTGCCCCAATTCTGTTCTCCTTTCTACCCTGACTCTGCAAGGCTCTGAGGAGCCCTGGGGGTTTGAGGTCCAGCTGGTGCTCTAGACTCAGCTGACATGGAATCCGAGAAATGAGGTTGTGACAGGGTTGCCCAGGCTCATAGTGTAGCTGGGGAGACCCCCTGCCTGGACACAACTACCTAAACCTGACATCACCCCCACCCCCATCCTGGCCCTTGCTCAAAACCCTTGTGTTCTCAGGGACCTCACTGATGGAGTGAGCAGCAGTCAGCTCAGGTTCAAAATGCAGTTCTACTGTGTGACTTCCCCTCGCTGAGCCTATTTCTTTAATTATAAATGGGGAAGACAGTAATTCCCCTAGGAAGTTGTGAGGATATGGAGACATCACATAAACTATTAGACTTAATACATGGTAGTTAATTAACAGAAGACCTAACAGTCAAAGTTTCTTAGTTGGGCTTTGAAGGCTGCTAGGATCTGGCTCAATTCTTTATTCTGGGTCAGTTTCTGCCCCCAAGCAGCTGAAATAACAGTTGAGGTTCCACTATCATTTCCCTTTTCCTATACCCAAGTCCTCATTTTTCAAAATATAGCACAATTTTCTCCTTCCCTAGCAAGACTTCCTGCCTGGCCCAAAGGGATCTCTCTTTCCACTGAATATGGAACACTAGCTGTTCTTGTCACTCTGAGCCATCCTTCCAGCTTCCCGCCAGCCTCCCATCCAACACTCACCCACTCATTCATCAAAACCCCATCCACATCCATTTATTCATCCCTCCGACATCTGACATGCCCTCATCCATCCAGGGTCCATCATTTATTTATTCACAGAACGTTTAGTCTGTGTCAGGCCCCATGCTGACGCTGGGATGCTGAAGTGAATATGTTGTAGTCCCTGCCCTTTGGGAACTCAGAGCCTAGGCAGGGAGATGGATGGAAAACCGGACAGTTACAGACCATTGTGATCAGTGTGATAACCCAGGCCTGAACGATGCTGCCTCTTCTGCCGAAGGTGAGTGCAGAGATCAACTTAAATAAATAAATATTTTAATTGAGATGCCACGTCTTATATATAATCCCAATTCTAAAGTTGTTGTTTATAACTCGAAAATGAGCCAAAATACTCCAGAACTCCTGCTTCCGCAGCACTGATATGCAACTAATTAACAACAAAAGATGAGAACAAAAAACACGAGGAGTATCTCCCCCATCTGGTTGCACCAGTTTAGAAACACTAGTCTAAGGACTGCAGTAGGTGTAAATCATAACTGGCCTTGGAGTGTCCTTTTTCCTTTGATGAGAGGACTTGTGTGGAGAAAACAGCAACCTATCCCTTTGCAAAAAGTTCAAGTGCACATTTAGTGAGAGGGGAAAAATGACTTCGGGGAGATTTTGACCTAATCAGCCTACAGGCCAGAGCAAGCTGGCTTCTTGGGTCTCCCTCCTCCATGAGCCGGCACGAGGCTTCTGTGGGCAAGTGCTGCAGCCTCCTGCCAGATTTCCTGGCAGAGGGAGGCTGCCGACCACCTCTCTGGAATGCTTTTTCTAAAGCAGATTTTGCTTGAGTCACTCTGTCGTCCATGCAGCCCAGAGAACCTGGGGTAATCCCTACCGCCTCTGGGCCAGCCAACTCACGGGTCACCAGGACCCCAGACAAGCAGTATGAGTGCCCTAACCAGTCCCAGAAGGACAGAAGAGATCCAGACCCCTCAGCCCTACAGCCCTGGTCTGGATCTGTCAGCGCCCACAGAGTAAGTCCCACTTTCCTGCCCGTCGGTCAGTCCTCTCTGCCCTTGATCTGAATGCCCCTCTGTGCCGCGTCCTGACCCAGACCCCCGCAGCCCCGTTTCATGAGCCCTTCCACACCAGTGAGTGTCTCTCTGGCCTCAGAGCCTTTTCTAAGGGGTCCCCCACCCCCTACACATTGCACCCAAGGACCCTGCTTCTCTGGAGTCTTCTCAGTGACTCTGTTTCTCTTCTCTCATCCTCGGGCCCAAAGGAGGGATCCTGGGGTCCCCACACTGCCTGGCAGAACTGTCCCACCCTCATCCATGGCTGGCTCCATCATCCACTCCAGGTCAGGTCCATTCCTTGAAGACGATTCCTTGATCCCTGCATCACCCTGGTTGACTCTAACATTGGAGGGGGGGCCACCCCCTCCAGCACCTCAACCTCTCAGCCTCTCAAGTCCTCGCCCCTGACCCAGGCTTCCATCCCTCCTTGTCCACAGCCACCTCTTGGGCTGGGTCATCACCTGTGACTCCCATGCTTTCCAAAGTCACCGATTTCTGAGCCCCTCTCGGACCGCCCCAGCTTCCTTCCAACAGCCTTCATGATGACGAGCCCAGCCCAGGGCGCCGGGTCCCCAGCCCTCCCCTCACTTCCATTCCCCACTTCACATCCCAGCTCAGCCTGCTGGGATCACAGGACCCCTCACTTCACCATCAGCTTCACCTGCAAGCCAAACTCTCATACTCCTCTGCTTTTTTATCACGAATGTCAGGAAAAGCCCACTCCTGGACAAACCCAATTAATAGTTTTCTCAGTTCTTGAAAAGCAGCCAACCATTGCTGCAGTCACTCCCCGGGGCAGACTGGGGCCCCTAGAGATCTGGAATCTTCAACTCCAAGAAGCTCCCCAGGGAACTCACTCTCCTTAATGATATTTAGGTCTTCTCGCTGTCCTCCACCTCCTGGATGTCCTTCACCCCTACTCTGGGTGAAGACCTGGTCTCCTTCACCCCTATCTACTATACTTGAGGCTCCATTCCGCCTCCCACCCAAGGCCAATGCCTCCTCCTGCACTCGGAACTCTGTCCTCTACCTTCTCAGGAACCCACATCATCCACAATTTCTTTTCTTATAAACTCAACTTCTTCCCCTGCCCGGGATCCTTCCCACTGGCTCCTAAACATGCTCAAATCTCTTCTGTTAAAAACAACAACCACCACTTTTCCCCTCCAGCGAATGCCTTATCTATCCCAACATTCTCACACCCAAAGTTGATTAAAGGTCTTCACACCCTTCCTGCCACTCACTCCCCCACCAACCTGCTGTAACAATTTGGTCCGGAAGTTAGGAGCAGAGCTGGGTTAGAATCCTGGTGCCACTGGTTTTTCTACAACTCTGGGCAAGACACTGAACCCCCCTGTACCTCAGTTTCCTCACCAACAAAATGGGTATGTCTCACAGTATCTCCCTCATCTGATCTTGAGGAGAGTCAGCACCATGTAAAATTATATTCTGTTGCAGAACTCCCCCTTCCTCCCCGCCTCCACCGCTTAATTTTTTTCCGTGGCATTTTTCACTGACTAACATATTACTTACTGCTTATTTACCGTCTCCTGCATTAGACAGCGAATTCCATGAGAGCGGGGATGTTCACTGCTGTATTTCCAGCGGCGAGAGCCACACCTGGCACACACATCCCCCACTTCTCAGGCCTGACTGCGGTGCAGCCCAGCCCCTCTTCACACCCCATGTGTCCCAGCAAATGCGTGCCCCGACTTCCCACCAGCTTCAGTCCTTTAAGCCTCCAGCCCCTTTATAACCAAGTACCCATTGGATGGTTCATCATGAACTTAATATGCCCAAACCCGGTCCATTTCCAGGGATGTGGGTCCCATGAGGTGTCCAGCTACATAAGCTAGAAAGCTAAGCTTTCAGTCCTAGTCTCTTGCTCACCTGCATGCCCATCCTGTCATCGAGTCCCGGCTCTCTGATCTTCTGAATCTCTCACATCTGGCAATTTTCCTCCCTCTCCCCTCTCTCACCTGGCCGATTGCAATACCAGCCCCCAGGCCACTTCAAGCCTAACCCACCCTTCTTTCCAGAGTGAAGCCTCCACCAGGCTCCCCTGCTGCCCCTCCCCTGGCCCTGAGCGCCCCACCCCCATCCCTGATTATTTATTTATCGGGTAGCTGCCAGCTGAGGGGGATGCAGTTGCCATGGGAACCTTTAGCCCTTGCCTCTGTTCTCAGTAGGATGCTCTTGTCTGTCTAGACGCCAACCCTAGGAGCCCAACATCAGGTGGGGGGCTGGGGGTTGAGGGGTGAAGAATGAATAATGCAGATGGGCCCACCCCAGTCCCAGAAAACTAGCTGGGGGAGAGGGCTAAGCCTGGGGCCACAGAACCCCATCAGAAGCCTCTTGTGCCCAAGCCCTTGCCAGCCAGTTCCGCAAGTCAACCACTTTTTGCCCCAAATTCTAGCTATGTCACCAGGGGACTTAGATACAAAAGTCAGATTGTCTGGGGAAACAATGAGGAACAGGACCCTGAAGTTTCTGGAGAGTAGTTTGGTCCAACCTGGTCTGCTTTACTGACTTCATATTATTCATTTTTTTCCTTCACTGACTTTAGTTCACAGAGAGGCTGAGGCGACAAGAGCTCACCTCTGGGGGCTCTAGGCAGACCAGAGTTCCATTCCCAGATCAGTCCCTGACTCACTGGGTGACCTTGGGCAAGTTACTCCCCCTTCCTGAGCCAGCTCACTGGGAAAATGCCCTGAGGATTCCGGACAGTGCGTGTGAAGCTCTAAAGCGGGTGCCTGGTACACAGTTGGTGCTTAGGACGTGGCAGCAGCCTTAGATGCATCCCCAAACCCAAGCCCCCCTTTTCCCAATGGATTTCTGAGGCAGCTGACAAAATTAAAGTCGACTCAGCTCCTCATCCGTGAAATGAGGTAGTGGGACTGAAGCCACAGATGGCAGAGCTGGAAGGACCCCTGGAGACCCGCTGGTCCAAGCCCTCATTAGAGAGGTGAGCAAACTGCCAGCAGGCAAGGGCAGTGACTTGTCTAAGGGGAGGGTCTTCTCTCTTTCTCTGAGCTCTGTCTCAGAGCTCCGGGATGGACCCCCTCTCCAGGGTCCATCTGGCGTCCATAGCCATTTGAGCATGAGTTGAAATAAACACCCAGCAAGAGATTAAAAAGAGTGCAGTCAACGGAGACCAGGTAGTCTCTGGCAGGGTCGGGAAGATGGGCCTAAAATGGCCTCAATTCATCCGACAAGTATTTCTTGAGCACCTACTATGTGCCAGGCACAATGCAGGGTATATGGTGATAAGCAAGCTAGCGTGGCTTTGGCCTCAGAGAATTCAGGCCTAGAGACCAGATACCACAGTCCTCCGGGAGCTGAGGATAGAGGCTTCTCTGCCTGGTTTCCCACCCACTGTGTGTAGTGACTTGAGGGGAATTCCTCCGACCCGTAACACACACTGCCTCTCCCTTTCTTTGCCAGGGCTCTCGCAGCCCTTCTGCCTCTCTCTGGCCCAGCCTGGATCCTCCTGGAAAATGTCCAAGGCTATCACTGTTAAGTGAAAAGACAAAAAAAAAAAAAAAAAAAAAAAAGAGCTGCAGAACAATATGATTCCATTTATGTTTGAAAAAAAAAAACAAAAAGAAGACAGATACAAGATGTGTGTGACTGTAAATGCCGAATTGAGAGCCAGGGAAACATACAACAAATGGTTATGAGAAGTTCTCCCTAGGGAGCGGGAAAGGGGAGACTTTTAAATACACAACACTTTTGGATTTCTGAGATGTTTTACAACAAAGCTACAATTTTTTTAAAAGTTAAGAGAAAATGTTGTAAGATGTTGTTGATTCATCGCAAGACTATGTGGAAGAGCACCTGGGTGGCTCAGGATCTGAGATCTCCTGTGACGGGAACGTGCTTTGGGACCTAGGGCAAAACTCCTCTGCGCCTCTGTTCTCATCTGCACTATGGGGGCCGCTCCGGCTCCCGGTTTCTATCCAGGCCTGCTGTTGCTGCAGCCTACCTGCCTGCAGGGGTACTGGCCTTGGGATCCTGGGACCCCTGCTCAGAGCCTCACGGCTCTTTTTTCCTAGATGGTTTTGCCAGTCCCTGGTACAACCTGTCTCTCTAGGTTCTGCCTGGGTCATCACAGCCCTGCCTCCCCTTGCCTGACTATACCCAGACCCACCACCACCCCTTCTCCAGGTGTCAGCAGCCCTCTCCCCAGAGCCCTAGTGTGGCCACCTTGTTATGAAGGTTCCCCTCTTACACGGCAGGCTCAGAGCGGTCTTCTTGAGTCTCCACAAGTGTTCCAACAGGATGTGGCAGAGCTAAGATCTGAGTTCTTATCTCTATCTCCACTGCTCTTTCTACCCGCCAGACATCTGTCCAGACAGCCAAGGGGATATGAAGGGACAGAGCAGACGTGGGGACAGAATCTGCTCTGCTCTGATAAGCCACCAGCCCAGCCTCTCATGGGCAGTGCAGTAACAGCTGATGTTTATTAACTTCCAACTAGTGCCAGGCACTGTTCTGAGCACTTCACATCTGTTCATTCATTCATTCTGCCAACAGTTCTTGAGTGGCTTTTGCGGGCTTAGCGCTGAGAGCTCAGTGCTGAGTCCACAGGGCCCAGATCCTTTCCTCACTGGATGAGAAACCTTCCCCTCCTCAGGACAGATACCAGAACACCCAGCCCAGGCCAGGGAGCAGGGGGAGCTGGAGGGGGCAAGAAGAGAAGCTCTTTCCCGCCAGAAAACTAGGGGCTTTGCTGGTGGTTCAGGGGTTAGGACTCTGCGCTTTCACAGCCGAGGGCCCAGGTTCAATCCCTGATTGGGGAACTTAGATCCCACAAGCTGTGCAGTGTGGATGAAAAAACAAAACAAAATACAAAGAAACCCCCCACCAAAACTAAACTAACCTCTCCCAATGGGTCTTAGAATTGCACAGCCACTTATTGAGTACCTACTGTATACAGCCCCTCATGCTCATCACTCTCTACCTTTTCTTGTGTGCCACATGGCTTGCAGGCTAGTGCAGAGTCCTAACCACTGGACCAGTTGGGAAGTCCCAGGTCACATCTCTTAATCTGACCTCTACTGATAGATGAGGAAACTGAGGCTCAGGGAAGCCAATGGGCTTACCCAGGGTCACACGGAAGAGCGGAGTCTGCACATGTCTGCTGGGGCAGAGCCCTTACAGAACCCCACCACGTGGTTCTTGGAGACTGGGATACTCACTCCTACAACCCCACAACTTCTGCTCTCGAGGGGTAACCTCCTTCCGCCCCAGTGCTGCACCCTCTTCCTCAAGACAGCTCCCCAGCCTCCAAGCCCCCAGACTGCCATCTGTCTGTCCTCACACCCTCCTG
Source organism: Muntiacus reevesi (assembly GCF_963930625.1). Taxonomy (NCBI): domain Eukaryota; kingdom Metazoa; phylum Chordata; class Mammalia; order Artiodactyla; family Cervidae; genus Muntiacus; species Muntiacus reevesi. Next base: position 115,219,862 of record NC_089251.1, read on the forward strand.
CTGTGGCCCAGCCCCCTACCTCATCTGGGCCTGGAGGAGCCAGGGAGCAGCTGGTCACTACCTTCCACATAATTAGCCCTCGGAGACCACACTTAGAGTTTGTTAGAGAGGCCCTGGACTGTCTCAGTGGGCTGATCTGGCCAGTCCTGGACTATCCTGAGGCAGCGGCTGGGGTTTGGCCTCTGTCTCCATGGCAACCCCATCCCATCATCCCAGTGACTGCTGACCTATCCCCAGCTGGGGGGCTCCTCAGGCCCCTTCTGGGCAGATCTATCCCCCTATACCTCTGAGCCGGCAGCTACATAAGAACAACAGGCCTTGAAGAGGCCTAATTGGCATACATCTACATTAATTTGCATAACCCTTGGGCCTAGTAGCCCAGGGTGATACCAAGGTCAGTCTAAAATCAAAGGGTCCCTCTATCTCATGGGGCGCCTAACTCCTCACCAACCATCTGGTCCAAATTCACAGGCGCCATGGTGGGAGGTGGCATGGACAGTGCAGAGAAGGACCTTCAGACCAGTGACTCAGTCTGAGTCTCCTCCTCTATTGGACAGCAGTGTTGAGAAAATCAAGGGATATTCTAGATTCCCAGTGGTAAAGAACCCACCTGCCAATGCAGAAGATGTAAGAGATGTGGGTTCACCCCTGGATGGGGAAGATCCCCTGGAGGAGAGCACAGCAACCAACTCCAGTTTTCTTGCCTGGAGAATCCCAGGACAGAAGAGACTGGCGGACTATAGTCCAAAGGGTTGAAAAGAGTTGGACATGACTGAAGCGACTTAGTGTGCACACACATTTGTAAATTCATTCCCAAGTCCAGGCCTTGCCCCACTCCTCCAACCTCCAATCTCCAATCCTGGCACTCTGCTTTCTGCTTGTGGGCATACCCTTCTTTACAGGCCCAGAAAAGCCCACGAGCCTGCCCTCCCCCAGAAGCCTCCTCCTACCAGGCCCTCCCTATCCCTAATTTCTGGGTCTTGGCAAGAGTGAATTAGACGCTGTAGGCTACCAGAGAAAGCATTCACACAGCAACAAAGACCCAGCACAGCCAAAAATAAAATACATAATAAATTAAAAAAAAAAAAAAAAAACAAAAAAAACTGCAAATCTTCTGGATGTCCCTTAAAAGGACACACAGTAAATTATGACATCTCCCTAAGATAAAACCAACACAGACATTACAATAGGGGGTGGAAAGAGGGTCAAGCTGTGTGGTGTGAAAAGGCTGCAGGACCACCTGAGAAGTATGATCCTTTTTCTCTTTCTTTTGGCTGTGCCGAGAGGCATGAGAGATCTTAGTTCCTGACCAGGGATCAAACCTGTGCCCCCTGCAGTGGAAGCTCAGAGGCCTAACCACTGAACCACCAGGGAATTCCCAGCTGGATCCAAATTTTGTGCAGAAGAAAGAAAAAGAATCATCAAACTATCATCAAACTGTTAACTCTGAAGACAGGAACTGGAGGGGGGTCTTTGAGAGTCCACTAGAGAGATTTCTGTAAGGTTGCTACATTGATGAGCAATATTTTTAAAAGAAAACAAAATAAAGAAGAAATTACCAGGGGATGAATAAGCATGGGCAACCCACCCCGCGCCCCACCCCCCCCAGGTGTGGGTGGGGTGATCAACCATCCCGATTGGCCTGGGGCTGTGGAGTTTCTCCCAGATCCAGCACTTGAGGGGATAAACCCCAAAGTCCCAGGTAAACTGGGACAAGTTAGTCACCCTAGATGTGGAAGGGTGTGGACCACTTGAGGGCCTGGAGCAGCTCTGCATGGGTGAAGTGAGAGTGGCAGGGTGGGAACAGCTGCAGCTAGGCCTCAGACCCAGAGCTTTATCCCACTGGCCCCAGGAGCCAGACAAGGTTTGAGAAGGGTTAGCCAGGGCTTCCCTGATGGTTCAGATGATAAAGAATCTGCCTGCAATGCTGGGGACTCGGGTATGATCCCTGCATCGGGAAGAGTCCCTGGAAAAGGGAATGGCAACCCACTCCAGTATTCTTGCCTGGAGGATTCCATGGACAGAGGGAGAATCCATGGATGGATGCCTCAAGCATGGGGCTCCCTGACTGGGGAAGGGGGCTAGAGATGGGCAATCTGATGGAGACGTGAGGCCTTCTTCGGATGGCTGAAGGCAGGAGCCGGAATCCCTCTCCCGCCTAGGGCACCCACCTTCTTGGAGATGCCCCCTGTACCTCTGCCCCATTCCCATGTCCAAACGGTCAGCACACTGCCAGTGCCATTCCTCAGCAGGCCCCGGAATGGGGAGTGAAGGCCTGGAAGGAGGGCGCCCTCCAGAGAGAAACTGGGGAGTGGGGGAAGACAACCCAGACAGAGAAAAACCCACCATAAACCAGGCTCTCCCAGGACATGGCTGCTACAGACAAATGGACACTTGGATAAATATAAAGGGGATTAATCAGATTCCCCTCATTAAGTACAATGAACGATACCATATTATTAAGTCAAAAACTCACAGTAGAAAGCACATTAATGAAGCTGGCACTTAGGCAGTAAGAATTAATTAATTAATGAGGTGTAGAGGATCTCAGGAGTGGCTATGACAAGGGAAGTGAGGTAGCAAAGATCAGAAGGTTGATGAAAACAATCAGGAGTCAACATCTGCCCAGGAGGGGGTTGAGAACAGAGCCTAGGAGTTATCAGCCCAGGCTCTGGATGGAGTCCGAGCTGTCACTTAACAAGCTGTGGGATCTGGGAAAGTCATTTCCCTGAGCCTCAGTTTCCTCACCTGTAAAATGGGAATACTACTGTTACTAATACCCACTTCCTGGGGCTGTGAGAATTCAATGACATAATGTGAGTAAAGGACTTTGCATATAGTAAGTGCTCAATAAATTATCATTAATTGGACAAGTCACTTTCCCCCTCGGGATCTTAATTTGTCATTGGCAAAAAGGGGATAAAGTCCTATCTTTGTCACAGAGAACCCAGGGGATGAAAATAGGAACACAACCATGAAAGAAATTGCTAGACTCTAATATGCTTTTTAAACTGTGAAATACTCTACCCACATCTGTTATTATTAGGGTAATTATGAAGTCTTTAAGGCTTCCCTGGTGGCTCAGCTGGTAAAGAATCCGCCTGCAATGTGGGAGACCTGGCTTTGATCCCTCAGTTGGGAAGATCCTCTGGAGAAGGGAACAGCTACCCACTCCAATATTCTGGCCTGGAGAATTCCATGGACTATTCCATGGGGTCACAAAGAGTCAGACACGACTCAGTGACTTTCACTATGAAGTCTTTGGTTTCATCCCAAGGCCAGATTCTTGCAGCTTGACCCCAGAGAAGCTAAACAGTGTAGTGGTTAAAAGTGTGGTCTAGAAGCCAGACTGTCTGGGTTTAAATCTCACCTTCAACACTTCCTAGCTGAGTGATCATCAGCAAGTCACTTAATCCCTCTGTGCTTTAATGTCTTCATCTGTAAAATGAAGATAATAATAACAGAACCTATTTCATGAGATTGTCCTGAGGCCTAAATGAGGGAGCATGTGTAAAACACTCAGAACACTTGCTGGCCCTCAGCTATAGGGGAAGCCATGTTAATGGCACTGATTATTACTCATGGTGTAGACTCCAGGACCCCACAGTTCAGAGGACTCCTGTTCTGAAGGCCAGGAGACACAGTTGTCCAGATGTGCGGGTTCCTTTAAGGCACTCTCCCTGATTCCCCTGACCCTCCCACCTCCACCCCGCTCCCCACCACCACCACCACCACACTCCATCCAGTCCAGCAACTGCCTGGCTGGGTCTGGCCCCTTGCTCCACCCTTGATCTCCTCACTCACTCACCAAGCATTCGTTGACACTGACTCTGCACCAGGCCTGCACTGGCTGCTCAGAAGATTGACTCCAAGTGTCTGCGTAGTGAGAGGTCCAGAGAAGAAAGCAAGGCCTCCGCTCCAGGGACTTGCCCTGTACACGCGGCCTGATGTCCATGTCACTGACTCCTCTCACTCCTGAGAAGTGTCATGTTACGCTTGTGGACACTGTGGTGCAGGCAGCAAAGTCACAGACCCCGGTCACAGAGCAGGATTCAAACACACGCAGTGGGCTCCAGAGCCTGCACACCACCCCGCTCTCCCTTTCAGCTCCTCTGGCCCACGCACAGCATCAGCACCGCTGTTGCCGATGCCTCCCCCAACTGCTGAGGCCCTCCCAGAGGATCCACCAGGGCCACAGAGGCTGCTGAGACGTGTTGTGTTCAGGCTCCTCGTTTGCTAGCCGTGTGATGATGTCCAGCGAGTCTAAACCTCCTAAGCCTCGGTTCCCTCGTCTACAAATAGGAAAAGAATGAAATCTGCCTTTCAGAGTTGACATTAGCGTCAGGATATAAAGCCTGGCACAGAAGGCGCACCCAACAGATGCCATTCTCTGTTCTCTGTTCTCTGAGTCCAGTCCACCTCACCCTCACTTTTGTAGATGGTGTTCTGATCTGCTGAAGTTCTCTCACCCCTTCAGTGAAGGTTTCTTTCATTCTCTCCGGAGGCTTTTCTGCAACCCTCCTGCTATCACCTCAAGCGGGTGGCCTGTCTGCCTTCACAGCACCCCTGCAAATCTCCATGTCAAGTGTGCTATCCCAAGGCTCCCTCAAAATGCTCCCTTGAAGCTGACCCGGTGCTCCTTCTTAGTCAGCCTGGCTGAGTCAGCCTTTGAGAGTGGGCGGCCCTTGCCTGTAGCAGAGGCACTCCGACCAACACCAGGCAAGATGTCTCTACACAGAAACCTCCCGAGTTTCAGGGCCTCCTCCTGACCCTGCCTTTTCCCTCCTGGACTCTGCTATGAACCTATGACATCCTGTCTGACTCAGAAAATTATGAATGTTGAGACCTTGGGCAAATCATTTGACCTTTCAGGGCCTCAGTTTTTCCATCTGTAGAATGGGGCCTGCAGCTCCTACCCTACTTGTCTACCAGGTTAAGGAGTGGACTCAATGGGATAACTGACTCTTGGGAACCATCAAGCTCCCCTCCTCGCTGGGCAGAACTCCTGGGCTGCACTTTCTGTTCCAACTGGGTCAAGAGAAGCAGAACAATAAAGCCCCTGCTCCTTCTCCTTCCCACATGAGCATCCCCAACAGCAGAACTGACCTCCAGGGAGCCTGATGCAAGAGAAGAAATCTCCTGGAAGTCTGTTTTATCTCAAAAGAACATGCACCTAATATTCTACTCTGGAGCTTCCCAGGTGGTGCAGTGGTAAAGAACCCACCTGCCAATGCAGGAGACGCAAGAGACACGGGTTCAATCCCTGGGTCAGGAAGATCCCCTGGAGTAAGAAATGGCAACCCACTCCAGTATTCTTGCCTGGGAAATTCCACAGACAGAAGAACCTGGTGGGTTGCAAAGAGTCGGACATGACTGAGAAAATACACACAGACACACACACACACTCCACTCTAACATAGAGCCTTCTCCCTCGACCACTTCCCCCCAGATCAGGATAGAATGGATCCTCTCAGAGATGTAAACAAATAAATAAATGTCTAAAGAGAAACATCAAAACCCCTCAAATCATTGTACTTGAGATTGTAGCCAGAACAATCAGGCAAGAAAAAGAAAGCAAAGACATCTGGATTGGAAAAAAGGAATAAAACTATCTCTATTTCCAGATAATATGATTTTTTTTTTAAATTGAATGAAAGAGCCTTTAAATTCTATAGTGCTTTACAATTTTTAACAGTTTTATTGTAATGGAAAAGGATATGGAAAAGAATACATACATACATGTATAACTGAGTCACTTTGCTTACACCGACTAACACAACACTGTCAATAAAATATGCTTCAATTAAAAAAAAGTTTCACAATCTATTTGCATATAATCCCATAGCCCTTTACCCCCTACCCCTATATTGGCCCTACCCCTTCCCTCTCCCACTGAAACCACTAGTTTGTACTCTATATCTGTGAGGCAAATGACATGACAGTGTATATAGAAAGCCCTAAAGAAGTCATACACACACACACACAAACTTAGAGCTACTAAATCAGAGCACTAAAGTTGCAAAATCAGTATGCAAAAATCAGTTTTATCTCTATATACTAGTAATGAACAATTCAAACTTGAATTAAGGAAACAATCTCATCTATGATAATATAGAAAATAATAAAGTACTTGGGATAAATTTAACCAAGGAGGTGCAAGACTCATACACTGAAAACTACGAAATAATACTGAAAGAAATTAAAGACCTAAACAAATGGGAAGACATCCAGTGTTCATAACCTAGAAGACTTAATATTGTTAAGATTGCAATGTTTCCAAATTGATTTACAGATTCAGTGAATCTCTATCAAAATTCCAACTACTATTTTTGCAGAAATGGATAAGCCAGCCCTAAAATTCATATGGAAATGCAAGCAGCCCAAAACAACCAAAATAATCTTGAAAAAGAACAAAGTTGGAGGACTTCTTGACTTCAAAACTGAGCAACACACTACAGTAACCAAGATAGTGTGATGCTGAGATAAGGTCAGACATACAGATCAATGGAATAGAATCTAGAGTCTGAACATACACTCATATATTTACAAAAAACTTTCAACAGGGTGCCAAGATGATTCAATGGAGAAAGTATTTATTCAATAGAAGATGCTGACACAATTAGACATCCACATGCAGAAGAATGAAGTTGGACTCCTACCTCACACCATATATAAAACTTCATTTGAAATGAATCATAGACCTAAATATAAGGGCTAAAAATACACAGCTCTTAGAAGGAACCACAGGAGTCAATCTGAGTGAACTTAAAACAGGCAACAGTTCCTAAATATGACACCAAAAGCACAAGCAGCCAAAGGAAAACTAGATAAATTGGACATCATCAGAATCAAAAACTTTTGAACATCAAAGCATACTATCAAGAAAGTGAAAAGTCAACTCATGGAATAGGAGAAAATATTTGCAAATCATAGATGTGATAAGGGTCTAGAATCCAGAATATATAAAGAACTCTTGTTGCTATTTAGTCACTAAGTCAAGTCCGACTCATTGCAACCCCATGGACTGTAGTCTGCCAGGCTCCTCTGTCCAAGGCATTTCCCAGGCAAGAATACCGGAGTGTGTTGGCATTTCCTTTTCCATGGAATCTACTTGACCTAGGGATCAAACCCATGTCTCCTTCACTGTCAGGAACTGCCACAAGCGAAGACAAAGAACTCTTCCAATCAACAATAGAACAATAAATAGCCCAATTAAAAATGGGCAAAGGATTTGGATAGAAATTTTTCCAAAGAAGATACAAAATTGGCCAATAAGTACATGAAAAGATGCTCAACATCATTAGTCACCAGGGCAATCAAACGCACAATGAAGTACTACCTTACATCCACAGGAACAGTTACTCTAAATAATACAGGTAATAATAAGTGCTGGTGAAGTGAGGATGTGGAGAAACTGAAACCCTTACGCATTGCTGATGGGAATGTAAAACGGTACAGCCACTACGGGAAACAGTTTGACAGCGCCTCAAAAAATTACACGTAGGTATCATGGGGCTTCCCCGGTAGTTCAGACGCAAAGAATCTGCCTGCAATGCAGGAGACTTGGGTTCAGTCCCTGGATTGGGAAGATCCCCTGGAGGAGGGCATGGCAATATTCTTCAGTATTCTTGCCTGGAGAATCCCCATGGACAGAGAAGCCTGCAGGAGCCTGCAGGAGTCCATGGGCTTGCAAAGAGTTGGACACAGCTGAGCAAATAAGGCACACACACACATCACATGGCCCAGCAATTCCATGCCGAGGTACATACCTCAGAATTCAACAGAGTTCAAACAAAACTTCTATAGGAATCTTCACAGCAGCATTATTCATAGCAGCCAAAAAGTGAAAACAAACCATTCATCAATTGATTCGTGGATAAACAAGATGTGACACATCCATTCAATGGAATATTATTAAGCTACAAAAAGGAATGAAGGAATGACCTATGCCACAATACGCATGAACCTTAACATTATGCTAAGTCAAAGAAGCCAGTCCCAAAGGACCACACATCATATGATTCTATTATAACAAATGCCCAGAACAGGCAAACCCAGAGAGACAGAAAGTAGATTACTGGTAACCAGGGACCAGAGGGCAGGGGGAATGAGTTTGAGGTTTCTTTTTAGGGCAATGAAAAATGTTCTGGAGCAAGATAATGGCCATGGTTACACAACTCTGTGAACATATTAAAAACCACTGAATTGTTAAATGGTGAATTTTATGGTATATGAATTATATCTCAATGAAATAAGGAGAAAAAAAAGTTCAGACATTTTTGCCTTTCTCATCCTGATGGAGATTACATTCAGGGGTGGGTAGGGAGAGAGGGAGCCACGCACACAGAGACACATGTGCACAAACTGAAATTACTATTGTGCTAATAATAATGGGAGGGGTGTCAAGAATGAGAGGTATGATAGACATGGTTGAGGACGACTTCAGGGAGGAAGTGATCTGAAGGAAGAGGGGTTAGCGAGGAGAGGAGAGGAGAGGAGAGGAGAGGAGAGGAGGAAAGAAGGTCCAGGCCGAGGATCCTGCATGGGAAGGAGCTTGGCAAGTAGAAGGGTCCAAAGAAGACCCCCATGTCTAGAGCAGGGGAAATGAGAGGGAGAAGGTAGACGGAAGGGCTGGGAGGCCCACGGTGGCTGGGGCGGGGGCACCAAGCCCTCGGGGTGCTCTTTGGATAAAGGTTCACGGTGTGCAGGTGGAGGGTGATATTCACCTACTGCAGGGGTCAAGTGCTCCCAGTCAACATCTGGGAAGAGTTGGGAGGTCATTTCCCCAGGCTGAGTCACTCTTCATGTGACCTGATGGAAAAAACCCCAATTCCCTGGCTTATTTAGTGGCCCCTGCTGTACTGATGCTCCCAAGGAAGAAACGCCGATGAAAACCAGCCTCACTGCTATGGCAACAGCAACCGCTTCTGACTTGCCATCCTGATGAGAGGCCAGGTGTGAAGTCTGCCTAGCAACTGTGGTGGGTGTCAGAAGTGCCTCTCCGGGGCTTCAGGATCCCCCTTCCATCACCGCCCAGACCTTGGCTCGGGTCCCGGCTTCTCCTTCCAGTGGGGAATCACAGCCAGCTGCCAACATCTGGACAGCTCTTCACAGCTCAGACTGCGATGGATGCCACCACCCTGGAATGTGGGATTGTTAGCCCCCCCTGGACAGATGAAGATACTGATGCTCAGACAGGTAAAGGGGGGCTCTGGCATCCTTCCTTCTGTGCTGCCTTCACGCGCCCATATGGGAAAGGTCTGCTCATCCGGGCAAGTCTCCTGCTCTGATTCATCTGAGGCGCCTAGTAAAGAATGGAGTGTCACTCCCCCTTCCTGTCACCCTCTTCCTTTCTTGGTGATCTACCGGTTCCGGGGGACCTGCCCCCAGTGTTCACTTCTGGCCCAACAGAAGGCTAGAGGAAGGGATCATCTGAGGTCCGTGAGAGCCCGGGTGGTAAAGAAGGACTGTGAGAGATCCTGCACAGGAGGGCAGCACCCCTCCTGCCGCTCTGGGTGACGCAGCTGAAGCATTTCCCTGTGAAATGCCTGGCTTTGAACTTCAACACTAGGACTGACATGATGACTAGTACTGTGTATGCACGTACCCTGTGCCAAGGGCTTCCCCGGAGGCCCAGGGGTCAAGAGTCCGCCTGCCAAGCAGGAGATGTGAGTTCGATCCCTGGGTGGGAAGATTCCCTGGAGAAGGAAATAGCACCCACCCCAGTATTCTTGCTTGGGAAATCCCATGGACAGAGAAGCCTGGCGGGCTACAGTCCGTGGGGTCGCAGAATCAGACACAACTGAGAGACTTAACAACAACTCTGCTCCAGGCTTTGCGGCAAGCGCTCTGTGCGCACTCTCTCATTTAAATGAGGGATGGGCTAGCACCCTTTTCCTATGGGGGAAGCGTGGCCTGAGATCTCAGAGCTGGAGGGGGCGCTGAGCAGTGGCAACCCAGGTGGTTTTGGAGCCAGAGCCTGGCTCTTAACCAGATACCTGCCACCCCCAGGAGACCTTCTCATCCTTGTCCCTATCCCCCATCCTGGGGGACTGGCTGGAAGATGAAACGGGAGGGCAGAGGAGCTGAGGAGTGGAGCTGTCGCCTGCAGTCCCTTCCTGGCTGCAGGCCAGAGGCTGCTGGCAGACCTGTTGGAGGAAGTGGTGTGCTGCCACCGAGGCAGCGAGAGTGGAGGGAGAGGGAGGGGCCCTCCCCAGGATGGGCCCTGCCTCATCCCCAGGCCTGGTTCACAGGAGGAAAGGAAGGGAAGGCGTGGTTCTTTTTTGTTTGGCTTCGCTGGGTCTTTGTTGCGGTGCGTGGGCTCTCTAGCTGAGATGGTTGTTACCTCTTGGGTTTCCCTGGTGGTTCATAAGGTAAAGAATCTGCCTGCAACGCAGGAGACCCCGGTTCGATCCCTGGGTTGGGAAGATCCCCTGGAGAAAGGAACAGCTACTCGCTCCAATATTCTGGCCTGGAGAATTCCAGGGACTATGCAGTCCTTGGGATCTCAAAGTGTCGGACACGACCGAGCGACTTTCACTAGTTACCCCTTGGTATGTGGGATCTTAGTTCCCCAACCAGGGGTCAGATCCACACACCCTGCGTTGGGAGGTGGATTCTCAAGCACCGGATCACCAAGGAAGTCCCAAGAAGTCATGGTTCTTAAGTGCCTACTATGTGCACAAGCTGAGCATCGCCCTTCACAGGTGGTATTTCATTCTGTTCCCAGAATGACAGAGACCAACAGCTAACACTTCTGATGTGCCAAGCATCTCGCATGCTCAGCATGCTTTGATTCACTTAATCCTCCATAGAAACACACCAGTTCAACGCTCTGCACATGGGAAAACTGGAGCATAGAGGAGAAAAGTAACTCGCCCAAGGTCCCACGCTCATAAAGATTTAATTCAGGTCCTCAGGCCCTAAATTCCCTGAATAACAGACTTCATATCCTGCTAGGGGAGCTGTGTCCCCATGGTCCAGAGAGGGAGAAGGAGGCCCTTTCTTGAGGTCCCCAGGTATCAGAACGGGGTTTGAGCTCATCTCCTGGGAATGTCTATAGCATTTTGACTTTGTGGCACCTTTGCCTCTGTTCCCCACCAACTCCTGCCCAGAAACATCGAGCCCATGAGAACAGTCTACCTACAGCCATTTGCCCATGGCTGCCCGGAACTGAGCAGAGAGCAATCTGCTTCCACCCAGCTGGAGAGCTTATTTCTCTTCAGGGTTATTTTTGTCTGGAATCACACACGCAACCACGATCCTTCCCAGCTCGCTTTCTGGAACAGTCCACAATGAGCCCCAGTGCCAGACTCCCTGACTTTCACTGGAAAGGAGACAGGGATTAAGATCCCCTCAGGCCCACTGTCTCCTGGGGCCTCTGTGGACTCATCTGTACAATGGGTTGGAGGGATGTTCTCTGGGAACTTTCTGGCTCCTGCAGTCCCAGATTCTTTGTCGCGAGCTTCCCTTTCAGCAAACAGTCCTAACTGGGAGTTTTACAGTCATACCACCTACCGGAGCCTCACTGAGATTCGCCTTGGCTATAATTATGGTGGCTAAAGCTGAGTGCTGAACAACTGATGCTTTTGAACTGTGGTGTTGGAGAAGACTCTTGAGAGTTCCTTGGATTGCAAGGAGATCCAACCAGTCCATCCTAAAGGAGATCAGTCCTGAACGTTCATTGGAAGAACTGATGTTGAAGTTGAAACTCAACTTTGGCCAACTGATGTGAAGAACTGACTCATTGGAAAAGACCCTGATGCTGGGAAAAACTGAAGGCAGGAGGAGAAGGGGATGACAGAGGATGAGATGGTTGGATGGCATCACTGACTCAATAGACATGAGTTTGAGTAAACTCCGGGAATTAGTGACAGACAGGGAGGTTTGGTGTGCTGCAGTCCATGGGGTTGCAAAAAGTCGGACATGAATGAATGACTGAGTGACTGAACTGAACTGAACCACTTCCTTAGCGCTAAGGGCCAGGTGCTGCGCTGAGCGCTTTTCACGGATTCTATGGCTGAATTTGCTGGGCAGCCCTAAGAGGCAGGATTCAATGATCTGCACTTTACAGATGAAGAAACTTGGCCGCGGAGAAGCTGAGCACCTTGCCTCGGCTCACACTCCCAGGGAGAGGCAGAAGCCAGTTGTCTTGCTGTTGCCTCCCGCAGCTGGGAGGGCGAGAATACATTAGCATATGTCAAGGATTTGGCCACAGGCCTTGATAAACCCCATCCCTACACCCTCCATCCCGCCCCCATCAGGCCCAGGAGCCAACCAGCCCCACCTGTCAACAGCTGAGAAGCACGGTGTGATTCCCAGGCTGGACCCCAGCCAGTCTCACTTCACGAGAGGATCTTTGCGTCCCTGGTGGCCTATCTCGGGGATGACAGCGAGTGGCAGCTTGGGGACATCAGCGCACTCAGGTGGCTCCGGGGCTGCTGACCAGCAGACAGCCATTGACAGGCGGGAGCGACTGGCATCGCCGGAGGCAGACAAGGCACCTGGGAGCCTCTGCCTGCACCCCGCCCCTGAGTCCAGAAGCTTCACTAACATCTGGGGGCCTTCAGACACTGAGGTGAAAATACTGACAGAGCACCATGCGTTCAAATATTTAAGTTCCGAATCAAGCTGGCAAACTTTTGAATAAAATATGTTCTGTCTTCCCACCCAGACACAGCAGTCTGGAAGGCCAGGCTGTGTGCTGAGGTTTCTCAGGCTCCTCAGAGCTCTGCGCTGGAAGACAGTAGTGTCTTCCTGGTCCCTTCTGTGCAGGGGCTTCATACTCAGGTCTGGGCGCCTGGGACACACGTGCAGGCCAGCATCCACACCTTCCCCGCCCCCCGACAGCGGTCCTTTGACTGTCCCAGGGGTTCTGGGACCAGAACCAGCTGCACAGCCTCCCTCTGGACAAGCCCTGGCGGGTCCTGAGAGTGGCCTTGGGCCTGACTTAACAGGGGACCCTGGGGTCTGCTGTGAGCAAGCCGGTAAACCCTCACTGGAGTCACGTTCCCGACAAAGTCTCAGGCCACACAGGTGCCTGGACTCTGGGTAGCCCCAGGAGATGGAGAGCTTAGGATTTAGCATCATGAAATCCAGGCAGACCTCAGCTCTGCCGCTTGCGTGCTGTGATTTGTGGCTGGTGAATTCCCCTTCTGGGTCCCCCTTTGCTCATCTGTAAAACAAGAACGACAGTTCCTGCCTGGAGGGGCTGTAGTCAGGAGTAAATGCAGTAAGTCTGTGAAAAGCTTTGGGCTTTGCTTGCAGACTGTTCAACTCCCTTGAAGACTATCTGAGAAGCCCTCCCCTGAACACTCAGCTCCTTCACTGTCTTCTTTTCCGTAAAGCTCTGGCCACACGGCAACGTGATCATTGACAGATCTGAACCCACACGGGCCAGGACTTAGCCTCCCACACCACTGAATCCCCAGGATCTCGCACAGGGCCAGAATTAGAGAAGGCAAAGTAAGCTTTGTGATTATTCACCCAGGTTTTCCATCTGTTTATGGGGTTCATTCAAGCGTTGCCACCACTGAGGGTCTTCTGAGGGCCGAACTCGGCGCCAGGCTCTGAGGACCAGATGGCTCAGGCTCCTCTCCAGACTCCATGGAGCTCAGAGTCTAGAGAGAGTGATTTCATGTGGAAATAGGAACAGATGACAACAGAGTGATACCTGCCGTAATAGGGGCAAGGTGTTGCCAGAGTCCATAGGAAGATGGGTGCAGGAAGACATGCTCCAAAGAGGAGATGATGAGTGAGCAGGCCTTAGGAGATGAAGAGGGGAAGGGCCCTCCAGAGACAGAAACAACAAATGCAAGGCACAGAGGTGTGAGGTGCAGCTGGTATGCTTACCTCCACGTGGCCTGAACTCAGAGACGTGGAAGTGGTGTCAGGGTTTGTGGGGCGGCCCACTGTCCCACTGGCTAGACCACTGATCCTCAATGTGAGATCAGCAGCAACAGAAGCACCTTGGAATTGGTTAGAAACGCAAATTCTCAGTCTCCACCTTGGACCTACTAAGTCAGAAACTCGAGGCGAGGTGCAGAAATCTGTATTTGAACAAGCACGCTAAAGTCTGAGACCCATCAGACATTCCCCTGTAGGCAACAATGAGCCATGGAGAGGGGAGGATCAGAAGGAGGCAGGATCAGACTGTACTTCATGACGATCACTGGGCTGGTAAAAGGCCCACATCTGAAAGCTGGCCCCATACTGGAGAAAAAAAAGGAATTTCCCAGCAGTCCAGTGGTTAAGACTCCCACGCTCCCAAAGCAGGGGGCACGGGTTCAAATCCCTGGTTGGGGAACTAAGATCCCACATGCCACACAAGGCTGTCAAAAACAAAAAAAAGTTGGTCCCACGTCAACCCTCAGCTCCAGCAGGACAGAGCTGCGAGTAGCAGAACCATCTATCTTCACATGTAAGGGAGGGGCTCCTGGAAAGTCAGATCCCTGGGGGGCACACAGCCTGCTGCCAGGGTGACCACCTGTCACTTGGAGAAAAAGGGCAGCACCCTGCGGAGGGGCAATGGAGGAGAACTGGTTATCATGGCAACCTCCCCTCAGGTGGGACAGGACAAAGGAAGAGAAAGTCTGTGGTCCCCAGGTATCCACCCCATCCCCAGGTGGGAGCATCACAGTCCCGGGCTCCTCCTCTGACCACATGTAGCCCAGCATCTCCTTCTCTGTCCATCTGGGCCCCAAGTGGCAATTTCCTCCCCTCCCCATCATGAGGCCACACCCTCCTGCCACAGTCTAAGGGCTGGGGGGCTGTCTCCTTGGTTACAGCCCAGGCCCTTGTATCCATGGTGACCCTCTCTTAAGAGGCCTCAGATCCTCATCTGCTAGGCCAGCAATGTCCTTCGCCAAGGCTGATTCTGGGAGCAGTGACCCAGATCAGGAGTAAGGCTCTTCCATTCTTTCTTCACTTGGCACATGGTGAGAGAAAGAGGTACAAGATGATTCAACACGTTATCTTCTGCCAGGAGATGGACACAGAGGGTGCATTAAATAGCTTTCCAAGGTCCAACTTGAAGCTCAGGAGAAAGCAACCTGCACCTCAAACCCAGCGAAGATCACAAGGAGGGGTCTAGAGTCTGAAAGGCCTGGGTGTGAGTCTTGGTGCAGTTATCTTGGGCAGCCGGTGTCACTTTTTGAGCCTCAGTTTCCTCACCTGGACACTGGAGATATTAGTATCTACCCTCTAGGGTCCCTGCAAGATTCAGGAAGAAAATGGGTCTGACTGAGAAGCATATGCCCTGCACCCCACTGCATCTTATCTTCCTGTCCTCAGGTTCAGGAGGAGGAACTCTGGCTCCTGGGTGAGACCCCTCTTTGCTGCTGAAACCCCCACTGGGCAAGAGCTGTGGCTCTGGGCTCAGAAGCACTCCATAAACGTTGACTGCTGGTGCTGTTATTATTACTATTAATCAGCCGGCAATGAATGGTAAATTGCTTCCTCCAGGTAATTTACATTTCCTATTGTCATTGTAATCTTCATTGAATGCAATCTGATACAGGGACGTTTTCTAGAAAGCAGGAGCCATGTTGTGCTTCTTAGCTTTCCTGCAGTGCCTGGCTCCGGTCCTGGCAGGGGTACCCAAGCAGCTCAGTGTGGAAATGACTTGGAAATCACCTACTCTAACTCAGTATGCAAGGCAGAACGCTCTCTTCCCTGGCTTTATCAAGCGCTTGGATGCCTCCAGGGATGAGGTCCTTATTCCCTGCTGAAGAAGGACTAGTGCCTGGGACTCCAGGGTGGCTGAGCTCCATGGGATCAGCAGGAGCTGAATGGGCAACTGCAGGAGTTGGGGCGATGGGAACTCCCGGGGCCACCCCTACGCCCTAGCAGCCCCTCTTCCTCTCCCACTGAGAGCTGATAATAGGAGTGGTTCTAATTATGCTCTAATTGCTTTCTTCCAGGCAGTTTTCTCTGGAGCCAAAGAGTTCAGAGTTTATGAATAAATGAAGAGGGAGGAAGCAGGAAGGGATGTTTATCGATCCACAAATCTCCACGTGCCAGGGTCTGCCCCACAAATGCTTGGGCATGCAGTTGTGTACAGTTCTGCATGTATACATGCATGTGTGCATGCTAAGTCGCTTCAGTTGTGTCCAACTCTTTGCAACCCTATGGACTGTAGCCTGCCAGGCTTCTCTATCCATGGGATTCTCCAGGCAAGAATATTGGAGTGGGTTACCATGCCCTCCTCCAGGGTATCTTCCCAACCCAGGGATTGAACCCGCATCTCTTTATATCTCCTGCATTGGCAGGTGGGTTCTTTACCCTAGCGCCACCTGGGAAGCCCCTGTATACATCCATACAAACACACAAATACACACACCACAGGCCCCAGATACCTCTCTCCAGAGGACTCATGGGGGGTTGGGGGGTGGTGAAAGGAAGGTAACAAGAAGTGCGTGAAACTGACTTTGGGTTCTAGTCTCAATTCTGCCACTGACTTGCATTGTCCTTGTGTTAAGTCGCTTCAGTTGTGTCTGACTCTATGCGACCCTGTGGACTGAAGCCCGCCAGGCTCCTCTGTCCAGGGGATTCTCAGGCAAGAATACTGGAGTGGGTTGCCATGCCTTCCTCCAGGGAATCTTCCTGACCCAGGGATTGAACCCGGGTCTCTTACATCTCCTGCATTGGCAGGCAGGTTCTTCAGGACTAGCTGAGGTAAATCCTAGTTTTCCCAGCTGGCGAGTATGGAGGGGAAGTGATGTGTCTTGATACCCTCCTCTCAGAAGACCCAGCCTTTAGGGTTTCAGTGGGTACCATCCAGCTAGACAGAACCTCGGGTGAGGGCACTGTCACCCTAAGACTGCCCTCTCATCTGGATGCCTCCTTCCCTAAGAACTGGGTCCCCAGGGAAGCGGCAGGAGGAAGTCACGCAGGTCCGTGCTGGCAGGGCGCCTAGTAAAGATAAGGAGGGGCTCTGGACTTGAGGCTTTTGGGGCCCTGGGCCCAAAGTCTCAGTTGCTTTATCTGCTAAACGTGAATGAGAGACTGTGTGATGAAGGTCCACCCAGAACATATAGTGATGGTCTTAGCCAAGTGCTTAGCATACAGCAAGCATCTGGTAAGTGGTAGTTATTATTACTAATTCTGTCAACACCCTGCAAGGTACAGATTGATGCTTTCATAACACACGAAGACACTAAGGCACAGAGAACTTACACACCTTGCCCCAGATCACGCATTAAGTGACAGGATTTGAACCCAAGCCCACCTGACCCTGAAGTTCTGGGCTCCAGTGTTGCTTCTCTGCTCTGTTTGATCAATCTGGGCTCAACAGCTGGCACATAGTCAGTACCAGCTCTTGGGGACATATAGATATTATGGATGTATGGATACTATGGCATACAGTATCCATAATATGCTAAATGACAGAGAAAGGTGGTTTAAAAAAAAAAAGACAGATAGCATATAACAATATGCTCTGTTTCCAGTGACCAAGGTTGGGGTAGATTGATGAAAGAACTAGACCAAGAGTTCCTTCAAGGTCAAAAAGAAGTGCTGGATCTGAGAGACCCCAGGACTCATCCGTGGCTGGGGCCAGGCCAGGTGGGGATCAAGGGGGTTCTTGGTATGCACTTTTAGAAGGAAATCTTTTCACCCTTTATGATTTCCACTAAGAGGCCAAAGTTAGCCATCCTGGCTTTGGCATCGGCCAGACCTGGTTGTATCACTGCCTTGCTGTGTGACACTGGGCAAGTAACTGTTCCTCTCTGAACCTTAGAGGCCTCAGCTAGGAGATGAAGAGAAGAGTAGTTCAGCTCTGGGGATATGGGATGGCATCAGGTCAGTTCAATTCAGTTCAGTTGCTCAGTCATGTCCGACTCTTTGGACCCCATGAATCGCAGCATGCCAAGCCTCCCTGTCCATCACCAACTCCCGGAGTTTACTCAAACTCATGTCCATCGAGTCGGTGATGCCATCCAGCCATCTCATCCTCTGTTATCCCCTTCTCCTCCTGCCCCCAATCCCTCCCAGCATCAGGGTCTTTTCCAATGGGATGGCATAGGTGAGGCCATATGCTAGAGGTTAAGAGCCGGGTCTGGAGTCAGCTTGCCAGGTTTGTATCCCAGCTCCTCCACTGCCTGACATAACTGCCTGTGGCCTTGGATTCTGCTCCTGGAAAACGGGGATCACAACTGTCTACCACATGGGGTGTAGTGAGTGTGAACAGGCTACTACAGGTAAAGCAGTTGTAACATTAGGCAGTGCTTTGAAACACTCCGTAAATCTTCTCTATTGGACATCTTACACATGGGGATGGGGCGAAGACTTCTCTGAAGTCATGGAGCCAGGGCACAGCAGAGCCAGGCCCACGCGGGAGCCGGCTGTGTGCACCGCTCCTTGTCCAGCCTGTGGCTTGATAACCTCAGACCTTTCACAGTACCTGGGCCATCCTGCTCCAGCCTTGAGGACTCTGGGGCGGGGGGAGGGGTGGCTGAAGCTCCGGCCTCCTGTCCTCTCTGGTGGCTCTGAGGCTAGACAAACCAGTGGGTATGTCAGAGGGCAGGGAGCACCTAGCTGGCCCCTCCACTGCAGGGCTGGCTGCTGAGGCCTCAGAAACAATCCAGGGGTCCAGGACCAGAACACCATTTGTCAGCCCTGCATGGTGGTAGCGGGCTTGTCTCCATGGCAACGGTGCAGTGTGAAGGCATCCTGGCAGCATTAGGGAGCGCGCTGAGTAGTATAAACAGAGGCTGCAGTAGATTACACGCCTATTATGAGCAGTCTCGGGCTCTGAGCACTGGTAATTATGCCTAATTGTGCATTTAATTGTGTAATTGAAAACCTACGTCTCTGGTTCAGGATGGGGCTGCAGAACCTAATGCCCCCACCCCCCAAAAGAAAGAGGCGTAGGAGCCACCCCACCCTAATAATCCCAGGGCTGCCTCTCCTTCGAGGGCAACGGGTAGGTGGGGTGAGCATGGCGTAAAGTACCTGCAGACTTCTACTCTTTCCCACTTCAGCGCCAGGAGCTCAGCCAGGCTCTGTGATTTGGGGTGGTGGGGGAGCAGGTTCAAGGTAAAGGGACATGGTAAACACATAAAAGTGCTCACAATTTTCATTATTCATAATATACACCATTTTGTACTATAGCCACTGTCCTCTCAGGACCTAGAATCAGCATCTGGTGCCTCCAAAGAACTCGGATCATCATTAGATCAGTACACATCCAACCTACATGTAAATCCTTAATCACTACGAGAGACAGGGAACTCACCTCTCAACAGTCAGCCCACCACGGCAGAGCCTCTGTAGTTTGAAAACCGCTGATGGAGTTCAACACCCTCTCCTCCATCCCCTGGTTTCACAGACTGGAGAAAATGAGGCCCAGAGAGGGACAAAGTTGCACAGCAAGTGAGTATCAGAATCCTGGGATTCTGACTTGCAGCTGAGGGCATATTTTATACCCTCAAGTGACCAAGAATCATGCCCAGAACTTTGTAGATGCTTCATAAATATTTGCTGAATGCCACTCGGGGTAGGGTTAGATGAGGCAATGTTTGCTCTCTTACCCGACAGTATTTTATCTTCCTATGGCTGAGGAAGTTCCCCTGAGGTGGGCCAGGAGTTAGTACTGGGTTAGAACCTCCTGCTCTGAGCCTCTGTAGCCTGAGACTTGACTTTACAACCAAATATGCCATGTGGGCACTTGGGATAGGGACTCTCATTCAAACAGACAGCGGAAGGAAGAGGTTCCCTGAGTCCTGGACAACCTGACACCCAGGTGTCAAGCTCAGGCAGGTCTTTGGCGGCAGGAGTCTCCTCCTCCGCCCAGAGCCTGAGACTCCCATCAGTCACCCCCGGCTGCAGCAAAGTGGGCTGATGTGGAAGCAGCCCTGTCCTCCACCCAGGAAAGGATGGAACTCATCGGTGGGTCAGAGCTGCAGAGGTCCTTTGAGAGGAGGAGTCCACCTTCTCCGTTACAGAGGGGGACGCAGAGAGTCAAGCTTCCTCTCGGACCTCCTCTGAGTGAGTGCTGGCCTCTGTGCCCAGAGCTCTCTCTGCCTATCTCAGGTCACCCTCACTCTAGTCCCATGAGAATGTGCTATTATCATTCCCATTTTAAGCAAGAGAAGATCGAGGGACAGGAAGGCGGAAGGCCACACAGATTTAGTAGAACTTCTGCTTCAACTAGTTCAATAAAAGGATATGTCTATTTCCTATCCAATGATATTCAGGTTCATAGAATCTGGTGTCTCATTTCCAAGGCATTCCAGAGTGAACCCTGGGACTTTCCTGGTAGTCCCATGGTTAAGAATCCCGATTCCAAGTCAGAGGATGCGAGTTCGATCCCTGGTAGGGAAATGAAGATCCCACATGCCACGGGGCAACTGAGCCCACAAACTGCAAACTACAGAGCCCACACGTTCTGGAACTTTATTACCACAACTACAGAGAAGCCCATGCACCAAACGAAGACCTTGCATGTTGCAACTAAGACCTGACACAGCTAAAAACAAATAAATATATAAAAATTTATAAATTCAGTTCAGTTCAATTCAGTTGCTCAGTCGTGTCTGACTCTTTGAGACCCCATTAACAGCAGCACGCCAGGCCTCCCTGTCTATCACCAACTACCGGAGTTCACCCAAACCCATGTCCATTGAGTCAGTGATGCCATCCAACCATCTCATCCTCTGTCGTCCCCTTCTCCTCCTGCCCTCAATCTTTCCCAGCATCAGGGTCTTTTCCAATGAGTCAGCTCTTTGCATCAGGTGGCCAAAGTACTGGAGTTTCAGTCCCTCTCCAGGACCAGCAGGGAGACCAAGAGCATAAGGACTGGGGTCTCTCAGACCAAAGCCATCTCCACCCACTGTGGCCAGGAGCTGGCCTTTAAAAACACATCCCTGGACTTCCCCGGCGGTACAGTGAATAAGATTCCACCTGCCAATGCAGGGGCTACGGGTTTGACGCCTGGTCTGGGAAGATTGCACATGCTGTGGAGCAGCTAAGCCCACGCGCCACCACAACTGAGCCCGTGAGTGTACAGCCTGTGCTCCACAACAAGAGGAGCCACCGCGATGAGAAGCCCGTGTGCTGCAATGAAGAGTGGCCCCCTGCTCACTCCAACTAGAGAAAGACTGTGCAGAGCAACGAAGACCCAGTGCAACCAAAAATAAATTAATTAAAAAACCCCCACAGCTCTGGTCTCAGCCTGCTTCCCATCACTCACTACTGCCTGAAACTAGAGGAGAAAAGAAACTTCAACCAACAGAGCTGGCCAGCTCTACTTGGTCCAGATTTTGCAACTATTTTCAGATCCTTTCCCCTTGATCATTTATGTGATGCCTAGACTGTATCTTCTGTTTCCTTGGCAACCAGTCATTTCATTCTTCTGATTTCAGTATGCCCATCAGTAAATGGGTATAAAGACTGTCCCTATCTCATCGAGTTGTTTTGAGGGCTGATAAGTCTTCAATACAGGTTAATTTCTTGGGTAATTTGTTCTTAACCTGTGTCATAAATTCCCTTAAACCCAACACAGGCCTTGGGGTGAGTAGAAGCGGGGATGGTGGATGGGGTTAGCATTTGAATAAGCAGCTCAGAAGGTCTGGCATCTAGGAACAATTCTTTACGGATGAAGGAAGATTTAGATTATTCCATCCGCTTCCTCATCCTGCATCTCCCAAAGCCTACAGGCGGCCCAACAGGGAAGGCAAGGTAGAAGCTGTGGAGTCCTAGATCTGACGTGAGAATCCTTTTCTGTCCCCAGGATACAGGTGGCCATGGCTAAACCAGATAGCAGCGAGGGACAAGGTACGTAAAATGCTTAGTGTAGTGCCTGGCTCACAGCACACACCAAATTAAAAGGAAATCGTTTTTATTATTTTTTCTGACAGAACCACACATTTTCCATATAAAGGAACTAAGACTTGAAGAGTTTATGGGTATGACTCTGATCACTAAAATCTCTAATCCAGGCAGAGATGGGAGCTGAAGTGACTTATCCGAACCTCAAGGCCACAGGGAGCACTTGCTTGGGCCAGCGCTGTTCGGTCATCGGCTCAGAGAACACCCCCAAACTGCCATGGGGTACCATGGTTATTCTGATTACTTTATAGCAGAGGCTCAGAGAAGGTAAGGGACTTTCTGGAAGTCACAAAGCAAGGCAGCAATGTCTGCCTGATCCCGGAGGTACTGGTCTTTTACCCCTCTATGCCAGATCTCAGAGCAGCTGCCATTTATGGGGTACTTATGTCAAATTCGCCGAGCCACCCACCCCTGCAAAGGAGCAGAACTAGGGTCGTATGTTGCCCCCTGCCTCAATCCAGGGTCTTGAGGGCTGTTTGGGCTTAGTCTGTCCATCTGCAAAAAGGATCTGATTACCTGAGCTTCTATCTTGTCCAAAGGGGTATAAGGGACAAAAAGGGTCAGTGCTCTGATTCTGAAGCCAAGCCCAAGGACCAGAGCAGAGCCAGCCCCTCTCCTGGAAGCCCTGAGCGTGCAGATGCAGCTGCTTCTGAGCGCAGGCCCCCGCAGAACCCAGCTCCCTCTGGTCTTCACCATCACTGCTGCTAATAACGACATCAATCAGGTTGACCACGTTTCACACCATTACTCGCAGCTCAGCAGGAAGCAACATATTTCCCCCCCTCATCCACCACCTTCCAGAAAGCAAAGAGCTTTCCAGAAGGGAAAAGAATAAAACCGTGTTTTTTTTTTTGAGTACCTACTATGTACATGGCAGCTGGCTAAGCCCTTTCTCCAACTCTGAGAGGTAAGGATAACTCTTTCTCTTGGACAGAGAAAGACACTGCGGCCCAGAGGAGCGAATGCATGTGTCCAAGGTCATCCAGACCGGGGACAAGAACAACCATGGCAATGATGTATTACTGACCACTCACCGGCTCACGGTGCCCGGCATGTGCGTGATCCTACTGAAATAGTACCATTTTAGTTTTCAGATAAGGGAACTGAGGCTTGACGCAGTGAAGAGATCTGTCTGAGGTCACAGGCTGCTGAAGCGTGAGTAGCAGAGTGACACAGCAGAGAGGGTGGCTCTCTGCTCAGGCAAAAGAGCGCATGAACCTTGGTTCCATCACTGACTAGCTTAGACCTATCTGAGCCTCGGTTTCCTCATCAGAAAAAGGGGCTAATAAAAACTTCTATCACATTTTGTAGGGTAACAATAAGAAGGATAAAAGCAGTAAAATAGGTTACACTTATTGATCGTTGAACACACTAGGCACTCTGCCAAGTACGTTACATATGTAAGCTCACTGGGTTAAATGAGGTAATGCATATAAAGTGCTTAGCACAGGAGTCCAGAAATGGGAGTGATAATGGGGATGGTGAAGAAATTGATGATGATTCCCTTGGGTAAATCTCCTTGGTTCATCCTTATTGGAAGAATAGCATAGCCTGCAAGGTTTCAGGAAGGAGGTGGACCAGGAAAGAAGGGCAGGGGAGGGAAATGGGAAACACACAAAAATTAGGAATAACATTAATAATGTCAAGATGAGACACCAGGTAAGGAGAAAGCAAGGGACCCAAGATGTTCCACATAGTGGAACCAGACTGAGACACATGGAAACCCCCAGGCCAGTCCAGACATCCTCCCAGTGTGCCAGATGGGCAGAACTAGCAGGACCCTAGAGACACAGACCAGTGATTCTTCCCATTTTACAGATGAGGAAAAGCCAAGGCTTGCAGTAGGGAAAAGACTTGCCCAAGTTCACCAGATGTCAGTGAGGAAGGCTTGAATCCAGGCCTCCTGACTCTTTGTATCCAATTACGTGCTGCTTCCCACAAAGGAAGAGTGCAGGATGGCCCTTGGCTATGTCTGGGTCACAATTCCGGGGAAGCATCCTAGGATATACATAATTAAGATAACAACAATATGGATTTCCCTGGTGTCCAGCGGTTAAGAATCTGCCTGCCAATGCAGGGGACACGGGTCCGATCCCTGGTCCGGGATGCTGCGGAGCAACTAAGCCCGTGGGTCACAACTACTGAAGCCCATGTGCTCTAGAGCCTGTGTTCTGCAACAAGAGACACCACTGCAATAAGAAACCCACACACCACAACAAGGGAGTAAGCCCCGCTCTCCGCAACTAGAGAAAGACCAAGTGCAACGATGAAGACCTGGTGCAGTGAAAAAAATACATTTAAAAATTTTCCTAAAAAGATAACAACAAAAAAAGTTATAGTTTATTGAATGCTTATTCTGTGCCTGGCACAGTGCAAGCTATATGCATTTAATCCTCACAACAACCCTAAGGATTGGACACTCTTTTCTTTTTTTTTAATATATTTATTTCTTTTTGGCTGTGCAGGGTCTTTGTTGCTGCTTGAGCTTTCTCTAGTTGCAGAGGGCGGAGGCTACTCTAGTTGAGATGCACAGGCTTCTCATTGCGGTGGCTTCTCTAGTTTCCACGGGTCCCAGGGTGCAGGAGCTTCAGTAGTTGCAGCACGTAGGCTCGGTAGGTATAGGCTCCAGAGCCCAGGCTTAGTTGCCTTGCGGCAGGTGGGATCTTCCTGGACCAAGAATCAAACAGGTTTTCCCTGCATTGCAAGGCAGATTTTTAACCACTGGACAACCAGGGAAGCCCCTTGGGGACTGTTTCTATCATCTCCATTTAACAGATGACAAAATGTGAGTCAGAGAGGCCAAGCAACTTGCTTACAACCACACAGCTAGGACGTGACAAAGCCAGGACTCAATCCCACGTCTGTCCTGTCAAACTCCAGAGGCTTGTCCCCTGTACTTGTCTGAGTGCAACAGTTCAGCCCTTACCTGCTTCTTCCACCCTCTGGTGCACCCTCACATCCTACTCCCTCACCCAAAGCAAGGCTAACCCAACTCCAGAAGAGTGTTTAGAACTGGGCTGTTTTGTTGTAATCATCAAACCCTACATGAGAAAAAAAAAATGATACAGTTCCTCTGCAAAAGTTTTTAGCTGAGAAACATTTAATGGCCTCTTCCTTCTCTGCCCCTTTCCATTGGATGAGAAAACAGGCTCCCTTCTCCCTGGGATGGTCAGGTTGGTGAATTCTACCATCCAGGAGCACATTGCCAAGACCGCGAGGCAGCAGAGGCTCCTGGGGATTAGCGACAGTTGAAGGGACCCACTCTGCAATCGGCCCAGACAGAGCAACAGACCCAAGAGACCAATTTTCAAGTCCCTCCTTGGAGCACCTCCCCAGATTATCTCATGGAATGCTCACAAGCTGCCCAAAGGCATCCAGCTAAGATGCAGAAGGATCAGAATCCCACCCAGGTCTTGTCGGATTCCAGAGCCGCTTATGCTAGTGAACCCTCCAAGTGGAAATGTGGGTTTAGCTGAGCTGGGGAGAGCTACAGAGGCAGGTAAGAGAGAAGCAGGGAGATGGCCTTGCCACCTTCATTTATCTACAGAGAAGTAAGCACCTCTCATCATAGCCAGAACTACTTATTTTCCAGTAAAGAAGGCAAGTGAGGATGCTGGTCAGCTGCCTGGCTTCATAGCCTCTAACTAGAGAACTCTGGACCAGTAAATTCATAGGATTGCTATGAGAATTAAATGAATTAATACATGGAAAAGTGCTTACAAGGGCACCTAGTACCTAGTAACTGTTCCCCAAAGCTAAGGACTGTTATTATCAACAACAGAGAATGACCGTGGGTTAAACTGTTAATAGCGCTTGTCTCTGGGATATGGGACTGGGCATAGAAGGAAGCGTCTTTATCTTCTGCTCCATTTGGTTATTTATTGATTTAATCATTTTATAAAATGTGTGTTACTTTTCTTTCTTTTTCTCTCTTATTATTATTATTATTATTGCAGGATGTGGATCTTAAGTTGCAGTAAGCAGATTCTTAGATGCTACATGTGGGATCTAGATTCCCTAACCAGGGCTTGAACCCTGGCCCCCTACATTGGGAGTGAGGAGTCTTAGCCAATGGACCACCAAGACATCCCTGTATGTTACTTCTCTAATAAGAAAAAGTCCTAGTTTAAAATTTTAAAATTAACACAGAAAGAAAATTCCTTGGAAAGTTTCAGCACTTTTTGGAATTTTATGTTCCTGAAAGGAGATAAAGAAGGGTGTTCGTACTGGAGCCAGGAGTTGCCAAATAACTGATTCACTCATTTACTTTACAAATATTAATGGAGTGCCAGGCACTGTTCCAGCTGCTGGGGATTTAGCAGGAACAAAACAGATAATCTCTGCCCTTCTGGAGTTTCCATTCTACCTGATCTTAATTAATCCCCCCTGCCAACCTCAAGGATGAGCAATTCACAGAGAGGCTGACCAAGAGATGTCACTTGCCCTGCAGCCCACATTTGGGAGCAGGACTCCAATCTTAAGGGCCCAGCTGTTTGGGCCACTGTCCAAGAGGGCAGGTCTGTCGATGGAGTGTTTGGGCCTGGGGTCCCCAAGAGGAGAGAAGAAAGATGAATGGGGTCTGTATATCCACACTCAAAGCTTCCTTCTGCTTTACTGTATGTACACACCAGTGGTGGAGGAAGGGCAATGGATGCAGGCAAAAGTGGAACCCAGACGAGACCTCTTTACTGGTTAGACCTCAGCTCTAGCATAGGCAGTAGGTCCTGGCCTCTCCTTAACCACCTTCCCAAACTCACTTGCCAGAGTCTGTATTGAGGGGCAGAGCTGGCCCCTTCCCCCCAAATTCACTCCCCGGGCTTCCCTGAGACAAGAACCTGATTTCCCTGAGCTGGGATTATGTACAGTGTCCCCAAATACTCCCACCCTCCCTGGGCACCCAAGTATCTCCACTCCCATCCGTGCCAGCCCTGTCTCACCCCCTTCACCCCCTCCACCCCCCACACCCCGCCCCTCTGGTGGAAAGACTGACAATGCCTGTCGCTAAGGTGGTCACGGCCAAAGCAGGGAGGGCAGTCCCGCACCTGGCTAGTCAGCTGGTCCAGGACCTAGTAGCTCCTTGTGACCCTCTCCAGGGAGGGGCTCTTAGGCCTGCCCAGTCAGGAGGGTGGAGGCAGGCAGGAAGAGCACAAAGGAGTGAACGGTTCTTGGAGTCTAAGATCCCCCCACACACAGATGAACATGGACCAGGAATGGTCAGAGATCTAGACACATACCAAGGAGAAACGCGGAGAGAGACACACACAGGAGCAGAGAGTTTGTGAGAAACGCTCAGTGGGGCGGAGACCAGAGGCAGAGACCCACGCAAACGAGTGATCTGGAGGAAAACACACGGCAGGGACCTCAAGGGATCCACACACCCTCCTCGGACACACCCCCCGAGCCCCGGAGAGCCACAGTCCCACGGCGCATCTCCCCAGCAGGAGGCCACTCGTCCGGTGCGGGCCAGTCGCGCGGAGCCCCAGGCGCGGGGCGGGCGCGGACTCGCGCACAGGACGCGCTCGGGGACCGGGGAGCGCCGGGCGAGAGGCGCACACAAAGAGACAGCTGGGCCCGCAGGAGCAGGCTCCGCCCGTCCGCTCCGTGACTCCAGGCCACCCCCAACCCGGGCGCTCGCCCCAGACCCACACCCAGACTCACACACCCCACCGGCTCGCCCCGGGACCCCGCCCCGCCGCGCCCTACCCTGCCCGGCCCGGCCGCCCGGGCGCGCGGCGCTCACCAGCTGCAGGCAGCAGAAGGCGACCAGCGTGCAGCGCCCGCTGCACTTGCCCATGGCTCCGGGGGCCGCGCGCGCCGACCGCCGCGGCGCCCCTCTAGTTCGGCGGCCGCCGCCTCCTCCGTGCCGCGCGGGCTCCGCGTCCTCCGCGCTGGGCGCCCAGGGCGGCGGGGCCGGGCGCCTTAGGGCCGGGCCCGGGAGCGCCGGGTCCTCAGGGCTGGTGCCGGCCCCTCGCGCTCGGAGTCCATGGTCCTTCCGCCCGCGCGCCGGCTCTGCCGCGCCTCCTTTGTCTGGACGCCCCGCTGCCGGGCGCGCCTCCCGCCCCGGGGCGGTTGGCGGGGAGCGCGGAGCGGGGAGCGCAGGCACCGAGCGCGGCGCAGCGCAGAGCAGCACTGCCCAGCTGGGGCAGCCGCCCGGGCGCTCGGCGGCCGCGGTTTCCCGGCCCCACCACGTGGCTCGGCCGCCGCGGCTGCTGAGAGGGAGGGCAGGGGAGAGAGAGAGAGGGGAGGGGAGAGGAGGGGAAGAGAGAGGTGGGGCGGGGCGGCCAAGGAAGCGGAGGGGTGGGGAGAAGCGGTAGGGAAACCGAGAGCAGAGCAGAAGAGGCAGGGAATGAAGTGAGCGGAGGGCAGGCTTGGGTCAAACCCAGACTTCGCAGCTCGCTTGCTGTGTGACCTTGGGCAAATCACGTCACCTCTCTGGGCCTCCGTTTTCTTAACAAAATAAGAGCAATAATGATTGCTCTTCTGTTGCCGCGAAGATGAAATGCAGTTATGTGACTCAAGCGCTTAGCTCTGTGCCGGGTCTCCCGAGAGTGTGGAGCATGCCTCTGTCCACCTTGTCTCCAGGGCCCGGAGGCTCCAACCTTGGCCTCTATTTCCTTCCACTCAGTTCCCAGATCTGCTCCCCATCCCAGCCTCCCTCCAGAGTTCTTCCTTCCCTCTTTTCCTCTCACTGGCATTTACTGAGCCCGACCTGACTGCATCCACACCTCTGGGGCCCCTATGATCCAGAAATGAGGCCTGCAGTGCTGTTCCAGGACCCACTGAGCTTCCCAGGCTAGGGAACAGGCAGGCTCCCAGGGGCATGAGCACAGAGTTGCCTGATGGCGGAGGTCTGCCCAGGGGGCTGTAGTACCCCTATCCCAGGCAGCAGTGGGGAGGGAGTGAAGAAGGACTTGTCAGTGGAAGACTGCCTTCACCAAGACACCCTTTGAAAAGCACTCAAACTCTCAAACACATCCCCAATCCGTTTACTCATTCCAGCACCACTCCTAACTTCTTACAGTCATTTTGAGGATTAGCATCACTCGAGTGGGAATCTCTGCATCATCCTTGGGGGCTTCTCTATCCCATCTGACCTGTCATTATATTCTGTGAACTTACCTTCCAGCTGATATCTATGGAATACCTACTAGGTACCAGGATTTCCACTGGGGGATAAGGGGATGAACCAACCTCTGCATTCACTGAGAGCATAGTCTAGAGACAAATTGTCATCAAAACTGGAAAACATACAAAAACATAATAACAAATTCTGATAAGTGCCTTAAAAGATAGGGAAGAGTAAAAGAATAGGGGGCTGTAATTCAAGTTTGGAGACCAGGAAAGCCTCCTTTAGGACATGGCATTGATACCCAGATTTGGAAGGAAAGGCCAAGGTGGGGAATAGTGTTCTGGAAGAAGAAAGAATGTCTCTTTTCAAAAAATGTATCTATTTTTGGCTGCATCAGGTATAAGTTGGGGCATTGCAGGCTTAGTTGCTTGAATGGCATGTGGGATCAATCCCCTTCCTTGCAAGGCAGATTCTTAACTATGAGATCACCGGGAAAGTCCCCAAGAATGAATGCTTCTTATTCTTTCACCTCTTCTCCAGTCTGACTAGCACTCTGGACACACAAGGCACAGTGACATAGACTAGACCTATGCTTCTGGACCCAAGCAGCCTGGGGTCCAGTTGCAGCTCTGCCACTTTTGTGCAGCTTACAGAGTGAAGGACAGGGAAGCCTGGCATGCTGCAGTCCACGGGGTTGCAAAGAGTTGGACACAACTGAGCGACTGAACAACACAGAGTGAGCACTCAAATGCATAAATTCTCCTACGACTGGCAAGATATTTGTGGAGTCCAGTGCCAAATGAAAGCGCAAGGCTCCTTATGGCTCATTAGGAATGAAAACACAGCAGAGCATAAAAATAAGCACAGGGAGGGTCCCATGTGACTGCAGAGGATACATGTCCCTGAAGCCAGCCCTGTTTTCTTCCTGGATTATTAGAATGGTCCCTTCACTGGTCTCCCTCCTCCACCCACTTGGCAGCATGCCACTAGGTATTTTATTTTTTGCCTCATAGTTGTGTTTTATTTTAACTGCACTATACAGCATGTGGGACCCTAGTTACCCAACCAGGGATCGAATCTGTACTCCTTGCATTTGAAGGCAGAGTCTTAACCACTGGATCACCAGGGAAGTCCCAAAGTTAAAGTGTGAAGTCGCTCAGTCATGTCCAACTCTTGGCAACCCCGTAGACTGTAGAGCACAAGGTTCCTCTGTCCATGGGATTCTCAAGGCAAGAATATGGAGTGGTTTGCAATTTCCTTCTCTAGGGGACCTTCCTGACACAGGGATCGAACCCTGGTCTCCTGAATTGCAGGCAGACACTTTAACCTCTGAGCCACCAGGGAAGCCCCACTTGGGAAGTCCCAAGCACACGGTGTTTAAGAGGGAGGGGATGTAGGTATACATCCTATGGCTGAGTCATGTTGATGTTTGGCAGAAACCAACACAATACTGTAAAGCAATTATCCTTCAATTTAAAAATAAATAAATTTAATTATTTTTTAAAAAAACCAC
Source organism: Muntiacus reevesi (assembly GCF_963930625.1). Taxonomy (NCBI): domain Eukaryota; kingdom Metazoa; phylum Chordata; class Mammalia; order Artiodactyla; family Cervidae; genus Muntiacus; species Muntiacus reevesi. The sequence goes on from NC_089251.1 coordinate 115,250,272, forward strand.
ACAGGTGATTCATAGATTTGAAATTATGTAGAGGGGTGAATGCACTGGGAGATTTAGATTGACAAAAATACATCCCTGGTGGCTCAGACGGTAAAGAGTCTGCCTGCAATGTGGGAGACCCGGATTCAATCCCTGGGTTGGAAAGATCCTCTGGAGAAGGAAACAGCAACCCACTCCAGTATTCTTGCCTGGAAAATCCCATGGACGGAGGAGCCTAGCAGGCTACAGTCCATATGGTCACAAAGAGTCAGACATGACTGAATGACTTCACTTTTACTTCATGTGTAAAATAACTGAGAACCTGCTAACTCTACTCAATACTCTGTGGTGATCTAAATGGGAAGGAAATCTTAAAAAGAGTGAATATATGTATAAAGTTAAAATGTGAGTCGCTCAGTCGTTTCCGACTATTTTCAACCCCATGGACTGTGGCTTGACAGGTTCCTCTGCCCATAGTATTCTCCAGACAAGAATACTGCAGTGAGTAGCCATTTCCTTGTCCAGGAATCTTCCTGACCGAAGGATTGAACCTGGGTCTCCTGCATTGCAGGCAGTTTCTTTACCATCTGAGCCACCAGGGAAGGAAGAATAAATGTATACATATAACTGATTCACTTTGCTGCCCAGCAGAAATACAACACCGTAAAGCAACTCTGTGTGTGTTCAGTCATGGCAGTCGTGTCTGACTCTTTGCGACCCTATGGACTTCAGACTCCTCTGTCCCTGGGGAGCTCCAGGCAAGAATACTGGAGTGGGTTGCCACTCCCTTCTCTAGTAAAGTAACTATACTCCAACAAAAATTAATTTTAAAAAATTAAAAAAAAGAAATTATGTGAGGTGAGGTTTTTCACTTAGAATAATAAGCTGAGATAAGAGTGGGTTCTTTTCTCAGCCATGCTTGGCAAATAACAGCTGTGTCCAACCAGTTTCCATGACTAGACAGGCCTCCAGGAGTCTGGGAAGTCCCTGAAATAATACACAAATCATCATCTGAACAGATGTGTCTTTTTCTTGGGAGAAGGTCCACAGGTTTCATCAGATTCTCCAGAGTCCATTTCCCACAAAAAAAAAAGAACCAGCCCGGCAAAGTCTTAGTCCAGATGTAACGGTACTCTAGCAGATCCTCTCTGGAGCCCCTTCCACATACAGCATCTGCCAGTTCCCTCATGACACTAACAATGCAATTCAGTAATAATAACAATAATAGCTTCCATTTATTGAGTGCTTGCTTTGAGCCAGGTACTTGACGTACAGTATCTCATTTACTCCTAATAACAGCGAATTCCACTAGGGCTGTGACCTGTGCTTGCCAGGCTCTTGGCTGTATCACATCATGCCTGTGACACCCTGCTCCAAGGACAGGCTGACTTACTCTTAAGTCTGTCCTATGGGACCAGGGCTGATGAACTGACATCAGCAGAACTAGCCTCTGCCCCTGAGTCATTTCATTCAGACAAAGTCTTGCCCACACCACACACATACCATGCCATCTCTTACTTCCATGTTTTGCATGTGTTGTTCTGTCTAGAATGCATCTCCCATCTGAATGCTCAGGCTGGAGGCATCCTATTCAAATTTCAGCTCACTTGTTACTCCCCCTACCAAACCCAGACCTTCCTTAACACTATGGCCTCAAGGAGGCACCCTCCTGTGGGTTGACCTGTGGCCAGTGTTATCTCCATGAGAGTTTTTACTGGGATTTACTGTCCTTGTATGATTTTGTTTCCCCCCATAGACTGTGAGCTCTAGGAGGACCATGTTCAGTTCAGTTCAGTCACTCAGTCATGTCCGACTCTAAAACACCATGGACTGCAACACGGCAGGCCTCCTTGTCAAATGAGTCAGCTATTTGCATCAGGTGGCCGAAGTATTGGAGTTTCAGCTTCAACATCAATCCTTCCAATGAACACTCAAGGACTGATCTCCTCTCCTCTTCTGAGAGGACACCAGAATCAAAAGCAACCTCAGGTGTGGCTGACCTCCTATGCAGAGTACCAAGAGACCTTTGCTGGTTTCCTTCCCATAGTTCAGTTCAGTTCAGTTGCTCAGTCGTGTCCAACTCTTTGCTACCCCATGAATCGCAGCATGCCAGGCCTCCCTGTCCATCACCAACTCCCGGAGTTTACCCAAACTCATGTCCATTGAGTTGGTGATGCCATTCAACCATCTCATCCTCTGTCGTCCCCTTCTCCTCCCGCCTTCAATCTTTCCCAGCATCAGGGTCTTTTCCAATGAGTCAGCTCTTCGCATCAGGTGGAGTTTCAGCTTTAACATCAGTCCTTCCAATGAACACCCAGGACTGATTCCCTTTAGGATGGACGGTTGGATCTCCTTGCAGTCCAAGGGACTCTCAAGAGTCTTCTCCAACACCACAGTTCAAAAGCATCAATTCTTCAGTGTTCAGCTTTCTTTATAGTCCAACTCTTAACATCCATACATAACTACTGGAAAAATGATAGCCATGACTAGACGGACCTTTGTTGGCAAAGTAATGTCTCTGCTTTTTAATATGCTGTCTAGGTTGGTCATAACTTTCCTTCCAAGAAGTGTCTTTTAATTTCACGGCTGTAGTCACTATCCGCAGTGATTTTGGAGCCCAGAAAAATAGAGCTAGCCACTGTTTCCACTGTTTCCCCATCTATTTGCCATGAAGTGATGGGACCAGATGTCATGATCTTAGTTTTCTGAATGTTGAGCTTTAAGCCAACTTTTTCACTCTCCTCTTTCACTTTCATCAAGAGGCTCTTTAGTTCCTCTCTGCTTTCTGCCATAAGGGTGGTGTCATCTGCATATCTGAGGTTATTGATGTTTCTCCTGGCAATCTTGATTCCAGTTTGTGCTTCTTCCAGCCCAGCGTTTCTTATGATGTATTCTGCATATAAGTTAAATAAGCAGGGTGACAATATACAGCCTTGATGTATTCCTCTCCTGATTTGGAACCAGTCTGTTTTTCCATGTCCAGTTCTAACTGTTGCTTCCTGACCTGCATACAGATTTCTCAAGAGGCAAGTCAGGTGATCTGGTATTCCCATCTCTTTCAGAATCTTCCAGTTTATTGTGATCCACACAGTCAAAGGCTTTGGCATAGTCAATAAAGCAAAAATAGGTTTTTCTGGAATTCTCTTGCTTTTTTGATGATCCAGTGGATGTTGGCTATTTGATCTCTGGTTCCTCTGCCTTTTTAAAACCAGCTTGAACATCTGGAAGTTCATGGTTCACGTATTGTTGAGGCCTGGCTTGGAGAATTTTGAGCATTACTTTACTAGCATGTGAAATGAGTGCAATTGTGTAGTAGTTTGAGCATTCTTTGGCATTGCCTCTCTTTGGGATTGGAATGAACACTGACCTTTCCCAGTCTTGTGGCCACTGCTGAGTTTTCCAAATTTGCTGGCATATTGAGTGCAGCACTTTCACAGCATCATCTTTTAGGATTTGAAATAGCTTAACTGGAATTCCATCACCTGGACTAACTTTGTTCATAGTGATGCTTCCTAAGGTCCACTTGACTTCACATTCCAGGATGTCTGGCTCTAGGTGAGTGATCACACCATTGATATTATCTGAGTCATGAAGATCTTTTTTGTACAGTTCTTCTGTGTATTCTTGCCACCTCTTCTTAATATTTTCTGCTTCTGCTAGGTCCCTAATATTTCTGTTCTTTATTGAGCCCATCTTTGCATGAAATATTCCCTTGGTATCGCTAATTTCCTTGAAGAGATCTCTCGTCTTTCCCATTCTATTATTTTCCTCTATTTCTTTGCACTGATCACTGAGGAAGGCTTTCTTGTCTCTCCTTGCTGTTATTTGGAACCATGACTATGTCATAAATTATCTCTATAGCCCACAGAGCTTGGATTGTGTCAGGAGTCAGCAAATACGTGGTGAAAGAATATTTCTGCCTTGGGCCATAGCATATCCATGCTCTTTACCACCAGGAAGTCCAGGATGTTAAGGGGGAAGGCAATCTAATTGTAGAGACAGAAACATCTTTGGCGAGAAGTTGGGGGTGTTAGGAGCTGAGGATGATGTCAGGAGGGGCTTGGAATAGTTGACACAAAAGATGACTAACCCTTGGACTAGGGAAAGAATGTGGAGGAAATGAAGCAGGATTTAGAAATAAAGGACAGAGATGACTCAGAATATACCCACACTTCCGGAGTGAGAAGGCAGGATCATGGTCAGCCCCCGAGAGAGATGCATCGGGAGCAGCTAAAGTGAGGAAATTTCTGAGGTGTTACATTCTTCCCTTGACCTAAGCCAAGCATAGATGCTGTATCTCAATCTTCCACCATTCATCCCTCTGTGGGTTAAAACACTGAAGGTTTCTGAGAAAGTTCACTCATATGATAGAGGAAATGCTATTAATTTTTCCTTCCAAGTTAGAGGATTGAACATGCTCATTAATTACAGTTTCTGGGGTGTTTTCTGACACCAACCAATTCTCCAACACCAGCTGATGATCCAACAATTCAATTCTGACACTAACTACCCAGGTTGGCATAGACCCACAGCATCAAGGTTCAGTCTCACAAGACTGCCTCTCCTTCAGATGCTAGTTGCAAATCTCTAGCCATCCTGACTTTTTACCAACCAGCTATAGAGTGGTCCCCCCAGGACTTCCTTCTCAGGTTGGATAATTTGTCTGTGAACAGTGCACAGAACTCAGAAAGGCACTTTGCTTGCTTTTACTGGTTTATTATAAAAGATACTAATGAACGGCCAGATGAAAAGGTGTGTAGTGTGAGGTCTGGAAGGGTCCTGGGCACTTCTGTCTTTGAGGAGCTGCAGTGCACAACCTTCTCAGCTGATTCACCAACCTGGAAACTTCTCAGGATCTCAGTGTTCAAGAGTTGTTATTGAGCTTGGTCACCGACTACTGCCCTCCTTCCTGGGGCTCAGTGAGAAAAGAAAATGAAGCCGCTCAGTCGTGTCCGACTTTTTGCGACCCCATGGACTGTAGCCCACTAGGCTCCTCCATCCATGGAATTTTCCAGGCAAGAGTACTGGAGTGGGGTGCCATTTCCTGCTCCAGGGGATCTTCCTGACCCAGGGATCGAACCCGAGTCTCCCGCATTGCAGGCAGGCACGTTACCATCTGGGCCACCTGGGAAGCCCTGGAGCTCAGTAGGAGGGGCTAAAATTTCCGTCTTTAGTCACTTGGTCTTTCTGGTCTGTCTATGGGTCTCATCCTGAGTCACTTCATTAGAATAAACTCAGGTGTGATCAAAAGGGACTTGTGACTAAGAAGAGACTCTCCCTATCACTGAGGACACTTCAAGAGTTTTACAAGTTTTGTGCCAGGACTAGGGATGAAGACCTCAATGTGACACCTCTCAAGCATTCTGCGCAGGCATTGTTCAGAGCCACTTCCATGAATTAACTCATTAAACCTCACAGAAGCTCTTCAAAATGGGTACTATTATCACCACCTGCAGTTTCTAGGAGAGGGAGCTGAGGCTCAGAGAGGTTAGATCACTTGCCTGATACAACAATAAAGTGGAAGAATCAGGATTTGAATCCAGGCAGAATCTATTGCATTCCTTATTGAGGTTTTCATACTTTTTAGCAGCAGACTCATCTCTTCAAAAGAAATCATACATTTTTAAAACTAACAAGAAAAAAAAAAAAAAAAAGAGAGAGAGAATGCAGGAGTCCTCTGGTGTATGGAGAAAGAGGACTGGCCGCTTGCTGTTTCGGTTTGCTCTCTCATCTTGTGAAGGCCCCAGATCAGCACCCCGAGCCAAAGTCTGTCAGGAACCAAGTGAAAAATCCACTGGCTGAGATGATCTGCAAAATGCCTTTTTCGAAGAGGTAAGACATGAGGAAATGGAGATCCCTGGAATTCCCTCACAGTCCAGAGGTTAGGACTCTGTGCTTTCACTGCCTAGGCCCAGGTTCAAGCCCTGGTCAGGAAACTAAGATCCTGCATAGCCACACGGCTGGCAAAAAAAGCCAAACGGAGAACCTGAAAGACAGAAGAGCAGAGAGGTTGAGTGAGTTCTGTTATGTCACATAACACATTAAGGCAGAGTTGTAGCTCAAGAACTCCAGGTCATTTCCATTACAGTGTCAGGCACTGAGCTAGGAACTGTGGAATCAAAGATGAATGGGGTAGCTGCCCCTGACAATCTTTGGGCTAAAGGCTGGAGAGTTAGCACACTGGCCTACAGCATGACATTGTACAATACTTATTTCCCTAAACCCAGCAGCTTCACCCATTTGCCTTTCTTCTCTGGGCCCTGATGGCATCTGAGTCTGTGACTCTTGGGCCTGTGGGTGAGGCGGACGAATAAACAGATTGCTATGAGTGATACACAGAATAGCAAAGTGCCAATGAAGTAGAGAAAATTAATAGTGGAAAAAATGACGAACTCTGCTTGGGTACAGGCAGTGATGGAAAACTTCGAGAAAAGCTGATGCCTGAAATGTGGGCTGCTAGACAAAAAAGAAGTCCCAACACAGAAGTGTTTAACAGCAAGTTGTGTTTAGGAGATATGATCCCTTCCCTTTGATTTCTACACATACTTTTTACTGCCTGTTGCCTCCTTCCTATCACCACTCCTTTCCAATTTCCTGAGGAAATTGGTTGGAGGAAGAAAGAAAAATCTCTGATAAGAAAGAATGGTTGAGAAAAAAGGAAGAGGAAGAACAGGTTGTATATGAACAGGCACGGTCTAGATCAGGAAATCCTAAATAGCTCTGATGGCAGTAAAGCCTTTAGAAAGTTAACTTTCCTTGTCTGGGCCCAGAATGCCTAGGACAGAATCTGCCAACAGCCAAGACTAATCTCCCTTTTCACTAGCCTTTAGAGGCCACATGGGCTTTCAGTTAAAATCTGCCCTCAGGCCAGCTGGGCTGGGGACATTGAGAGATGGCAGAAGGCTCTCTCCAATCGGCCCCATAATACCCTGGGCCTTTATTACGTTGCGCTGGGTTTGCCCAAGGTCCAACTGGGGATAGGAAAACAGACAGGGTCAGCTCAGGCCTGGCCCCTCCTGCAGGTCCCAAATGCTCTGATGGGATTCTCAATCCCTTATCATTTTCCATAAGCCTTCAACCAGACATCCTTTCACAGCAAACAATTCCCTGAATTCTAAAATTACCATCTTAGGTAAACAGCCTGTAAACTCAGAAGAGTGGAGTTAGAAAGGACCACAGTGGTCCTCTGACCGAGCGGCTCCCAGATACTAGTGTGCAGACCACCTGCACCTAGATTAGGGCCCCACACCAGCTCAACTCCAACAAAATCTCTGTAGGTGGGACCTGGTTACAGGTATTTTAAGAATATATTCCCCAGGGATTCTGATGAGCAGTTCTAACCATCTAAATCAAAACAACACAGACATTCCTGTCAAATGGTCACCCAGCTTCTATTTGTACACTCCAGAGCAGAGGACCTCTCCACCATTCTGTGTGTGGACAGATCTGACTCAGCTGCTTTCTTTGTTGAGTGTAAATCTGCCTTCTTAAAATCCTCTTGTCAAAAAAAAAAAAAAAAAAAAAAATCCTCTTGTCTCAGCTCTGCACTTTGAGGTGATACCAGAATCAAAAGCAGTCTCAGGAGTGGCTGACCTCCTATGCAGAGTACCAAGAGAACTTTGCTGGTTTCCTTTCCATACAATGAAGCCCAAAGCTGCCCACTTGGTTTTTAGACTCTTTGTAATCTGACTCCAACACTTTCCAAGATTTCTACTCATCTGTCACTCCCCAAATAAACTCTTACCATCACCACTTGCTGTGTGTCATTTTTTATCACACCAGTTTGTTGTCTGCTGCCCAGACAGTACTTAAACCCCCTCTCAGATCTCTCTCCCTCAATTTCCCACCTTCCTTTAAGATTCATTTAAAGCATCATTTCCTCAATAAAACCTTGTCTAAATTCTCCATAGCCACTGCCTCCTAGTGTGCAGGCATACCTCTGACAATATGTATGAGACTGAATTTGAATTTCTTATTTATATTTGTTTCTAAAACAAGAACACAAGAAGACACAAAGCTCACGTATATACGGCACATTTTCCTGGGGCACCAGTTTCACTTGGCTCCTCATTTGAAACATTCATTATTGTCAAACTAGAACAGCTATATTATGAAGCAGCATACAAAATCATATACATTTAAGTAGTCAGTTTCACTGGGGGAAAAATATGGGGGAATGTTCTAGATTAAGAGGCATTGGAGAGATAGAATACCCCAAAGCATAAAACTTGATTGATTCTAGATTGAAAAATTAGCTATAAAAGATACTTTAATGGGGAAATTTTAATATGATCATTAGATATTATGGAATTGCTGTTAATTTTCTTAGAGGTGGTAATTGTATTGTGGCTATGAGAGAGAATGTTTTCAGGAGAGACCTACTGGAGTATTTAGGGATATTTGAGAGTAAAGAATTATGATGACTGCATCTTACTTTCAATAGTCATTGAGAGTTTTTTTCAAAAATTTGTTTAATTGGAGGATAATTGCTTTGCAATGTTGTTTTGGTTCCTGTGGGACAACGGCATGAAGCAGTCATAAGTATACATACATCCCCTCTTGAGCTACCCCCTTCCTATTCTCCCTCTCTCGGTTGTCACAGAGCACCAAGCTGAGCTCCCTGTGTTATTCAGCAACCTCCCACTAGCCATCTATTTTACACATGGCAGTATATATATTTCAAAGCTACCAGAAGAGATTATTGAATCTAGGCGGAACACACATATATACTATGTTAATATTTCAATTTTTATGTTTGGAACTTTTTTAAAAGTGGAGGGGGAAAATCATACATTTTTGTAGATTCAAGGTGAAATTTCAAAGTTGTTAATTTTAGGAGTTCTTCATTCCTGCTCCAGTTCATTCTCCTCTGCCATTAAGGCATTTATGTGGATAAGTTTTTGAGAAGCCATGATTTTTGTTTCTCTCCCCACTGTTCTGCCCTGTGAGTCTTCAAAGAGGCTATGACTCAGTCATTTCTGTATTCTCAGGGCACAGCACAGGGCCCACCACAGAGGCCTGTTGAATTAATGTTTCCTGAATGAACAAAACCTCTAACTTAATTCGCATGTGACCTAGTGTAAAGGATATACTTTCAGTTTCTCCTTCTGCAAATGAGGTTGGATTAGATGACCTAAGTACTTTTGGATGCTATACTTTGAAGGAAACTCACAGGTCATTTTTCTGTACAAAGGACTGTTTCTGCCCAATATTCAATCAGACAGAGATGACCACAGTGGATCAACTTCTGCTTCCTGGACAAACTTGTAAGTTTCAGCTTATTTGGTCTCTGGTTCCTCTGCCTTTTCTAAATCCAGCTTGAATATCTGGAAGTTCTAGGTTCACATACTATTGAAGTCTAGCTTGAAGATTTTGAGCATTACTTTGCTAGCACATGAAATTAGTGCAATTGTGCAGTAGTTTGAACATTCTTTGGCACTGCCCTTCTTTGGGGTTGGAATGAAAACTGACTTTTTCAGTCCTGTGGCCACTGCTGAATTTTCCAAATTTGCTGGCATATTGAGTGCAACATTTTCACAGCATCATCTTTTAGGATTTGAAAAAGCTCAGTTGAAATTCCATCACCTCCACTAGCTTTAATCCTAGTGATGCTTCCTAAGGCCCATTTGACTTCACACTCCAGGCTGTCTGGCTCTAGGTGATTGATCACACCCATTGTGATTATCTGGGACTTTAAGACCTTTTTAACATAGTTCTTCTGTGTATTCTTGCCACCTCTTCTTAATATCATCTGCTTCTGTTAGGTCCGTACTGTTTCTGTCCTTTATTGTACCCATCTTTGCATGAAATGTTCCCTTGGTATCTCTAATTTCCTTGAAGAGATCTCTAGTCTTTCCCATTCTATTGTTTTCCTCTATTTCTTTGCATTGATCACTGAGGAAGACTTTCTTATCTCTCCTTGTTATTCTTTGGAACTCTGCATTCAGATGGGTATATTTCCTTTTGTCCTTTGCCTTTAGCTTCTCTTTTCTCAGCTACTTGTAAGGCCTCCTCAGACAACCATTTTGCCTTTTTGCACTTTTTTGTGGATGATTTTGATCACCACATCCTGTACAGTGTTACAATTTGATCACTGTTCATTGCCACACAAATTGCTTCCATCCATAGTTCTTCAGGCACTCTATCTGATCTAATGCTTTGAATCTGTCCCTTCCATTGTATAATCATAAGGGATGTGATTTAGGTCATACCTGAATGGCCTAGTGGTTTTCCCTACTGTATTCAATTTAAGTCTGAATTTTGTAATAATGAGTTCATGATCTGAGCCACAGTCAGCTCCCAGTCTTGTTTTTGCTGACTGTAGAGAGCTTCTCCACATTTGGCTACAAAGAATATAATCAATCTGATTTCAGTATTGATCATCTGGTGATATCCATATGTAGAGTTGTCTCTTGTATTGTTGGAAGAGGGTATTTGCTATGACCAGCACATTCTCTTGGCAAAACTGCATCATTTTGGGCTTACCTCATAGCTCAGTTGATAGTCTGCCTGCAATGCAGGAGACCTGGGTTTGATTCCTGGGTCAGGAAGATCCCTGGAGAAGGAAATGGCAACCCACTCCAGTATTCTTGCCTGGAGAATCCCATAGACAGAAGAGTCTGGCAGGCTATAGTCCATGGGGTTGCAAGAGTCAGACAACTTAAGTGACTAAACCAACACCACCACTGCTTCATTTTGTACTCCAAGGCCAAATTTGCCTGTTACTCCAGGTATCTCTTGAGTTCTTACTTTTACATTTCAGTCTCCTCTGATGAAAGGGACATCTCTTTTTGGTGTTAGTTCTAGAAGGTCTTGTAGGTCCTCATAGAACTGTTCAGCTTCAGCTTCTCCGGCCTTAGTGGTTGGGGCATAGATTTGGATTACTGTGGTATCAAATGGTTCGCCTTGGAAACAAACCAAGATCATTCTGTTGTTTTTGAGATTGCACTCAAGTACTACATTTTGGACTCTTTTGTTGACTATTGAGGGCTACTCCTTTTCTTCTAAGGGATTCTTGTCCATAGTTAAGATATAATGGTCATCTGAACTAAATTCACTCATTCCCCATCCCTTATGACAGAAAGAGAAGAGGAATTAAAGAGCCTCTTGACGAAGGTGGAGAGTGAACAAGCTGGCTTAAAATTCAACATTCAAAAAACTAAGATCATGCATCTGGTCCCGTCACTTCATGGCAAAGAGATGGGGAAACAATGGAAACAGTGACAGACTTTTTCTGGGCTCCAAAATCACTGCAGATGGTGACTGCAGCCATGAAACTAAAAGACGCTTGCTCCTTGGAAGAAAAGCCATGACAAACGTAGACAGTATATTAAAAAGCAGAGACATTACTTTGCCTACCAAGGTCTGTACTATCAAAGCTATGCTTTTTCCAGTAGTTGTGTATAGACGTGAGAGCTGGACAATAAAAAAGGCTGAGCATCAAAGAATTGATGCCTTTGAATTGTGGTGCTGGAGGACTCTTGAGAGTCCCTTGGACAGCAAGATCAAACCAGTCAACCCTAAATGAAATCAACCCTGAATATTCAGTGGAAGGACTGATGCTGAAGCTGACTCTCCACTATTTTGGCTATCTGATGTGAAGAGCTGACTCATTGGAAAAGACCCTGATGCTTGTAAAGATTGAAGGCAGGAGAAGGGGATGACAGAGGATGAGATGGTTGGATGGCATCACCGACTCAATGGATATGAGTCTGAGCAAACTCCAGGAGATGGTGAAGGACAGGGAAGCCTGTCATGCTGCAGTTCATGGAGTTGCAAAGCGTCAGACATGACTGAGCAACTGAACAACAGTTGCTTCTAATGTGTGTTCAAGGTTAAAAGTCACCGAGGCCTACCTACACTGTGGTGATAAGGTAAGATTTCCGGTTGGATTTATGTCTTGGCTTTGCCACTTGTCAGCTGGTTGGTCTTAGTTGTTATTGTTACTCCTGTTCTTTGAAAGCTTTGTCCCAGATGTAACAAGTGAGACAAACCACTTAAGCCAAAAAGAACAGTTACATCGTTTAGACAACTATCACTAAGTAAACAGAAGTCTTGATGGCTCTCTCCCAGGAAAGAAGAAAACTTTTTGAGACTACAGCTGTGGTTCTCAAACTTGCATCAGAATCACCTGGTGTGTGCATGCTAAGTGGCTTCAGCCTTGTCCTGCTCTTTGCAATCTTATGGAGTGTAGCCAGCCAAGCTCCTCTGTCCATGGGGATTCCTTAGGCAAGAATACTGGAGTGGGTTGCCACGTCCTCCTTCAGGGGATCTTCCCCACCCAGGAACAGAAACGCTTGTCTTTTATGTCTTCTACATTGGCAGAGGGTTCTTTACCACTAGAGAATCACCTGGAAAGTGAAAGTGAAGTCACTGAGTTGTGTCGGACTCTTTGTGACCCCACGGACTGTAGCCTACAGGGTCCCTCCGTCCATGGGATTTTCTAGGCAAGAGTACTGGAGTGGGTTGCCATTTCCTCCTTCAGAGGATCTTCCCAACCCAGGGATTGAACCTGGGTCTCCCTCATTGTAGGCAGACACTTTACCATCTGAGCCACCAGGGAAGTCACCTGGAGGACTTGTTGAATCAGACTGCTGAACACCTTCTTACCCCCAAAGTTTCTGATTCTGTAGGTCTGAGGCAGAGCTCTTGAGTGTGCATTTCTACTGCATTCTCAGGAGATGCTGATGTTAATGTTTGAGACCACAGTTTGAGAATCACGGCTCTAGAGCAGGGCTTCTCAACAGCGTCACTAATGACATTTTGGAGCACCTACTTCTTTTTTTAAAAAAATAAAAAAACATTTACTTATTTATATACTTACGTATTTATTTATGGCTGTGCTGGGTCTTCCTTGGGCTTTCTCTAGTTTTGGCAAGTCAGGGCTACTCTTCTTTGCCCAGGCTCCTCATTGCAGTGGTTTCTCTTCTTGTGGAACTTGGGCTCCAGGCACAAGGGCCCAGTAGTTGTGGTGCACAGGTTTGTTACCCCGCCGTCTGTAGAATCTTCCCTGATCTGGTATCAAACCCATGTTCCCTGCTTTGGCAGGCGGACTCTTAACCAGTGGACCTCCAGGGAAGTCCCAAGCAGCTACTTCTTTGAGCACCTCTGGCCTCTACTCACTAGATGTGCAGTGTCCCTCCAGCTGTGATGGTTGAAAATGTCCCCAGACACTGAAAATGTCCCTTGGGCAGCAAAATTGCACAGAGTTGAGAACTACTGCTCTAGAGGATATAAATTAGAGAAGAATCTAAGAGTGTAGGTGAGTTACGGAGGCAAGGGAAGAAAAGAAGTTGAAGCCTAGAAGAAAGGAGGAGTTTGAGATAGCCCAGAGTTGGTGTGGAGAGGCTGGATACCCGTCCAGGGCTATTTTTTTGAAGAAGGATCATTATGGGTCTGCAACTTACAGACAATCGACCAGAGAGCAGAGGGTAGGCTCAGAAGTCAGACCTGGCTTTATCTGGTCCCACAGGAATAGGGGCTGTCTTTTTAAGTCTGGCGCCTTCTGTCCTGGGATGCAGTTAAAATCTCTTGTAAGGTGAAATACCGTCCTAACTCAAACGGCCTGTCCCTTAGGTTCAACTGCCTGCAGCCCCAAAGTGCTCAGGGCTCTCTCTTGTCTCACTTTCCTATCCACACACCTTGATATATTAACAAGCAGCAGATTTTAGGTCTATCAGGAGAAACAAATAACTCTCTAGTTTTGTTGTGAAGAAGCAACTCTGTTAAGAGCCCTAACCGGTCCAAATCCACCTCCCTGACAATTCAACTCACAAAATTTAACCACCCAGTGAAAAAGAAGATTTGGTTTCTTAAGTGCCAATGGTATTAAGTGCCAAAGACTGTGGAAGTCATAAAGGGAAATTAACTGAAAACCAGAGATGCCATTACTCATTTGGGAGCAATCCATCTCTCCCAAAGTGAGAACACAATTTGTACCCTCTAGGGATGTTTTACACTCCAAACTTTATTCCCCAGGCTAGGGCCTATTCCCTACGAATTTAACTGGTGCTGCTGTTTCCTGCTAATGGCTTCTACCCAGCCTTTGAAGAAGGCTCTTGGGAGGAGTGAAGAGGCTAAAGTCAGAGGAAAGCCCTTGAAGTTGCCAGGGCCTTGGTTCTTCCCAATCACCACCAACATCTCAAGGGATTGGTAGGCTTTTAAAAGAGCACTGTCAAGGTTCAAATCTTGTTTTATCCCAAGCCAAGAAAGATGAAGGTGGGTTGAGGGAACTAATTCTGAGGTATGTAGACTAGGTATCTATAAGGGATTAGGGAGTAACCTGTGATTGTGACAGAGGTGTGAGAAGTAGCTTGCAAACCATCTTTGGCCAAGTCTCATCTGGCAAAAGGCATAACCATACATATAATTATCGCTTACATCTGAAATCTGAGTCACTGTTCCTTTTGACGATCCCTCTGTACTTAATAGGCGTTCTAAGCATTCCTGAAGTAAAGAAACCTGTTTCACTTTATTTACCCAAGTGTTCCTGAACTCATTTGAGCATGGCATCTTTATGGCCCAATGTTTCTAACATACCTGGGAAACAGTGTTCTGTGGAATACACTTGAGGAAACCTCAACCTGTAAGATCAGTTACACGAAGTACAAGCTCTTCAGGATGTGGCTCCTACTTAATTTTGCAGCTCCCCACCTCTAACCATGCTGAAGTTCTTTTGGTTCATAAAACACACCAATCTTTCAAACTTGTGCCTGCTGTTTCTTAGAATGCACATGTTTCATGCCCACCTGGCAGAGTCCTACTCCTCAGTCTCTAAGTCCCAACCTAAGTATAATCACATACTTTGTGAAACCCCCTTAACACTCAGGAACAGCAGTTTCTGTTTCCAGTGTACTTTATTCTCTGTATTAGAAGTAATTGGTTTGACAGGTTTATCACCCTGCTGGTTGCTTCATTAATGAGTTAAATCTTGAACACATGCTCACTTAAAACCATCCTCTTTCTTGGACTTGCCTGGTGGTTCAGTGGTTAAGACACTGTGCTTCCACTGGAGCGGGGCATGAGTTCAACCCCTGGTTGGAGAACTAAGATCCCAAAAAACCTTCATCCTCTTTCTAACTTAAGGTAAATAGATGATTCAGTTTGTGAGCTGTAAGTATAAAACCAAACATGTTCAGAACAGGCTGGAGGTGTGAAGACCTCTATATTGAGACAGGAGACTCAGAAAAGAAGACTCCAGTCCCCAGTGCCAGATGGGCTTCATTAGTGCTGGTTTTTGTGTGCCGGGCATAGTCACCCTGCCATCCAGAGACAGCAGTAACCTGCCGTGGGGGTAGAAAGTAACTAAGCCTTAGACAATGTCATGGCTCAGTAGCACCAATTTTTAAAAAAGATTTATTTATTTTTGGCTGCACTGGGTCTTGGTTGCTACATGCAGGCTTTCTCTAGTTGCAGAGAGTGGCGGCTACTCTCTCGTTGTGGTGCACTGGCTTCTCATTGTGGTGGCTTCTCTTGTGGAGAATGGGCTCTAAGTGTGTGGGTTTCAGTAGTTGTGGTGCACGGGCTTAGCTACTCCATGGCACGTGGGATCCTCCCAGACCAGGGATGGAATCAGTATCCCCTGCATTGTATGACGAATTCTTAACCACTGGATCACCAGGGAGGTCCTCTCATATTCCTTTTGAATTGAGCTGTTCTAGCCAATGCTATCACTACCAGCTGAGAATGCCGCAAATCTGCCCACTTCAGGAAATCTGAGGGTAGGGACTGCTGAGTGCTCCTGGCAGTGTAGACACAGCCCATGCTCAGCTTCTTGGAAGTTTAAGTGGGTTGTATGCATCCTCTGGTCACACCATGCTCTCAGATTTACAGTGATCAAGCCTCAGAGAAAAGACAGCAATAAATTCAATCCACATGGCTCCTGTAAAAAGACATCTAGTTGGCTTTTAATACAAAATGAGTCAGAGAAACAAAGAAGGAAAATATCATACAAGTTACTGAACTTAAAAAAAAAAACCCCGACAAATACATTTCAGTCACATTCCCTGTCTTCAGCCTGGATTAGCAAACAGGAAATGATGAACCAACCAATGTCTGTCCTTTTGAAGAAATCTTATTTAAAAAAAAAAAAAAGAGGAAAAAAATCAAACAATCCCTGAAATCTGGCAGGTGGTTTTAAGAGGCCACTGGAAGCTTGCCTTAGTCATCCTGGTGAACTGGGACACTGGTGGTTTGGAACACGGCTACCTCCTCCTCATTTCTTGCTGCTAACAATCTTCATCTGAAGGGAGGATGCTGGCTTGGACATCATTTGATGCCACTTATGCTGTCTGAGGTCTCAGGGTCAAGTAGCCTTGTGGAGTTTTCATTCCGTATCTTCACTGGATCTCCCCCATATATAGTCTCTTGTCACTGGATGCTGAGAGAACTGAGGTGAAGAGAACAGAGAAGATAACTGGAAATAATGAAGGCTCAAGGAGACTTGGTGTTTAAGGGCTCTTATGTCAAGAGGCAATTTTGGTATAAAACAGCAACTGGATTTAGCTTAAATTCCCCTCCTCCTAATCACCATTCACAGGAAACTAGAGCTTGGCTCTTCAATCTGAATTCTTTCAAAATCATGAGGGTGGACCGTGCTATGGGAAATACATTATCCGGGTCTAAATCTTGATTTTCCTTGTCAGTCAAGCCTTAAGAAAAAGACCCCAGTCATTCTAGAAGAGAAGAATCAATGTCTATGGCAGTCATTTTGTAAATATGCTTCTGCTTTTTATTCTTAGCCCTGGAAAAAGTTATATTTTCTCAAAAATTCAAGTCCCATTATTTAGCTTAGCTAGCCAATAAAAGGTAAGTTAAGTTCCAGTTTATAGCTGAACATTAAGAAACATCATTCTTTTATCCAACTATATCACTGAATCATAGACCTGAAGCAAATGAACTCCCAGTCAGGACAGACTTACTGATGGGTTCATCGGGGTGGAAAGCCACTTCATTGATGGAGCCAGCATGGCCCGGTAGCTTATACAAAATCCTCCTGCTTGTGGTATCCCAGACGTAGACAAACCTGCAAATATCATGAAGAGCAAGGCTAAGGCATCCTGGAACTGAGGGTGAGGAAGAAGTATGGTTTTTAAGCGAAGTGGAAGCAACCTTTTATTTAGTCACTCCATACTTATTGAACTGTGCTCTGATGTTTAGAAACTAGGAATATAGATTACAAATAAGGCATGGATCCTGCCCATGAGCAACTGAGTGGAGAAATAGGAATAGCTAAATCATCGGCATTTTCCAACACAAGCTTCTAAAGTAGGAAAGAACACAGAGAAGACAGACACACGGTTCTTCCTACAGCTCCCACACAGAGATCTTTAAAGGGCCCCAGGGACTCCCCTGGTGGTCCAGTGGTTAAGAATCCACCGTCCAGTGCCAGGACCATGGGCTCAGTCCCCAATCAGGCAACTAAGACCCCACGTGCTGTTGCTACTGAGCCTGCATGCCACCACTGGAAAGCCCGCATGCCACAATGAAGATCCCGAGGGCTGCAACTAAGATCCAACGCAGCCATAAATAAATAAATACTTTAAATAAAAAAGAGCACCGAATATAATTAGGGTGTAGTTAACTTCATATATACCTAGGAATGTCCTAAAAGTAATCTAACTAGTGGCAGGTTGGGAGACCAGGTTGTAGATTCACCTGAACTTCTTAGTATTGTATTCAAATCACAAAATCCAGAGAAGGGACAGGAAATTTCTGCATTATATAAACAAAACCCAAATACACACTCGATCCGGATCTTACACTGAACTCATGGGCAGAAAGAATACTGAATTCTAGCATGGGAAAGGGCCAACAGATATTAGCTAGTCTAAACTTATTCTACAGAAAAGAAAACTAAGGTACAGTGACTTCTCCAAGGTTACACAGTTCATCAGTGGCTCAGTGGCAGAATTAAAATTAACATTCTTAATATATATTCCAGTACTCTCCTTTCTCTTACCATCTTCAAATGCCTTGTGTCCCTTGCCACCTCTCACTCCCTTTACCCCTGCCAAAATAAGTTTTTTTGACCTTCAGCCTTGCTTGGGTCATTTTAAGCTGAAGGTAAAATAAATAGATATTATCTTCACAAGACCATGCAAAGAAAATCTGCTGGTAAATTTAAAAAGCTGATGATTTTCAAACAGGTTATACCAATTATTCACATATTTGTTTTGTTCAATCAACACCTAAAAGGGTACACTCATCAGTACATGACTATAAAATGCCTAGTTCTGAACATTATATTTTTAGTTTAAAATGAAGAAAAAAGAAAAGAACTTCTTAATTACAGTGCAGCTCATAAGGTTTAGGTTCCACAGGAGCTAAATAAAAACTCCATGCAAGGTGGAAGAGAGGGAACCCCGTCTGTCTACAGACTCCTTGGTTCTAATGCTCAGGTTTCCCCCACTGTCTTTCTTGCCACGCACATTAACTGTCCTCATTAATCCAGCTAAGGTGATGTGGCATAGTGAAAAAGTGTGTTAAGTTCTGGGTTCAAGTCTCAATTCAACTATTTAATAGCTACGTAGCCTTTAGACATTTATTTAACTTCTCTGAGGGTCTCTTTTCTTAGACAAATGATGGAGAAATGATGGCGACAATGTTGATCTCACAGTTTGGTTGAGAGAAATAATGAAATAATGTATGTAAAGTGCCCAGCACACAGAATTAATGATAGCTATTGTTATGATGAATAAATAAATTGTTGTCAAAACAGAATCACATGAAATCAATACACTGAATAAATCACTCACAGCAAAGACTGACCAGTCATTTCATAGTCCTTGATAGGAACTCTTCAAAGGTTTCAAATCTGAACAGGAGGAGCTAGGTGAATTGCAAGTAGGGAGGGGAAATTTGCCAAATTCAGGCCAAGCTGAAAAGCAGTTTTCTGAGAAGGATACATTATCCAGGCACATAAAAGCCAGCAGAAGCCCAGATCTCCAAGGGTTTACTTTAAGGCCTCACTTTCCATGGCTGCCAATTAGATACTAAATTTAGAGGGGCCTTATCCTCTCCTTATTCTGGGATGGCAACATTCGGCAGGAATCAGGCTCCTTATGTAACAGAGTGCTTGTTGACTTGAGGCTAATTGGTGAGGTGGCTTGTGAAATGTGGCCAACCCTCAGCAGGTAGACAGACAGGCTTTTCCCTAGACCAGAGCCATGCTTCCACATGCAAGGTTTAAAGGAACAGTGGGGAGGGAAAGAGGGAAGAGAGGACACTGAAAGCTAGAAAGAGCCAGTGTCAGAAACAAACTGCTCAGAACAGCTAGGTAGGTATCATTTAAAAGCTTAATCATATAGGAAAGATATATCTCTGCTGAAAATCATGTACAAATACTTAGAATGGTTCTTACTCTGTCAGAATGTAACACTGCTGAGCCGTGGGCCTGTTTTTCAAGGTCTTCTTTAGAAACCTGGCAACTGAAAATCCTTTAGATTCCCTCTTCAAGGTCACCCGCTAAACCACCAGGACTCAAACCAGCAATGTGGCACAGTTTTACCTGGGTCCTTTCCCCTGCCATAAAATACTCAAATATTTACCCATTTTCCCCCGGCGTTAAACACACCAGGAAAAAAAAGTGGATTCTGGAATCTCCGGATATATTTAGAATTGTTCACAAGTCAGGCGTGGAACAGATCAAAGTGAGGCTTCTTTAGGGTTGTGCCAGAGCCCCAAGTAGGAGAAAACTCCGGAATATGCTGAAAGCCCAAGCTAGCCTGGGAAAGGCTTAATGCTTATAGGATGATGCCTGTTTTCCTTGAGTAGCAGGAAAATCTCTAAGTTGGGAGAAAGATGGGGTTAAGCAGAAGAGGGCTAACAACGTTTTCCAATGGGAGCTAAACCTGGAGTCTGCCATCTGAAGGCCTCATCATTTTCTTTTTTTTCAAATAAAATAGTCATTCTTATTTATTTGGCTGCGCCAGGTTTTAGTTGTGACATGAGGGATCTTTAGTTGCAGCATGTGGGGCCCAGTTCCCCGACCAGGGATTGAACCCCGGGCTTCTGCACTGGGAGCAGAGTCTTAGCCACTGGGCCTCCAGGTAAGTCCCCAGGGCTTCGTCATTATTTACCACCCATCCCACACTGTGTCCCAAAAGCCTGGGCAGTTGAACATTCCTATTCAACATCCGACTCCCTCCCAAATAAGGTCACCGTAGGCATACCAAATGAAGAATTCTCTACCTTCTCTGTTTCTGATTCATCATTTAATTCCTCAGGCAGTTTAAATTGATTCAGCTTGCTGCAGAGTCACTTCAGTCGGGTCCGACTCTGTGCGATCCCATAGACGGCAGCCCACCAGGCTCCCCCGTCCTTGGGATTCTCCAGGCAAGAACACCGGAGTGGGTTGCCATTTCCTTCTCCAATGTGTGAAAGTGAAAAGTGAAAGTGAAGTCGCTCAGTTGTTGGAAAATATCTAGCCCACATTCCGCCACACCCTCACCAAGCAATCCTGACACTTTTTCCACTGAACTCAGACCCAGGTCTGAATCATCCGCAACATAGTCGGCTATTACCAAGAGCTGAGCTGATATGCAGGGCAAAATCTGACCATCCTTGAGCTAGGAATTCATTCATGCAATATTGCTTAGAATAGGTCAAGCACTGCCCTGGATTCAGAGATGAGTAAGATTCATCTCCTGATCTCTAGGAGCAAATAATTTAGTAGGGGTTGCCCCACTATGTTTTCTTACTGTAAGATGCAATAACTGCTAATAAAGGTTAGGTGTATGTAATGTTACTACAACCCAGAAAAAGAGCAATTAGTAATGCCCAACAGGTAAGGGAGAGAGAGGGCCAGGTAAGTTTATAGATACAATATAGGTAGATTACTAGGGAGATATAGGAGTTTGGATAATGGAGGAGGCAGAAGGGATGTAAGAATAGGAGAAGTTCCATGTGAGTGAAGCACTGTGGTGACTGATGGTGGGGGAGGAGTAAGTAATAACACAACATGTATGTGAATGAACTGAAGCATGGCAGAAGAATCTCATGAAGGGAACTGGAGCCAGATTAGGAGTCTGAATTTTATTTCACTGGCAAAGGCAATCTAACAACCAAAAAAACCTGTTTATCTTCCAGGTTTAAAATGTATCCAAAGAGGGTAGAAATGATGTATTTGTCCACATGATCTCTAAACCCTTCAGAATGCACTACATACAGCTTCATCTCTGAGTACAGCTATAACTCCATGTCTGCTCTGGCTCAGTTCTGGCACTTAATGTATTAAACATGAGAAGATAACTGCATAACTACATCATTCTTTACCTCACGTCCAGTAATCCTTACCTGTCAGCTGAGCCAGCTGCTATCTTGCTTCCATCAGGTGACCAAGAACATCTCAGAAGATTCTGTAATGATGAATAGGCAGGAATCCAATGAATACAATAATGTACCAAATGTATGTACCCCTCTTTATTAGACTATAGCATCACAAAGAGATTTTAAATTCTTAAGTACAGTTTTTGTTTTCTGTTTTTTGGGGGCTGTGCTGCATGGCCTGCAGGATATTAGTTCCTTGACCAGGGAATGAACCTGTGCTCCCCTCAGTGGAAGTGCAGAGTCTTAACCACTGGACTGCTAGAGAATTCCCCCTCTTAAGCGGAGTATTCTCTGCGACATATAATCAACAATTGTCTTATACTATGTGGCCCAAGACAGCCTATTTTAATATATTTCAAACCATATAAAAACCAACTGAGAAACTGCTTAATTTACAGTAAATTAACAGTGGACCTGGCTATAAAATTTTGTTCTGCCTACAAATGGGGGCTTCTTTTGCTCATTTACGTGGATCCTCATTAAATTTTTTTGCTTACCTTGAAGGAAAATAAAAATAAAATCAATTCTAACAAAAGATAAAATTTGATTTATCTTTAAATAAAATTCTTTGATTTTTAAATCAAATAAAAGATTCAGTGAAACTGAACCTTAATGGGTTCTCAAAAGGAAAACATTAGTCTATGTTAACAAACTGTCTGGAAGGAAAAGCTGCTTTGAAGAGCTCATCTGAGAGTTTAGGAAAATTTTCAGTCTCTCAGAGCTTGGCCTGTGGTTCTTACTGAGGGAATGTATCTCAGGACTTTAATACCTGGTCACTGGGAGGGTGAGAGAGGTCATCTGGGTAGCAGCCATGGGAGTCTGAGTTCCATATGGAACAATGACCTGTGAGAGTCAAAGTTCCCAAAAAATTAAGAAAACAGAAGCATCCTGTTGAAGTGGGAAGTCCTAAATTTGAGGACTCCATCACTATCCGCCTATGTGATTGCCTTCTTGCTTATGCTGCTGTCAGTTTTATTTCTGGCAAGAGCAGTTTTGATGGACAAAAGTGTTACTGGAATTCTGCTCTTTCTCAGTAGCGTTATTGCTCTCTATATCCTTATCATCATCTTAAATGTTTCTTTCAGTCAAATGGATAGTAAAATTCCTCTACTATGCAGCCCTCACCTTTTCAAAGTTGTGCACATTTCCTTGAAATATCTTCACACATCGCTCTTTGGGTGCAAATGGCCGGACATCCCAGATCCGCACTGCAAATTCAAACAAACGAAACAAAACAATTATCAGACAGCGGGATACCTGAGAACCCAGATATCTGAGATATCTGGGTTCTCAGATACCTGAGAACCCAGCTGAAATCAGTATCATGTCAATGACAGATGCTATTTCCTGGGTGGAGAAAGACCAACATCGTACAATGCTACTTGATAAGTCTTTTTTCTTTTTCTAACGGGAATGAAATGCATCCAAGTTCCATTAACAGGGACTAAAGACACAGAGGAAAACTGAGAAGGCAGGAAAGGAAAATGTCAAACACACTGCTGGGGATTTGCAACAGAAAGTAGTTGAGTGTGATACTGATTTCAACAAAACATTTTGCAAATGATTCCTCTGCCAATCCTGAGTCACATCTAGCAAAATTTCAACATGACAATCTAAATACCACTGACTACTGTGACAATCAATCTATAAAAATCAAACTCAGGACTAAACTTTTCCAATTATGCTCACAGGAAAATCTGACAGTTTAATTGTAAACAAGAACAATATAGAAAAAGTGAACTTTGAATCCAATTCTAGCTCTGCTATATATACATGGGGAAAATATCAGGAAAATAGTGAGATTCTCTGTGCTTTGGGTGCCTTTGTAAAATGAGAATGCCACTTGCTCTTTTTTTAAAAAATAAGAATATTTTAAAGGTCAAATAAGATGATACATGAAAGGGCTTTAAGACTGGCAGCGATAAATAATAAACAAAAAGAATTTGTAATTTTTACTATATACCTATAACGAGAAATTCTTGTTTTTATTTTAATAACCATTTAGGGAATCTCACCTTTCCTTATAGTGACTTCCCTGGTGGCCCAGATGGTAAAGCGTCTGCCTACAAGGCAGGAGACCCAGGTTTGATCCCTGGGTCGGAAAGATCCCTTGGAGAAGGAAATGGCAACCCATTCCAGTATTCTTGCCTGGAAAATCCCATGGACGGAGGAGCCTGGTAGGCTATAGTCCATGGGGTCACAAGGAGTCGGACACGACTGAGTGACTTCACTTTCTTTCTTTCTTTCCCTTTCCTTATAACAAACAGTGCTAGAATTAGACAATTGAAAATCTAATGAAGTAGGATATAAATACCCACAGTAAGCAGTGGCCACAGCTGCTGTTAACTAAAGCTAAATGTACAGTGAAATTTGAGTGATGTCATTTTACCTGAGTATGGGAAAAAAGCCAACAATCCTTGAAGACAAACAGGCATTAAAAAGGCAAAACTACACATTAAAGTTTGCTATTCAGATGAGAATACAGCCAGAAGGCAAGGAAGTTCATTCATTCAGCAAGTATTTATTGAGTAACCCTTGAGTGCTAGGCTTCCGTGATAGCTCAGTTGGAAAAGAATCTGCCTGCAAAGCAGGGGATCCTGGTTTGATTCCTGGGTTGGGAAGATCCCCTGGAGAAGGGATAGGCTACCCACTCCAGTATTCTTGGGTTTCCCTTGTGGCTCAGCTGGTAAAGAATCTGCCTGCAATGTGGGAGACTTGGGTTCACTCCCTGGGTTGGGAAGATTCCATAGAGAAAGGAAAGGTTACCTATTCCAGCTTTTTGGACTAGAGAATTCCATGGACTGTACAATCCATGTGGTTGCAGAGCTGGACACGACTGAGCGACTTCCACTTCACTTTGGGTGTTAGGCAGTTTTCATTACAAAATGTTAGTGAAAACATTTTAGTATACCAGAGGGGCATTTCCAAAAAATATTAAGCATATAATCCAAGATGTCATTTTCCTTTCCTGCTATGGAAAACACATCCTCCCACCCAACAACTCAAAAACAAGTGAAGAAAGGACAAGTGTGTTAGTGTAAATCCAGAATATTGAGGTGTTTTAATGAGGACCTCTTGTCACATCAATGCTTTTGGAGTAGGGAGGGAAGACAGACTGGCAGAAAAAGTACAACTGAGATATCAATAGGTTTTTGATTATCTGAGTTTGGTACTCTCTGAAAATGCTACAGAACTGCCTTGGATGGATCTTCAGAGTCTCATCTTTCTCAATAAACTAATCTCTATGAGTTTTTTGTGCAATGCTTGAATCCACAGCCTTGGATTCATAGCATACCGAACTGAAATGGGCTTGAAAAGTAAAATCTAATTCTCTTACAACATCAGTATAGAAACTGATGCCCAGAAAGAACAAATGCTATGTGTAAAGATGCTCAGGGATTAGATGGAAGATTTGGGACTTTCATCCTGGCTTCTTGATCATTTCTTCTAAAGCATTTTCTATTACAACTTGTTTTCCTAATTGCCCTGGTGGACACCTGCAAGCCATCCTGGGCTCTTTCCTTGGACTCTCTTTTACCCCGGCACATATTCCCAGCACCTAATGCCCGTTTTATTTAGGGTCTACAGCGACTGACGTGGAGCGCTTTCCTTTCCAAAGTTACCTGTGTTGTCCATTGCATTGGACAAGAGGTAAGAGCCTTCAGAACTTAAACTCAGGCCAGTCACTGAATCTGCATGACCTCTCATTGTGTAGGTCAGCTTATTTTGGCGCAGGTCCCAGACCTACAAAACAAAACAACGTGACACTTCCAGAAATCAAACGGTGAACAGCAAAGAAACGGAGTTATTAAAGAGTCAACTGCCTGGGAAAATTGGTATCCTTTCTTAATTTGCCTCTAGGCCAAGCACTACTTTACCACAAAATACAGAATTTCTATCAAAGAAGGAAAAACTCTTGTCTTTCTAAAAACAGAGTTAAAGTTACTAAGTGTGGCTAGAAAAATATAAACTAATGAATGTCAAATATTAAGTTTAACAAAATATAAGAGGATTTAAAGAGGTTATTTTCAATTCATAACAAAATGTACTAGGAATTAAAAAAAACAAAGTAGCTTTTAAAATACAATCTATGATTCTTTGCAACTAGAAATAAACTATTTCAAACAACTATATAAAAACAGTTAAATGACTTCATTTGAAAAAGGCATTTTGATTGCATGTAAAACATACATAACAGTAATATGCAAAAACAGAGGTTTAAAAATGTTCATTTAATGTCATAATACATATACACACATACATACAATGGAAAAGCATATTTATTAAAAGAAAAATAAACTCTAAGTTCATGGTTTTCTGGTTAGGAAAGGTAAGAGAAACAGTTCAGCTGAAAATAACCTAATGTCAAACAGAAAAAAATAGTTTATTAAGTTATGGCTCATAAACACACTGTAACACTAAGAGCTCTCATGCTAGAGTTTGAAGAGCAGAGTGGAGTGAGTGAGGATTTAGGGCCAGACTGAACCAGTCACTGCAACTTAAAGACTTATGTATTATATTATTGGGCCACTAACCCTTCTGAGCCTGTTTCTGGTCTGTAAGATAGGGATAACATTTACTTCTTAGGGCTTCTGTGAGGATTACAGATAGAATGCCTGGTACACAGCAGGCCCTCTAATTGGTTGCTATTATTAAGCAAATCCTAAAAACACTCTGAAGATTGAATGTAAAAATGTTTATAAATAAACTATTATTAAGCAAATAAGGAAAATATAAAACAGTTATTTATAATTACATAAAAGAAATAAAGGCAATAGAAATGGCCTGGAATGTCATATGGAAAAAGAACAGCAATTCTGTTAAGGTCACTGTTATTATACAAAATTTCATCCAAATTTGATTTAATATTGCCACATAGTTTTTCTAACTTAAATATTCCCCTGTCCCTTTAAGCAAGGCACTTTCCTCATCTAGAAATGAGTTTGTCAAAGCAATACAGACGGCAGACAACTCCACTTTCACCATCAATAACTCATTCATGTGTGGAACCCAACATACTTTATACACAATCATTTTTGTGTCAGGATGTTTGCTGCCTCAATAATCAGGAAAGCTTGAAGTGGTTGACGTTTTTTGTTCAAGCCATTGTTCCTTCTCTTCAGAGAAGGCATTGTTGAAACCTTTAGCTCTTTAGGAGAATGAAATTCATCATCCTTCACAGCACTTGGGAGCTATTTCCAGACTTTCCACTCTGGGGCCTGCACAGGTTGTTTTGTATACCCAAAATGTATCTGGGATTTGCCAGAGGACGAGTGAGTAGGGCAGTAATTTAAGCAAAATATTTTGCAGATGTCCTAATCAGCTGTTCAGTAATTGTGGCAGGCACTTTTGGAGATAAAACAAATGTTGTTCCTGTTCTCAAGGAGCTAAACAAGTGAGGAGAGGCCTGTACAAGGGGCAACAGCCAAGAGGGCAGAGGGATTAATGTTGCCATGGTACAAGGATGGGAGTGAGAAAGGGAAGGTTTCACAAAGAATAAAGCACTTGAGCAGGGAATGGAAAAAGAATTGACTGATTTACTGCCAAGCCGCGCAGCTTGTGGAATCTTAGTTCCCCGATCAGGGACTGAACCCAGGTCCTTGGCAGTGAGAGCATAGAATCCCTACCAGTGGACTGCCAGGGCATTCCCAAGAAGTACTTCTTTATTTAGACAAAGTAGAAGGTTATTCCCAGGCAAAGATGATGCATGAAAGCAGAGCGACATGAAAAAATTGCTGGGTTTTGGGAAATGGGCAGAGAGGAAGCAGACAATGCCTGAGTTGATGGGCAGACAAAGGGCAGCTCACGAAAGGTTTTGAATGACTGGCTTGGATTTTACCTCCCTCACTGGGGAGCCACAGAAGGGTAGAGTAGTGGAATGAGTTGGTCAGATTCTAGAAAGAGCCTTCTGGCCCAAATAATTGGAAAGGATGAGAACAGAGATGGGACTACATTAAAATAATAAAATAAATCACCAGCTGACCTCCCATTCTGACTAGAGCTCAAGATTACAAGAAATGCCAACCAGATCTTCAAGCCACCAAGTAGAAGCACATGTTCTTCTTTTATTCATTTTCCTCTGACTCCACAATCCTATACCTAGGAAGAAAATCTCAAGAGCCCAACAGGAACTGTGTTATTTGTTCACAACTATAATCAGAATTTGCTCACTCCAGATTTTAAGAGGGGCTTCCATTCCCTATTTGTTCCTCCTTTCCCAGAATAGGCAGTGCTCTCTGAGAGACTGAGAAGCTAACAGAAACCAGGCTCTTCAGGAGTACTCCCTAATACAGCAAGGCGGTGCAGGGATCTGTCAACTAGCTCAAGATGGTAAGCCCCTGACTGCTTAAAGGATACTTGTTAATTGAGTAGAAGCAATATGATAGAGCTGTAAGACTACGGGCCCTCTGGAGAATCCTGGCTCTACCACAGACTTTTTGATCTTGGCTAAATCATTTAACCTTTTAGGGTTTTGCTTTAGTCATCTGTACAATAAGAGAGATGATGAGATGTCTAAAGTCCCTTTCAGGTTTGACATTTTCTGAGTCTATTTCTGATGGAAAAGGAGCCTCCCTTTTGCATTTTTAAAAGAAACTTATAAGGGCCTGAGTACTATTAAGAGGCTTTCTGGGTCCAAGAACAGTTACTCATCCCTAAGCATATCAGAACAGGATGCTGTTAAATAGGGGGAAGACTGAAATTCTATGGATAGTTTCACATTTCTCTAGCATATGCCTTAGTTTTACAGGAGCAAAATAAAATAACTAAAGCAATCTAATTTCAAATACCATCTTTATTAACTGCTATCATCAATCTGGCAACTGTATCCAAAACATGAAATATCCTTGTATTTGTTAACACAATGATTTTCATCTAGAAATCTATTCTAAGGAAGTAATTAAATATGGAAAGCTTCACAAGCAGATATATTGGACACATTGCATACAGCAGCATAATTTGTGATAGTGACACATAAAACAGTCTAAATGTCTAGCATAAGATTGCCACTTACTGTGCTGGGAAAACTGGTCAACCACTTGTAAAAGAATAAAACTAGAACACTTTCTAACACCATACACAAAAATAAACTCAAGACAGACTTCAGAATGGGAGAAAATAATAGCAAACGAAGCAACTGACAAAGAATTAATCTCAAAAATATACAAGCAACTACTGCAGCTCAATTCCAGAAAAATAAATGACCCAATCAAAAAATGGGCCAAAGAACTAAACAGATATTTCTCCAAAGAAGACATACAGATGGCTAGCAAACACATGAAAAGATGCTCAACATCACTCATCAGAGAAATGCAAATCAAAACCACAATGAGGTACCATCTCACACAGGTCAGAATGGCTGCTATCCAAGTCTACAAATAATAAATGCTGAAGAGCGTGTGGAGAAAAGGGAACCCTCTTACATTGTTGGTGGGAATGCAAACTAGTACAGCCACTATGGAGAACAGTGTGGAGATTCCTTAAAAGACTGGAACTGCCATATGAACCAGCAATTCCACTGCTGGGCATACACACCAAGGAAACCAGAACTGAAAGAGACACATGTACCCCAGTGTTCATCTCAGCACTGTTTATAATAGCCAGGATATGGAAGCAACCTAGATGTCCATCAGCAGAAGAATGGAAAAGAAAGCTGTGGTACAGATACATAATGGAATATTACTCAGCCATTAAAAAGAATACATTTAAATCAGTTCTAATGAGGTGGATGAAACTGGAGCCTATCATACAGAGTGAAGTCAGAAAGAAAAACACCAGTACAGTATACTAACGCATATATATGGAATTTAGAAAGATGATAACGATAACTCTGTATGCGAGACAGCAAAAGAGACACAGATGTATAGAATAGTCTTTTGGACTCTGTGGGAGGTGAGGGCGGGATCATTTGAGAGAACAGCATTGAAATATGTATATTATCATATGTGAAACAAATCGCCAGTCCAGGTTCAATGCATGAGACAGGGTGCTCAGGGCTGGTGCACTGGGATGACCCTGAGGGATGGGATGGGGAGGGAGGTGCGAGGGGAGTTCAGGATGGGGACACATGTACACCCATGGCTGATTCATGTCAGTGTATGGCACAAACCATTATAATAATGTAAAGTAATTAGCCTCCAATTAAAATAAATAAATTAAAAAAAGATTTCCACTTATTAAACTATAGAATATTTTAATAATATATAAAAGTAAAATAATGATGATGGCAGCCAACATGTATTGAAGACTTACTATGTAACTGCTATGGTGTTAGGAATATCAGAGATATA
This sequence comes from Muntiacus reevesi, assembly GCF_963930625.1. Lineage (NCBI taxonomy): Eukaryota > Metazoa > Chordata > Mammalia > Artiodactyla > Cervidae > Muntiacus > Muntiacus reevesi. The sequence continues at coordinate 115,279,866 of NC_089251.1, forward strand.
TACATATATCAGGTCATTATACTGTACATCTAAAACAATGTTATACGTCAATTATATCTCAATAAAACTAGAGAAAAAAAAGAAACAGAAAAATGATCCAAATTACAACGCTAAGAAGAAAATAAAGAGTAATATGATGGATAGCAGTGAGAAGCACCTACTTTCATCTCAGAAATCCTCTCTGAAGATATGTCTGAGCTGGGTTTCTCTGTTGGTTCAGTGGTAAAGAATCTACCTGCCAATGCAGGGGACATGGGTGTGATTCCCGATCTGGGAAGGGATCAGGGATCCCTTAGTTGCCGTGGAGCAACTAAGCCTGTGCATCACGACTACTGAAGCCCGAGAGCCCCACAGTCCACACTCTGCAACAAGAGAGTAGCCCCGATTTGCCGCAACTAGAGAAAAGCCTGTGCAGCAACGAAGGTCCAGAACAGACAAAAATACTAAATAAATCACCTGTCTATGCAGGGGACACAGGATGAATCCCTGGTCCAGGAAGATTCCATATACCATGGAGAAACTATGCCTGTGGGCCACAACACCTGAAGCCCATGCGCTCTAGAGCTTATGCTCCACAACGAGAGAAGCCACCGCAATGAGAAACCTGGGCACCACAATGAAGAGTAGCCCTGTTCGCCACAGTTAGAGAAAACCCGAGTGCAGCAATAAAGACCCAGGGCAGCTGGAAAAAAATAAAAAGGATATGTCTGAGCTCATATTTAAAGACAACACTAACTCAGTGACTAAGTCAGTCATGGCAATATCCAATGTCGGGGATTCCAGACAAAGGACTAGCCATATATATGTGTGTATATATATATATCCCATATGTGTGGAATCTAAACTATGCTACAAATAACCTTATTTACAAAACAGAGTCACAGACATAGAAAACAAACTCATGGTTACCAAAGAAGAAAGGGAGTGGGGGAGGTATAAATTAGGGGTTTGGGATTAGCAGATATAAACTACTATATGCCTGGTAGCTCAGCTGGTAAAGAATCTGCCTTTAATGCAGGAGACCCTGATTTAATTCCCAGGTCGGGAAGATTCCCGGGAGAAGGGATAGGTTATCCACTCCAGTACTCTTGGGCTTTCCTGGTGGCTCAGTTGGTAAAGAATCCACCTGCAACGTGGGAGACCTGGGTTTGAACCCTGGGTTGGAAGATCCCTTGGAGGAGGGCATGGCACCCACAGGCTTCCCTAGTGGTTCAGACGGTAAAGAATCTGCAATGCGGGAGACACGGGTTCAATCCTGAGTAGGAAAGATCCCCTGGAGAAGGAAATGACAACCCACTTCAATATTCCTGCCTGGAGAACTCCATGCAGAGAGGAGCCTGCTGGGCTACAGTCCATGGGGCTGCAATAAGTTGGACATGACAGAGTGACTAACACACACATTATATAGAAAACAGATAAACAATGAGGTCTTACTGTACAGCACTGAGAACTATATTCAGTATCTTGTAATATAACATAATGGGAAAGAATATGAGAAAGAACATATATGTATAACTGAACACTCTATTGTACACCAGAAACTAGCACAACATTGTAAATCAACTATACTTCAGAGAAAAAAAAAAAAAGCCTACAACGCTATGATGAAGAGTCATTAAGTGCTGCACTCATAGGACTCTATTTATATATTTCTCATATTTGAGATAAATTTGGATTTCAGAACAAAATTGGTATATATCAACAAAGACTGAGACTAGCTATGTGAGGAAAAAACTGATTCAAGAGAAGGTATAACACATATGTATCTGAAAAGACATGGAAAACCTTCAAAACCAAGAAACTCAGTTCCTTCAGAACTCTAGTACAACTGAAGATATTTGTTTATGAAAGTTAAAAGTGCTAGTCATTCAGTTGTGTCCAACTCTTTGTGACCCAATGGACTGTAGCCCACCAGGCTCCTCTGTCCATGAAATTCTCCAGAAAAGAACACTGGAGTGGGTAGCCATTCCCTTCTCCAGGGGACCTTCTTGACCCAGGGACTGAGCCCAGATCTCTTGCACTGCAGGCAGATTCTTTACTGTTTGAGCCACCAGGGAAGCATACTTGAATACAGAAGGTCCCAAAACAGTTTAGACAAAGAGCCCAGAATAAGCCACACTATTTGTGGTAAGAAGGACTTACTAGCACAAGACTATTATTCTTAGGCTAGTCTATCCCCACAGCTGATACACAAAGATCAAATTCTCATAGTTTAAAAAGTCAATCTCAGACAGTCATACGTTGTATGATTCTATTCATATGATATTTTGGAATAGGAACTATAGGACAAGGAAGAGATCAATGGTTTGGAGGGATTAGGAATGGGTAAAGGGTGTGATGCAGAAGAGTACTATAAAGTTTTTTGGGGTGATGGAAATTGTTCTGTCCTGTCTGTGGTAGTTACATGAATCTGCATAAGCATTAAAATCCATAGAACTGTATACCAAAAAAAGGCTAATTTCATATGTGCGCCCAGTCGCTCAGTTGTGTCCAACCCTTTGCAACTCCATGGACTGTAGCCAGCCAGGCTTCTCTGTCCATGGATTTTCCCAGGCAAGAATACTGGAGCGGCTTGTCATTTCCTACTTGAGGAAATCTTCCCAACCTGGGATCACAGGTTTGAATCCCAACACGGGATTGAACCTGTGTCTTTTAAGTCTGCTGCACTGGCAGGAGGATTCTTTACCACTGTGCCACCTGGGAAGCTCAGAGGGAACGCTGCCCTGACTGGGAACTGAACCCCGGCTACAGCATTGAGTGCACTGAATCCTAACCACTAGAGTACTGGGGAGCATCTAATTTCACAGTATGTAAATTTTTATGATACTAACTTAAAAGTATGAAAAGTACCATGGCTAGATGACACTAATCCACTTCCATGTGTATTAGAAGCTGTCTAGTGATTCTAATAATAGTGGGTTCCCGAACTTCACTCAGGGAAATAATGTATTTGCTATTAAGGTGATCTAATTAAGCACCCACGTTCTGACTTTAGTCTCCAAAGAGTTACATGGTGGAAAAGGGACATTGAGGTTGAATTTTGGAAATGGTGAATTTTTAGGTACTCCAAATGGGGATGCTGAGTAGCTGGCTGTATATATGGGTCTGGAGCTGAAGATCTGGGTTGGGAACATCGAGTTATCTGCATAGAAATCACAATAGAGTCACAGTATTAGATGGGAATTGCCCAGGGAAAGGCATATAATAAAAGCACTGAGGAAAGAACCTTGGGGAATAACGACATTTAACGAATGCATAGACAGAATAGCTTGCAGAGGTATCTGATGGCTATGCCTGATGGAAAAGGTAGGAAAGTATATTGTCAGAGCAAGTTTAAAAAAAACAAAGACTAAAAGGATCTACTAGATTTAGTAACAGGGAGATCATTGGTGACCTTGAAGAGAGCAGTGCAAGTAAAACAACTGAGGCAGAAGCCAGACTGATGAGCAGTGGTCAAAAGGCATGGAATCGAGAAATGAAAGGTAGATAAGGTATTAAAGACACTGAGTGTAGAAAATATTCAGGGGATTTCTCACAGGAAATAAGAGCAAGACTCTGGGCCCAAACTCTAGGTTTTGAATCATTGGTAAAATGGCATTGTGTGTGTACTCAGTTGCTCAATCCTATCCAACTCTTTGTGGGAAGCCCATTAACAGCACTTATTTCATAGGACTGTTGTGAGGCTTAAAATAACTATAATGTAAAGCTCTAAGAACAACAGGTGGCACAGTGGTAAGCACTTCACCTGCTGATGTAGGAGATGCAAGAGATGTGGGTTTGATCTCTACATTAGGAAGATCCCCTGGAGTAGGAAATGGCAACTCACTCCAGTATTCTTGTCTGGGAAATTCCAAGGACGAGAAGCCTGGCAGCCTCTAGTCCATGGGTTTGCAAAAGAGTTGGACACGACTTATGGACAAACATGCACAGCATGCATTGAGAACAATGCCTGACACACTTGAGGGTTAGAGGATGATGATAACTGTATTATGATCATAACCACTATCACCATCTTTAAAGAAGTTTGGCTGTAAAGGGGAAGACTGACAGGGCAATAACAAGACAATGTGGAACTGAAGGAAAACTCTTTCCCCTACCAAGAGAAGACCGAGCATGATGAAATGCTAATAAGAAGCAATACAGTTGGTTAAAAGGATAGGATTTGAGAAAACTGACAGCATGAGGTCCCAGAGACAGGAAAGAAAGGTTGAAATCTTTCCATTTAAGGGACTCCCTTATCGTTGGGAGAAATATCAATAAGCTCAGATATGCACCAATAAGCTCAGATGACACCACCCGTAAGCAGGAAGTGAAGAACTAAAGAGCCTCTTGGTGAAAGTGAAAGAGGAAAGTGAAAAAGTTGGCTTAAAGCTCAACATTCAGAAAACTAAGATCATGGCATCTTATCAGTTCATCGCAAATAGATGGGAAAACAGTGGAAGCAGTGGCTGACTTTATTTTTCTGGGCTCCAAAATCACTGCAGATGGTGACTGCAACCATGAAATTAAAAGACGCTTACTCCTTGGAAACAAAGTTATGACCAACCTAGACAGCATATTAAAAAGCAGAGACATTACTTTATCAACAAGGGTCCGTCTAGTTAAAGCTATGGTTTTTCCAGTGGTCATGTATGGATGTGAGGGTTGGACTATAAAGAAAGCTGAGCACCGAAGAATTGATGCTTTTGAACTGTGGTGTTGGAGAAGACTCTTGAGAGTCCCTTGGACTGCAAGGAGATTCAACCAGTCCATCCTAAAGGAGATCAGTCCTGAATATTCATTGGAAGGATCGATGCTGAAGCTGAAACTCTAATACTTTGGCCACCTGATGTAAAGAGCTGCCTCATTTGAAAAGACTCTGATGCTGGGAAAGATTGAAGGCAGGAGGAGAAGGGGACGGCAGAGGATGAGATGGTTGGATGGAATCACCAACTCAATGGACATGGGTTTGGGTGGACTCCGGGAACTGGTGATGGACAGGGAGGCCTAGCGTGCTGCAGATCATGGGGTCGCAGAGTCAGATACAACTGAGCGACTGAACTGAACTGAACTGTAGATAAATGGACATTCCAACCATAGTAACAGAAAGGAGACAAGGAGAGATGGGAATACAGTACAATTTCTAGATAGAGACAACATAGCAAGTTGAGTATTTACCCAATAATTACTACTCTCATGATAAAGCATAAGGTAAGTCAAAGTCTTTGAAATACCTAAGGAAGCCAATAAGTAAAAGCAGAGACAAACTGAACAGGCCTCCCCCTGCCCCAACACATTTCATATTTACTGGCATCTGCTATGTCCAGAAATTCTGCTAGGTGCTCTAATGCATTTGGCTCATTTAATGCCCATGACACCTCTATGAGATAGATACTGTTAACCCCTACTACACACATGATAAAACAGAAGTTGAAAGAAGTCTAGTCACTAGTTGAAAGAAGTCACTAGTGTGAAGTCACAAAAAATTAGAGAACAGCAGAACTAAGATTAGACCCGAAGTCAATTACTTGAAAGCTTGAGCTATATTATACTATCAAGAAGTCTATTGCCTCTTTTCTTCAACATCACTACCTTCTTACATTCTTAGCTATGAACCCCCACCAAAACTTCCTTTCTACAGTTTCAAAAATGAAGACACTCTGAGAGATTAGGTACAGAATCACAAACTCATTTACTGCTAATTCAATGAAGCCAATACAGGTTTAAAAAAAAGAACAAGTTTCAAATGCCGTCACTCAGGGAACGCACTCTTCATTTTTCAGAGTTCCCACACAGGGACTTCTCACTTCATATAAACTGCCTGGTCCCTGATGGGCAGGGACCATATAAGTTGTAATGCAACCCTGACTTAGAAAGTCAATAAAGACAGAAAGAAAACAAGTTCTAATTTATCTTTCACTTAGCTGGTATAAAGTGCAAAGTTAGGAAGTTGGAAAGACTTACCTCCGTAAGTGGAGACAGGTGAAAAGTAAATAGAACATAAACATCTAAAATACCTTGATATCGTTGTCTATTCCACCAGAAATAATCTGATCACTTGTATCATTGAAAGTCACAGCTAACACTTGGTAGGTGTTCTGAAATGTCTGAATGGCTGCTTTCTTGCGGATATCCCAAAGCTGAAAAAGAGGACAAGAGAGTCTATAGTAACATCACTCTAAGAAACAACTGCATAGTACACCCATAAATCTAAGGACTGTGGAAGTGAAAACATCTGTAAAGGTACCCTGTTCAGAAATTTGTCTGAATGAATATCCCATCAATGTCATAAGAACCGACTATAATTTTGCCAAAGTATCTGAATGCCGGTGGAATAAATCACTTTGGTTATATTTTCAGACTTTGTTAAAAGTTTGAATATATGCAGTTAATTAAATGCCCTTAGAGAGGACATCTTCACCGTTTGTTTATTAGTTCATTTGTTCTACACAAAGGATATTAGACCAATGTTTTCAAATTGTAGATCTTAATTCATTACTCAGCTACAACTTGCATTAAAAAATATATATTTATATACATATGGAGACGAGGTTACATCAGTGAAAATGGCAGAGTACAAAGTGCCTAAAGATTGTCCCTCTACAAAAGCAGAAAACTGGCAAAAAATCTTTCAGAATGAATTGCATCAGAACTCTAGAAACTAAAAGTTTACAGCAACTAGGTAAATGCTTACTGAGGATAAAAACCAGCTGGGTCCTAGTAAGAGGGCTTTGTAGTTCTTTAACTTACCCTGGCTTCATCCTCACTCAGCAATAGATCTGAAAACAATAGCCTACATTCCTAGTATAGGTTCCTAAGTACCCAAGGAAGAAGAATGACTCTTACTTTCAAAATATTGTGGGTTTAAATTTAAAAAAAAAAAATTTTTTTTTTTTTTTTAACTGTTTGGTGGCTCCCTGATACATGAACTCAAAGTTTTTGTTGTTCAGTTGCTAAGCCATGCCTGACTCTTTGGAACCCCATGAACTGTAGCACACCAGGCTTCCCTTTCCTTCACTATCTCTGGAGTTTGCGCAAACTCATGTTCACTGATTCGGCGATACCATCCAACATCTCATTCTCTGTCACTCTCTTCTCCTGCCTTCAATCTTCCCCAGCATCAGGGTCTTTTCCAATGAGTTAGCTCTTCCCATCAGGTGGCCCAAGTATTGGAGCTTCCGCATCAGTCCTTACAACAAATACTCAGGGTTGATTTCCTTTAGTATTGACTGGTTTGATCTTCTTGCTGTCCAAGAGACTTTCAAGAGTCTTCTCCAGCACCACATTTCTAAAACATAAATTTTCAGTGCTCAGCCTTCTTTATGGTCCAGCTCTCACATCCGTACATGATTACTGGAAAAATCATAGCTTTGACTATATGGACCTTTGTTGGCAAAGTGATGTCTCTGCTTTTTAATCTGCTGTCTAGGTTTGTCATAGTTTTTCTTCCAAGGAGCAAGTTTCTTTTAATTTCATGGCTGCATTCACCGTCCAGTGATTTTGGAACCCAAGAAAATAAAATCTGCCACTGTTTCCCCATCTATTTGCCATGAAGTGATGGGACCAGATGCCATGATCTTTGTTTTTTGAATGTTAAGTTTTAAGCCAGCTTTTTCAATCTCCTCTTTCATCTTCAAGAGGCTCTTTAGTTCCTCTTTGCTTTCTGCCATTAGGGTGGTGTCATTTACATATCTCAAGTTACTGGTATTTCTCTCAGCAATCTTGATTCCAGCTTGTGCTTTATCCAGCCTGGCATTTTCCATGATGTACTCTGCATACAAGTTAAATAAGCAGGGTGACAACAGACAGCCTTGTCATACTCCTTTCTCAGTTTTGAACCAGTTGTTGTTCTATGTCTGTTTCTAACTGTTGCTTCTTGACGTGTATACAGGCTTCTTAGGAGGCAGGTAAAGTGATCTGGTATTCCCATCTCTTGAAGAATTTTCGTTTGTTGTGATCCACACAGTCAAAGGCTTTAGCCTATGTAGTCAGTGAAGCAGTAGTGATATTTCCCTGGAATTCCCTTGCTTTCTCTATGATCCAGTGGATGCTGACAGATAGATTTCAAGGAATTAGATCTGATAGAGTGCCTGAAGAACTATAGATAGAGGTCTGTAACACTGTACAGGAGGCACTGACCAAAACCTTTCCAAAGAAAAAGAAATACAAGAAGGCAAAGTGGTTGCTTGAAGAGGCCTTACAAATAGCTGAGAAAAGAAGGCAAGGGAGTAAGGAAAAGAGATTACCCTACTGGATGTAGAGTTTCAGAGAATAGCAAGGAGAGGTAAGAAAGCCTTTTTAAGTGAACAATTCAAAGAAATAGAGAACAACAACAGAATGCAAAAGATTTAAGATCTTTCCAAGAAAACTGGAGATACCAAGGGAACATTTCATGCAAAGATGGGCACAATAAAGGACAGAAACAGCAAGGACCTAACAGAGCAGAAGAGACTAAAAGAAGTGGCAAGAATACACAGAAAAACTGTACAAAAAAGGTCTTAATGACCTGGATAACCACAATAGTGTGTTTACTCATCTAGAGCCAGACAACCTGGAGTGTGAAGTCAAGTGGGTCTTAGGAAGCATTATTATGAACCAAGCTAGTGGAGGTACTCGAATTCCAGTTGAGCTATTTCAAATCCTAAAAGATGATGCTGTTAAAGTGCTACACTCAGTATGCCTGCAAATTTGGAAAACTCAGTAGTGGCCATAGGACTAGAAAAGGTCAGTTTTCATTCTAATCCCAAAGAAAGGCAATGCCAAAGAATGTTGAAACTACTGTACATTCCTAACTTAAAGGGCTTGACTTTATTTTGCCTACTGTGGAACTTTCCCAGGGCAGAGGCATTTGTCTAAAACAATTAAAGGCAAATACATTAGCCTCTGCTGGCTAGGCAATGGATAACAGTTGGGGCAAATAGGAAAAGCTGGGGAATGAGACAGTTTGGAGAGTAAACGCTTTGAAAAGGTTTGACATATACTTGGAACTCTAGGAGGCCACCTGAATGCCCATGGCTGGACTGAAGCTTAGGAAAGACCTGAGAAGGCCCTAACCTCTCACCTCTTGCTGACCACAAGAGGATGTGAAGGCTAATACAGTGTTATAATCTGTCAGGCTGAGAGGTTAGAGGAGGCCCCTACACACCCACACAGCCAATTCACAAAGACTGGCAGAGTCTTCCCTGCCCCACCAGGCGATTAAGGATATTTCTTCTGAATCATCTGTGAACCACTGAGCTGACGAAATAGAGATTTCAATGTCTACACATGATAAAGCCAAATAGATGGGGAAACAAACAATGGAAACAGTGATATACTTTATTTTTGGGGGCTCCAAAATCACTGCAGATGGCAGCCATGAAATTAAAAGATGGTTGCTCCTTAGAAGAAAAATGATGACCAACCTAGACAGCATATTAAAAAGCAGAGACATTCCTTTGCTGACAAAGGTATGTCTAATCAAAGCTCTGGTTTTTCCAGTAGTCATGTATGGATGTGAAAGTTGGACCATAAAGAAAGCTGAGTGCCGAAGAATTGATTCTTTTGAACTGTGGTGTTGGAGAAGACTCGTGAGAGTCCCTTGGTCTGCAAGGAGATCAAATCAATCCAGCCTAAAGGAAATCAGTCCTCAATATTCACGGGGGGCGGGGGAAGATGTTGAAGTTGAACCTCCATTACTTGGGTCACGTGATAGGAAGAACTGACTCATTAGAAAAGACCCTGATGCTGGACAAGATTGAAGGCAAATTCATTTAAAAAAGCAACCATCAAAAGTTTAGTGTGGTTTTTCACATGTACTCCTTTTGAAATCCCTTTGTTTAATCATTAATTTAAAAAAACCCAGAGTCAAAAACTAATACCAAAGAAAGAATAAAGTGTACAAAGCAGTGTGTCCTGTGTACCCTTGAAATAAGTTACTATTTCTAGGCTTCATTTTCCTCCTTCATAAAGTGAGGATGCTGGAGGAGATCAGTGGCTCCCAGAATGTCATACCTGCTATATCAGATCACTTGAGAACACATTTAACATTCTGATTCTTAAAAACACAATACCACTGATATTAACATCCAAAAAAAAACAACAACAAGAGAAACACTTAGGTGCAAATCTAACAAAATACGTATGTGAGTTCTATAAGGAAAACTTAAAAAATGCTAATGAATGAAATAAAAGTAGACCTAAATAAATGGAGAGACATTCCACGTTCATGGGTAGGAAGACTCAATATATCAAGATGTTCGTTCTTCCTAATTTGGCCTATAGATCAATCATACTGATCAATGCAATGTCAACTAAAATTCTAGCAAGTTATTTCATGGAAATCAACAAACTGGAGTTTACTTGGAAAGGCAAAAGATCCCAATTTGCCAACACAATATTGTATGACAAAACTGGAGGACTGACCCTACCCAACCTTAGGATTTACAATAAAGGAAATAATCAAGACAGTGCAATATTGACAAAAGAGCTGACAAATAGATCAATGAAAGAGAATAAAAAACCTAGAAATAGACCCCCATAATCAACTGATCTTTGATAAAGAAGCAAAGGCAATACAATGGAACAAAGGGGACTTCCCTGGTGGTCCAGTGGCTGAGATTCCACGCTCCCAATGCAGGGGACTCAGGTTTGATCCCTGGTCAAGGAACTAGATCCCATATGCTGCAACTAAGAGTTTGCATGCCACAACTAAAATCCAGCTCAGCCAAAAAAAAAAAGGTTGGGGGGGAAACAAAGATAAATGACTTCAACAAGTTGTGCTGGCACTGTACATTCACATGTTAAAAAAAAAAAAAGCACAATCCATGAAAGAAATCATCGATAAGCTGAATTTTACTAATATTAAACATTTCTGTGAAAGAAAATGTTAAGAGAATTAGAAGATAAGCCACAAACTATGAGAAAACACTTGCAAAAAACACATCTGTTAAAGGACTGTTATCGAAAATAAAGTATAAAGAATTCTTAAATTCAACAACAACAAACAACCAGGTCAAAAACTGAGCTTTAAGAGTTCTCATCAAAGAAAAACATTTTTTCCTTTTCTTGTATCTATGTAAGAAAACAGATGCTGCTGGTCAAACCTGTGGTAATCATTTCACAATAAAGTTAAGTCGAACCATCCTGCTGCATGCCTTAAATTTATACAGTTATATATGTCAATTATTTCTCAATAAGACTGGAAAAAAAGGTATTTTACATGATATATCATTGCAAAAATGCACAGTAAAAACGACAGTACAATACAACCACACACCTACTAGAAAGGTCAAAATCCAAAACACTGACAATACCAGATGCTGATAAGGATGGGGAAAAAAGGAATGCTCATTCATTGCTGGTAGGAAGACAAAATGGTGTAGTTACTTCGGAAGACAGACTGGCAGTTTCTTACAAAACCCTTAATATGCGTGCGTGCTCAGTCACTTCAGTCGTGTCCGACTCTCTGTGACCCCATGGACTATGGCCCGCCAGGCTCCTCTTTCCATGGGATAATCCAGGCAAGAATACTGGAGTGGGCTGCCATTTCCTTCTCCAGGGATAAATATGAAATGAGTGAGATGAGTGACGTGAAGTCACTCAGTTGTGTCCAACTCTTTGTTACCCCATGGACTGTAACCTAGCAGGCTCCTCCGTCCATGGGATTTTCCAAGCAAGAGTACTGGAATGGGTTGTCATTTCCTTCTCCAAACCTTTACTATAGAACCCAGCAATTGTGCTCCTCAGTATTTACTCAAAGGAGTTAAACACTTGTTGTTGTTCAGCTGCTAAGTCATATCAGACTCTTTGCAACACCATGGACTGCAGCACACCAGGATTCTGTCCTCCACTATCTCTTGGAGTTTGCTCAAGTTCATGTCCATTGAGTCAGTGATGCTATCTGGCCATATAAGGTGAGTTAAAAGCTTAGGTCCACACAAAAACCTACACAGCTGTATAGAGCAGCTTTATTCATAACTGCCAGAACTTGGAAGCAAACAAGATGACCTTCAGTAGGTGAATGGATGAACTGTGGCATATCCAACAAAGGAATATTATTCAGTGTTAAAAAGAAATGAAGTAGTAAGTCGCTGCAAGGAAAGATCCCGAATGACATAGCATGCTGCAACTAAGACTTGACGCAGTCAAAGAAATTAAAAAAAAAGAAAGAAAAAATACGGAGGAATCTTAAATGGTATTACTAGGTTGAAAGAAACCAAAATGAAAAGACTATACACTTTGTGATTCTAACTATATGACATTCTGCAAAAGGCACAACTATGGAGATAGTAAAAAGATCAACAGTTGCCTGGGGTTGAGAGAAATGACTAGGCAGAATATAAAGCATTTTTCAGTTCAGTTCCCTCCCTCAGTCGTGTCCGACTCTTTGCGACCCCACAAACTGCAGCACGCCAGGCCTTCCTGTCCATCACGAGCTCCTGGAGTCTACCCAAACCCATGTCCATCGAGTTGGTGATGCCATCCAACCATCTCATCCTCTGTCATCCCCTTTTCCTCCTGCCCTCAATCTTTCCCAGCATCAGGGTCTTTTCAAATGAGTCAGCTCTTCGCATCAGATGGCCAAAGTATTGGAGTTTCAGTTCAACATCAGTCCCTCCAATGAACACCCAGGACTGATCTTCTTTAGGATGGACTGGGTGGATCTCCTTGCAGTCCAAGGGACTCTCAAGAGTCTTCTCCAACACCACAGTTCAAAGGCATTAATTCTTCAGTGCTCAGCTTTCTTTATAGTCCAACTCTCACATCCATACATTACGACTGGAAAAACCATAGCCTTGACTAGATGGACCTTTGCTGGCAAAGTAATGTCTCTGCTTTTTAATATGCAGTCTAGGTTGGTCATAACTTTCCTTTCAAGGAGTAAGCGTCTTTTAATTTCACGGCTGCAATCACCATCTGCAGTGATTTTGGAGCCCAGAAAAATAAAGTCAGCCACTGTTCCCCCATCTATTTGCCATGAAGTGATGGGACCGGATGCCATGATCTTAGTTTTCTGAATGTTGAGCTTTAAGCCAACTTTTTCACTCTCCTCTCTCACTTTCATCAAGAGGCTCCTTAGTTCTTCCTCACTTTCTGCCATAAGGGCATTGAAAATACTGTGTATGATCCAATAGTGCCAGATACATGTCATTACACATCTGTCCAAACCCATAGAATGTACAACACTGAAAGTGAAACCTCATGTAAACTATGGACTTCGGGTGACAATGATGTGTCAATGTAGGTCCATCAACTGTAAAACATATATCATTCTGGTAGGGGAAACAACGCATGCCAGGGGTAGCAGTTAAATGTGAAATCTCTGTACCTTCCCCTAAATTTTGTGGTCAACCCAAAACTACTCTAAAAATTAAAGCCTTGGGACCTCCCTGGTGGTCCAGGGGTTAAGACTCCATGCTTCCAATGCAAGGGGCCAGGATTCAATTCCTGGTCGGGGTAGTGTGGCCAAAAAAAAAAAAACAAAAAGTCTTAAAAAAAAAAAAAAATCCATTCTAGACCTACTGAACCAGAATCTGGGTATTTCTAACAGGTTTTTCAGGTTATTCTGATATTCACAAAGGTTGGAACTCATTGGGTTAAATGACTTTTAACATCCCATCCTTTGTAACTAAAACCATATACTGACCTTTTTAAATACTGACTTAAATTTCACAACATCCTTATAAGAAATTTGTATTATTGTCAGTAAAGACTGAGAAACTGAGGATCAGAAGTGTCACATAATTAAGTAAACACTAAGTCAAGAATCCAATTATTCTTGGATGGTGGTCTACTTTACTCCAAGTAACAACTGTTCTACATGGTTGTAACAGTCTGTAGGATTCATCGAAGAAGGAAAAAAAAACTCAACTGCTTATTATCTGAAATGTATTTTAAAGAGTGTCTGTTTTTGGAAATGTATGATGAAACAAAGTTGTGGAGAGAAGGGTATAGCATAGGTGGGGAGACAAGGTAAGTTTCACATTTTGTCACCTCAGAGACCCTCAACACAGAGGCAGACAACACCCACCTTAACTGTGCCGTCGTCACTGCCGGTGCAGACAAGCTGGGGGCCCCTCCTGGCCGGGTAGCAGGAATTCACAAAGGAAGTGTGCCCCTTCAGTCTTTTCACCCTCTCGCCTGTTTCACTATCCCACACCGCCACAGTCTTATCTGTGGACGCTGAGAAGAGCATACTAGAAAGCAAGAGGAAGGAAAAAAAATGAAGACGAGGAATAGCAATCTATCTTCCTCACTTGTCAAAATGCACCCAAGTCTTCAAGATCACTAACATGCTGTGCTCCGACAGCTTGGCACCTGCCTCGGGAATGTCTCACCCAATGTACCGAAATCCTAATGGCAGTCTCGACCCAGTTATAAGGTCTACTCTAAGAGATGTAAAAAAAATTTTTCCATTTGTCAGTCTGCATGACATATTGTACATCTAATATGGCAGTCTTCTCAATCATTCCCTTCTTTGTGATATACTACACTTTACACATCCTTCCACTTGAAAATGTATAATCACTCCCCGTTGCAGAAGTAAGACAGATAGTAGCAATTCCTGGCTCAGTAAATCTAACTCTTTCTCTAAAAATCAAAGCTTTTATTTTGCCTCTGAGAATGACTTCTAAGTTATGATTGATTTTATAATGATTTCTTTACTCAAACAGGAAAACTACACACAAGGCTATGTACCTAGTCATTCAAGGAACCCTAAAATTTTTAGAGATAAGAGCTGTAAGACAATAAATGTCTACTGAAATACTGAATGGGATTAATTAACTTTGTAGAATTACATTTTCATATCATCTGTAGTTATTCAATTGATAGATTGTATTGTACAAGAGCTCTTTTTTTTTTTTTTGACTGTATGGCTTACAGGACCTTAGTTCTCCAACCAGGACTGAACCTGGGCCATGGCAGTGAAAGCACTGAATCCTAAACACTGGACTGCCAGGGAACTTACACAAGTAGTTCTAATACGTACATAAAAATCAAGCTGTTTTGAATAGGAAAAAATCTTGAGAGAAATATACCATAATATTAACAGTGATTATCTTTGGAAAGGTAAAAATGTGGTGTACTTTGTCATTTTCCTGCCTTTTTTTTAGTTTTCTTGAAACAGATTGTTTCATTACTTTTATAATAAAAAATAATTAATTTCTACAGAAGGAAATTATATTTTATGTCTTAAAAAAGAAAAAAATTTCTGGCTGTTGAATGTTAGATAGATATTATAAATGCATATATGGAACAATGGCCTTCCCTGGTGGCTCAGACAGTAAAGAATCCATCTGCAATGTGGGAGACCTGGGTTCGATCCCTGGGTTGGGAAGATCCCCTAGAAAAGGGAACAGCTACCCACTCCAGTATTCTGGCTTGGAGAATTCCATGGACTGTATAGTCCATGTGGTCGCAGAGAGTCAGATGTGACTCAGTGACTTTCATATCAAACAATAAACACCTTACTTGGGGAGACAGTGATAGGATGATAAAGTGGTTGTCCAAAATGCAGTAATTTTTGATAGCACAAGCTCCTAAGAGAAAATTCAGGGATTAAATATGAAAGGACGCCAAGAAGAATTAATATAAGAAGCAGTTGTCATCGACTATGCGAAACACTCACCTGCCGTCTGTGTTATAATGAAGTTCCATCACTGCTCCACTGTGTCCCTTCAATGTAGCATAGTTATCGCAGTCACCATAGACATTCCACAACACTGTTAGGGAGACGGGGTTCTGTGAACATTACTAGGCAAAATAAAACTATTACTGGCCATGGAAAGGGTACTTAAGAATTCACTAGAACAGCAATTCTGAAATTATACTCCTTTGAAACACTATTAATTCTATCGGCAATATCAATCTTCTTTACATTAGAACAAAAATAATGCAGCATTTTCACATTTCATAAAATAAAAACATTTTAGATAATGGATATAATTTTTTAAATCTTAATTTTTCTCCCATACTTTAAAAAAGTTGGCACTCACAGCTAGTTGTCTCCTATGAGTAGAAGCAGACTGCAACATGATGGTACTTATGGGAAACTCTGGAAGCTGCAACTGACTTGAAGGTCACATGGCAATGACTTTATACTACATTTACTTAGTGTACATGTACTAAATACCTATCCAAGTGCTGGGGTAAAAGAAGGTAAATGAATAGAGACAGTTCCAATTCTTAGGGGGCTTGGTCCAACACAGAGTGAAGTTTGATGAATATTATTAAGGAACACTATATATATAATAAGCTACTTAAGTTATTTTCCTGGTGATAAAACTGCTTCTAGTCTGTTTGATGAAATTAAGTATATCAGTAGTTAACATATGTTCAGCTAAGATCCCTAAGCCTTCCAGAGACTTGGCCACAAGTAAGTTTAAGGAACAGAGAACTAGAAACTGAAATCAAAACAGACATCATTCACCCTGAGGCACAGTTAAAAGGACAGAGTCAAAGGACCCATTTCATCTCACAATGTGGCAAATGATGCCAGAGGAAAAAGTGTCAGATGTTTCTGTTACCTTCTTTTTTGCTTTTTCTCATGATTTCTTCAATATGATTTCTACTTATTTTCCCCAAATGGGTGTTCCTGACTAGAAGCTGAGAATCTGGTAGCAGATCCAAGTAAGAGACAAGTACATTATCCAAGTGAGTTGCCCTGTTAGGATTTCCTCCTTCCTTCCTGAATGCTAAGATTCAGAGGCTATGGATCAAGAGAGCCTCATATATTTGGGGAACAAGTTCTCTCTCTCCTCCTTACTCTCATTAGCCTTAAAGTATAGATCTTAAAGTTTAGGCTTGCTAAATCGGCTTGAGATTTGCCTCCATGAAGAGGAAATTCCCAAACTAGAGGAGCTCACTTTCCAGCAGGTGATATAACTCCTACTGTATTTACCACATGGACCCTAAGTTCTACACCCAAAATCATTCAGTACTTTCATGACTCTCTTTTAGCATATCAGCCACACAGTTTGTTATGTGATCAATTTAGACTGATACCTTATATAGCACTCAAAGTTTTAAAAAATAATCAGTATTTGGCAGAGAGCAACTACTCCAGATTCAAAAATTATGCCTTACATATCAGTCGGTCAAATCCTGCAGATGCTAAGGTGGATCCATTGGGGTGAAACTTGCAGCAATACACTTCCCCTTCATGTCCTGAGAGAAGCATGATTGGGGCCTGAAGGGAGGAACATCTTGGAGGACCCTGAACAAATGAGAGAAGTACAGGGTAGTCATTACATACAAAGGAGACTAAAAAAAAAAAAAAAAAGGAGACTAAAAAGTTGGGGAATGGGCAGTACAAGGAAAAGACAATGGAAACAATGATGGAGTGTATTTCTCCTGATTCAGAGAATAGCAAGTCTTCTCACATAACTTATGCCTCCGATCTGATACTCTGTTGCTGAAGTTTCCAGTGTCTGTTACACTAACTCTCCTCCTTCACTTGCTCTCCCATAGCCAAATTTTAATTCCTCAAACATGTTAAACTTATTTCTGCCTCAGGATCTTTTGTTGCCCCTGACAGGAGGCCTCTTCTCCAAGAGCTTTCTGTGTATGGTTCCTTTCCAACGCCTTCTCTCCAAAAAGTCTTTCCTGGAACACTCAAGCCCAAGCAGCACCCTACCTCTCTTTCGCATTTGATCAACACTACTGTTTTCCCTCAAAGAACTTATCACTATCTGAAATTATGTTTCTTATGTATTTGTTTACCATTTGTCTCCCCTGCTCTGCCACAAGAAAAGCTCTGTAGTGCAGGAAACTTACCAGTGTAACATTACACTGTTTTCCCAATCTCTGGTTGGTTTAATGAATGAATGATTGAACTAAGGTTTCCAACAACTCTGCAAGGTACAGGTTATTAAAGAAAGTAGTTTTGATTATGGTCTTGGACATTAAGACCAGTCATAGTTGTGGGCAATTCAAAGAAACCTGGGCTGATATTCTTGTCAGACAGAAGTACACTATTAATAATCTGCAAATCTCCTTAGCAGTTTCCAGCTTACTCATTTACTCAAGAAATACTGTATCAGATACTGTCCCAGGCACTTAGTAAACAGTATTGAACAAAATAAAAAATGAAGCTTGTATTCTAGTGGGAAGGACAGAAAGGAGGGAGGGTGAGCAGAAACAAGTAGAACATATAGACGGTGGCATGTGTTATGGAGAAAAACAAAGCAGCAATGCGGGTGAGCACAGGGTATGGCAATTTAAAATAGGCTGGTCGGGAAAGTGGAAAAGTGTTATCTGAGCAGAGATTGGCAAGAGCTGAGTGTATAAACCATGTGGACACTTACAAGAAGAGTATTTCAGTAGAGAGCACAGCAAATGCAAAGACTTTGTAGCAGGAGTGTGGAAGCTACTGTGACTGGTTAAAGGTGAGCAATGGAAAATTGGCAGATCAGAGAGGGCAAATGAAAGAGGGCAAAAGACTACCAAGATTTCAGTTTTACTCTGACTGATGTGAAAAACCATGGAAAGTTTTCAGCAAGGGGTAATATGATCTTATGTTTAGAAGGATTCCTCTGGCTACTGGGTTGAGAACAGACTGAACATCCATAAACAGAAACAGGAATACCATTAGGACCCTACAGCAATAATGCCGGATGAGATAATAGTGGCTTAAACCAGGAGCTAGTGATGGAGATGGTAGAAAGTGTTAGTCACTCACTCAGTCATGTCCAACTCTTTCTGACCCCATGAACTGTAGCCCGCCAGGCTCCACTGTCCATGAGATTTCCCAGGCAAGAATACTCGAGTGGGTTGCCATTTCCTTCTCCAGGGATCTTCCTGACCCAGGAATCAAAATCAGGTCTCCTGCATTGCAGGGAGACGCTACCAACTGAGCTATGAGGGAAGTCCTATCACTTACTATATAAATTTGTTTCCCCGTCTACAAAATAAGATAATAATATTTCCTAACTCTTAGGAAGTTACCGAGATTAATGGAGTTTTCATTTACACAGCACAAGGGCTTAATAGATGGTAACTATTCTTTGGTTATTACTAATACCAGTGCAGAGAAACACAGGGAAAAGCAAGTGTCCCAAGTCCCCGAAACGAGCCAGCGGCATTCATTTCCTCCCTTCCCTCGTTCGCTCATTCATTCATCCATCCATCCATCCAATCTTCCAAGTTTTCTGAACGTTTATTGTTTATTCTACACTGGATCCCTGGAACATTTAAGAAGTCAAAACCCTGATCCCGGTTCTGAGCTCAAGATCCTTAACTCTTAATTCTAACACTTCCTCACAGAGCGGTCAAGACGCTGAAAACGAGCGTCAAATAGAAAAACGCAGGGAGAACCGCAGGCTGTACGCCGCCTTTACTGTGTTTTTCTGCTTTAACTCCAAGGAGAGTCCCGCTCCGCTCGGGAGTGCGGGTTAAGGGCCGCGCAGGATCACTAGGTGCAAGCGCTGAAGAGAGAGGAAGATGAGCTGAGGGCCGAAGACCGCCTGCTCCTTATACTCACCGCTTGCAGCAAAGCTCCCGGCGCCGCCTGCTGCTGCCCGGCTCCAGGGCCCGACCCTGCCGCTCCCAAGAGTAATTCATGTCGCTGCCGCTTGACTGGGACCAGTGGCAACTCTGGGCCCTTACGCTTCTGCTGTTCTATCATGGCGGCAGCCGCTCTACTCAGGCCGCCACTGACCGCGCCGACACCCTCAGGCACCTCACGATTGGCTCCGACTTAGTCTTTCCCGTAGAACTTCCGGCCGATAGAACCCAATCGACTTCCAATATACCTCTCAGCACCGCCCCCTGAGAAGTTTCCTGTTATTGGTCAGTTCTTTCTGACATCACTAGGGTACGAATTTAGGATTGGTGGGTGGAGCTGGAGTCCCGCCTAGGCGCGCTGTGTCTTGTGGGTGGAAGCTCACTGACTGGGTTTTGGTGTTTCGTGCAATGCTGCGAGAGGAAGACCAGAAGCTGACAACGAGTGAGTGTAAGGAAGGTCGAGGGGCGGGTGGCTGTGGGATCTGGAGGAGGCGCCTCCATTGTGTGGTCTGAGGCTGGCCCTTCTCAGCTGCAGGTTTGATTGCAAGGAGCAAAGGGGAGCCTCGAGTTCCTAACTCTGGTGTGTAGTAGCCTGAGTTTCAAGCTTAAGAGACGCGGGTTCGATCCTTAGGTGGGGAAGATCCTTTAGGGGAGTGCATGGCAACCCACTCCAGTGTTTTTGCCTGGAGAATCCCACGGACAGAGGAGTCTGGCAGGCTACTGTCCACGGCGTCGCAGAGTCGGATACGACTGAAGCGACTTAGGACATAGCCTGGGTTCCCTTTCTAGCCTGGAGCGAGTTTTGGGAGCCTCTGCACCAGCCTGGGGCCCTCGATGGCTGACTTCTTCAACAGTACCTTCCGTGCAGAGCCCTGAGCCAGGCGCTCCCAGGGAGAAAAGGCCCATCTCCTAACCTCCGCCAGGGTCTTTTCTGATTGAGGAGGCCGACTTGTCACTGCCATGATTCTGCAGCCTTTACTAGCGCCTCCTCTGTGCCCCTGAGAAAGATAGAGATGAAGGAAATGTCCGACTCTTGGCCTCCAGAGTACAGTTTTGTTGAGAAATTCGGACTCAGACCTGTGAACTAGGCCTTCTTCCCCGTCGTCCAACTAATGCAGAGCGCTGGGGAGACACTGTGAACCAAACATGGCCCCTGACTTCAGAGCTTTGAGTCCGGGGTTGGGGGAAAATAGATGCTCACCTGTGATCTCACTAGGAAATGTAAAGTACGAAGTTTGTGCTACCTAGGAGAGGTTCGTGGTATTATGAGTGCCTGAATAAACAAGAAGGCTTCTCTGAGGAAAATATGCCTGAACTGATGGCCTCAGGGAAGAATTATAATTAGTTGGGTGAAGCGAGGAAGGCAGAATGTTCCATCTAGAACAGCATGTGCAGAAGTCCTGTGGCAAATGGGAGAAAAATGACTAAAAGGCACAAAGAGGCCATTGTAGCCAGGACAGAGAATGAAGGGGAGTGTGGTACAAGATGAAGCTGGAGGCGGGTAGAGGCCAGACTTTGTATCTTTTACTTTAAGATTAATGGGCAATCACAGGATTGTTTCTCTTTTCTTTTTTTTTTTTTTTTTGCTGGTTGGAGAGGGTGGTGGTGTGGGGAAGGCAGCTTGATGCCTAGTGAAGACTGGGATATTGGTGGAACTGAGAGCCAGAGATTTCCTGGCCTTCTTTGCACCTAAGATGAGAATTGAATTTACAAGTGAGAGGAGGAGGGTGAAAGGTGTCCCGTTTTGGGGACAAATAAAGCAGAGGCTTTTTGGTTCTGTGAGTTTCTGTAGTGAGAGCCATAACTTTCTTATTATGGTGAAAACTGTTGTTTTGTGGGTTAAGAGTTGTTCCTGGGAAGTTCTCTCAATACTTCTTATAGCCCTTTCAGTAATTTTGTAAGTCGCATAATACCTGGCAGTAAATCCCTTTCTGCTTAACCTAGTTAGAATGGGTTCTGATATCTGCTGCATTCCATCAGCGTAGAGGTGCTGCTGGTTAGGTGAGCTATAAAGACAGAGTTAAAGGGAAGTTAGGCTGTTGTTTGAGTGATAGACTATAGAATCTAAGCTGGATAAGGAAGAAACTGAAGAAAAAGGAGAAGGCTGATAGATTGGGAGAAAATAGAGGTCAGTAGGTCCTGGTTTCTTAGGAGGTTGGCTTCCTAAGTGGCTTAGTGGTAAAGATTCTGCCTGCCAATGGTAGGAGATGCAGGTTCCATCCCTGGGTTGGGAAGATCCCCTTGAAGGAGGAGATGGCAATCTGCTTTGGACTGTATAGTCCATGGAGTTGCAAAGAGTCGGACACAACTGAGTGACTTTCACTTTCAGTATTCTTACTGGGATAATCCCATGGACAGAGAAACCTGGTGGGCTACAGTCCTTGGGGTCTTAATTTTACTTGAGTTTAAATTATTAGTTAATTTATCAATTCAGCACCTTCATTGATTTTATATGTCAGGCTCTGTGTTAGGCACTTCACAAACCTCCTTTCAATTCTTATAACAACTCTACAAAGTAGATATCTCCATTTTAAAGGAATGAAATAACTTGTCCGAGGTCACAGAGAGTTGAACACAACTGAGTATGCAGGCATGCACGTTTATGAGGTCAACAAACAGTATTCTCTGCTAGAGGACTTCCATTTATCACTAAAGGTCTACTCAGTTGTCACCTTTTCAACTTTTCAACTTACTTGTTTTCCCCAGGTCCTTCTTCTCTTTCTTGTTTTCTTAATAATTTGAACCTAATCACTTTTTTGAAGCACTGATCTACTGCATTGTAACTGGTCACCATTATCCTTACTTACATGACTAGGAAGTTTCTGAGGACAGAGATGGTGATGAAAAGGATGGTTTAGTGGCAAGTATGTGTGTCTCTTGGCACAGCCTAAAGTTTGTGTCTTTCAAGCTATGAATTTTGGGGCTTCTGTAGTGGCTCTGGTGGTAAAGAATCCACCTGCAATGCAGGAGACCTGGGTTGGATCCCTGGGTTGGGACGATTCCCTAAAGAAGGAAATGGCAACCCTCTCCAGTATTCTTGTGTGGAGAATCCCATGGACAGAGAAGCCTGGCAAGCTACAGTCTATGGGGTCACAAAGAGTCAGATACGACTGAATGACCAACACTAGCTATGAATTTTGGACAAGTTATTTCATTCCTTTAAAATGGAGATATCTACTTTGTAGAGTTGTTATAAGAATTGAAAGGAGGTTTGTGAAGTGCTTAATACAGAGCCTGACATATAAAATCAATGAAGGTGCTGAATTGATAAATTAACTAACAATTTAAAATCAAGTAAAATTAAGTACTTCAGTAATTCAGTTGACAGTTATACATTTCTGTGTGCTCCATACTGTGATAAGCACTGACGATTTGAAGGATCTGGTGATGATCAAGACAAGGGCATGCTTAGAATTTCACAATCTAGAAAAAAAAAAAAAAAGAAAAAAATTAGTAAATAGGATTTGAATCCCATTTCCATCATGCATGGTTTTGTAATCTTGAGCCAGATCAGTAAGGCGACATATGAAATCAAGTTCCAAAGTGGCTATATAGTAGTATCTTTCCAATTTAATATTCTATGAACTTCTCATTGCTTGAGAGATAGGAGAAGAGGATGTAGTTATTTTTTTCCCCAATTGCAGGCACATGAAAAAAAGCCTGAAAAATTACAAAATTATGGATGTGCAGTACAAAAAACACTTTTTAATGAATCACTTGCAAGTTAAGTTGCTGACTCTTGCCCCGTCTCCCATGAATTAGTTTTTCTACAAACAAGGACATTCTTTTGTGTAACTATAATATAACTTCTAAAATCAGAAAATTAACCTTACCTAACTACCTCAAATCCTCACACCTTGCTCTTCCATCCTTGGGCACTGACGCTCCATTGGATTACGCCAGTGTGCAGACATCCTCATCATACTGCTTCTCCCCACACTGGATTGCTCTTCTTTGCAAATTTCCTCTTCACCCAGCATAGGCTCTAAGTTCACTCTGGGCTGCCATTCCCCTGCTACACCTCCCATTCCCATGCTACACCTTCTGTTCCCATTTCCATTCCCACACTATATTTTCTTTGCTGCCCTTTGTTTTGGGAAGGAAGTGGCAAATAACTGGATCCCTATTGCTTCCCTATTTATCATAGTTACTTAAAGCAGTCAATGAAACAATTAAGGGAGATTTTCTGTCTTTAGAACTATTGCAAGGCAACTCCAAATGATATACCTCATTCCTTGTCAATTTACTAGGCCTTTTAAGTCCACAGATTTGGTCCTATTGAACTAGACTACTAACCTATCTCAATGTTTTATAAACTTTTTAAAAGCAACAGAACTGTTTTTTTTCCAAATGAAATGTTACATTAAAAAAAAAATGCTTAATAGGTAAACCAGATCAAAGCAGAATATACTGTTAAAAGTAGGCCCCATCTTATAATCCACCCCCCGCCCCACCATAACACATCTCAAAGCTGGGAGGAATCAGTAGGAATCAGCAATAATCAAGTGTTTAGGACTTCCCGGTGGTCCAGTGATTAAGAATTTGCCTGTTGATGCAGGGACACGGGTTCTCTCCCTGGTCTGGGAACTTAAATTCACAAATGCTGTGGGGCAACTAAGCCTGGCCCTAGAGCTGGTGTTCCACAACAGAAAAGTCACCACAGTGAGAAGCCTGTGCCACAACTAAAGAAAGCCCAGGCCCAGCAAGGAAGATCCAGCACAGCCATAGATTAAGTAAATAAATATTTTAAAAAAATAAAAAAGATGATCAGCATCTACCTAATTACTGGGGTGAGGCTCCTTGCTTCCCAACTGCTGGGGTGGGACCTCTCTGATTTTTTTTGCTGGTGCTTCCTCATCTATAGTATGGAGACTCTGTTTTGGTTGGTTGGCCTAGGTCGTACTTTTCTGAGGTTCTTAGATATCTCAGAACAGACTTTTTAAAAATGAACTTGAGTTATTGAGAAGCTTCTAGATAACTACCATGCCTCCTTAGGTAGATTTTTCCCTAGGTATTTGATTATTTTTGATGCGATTGTAAGGGAATTGTTTCCTTAATTTCTCTTTCTGATAGTTCATTGTTAGCATATAGAAATACAGCAGATTTCTGTATATTACTTTGTATTAAATTGGTTTTGTATCCTTCAACTTTACCAAATTCATTGATGAGCTCTAGTAGTTTTTTGATAGCATTTTCAGGATTTTCTATGTATAGTATCATGTCATCTGCAAACAGTGACAGTTCTACTTCTTTTCCAATTTGTATTCCATTTGAATAACCATTATAAAACCCTAGGTTTCTGCAGAATATAATTTGAAAAAAATCTAAATACCATTTAAAAAAATGGCAACCCTTTACAGCCCTGAAATTGTAAGCCGGTTACTGTTGTATAATAAGATTTCTCTCAAAAATGCATCCCAGTTTCCTGCTTGAAGAATTTCATAGGGTTTCTCAAGTTACTGTTCTAAAAAAGGAGCAAATAGGAGAGCTTTACGCTTACCTGTTCATACTCTTATCATAGCAAAATCTGTAAGAAATAACTTAAAGTTGTATAGCTCTTTCTGTGACTTTTGTTTAGAGAAGAACAGTTGATACAGTAGGTTGTTTGAATTTAATTTAGATGTCCTAGCTGCTGATGCCTGTATGGAGTCTGTACCTCAGTAGTGGTCCAAGAGTTGAAGGGATAATTGAGGTTTATTGATAGAGTCATTGGCCTCAGGTTAACTTTTGTTCTATGATATGAGGTGAGGAAGCTGGGCTGAGGGAAGGGAGGGACTAGAGATGAGACTGCATAGCTTGGAAATTGGAAGAGGCAGGATCCAATCAGGCTATGATGCTTAGATTTAAGCTATTTATCAGCCATTTCTCAGCAACTGTCAAATCAGTAATAAAACTCATCTCTGGCTGACCTAACCAAAAAAGGGCAAGTTTATTATAAGGATATGAGTTGTCTTATGGAACTCAAGGACAGGGATGTTCCTGGGTGTTGGGATGTTTTAGAACTAGGATTTGAAAGGCTGACAGAATTTTCTTTCATTTTTGTTTTAATTGAGACTGTTCAGTTACTGGATGGTCATTGTAAATCAGGAAGATTTTCCAAAAGTAGGACCTGAAGTAATCATCTGGAAGTATGGGGATGTGCTCAGGGTTCAGGAGAAGACGAAGTATTTGCTTATGAAAACTCAAGGGAAATAGAGTTTCAGGTCTTAATGTCTAGTGGGTCGCAAAGAATCAAACATGCTTACTGAGGCCAACAAACAGTATTCTCTGCTAGAGGACTTCCATTTATTCTTAAAGGTCTACTTGTCACCTTTTAAACTTCCTTGTTTCCCCCAGGCCTCTCTTCTCTTTCTTGTTTTCTTAATACTTTAAACCTAATCACTTTTTTTTTTTTTTAAAGCACTGATCATACTGCACTGTGGGCTTCCTAAGTGGTGCGAGTGGTAAAAAAAAAACCTCCTTGCCAATGCAGGAGACATAAGAGACGCACGTTTGATCCCTGGGTTGGAAATATCCCCAGAAGGAGGACATGGCAGTCCTTTCCAATATTTTTGCCTGGAGAATCCCATGGACAGAGGAGCCTGGTGGGCTATAGTCCATGGGGTCTCAGAGAGTCCAACTTACCGCTGAAGCAGCTTAGCACAGCACACAGCACAGCAGTGATTTATCCTGCAGTGTAAAGAGCCATGGTTAAGAGCCACTAGGCTGCTAGTTTCCTCTCTATTTAAAACCAGAAAGCTGAGCAAAAGTACCTCTAAGATCTCTTCCAACTTCAGAGTCCTGAGACTTGCTACTCTGGCAGCACCAGTATCACCTGGGAGCTTGTTAGATATGCCCTTTCTTGGGCATCACCCTGCTACTGCTAAGTCACTTCAGTCGTGTCTGACTCTGTGAGACCCCATAGACGGCAGCCCACCAGGCTCCCCCGTCCCTGGGATTCTCCAGGCAAGAACACTGGAGTGGAGTTGCCATTTCCTTCTCCAATGCATGAAAGTGAAAGTGAAAGTGAAGTCAGTCAGTCGTGTCTGACTCTTAGAGACCCCATGGACTGCAGCCTACCAGGCTCCTTCATCCATGGGATTTTCCAGGCAAAAGTACTGGAGTGGGGTGCCATTGCCTTCTCCGGGCACCACCCTAGACCTACTGAATTGCAATCTGCATTTTGATATGATTCATAAATAGATAAATAAGTTCAGTGCATCCAGCAATGGGATTATTATATAGGCGTTAAAAAAAGATGTGTGTATTTGTGTATGAATTATTAAAATATAGAAGAAAATGACTATTAATTAAGATTAATTAATGGCTTCATGATTCCATTAAAAAACCCATTTGTACATATAAAAAGTCTGAAAGGATATAAATCAGGCTGAATTAAAGATGATTTTCTTTTCTTCATTATTAATGTATTATATGAACTTTTAATGTGAGTATGCATGTTTTTAATTTCACTAGGGAAAAAAGTAAGCTATACTCTCTTTTTGTAGTCATTTCAATGCCTAGTATCATTTTTAAAAGTGTTCCCCAGATGGTACAGTAGTAAGGAATCTTCCTGTCAATGCAAGAGACGCAGGTTTGATCCCTGGGTCAAGAAGATCCCTTGGAGTAGGAAATGGCAACCTGCTCCAGTATTCTTGCCTGGAAAATTCCATGGGCAAAGGAGCCTGGTGGGCTACAGCCCATGAGGTCACAAAAAGTCAGACACAACTGAACAACTGAGCACAGCACAGCATTATTGTTAAAAGCATAGACTCTGATGTCAGCCAGAATTTAACTCCACCATTTTCTGGCTTTTTTACATAGACCTATTAAGTTGACATCTGGAAGCCTTGATTATCTCATCCATGTATACAATAATTAATAGAACCTACATCTTGAGAATTTTGAGAATTAAATTAGATATTGGATGTTCAGTACTTAGCATAGAGCCTGGACATAGTAAGTGCTTGATAAAAGTTAGCTTTTATTACTATTATTCCTTTTTTTACAGATCCGTTCACTGCCCCCCTCCCCCACCAAAAGCCTTTGCTTGGCAAAAGAGTATCAGTAATAACAGTTAAAAAATAATAGGCTAATGGCCTTGGGTAAGTATCAAACTGAAAAGAAGTAAGATCAAGGTTTCCAAAACTCCCCATAATTACGGTGGACAAAAGAGGTTTACATAAAAGTACATGGTGTTAACTCTAATGGTATTATTCTGTAGGGACAACCTATGGATCAGCAGCACATTTTTTTTTTAATACAAATATGTCTCTCATTGTTGCTTGTTTTATTTCTTTGTAACAGAATACTTCAGTTAGCTTTAGTAGAAGAGAAATGGAGGAACCATAGAGCATTAAGGATGAATTCAGGAAGACCCGAGACCATGGAGAACTTGCCTGCTCTCTACACTATTTTCCAAGGAGAGGTATAGTCTCTTGTCTTTGAAAACCTACCATTTACATTAAGCATAGGTTAAGGGTGAAAAGCAACGGGATTTGGAGCTCCTGAGTACTTGAGAATGCCTTGAACATTACAGCTTAAATGGGAAGGGATAGTAGAACATCTGACTCCCACATGTACCTCCTCTAAGCTCCAGACTTTTAACTACAGACTTGACGTATTCATTTGGATACCTCATAGCATCTCTGATTTATGGGATTTTTTTTTTTTTGGTCATGCTTCGTGTCTTGTGGAATCTTGGTTGCTCGACTAGGGATTGAACCTGGGCCACTGCAGTGAAAGCCTGGAATGCTAACCACTAGGCCACCAGGGAACTCCCTCTAATTTATGTTTTAAACTGAATTTTTGGTTTTCTCAAGAAATCTGTTCTTTCGATCTTTCCCATCTCAGCAAATGAAGCCAGTATTCATTCAGGTACCCACGCTAGAAATGCAGGCATCATCCTTGATTTCTTCGCTTGATTTGGTCCTTTTTCTTCTCTCCAGTCTATTAGCAAGTCTTATCTTTCTGCCTCCCAAATATGTCTCTTGTGTCTATACTTCTTTATCCCTGCGGCACCCCATTAGTTTAAGTTTTTCATCTCTTTCCTAGCCCTTCCTGGGTTCTCAACTTCTTTTGTAGTTCCCTTCCCATCTGTTTTCCCACATTGTAACCAGAATAACGTTTTATTTATTTATTTGATCACACTGCACAGCTTACAGGATCATAATTCCCTGACAAGGGATTGAACCCAAGCCCTTGGGAATGAAAGCCTAGAGTCCTAACCACGGGACCACCAGGAAATTGCCCAGAATATAATTTTATTTTATTTTTTTCCAAAAGATTTCAACAAATTTATACAATATACATTGAGCACTAATTCCTGTACAGCTTATTCTTTCTAGTTTGGATCCAGCTATTCCAATGTATTATGAACCAGCAGAATATCATTTTAAAAACAGATTGGACAAAGCTGCTTTCTTGAAGCTCCTCTCGGCTTCTCGTTACAGTTAAATATATCCAGATTTGTTTTTATGACCCTTACCTGACTTGGCTCCTGCTTACTCTGGCAGTGCTGTTTTGTTGCACTCTATTCATTGTCTTGCTGTTGTTGTTGAATTGTGAAGTCGCATCTGATGTTTTTGTCACCCCATGGACTGTAGCCCCCTAGGCTTCTCTGTCCAAGGGATTCGAAATGCGGATTCGATCCCTGGGTTGGGAAGATTCCCTGGAGAAGGAAATGGCAACCCACTCCAGTTTTCTTGCCTGGGAAATCGCATGGACAGAGGAGCCTGGCGGGCTACAGTCCATGGGGTTGCAGAAGAGTCAGACATGACTTAGTGACTAAAACAACAGCTCTAACTCTGGCTCCTTAAGCTTCAAACCTTCTTAAGCCTGCTTCCTTCTCAGGACTTTTCTACATGCAGTTGTCTCTAACCGTCCCGGTTTCTCACCAACTTCTCATCTTTTAGGTCTCAGCCCTAATGTTATCTCCCTTCTTTCAAAGCAAAAGAGATTGTTTTCAGTGTCTTATGAGTACCTATTTTAACTATATCATTCTTATGGCATTCATACTTTATGGTTGACAAAAGTTTTACCACCTTATAATGTGAGGCCTTTGAAGACAGAGTAGGTGACTATTGGTTGATTATAGATAAATGTGGTTCTAGACTTCTATTAAGTGGATTCCAACTTGTAATGTATAAGTCAAGATAGAAAGGATGATAACATTCTGACAAATAGCAAACAACTGCTCTTCAGAACCTCTCTCCTCTTTCTTTAGGGCCTATGGTATCTCCAGAGGTCAGTGAGATACTAGAACACAAAAAGAAGAAATGGTAGCTCAGGGGATAAAACTGATTTTTCTGATCATAAAGGCCTCACTTGTCAGGTATTGCACAAAGGAAAGAGGAGCTCTTTCCACAAACTGACTCAGATTTCCGGTAAAGTGGCTCCTAACCTTTATCTTTTTATATGAGACAGGGCTTGAGTGTAGGTTTTATATTTTATTGGTCAAGGATGGATGGGCTAGAGTAATGTTCAGAAAGAACTTTATAGTTGTAATACTAAAACTATAGTTGTAGTATTTCAGGAACACATTTTGAAAAATGCCTAGAAGTGACTGGAATTAGAGAAAAAGCAATTTCATGATAAATTAAAAAGAAGAAACTTTTTCAGAATATTCATCCAGCAAACATTCAGTGAGTGCCTAATATTTATAAAGAAGTATTTACATTAAAATTCAAAAGAATTTTGTAAGCCTGATGTATGTCAGAATTTGACACGTTATGTGTCATTGACTTTCTTGGAAGAAATTGTTAATCCCATTTTTATGGATAATGAAACTTCTTAGAAGTTAAATAATTGCCTGGATTGTTAATAAATGGCAAGTTCTAAATCAAGTTCTCCAAGTCTGCAGCTGGGTTTGTTCAATACATGTGTGGTGGAACCAAAAGATCCGAAAGAGAACCCTTGACTAAATTGGATAGTATAAGAGGAAGGTAGATGGTAAACTTGCTGTTTACCATCATTTGTTTGTACCTCTATCATGACATTTATAGTTTATATTATACTATGGTTACTTGTGTATATGTCTGTCTCCACAAGAATGTGTGTTACTGGAGAGTAGAGGCTATGTTTATCTTATGTATCTTGGTAACTAATTCAAATTTATTTAAAAATAGACTGAGCATCTCTTTTATTTAATGTTGTATTTTATTCCATAGTGCCTTATGTTGTATCTTGCATACAGGTGCTTGGTAAATAAATGTTTGAATTAAATTTGAATCTAAGCCCTTTAGGATCAGTTCCCTTTGAAGAAACTGGTGGTGTGGCCCATATTCTAGCAGTTCTTTTAGCAGGCTCAGCATAGTTGGGGTCCCAGTGGCAGGATTGCTGACAGGCTAATATTCATCCTTTCTCTTGTCCTCTGGGGGGCATCTTGGTGCCAGAGTCCATTAAGCATGGTAGAGGGTACAAGCATAGCAATGAGATTTGGGATTTGGTTTAACCCAGCCATAACCAAAGAAATGCTGAAGCAAGATTGGTGTTGGTAAATTGGAAATAACATTGGACTAGAAGTCAGAACACTTCTGTACCTGTTCCTGCTACTTTCTAACTTTGTGACTTTAGACAGATAACTTATGTCTCTGAGCCTCAGATTCATCGTTTACCTTATGGGAATAACTACTTTTAAGACTGATGCAACGTCTAATCTGAAGATGGTAAATTCATTTTACCCAAGCCCTGAGTTCAGTTGAGATAATTACTGAATTTTCTCCCCTGAGCTGTTTGATTAATTGTTCTTGGGACACCAGGCAGACTGTGTAATCATCTAAGGCAGGTGCCATTCTGTTAATTTCAAGTCTTAACTGCACCCTAAGAGACACAGTGATGGAAACACCTGGTGTTAGAAATGGGCAGGAATGTGTTTTCCTAACTAAACAGTTGAGTGCATACATTGTGGAGCACATTAACCTTCTCTTTTGGGATAGGCCAAATTAAGATCTGTTAGGATATTTCCACAAAAGATCATAATGTGACAGTGAAGTTTCAGGACTGAAAGGTGATACTGTTTTTACAGCAGTAAGG
The DNA here is from genome assembly GCF_963930625.1 of Muntiacus reevesi. NCBI lineage: Eukaryota > Metazoa > Chordata > Mammalia > Artiodactyla > Cervidae > Muntiacus > Muntiacus reevesi. Next base: position 115,311,342 of record NC_089251.1, read on the forward strand.
TGATTTGGGCCTCAGTTTCCAGATGCTGCTTTTAAGTTAGATAATTATGCCCTTAAATAATGATGTTTCACAATATGAAGCATTTCAGCCCTCTATCTAGAACCCTGTAGCAAAAGCCAGAGTGCCTTTAGTTGATCCAGAAAGAAGAAGAGATTTTCTTTTATTGTAGCTAAAAATATTAAGTTTTATCTTCTTTATCCATGCAGCCCTTTTTACAGAGAACAACTTGCTTTATGAACTTGGATAGAGAACTTCATGTCTCTGGTCTTCACTTTCATCATTTGAAAAATGACAGGATTGGATCAACTAATCTCTAAAGCCCACCTTGCCTTGATTTTAAGTACAGTATTTGCCTCATTGTCCTGTTTCTTTGGGAATACCTGGTCTCTACCCCAACATAGTATATTTGTCATTTTAAAACAGGAGTTTAGAAATGTTGGTTCTTAACCCATTCTTAATGCTATATCTTGGAGAGTTAGTTTAAGTACCCATTTAAGAATGAGGAGAGTGGAAGTTTTTATCTATTTCTATCCTAACATTGAAGTGAGTAGTGATAATGTTTGGTGGACTATGAGGCACTGGATTATGAGTCAAAGGATATAGATTCTGTGCCTACTGTATCTAAGTTAATTGTTTTGCTGTTCCAGTAGTCACTCGAATTTTTGTGCTTCAGTGTTTTAGACTTTAAATTAATAGAAAGCTACAATTTATTGAATGTACTTTGGATGCTGGGTACCAGTACCTTATTTGTTATTTGCAGCAGCAAAATGAGTACAAATGGGAAGGCAAGTTCTGTTCAAGATTCTATAGGTAAGAAGTAGCAGAGCTGGGATTAGAAGCTACATCTTTCATTTCAAAGCCTGGGCTCTTCCTATATCTAAACTGTTTTGCCTTATCTGGAACATGGGGGCCCACTGTATATACCCCTAAGATTGTTGCCAGGAGCAGATAAGATAACAAATGTCACATTGCTTTTGGCTGTTAACAGTTTTATAGTTAAAGGGAACCCATAAGCAGCTGTAGTGTCATTAAGGACTCCCTGGATTCAAATTACAGCTCTGCTACTTATTAGCTTTGAACATTGTGTATTTGAACACTTGGTCTCTCCATGCATCAGTTTTGTCATCCATCAAATGAGAGTAATATTAGTCCAACATTATATGGTGTCATGAGAATTATGTAAAGCACTTTGAATAGTGTTTTGCATGTAGCGAGTATTTAGTATATGCTAGTGAATAGAGGGAGAAGGCAGTGCCACCCCACTCCAGCACCCTTGCCTGGAAAATCCCATGGACAGAGGTGCCTGGTAGGCTGCAGTTCATGGGGTTGCTACAAGTCGGACATGACTCAGCGACTTCACTTTCACTTTTCACTTTCACACATTGGAGAAGGAAATGGCAACCCCACTCCAGTGTTCTTGCCTTGAGAATCCCAGGGACAGGGGAGCCTGGTGGGCTGCCCTCTATGGGATCACACAGAGTCGCATACGACTGAAGTGACTTAGCAGCAGCAGTAGCAGTGAATAGAGGTGCAGCAAAAATTATCTTCCCCTTTCCCTTCTTCGCTCCGCTTGTTTTAGTTATGTTTAAGCGTAAACAGTGATTGCCCAAGATGAAACAACTAAGTTTAAAATCACTGGAAAGAACAAAGTTTATGTATGTAACATTGTATTGAATATTTTATAAATAATAATGAGTTTAGTGATAAATACAATATTTAGTGGCAACTTTAATCCCAATCCACAATTGGAAGCAGGGGTTAGCGGATAGAGGGGAGGACAGCAGTAGAGGTAGAGTCTGAGATGATGATTTATTTGACAAGGCTTTTGGGCCTTATGTTTCTGTTACCTATGGCCTGCATATTACATAGATCCATCAAGCCTCTTTTGTTGTTGCTATTCAATCGCTAAGTTGTGTCTGACTCTTTGCTACTCCATGAACTGCACCACGCACCAGACTTCCCTGTCCTTCACTGTTTCCCTGAGTTTGCTCAAACTCATGTCCACTGGGTCAGTGATGCCAACCAACCGTCTCATCCTCTGTCGCCCGCTTCTCCTCTTGCCTTCTGTGTTTCCTAGCATCAGGGTTTTTTCTAATGAGTTAGTTGTTTGCATCAGATGGCCACAGTATTGAAGCTTCAGCTTCAGCATCAGTGCTTCCAATGAATAATCAGGGTTGATTTCCTTTAGGATTGACTGGTTTGATCTCCCTGCTGTCCAAGGGACTCTCAAGAGTCTTCTCCAGCAACAGTTTGAAAGCATCAATTTTGGTGAACTATAGACCATGGAGTCACAAACAGTGGAACATGACTGAGCGACTAACATCAAGCCTCTTACTTCTCTATTTTAGGTCAACTCTGCAAAAGACAACTCTTTTTCTGATTATATCTTTTCAAGTTCTGTCAGATGTTGTCTGTGTAATGACTTTTTCTTTAATTGTCTTGATAAAACCCAAGACTCTGGTTTGGAGTGAAATAGAGCAAGCTGTATGGTCTTCCTGGTTCAGAGTTCACGGAAAAGAGATGTCTTACACAATCCAACCCAAATTATTAAACTTCTCTATTTGGATTGGGGACCTCCGTTCCAGATAATATAAACTGTAACTTTATATGGATGTGAGACTTAGACCATAAAGAAGGCTGAGTGCCAAAGAATTGATGCTTTCAAATTGTGTCGGAGAAGACTCCTGAGAGTCCCTTGGAGAGCAAGGAGATCAAACCAGTCAGTCCTAAAGGAAATCAACCATGAATAGTCATTGGAAGGACTGATGTTGAAGCTGAAGCTTCAATACTTTGGCCACCTGATGCAATGAACTGACTCACTGGAAAAGACCCTGATGCTGGGGAAGATTGAGGGCAGGAGGAAAAGGGGACGATAGAGGATGGGATGGTTGAATGGTATCACAAACTCAATGGACATGAATTTGAGCAAACTCGGGGAGATAGTGAAGGACAGAGAAGCCTCGCAAAGAGTTGGACATGACGTAGTGACTGAACAACAAGTACTATCATACCATCTGACATAACTCCAGTCTCACCAATGTTTTTATTAGAATCACACATACCTGTCAGTTTAAATCTCAAAAAGAACAGAAAAATATTTGACAGAATATCACTTTTAGGCAGTTTTGCAACAGACACAGGCAGTCAGTACCAAGTGAAAATTCAAAGAGATGAGGTTAAATTCTACAGGAGAGAGCTCATTTGTGTGACAAAGATTCTTTTTTTGTTTGTTTTTATAGGTTGCTATGGTCACAGACTATGGAGCCTTTATCAAAATCCCAGGCTGTCGGAAGCAAGGTTGGAACCAATAACTTGAAATTCAGCACTCTCATTTGGCTCTGTCTACTTTCACCTCTAATTATAAGCTCTACTTTTTTCAGATAGTAGTTTGTTTTTGTTTCTAGTGTAAAGATACAAATACAGACAATTGATTAAAGTTCATTTTTAGGAAGCCTTAACTCTGAAGAATGGTGTTTTTCTGACTTCTGGGGAGGGCAGGGGGCATAACCACTTGTGTTCACTTCTAGAAGTAACTCTTCCCGAAATTTCTCCTGTGATCCTGGTTGAGTCACTTGACCTCTTTAGACTTAGGATTTGGGGGAGAGCAAGCTACTTATTCTCTGAAACCAACACTGTGAGTTTTCTAGTGTGTGGCATGGGGAAAGGAAATAGTATTGTAACCAGTACAAATTTATATACATAAAATGCTTTAAATTTTCTTCATAATTGATAGGTATCTATTGAACATTTTTAGAGAATCCTTTTTGTATCTATAGTTTTATTTGTTTCTCTAAATAATTGTGTTAAGTAGATTCTATAGACTGGTGACCTGCTCAGAATGTTTGAGCTAAGTTATAGCATGGTCAGGACTAGAACCCAGACCTCCTGATGCAGATGTACTAAAGATCTTAATGTAAAAGATGTACATAAATATATTATTAGGAGAAAATATAGAAGAGTATTTGACTACATAAAAGTCAATATAGAGGTATATTTGACTATATAAAAGTAAAAAACATAATTGCAAACATCATCATAAGCAAAGTTAAATGAGAAAAAAGAATTTGCAGTCCATGTGACACAGGACTAATAGAAAAGAGGAAAGTAGGAATGGGGCCAAGGATATGAAAGGATAATTCATAGGAGAAAAAACAACAGTTGAACAATAAATACCTTAGAAGATGCTCATTCTCGATATTGATTAAAAATATAACTGTGATATATCCATACAGTGGAATACTGCTCTGCAATACAAAGGAATGAGAATGAAGTATCAAAATATGCAATGATCTAGATTAATTTCCAAAGAATCATACTGAGTGAAAAAAACTAATCCCAAAAGATTACCTGTATTATGGTTCCATTTATATAACATTTCTAACAGCTTTATTAAGATATAATTCACAGATCTACATTTCATTCAGAGTGCACAGTTCAGTAGTTTTTAGTATAGTCACAGAATTTTGCAGCCATCACCACAATCTAGTTTGATACCATTTTTGTCATACAAAAGAAACTCTGTACCTGTTATTGGGCTTTCCAGGTGGTATAGTGGTAAAGAATCTGCCTGCAGTGCAGGAGACCCAGGTTCAATCCCTGGGTTGGGAAGATCCCCTGGAGAAGAAAATGTCAACTCACTCCAGTATTCTTGCCTGGGAAATCCCATGGACAGAGGAGCCTGGTGGGCTACAGTTTGTGGGGTCGCAAAGAGTTGGACACGACTGAGCATGAGCATGCTTATGTGACAATAACCTATTATCAATCACTCCAAATTGCTTATCTCCCTCTCCTCCTTTTAAGGCATGTTCACATATGCCTATGGCTTCTGAGGTAGCTCAGTGGTAAAGAATCCACCTGCCAATGCAAGTGCCGTGTTCCATCCCTGGGTCAGGAAGATCCCCTGGAGGCAGAAAGGTCAACCCACTCCAGTATTCTTGCCTGGGAAATCCCATGGACAGAGGAGCCTGGTGGGCTAAAGTCCATGGGATTGCAAAAGAGTCGGACATAACTTAGTGACTTAATCACAACAACATATATTTATGTATTTTAAATGTCATTGTATATATTTAGAAGAAAGTCTGAAAGAATAGTCAACAAATTAGCTGTGGTCACCTCTGGGGAGCTTGGTTTGCTAAAGGAGAGATGGAAAGGAAGCTGTCACAGTTTGTGTACAGCAAAAATTAAACACAATTTTGTAAATCAACTATACTATAAGATTATTTTTTAAAAAGGACCTTTAGCTATTTGTAATTAAAAAAAATTTTTTTTGTTTTTTTTGTTTTATAAAAGCTGGCCTTGCCTTTAGCTTTGGAGACTACTCTGCTGCAAATTGCATCTTAGCTAATTAGAAATAGCTTTCTAATAGTTTCCAAGCTAGCAATCGGCAATCTGTAATAAAATTTCTTCTTTCATGTTGGCTGAGATTTAGTGACATGAAACTCATCCTCATCCCTGTATGGTATGCACCTCTTTAGATCTGAAGACAGATTTTCTTGTCAGTGTACTTGCCATAGCCACCAGTACCTGAAAGTCCCATCCTTACTTGAGCATTTATGTGACACTTTGGTGACTGTGTGAGGATTAAAGGCCTGCCACCTTCCAGCAGTTAGTCTTCAACCCACTTATATCCATACCCTGTCGAATGATGCCTGTCAGATCGTGGCTGCCAGTTTACAAGTGAATCTGTCAGTCTGACAACTGTGCTAAGTCTTGATGGGAGAGCTCAGGGAGCCAAACCATTAGATGGAAACTCCACAAGTTCTAATCCTGGGCACTTCTGTAGGTTCATTGTGTAACTTGAGCAGTTAACTTTTCCACAGTGTACTTTCTCTGCCCTTAAATGGAAGAAGATTATTAAGTCCAGTCCTGAAAAGACTAGTTATGAAATAAATGGTCTCTAGATTTTAACATCTGTCAGGAAGATTTTAACATCTGACTCTAATTTGAGTTATTTTTCTCCAATTTCTATTTTTAGAGTTTTTAAATCACTACTGAGTTAAAGACTGCTTCCTAGTATTCAGATCTAAACTAGATTTTCTTTCCCCTCTTTTGTATTGTCTGATAGAACTTTCCACAATGATGGAAATGTTCTTTATCTGATGTGTTGTCTAACACCAGCCAGTTCTCCAGGCACCAACTGGTTGGAAAATTGAAACATTTCTGGTCAATAATGTTTGGGTAACAAAAGACATATTAAATATGTCTCCAGTCAATACTTTGCTGTGAATCAGGAGTTCTCTCAACCTCCCCTCTATGAGTTTGATAATTTGCTAAAATGGCTCACAGATCTCAGGAAAACACTTTCCTTTTGTTCGCCAGTTTATTATAAAGAATGCAAGCAGGAACAGCCAAACGGCAGAGATGCATAGGGCAAGATACAGGAGTGAGGAGTACACAGAGCTTCCATGTCCTCTGGCATACCGCCTTCCAACAAGCTGATGTGTTCACCAACCCATAAACTCTCTGGCTGTCATTGTTTAAGGGTTTTTATGGAGCTCAGTCTCCAGCCCCTCTCCCTCTTTCCTGGAGATCAGTGGAGCTGAAAGTTCCAGTCCTTTCATCACTTGCTCTTTCTGGTGACAGCTCCATCCAAGAATTATCAAGGGTCCCCACAGAAAAGCCCCCTCTTTAGCATAAGCTCTAGTATGATCAAAAGAGGCTTATTATGAATTACAAAGACACCACTATTATAGGGAAATTCCAAGAGTTTTAAGAGTTCTGTGTAGGGAGCAGGGACAAAGACCAAATATATTTTTATATTATACCACATCTGTTGTTTAATACAGTAGCCTACTGACTTTTAAATTTTGTTTGTTTTGATCAAATTCAAACTTAAAACATCTGTAGCTAGTGACTATTGTAGTGGACAGTGCAGCCCTATATGTTTATGAAGTTCTTTCTTTCTCTACTATCCTCTTCCCACCAGCACTAAACTACAAAATTTTGAGAGTAGAGATTATTTATTGTTGCACTTTTAAAGTGCCTTGCTTGTGGTAGAAGTGCAAATATTTTTAGCAGTGAATTCAGGTTTAACAAATGATTACTGAGTTCTATGTTTTGGTCACTGTGTTATGTGGGAACAGAGATAAGAAAACATAGTCCCTGCTGCTCTCAGATTGTTCACAGTCAAGAGGTGTAAAGAAATTACAATATAGTGTAATAAAATGAGTGAAGTTTCAGTTAATCCTCTGAGCTGTGTAATAGTTAGGCTACTGGGATGGGTCAGGGCCTGCTACAGTGCCTGAGATATAAGGGATGTTCAGCCAGTTTTATTAAATGAAACAATAAATCCTAGTCCTAGCTCTACCGCTTAGTAGCTTCTTGACTACAGTAGGTTGCTTAGTCCTTGAGCCTTAGTTTCCTTATCTGTGAAATGGGACCATGTGTGTTATTTTTAGAGTTTCTTGACTGGCAGGATCATGTCTTACTCATCCTTGGATCCATTTTTGTTTATAGTATGGTAGATGTTTAGTAAATGTCTGAATGAATCCCTAATACCAACAAAATAAAGCATGTGCAAGCACTTAATTTATGTGCTTACATTATTGTTGTAAATCACTGATTGAAGATACTCAGTCAAAAAAGTTCATTCTGGGTTTTTATGTAACAAAACCCAAACGAACTTTTTTACCAGCTCAATAATTTAACTTGAAAAGTCTAGAGAGGAAATTCATATGTCCCAGAGGTAAAGGAAACCTTATTTTGATGTTTTTTGACTGCAGCTGACTTCTAATGGTTTGTAATTTTTACCTCTTTCCTTTATTGTCAGTGAAGTTTGTAAAATTAATGGTGAACCTAAAACAGTTTGGAGAATATTTTTAAGGGAACTGTAGTAGGCTCATTCTGTTTTTTTCATATGGCAGTTGAGATTCTAACTCTTTCCAAGTTGTCAGAATTTTTTTTTCTTTTACCAACAGACACTCAGTTGGGACTCATTCTGTTTAAGTATCATAGTGGGTTTATTGAATATGGTGATGGACTTGATATGCCCTTTGGGCATTTATGATTTAATGTCAGAGATCCAGATACAGCCTGCTTCCTCCATGTGACACAATGAGCAAAGCATTTTTGTTGATTTCTGTTTTAGAGGCTGCTAGAAAAGAATTAGATGTGTTTCTACTGTTGCGGATCGTCTTTCTCTTTTTAATTGAAAAGATAACAGATTGATAATAAAGAAAATAATGGAGAAGTATCAATATCAACGTCAAAGACATTTGAATTGCAGTTCTTTATCAGCTTTGTCACTTTGGACAATTTACTTCTAGACTATTTCCTCATGTGAACCTATGTTACAGGGCTAATGTGAGGAAGGATTAAATGGATGCATGGACATACTCTATCTAGTGAGGTATCCAGTATGAACTGAGGGAGCCTCATGTTTTATTTTGGTTTTCTACCATATATACTAGGACTGCAAGGAGATCCAACCAGTCCATCCTAAAGGAGATCAGTCCTCGGTGTTCATTGGAAGGACTGATGCTGCGGCTCAAACTCCAATACTTTGGCCACCTCATGCGAAGAGTTAACTCATTGGAAAAGACCCTGATGCTGGGAGGGATTGGGGGAAGGAGGAGAAGGGGACGACAGAGGATGAGATGGCTGGATGGCATCACTGACTCGATGGACATGAGTTTGAGTAAACTCCAGGAGTTGGTGATGGACAGGGAGGCCTGGCATGCTGCGATTCATGGGATCACAAAGAGTCAGACACGACTGAGTGACTGAACTAAACTGACTGACCATATATACTTAATCCAACTATTGGTGTGTGTGGTTAACAATGAAATACTTACCAAGAATTCAGGCTGAGAATGAAACTAATGATGAATCCCCCATACAGACTATAGAATTAGCCACAGATAGAAATATATCAGGTAATTGCCTATAAATCTGTGACTGAAGAGGTGGTAACATTCAAGACTTCACAAGGTAATCTGAGTTTAATTCCAGGGAAAAAGAATTGGAACGAAATTGCAGTTTAATAGACTGAAATCTAATTGATTGTATCTTTCTACTAGGAAGAGATTATATGAGCAGATTTCAGTCTCTGGAACATAGTAAAAGAAAGCCTGAGAGTCTGAAGTTGGCAGTATTTCCTACCTTATTAAGGAAGAAATGAATCTGATGATAGGAATTAGAGAGATGGATTCTTTTATGAGGAAATCCATCAAACCTTCATGGACAGGAAACATCTCGCAAAACGTTTGTTTCCCTTTTGTTCTTATTCCGTGTTGAAGTAATTTCCAATCATTAATATGATTTTTAGGTATTTGATACTGGGGTCAGTGAGTAGTTTTCCCAGATAAGGACTTGGAACCTTCCAGGTATAAGAAAAGTATATCTTCTATTGTAAGTTAATAACTTGGTGAATTGTGTGCATCTCTGAACCAATCACTAAATTGACAGTCTGATTAATGTATTTTGGTATATAAGCATCTGCATGCTGAAGACTCCTACACTGTATTTTCAGTTTATACCCTTCCTCTAATCTATGGACTTACATATCCAACTGCCTACCTGACGTTTACATTCAAGACTGTGGGCTCGACCATTTCTCTTGTTTAATTCACCCAATAAGCGAAGGAAATAAGCCATTAAGTTTCAACTATAAAAATCCTACACACCAGTATAACAATTTTTATGTTCCCTTTTCATCTGTGTCCATGAGACATAGTTTTACATAATTTCAATCATAGTGTACATATCATGTTTAGATTTTGTTTATAAATATATATATATATATATTGGGTTTTTATAGTTAACATTTTTTATGGTTAAAAATATTCAATCTTATGGAATAATAAGAGACAACCTACCAAAGCAAATATCATTACTACCACACAGAGATAGGTGCTGTTAACATTTCACTGTATTTCTTTATAGTCACATATGTACATAGAAATGAACATACTGAAATTAAGATTATATCCTGTGTATATATTTTGTAGCTTTTACACTTAATGAATGTTAAACATTTTTTTGTCTTTTAAAGTACTTTTTGTAAACATTTAAATGGCATTAGTTTATCATTCACATGTATCATATAATCATTTTAAGTTGTTTATAATTTTTCATTATTAATGCTTTGCAAAATGCCATATTTAAGAGATGCTTGGGCCAAAAAATATCCTACTTTGGAATCACATAGGAGAACAAATGGTTAACTCAGTTTTTCTTTGTGATATTCCAATAAATAGACCTGTTTCAGGAAAGAAAATGTTCTCTCAAGTATATTAGGTTCACCATTAATTTCCTTCACAACTTCCATTTGCAGTTCAGGAAAAAAGTGAAGTTTAGAATTAGAGGACAGTTGCAGCCAAAAAGATGTCAAAATGAAAGGTTTCCCTTTCCTTTAGGGCATCTGAATTTCCTCTGGGTTTTCTAATTAGGTTACTCTGCTCATTACTTGATCATGAAAAAGAAAAGATCCCAGATCCATGAATTTTATCCAATTTAAAGATTATATGATGGTCTAAAATTTAAAACATGGGTTATATAATGTATATAAAGCATTTTGGCTCTGGCAGTACTGAAAGATAGACTGTCCTCCTCCGGAATCAGCTGAAGTAGGTCTGAGAGACGCAGCAAGCATGAGCAGAGAAAGGAGTGGCTTCCCACAGGAGCTCCAAACACAGATGGCAGATACTTTGTTACAGGCATGTGCTGACAACCTTGTGTATGCCTGTGTGTGACAGAGATTGAGAATAAAGGTTATTAATTCTCAGGAAACTTCAGGGAGGACAAGTTTTTTTGACAGAAATCTCTGACTTATTATTTTTTCTTTAGATTCCAGGTTTATTTTCATTCAGAATAAGTATTTATTATATTCATTTCCCTCAGAATAGTGTTTTCTCTATTATTAGAACATTTGAAAATAAAAATTAACCTGTAATGCTATACCCTAGTATAACCATTGCTATAGCATTTTGGATTATTCCTTTCTAATTTTTGGAATCTGTTTTAAGCATTTTCATTATTTAAATGAGAAATGCTGTTTCCTACAGTGTGTGGCACATAGTGAAAGTGAAAATGAAGTCACTCAGTCGTGTCCGACTCTTTGCGACCCCTTGGACTGTAGCCTGCCAGGCTCCTCCAACCGTGGGATTCTCCGGGCAAGAATACTGGAGTGGGTTGCCATTTCCTTCTCCAAGGGATCTTCCCAACCCAGGGATCGAACCCAGGGCTCCCGCACTGGAGGCAGACGCCTTAACCTCTGAGCCACCAGGGAAGCCATAGTGGCACATAGTAGGCACTCACATATTTGCAGGAGAATGAATTATTGATATATTTTTACATAATCTTTTGAACATTGTTTTTAATGGACTGTCAAGTAGTTATACCGTAGTTGACTTAGCCGTTACCCTATTGCTGGATATTTGGTTGTTTCCATTTTTTTCTTTGTCTTAAAAATACATTGAATATTTTGATGTAAATCGCTTTTCTAGGTACATGTAGATTTTTCTATGTATAAGATTTTTTTCTTGGTCTCAGAAGTGATTATGGGACAAGTTAATTATTGGAACTCTTGGTTGCTAGGGACAGAAATGCAGGAGAAACATTTTGCAAATTTCTGGCTGATTTCCCTGGGCAGTGTAAGATATTAATAAATCTAGCTTCCACCAGGGCTGGATCCGGTGCTTGGTTTCTGCCTTCAGGGCTTTGTCTCTCTTGTTTATGCAGGCTCTTCTTTGCTTCCGTCTGGCTGACTCTTGCCACCTGGTGGTAAAGATGGGCATTGGTAACTTCTTGTAATTTATAATCCTGACAAGTCTTGAGAAAGATTTGATTTAGCTAGTATCTATCTGTCCCTGAACCAATCAGTTGCTGTGGCCTGGGGAATGAAGTACCTTGATGCCTGTGTCATATCCCCACAGTTGGGGGTTGGATCAGCTCCAACCAAACTACAAGGACTGACCAGATTATTTCAGAATGTAAGGAAGGTGGTTCTGCCAGAAAATGACCTTGGATAGACAAGGAAAAGGATGTCTGTTAATTTTATTAAACATTTTTATCACTTTTGATAGCCACTGCTAAGTGATTTCTAAAAATTTATGTTAGCTTCAGCAGGATTTCTTATTTTACTATATTTATATCAACAGTGGATATTATTCTCTTCTAAATATTTTGCTAATTTAATAGATCAAAATGGCAACCTTATTTTTATTTTTTTCACTTAACATCATAATTATTTTTTATAACTAATTTAAATGGCTGCTTACTCTTTTATGAAAGATTTATCATAATTTATCAAGCTGTTTTCCAAGTATTGGTCATTTACATTTTGTCATAATTTTTATTTTTAACCTTTATAGATAATAATTCCATACTGCATAAAAATACTGCAGGTATTTTTATATGCCATAAATTTTTGCCTCTATTGAATTTTTCTTTTGGAAAAATTCCAGTGGTATTTTTTTGCACCAAAGGTATAAACATCTTTATGCCTTTTGTTTTCAGAGAATTTTACCAACTTGTATTTTTACCAGTATTATATAAATATAGTTGTTGTATCACATCTCTACATCTCTACTCTATAATTAAGCATTATTTTAAAGAATATTTGTTAGTTGATTAGGTATAAAAAGTCATCTCAAATTGTTTTAATTTGCAGTTTTAAACTAATGAAAACTTTTTCAGTGAATCCCCAACTCCCATTGTCTCTTGACTGTGTTATTTAGAGTATGAATACCAGACATGCCCACTGCTTTTTTTCTTCTTGTGCCCAGGTCTGGTCCATCGAACTCACATGTCCTCCTGTCGCGTGGACAAGCCCTCTGAGATAGTAGATGTTGGAGACAAAGTGTGGGTGAAGCTGATTGGCCGAGAGGTAAAGTTCTGTGCAACTTTAACTGGTCAGAAGCTATTAAGTAAAGCTGGGATTTTCTAAGTTTTTCATGGTGATATTTCATGAGTGTGTATATGTTGTTAACTGTGTCTGATAATCTGACCTGAATTTAAACCTTTTGGCTATCTGTCTGTCATGCAAACTCAGAAGGATAGTGTGAACTATAATAAGTGTGGTCCAATAAGTACTTGTCTATAAGACTTCCCTCCCTGTAGTTCATCCAAATGATGGATGTGGAGGGAAAAAAAAGAATCAAAAAGAGAGAAGAAAACTTAAATCTATGAAACTGTCTTTTAGTAGAAAACTTCCAAATACACTTCAATTTGGACCAAAACAAAAAAGAACATAGAGTTTACAGTCATTTTTCATAATACCTGTCACCGTGCTATGTGAGGGGAAGTGAGAAAATGCTGCAGGACGCTGTTAACAGCAGCTCACTTGAGGGTTTGTGGGTCTGTTCAGACCACTGGAGTGATGTTCACGTACACTGAGACCTGCTCTTCTCCCCGAGAATGGCAGAGGAAACAGTCCTGAAAGAGATATTCAACAGTTTGAGTGCTTAATGTATACTAGGTCTGAGTTAGTAAAGAGTTAGTACAACAATATACAAGAGTTAGTAAATCAGATATAAATGACTTCAGTGGTTATGGAATTTGTGTAGAATATACATTCTATACAAGAGGAGATAAGTAAGCAAACTAAAATAATTAAAAGTAACTACAGGTTACAGTGAGTGCTGTAGTAGGGTCAAATGATGTGGAGGTTGATTGAGATAAAATGGTCAGAAACAGACTTTTGGGGGAGTGGTGGTTGTATATGATCTGAGACCCAAAGGAAAAGGAGCCAGTCATGTGAAAAGTTGAGAAAAGCATATTCCAGGCAAAGAGAGTAACTGATAAAGACCCAAAATTGTAGAGGCCTTCAAGTGCTGAAGGAAGCAAAAGAAGACCAATGTGGCTAACAACTGTCTTCATATTTAAAGACACTGTTAGTTGACTTCATGTTTAAGAAGCTTTTAGACAAAGTCCAAAAGGAGATCTAGTCCACTGGAATGTTCTGAAATCTATTCTATGCTCATGGATCTCTGAACCGATTATTACACTGAACTATATTTAAAAAAAACGGCTTTAATTTTTGCCTGGTTACTTACACAGGCCCCAGCTTTCTGAGCAATCATTTTTGTCTTTCCCCTAAGGAGGGTCAAGAATGATAAGAAAACCATTTCCAGAAATGCCTTTGCCATAGAATTTGCCTGTTATGCCTATTAGTACCCAAAATATTCCTAGCACAGAACCTTGACCATTAGAGGAACTCAATGTTAGATATATGATAAAAACTTCCAATTCTTAGATAATTTTAGACCAACAGTCCAAATGATGTACTTTGAGCTTTTGCCGATTTTGCTTTTGTATTTTTCAGATGAAAAATGATAGGATAAAAGTATCCCTCTCCATGAAGGTTGTCAACCAAGGGACTGGGAAGGACCTTGATCCCAACAACGTTATCATTGAGTAGGTAAAAGGTTTGGAATGGTTAAAATAACTTTTCAAACCACAGAATGATATAGTGAATCAGGCCCACCTGGAAACTCCACTGTTTGTAGACTGTGATATTGATGAATTATGTGATCTTTGGTTTTTAGAGGTAGAAAGTGTTATGTGTGTGTGTGTGTGCGCGCGCTTAGTTATTCAGTTGTGTCCGACTCTTGTGACCCCATGGACTATAACCCACCAGGCTTCTCTATCCATGGGATTTTCCAGGCAAGAATACTGGGGTGGGTAGCCATTCCCTTCTCCAGGGCCTTCCTGACCCAGGGATCGAACCCAGGTCTCCTGCATTGATGGCAGCTTCTTTACCATCTGAGCCACCAAGGAAGCCCAGAAAGTGTTGTAGATAACACTAAGATTAAATGCAAATATGCCACACCTAGCATAGAAGTGCTCTGTCAATGATTTAGTTTCCGTTCCCTTATTCTTTTTCTGCTTCTGCCCTTTAACCAGTTAGCCAAAAAGCATTCATCGTGAGGTACTTGTTAATTGCCTTTCCTCTAGCTCTGGGACTGAAAAAAGGCAGAGACCATGTACGAGGGACAACTCCAGTGGGGTTTTAGACTCCTGCATCTTGGGATGTGCTGTGTCCCGAACACAACACCTTACTTTCACTAGCTCTTCTGACTTTTTTTTTTTTTTTTTCCATTTATTTTTATTAGTTGGAGGCTAATTACTTTACAGTATTGTAGTGGTTTTTGCCATACATTGACATGAATCAGCCTCTTCTGACTTTTCATTTAAGAATAGATTTCCTCTGTAGGATACTATCTGGTGATGCATAGAATTTGCTGTCTCAGAATCTTTCTTGAATACAGGCATAGCTCTGAGATCCTGTGGTTTCAGTTCCAGACCACCACATAAAGCAAATGCCTTAATAAAGTGAGTCACATGAATTTTTTGATTTCCCAGTGCATATAAAAGTATACTGTAGTCTATTAAGTGTGCAATATCACAGTGTCTAAAAAGCAATATGTATACCTTTATTAAAAAATACTTTATTACTAAAAAGTGCTGAAATGATGACAATAGTAGTATCAGAGATCACTATAATAAATGAAATAACAATGATGATGAAAAAGTTTGAAATACTGCCAAATTACCTCATTTGATACTGAGACATAAAGTGAGCAAATACAGTTGGAAAAATAATGCCAGTAGACTTGCTCAATTCAGGGTTGCCTTCAAATTGTAGAAAACATAGTATCTGTGAAGCTTAGTAAAATTAGGGTGTGCCAGTGATTTCTAGGGCTTCCCTGGTATCTCAGTTGGTAAAGAATCCACCTGCAATGCAGGAGACCCCAGTTTGATTCCTGGGTTGGAAAGATCCGCTGGAGAAGGGATTGGCTACCCACTCCAGTATTCTTGGGATTCCCTTGTGGCTCAGCTGGTAAAGAGTCCGCCTGCAATGCCGGACACCTGGGTTTGATCTCTGGGCTGGGATGATCCCCTGGAGAAGGGAAAGGCTACCCACCCCAGTATTCTGACCTGGAAGATTCCGTGGACTATATAGCCTATGGGGTCACAAAGAGTTGGACACGACTGACCGACTTTCACTTCACAAGTGGTTTCTAATCAGGGGTTCCTAGATCCTTAATATCCCTTGAAGGAGGCTGAGGGGTTTATGAACTGTTTTTAGTGTTTCGGAAAGCCAACTAAAATCATATGTTTATCCTCAGGGTGACCATGACATTATTTTATTGCTTCTTACATAAAATATCACATTGTTTATTTCATGCTAATTTGGTGCTCTTAGTGGCCTTAATGTTATTTAATTTTTTTAAATAAGAAAAAAAGTGTTGTTTGAGTGGGGTCTTGGCAGCGCAGTGTTTGGAAGCCCTTATGTTTATAGTTCTGAAAAAAAAATAATTTTGAATATGAAGGAAGGGAAGTAATATTTATTGAATACATACTATATGTCAGACTTAGGCAAGGTGATTCATGTACATTAATGTGTCTAATTCTTATAACAGCCTGCAAAGTGGGCATTATTTCCATTTTACTTTCTTTTCTTAGTTTCTAGCTTGATACTTGGTGATAACTTGCCTGTGATTGTATAACAAGTTATGGTGGGTTGAATCCAGGTCTCTCTGATGTTAAAACTAATATTGTTTTCCCCACATGATGCTTCTAGGGGTTGCATGTGACTTAGAATTTTTCATATTACTGTAGTTTAGTCTCTAAATGTTGACAGGTTTGAAGGACTGATTTTTTGTTTTTTGGTAGGGCTAATTATTGACAAATACTTTACATTTGAATTTTTTTATAATTCTGAGCTCAGAAATGTTAAGTGTGATATTTACTGATTGCATTGTAATAAATTACTTCTGCTCCAAAGAGTCCTGTCTATACAGACACATTAAAAAGCAATGAAATTTCCTAAAGCCACTCTTATAAGGGTAAAAATATAAAACAAGATAAAAGAGCTGCATCTCTTTCTTACAACGAGGGAAGAAAATCGAAAGGAAAGGACCCCTTGGTTTTATGTTGTACATGTTTCTATGTATGGGCTATTTCTAGTAATAACCAAAAGGCTGAACAATAACTTTTGTTGTAAACTATTTGTATTTTGTTGTAGACTGTAGTGGAATAATGACAGGTTTTAGAGTTAGACTTGAATCAGAAAGAGCCCTAGTTCTGCCCCAAGCTAGTGTATGACCCTGAAGAGATTACCTAGGCTTTCTGAACCTCAGTGAAGGTATATCTTCACTGTACCAAGAGAATGGCACCTACATCTTGGTGTAATAGAAATGATGGTATGGTTTAAATTAAATCTTGTTTAGAAAGAGCCTTAGCTTAGAAGGGAAGGGAAAGGCTACCCACTCCAGTATTCCATGGACTGTATAGTCCATGGGGTCACAAAGAGTCAGATAGGAGTGAGCAACTTTCACTTTCTTGTCTAATCTATAGTAGAAATTTAACATATAGCAGCTACTTGTAGTTATTGTTTTTAAATATTTCTTCATTTTTCCTCTAGTATCTGAGATTATCATATCTTTTCTTTTGTTTTTTATTTTTTAATTTGTTTTAAATGTTTTGGCCATTCTGCATGCCATGCAGGGATCTTAGTTCCCTGACCAGGAATCAAACTCATGCCCCCTGCTGTGAAAGCATGGAGTCTTAACCACTGGACTACCTGGGAAGTCCCCCACACTCTTTCTTTTGAAAGACTATATAAAAGCCATGAGGCAGAGGCCACCTCTTATCTTTCTTGTCTCACATAATGCCTGATGTATAGTAGTTGTTTAGTTAGTGTATCCATTTACTTATTATTTGACAAATATTTTTTGGACTCCTATTCTATTTGAAATACAATGGCAATACCAAGGTTTCTAAGGACCTTACTGCCTAGTGTAATGAAGTAATTATGCAGATAACTTTGATACAAGGCAACATGTAATAAATACTAAAAGAGTGGTTTAAAGGAAGGATTCTAGGAAATAGCTTGAAGAGGAAGAGTTGATATCAGGCCTTGATGGTCAGAGAAGAGGGGACAGTTGAGCTAAGTCTTGAAGAATACGTAAGATTTTGTCAGGCAGCAGGGGAAAGAATAGTATTCCAGGCAGAAGGAACAGTTTCAGTAAAGGCATGAGGCAGGAAAGCATGTGACACATTTAAGAGTCTTGTTTAAGGAAGTAAGAGGGTATTGTTAGGTACAAGAATGTAGGGCTTGAAAGATAGGTTGGAGTCAGACTGTGGACAGCTTTGCATATCAGTCAAAGAATATGAGTGTTTTTAAAGCCTTTGAATGGGAGAGACTCCTGAGTAGATGATTCTCTCCAGGTACCCCATTTTCTGGCTTCACCCTGTTAGGCTCAATATCTTCATGTTGTTTCCAGCTACCCACTGCTTGACAACTACCTTTCATTCTCCATCAAAATCTAGCGGTCTTATATTTCATTCCCTCAGGCCCCAAAATATTGAATACTAATAACGTCATCTAATAAGTGAATCTGCAAATGGAAAAGGGCTAAATACAGTTTCCAGTTGGGTTTAACCAGCATAGTATAGTCTTTAGAAAGAGCGTTTATGTATGACCACACTGTAATTATCCATTTGTATGTCTCTTTCTACCATGTCCTATCACTTTAGTATACTTCCTCACATCATTAGTACTAGCACTGGTGTTTGCCTCTTATTAGTTACACTTAAAAATGAAAGATTAATCCTACTATGTGTGCTGGAGACCAGTAAATGAGTTATTGCTGTTTAAGTGAAATGTACTGAAGCCTAAACTAGCTTGATGGCAGTAAGGACAGAAGGGGAGTGAGTGCCATATTTGTTGAATTGAGTGTTAGGTGGGAGGTATGATTTGGCTTATGGTACGTTTGACTCTACAGCAGATTGGAATTGATTATAATGAGGGTTTGCTTAGGCTGCAGCTCGTAGCCACCTGAAACTGAACTCCACAAATGACGTCTGAAAGCAATGGAGTTTTTGTGACTGTTCAAGTTATGTCCCCAAGAACCTGCCTTGTTTTCTTAAATTTAATTTTATTGTGGTGAGAACATTTAACATGAGATCTACCCTCTTAACAAATATTTAAGTGTATTGTTAACAGTATTGTTGACTGTAGGTACAATGCTGTGCATTAGATCGCTAGAACTTACTCATCTTACTTAATTGAAACTTTTTACCCTAGGTGAGTAACTCACTATTTACTTCTTCATGCTCCTCACCTTGGTGTTTGTTCCTCAAGCTTCACTCTTTGAATGGACCCTCTCCTATGACCCATACCAGACAGCTGACCTATCATTTGAGTAAGATTCTTCTAGGTCACAAGCTAGGGATATGAACAGACTTTAGAACTTAAACCATATGCTTGTGTGGTCTGTCCCAACTGGTAAGCCACTAGTCACACAGGCGATTTAATTGTGAATTAATTGAAAGTAAATAAAGTTTGCCATCTAATTCCTCAATCACAAACCACATTTGAAGTGCTCATTAGCCATAGACATAAAGTCAGACGTAAATAGTCAGCAGTACAGACATAAATTTATAGAACTTTACAGCTTTGCATGTTTTTTTTTTTTTTTTTTTTTTTGACAACAATACGCTAGATGGTGTGCTGTCTGCTCAGATATAGAAAAGAATATAACATAGACTTTACCTTTCAAGCCCTGGTTGTGATAAAGTTGTTGTTCAGTTGCTAAGTTATGTCCAACTCTTTGTGACCCCATGGACTACAGCACGCTAGGCTTCCCTGTCCTTTGCTATCTCCCGGAGTTTGCTCAAATTCATGTCCGTTGAGTTGGTGATGCTATCTAACCATTTCATCCTCTGCCGCTCCCTTCTCCTTTTGCTTTCCATCTTTCCCAGCATCAGGGTCTTTTCCCATGAGTTGGCTTTTCACTTCAGGTTGTGGAATAGACGGTGAGGCAAAATATAAACAAATTAGTAAAATAAAATGAGTATTTAACTTTGCCAGTGGTAACAGGGAGCATTTTACAGAAGATGTGATATTTGAGCTGAACTTTGAAGAATGAATGGGACAGAATATGGAGTTTCTTGATCCTCTTTGTTTGCTGTCTTAAGCCCTCATAGCCCATAAAACTTGACTAGAATTTGTGAAGTGAGTAGCTTTGTTCTGCTTTGATTATTCAGCATTGCTCTGGGTAATGTGGCTCTTCTGGCAAAATATTTCTCTACTTTTGCTGACTCTGGAGAGACCTGCTAGTGAACAGTTAGAAAAGCCTAGGTGAAGTCAGAGTTCAAAGTTAAAGACATTCAGGTAAAGAAAATTATTTTGGATGAAGAACAAAGAAATTTCAGCAAGCATCCATTGATGCTGTTGCTTGCCAAGCCTTGGGCTGAGGTGCCAGGGAAACAAAGACAAGTAAGATATTTTTTAAATGGGCCCAGATCTAGAAGGAAATAACTATGTGGTGTGATATGTGCTAGGATTGAAGTGTATAGAGGATGCAGTTTGAGTCTGAAAGGAAGAGTGATCAGGGGTGATCACTCAAGAGTGATCAGAAAATGCTCTTCAATTAAGCATTTTCTAAGAATACCCTGTGTCGGTCCCGCGTATTACAGTAAAGGTGACAAAGCTGTGACAACGGGGCGCCTCGGCTCTGCTGGCCGCAGTGTAATTGGCAAACGCACTGTATGGCAGTGTCTACTGGGACAGATGCCCTGTAACTCAGTAGTTCCCCTCCTACCTGGAATCAGGCATTTCCCAAAAGAAATGCATGTACATATATAAGTTCACCAAAAGACATGTGCTCGAAAGTTCACAGAAGCACTCTCATAGTAGAAATTACTCAAATATTCGTCAACAGAAAAATGCTTTATAGCAATTAGAATGAATGATCCACAGCCACACACAACACTTAGATGGATCTCACAAAGCAGTGAAAGGAGCCAGATACAGAAGGGTCCATACTCTGATTCTATTGATATAACTTACAAAAATATGTAAAACTAATCTATTCTGTTAGGAACTAGAAGAGTGGTTGTTCTTGGAGGAGGCACAGTGGCTGGAGGGGCTTCTGTGGTGTTGGGTATGTTCTGTTTCTCTGAGTACTGATTATGTGGATATTTCAAATTGTGAAAAATCAGTCAAGCTGTATACTTGTGAGTACTTTTCTGTGTGTATTTTATTCTTTGGTCATATATTTAGAATTTTTAAAAAGTGTTATGGGACTATGAACAAAAAGATTAATTCTGGCTGAGGGACTTAGGGAGGAGAATTTGATAGAAGGAGGAGCAATAACTAAGCCGAGCCTTGACATGTTTGGGTGTAGTTAGGTGGTGAGGTGGGAGTAAAGAGGGGAAGAAAAGCATTTCAGAAAGAGGGAGGGGCCTAAGCAAAAGCAGTGAGCCATCCGGGGAAGGTAAAATATTGTGGTTTGGCTCAAGCATATTGTACAAGTAAAGATGAGGCCAGAAAAGTAGGTTAGAGACAGATTGTGAAAGGCCTTGAATACCAACATAAGAAATTTGAACTTGATTTTCTAAGAAATCTTTGATGGTCACCCAGGAGTGACCTTGTAAGGGTTGTAGGGGACCTAGCAAGGTGAGTAATTGTATCTTCATCCCCTGTGCATCAGTGAGATGAAATCTGGTCTTATTCATAGTAATTAATTCAGAGCCTTGTCCTGAATGAAAAAATTGTCTAGTTCATGTTGTTGCTTTCACTGCCTATCTCCTTAGGCCCAGTGCTTTTCCTTTCTCCCTTCTACCTGCCAAAAACAAAACAAAAAACCAACATAGAGTATTAACTAGTAGTATCTCTGGCCACATCTCTTAAGAGGGCCAACAGTCAGTATCATTTCATTACAGGCAAGAAGAGAGGCGGAGGCGGTCCTTCCAGGATTACACTGGGCAGAAGATCACCCTTGAGGCTGTCCTGAACACCACCTGCAAGAAGTGTGGCTGTAAAGGTAAGGTGAAGCCTCTGCCATTTCAATTTTATTCTCCTTGTGGATGAACCCTTTACAGGATGAGGGAGGCCCCCTAGTGTGCCTTTAGAGCTCCCTGGGTTTTAGCCAAGTGTTGGCCTCCCCTGCTCATTCATCTGCTGTTCCTACTAGACTCACATCAGAGTTCATGACTTGCTGCTTTTTCTGTTTCCTTTTCTGAATGCTGCCCTGCCGGATACTACACTATTACCACTCCTTCTCTCTCTCCATAGGCAATGCCCTGCCTGGGCAGGGACCCCCATATACTATGACAGGGGGGGTAAGAGTGTTGGATTATTATCAACAATCTAAATTTTATCTCTAAGGACCATTATTGTTTGGTTGCAAAAATTAAGTGACTTGGAAATATATTTTTAAGGATCCAAGTCAATCCTTTCTTGCTTATTTTACCTTTATCTCTCTAACTTCCGAGTTCTGAGTACAATATTTTTTTCGTAGTAAAGAGTACAGGCTAGTCACTTCCTTTTAGCTTTGCTTCCTCAAGTTTCCTCCACTCCTACTCAAATATTAAAGAGCTCTTTCAGCCTGACTTCCCTTGTTGGAGCTATAATGAGAGGGATTGCCATCTTCTCATTTTCAGAGTGACCTCAATTTGTCACCAGGTCTCCCTAGCCTTTCATCTACCTTGCTCTCTTGACTTTTCTACGAGTGGTAGCAGATTTGTGCCCTGGTTGAGGTTGGGGGTTTGTCCTGATTTATCATTAATGTAGAGGGAGGAGGGGAAAAATGTATAGTTTACACATAGCCTTTTGATGATTTTATCAAATTCTTTGTGCCCCTGAGGCAGGGCCTACAAAAAGCTAATATAAAACCAGCTGTGTAGCATCTGTTAAAAGTGAAAGTTTTTTAAAAAGTGAAAGTGAAAGTGAAAGTGAAGTCGCTCAGTCGTGTCCGACTCTTTGGGACCCCATGGACTGTAGCCTACCAGGCTCCTCCATCCATGGGATTTTCTAGGCAAGAGTACTGGAGTGGGCTGCCATTTCCTTCTCCAGGGGATCTTCCTGACCCAGGGATGGAACCTGGGCCTCCTGCATTGCAGGCAGACACTTTCACCCCTAAGCCACCAGGGAAGCCCAGCGTCTGTTACAGGGCCCTTTCATAGTAATGTAGGCTCAGGGAGAGTGAGGTTCTCTTACCTTCAACTTGTTTCCACCAGGTGTTACATGAGGCAGAAAAGAATAATGAAAATTGGAGTTTGGCCCAGGCAGGCCAAAGGTGGTTGGTTTGGGTGCAACAGAAAGAGCACAGGGCAGGGAGACATGAGACCCAGGGTAAGTTTTAGTTCTGCTGCTGTCTGTGTGACCTTGAGGTACTTCTTTACTCTGGGCCTTCATATCTTCTGCAAATGCAGTGTTGAATTTGATGACCTCTCAGGCCTTGCCGGACCTGACAGGCTGTGACTGTTGACTGCCCCTAGGTGGCTTTGCTGGCTCTGTATGTGTTGGCTTGAGTTTGAGTGCGGCGTTCCTGCCTGCTGCCTAAGAGCTGTCTTCCTTTGGGGCCTCCTTGCCTGCCACTTGGCTCCCTCTGGCAAACATTCTGCTCTCTGGAGCAGCCTTTCACTGTCAGAAATGGGTTCCAAATAGACCTTTAAAACCAATGCAGAAGGTGTGGCTTCAGTCCCTGGGTGGGGAAGATCCCCGGGAGAAGGAAATGGCAACCCATTCCAGTATTCTCTGGGAAATCCCACAGACAGAGGAGCCTGGTGGGCTCCAGTCCATAGCTATGGTTGCAAAAGAATCAGACACGACTTAGCAGCTAAACAGTAACAACAAGACCTTTAAAAATTACTGAACCCAGTTGCAAATGAGAGCAGCACAAGCCTATATCCTCACATTCTTTGCGATTTCCAAAGCAGTGCCAGCATTTCCCACAGCTCTAGGACCAGCTGCCTGAGTCTGGTTGAGTGAACAATGCCATCAAGCTGCTCTGAATGCAGCAACTGCTGTGAATGAACTTAGTAGTACCTCCTGAACCAGCCAGCCCTTCAGGAGCTTCTGGGGAAGATCCACCTGCTAAGAGGAGAGATTGCATCTTCCCTCCCTACTTTTTCTACTTCTGCAGGCCACTTTGCAAAGGATTGTTTCATGCAACCAGGTGGGACCAAGTACTCTCTGATACCCGATGAGGAAGAGGAGAAAGAAGAGGCAAAGTCAGCAGAGTTTGAAAAGCCTGACCCCATGAGAAATTCTTCTAGAAAAAGAAAGAAGGTGAGTGCTATCTTGCTTTTATTTATCATACTTTTTGAGTTTTAAAATAAAAATATACTTTGTGCAGAAATTTTAGAAATACCAAGAAACATAAAGAACATTAGGATCTCTTGTAATCTTTCCACCCAGTGAGACTCTTAATATTCTTATATTTTTCTAGGTATATATATATATTATAATATATATAATATATATATATAATATATATAATATATATATAATCTCTATGTAATTGTATGTATATATATATGATTTTCACATATATATATGTATGTGTTTACATATAAATGCACAATCATCATCTTGCTAGGTATAGTTTGTATCCTACTTTTTTCATTATATTTATCAAAAGCATTTTCTAGTATCCTAAAGTGTTCTTGTGTGTGTTAGTTGCTCAGTTGTGTCCGACTTTTTGTAATGCCATGGACTGTAGCCTGCCTGGCTCCTCTGTCCATGGGATTCTCCAGGCAAGAATAGTGGAGTGGTAGTGATTCCCTTCTGCAGGGGATCATCCCAACCCAAGGATTAAACCCGGGTCTCCTGCATTGCAGGCAGATTCTTTACCATCTGAGTCACCAGGGAAGCCCTGCTGCTGCTGTCACTTCAGTCGTGTCCGACTCTGTGCGACCCCATAGACAGCAGCTCACCAGGCTCCCCTGTCCCTGGGATTCTCCAGGCAAGAACACTGGAGTGGGTTGCCATTTCCTTCTCCAGCTCATGAAAGTGAAAAGTGAAAGTGAAGTCGCTCACTCATGTCTGACTCTTATCGACCTCATGGCCTGCAGCCTACCAGGCTCCTCCGTCCATGGGATTTTCCAGGCAAGAGTACTGGAGTGGGGTGCCATTGCCTTCTCTGAGGGAAGCCCTAAGTATTTAAAAAAACTTGTTTTTTAAAAAAAAAAAAACTTGATTTAAGAGCACCATACGATACTCTATCCTATGGCTAAATGATGGTTCATTTATTGTATTTTTTGTGGGATATTTTGAATACTTCAACCTAGTCTTTGGCCATGTCTCTTATTCCTTTCTTTGGATAAATTCCTAAGTAAGATTACTGAATAAGGGCTTTAAGACTATGCATCTTATCAAATTGTCTTTCTAAAAAGTACTTGTTTTGCATCCAGCAGTGGATAAGAGTGCCTGTCTCACTGAGTTGTGTCTTCTATCTATATAATTCATAAAACAGACATTATTGTAGTGCAGAAAAAAAACCAGTGCATTTGTAGCATACAGCATAGAGAGGAAATGGGAAAAAAAAAAAACTATGCTATAATTAGGTCAGAAATAGTTGTACTCATATAGTGCAGTGTTTTTTTAGTTGTGGCCAGTTATTAAATTTTGGGGTTTTCTTTGGTTTTGTTTTAAAGCTTTAGCAAACTTTTATTAAGTGGTCATTTTGTTCTAGGCATTGCACACCTAGGAACATAAAAACTGTGATAAGGTCCTTGCCCTCAGTGGGCATTATTTAAAAATTTAAGTATTTTCTTCATTTTTGGACAAGGAAAAAGGCCCGTTGTATCATTATTAAGAATTACCCCAATATGTGGGTGATAATTTATCAATCTGTATATTCTTTCCCTGGGTGATCACATCCCTTCTAAAACTTCAGCTGCCCTGACAACTTTGACGTCACTAAGTAACATCCCAGTGGTACCTCAAACTCTGGCTTGGAGCCAGTCAGACCTAGTATAACGCCTTTCTGTGCTGTTTGCTAACATCAGTTCCTTAACTGACAAAGTAGGATTGTTGTGATCTATGATAACTGTGCTCCTTGCAGAGTGATGCCCAGTTCCTCAAATTAAATACAAAGCACTGATCAGTAAGTTTGTAATTAATGTTACCTGTCACAGCTATCATTAGCTCTTCTTTGGCCCTTCTCGCTATACACACCCTCCTACCCCAACCCCCGTAAAAACACAACCACCAAAACCCTTGCTTCTATCCTTCTATCTTGTATTTCTAGTTTTAATGACAGCATAACCTTCCAGTCTCCAAGAAAGGAACAATGTGCAATTAATTTTCTTCTCCTTTCTATCCCGTACATAATCAGTCACCAAGTCCTGTTTGTGGTGCCTTATAATATCTCAATTCTCTTCCTTCCTCCCACTCGCCCTACTACTGTTCGTTTTTCCTCCTTACCTCTCTCACTTACATTCTGACTACTGAACTAGCCCAAGGAGATTAAAAAAACATTTTTTTTTTGCTATTTGGTTTCCCTGGGTCTTGCTTGCTGCGTGCAGGTTTTCTCTAGTTGCAGTGAGTGGGGGGTACTCTTGGTTGGCAGTGTGCAGGCTTCTCCTGTTGCTGAGCACAGGCTCTAGGTGTGTGGGCTTCAGTAGTTGTGGCTCGTGGGCCCTAGAGCACAGGCTCAATATTTGTGGCGCATGAGCCTTAGTTGCCTGTGGCATGTGGAATCTTCCCAGACCAGGGATCGAACCCAAGTCCCCTGCCTTGGCAGGCAGATTCTGGTACCACTGTACCACCAGGGAAGTCCCAGCCCATAGAGACTTTTAAAATACATGCTTCCCTTCTACCTCTTGAGTACCAAGTTCACAGGCCTGGGTCTGGACATCTGATTTTTTCTGGAAAAACCCTTCTTTATCTCGATGCTTGATTCTCTTTTGCCCTCTGCTTTAACTCTGAATGTGGACTGTTCTGAAGCTGTGGCTGTCTTATTACTCCCTTCTCTTCTGTAACTATTGTTGTTCAGTGGCTAAGTCTTGTCCAACTCTTTGTAACCCCATGGACTGCAGCATGCCAGACTTCCCTGTCTTTCATTATCTCTTGGAGTTTGCTCAAATTCATCTCCATTGAGTTGGTGATATATTCTCTCATCTGTCATCTCATCCTCTGTCATCTGCTTCTCCTTTTGCCTTCGGTCTTTCCCAGCATCCTGATCTTTTCCAGCGAGTCAGCTCTTTGCATCAGGTGGCCAAAGTATTAGAGCTTCAGCATCAGTCCTTACAATGAATATTCAGGGTTGATTTCCTTTAGAATCGAATGGTTTGATCTCCATGCAATCCAAGGGACTCTCAGGAGTTTTCTCCATCACCACAGTTCAAAAACATCAATTCTTCAGTATTCAGCCTTCTTTATGGTCCAACTCTCACATCCATACATGACTACTGGAAAAACCATAGCTTTGACTATACAGACCTACAGACCTTTGTTGGCAAAGTGATGTCTCTGCTTTTTAATCTCTGCTGTCTAGGTTTATCATAGTTTTCTTTCCAAGGAGCAAGCGTCTTTTAATTTCATGGCTGCAGTCACTGTCCACAGTGATTTTGGAGCCCAAGAAAATCAAATCTATCACTGCTTCTACTTTTTCCCCTTCTATTTGCCTTGGAATAATTTCTTTCTGCATTGTTTTATAGTTTTCAGTGTAGAATTATTAATATTTTTGCCTTGCTGATTAAGTTTATTCCTAAGTATTTTATTCTTTTTGGTGCTATTATAAATGGAATTGTTTTCTTAATTCCTTTTTGGATTGCTAGTTGTTAGTGTTTAGAAACTGATTCTTGTATGTTGATTTTGTATCCTGCAACTTTTCTGAATTCATAGATTAGTTCTAATAGTTTTTTGTGAAATCTTTAAAGATTTTCTACATAAAGATCGTATCTATAGACAGATAATTTTACTTCTTTAGTAGAGCTTGATTTTAAACTGAATTCTATTTGTATGTTGCAGGGATTTTTTTCATTTTCTTTTAACCTTTTAGAGTTTAAATGGTGTTTGTCAGATTCCTAAAATGGTTCTGTGGTTTTCACACTGCTGTGGGTCTTTGAGTGTTTTTGCATTTCTTAATACAGCTGGTACAATTAGTTATTGCTTTGTTTCTAAAGCTGCTTTGAGATGTGTATTTTAGTTCTCCAAAATAATTATTAAGGATCTGCTAGGTATGAGGCTCTTTATGACCTGCTTAGTCAACCCATTATCCAACCTTCCGTTGCTCTTCACTTAGTAGAGAAATAGTCTGATGAACAGTGGCAGTAATAGTCATCATACCTTACTACTTTTTAAAGTACCTTTGTGTATATGAACTTCTGACTCATGAGTCCTCTTTGATTAAAAAGTGCTCTAAGGGAATTGAAATTGTAAAATCTTCCCCCTTGGTGCCCATTGTTTCTACCAAGAAAACAGCTAGCATCATTGTCTTCTCGCCTTGTCATTAATTCCTTCATTATCTTTTATGCCTTATGTTTGTTTAGTATTTACAATTTATAAAATATCTTACTTTTTTTTCCTTTTCTTTTTTTGGGGGGCACTCTGCATATCATGTGGGATCTTAGTTAACCGACCAGGAATCAAACCTATGCCCTCTGTAGTGGAAGTGCTGAATCTTAACCACTGGACCACCAGGGAAGCCTTGTACAAAAATCTAGTATGCATTGATTTAATTCAGTGCTATACCTATTCATTACATGACAGTTTTCATCCCAGTGTCTGAAAATTGCAAGTCATTTTTGTTGGCCATAATTAGAACAAGAGGAAGCTCTGTGTTGCAAATGGAAATGGGCCATGAAGAGGCTAGTAAAATAGGAATAGAGGCTTTTATCGTGAAGCCCTGGATACTCTTTCCATGAACCTGTGGTCTGTGCTTTGCTAGCCTTTTTCACTTATCATATGCCATCATGAGTCTTTCTAAATCAGGCTCTATTATGAGGAAGCATCTACCTTGGGGTTAGGCTGCCCACTTATTATAGTGAAGTTTATCTATATTTGATCCAGAATATAATTTTCTTCTGATTCGGCTACTATAATTACTCTCTGCTGTACTATATATAGAAAACAGAAATAGAAATGCCATCCCTTGGCTGCAGTGCTGGCTTTGTTCTATTGTCCAGAGAACTTCTGGTGCCTACCTTCGAGAGAGGTTGCCAGTCCTGGGCCTGTTCTGCTGGGGCACAGAGGGTCATCCAGTGTAGTCTGCTCAAAAGCCTTCTATGATTCCCTTTTTTCTATGGAAAATTTGTCCAACATCCCAGTGTCATCTCTTTACCAATCCCTTCTGTCACACACTCTACTCCAACCTCATTCATTAAAAGAATTTCTATTATATGCCAAGCTCTGTTCTAGTCATTGCAGGTACAGTAGTGACCAAACAGGTAAAATTCATGGCACTTTCTTTCTAATGAGGGTTACAGATAATGAACGTAGTAAGTAAATACTAACATTTCAAGTAGTCATAAGTGCTGTGTGTTGTGTGTTAATCTGCTCAGTTGTGTTTGACTCTTTGCGACCCCATGGACTGTATCCCTCCAGGCTCCTCTGTCCATGGAATTCTCCAGGCAGAATACTGGAGTGGGTAGCTATTCCCTTATCCAGGAGATCTTCCCAACCCAGGGATCAAACTTGGGTCTCTTGCGCTGCAGGAAGATTCTTTGCTGTCTGAGCCCCCAGGGAAGCCCGATAGGTGCTATGGATAAAAATTAATTTGGTTATGAGAGATAGGGAATAGTAGAATGGGGTAAGGGAATAGGTGACTTCCCATTCTAGACGGGATGGTAACGGCAGGCTTTTCTCATAAAGCATCATTTGAGTTGATCTTTGAAGGAAGTGAGAAAGCAAGCTACTCACAGAAGTGGTAAGAGAGCCCTTCAACAAGTACGATAGCTAGGTACTGGGAATGAACTTGGCATTTTTAAGGAACAGCAAGGAGGCCAGTATCGGAAGTGAATGAGCTAGAGGAAATCGGGGCCTTATATGAGAATATGAGGACTTCAGCTTTCACTTAGAATGAGATGGATGTCATTAGGGGTTTTGAGTAGAGGGATGACATGATCTGACTTCTCTTTTAAGTGAATTATTCTGGCTACTGTATGGAAATTAGATGGTCAAAAGGCAAAGGTGAAAGTAGCAAGCTAGATAATAGACAGTATCAATAATCCACATGAGAGATGACGGCGGCTTGGACTAGAATGATAGTAGTGGAGGTGGTGAGAAGGGAGTTGAAGTGTGGATTTATCTTGAAGGCAGAGCTGACAATTTGTTGAGTGATCAGATGTAAGATAAGAAAGAGAACAATTGAAGATGACTGCAAGGTTTTCGGTTAACTAACTGAGCTGAGAGAAGGAATAAAGAAGTAAGTTTGGGAATGGAGAGCAGTTGGGTTTAGTTGTCATCAATGAAAACTGGGGGCGGGAGAGTAGGTTTGGGTGGGGGTGAGGCATAGAAGCCTATCATGTACACACATGGATGTGTAGAGTGAGCAGTTAGATGTGTAGTTTTGGAGTTCAAAGGAAAGGCTCAGGTAAGATATAAATTTGGGAGCCATCTATAGATAGATGGTATTTGAGTTCACATATGAGATTGCCTGGATAGTAAATGTAGGGAAGAGAACAGGTTGGAAGACTTGAGCCCCAGAGTGTTTCAATTTTTAGAGGTTATAAAGCAAGGGAACGGGCAAGGGAGACTGAAAAAGAACAGCTAGGGAGGTTGGTGGAGAGTGAGAGAATGTGGTGGAAGTTAAGTGAGGAGTGTGTTTTATGGAAGATAGACTGTGTCAAATGCAGTTGATTGATCAAGTAAATGAGGCCTAAGGATTGATCATGAATTTGGCTGTGTGGAGATCATTGGTAACTTTGACAAAACCTGTTTCAGTAGAGTGGTGTTAACCAGGTTAACAATTTTAACCTGGTTAAAATTGCTTAGGAGGGTTTTGGTTTTTTCTTTAATGGGAACTATAAGAGCACATTTGTTTACTGCTGGGAATGAGCCACTAAAAAAGGAAAATTTGATGCAGAGGAGAGGGGACAATTCTTGGACTGATGTCTTTGAGTAAGAAAGAAGTGATGAGACCCAGTACATGGTAAATAAGCCACATGGGATCTTTCAAGCATTTACCTCATCTGTCTTCCCTCTGTCTGGAAGACCCTCACTTCCCTTCTTCCGTCAGCATTACCACCAGTACTCCACCTGCCAAAGCCATATTCATCCTTTAGAAGTACAACACATTACCTATCCTTCATGAGACCATTCCAAATTCCTCAGATATAATTGATTTCTTCCCTTATGTGTCCGTGGTATGTTGCTTGTACTTTTCTTACATCACTTCCATTGACTGCCTAGTATCTTAATTAGTGTTTCTCCTTGATTAGTGTGTACCTTGAAGGCTTCTGATCCCTGATTTCTAACGTCATTCAAGTATTACAAGAGACAAATTAGTAGATATTCCTGGCTTATAGAAGGTACTCAACAAATATTTGTTGAATGAGTGTACTGTATGGTTATAGGGAGTTATTCTTTCCCTTGTTTGACGAGGTTGGCTCAGGTTTGGAAGAATGGTGCCCGTCACTACTACTGAGCTACTAAATGTGTTTACTTTGCATCTGCTACTATGGTTTTAGAAGGTACTCTGTTTGTCTGAATTATATTAAAAATCTGTCTGTTCTTATCTCCTAAGCAACATTGTATGTAACTATGGCTTTCTAAAATGCTTTGTAGGTAGTAAAGTTCAGTAAATATTTGTGAGTTGATTAATAAACTTTTTCCTTCCGGTCTTACCCTTTCCAGCTTTGATAAAGTGGGGCTTATAGGCAAATTCTAACCAGGAATCACCTTCCATCCTACTTTACAGAAATTCACCCTGGAGAAGCAGTTTGAGAATCAAATTTTCTCTTGAGAATTTCTCAAGAATAAGAGAATAAATAACCAGTGCTTTCTCAAGAATAGTTCTTAAGAATAAATAGAAAAAGACTTCCCTGGTGTCACGGTGGATAGGAATCGGCCTGCCAGTGCAGGGGCATGGGTTTGATCCCTGGTCCCAGAAGGTTCCACATGCAGCTAAGCCAAGGTGCCACAAGTACTGAGCCTGCGCTCTAGAGCCTGCAAGCTGCAACTACGGGAGCCCACACACTCTAGGGCCCACAGACCACAACTAATGAGGCTCTGTGCTGCAACCACTAAAGCCTGTGTGCAACAGGAGAAGCCACCATAATGAGAAGCCTGCGCACAGCAGCAAAGAGCGGATCCTGTTCATTGCAACTTGAGAAAGCCTGTGTGCAGGAACGAAGACCCAGTGCAACCAAAAAAAAGAGAGAATAAAAAAGAATAATATGCTTGCTTGCTTGATTTCTGGCTAATCAGTGCCTTTGGGTTAAAAAATGCTAATTTAGGTACTGCCTTTAATATACACAGAGCTATAAACAGCATCTGATTTGCTCAGTTGTGTCTGACTTTTTGCAACCCCATGAACTGTAGCATCCTAGGCTCTTCTGTCCATGGGATTCTCCAGGCGAGAATACTGGAATGGGTTGCCATTTCCTCCTCCAGGGGATCCTCCCGATCCAGGAATCGAACCCGAGTCTCCAACATATCCTGCGTTGGTAGGCAGATTCTTTACCACTGAGTCAGCTGGGAAGCCATGTGAAGAACATCTGATTTGGGGCCCAGCCTGAGTTGAATCCAGGTTCTACCACTTGGGCAAGGCACTGTATCTCAGTAAACCTTTCTGAAGTTAGAATTTTCTTTTTTGAAAATATAGAGATGATTATACCCACTTAATAGGTTTGTTGTGAAGGTCATGAAGTACATACGCTAAGTGCCCAGCCCGATATCTAGAAAACTAGGTATTCAGTAAGTGTTAACTGCTGTTATATCCCCTTTCTCAGTTTTTGTTTTTATCTCACGCTAGGTCACTGCTATCCTTTTTCAGAACTATAGAGAACATGGATGGACTAACTGCTGTAGCACAGGGTGTGTGCTTTTCTGAGAGTGGTTCTGAGCATTGCCTTCTTTCCCCTGTCCTTCTGGCCTGTCTGCCATGAGCTCACACCCCTGGTTCACTACCCTTTATCTTATGCTCCTCTTTCCCATTGAATGCAGTTGAGGGACCAGAAGCTAGTTTTACCCTGACTTTCCATCTTCGTCTCTACCCCAACTCCCAACTTTTCTCTTGAACTACAACATATGAAGTAAGTTTTGTTCTCCAGCTGAAGATTAGACACACAGTGAAAATGGTGCCAGCCTGGTGGAGGACTAGATTTTCTTTGTTCAGAGTGCAAAAGAGCCTCTATGTCAAGTGCAAAAGAGCCTCTATGTCAAGACTGAGGTGGAGAAGACCATCTCCCTGAGTCCTCCTTGCTAGCTAGAGGCCACATTCTAGTATGCCAGGGCTCTCTAGTGATTTGTTTTCTTTCCTCCTTTTGAGCATTCATCATTGAGAGAAAGCAAAGTACAAATAATGCTAAACTCTGGATTTGAAAGTTTAATGTTCTTGTCTTTGCTGTGTGTGCTATGCCTAGTTGCTCAGTCATGTCCGACTCTTTGCGACCCCATAGACTGCAGCTTGCCAGACTCCTCCGTCCATGGGGATTCTCCAGGCAAGAATACTGGAGTGAGTTGCCATGCCCTCCTCCAGAGGATCTTTCCAACCCAGGGATCAAACCCAGGTCTGCAGCATTGCAGGCAGATTCTTTATTGTCTGAGCCACCAGGGAAGCCCAAGAATACTGGAGTAAGTAGCCTATCCCTTCTCTAGGGGATCTTCCTGACCCAGGAATCGAACCAGAGTCTCCTGCACTGCAGGCAGATTCTTTACCAGCTGAGCTACCAGGGAAGCCCTGTTCTTGTCTTTGGTGTAACTCAATTCACCTCTCATTTGTTTTTACCTCTGTAAAATGGCAATAATAATTCCTGAATTTTGACCTTACCAGATTAATATTACTAGATATGAGATGTGGAAAGCTAGATAAACTAAAGTGCTATTTGGTTGTAAAGTAGCATTATTACTCTCCTTTCTCATTTATTTATCCAGGGTGGGCCAGGCTTGGGGGAGTTGGTGCCAGACTCTGCATTTGCTTATTTACTTTTCCAGGACTCTGTCCTACCTGAGGGGCAGAAACTGACAAGGCTACCAAGCCTATATAGCCTGTGATTGGTGTCCATGATTTTGCCATCCAGGAGATTGCAACACTATAAGCCAAACCATGGATCTGCCGACTCTCAGCTTCTCCCAGCCACGGTTCCTACAGCTTGGTAACCTGGTAACAGCTTGGTAACAGGACTTGGCAAACTTCCCCTCTCTCTGCTCCACTGGAGACTCCAAGAAAGAATTTTAAACCAAAATTTTCTCTCAGAACTTTGACTTATCTGCTGTAGATACTTGACCAGACTGTCAGAACATCCTGGGAATTCTCTGAGAGAATAGTATGATACTTCTGGCTATCACTGAGTACTTACTGTGTGTCAGGAGCTATAGTTAATGACTGTTCTTACCATGTTTAATCCTCATAGCATCTTTTGAAGTGGGCATTTATTATTTGTAGTTTACTAAAAAGAAAACTTAAGTTCAAAAAAGTTAAATCTTTTGTTCTAAGTCACATAGTAAGTGGCAGAGTTGAAATCTGAACCTAATTCTGTCTTGTTCCAAAATTGTTGTTCTGACCACCATTTACCATGAGGCCTCCCATCACTGTACAGGAAGAGGACCATGTGCTACAGAGAAAAATTCAGATTTCTAGTCAAATGATCTATATGCAGATCCCAACCCTGCCTGTGTGATCAGAGGCAAGTGGTTTTCAGCTTCTCTAGCCACAGATGTTGTCTCTTTAAATCTTCATCATAGCCGTGTGACATAGGTGTTGGTCTTATCTCTGTTTTGCATTTGAGGAAACTAGGCCACAGTGAGGTAAAATGACTTGCCCAAGGTTACATAAGAGTAATGTAAGTGGCAAAGCCAGAACTCAAGTCTGGGTCTAACACCTGGTTCTGTGTTTGGTCCACTGTTTTCTCAGAGCCAGCTCCCAAGACCTGGTCTGTCAGGTAGACTTCACAGCTCTCAGGATGTGACTGGAAGCCTATGGGAGGAGCAGCAGCCTTGTCCTCTTCTACTGTCTTTTTTCCTCCCATAATCTCTTCTTCTTAGAAACCTTATCAAGGCAACATACACATTTGCAATCCAAGGAAAAGTTTATGCAATGCTTAAAAATTGCTCTGAGTACCCTACAGAAGCCCGCGGGTCTGTGTCTCATTCTGTGTGTGCATTTGTGCTGTTAATTTGGCAGCATGGTGGGGTAGGTGGAGTGTTGAGAAAGTTCTATATCAGTTTACTCTTGTAAGGTTGATTGTGAAAGTTAGAGATGATAAATATTCAAGGCTAGCAGGTAGGGCCTTATTAGTTGATGGCGGTTATTTCCCCGGGCAGCTGGGTCTGATAGAAACCAGCCTGGGAGTCAGGAGTTCTCAATCTATTATTCTCTTATTCTCAGACGTGTGAGGTACTGTCTCTTGAGAGACCAAGTGATCTCTAAGGACTTGACTTTCAGCATTAATATATTGTGCTTTTTAAAAATGGAAGTAGTCAATGCTTATTTTAAAAAAATGGAAAAGGACAGTGCAGGACTCCAGCTTCCCTGTATTCAGTTCATTCCTGAACTAACACTTGTTGCCTGTTTGTGTCCTTTTCACAGTTTTCTGTGATTTTAAGTATATTCAAGTATGTTAAATATGTGTATTATAATTTACTGTGCAAAATATTATAATTTATATATGTAAATGTATATTACATATGTATGTATATATGTTATATACCTTAGCACTTAGAATACATACTGCATTATGACTTGATCCTTTTCCATTTGTTTTGAGCACTTTTTCTTGTTAGTACTTAAAGATGTAATTTATTTTATTATAAATGTTTTCTAATTTATTGTTATCCCCTAATGATTACATGCCATGTTTTTTTAAAGCAAATACACACATATAATGTTGAGTTCTTAATTTTTTTTTTTTTTCAGGAAAAAAAGAAAAAGAAACATAGAGACAGGAAATCATCTGACTCTGACAGCTCAGACTCTGAGAGTGATACAGGCAAGAGGGCAAGGCACACATCAAAGGATAGCAAGGCAGCAAAGAAGAAGAAAAAGAAGAAGAAGCACAAGAAGAAGCACAAGGAGTGAGAGTGGAGAGTAGAGAGGGTGGCTGAGAGAAGGAATCCGGAGCCTGTGCTTTGAAGCCCTGGCTCCTAGAAAGACTCAGTGTGAGAATATGGCCTCCCACCCTCTTTTCTCCCATGGGAGATGGCGTCCCCTTGTGCCACAGGCAAGTCTGGGAGTTAGGTATCAAAAGCATCTGCCTGAATGAGTTGTTTCCTTATCACTCTTGGTCCCTTTGCAAGTGACCCCTGCAGCTCACCCATTCATTCACCCAACTTCATTCAGCAGGAGGTCGTATTACCCTCTCCAGCTGCCACTGCCAGAGCCAGATTCCTGTAGAGGAGTCCAGGCTAGAGCCACAGGAACTGCTGTGGGGTGAGTCTGGCTATAGTTGAACAGAGTGATTGGCCCCTCCTATTGGCCTGCCTACCCTGGCCTGACTGGTGGATGGTCTCTGCTACATCCAGCACACGGGCAGAGGGAGATCGGCAGTATGAGGGAGAACGCGGTAAGAAGTGGTGCTCACTTTTTCCATCCCCCAACATGATTCTGCTATGTTAGAAGTGACAGCCAGTGGTCATAGCCAGAAAAACATTGTTTGCAGTGACTTAGCTTGTTTGTGACATTCCGCCAGACCACTGAACCAGACAGCTCAAGCCGAAATCATTGCTTTACTTTGTATTTACTACAGTGTGAGTCAATTGGTTCCATTTCAGGTTTCTGCTTAAATTCCTGGTACTAAATGCAAGTGTGTCTGGTTTTAAACTTGCCGAGAGTCCTTTTTAGTATAATCCTTCTTCCTGTAAACTTACAGACTTAAAAGTCACTGAGGCTGCATTAGGTGACAGGAAAACATTTAATATGTCACTTTAGACCTTGGAGAGCGGCCCAGCTAAGGTACAGAGCCAGAGGCACTAGCAGGTCACAGCCTTCTTAGGAGATCACTTATAAGCCCTCACTTCTGTAATGATCAGATGACTTCTCCCCCAGGGCTGACTGGAGAACCAGTAAGAATTTGTAACCATGAGTCCTGGCCTGGCACATATGCAGAAGCTCAGCAGTCATCTTGGCCAGTGGGCGTTTTCTCCCACCACCACTGGCACAAGCCTGGATCTTGTGTTCTGAAGAGAGACCACAGCATTCCACAGAGAGGGGCAACTGTCCAGACCCCCAGCATTCAGTGCAGGGGGGCCAGGGGTGATGGTTCAGAAGTCCTGTTACTGAGCAATTAGTCCAGGTTGGACTAGCTCATTTGGACTTGGGGGCGTGGGGCACTGTGAAGGCAGGCTGTAGGTACAGCTGTTTTATTTTTTGTACGTGTGATCAGCTGTCACTGTCCCTGAGGCTGTCCATTCAGTCTCTCATCTGATGCTGCTTTCTGAGTAGCAGTCTTTTCTGCCTACTCTCTGACACACACAGAAACTGAGACTCCCAGAATCATGTCACCAAAGGCGGAAAGGCAACTGGGTGGCCTTGGCTCTGCTTTATTGACCTCAGAGCACCCTTTGGATGCAGTTAAAAAAACAAACAGACACAATGAGAACGGAACTGGATCCAGGCTGGTGCCACCTGACCCCAGGAGAATTTCTCCAGTCAAGGTGGATTTATACAAAATGCCAGAGGAGAAAAATGAGGCAGTCTGGTGCCGAGTCCAGGAGCAGCCAACTGGCAGAACAGCAGTCAGTGGAAGGAGAGGGCAGGTCATGCCTCTTTCTCGTAAGTACGAGTGCAAACTGCACTGCCATGGGTGAGTGTCTGAAAGAAAGACAGTCAGATTAGGGCAAGGGTGTGGGCATGGAAGGTACTGGGAACACTCCATTCTGATGGGGAGAACCCGCTGCTGCTGTATTAACAATTTTCATTTACTGCCTACCTACTATATGCCAGGTACTTGGCAGATATTTTTATCTTAATGCTTACACCAAGCGTTTTTTTTTCCTTTGGCTGTGCCACGTGGCTTGCAGGATCTTAGTTCCATACCAGGGATTGAACCTGGACCACGGCAGTGAAAGGGCTGAGTCCTAAGCACTGGACTGCCAGGGAATCCACCCAAGTCTTTAAGTTAGGTATCATAATTCCTCTTGCAGAGATTTGGGAAAATGAGCTTTCAGGGAGGAGGCAACTTCAAGACCCCAGAGTGTTTCTCTTTCCCTTGTACCATTCCTTTCCATCCTTAGTGCCTAAGAAGGAGCCTGCACATAGTAGATAAAAAGGTGAATAAAAATGTCCAGAGACTCTTGGGAAAGGACTATCTTAGGCCATCTATTCTCCATTCTTTCCCAAACTTAGGGTGGTGCCAGGGCCAGAGGCCAGAGCCCCCATCATCCTGCCTGGCATCATACAGCCAGGCCCATGGTTTCACCATCGCCTGATTGCCCAGCGAGTATTTAGTCCTGTATATCACATTCCCAGCAGAGCCAGGTACCTCATTCTAAACTGCAGGGACCCCTGCCCTGTGTGAGTACAAGAATGCAGTGAGCAGGTTACACTGACCCAAGAAGGTCTGCAATGAAGATGCTGAGGCGAAAACCTGAGACCCTACAGGATAAGGAGGCAGAGACCACAAGTGGCTGCTGTCTCTACCCTTGGGGGGTGTTCAGTCAAGGCTACATTCTTTGAGTGAGGTCCTTAAACAGACAGATCTGACAGCCTGGTTGTTGCTTTCAACCCAGGCCTCAGTCAGGTACTTGGAATAGGCCGAGCATGGAAAGCAGTGAGAGGAGGTGAGTGAGCCTGGAATGAAGTAGAAAGGACTGTGCTGTCAGGGCCCAACCCATCACCAGCCTGTCCCTGCCCAAAGGGTTAGGAGATGGGAGCCTCTCCTACAGGGCTGGAATCACCTTTGGCCATGCTTTCTACCTCTCCCTGGGCAAGGCAGTGGGGCCATGCAGAGGATGAAACGAAGGCTGTAGAGTGTGCCTACTGTAGTCCTCCCACACCAGCGAGGCTTTGTGCTCTGCAACCACTCTCTCCTTCAGACTTCCCAGCAGTCCTACAAGGTTGCCGTTATTAGAACCCACTTTACAGTTGGATTTGGAGAAGGTGACTTGTCCAAAATCATGTACCCTATAAGCTGAGATTTACGCAGAGGCATGTACAAGCCCAAAGCCACGGTATTACGAGTCCTAATACCACCCAGGCCTGCCTCCACTCTCCATTGGTCACGGGGCATGACCTTGGCTTTGCACAATAGGCTTGGCTGAAGGGACAGTAGAAACCAATTGGGTAAGGCTTCAAAGTTAATCTGTCTTACCAGAATGAGTTTCCCATCAACTATTTCCCGCACAAGTGATGTCTCTTGTCCATTCCACTTTTGCACGTGGACAAGTTTGCCGCCATCCAGCGTCACGATGGACTGTGGAAAGAGGGTAGAGGCCTGAGCTGAGATCTGAGCTAGGACTGAGGGGCAGGAAGAGGTCTGGTCACCGGGGCCACAGAGGACTTAGCCTCTGATCCAAACTATCGATGGTGTGAGAACCAGAGTTCAGCCAGCCCACCTCCAGCCTAGTCCCACAAGCCATCTAGCTCACCACTGCTGCTTGGCTGGAAGGGGGGCCTTCAGCTGCTGGGCAAGAAGGGAGAAGTGGGCAGTACAGTGAAGTCAGACAGTCTGGCTCTGAGAGGTGCCACCAGCCTTCAAGATGGGCACTTATCCCACACCCTGGGTGATGCCCACAGCCCCAGTCCCTCTAAGATACAGGAGGTGGATACCAGCCTAATCCCTGGGAAAGACCGGTGAGGAGGAATAATCCTGAGACTCCCTGATGGTGATCACACATAGTGTCTAAAAGAACCTTGGGGATGCGAGGTATTGGAAAATTAGACTGTCCTGTCCGTATTCCTATGCCCCTTGGTCCATATCATGTGACCTCTCCTCTCCAGCTAAGTAAGCATCAACTGCCAGGTCCTGGGACTGGGTCCCTTGGGGTGTTCCACAGCCCTGGTCAATGTCCACTTTGTCTTCTGGGTGCTGCCAGCCTACATCAGCTGGCTCTCATCTGGCAACTTTTCCCAGGTCTCTCTAGAAATTTGGGGGCTTTGAGGCAGGCTGGGGGACCCTGACTGACCAGCAGATCTAAAGAGGCTGTGTGTATGTGTTTGGGGCTTGAGGGGTGGTAGATGTGCACCCTTACCACCACTTTCCTCCTCATTCCCATACCTCTAGTTTTTGGTTCATTCAGAGCAAGTTACTTTTAGCCAAGGCATCCCAGAGAACTACTATTGGGTTTAATTGGAGTTCTTGCCCTCCAAAAAGATAGGCTAGTTCAAGGAGGTGAAGGTATATGTTAGGGTAAGCACTTCTCTCCAAGGTGGGCTGTGATTTTGGGGTACCATCCCCTCTATGCTGCCAGCTTCCTATGTGATCCTGGGCTGGGCTCCAGCTTCCTCCACAGGGAGGATACTAGACCCTCTCCTGTCCTCAGGGGCAGCTGTGAGGAAGAAGAGATAGGGTCTAGTGGAAAGGTACTGCTAGAGGAACACCATGTCAAGGGCAAAACCCCTTTGTTTTCTCTCTTCCATGCCTGGCTCAGGGGCTGGGAGGCCTGAGGCAAGCTGCCAAGACAAGTCCTGAGACTGGAGGTGGATGCCCTGTCCCTCCCTCGAAGGAGAGGGGTGGAGCCTTGGCAAGAAGATACTACACACACACCAAAGACAGTGCTCCATCCAGAAGATAACTTTTCTTCCTTGTAGGCTGGCAGCACTGGAAATGGTTTCTCAGGGTCACTGACCAAGCCCGGGAGGTGGAGGCTGAAGAAGCATCTGAGTAGGTCTCTACCTCTTGTCCTCAGCTGTCTCCTTGGCTCTTGGTAGCCAGGATCACCTGTTCAGTTGAGGACCCTGACTTCTGGGCATTGTTCCTAAAGTACTTGAGGTCACAGCCATGTCCACATAACTTCCCCTCCATCTATGGAAGGGGAAGGAATGCCAGAGCCGTTGCAGGCCATGTGCAAGGTCACCCAGCTGGAGCTAGTGTAGACTCTGAGGTCAGAATATCCTGGCTCTGTGCAATCCAGTCCCACAGGCAACAGGTAGATGCTTCCCAAGAAGAGAGGGAAGAGAACAAGAGGACAGGACTCACATTTCTTTAACACTTGG
Source organism: Muntiacus reevesi (assembly GCF_963930625.1). NCBI lineage: Eukaryota > Metazoa > Chordata > Mammalia > Artiodactyla > Cervidae > Muntiacus > Muntiacus reevesi. The sequence continues at coordinate 115,352,336 of NC_089251.1, forward strand.
GACATCCCAGCACTCCACAGGCCAGCTTCAATCCCCCACAACAGCTCACCCCTCAAGGTGCAGCAATAGGGTGCTGCCCTATTCCCCTTCAGGGCCTTCCATCCCCCATGGCCCCTTCCTCAACTCACCTTGACCTTCCTGTCATCTGCCGTGGTCTCATCGAACTCGACTCCCAGCTTGAAGCTGATCTCTGTGTTCTTGAAGGTGCTTTGTGTTTTTATGGTGACTGTGTCCCCATTCACTTCGATGATTGTGGTAGGCTTGGTCATATTGGCCACCTGCCTGGTAGCAAAACCGACACCTGAGGGCAGAGGGAAGGGTATGAGCATGAGCTGGAGTGAGAGGCCAGGTACGAGGGGCTCAGTGACCAACTCTTAGACCAGAATGTGGGGAAGGGAGAAGAGGCGGGTGAGAACTTTCAAAAGACGTTGCGTGGCTGTTTTGTAATTCAGTTTTTCCCGTTAGCTCTGTGCAGTAAAGAGACATTGCTGATTCCCCGAGACATGAGAAACTTAACGGACAAGCGTGCCTCACAGCAAGTCAGTGGCAGAGCGGAGAGCAAAATAAGCTACCATGAAGTGCCTCCTGTGTGGTGAAAACCACACATGTAAGTCTCACTCAGTCCTTCCAGTCTCCCTGCAGGACTGATGCTAGTATCTCTACAGATGCAAAAACTGAGAGTGAGTTGAAGCCCAGGGTCACAAATCTGGAATTCAAATCCAGAATGTTCGACTGCAGAGCTCACTTTACTGCTCAGCTAAAAAGGCTCTCGTCCAGGGCATCTGAGTAGCTTTCCAAGCACAGGCTGAGGGAGAAAGAAAAGAAATGTGGACTTTGCTTTCTGGAACCTATGGACAAGGATTTTCCACTTCTGAAAGCTTTTGCTCTGAGATGCACTGGTGCTCATCCCCCATAAATGATAACAAAGACATTTTCAAAACCTCTTCATGATCTAGGAGGGAGTGTTGGTCTCAGTGTGCAGTTTTAGGAGACCCGAAGTGGTAGGCAGTCAGACCTCCAGTCCAGGTCTCCTGTGGGGACTCCCCTCGGCCTCAGCAAGGCTTCCCCAATGCTGCAGAGAGCGTGGAACAAAGAGCCCTGCAGGTCGTGGTTTCCCTAGTATCTGGCCTTTTGCCTCCAACTTCCCCTTCCAACGGTCTCTGCTGAGCTGTTCTCCAAGGGCAGAGGCTTTGGTGAGGTGGTGGGTGGAAAGTCCCTGGATGTGCCTGGCTCCATGGCTGGTTTTACTTAATATTTATAAGAGCCCTCAACAGTTGGCTTTATTATCCCCAATTTACAAACAAGGCTTTGAGAGTGAAGTGACTTGTCCAAAGTGAAAGGATCAGTGGTTTATCGAAATTTGAATTTAGGCTCCAAAACTGTTCACTATTCCTCCTGGGCCATCCTGTCTCCCAGCATGCACTTCATCCAGGTCCTGAGGCCGCCAAGTGTGCCTGAGATCACTGACACTAACTAGGCTGGGCCTCTTCGTCCTCTGAGAACTTTTGGTTTAACATAAGAGGGGCTCAGGCACCCTTTGCAGCTGTGCTGCTGCTGGCCCACCCTGCCTGGCCACTGAGGGATTTGGCCTTGCCCCCTGTTATCAGGGGCTTCCCAGGTGGCGCATGGTAAACAATTTGCCTGCTAATGCAGAAGGTGCAAGAGATGCAGGTTCAATCCCCGGGTCAGGAAGATGCCCTGAAAAATGAAATAGCAACCCACCCCAGTATTCTTGCCTGGAAAATCCCAAGAACAGAGGAGTCTGGTGGACTACAGTCCATGGGGTCGCAGAGTCGGACACGACTGATCACGCACCTGTTATCAGAGTGAGTCAGGCTAATCCCACTCCCCAGCACAGAGCAGGACCTTGTCACTGTGCAAGGAGCTGTGTTTATTTAGGACCTACCCAGAGGTGTGGAGTGTTTGAGGAAGGAAGGCACTGTGGAGTCAGGGAGGGACTGAGCTAAGAACAAGTTACAGAATTAGGAGACTCAGGAAGAGATGGATTCTACTTAGAAATGAAGCTGAAGCTGTTTACTGAGAGCTGAGGAGAGTCTTCTTTCCCCTACAGCTTCTCATTTTTTCCATCTGTACAACAAACAGGCTGGGTGGATTCTTAGACCTAACCCAAGTTGGGAGAAAATAAGAGATCCAGGGTGGTAAGGATGGTGCAACTCACTTCAGGGACCTAGGTCTTCAGTTCTAATGTCTGCTGGGAAAGACTTAGGGGGATTGGGGATGTGGAGCTAGCTCTGGGCATCCCATCTTCCCTAACAACTGCCCTGGGCCTCCTACTTCTCCAAAAATTATTGCCTTCCTGGAGTCATTGGTTATAGTGCTTAGCATAGAGGGGCAGTTGAGCACTTTGGCCTCAAAAGTCAACACCTGTGGTCCTTATTTCAGGGGTCAGGAACAGGTGGGAAGTGCCTGGGGTCAAGCACCCACCCCCTCCCTCCTTGGTTAACTGCTATAATCCAGGCGTCCCCTGGGAGGAAGGTGTGGAACCTAGCTCAACCATGAACATTCCAGTTTTCCCCATCCCAGCTTGGGGAACTGGGATAATCTCATAGCTGGAGATTCCAGAGAAGTGATACGACCTTCTCCGTCTAGCTCATATCAGAAGGGGAAGGGCTGAGGTCAATGATGGATTAAGCAGTTCTTACTACTCCCACCCCCAGGGCCTATAGTGGGAACTGCTCTGAGTTGTTAGGATTTAGAAATCTAGGTATTCACATCAGCTCTGCTGTGGAATTGATTTGACAAGTTTCTACTCTTTCTGGATCTTGGCTTCTCCATCTGTTGAACCAAGGTATGGGGACCTCTGGAGTCCTTCTCTGCAAGATTCTTTGAATCTTCATTCTCCTCCATCCTGGCACCACACCCTCCTAGGCCAAAGACCCTCCCTGCCATTACTAGGTCTTGGCTTTGCTCCAGGCCTCTTTGCTGCACCCCCTAACCAGATACTTCCCCAATTAGCAGTTATCCTTGGGCTGCAGCTGGTGATGGGGCTTCTTTCCCTACCCTACCACTAGGCTGGTTGGTGAGAAAGAGGGCAACCTCCAGCAACAATCTACCCTAACTAACCCAACACAGAGGAGCAGGGGTTCTTGCTAACTCTGCAGGCCCATCTTACCTTCTTCTCAAAGCCTGTTCACAGCTGTTCCCCCTTCCATCTTTCTCCTGGGGACAACCTACTTAGGACACTTCCCATCCATTCTATTCCCTTTCACGGTTCAGTTTCCAGTTCCTAAACTGCCCATGCTTCTTTTCTTTTCCTTCCTCCTCACCTTCAATCAGTGCTCCTCTTTTACCCACACCCCTGCCTCCAGATCATAAGCCCTACTTCCTCGAAAGTGCCTCCCTGCCCCCCAACATCAACGGACACAAGCTGCCCCCTGGCGCCTCCTTGCCTGGGAATTTCTCTGACCAAGTTCAGACCCTTAAATAAGTCCCCTCCCAGAATTCCCCGGCGATCCAGTGGTTGGGACTCCGCGCTTCCACTGCAGCGGGGCAACCGTTCATCCTGGATTAGGGAACCAAGATCCCACATGCGCCTCGGGAAGGCAAAAATAAAAAAAGCCCCCTCGCAACAGTTCTCGCATGCCCTAGCCCAGGCTGCCACCTTCTCTGCGTCCCCTGGCTCCCCAACGTTGACCAGGAGGGATGCAGCAGGCATGCAAGATCTAGCCAGGGCTAGAGAACTGCTCCGACCGGGCCCGCGGCCAGCCCCTCCCTAACACAGCATCCATCCCAAGCCCAGCATCCCGAGCCGTCCTCACCGAGTGACTTCATGTAGTCATCGAAATTCTTGCTGTCCACTAACTTCCAGGTACCCACGAAGGCGTCCACCATGGTGAAGCTGGGCTAGGTTGCGAAAGAGACGACAGAGAACGCGCACAAGGACTCTGGGACCAGCAGCTCCCAGCCCGCGCTGCCGCTTTAAAAGGCCCCTGTGTCACGTGACGGGGGCGTGGCCCACACCCCCGCGCCCGAAATAGGAAGCCCCAAGCGGGCCCTTTCTCGCCGGGGGCTGGTCGCCCATCCCCCAATGCTCCGAGGGGCGAAGGGGCAGCCGGTGTCACCCAACTTGCCTACGTCAGCGCGGGTCCCGAGGTCCGAGTCCCTTCCCCGGGCTGGTAAGCCCTGCTCCCTTGCCTGACCTCAAGGCGCTCTTCGGATTCTGAGAAGGAAGCAGTTGGGGGCACGGTGCCGCGAGCTGGGGCGCAGGCCACCGACATCTGTCCCCTGGTCCCTCCCCAAGCTTGGGGTCAGAACAGAGATGAGAGACCAGAGGAGAAAGGAAACTCGCCTTTGGGCATGATGCCCACGCCGGGAAAGCACTGGCCGACTCTTCGCGGCGCAGGCATCATCCCGATCTTCATTTTACAGTTGAGGGGAACCAAGACAGCGTGGGGCTGACAAGTTCGCAGGAAATAAGGAGACGGTGAGTGGGGAGTCCAGATGGCGAGCCTGGTCTAGCTGGTCCCAGACCCCGCGCTCTCCCACGGCTCCCCACTCTGCCCGATGGCGGGAAGAGGCACCGGGGGCAGCGTGTGTCCTCCGCCCGCTCCCGGCAAAAGCGTGACCCTGTCGGTCGCGCCGCGTCTGCCCCACACGTGCTTGCCCCTCCCTGCGGAATGTCTACCGCGCGCCTTTCCGCCCAGCTGTCCAGCTCCCCCCTCCACCCTGCCGGTGCGCCAGGCTTTTCTGACCTCTGCGCACAGCTCTGAGCCTTTGCTCCCGTCGGTCGGCCGTTGCCTCCTCACCCTCCTTCCGAAATTCCGTCCTTCCAGCCGGCTTTTCAAGGCTCAAGGACAGCTCCGTTCTGCCTGACTGCCGCTGGCCCCCAGCTGCCGTCCTTTCTCTGACCTTCCACCGGCAGGCAGCCTTCCACAGGCAGCCTGCACTTTCAGAGACTGGCATTCATCTACCTTATTTGACACTACAGTTTCCAAAGCACTTTTAATAGTAAGATCCACCTTGTGTTGCTGTTTATTGCATGCTGGGGGCTTTAAGTGCATTGTCTTATTGAACTTAAAACCAAGTTCCTGAAGTAGGTGTTATTATTATCCCTTTTACAAAGGAGCAGACTTGAGGTTTAGAGGAACCCTTTCATTTTTTAATCCAACAGCTATTAAAGCACCTACTTTGTGCCAGGCCCTGGGCTAGGCTCTGGAGAAACAACTGGGAACATGACACGTACTTACGAAGGAAAACGCAAAACGGAAGGGAATGGTGCCCAACTGCACTTGAGCCAGCAGAGATCTGCAGGGTGGGGCCCAGGAGCCCTGGGATCCCTCCAGCTCTGCCACACATGTACAGTGTGGCGGGCCACCTCCCTGGACCTCTGCTTCTCTATGTGGAAGTGGAGAACATCTGCCTCTCTCCCCCTAACGTTCTGGGAAGCAGGCCAGGGAGGAAGAGCCCTTTCTCCCCCAAGTTCTTGGTTCTGCTGGACAGGTCCACTTGCCAGAACTGAGCGGGCCTATTTCTGCCAAAGCTGCAGGGACAGGCCTCAGGGCTGGGCACTGAGCCCCAGTGACGTCACTGCCGGAGCAGGTGCAGGAGGAGGAGGGGATCGAGCTGGTTTCTAACCCAAGGTCACAATCTTTAGACACAGGGCCGCCTCCTCTCTCAGACACGGAGTGGCTGGAGAGCCAGGGGCCAGAGCGCTCTCCCTACATGGTCTTTATAAAGCAGTGCTGAGAGCTGGGGCTGGGTGAGCAGCTGCTGGCAGAGAGATCTGGGTTCCAGTTTTGATTCCAGTGGGTGCTGCCTATGTGGATGTGGGCAATTCACTTAAGCCACTCAGAGTCTCAGCTTCCTCTCAAAATGGGGGAAATGACAGTATTTACCACATAGAGGTGTTGGAGGCTCTTAGATACATTTAAAATGCTAAGCAGGGTAGACTGAATCAGTGTTCAATGCTGCTGCTGTTATTATCATTATAGGATAATTATTATTATCTCCATGGTTAGTTCTGGACTCCTGAGACCTGCTCTCAGCTCTGCTCCTGACCTGCCAGGCCACACAAGGCAGATTGCTTTGCTTCTCTGATCCTCAGTTTTCTTATTTATGAGACAGGATTAGAAACTGCTGTAACTGTGAGGAGGGGGCTCTAGAGATCTTCAGAAGTCTTTTGCATCCTCTCGTGGGCCCTGTCTAAGCTGAGCAGCACGGTGCTTTGAGAAACTCTAGACAAACCCCAGACCCGTTATTCTTGCAGCTCTACCCCACCTTTGCCCGCCCCACACCTCACATGCTCAGACCTGGCTCACTGGAATTGACTCCCAAGCCAGACCCTGTCTCCTTCCCACATGACTTTTATCCTCCCTTCTAGGTATATGCGGCCTTCTCCTTATCCCTCTCATTACCTGCATCCTCCCCACCCTCTTGTGCTCACTACACTGGGGGAAAGCGGGACAAGGGGAGGGAATGTGTGAGCCCTGTCCCTTTTCCTGTCCCCCCGTTTTGTTGCCCTTGGTAAATCCAGATGTGGGTTTAACATCTAGCAGGCAGCAGGGACCAGTCCCTGCCAAGAGCAGCATCACCCCAGCCCTCGCCCTATAGTGATGTCACTGTTCTGTTTCCACAGCAACCACAGGCTGGAAAGATGGAGAAGAGGAGAGATGAGTAACCAGGAGAGAACCAATGAGATGGGCCGGCAGCACCGGATGATCCATGGGGCCATGGGAAGGAGGGCGACGGAGGCCTACTCAGCATCTTCAGCTGTTCCCTGGCCCTCCCTGCCATCTGGACGCCTCCGCTAGGGGATGTGCTGCTGGCACAGAAGAGATGCGAGAGGTAGAGGCCAAAGAAGCTGAGCTCGGAGGTTCCAGTGACCCAGGGACGTGGAGACCCTCCCTTTGCCCCTTCAGGGCCTAAGTCTGTGGATGCTGACCACCCTCAGCCCACCCCCAATAACTGGGAATTTTCCTCTTTGGCTAGTTACGGTGGCGGGGTTCTCTGCTTCTGCCTGCCATGAAATCAAGTCTTAGACAGACTTTCCCTCTGCACCCTCATGCTCCTCCCTTGGTGCATGGTCTGTTCAGAAGCAGTATCTTTGGGAGGAGGCCTGGCTCCTAAATCCCAAGCCTGCCACTTACTAGCTAGAGACCCCGAACTAGTGCCTTCCCCCTTTTGAATCTCCTTTCTTCCCAAATGGAGGGAGGCCATCTACTTTTCTGAATTGTCATGAGGATGGAAAGAAATAACAGATGGTAAGCCTCACACACAGTAACAATGAATGGTGACCCCACCCCCACACCTTCTCCTTTCTGGGTCTCCTCCCCAGGGCAGTTGACCCAGCAGTGCTCAAGAATAAACCAAGGCTCTTTGAGACCCATAGGAGAGGATCCAAATATATCTATTTCTCCTCATTGATGTCACTGGGGGCCTTCAGATGCTGCAGAGGAGTTTCCTCGTCTCTCCCTTTCTGTCTGTCTCTAAATAAATTGAGCATTGCCTGAGCCCTGCTGGGCTCAGTGGGGACCCAGGGGGGACGGGAGAGCCACAGCTCTGCACTTCCTGAACTCAGAGTGTCGAGGGGACAGCTGCCATGGTGGGAGGAATGGAGTGTTCTTTCTGTCACTGGGAAATCACTTCCTCGTTCCCCTAGAGTTCTGGATACTGTGAGTCTGAGAGAACAAATGATGGCAGAAGACAGAGGTTTTCTCAACACTGCTTTGCTTTTGAGAAACTGCTGCCTGTGGCAGAGTGCTCCCTGGAAGGAGAACAATGTCTCTTCTTGTGGGAGGTGGGGTGGGGGGGGGGGGCGGATGGGATGCAGCTCCTGGTGGAGGGCAGTCACTCTTCCTTCTCAGAAACCGGCTGTCCTCCCTGTTGCTGGTAGAATCAGCCCAAACTCTTTTAAGTGCTGCTTTAGGAGGCATGCCTGGCAGATAGTAGGCATGAATGAATGACTACTGAACACTGAGGGAGTGAGTGTATGAACACATGAGTGAGTGATTGAATCTGTTTGGCTCCCCAGCTTTAGGGTCTCAGGAGTGAGACTCGCTTGCATTCCTATCCTGCCCTTGTTATTTACCTACTAATTTTGGCTTAGATCACCATCTCTCTGGGTCTCTTTCTCCATATGCAAAAAGCAGTCCCCACCCAGCTGACCTCCCAAGGACTCTGGGACGATAAGGTCAGATTGGGCATGCAATTACAAAGGTTAATTATTTCTCTTCTCAGCCTGCTTGGAGAGGCAGGCCCCACAGCCCCCATGCTGTGGCCCCTACGCAGCAGCCGCTCTGCCCTTTTTGTGCCTTGAAGGGGCGCCATGTTTCTCGCTTGCTATCTGCCTGGAATACTCTTTCAGCCCAGGCCCTGCTCTTTTTTATTTTATTTCCCAAGTTTTATTTATTTGGCTGCCCCCAGTCTTAGTTGAGGCATACAAAATCTTCAGTCTTCATTGTGGCCTGTGGGATCTCTTTTTTTATTTTTATTTTTTTAATTGCGGCGTGTGGGATCTAGTTCCCTGACCAGGGATTGAACCCAGGCCCCCTGCAGTGGGAGTGTGGAGTCTTAGCCAGTGGGCCACCAAGGAAGTCCCAGGCCCTGTCCTTTTAGTTAATGCCTGTTCACTTTTCAGCTTTTAAGCTTAACTCTCTTTGCCTCTAGGAAGCCCTAAACCTCCCTGTCATAGCAGTTATCCTAATTTCATGGAATCCTTTTGCTTCAGAACCTGTCTTCCTATTGAGGCTTTCCAGGTGGTGCTAGTGGTAAAGAACCCACCTGCCAGTGCCAGAGACATTAGAGACTCGGGTTCGATCCCTGGGTCAGGAAGATCCCCTGGAGGAGGGCACGGCAACCCACTCCAGTATTCTTGCCTAGAGAATCCCATGGACAGAGAAGTTCGGCGGGACGCAGTACATGCGGTCACAAAGAGTCAGACGGGACTGAAGCGACGTGGTACGCACGCACACTGTCTTCCTGTTAAACCAGAAACCCTGTGAAGGCTCCCCCTGTGCCCACAGGGCCTGGTGCAGGGACTGGCAAGGCTTTGTAGAGCAGACAAACGAGCTCTCTCAAGCAAAGAAAGCCACTTGTCCTTGTCAGTATTCTCTCTGTTTGAAAAGTCCCCCTCCCACCCCCACCTCGTCGACTGCTCTCAACTTTCTTCCTGCCAAAGTATCCCATCTCCTGTCCTCTTTCTTTTCGCATTCCATTCCTGAGGGCCATTTCCGGTGTAGAGTAGGGCCCCAAGTCCTCTCAGGGGAGAAGTGCCCTTCTGGACACACAGGTGTAGCCCAAGTCTCTTTGGGGACAGGCAGGCTCCCAGGAAATAAACCAGATCCCAGACTTGGGGCTGCTCCTGGCTCCTTCCCCAGATTACCCCTCTATCAGATGAAAAATGTGCCTCTGAAAAATTACAGATGATTAAGATTGGATTAAGTATAGTATAATTAGAAAGGTAAACCTAGTGCTTATGAAACAGCACCTCACACCACCCTGAGTCCTGGGTCGTGTCCATGTGCCATGTGACCTGGTGCCAAACAGGTGGTTCAATGGTCACTCCCTCGAGTGCACTTCATTCAGGAGTAGCTTGCCCAAGATTCTGGGAAGTTTCAGCAGCTCCAGGAGGCCCAGCGAACCTGGCTGGTGCAGACATGTGACTGCTGGATTGTGTTCTTAGGTGAGGAGAGCTGGCAGGCCATGGCAGGGGGCCTGGCAGGGAGTTGCTGTTGGCCTCAGGAGTCTGGGGCCAGGCATGTTCCAGGAAGCAGATACAGAGCCAAGGCTGTCAGCCTGGCTGGGCCTTTTTTTAGGGGCCTGGGATCTTGGGGTTGGCTGGGAGTCAGTGCGGGGCAGCACCCCTGGGGTCTGTAGTGAACAGACACCAGATAGGAAAAGGAAAGAGTCTTTTGTGGGAAGGGCTGGGTTGGCTGGGGGACGACCAGGACCAGAGCCTGTGGCAAGCGGTTTCCCCTTCTGGGGTGGGGGGTGGCAAGACTAAGAATCAGAAGCCTGGGATCAGAGGCAGGAGGGATGTCAGATGAGCTCGTTAGCCTTCCCTGCACTGGGGTCATCCAGTGCATGGGTAACACGAGCCCAGGGAGGCGTCAGGAGCCAAGGGCCAGCTCGCCATGTCATCTCTACTTGATGAACCAGTGTGTGAACTGTCAGAGGCGGGGAGCTGGATATGGAAAGCCCACTGGTGGGCAGCTGAGACGTATCAGCTGTGTGAACTTGGCCTGTCAGTGTCTGTGCCTGTTTCCTACTCTGTGTGATGGGGCTCGTAATATCTACCTTTCAGGGTTGCTGGAAGCGGGGAAACAAGACTGGGTGTAGAGAAGCTTGGTATGCTGTAAAGTGTGGTGCAGAAGATGACCACTAACGTCCGTGCAGCCCTTACTAAGTGCCAGGCACTGGACTTAACAACTTTCTGTCTTTCAGCTCTTACAACCCTAACGACGATTCAGGGATGTAGGTGCATTTTCCCCATCACCTGTTTACACATGAGAGTGAGGGTTTGGACCCAGGCATACTTTCTTCAGAGTTTGTATGTTGTTGTTCGGTTGCCCAGTAATGTCCAACCCTGCGACCCCATCAACTGCAGCACGCCAGGCTTCCCTGTCCTTCACCACCTCTCGGAATTTGCTCAAACTCGTGTCCATTGATTTGGTGATGTCACTTAACCCAACCATCTCATCCTCTGTTGCCCCCTTCTCCTCCTGCCTTCAGTCTTTCTCAGCATCAGGGTCTTTTCTGGTGAATCAGCTCTTTGCATCAGATGGCCAAAGTATTGGAGCTTCAGCATCAGAGTTTGTATGACTTAACTACTATTCTACATTGCCTTTTTCTGTGACCATCTTTGCCCTGTCTTGCTCTGCAAACTTGGGTCAGTCTTTTCCCTTCAGTGTCCCCAACTCCATGGCAGGAGTTGGACCAGATAATCTCTTTAATCCTTCAACCTTTCGCAGTCAGTAGTTCAAGAAGGGAACGTCCAAGTGGGGAAGAGGGTGAGGTGGGGCTAGAGGGATGAGGGGACAAACTTTTCCATCATCTCTGCCCCATCCCTGCCCCTCCTTAGTGGATAGACTGGTAGATTCCCCTTTGCCCTACAAGTTGTGGGGCCAAGGGAGCAGGTGATGTTTAGCCCCAGCCTGAAATACTCGCTGGTCACTGAAGGGGCGATCACTGAAATCCGAGTGCCAGGATGCCTGACAACAGGCAGGCAGGCAGGGCCTGTCTGCCTTGGCTAGCAGACCCTAGAGGACAGCATGGCCACAGCCTGCTGGAGCCACACCTCTCTACCAACCCATCCTGGGCCCCCATCTCCTTTCTCGAGGTCAGTCTATCTAGGCACCAGGTCTGGCCTGGGGCTTGCTGCTGCTGCTGCTAAGTCTCTTCAGTCGTGTCCAACTCTGTGTGACCCCATAGATGGCAGCCCATCAGGCTCTCCCATCCCTGGGATTCTCCAGGCAAGAACACTGGAGTGGACTGCCATTTCCTTCAACGCGTGAAAATGAAAAGTGAAAGTGAAGTCGCTCAGTCGTGTCCGACTCCCAGCAACCCCATGGACTACAGCCTACCAGGCTCCTCCATCCGTGGGATTTTCCAGGCAAGAGTAGGCCAGGGGCTTGGGATAGGGCTATTACTAGGCGTCCTCCTTGTGTCCGTGTCCTGGGCCTTCAGCCAACTCAGGGCACCCACATACACCACACACACGCACTCACACCCTGTATCCTTCTCTCTCTCACTCATTGAACCTGACTGCCACTGGTGTGATGCCTGGACCTGTGCAGGTCACTGACAACCAACAGATATCCCAGACTTAACTCTCATTCTTGAGAGATGGGAGAAGTGGATGCATGTGCAAATTATGATAATACAGAAAGACTGTCACTATTCCAGCGGGCTGTACACAGACCAAGAGAACCCACAGGAGGGAGCCGCCCATTCTGCCAGTGGGGCCCGGAAAGGCTTGGCATAGATGTTACCCACCATACCCACTGGGCTGCGTCTTGGTGAATACATTAGAGTCTGCCGGGTGTGGGGAGAGGTAGTGGGAAAGCAGGGGAAGTGGGGAGAGTTAAATTAGGGTGAGATTTTCCTGCTGATTGATCTGGGAAGGGAGGATAGCTTAGGGCTAGGCAGGAGAAGGTCTTGCCCATCATGGAGGAAGTGGCTTTTCTTCTGAAAGAATGGGAAGCCATTGAAGGTTTTGGGGCAGGGCAGCACCACAGTCTGACTCATATTAAGGGAGGAGTTTTCTGGCACTCGTGTGGAGGCTGTGGCAGCCGTCATGGTCTGCTCAGCCATGCTGGCAGACAGCCGGAAGGGGAGAAGCAAAGTGGGGACACACCTCTCCTAATTAAAGGCATGACCTGGCAGCTATACACATCTCCTCTCTCTGGGTTAGAAATTAGACCCACATCCATGTGCAAGCGAGACTGAGAAACGTGGTCATTATTCTGAACTACCTGTTAGTCTAGAAAAAGGGGAGAATGGGTGTCAGGAGGCCAGAGGTCTCTGATACAGTGGTTGACAGTCTTTCTCTGAAATCAGACTTCTTGAGTTTTAAGTCCTGCTTTGCCACTCACTGGCCATGTGGGCAGGTCACTTGCCTTCTCTGTGCCTCACCTGAGGGTTCAGAGAGCTAACACACCATGTCTTAGAGCAGAGCCTGGTACATAGTGAGGCCCAGGGCTGTCTTTGGCAGAAGCCAAAGAGAAGGGAGTGTTTGGGGGACAGGTGCTGCCTGAGTCCCCTGGCAGAGCTGAGATCCCCCTGGGGGCTGATGTATACCTGGGGTACCCAGGACTATTTAGCCCCTTTAAACCCCATGGTTTAGCTGAGGCAGAGGATACTGGGAGCAGGACAGGGGGTCCTGGGAAAAGAAAGGTCAATCTTGTAGAAAATTCAAGAATACGTGGGCCAAGAAAAACTACCCCTGGACCCAGGAGCTCCAGAAGCATCCCAGCATGGAGTCCCACTCGCAAGAGCAGACCTGGCCAGGACCAGGAGGAGGTAGGTAGTTTTGAGTCCATGGTACTTGAAGAAGCAGAGCTCATGGACTCCGCCTCATCCCTGCTGTGTGACTCCAGCTGTCCAGTCATCATTACCCTTCTCTGGACCTGGGTCTTCCCATTTGGAAGCTGGGGATCACTTATCCCTGCCTTCCTGCCACGTGACTGTGAAGAGGAGATGTCGGTCCTGGCTCTGGAATCTGGGTTGCACCTGCAGGGCTGAGCTCCGGGAGGGATGGGTGGCTGTGGACGACAGTGCGCCCCCTCCTGGAAAGTGTGGGCATTGCAGCCTGGTCCTGCTGGGCCACTTGCCTGTCCTACCTCTTCCCTTGTTTGACCTGTGCTCTTTTTTCCCAGGCTGCTGGCTGTGAACCAGGGTGGGATAAACGCTGATGCGGGAGGGAGAGGAGAAGAGCCAAGAAGGACTGGGGTGGGAGGGAGAAGTGGGGAGAAGATACAGCAACTTCAGGAAAAAGGCAGGGTGGTAAGGTTGAGGGCTCGTGGGCAAGGATGAGAAGCTTAGTGTGAGTGGGGAGGTGTCTAGAGTTAGCTTTGGAGGGACTCGTGTTCTCCATATTCAGGCCCAGATGCAGAGCTTGCTGAGGGTAGATGCTGTGCTTCACTGATCCCTCTGTCCCCTTCCAGGGCACTGATAGTCCCCCACAGAAAACAAGTCTGCTATCAGAGTTCGTTGGTTGACCCGGCATCCACCCCTGGCCTTCATGAAGCCCTCTACACGCCCCCTGCCCCCTGCCACCCCAAACACACACATGCTTCCAGACTCTGCTTAGGGGAAGATCTGAAAGGCAGCCCCGGGCAGAAAGAAATGCCCTGGGAGGCAGGAGACGGGGTCCCAGGGAAGGCACCCTCTGCTCTGTGACCTGGGACAAACCACTTGCCTTCTGGAGTGGTCTCCCCATCTGAATAGCATGAGGGGGCAATGTGGGTTGAGAGCCATTTTACAACAGAGAACACTGCAAACAAATTTTTAGGTAGAAGTCCAGGAGATGAAACAAGTGAAAGGGAGCCGAACTGGTGGAAGCCGGGAAGGGGCCTGGAACGTACTTATGTCATCCAGGGGGCCAGGGAAGCTGATGTAAAGAGTGTCAGGGTGGACACTTGGGTCTCTGGGCCTGGCAGAGCTGACTGCCCCACCCTGCCTGTTCTTTCTGCAGCCTGCAGGTGGGGGCAGAGATGGTGGTGGGGAGATGGGTGTCTAAGGAGTTTTGGCAAAGAAGAGGCAGAGCCCATCCCGGGTTACCTTTCTGTTCCAGCCCCACTTCCAAAGACAGAGTGTTCCCTGCTCCCTTGGGGTCCCTGTGCTGGAGGGAGGGATTTGGATTCCAGGGTCTCTGGATGCTTAACTGGGTCTGGAGTCCCACATTAAAGGATGAGGAGATGGGAAATAAAGGGGAGCCACAAGATTTGGTGTCAGGAGGCTCCTGGTACCCCCACTAGTGATCTGGAGCAGCCACTGCCCCTCTCTGGGTCTCATTTTCCCCATCTGTATGATGAAGGATGAATGCAGTGATGTCCTTAAACCCTCTGTGACTGGAGGAAAGATGGAGGTGGGGCTGAAGATGGTGCTATTGGCGCTGGGTTTCCCAAGAGAGATGGAATCCTGCTTGGAATTGGAGGCAGGGGTGGTGGGTGTGGCATCAGAGGCTTGGAGAGGGTGGGGTGGGGTGAGGTGGTTTGGCAGGAAGATTTACTCTGAGCCTGGGCTCTGCACCTAAATTGGTGTGTTTTATTTCTTCTCAGGGGCTTCCCTCATGGCCAAGTGGTAAAGAATCTACCTGCCATTCAAGAGACGTGGGTTCGATCCCTGGGTCGGGAAGATGCCCTGGAGAAGGAAACTGCAACCCACTCCAGTATTCTTGCCTGGGAAATCCCATGGACAGAGGAGCCTAGTGGGCTACACTCCACAGGGTCACAAGAGTCTGACACAACTTAGCAGCTACACCACCGCCACCACATTCCCTCTCAGGACCACACTTTCCCATCTGTCTGAGGGGACTGGGTGCTCTCAGATCCAGGAGGCAGTGACTGTCTGGGTCAGACTGGGCAGGGGTTTGGAGCTGGCCCGGGGTCAGGGTCCCACTGTGCAGAGCCGAGAGTGGCCGTCACAGGCCATGGGAACCCAAGAGTCAGGTAAGATGTAACTGCTGAAAAGAATTTAGGGGTTATAACATCCACCTTTTTGGGGTTTCCAGGAGGGCAGCCAGGGTCCCAGAATGAGTTGGGGACAAAGCCAGACCCAGAACAGGGACTCCTGATTGCCTGTTTCAGCTTTGCTCCATAAGAAGCCCTGATCAAGAGGTACAGAGCAACCTGGGAAGTGGGGAGACTGACCCTTCCCTGATCTCTGGGTCTGGGGAGGTAGGGAGGACAGAGGTGACATATGTGGAGATGATGGTGCATAATGTTAGCCCAGCCAGCATGGCTTCCGCTTTTCTGTCCCTGGGACTGGTGATCTAGAAGGTCCACTGCCCTTCCTATCTTCCCGCAGGGGCGGGAGGAGGGGTGCTGTGGGACACTGGAGTTTTGCAGAGACAGAGGTTGGGGGGTGAGTGTGGGCTCAGGGGTGTAGGGAGGAACTGAAAACAGGCTATTCCCTGTGTCTGGGGTGGGGTGGTTACCTCCTTGTTCAGTTCAGTTCAGTTGCTCAGTTGTGTCCAACCTTTTGTGACCCCCGTGGACTGCAACATGCCAGGCTCCTTGTCCATCACTAACTCTTGGAGTTTACTCAGACTCATGTCCATTGAGTCGGTGATGCCATCCAACCATCTCATGCTCTGTCATCCCCTTCTCCTCCTGCCTTCAGTCTTTCCCAGCATTAGGGTCTTTTCCAATGAGACAGTTCATATCAGGTGGCCAAAGTATTGGCACTTCAGCTTCAGCATCAGTCCTTCCAATGAATATTCAGAACTGATTTCCTTTAGGATGGACTGGTTGGATCTCTTTGCAGTCCAAGGGACTCTCAAGAGTCTTCTCCAATACAACAGTTCAAAAGCATAAATTCTTCAGCTCTCAGCTTTCTTTATAGTCCAACTCTCACATCCATACATGACCACTGGAAAAACCATAGCTTTGACTAAACGGACCCTTGTTGACAAAGTAATGTCTCTGCTTTTTAATATGCTGTCTAGGTTGGTCATAACTTTTCTTCCAAGGAGCAAGTGTCTTTTAATTTCATGACTGCAGTCACCATCTGCAGTGATTTTGGAGCCCCCCAAAATAAAGTCAGCCACTGTTTCCACTGTTTCCCCATCTATTTGCCATGAAGTGATGGGACCAGATGCCATGATCTTAGTTTTCTGAATGTTGAGCTTTAAGCCAACTATTTCACTTTCCTCTTTCACTTTCATCAAGAGGTTCTTTAGTTCTTCTTTGCTTTCTGCCATAAGGGTGGTGTCATCTGCATATCTGAGGTTATTGATATTTCTCCCAGCAATCTGGATTTCTGCTTGTGCTTCATCTAGCCCAGTGTTTCTCATGATGTACTCTGCATATAAGTTAAATAAGCAGGGTGACAATATACAGCCTTGATGTACTCCTTTCCCTATTTGGAACCAGTCTGTTGTTCCATGTCCTGTTCTAACTGTTGCTTCCTGACCTGCATACAGATTTCTCAAGAGGCAGGTCAGGTGGTCTGGTATTCCCATCTCTTCAAGAATTTCCCACAGTTTGTGGTGATCCACACAAAGGCTTTGGCATAGTCAATAAAGCAGATGTTTTTCTGGAACTCTCTTGCTTTTTTGATGATCCAGCAGATGTTGGCAGTTTGATCTCTGGTTCCTCTGCCTTTTCTAAAACCAGCTTGAACATCTGGAAGTTTACAGTTCACATATTGTTGAGGCCTGGCTGGAGAATTTTGAGCATTACTTACTAGCGTGTGAGATGAGTGCAATTGTGCAGTAGTTTGAGCATTCTTTGGCATTGCCTTTGTTAGGGATTGAAATGAAAACTGACCTTTTCCAGTTCTGTGGCCACTGCTGAGTTTTCCAAATTTGCTGGCATATTGAGTGCAGCACTTTCATAGCATCATCTTTCAGGATTTGAAATAGCTCAACTGAAATTCCATCACCTCCACTAGCTTTGTTCGTACTGATGCTTCCTAAGGCCCACTTGACTTCACATTTCAGGATGTCTGGGTCTAGGTGAGTGATCACATCACCGTGATTATCTGGGTCATGAAGATCTTTTTTGTAGCTCTTTTGTGTATTTCTGAAATTCTCACAAAGACCAGCATTCTAATCCCCAAGTCCAGAGGAAGAGACACCGCAGACACACACTGCTGGGACCCAGGGACCTGAGACCCTTTGTTGCAGTGCTTATACCTGGACAAATGTCTCCTCAAACAAAAAAATACAAACTATAAGAGACTAAAAATAACTGTGTACATGCACAGTTGGGGCAAATTATGAAAAACAAAATACAAAAAGGCCAGAAACCCAGCTGCTACATCTGAGGTGTCAAGAGCAAAAAGCAGGGTGTTGTGCACGGTCCCTGCACACAGCACCACCAAGGGGGGTGAGCAGACCACCCAAGCCACCCCTCTGACCGGACCCATGAACCCACCCCTGCCCTCACCGCATTTAAGGAACCAGCTTGCCCTCCTTCAGGGAGTGAGCAAAGGAACCTGTTTCTTATTTTTGCTCCCTCTAGCTGCAGCACAAGTCCCAGTAAAACTTTGCCTGAATTTCTCATCTGGCCTCTTTATCAGTTGCTATAGATTACACAGTCCAGGAACCTGTCAGTAACTCAGCCACATGTGACCTCACATACACATCCAGACGCCTGCTCACATGTCCCCAACCCT
Organism: Muntiacus reevesi; assembly: GCF_963930625.1. Classification (NCBI taxonomy): domain Eukaryota; kingdom Metazoa; phylum Chordata; class Mammalia; order Artiodactyla; family Cervidae; genus Muntiacus; species Muntiacus reevesi. The sequence goes on from NC_089251.1 coordinate 115,370,135, forward strand.
TGACTGGTGACATAATTGGTGGGGCCCAGTGCAAAGTGGGCCCCTTGTTTAAAAGTTGCTAAGAAAATTAAAAAAGAAAAATAAATAAGAATTAGTAAGAATTCCAAGCACTAAACGACAAGTGAGGCCCTTCTGAGTGCAGGGCCCTGTTGGGCTGCATAGGTCTCACACCCGGGAAGCTGGCTGCATGCCTAGACCCACCACCACCGAGGCACACCGGCCCCTGGGTTGTTGGGCTTCACGCTGAGCCAGCGGCCCTCCCAGCTGGGTAGGTCCAGCCGCCCTTCATCTGGGCTGCATAATCTCTCCTACCCTTCCTACTCCACACAACTCCCCCCTCCACATACTCCCACCCTGCCTGCAGGCTTGGGGGTGAATGATAGACACGAGGGCAGAGCCAGCTCCTCTACCCACGCTGTATGCCGGCCTGCAAGGGCACAGCTGATGGTGAAATGCCAGTAACAGTACCTAACACTTGTTAAACATTTACCATGTGCTAGGCATTTCTAACACTTTATATTCACTCATTCAGTCCACAATTTGACGAGAGGTATGGTTATGTATCACCAGTTTACATATAAGGCAATTCAGGCACAGAAAATTTGAGTGACTTGTCTGAGATCACTCAGCTAGTAAGGGAGCTGAGATTTGAACCCTGGCTGGCTGCTCGAGAGAGCCTTCTCTGTCAGTGGTTGCCGTGGTGCTGGACCAGGAACGTACCAGGCACTGTGGACCCAGGGCTCTTGGGGCCCCTTGTGAAATGAAGAAAAAAGATGGTTATGTTGTAGCATCACCTCGACTGAGATCCATGGCAACCCCAGAAACCCCATGATGGTCACCAGATTGCAGACACATAGAGATGACTGTCTTTATTCCAAGCTCACTATATAGAAGATGTCTGAGCTAGAGACTTACTCCTTTTAAAAATCTTGTTGCAAAGAAAAACATATATGTAATGAAGGCATTTTCACTGACAATGGTGTCAGTTACATGCTTGGATCAGAGACC